>NC_066617.1:255780545-257098161 GCF_025201925.1 Gopherus flavomarginatus
AAAGGAGGGAGAAAATAATTAACAAAAGCCTATTGAAATAAGTCACTACAGAGAGACTCCTATATTGATAGTTCTATCTAAAACAGTTTAAAGCCCTATTTCTGAGAATCTCCCTTACACTTTTATTCAGCTAGCTAATCGTTTGAGAGTGGAATTTTTCCCCCACACAGCTGTACAGCTCATGTTAATCTCTAAAGCATTAATTTGGTATTTAATTACTTTTTACAAAAGACAAATACTTCAGCAGCTTCACTGGCTTTATTGGGAGGTCATTAAAGGTAAACCGGGCAGCAAGAGGCTATATCAGTGTTTTGACCCATGTGGACCCTTGTGTCCTGGAAGAATCAGTTGCAGTTTTGAGGCTGTAGACCCCGAGCCTGCAAATATTTACATATCTGCTAAACTTTAAGCATGAGTTGGAGCCCTGAACTCTAAGCTCTTCAAACAAAGATCATATCTTACTGCACATTTGCACAGTACCTAGCACAATGGGACCTCAGTCCCGATTGGGGCCTTTGGATGCTATTTAATAAATAATAATAATTAGTAATAAATGGATTTCTGAGAGTTGGTCCCTTAGCTCTCTTTCTTATCCTTAGTTTGTTTCTTCAAGGCTTCATCTGCTTTCTAGGTGGTACTCTTTTTCTGCCCACCAGGACTTCCTCTCTTTCTGTTTCCAAGGAATTATCTTTTCTCTTTTTCTTCACAGCCATGCCCTCCACACCTGGAAAGGTCCAGGAGGCGGAATAGCCAAAAAGGTGGTGCTGACTGCTGAGGTAGATGTTTGTAAGACAGCTGTCTATGAAGGCCAAACCTTTCACGTAGCATGCTTCTTGTGGCTCTGATTCTAGCTATATTGAATTTCTGTGTGTCTCAGTCACACCAGCCACATATATACAGGTCCACTCTGCAGTGGTGACAGCCTACAGAAGGGAGTTACTGCTACTTGTGAGAGCAGTAATTTAGACTGCTTTATTGTCAGAAAAGTGGCTATATATAAATAGGATTCTATTACTGAAGAGATGGTCTCCCTGTGTCTATTTGGGGGTCACATCTGGTGATTTTAGCAATAATGTAAGATTTCTAATATTTCTACTCAAGATAGCACCGCTGAGCGCATGCAGCTACAGGAGAAGGAATGGGGTGCTATTTCTTACTGTGCATCAACAGAATTGTTTCTTTTGCAGAATGTGTACCCCAAGGTGGGGATATGTGACTCAGAGAGCACAGTGCTTGGCTTTCATGTCCTAAAATGAATTGTATTAGCACCTAGGAGCTCCAGTCATGGACCATGACCCTGTTGTTTGTACAGCACTTAACACAGATGCCTGTAAGAACAAGAGACAACAGAGAAACATAGGGACATAGGACTGGAAGGGCCCTCCTGAGACATTGGGTCCAATCTCCTGCTACCGCAGACAACCCTATCATATAATCCCATAAATTTGTCAAGCTACAGCTTAAAACTAGTTAGGTGTTTGGCCCCACTCCTCCTAATGGGAGGCTGTTCCAACAACCTCCTTCTAATCTCCGGAATAAGTTTATTCATGGCCAGTTTATACCCACTTGTTCTCGAGCAAACATTGTACTTTAGCTTAAATAGCTCTTCTCCCTCCCTGATGTAATCCTAGACAGCAATCGTATCCCCTCTGCATCTTTGTCTTGGCCTGTCTTTATCCACGTAATAACAAGAGGGATTACAAGTAAACAATGAGAAATTTTTTTGTCAGCTTAATAGGCAGTGGTCTCAGCACACTAGGGGCCTAACCGTTATCAAGATGTTTTGTAACTTTCCTGGCTGAGGAGAATTTTAAGGAGGGATTTGAAGCAGGCTAATGAGGTAGCTTTGCATATATTTACAGGGAGCTCCTCCCAAGCATGAGGGGCAGCATGGGTGCAGGGGAAGCATGAAGGTGCTTATTTGAATATTCAACAAGTGGGTAATGAAAGATGACATCATGGGCCAATAGGAGGGAAGAGCTGACATCTTGAGAGTGAGAGATAATAGCAGGGCTGAGGATAGACAGTGAAGGGCCTTGAAAGTGAAGCTAAGTGGCTTATGTTTGTTGTGATAGAGATAGGTAGCAAGTGAAGGGGTACAAAGAGAGGGTTGATATGGTCAAAAGAATGGGCTAAGAAAAATGATCTTTGCAGCAGCATTCTGAATGGATACAACTGAGGACAGGATCGCATTTGTCAAGGCCAGAGGGAAGGACTGAGATGAGAACATGGACAAAAGTTTTAGCTGTGTGGATGGATAAGAAAAGTTGTATTTTAGAGATTATGCAGAAAGAATCTGCAAAATCTAGACAGAGACTGTATGTGAGGATGCTTAGCTTATGGTCCTGAGTGGCAGGCAAGATTGTGGTGGCTTCCATAGCGACCGAGAAAGGAAGTAAAGATGATAGGTAGACAGGTGGGTGGAAGATAGAGCTCTGGTTTAGCTATACTAAGCTTCAGCTGACAGCTAGACATCCATGAGATGTCAGAGAGACAGGCTGAGGTTTTAGTTTGAACAGAAGCAGACAGGTCTGTTGTAGAAAGGTAGATCTCTGAGTCATCAGCATAGAGAAGGTAGCTGGAGTTTTGTTTATGAATGAGGTTACCCAGAAATAAAATGTAGAGAAGGGTATCTAGGATAAAGCCCTGTGGAACCATCACAGACAGTTGGTAGAGCGATGAAGAGGATCCTCAGAAGGATACTTTGAGGGGGCAATTAGCGAGGTCAGAGGAGAACCAAGAGAGGACAAAATCGTGGAAGCCAATGGAGGAAAAGAGCTTGACCTACTGTGTCAAAGATGTCTGCCTGGTCAAGGAGGATGAGGATGGTTTGGAGGTTTAGCTAGGGAAAGACTTTGGTGAGAATGGTTTCAATTGAGTGCAATGGGTGGAAGCCGGATTGGAGAGGGTCTTGGATGGAATTAGAGGACAGGAACTCCAGACAGTGATTCTTAACAATGTGTTCAGTGAGTTTAGAGATGAAAGGGAGTTGGGGTGGCTGTTGGAGAAGCAAGTGGACTTAAGGGTTGTGTTTTTTTAAGATGGAAGAGACTAAAGCATGCTTGTATTGTGAGGGGAAAGAGCCACAGGAAAGTAAGAGGTTGGGCACAGGAGAGTTCAGGGGATGGAATGGAATGGGGTCACTGGGGCAAATGGTGGGATCAGAGGAGGAGAGAAGACAAAACACTAGTGCATCTGAGGCAGGGGAGAAGGAGGAGACTGTTGTGGTAGGGGAAGGGAAGCTGAGCTGAAGGGAGGGGAAAGTCATGTCATTTTATCTTTTTTTTTTCTTGGAAGAAATTGGCAAGATCGTGTTCAGAGAGAGAAATGGAAGTATGAGAATGGAAGGGTTTGAAGAGTGAGACAAAGGTGGGGAAGGGAATGGGACATGGGATTCCATTAATTTGAGAAGTAATTCTGCTTAGCTAGGATGATGGCAGAATTGAAGGAGGAGAGAACAAATTTGTAGTGAAGGAAGTCAGCCTGTTCATGGGAGTTTCACCAGAGACAGTCCACAGCACAAGAGCAGGAATGGAGGAAGCAGGTGTTGGGGATGAGCCACAGCTGGGGACTGGCAGGAGAGAGAGAGAAAAGAGTCACAGGTGGAGGAGTAAGGAATAGAAAGAATAAACAACCATATTGATGGAAGAAAGGCAAGAGGTCAAGGAGGAGAGAGCTGAGAGCAGATAAGAAGTCATCAGTGTGCAATGGCCAATGTCAAAACAGACCAGGTGATGGTTAGAGGGTGAATTCAGTGAGAGAGAGCAGTGCTTGGTAAAGACCAAGTCAAGTGAATGGCCCTTTTCTTGAATGGGAGAGTTGTACCCAACCTGCGGGTCAACTGAAGAGAAAGGAAGGCAAGAAATGTGTAGCTGAGAGGTTGGATAAGCTTTCAAAGTTGAAGTCACTGAAGATATGTGTGGGAGACTGCAAGAAAAGGGAGACAGAGAGAGAGAGACTGTGCATCAGGGTCAACACTCAGGAGAGGAAGGCTGTTAGGGAGGGATTAGGTGGATGGTAGAAGAGAGCACCAGGGAGAGGTAAAAGAGAGATGAGGCAGATGCTGTGCTGTTCAGTAGAAGATAGAGTGGGATAGGAAAGAGTTGGAAGTGGAAGTAACAGGAAAATATCAACAGGAGATAAACATGGAATCTCATGAAACTGCTTTTACAGAGTCACTTTTCAGTGTCATGAAACTTGAAAGTGTAGTTTCTGATGGACAGGAAGAGGAACATGCATCATACAGCCTCTAACTTCTTCCCCTTTTCTTTGACCTCATCTCTCACTTATAGATTCACCATAGATGCTGAAGAGAGAAGAAAGGTAGTTATTAAGGTCAATATAGCTGTTTTGCCACTCCCTCTTCTGCAAGATATGGACTTTTCAGCTCTACTCCGTACTGCACGTGTAGAAGGAAGGGAGTGTAACATACAAGCACACACTTGAAGGACAGTCCTGCCTGATCTCCTCTCTCAAGACTAGGTCTAGCGAGGAGGATGGGGGTGGGGGGAAGGTATAAGAAACACTAAAAGCCAAAGAAATGCCTTTCCCTGACCGAAGAACAACTTCATTCCTTACCCCTCCCATGGAATACAAAAGAGGTGGTACCAAAGCCCCTAGACCCAAGACCCTCCAAAACAGAACATGACCATAATTGTAAGGGGTGTGACCAAGGGTGTGCACTACAGATATAATTATCCCTGCTAAGAAAGGGAAGGGGGGACTCTGGGAAGAAAGCTCTACCAGCATGCAGAGCTATGGATATGCTTGTATGTGTAAGGGGACTGTTATCCCCTTACTAACATTCAGTGGGGGTGTTTTGGTTGCTAGCTCCCAGCACTAAAAGGGGAGGGATCGATGGCAAATCAGGACCCTGAGACTGACAGTCCCCAGGAACAATGGCGAGAGGCCAATGCTCCAGATCAGCCTGATTGACAGGGCAGGCAGGCTAATCAAAGAGACAGAAGGCCAGGGTGGGTCCCGTCCTCTGTATGAGCTGAAATTACCTGGGTCAGACGGAGTGGGGCCGAGCTAAGGAGAGAGCAGGGGCCCAAGCTAAGCTGCTGGGAGCAGAGCTGCAGCCCAAAAAGCCAGAGCACAGCCCAGAGAGAGCAGACCTGCCCTGGGAGGGGAGCTGCAGCAACCAGAGCCAGAGGGGCCAGACAAGCAGCCCAGGAAGCAGGTGAGAGCTCAAAGCAGAGTCACAGAAGCAGCCTGCAGAGCAGACCTGCTCTGGGAGCAGAGCTGTAACAACTGGAGCCAGAGAGGCCAGAGAAGCAGCCCAGGGAGCTGAAGGCAGAGCAGCAGCAGCAGCCGTGCTGAGGCAGTGTGGAGCTGGGGCTGGAGCAGTCCGGAGCAGGGTGCGGTGAGCAGCTGGGGAGAGCGAGGGGGACCCTGGGCAGTGGGCCCAGCACAGGGAGATGACTCAGCGAAGAGGCTCTGCAGGCCAGACTTGGAGGGGGATCATAACCCTGACAGAGCAGGGGTGACATTGGGGAGAAGGGTCCTGCCACCCAGAGCCTGAGAGTATGTGGCCACTGCCAGAGCAAGTGTCCAACCCGCAGCGTCCCTGCAGCACAGCCAGAGCCTGAGAAGGAGGCCTGGGACCTACAAGGAACAGACTGTGAAGTGCCCTGATGTCCAGAGACACTGTTTGTAATGGTCCCTGCCACAGAGCGGGGTGATGTGTTTTCCTTTAACCTTTCCCAATTTTCCTTATTCTTTTTTTAAAATTAATTTTTAATTAAATAACTTGTATTTGCTTTAAATTGTATGATGTGATCAGTGGGTCAGGGAGGTGCTCAGTGCAAAGAGAGTATCCCGGACTGGGGACACACTAGCCACTGTCCTGGGTGACCACAGCAGGGTTGGGAGTTGAGCCCCCCAGGAATCCTGGGTCCAGCCTTGTGGAGGTTACAAGGACTCTACCAGACAGGAGAGTGGAAGGGGAGTCCTCAAGGGCAGGGAGGCCTCTTGGTAAAGGGAGTGGGAGCGAGGACTCAGATCCTTTCGTTAGCCCGCTTCACCGGGGTAGTGCAGAAGCCAGGAAAGTTCCCCACAATAGCGGGACCATTCCCCTGCTTACATATGATTAACCCCAATAAGCATTACGTTGCCTGCACTTTGGACTTCTGGTCTTCTGCTTTCTGTCCGCATGACAAGAACCAGGGGAGGGTGAAGGGAAAGCCCTTAACAGTAGGCACCTACTCAGAAAACCAGCCTGACGTGGGAGAGTGTTTCAGATTCTAACTCATGTTGTACCCTAACAGTGTTACCTATTGTTCAGTGTAATCCCTTTAAATGAACTACCCTGTATTCCCTCTGACCCAGGTCTTAAATTCTCACAGAGTATTTCCTGGAGCTCAGAGCTCTGGGCTTCAGCCCAGTTGGGCACACCAGAGCTCCCATGGGTTTGAAAAAATTTACTGGAGCTCTGTTCTGTATAGCTCTGGCTGAATTTAAGCCCTGCTCTAACTCATGTCTAACTTCACCTCTTCCAGGCTGGGAGTAAAGATTCTAGTTCATTTTGTGATTTGAGCATATGGGTCTCCTTCCTACCTGAACCCACTGAGTGTTAGATCCTCACATGGCTATAACACTTGGAGGGCCTATGGAGCTTGCTTCCAGGTTTGTGCAACAGTCTAACCAATTTTCTTGTCCAACTGTTCACAAAGGGTCAGATTTAGAGCCAAGAGAGGGTCAGATGTAGTATGACCCTGATCTCCATGCCCCTGTTGTTAGACCCTTCCATACATTATAAGAACTTGGGGATACTCCATGAAATTTTACAAGAAAGAAAAATGGTGAAATCTTGTTTGTTACTTCCCCTCTCTGCCACAAATAATAACCAAGACCTAGTCCATGAAAATAATGATGGAAAAAATATTTTCGAATAGTCTGAAATAACAGCCCCTTGGATCTACTGTGACTTGTCTGTTCCATAGGTGTCCAATTTCCTGGCGGGCTAGCACATTGTTCACTGTTTGTTAAACTTTATATAGACAGATGTTTTAAGTGAAACACTCCCTAAAGGGTAAAGCACCAGTGAATGCTGACATCTGCATTGCACTGTGCTACACTGCTTTGTCTGAGGCCCATGCAAGCCTTCTAGGCAAGGGGCACACAAGTATGCAGCTCATGTCTGGAAGAAACCAGAATGACCATGAACTTAAACACATTCAGAACAAACTGTAAAACTCATTCCTTCAGCCTTCCCTTCCATGTTTACATAGCCTTGTCCAACAACAGCAACAAAATCATGTATTTATAAACAACTGCAAAGTCCATGCATGATGAGGCAAGAGAAAGACCTTCTCTTACTCTTCTCCTTTGTCTCTCACTCTCCTCCAGCTCTTTCCCCTCACAATACAAGCATGTGTTAGTCTCTCCCATCTTAAAAAAACCTCCAGCCTACACCACACTTGTCTCTCCAACTTCCGCCCCACCTCCCTTCTCACTTTTATCTCCAAGTTCATTGAACACACGGTTTACACTCAGTGTCTGGAGTTCTTCTCCTCAAATTCCATCATAGCCCCTCTCCGATCTGGCTTCCACCTTTTGCAATTCACTGAAACTATTCTCACCAAAGTCTCTAATGACCTTTCTCTAGACCAATCTCAGAAACAGTGTGCCATCCTTGTGATGGAGTGTTCATCCCACACCAGCCCCTGAAGGGGTTAAGGTGCTAAGTGGGTCAATTAACCTGCCTAGGCTGCACATGGAGGAGAAGCCAGGGAGCAACGAGGCCTGATTAACGGATGAAGTTCACCTGGACAGGAACAAGCAGGGCTTGTAAAAAGCCAGCTAGCTGAAGGCGGAAGGAGGCTGCCAAGAGGAGGTCTGCAATCATACTCTCTAAGGCTAGGAAGATGAGAAAGCTTCGAGCTACGGGGAAGGGGTATGCCTGGAGAAGGGTGGAAAAGGAGCCTGATACATACAACACAGAAAAGAACAGAAGAGCATTGAACAGTGCAGACCTTAGCTGCTGGTTGTAGGGTCCCTGACATGGAACCCAAAGATGAGGCAGGCCTAGGTTCCCCTAACAGCCACTAGGGAAATGGCAGCATTGAGGGTCAGTATTTTGTGTGTGTGTGTGTTTGGCAGGGGAGAGTTTAAAAAGATGTTGCCCAGTTTTGGGGACGGAAGGGCTGGCACTGGGTGTGAGAGTTAGGTGGTTCTTATGGAGTATACCATTGAGAGCTTATCATTGCACCACCTGAAGGAAACATGATTGATCCGTCGTATCCAACCAGCATTTGGGCAAAGACGGTGGCAAGTGGATTCCAGATTTGATTTTCTTTTTCAGTGAAGTGACTAATTATTGTATCAGAATGGGGCATTTGTTGACTGTTTCTCTGGGAGAGGATGGGCATGGGAGAGGGGTTTGACTGCAAGGAGAGATTGATGGCGCCGTTGGTGGTTGTCATGTTGTTGTATGGACAGTATTGAAATACATGCATCTGAGGGTGCTGAGGGAGTTGGCTGGTGTGACTGCAGAGTCATTAGCCATTATCTTTGAAAACTTGTGGCAATTGGTGGGGAAGTCTCAGACGATTGGAAAAAGGCAAATATAATGCCCACCATTAAAAAAAGGAAGAAAGAGAATCCAGAGAACTACAGACCGGTCAGTCTCACCTCTGTCACTGGAAAAATCATGGAGCAGGTCATCAAGGAATCCATTTTGAGGCACTTGGAAGAGAGGAAGATGATCAGGATCAGTCAACATGGATTCACCAAGGGCAAGTCATACCTGACTAACCTGACTGCCTTCTATGATGAGACAACTGGCTCTGTGGATATGGGGAAAGCAGTCGATATGATATATCTTGACTTTAGCAAAGCTTTTGATATGGTCTCCCATAGTATTCTTACCAGCAAGTTAAAAAAGTATGGATTGAGTGAATGGACTATAAGGTGGATAGAAAATTGGCTAGATCATCGGGCTCAACAGGTAGTGATCAATGGCTCAATGTCTAGTTGGAAGCCAATATCAAGTGGAGTGCCCCAGGAGTCTGTCCTGTTTTGTTCAACATCTTCATTAATGATCTGGATGATGTGATGGATTGCACCCTCAGCAAGTTCGCAGATAACACTGAGCTGGGGGGACAGGTAGATATGCTGGAGGGTAGGGATAGAGTCCAGAGTGGCCTAGACAAATTGGAGGATTGGGCAAAAAGAAATCTGATGAGGTTCCACAAGGACAAGCGTTGCACTTAGGATGGAAGAATCCCATGCACTGCTACAGGCTGGGGACTGACTGGCTAAGTGGCAGTTCTGCAGACAAAGACCTAGGGATTACAGTGGATGAGAAACTGGTTATGAATCAGCAGTGTGCCCTTGTCGCCTAAAAGGCTAACAGCATATTGGGCTGTATTACTAGGAGCATTGCCAGCAGATCGAGGGAAGTGATTATTCACCTCTATTTGACATTGATGAGGCCACATCTGGAGTACTGCGTACAGTTTTGGGCCCCCCACTACAGAAAGGATGTGGACAAATTGGAGAGAGTCCAACAGAGGGCAATGAAAATCATCAGGGGGCTGGAGCACATGACTTATAAGGAGAAACTGAAGGAACTGGGCTTGTTTAGTCTGCAGAAGAGAAGAGTGAGGGGGGATCTGATAGCAGCCTTCCCCTATCTGAAAAGGGGTTGCAAAGAGGATGGAGCTAGGCTGTTCTCAGTGGTGGCAGAGGACAGAACAAGAAGTAATAGTCTCAAGTTGCAGTGGGGGAGGTCTAGGTTGGATATTAGGAAAAACTATTTCACTAGGAGGGTGGAGAAGCACTGGAATGGGTTACTTAGGGAGGTGGTGGAATCTCCATCCTTAGAGGTTTTTAAGGCCCAGCTTGACAAAGCCCTGGCTGGGATGATTTAGTTGTGGTTGGTCCTGCTTTGAGCTCCTGAGGTCTCTTCCAACCCTAATCTTCCATGATTCTAGGACAGACAGTTGGAATACTGCCTGGGACAGTTGGTACAGAGTCTTTGGTATGCAAGTCACCCCAGAAGGGGGAAACTACAGTGGCCTGGTTGGATGGCCAAGCCATGAAGAGGGAGCAGCTGAGTCCCAAGAGCGAGATGGAATGAGCACCTGCAGGAATGGATGTCAGACTGGCAGAGCTAATCCCCAGATGCAGCCACAAGGAAGTGCTCCAGTGGTGAGTAGATTACCCCCTGATAATCATCCTCCTTCACCTATCGGTTCTTTGAGAGTCATGCATGTTCTTTTCTTGAAGTCTTCCCTTGGCTCACATGAGTCTTTTCTCTTCCAGTTCACTTCCTGCCTCTCTAATTGTTCCTTCAGAGATTTTTGCATAGCAAAATTAGATTCACAGCTCACAGGTGACTTGTTAGTTCTTTCAAAGTTCTGCAGTAATTTATGAGAGAGCTCTCCACAGCCCCTTCACTTATACCACACACAGTCATTTTAGAGTAAGCTGCATTTTTTCACATGCTATCCCACTGAAGAGAGTGAGTTCAGATATTCCCAAAGGAACTAAGCCCCTGGCCTGTGCTCTTTCTAAAGACAATGAAAGTTTCTTTTTCCTGTTTGTTTTTCTTTCCCTTCCATGAGGCACTGCATGTGTACCTCAGGATGGAGAAATAGCTGGAGGGATAGAAAGTTTATTTTCAAACAGGAAAAAATGTCAAGTATCAGCCATTCAAGCTGGTCAGTTTTAATTTTAGAAACAAGTAATCTGAGAGTATCTGGCTTTGGCTTTTTTTTTTTCTTCCCCATGATACTTCTTGACAAGTTCCATGAGGGGTGGATCTTACTGAGACAGTCATTCTCTTCTCTTCACCTTGCTGTGGCCCACCAGGTCCCTTCAGTGTGGTAATGTGTTCAGAGTCCTGCCATGCTGTGTTAGCATTGTGAGGGGCATTCCCCATGGCCATACAGCCTGATTGGGGCCACAGAAGCCTATGAGGAGTTGGGAACTTTCCCTGAGGGTCTTTGACATGGTGTGGTGTGGCAGAATTACTCCCTTCTGATCTTAGGGGCAGATCTGCTGACCCTTCAAGCCATCAACCTTTGGTTGGCTTATGAGACTGAGCACTGAGCCTGAAGAAATGTAGTGTATGATTCACAAGGGCAGGTTTCCATGCAACAAACAGTGTATAGAGAACTCCATCAGATGTAAGTATTCTAAGTATTATTATCTCCATTTTGTAATTGGGAGGAAATCTGAGGCATAGAAGTTAAGGCCAACATTTTCAACACTGTCAACTAATTTTGGGTATCTACTCTACTCAACCCCCAACTGGAGGCCCTTTTGAAAATATGACCCTAAGATCAAGGTCTGTTGCAGCAGGGCTGTGGTTTGGAACATGTATTAATAACACCACGCAGTGGAATCTTGTAACTTTACATACAGTGTTGCCACACAAATTTTATCAGGACAATATCGACCAGCTAATTATGAGTTTTCCAGTGATACCTCACAAGGCATATACTACACAAAGATTATTACAATAGTGTGTAATAGTGTGTCTGTCACACACAAATTCCACTAACTTTCAAAGTTTTGAAAATCCTGCCCTGTAATTTTTTTATGCTACCAAATGTAAACTAAGCTATTTATTTAAAGTTTTTAAAATTGTTTTCTAATTAAATAAAGATCTGAAGATATTTTACTTAATATGTAAAACATTTTCACTAAAGTTCTAAAGCCATCATAAAACTCTAAAACCTCGAGCTTCTCCTAACTCCTAGGACAACCTAGGAAATGTAATATTTTATTTATCATTTAGTAACATTTCAAACACCTTCTCACATGATTCACTTACAACTAGGGCACATCCCCATCTCTGCTCAGAGCAGAGCCAGCTTTAGGTAGGGTGACCAGATGTCCCAATTTTATAGGGACAGTTCTGATATTAGGGTCTTTTTCTTATAAAGGCTCCTATTACCCTCCACCCCCGTCCCAATTTTTCACACTTGCTGTCTGGTCACCCTAGCTTTAGGGGCAGGTGACCCAGGCGACTGCCTGGGGTGCCTGGCTCGGGATGCAGTTTTTATTGTTAGTGACAAAAGGGAAAATAGATTTTGAAGTAAAATGTAACATTCTAAGGCTGTCGCCTGCTGTAACACTATTTAATACTGGTCCATCCAATGTTGGTGCCCAGTTCAGTTTCTTAATGTTAGTATATTTCAGTTATTCTTAAAATTAAAAAGTTTTTGTATGCTTCAAAGAAACAAATTATTTGTATTTGCTTAAATATGGCACGAATAAATACAGATTTACTGATCCTAGAGTGCAAATTTACTGTCTTCTCTGACAGGGATAAATCATGCATGCAAATCATGCATCAAAGTTATTAAATGGGCTACGAATGCAATAAAAATAAGGTATTCGAAAGTTTAACAAACGGAGGGTGAGGGTTGCTGAAGATGCTCCTCGCCTGAGGCACCATTTAGTCTAAGGCCAGCCCTGGCTCAGAAGATTAGCTCTGTCCAGGTCTGACACCCCCTTCCATCATCTGTAATTACGATGACTTCTCTCACTCTCTGGGACTCAGAACGCTCCCTCTGCAGGATTTGGTGCTCCCTCTGTGTGGTTTGACGCCCTAGTCAGATCACTATATGTGTTTCCCGTTCAGAGGGTATCAAAGGCTCTCTAGAATGATCAACTGTCCGGTTGCCTTTCCAGGCGATCCTCTAATTCAAGTTTATGCCACTTTCTTCAGTGGTGGGTAGGAAAACCCAGCCCCTCCACCCCCACAGGGACCCTCTGTGCAGCAAACATGGGCAGATGCAGATTAACCCTTTCAGGTGAGGTGTGGAGTGAACACCCCATCAAACATCTACAGAGAGTAAATAGAGAAAGATCAGTCAGAATATTTGGGCCACATCCTCAGCTGGTGAAAATGAACCTAACTGCATGAGCTAATCAAGTTTATACCAGCAGAGGATCTGTATAGATGAACAAAATATAACATAGAAAAAGAACACTGGTAATTCAGTTTGTTCCTTTTGTTTTCAATTAATTTCCCTAACAATGCCTGTGCATGCTCAAGGCGTTTTTGTAAGAGATTGGGTTTAAATTTACTGTGTTGCTATGCACTTAACTATGGATACTTATATTCATTCAAAGAATTGTTGTTGTTTTTATCAGATGCTGAGTCCACTGAGGAATAAAAAGCATAGAAAGGTCAGGTAATAAGAACATTTAGAAAACAACAGTAAATGTCGGCAACATAACTGAAAATATGGTAAACTTGATAGATGTATAAATAATTTACAGCTGATTCTTTCCTTCTTCCCTCCACATAAAAGCACACAGCAATGAAGAATTTGTAATGCCATGTGCTGTTAAAATGGTGTTTATAACATGAATATGATTAAATCTCTAGGATTTCCAACACTTTCAGTACTGTAGTAAAACTAATGCAAACCATAAACTAGCATGCAACCGAGCCAGGTTTAAGTGTCAGGACTAAACCCTTTCCTGAACATTTTTCACAAACAGTCAACCCATTGAGGAAAGACAGAACCAAGTTTTGCTTTTGGGTGAGCAGGGGCACCTGAAGGGAAAAGGGGTTTGTGAGCGCCAGCTGATGCAGTGTGCATATGCATCTGCCATTCCATGATGACACACAACAGCTACCACCATCTCCTGGGGTGGAAGTGCACAGCCTATCAAAGGGGGCACAAACAAAAGAGCTGGCATCCACAGGGATCTCCCATATGGGTAGCAGCCAAAAGGGACACAGACTGTAGACATGCATATGCCAATGCTAGCCATGGTATTGAGGACGCACTCCGCAGACCTACTATGCTTAGTGGGGACATACATGATCAACTGTATAAAATTGCTTTCTAAAGATCGACTTCTATAAATGCAGCCTAATTTCCTAGTGTAGACATACCCTCAGTGCGTGACCTGTATGCTTTTTGGGAGCAGCCCAGGTTGGGGGCTACAGCAGCAAATCATTGTGAGGCACCCAGGGTTGCAGGGCAGGTGATGGCACAACTACTCACTGCTTTAGATCGCATCCTGGAATGTGACATTCACCTCTACATCTTGCAAGCCCCACTGTCACTCTGCAGGTTAGTGATAGGCACACTGCAACCCCCAACCCCTCCAAACTTGTCCCTGGAATGTCCAGCTTCCATTCCCCTCGACCCTCTCCATGTTCACTGTCGCACTGCTTCCAAAGAAACAGACAACCCCAGCTTATCTGTTTCACCTCAGCTCACTGCTTCACTTAACACACAGTGCTTGTATTTGTTTCTAGTGAAATCAAATATGAGTTTATTGAACAACGCATAGAGGTTCCAAACAGTAGCAAATAGAAGTATTGGAAACAAATGGATACATATAAAATTATGACATGCATTCTATAGCCTAGACTTAATTAACAAGATGCTCTCATGTCTAATAAAATATTGCTCATCCCAAATCCCTGCAGCACTGTACAGCCAGTCAGGCTGTGATCTATCTCTCATGAGACACAGATGCTGTCAGTTTGCCTCCACAGTGAAGGATTCAGTGTATCTATTTCCACTCCAAGATATACAAGAACAATCCTTTGTCTTTATTCAAAAACAGGACATCCCCTGCTGATTGTTTCATCCTGTAGATTTCCTCTCTTGTAGATTTCATGGTCTCTCAATTCACGCCTGGCTCTGTATCAAATAGGCATACAGTATGCAGCATACAGTAACAAATGGCCAGACAAGGACATAGCTGTCAGTTACCTCCTGTGTGAAAGCGACATTTCCAAGGAATGCCACTGCCTGAACTCCAAGACTAAAGAGCATAACTTTCAGTGCAGATATATAACTCCTTACATATCACCTGCACATACATTTCAAAATTATTATGATGGCCAGTGGCAGGGGTACTAGAACAATTTTTATAGTGGGGGTGCTGAAAGCCATTGAACAAAACTGTAAACCCTGTATGTAATGGAAAACACTTCAAGCCAGAGGGTGTGGCAGTACCCCCCAGCATCCATAGTTCCAGCACCTCTGGCCCGTGGGCTACTGGCTCTCAGAAGAGACTTCATATGCCACCCTTCAATGAATTATTATGTAGATATCCGACCCAGGGGATCCCTGTACAACCCTGTGCACCACGTGTCCTCTGCCAGTTAGTCCCTGGCACACAGAGACAACTTGCCTTGCCATGGCAGGATGTCTCCTAGCTGACTGTGAGTTTCCACAAGAGATGGGCCACTATCCTTACTGCACTGAGTTTTCACATGCAGCCTGCATTTGGCTCATAGTGAATGGGGACAAGCCCTGTGTAGCACATGGTCAGGTATCAACAGTGATTCTAAAATCCGCTTATAATTCATCACCTTTATCCTTGGAATGGGGGGTGGGGAGGGAATGTCACAGAGCTGAAGAGTTCCTAGTTTGTGATGCAGAACACAAGGGGTCAAAACACTAACTCAGAAGAGATAAGTGGGATTTATCAGATGATCTGACATGTCTGCTTCTAATTGCCAATGTTCAAAGAGATCAAAATCCAGAGAGACAGGATGGCCTCATCTTGCATCCAGTAAATCTGACTGCAATTACAAGAGGAATTTTCACACTACAGATTGCTTTATATTCACTGTTTTTCCCCATATTATTTATTGCCTGGTAGAATAGTCAGACATGATTCATAAGAAAGCAGAGAGAGAGCGCTTAAGAAAGGGAGCACAGAAGGTAAAATGTAAATACTACTTATTATTGCTTCTTTAGATATATAACACAATAGTTTTGGAGGCACTTAACTGTTATACAGTTGTTATTCAAGCTTCAAGCAGCACACCAAACCGATATAAATCTCATTAGCGGTACAGAGAGTAACACTGAATGAATGAATACTTATTTTACTTCCAAAGGAAACTGACAATGACCACCGAAGGCTTGATTCTGCAAACTCTTACTCAGAGGAGTTGTCTTACTGATTTTGATGGACCATGGATTTGCATAAGAATTACTCACATGAGTGAGGTTATACAGAGTCAGCCCCTGTGACTGGTTATAAAGGTGTCTTTGGCATAGTGTGGATTATATAAAAACCAAAATGTTCTCTTAAGACATAAAAAAAATAATTTCAGTTTTAGTGTTACACTCATCAATGCATAAAATGGATACAGCCAGGTTCTCTGTTGCCTGGCACCTTGTGTAGTCATTGACACCAGTGCCTTTGTTGAGTTTAACAATTTTTACCCAACTTGCACTGGCGTGAGTGACTATACAACATGCAAGGCCCATGGTACAACATTACTGCCAGCAAAGAATATGCAACACATTTTGACTGAATTGTGGTTTTGCTTTTCAATCTGTGATGGGTTGAACTTGAAATATAATTGCGTTCCATTGAGTAAAACAGCATAAGAGTAATTCTACCACATTGTTAAGAACTTGTCTAAAAAGCAAGTGATTACTGTATGACAGTCACTATTTAATATTTCATTCCCAATCCAGCAATGAGATGCAAGCAGGAAGATGTTCTGATTGCAAACTCCAATTGATTTCAGTGGGGCCTGGGGCAAACACAAGTGTCTGTTCAGGCACAACACATTACAGGAGCAGTGCTTGGTTCCTAAGACTCACTGCAGGAGCCAAGAGGTGCAGATGTAACCCCTTCTTAGGGGAACCAGGATGTGGCTAAATATAGATAATATATGTGAAGTCTTGGGTCTGGGGAACTTGCCTCACATGTGGGGAAAAAAACACTCCTGGGGAAGCTGTTGCAAACCCCAGGCACTGTGACTACATGTCTGGTAGGCTGCTACATTACAGAGAAGTCTGCATGCAATTGTTACTAACAATTATTGTTTATATTGTGTCCACAATGCCATGGATACTTAGCTAAGTATACAGTCTAAATAGACAATATATAGATGGGGGAAAGGCTGCAACCAAAAGCTAGTAGCTGCAAGATGATTCTTACTTTTACACTGGTTGTTCATTGATTGTGCTATGCTAAAATGAAAAAAATTAATAAAATAAAACCCACAGCAGGGTGAGCAGAAAATAGATTGGACTCTGTGATTAAGATTGGACTCTGTGATTAAGTTGTATTTTGCTTGGCTTACTTCAATAAAGTAATAGTTGAATATACTGATTTCCCCCATCATGTTAGTTGACTCTGACTGTCCAACTTTTAAGAAGTCTTTATAATTGAGCATCATAACTATGAACCTCATTTAGACCAACACATGTTGAATTCTGGGATGTGCAAGCACATGCGCTGGGCTACATGTTGGGCTAACCTACCAGAAAGAAAATGTCACACATTGCTCAGCGCCACCCCAAAATTCTCTCTGAGAAGTAACTGAGATACTAAAGAACAGATTTCCCATGGCAGGCTAGACAAAAGCTCTGACAACTCCCATAGGAATTCTGTGGTGGAATGGGGTGGTGTAACAGAGTGAATGCACTGGCCAGCATGTGTCCTTGCAAATGGGCATGGAGTTACAGTGACTCTACCTCAGTTTCCCACACCAGAAAGCTATTTGGCGCTGTGGCAGTCAGTCTTGTCTCATAACTCTAGCCCTCTGGCCAGGTCATTCGTAATCTCACCCCTTCTGGGGTAGTAAAGAGTCTCAGAGGCCAAAAGTCCTGTGACCCTGTACTGGGTCATCAGCCCCAGCCTCAGCTGTGTTGGCCTTGCTCCCTGTTCCTCAGAGAGGATTTCCTATCCCTGTTTCTGGGGATGGTAGGGAAATCGAGCCTCACCCTCTCCTCTGGGTCCCAACCTTGGGATCCTGTGTTTAAGCAGCTAGGACCTGTTCTTTATAAGCCTTTGCTGCTTCCCTGTGCTGCTTCCAGTTCTTATCACTACCTGTCCACAGGTGCTTTTCCCAGGACTCCATCTCCCTGTTGTCTCGCTCTCTGTAAGTCTGACTCTTTGTGCAGCTTCTTGCTGATCTGTTGCTGAGGAGCCTCTTTCTGGCAGTTCCTGGCCTCTCTGGCAGTTGTCGGGAACCTCTTCCCTGTTGCCCTTTCCTCTCAGCACCACTCCCCAGATATAAGCTCTCTGCTCCAGCTCTTCCCTCTCGGTCTTCGCTATTGGCCCTGCAGTCCTTACTTTATACGAGGCGCCCACTCTAGTTCTCCTCAGCCGAGTCTATCCCTTACGGTATGTCAACACTGCAGCTGGAAGTGTGCCTCCCACTCCTGGTAGACAGACACATGCAAGCTCAGTTCAAGCTAAAAATAACACTGTGACCATTGCAGCATAGGCCATGGCAAAGACTAGCCACCTGAGTATGGACTCTGGGCTTGAACTGGGGCGGCTAGCCCATGCTGCTGCCTGTGCAATGTCCACACTGCTATTTTTAATGGGCTAGAATGAGTCTGTCTACCCAGGCAGGGAGGCATGCTCTCCACTGCAGTGTAACCATAACCTTAAGTACCTGTCTCCCCTCCAGGAGCCATAATGCACTGACTGGGACTTTCCATCTCCCCTTAACTCTGTCACTGCCAGGCTGGGGTTTATGCACCCAGCACCTGTGGTCTGCACAACACCACCACCCTTACATTTCAAATCAGACACAAGCAACAGAGTAACTAAGCATCCCTAGCCTTACACTATTTAAGCTCATGTTGTGCCAATTATTTTTTTCTGCGAGTAATAAGGGACCACAGGAACCATCCATCCAAGTCTAATTTTACAAAATAAAGACATTTTTTCATGAATCAGTCATGGATGGGGATCCCATTATTAGCAACTAGGTCTTACTTATACAAAATGCCTGCTGCAAACAAAGGCTCCTTCTTCCTCAGTGCCATGATGGTGCCATGTTTGCACCACAAACACTGCCTAGGATTGTTTCCATCTAAGCAAGACGCTGTTTTCTTGAGATTTGTTTGAAATTCCAGTAGAAACATTTTAATTGATTTGAGGTTTTCTCTTTGGCAAACCTAATTTTTGGGTTTGTCAGTCTGACACTCTCTTTCTAAGCATGAGAGAATCCATCTTTTTGACTACAGTAGCACTGATTGAGCTGATAATCACAGGTGGATTTTCTTATGGGCTCATATTGGTTGGTGTTTCAGAAGCTATTGGTTGGTTGTATTCCCACAGCTCAAATAAAATGGTGCCAACAGGAGAGAACTGCGACATTTACTGTAACACCACAGACAAATTACCATTCCTTTAGCTACCTTATTTCCTTTTTCCTTTTCCAAAAATGTGTCATATTTCTAAAGACAGCATTCTTGGGAAAAGTGAACGTTATGCCTTATAAAGAAAAATGAGAGACCAAAGACTGGGCCAAGTGTGGGAATATTTCTGATGATTGTGAAACTTTTTATTCCCCCACAGTGAAATATTGTTTAAAAGTATTCAAAGTTCATGATGATTGAGTTTTCCATAGGGGTCCGGTCCTGCAAGTCCTGACTCACTTGGGGAATTGTTACTTATGTTAGGGGTCAGTGGAGGTCAGAGGGACATGAATATGGACCACTTAGTTTGAGGAATGACTTGCAGGATCAGCAATTGAAACCCCAGATGCCTGTGCTTGTATGGAGCCTCCTTGACTTCACTGGTTTGCATATGGGTCCAACCAAGAGGAGCAGTATTAAGGATCAGGGCCTTGGTTATTTTTCAGTGGCCATGTAATACATTTAAAATGCTGGCAAGGTGGGTAACATAATATCTTTTATTGGCCCAACTTCTATTGGTGAAAGAGACTAGCTTTCAAGATACACAGAGGTCTTCTTCAGGTCTGGGCACTGAGTAGCTTGAAAGCTTGTCTCTCACCAACAAAAGTTGGCCCAATAAAAGATATGACCTCACCCACCTTGTCTCTAATTACCCTGGGCCCAGCGTGGCTATAACAACACTGCAAACTTACGATACAGCATATGCTTTGGAATGTGCTTATTTTAGTGAGTAACAGAAAATAGGAAGGTTGAATTATACATAAACAAATCAAATATAATAATTGGCTAACTTCAGCATCACCTATTTTGGACAAATGTTCTTATACTTTGCCCTTTAAAGACAAATTGCTCTGCCACCACTATACCTCTGACTATCTTGCAGGCTTCTCTGGGGAAGAGAAAGGAACTAGACTGCAGTGAATGAAGAATTTATTGTACTGTTAAAGGTTTCATTAAATCTCATTGAAACCGGTAAGTATGGTAGCCACCCTTCATTCAGGTTAAATGAAAGAAACATTAGCTGTCTCCAAATCAAAGCTCAGACACATGTTCCTGCCCAGAACCCAGGCACACCCCAGGCCACACAAGGATTTGAACTCTTTGGGCAGTGGGGGGCTGGGGTAGGGATCTGAGTGGGATTGACAAGAGAGGCAGGACAGAAATGCGAGCAGAGATGCTGAGTGTTCTCAACACACACTGCAGTCAGATGGAGTTGAGGGTATTCAGTGCCTCATAGGACTGGGCTGAAACAGAATAAGTATCCACTCCTGTTCTGATCCACACTAATGGCAAAACTCTTTGTCACAGGGTACAGCCCTCACCTCCAGACTGGCACCACCTCCTGGTCACTCTGAGGATTAGCTCAAGAGTGATACCTCCATCCATGGTTTGCTCAAGGCTGATGCCCCAGCTTGCACACTGTCACTCCATCCCCACTTCCACCTTCCATCTCAGCTTCTGGAACTGCAGCATCCTATTCACTACTCAGTCCTCCAGCTAGGTCACCATCCATGTTTCTACCTCTGGGGTGTGTATCATGGTCCTATTGTCCAGACACTTCCCCAGTGGTGAGTGGGAGGACCCAGGCCTGCTCACTACTCTGGGTCCCAAGCCAGGGACCCTGTAAATTGCAGCCTCCTGCTAAATCTCTTTAACCTCTGTTAATTCTGCTATATTTCCCTGGGCTCCTTCTCTGCAGCCTCAGTACCTTCTTTGCCTTCACCTCAGGGTATTCAGCCCCACAGCCAACCAGGAGCTCCCTCTTGCTCCCCCGGTCCCTGCCAGCAGCTGCTCTGTTCAAGGTGCTTACAGTTCTCTCAGCTTTCCAGGGACACAGACCTCCCTCCCTGAGCTCTTAGCAGCAATTGCTCCTATTCTGCCCTGCAGCTCCCTTTTATCTGAGCTTGCCGGGCCAGGATTGGTTGCTCCCTGCAATTCCTCCCTGACTGGCTGTGCTTTCCACAGCTGCTCTAGGTTGCTCAGAGAACTCACCTCCGTTGCTCCTTTTATGCCTGTGTGGGGTAGGCATCCCATCACACTCTTACAGATGTAAATGGGAGTAGGAGCCAGTCTTCAGTCCATAGACAAATATTACAAACACACAATTCCTCCAGACTTCGGCAACTTTTTCTGCCAAAACATAATATCATGAACAGGTAGCAAAATGTAAGTCCAGCAGCTCCCATGTCTGTTTTTAAGGTATTAATTATGTCAGCAACTATAGCTAGGGGAACACAGAAACCCAGACTCAGGTCTTGAGTATAGAAGGCTTTGTGCAATAAAGCTCAGAACCAGATTCAGAGATTCCTTACACTGAAGTGTGTGTTCAGAGTATTTTCAGTGGTGTTCAAATCCATCTCCAATCTTAACAAATGAAGTGCGTGTTGGCTCATTTTTATTAAAGTTCACAAAGCAAAAATACATAAAGCAATGACAATTTATTATGAACAAAGTAAAAATAGATTGAGGCTTACTATTTCCTTGGACTGGTTATAATGCATTTGGGCAGGGAGAGAGGTAAAGAATAATGCTAAAGTAATAATTAGATAGCTGTAGCATAATTCATTATCCCTAGTAAAAGTAAACTGTTTTCTTCTGCATAACACCTGTCCTCAATTTAAAACTGCTGGACCAGTGTATTATTTTGCCAAACTCATCAGCAGATGTCAGGCATCTAGCAGGGTGTGTGAGTGATGACACAAGTGCAAAGGGAACATGGACTAGTATCAGTTATAACAAAATGGCATTTCCTGTAATGGTAAGAGCATCAAACACAAAAGCAGGGGCGGGGGAATATTTAATCCTGATTGTATTTACGTACACAACAGGCAAATGGCTTTTGGATTCCTCTTCCAAGTTGTTGATGTGATGTGAATATCTCTAAATACTGGGGATGGGGTTTTAAGACTCAGCCATGGAAAAATACTCAGAGGGTTCAAACTAAAGCAAAACTATGGTTAGGTGATATGTCTGGGAGACGTCAACATCGCTGAAGTAATTCTTTTCAGGTGATAGACTGCATAACAATGGCAAGTCTTGAGAAGCCTGCAGGCCTCATCTCTCACCCACCTTGCCAGTGTCAAAATGGGTGTGTCGGCTTACTTTGCCATTTAAGCCATAATGGAGAAAATCTGGGAAATCAATTACAAAGGAAAAAAGTGGCTTCCAAAGGAGCCACATTAATTCGAAGAACACTGCACTTCAGGTGGAAGTGAAAAATTTGTTCTTGGCCTGTAGTTCTGTGGAGTAGTGAAATATTGTACCTAGCTAGGATAGCTACTGTTCCAAGTTCAAGTGGCCCTTTCTTCCAGTGGGAATGTCTCTTGCTTGTTTACACAAAAAGGTCCTGTCCAGGAGGCTTTCCCATTTCTTTCTCTTTTCTCCTTCCCAGGACTAACTGTAACATTGCAGTGGGAGGTAATTATTCCTTCTTCTCATTGTGGGCCACCTATTGTCATGCCACATTATCCAGATTTATATTTACTATCTGATACAATCTGAGACCTAAAATTTGATGCCCGATGAATCCAGAAAAAGTCCAGATGAATTAAAAACCCTAACAGGCTCTGTGTGGGATCACAAGCCTCAAAACCAATCCTCCCAGTCCTCAGACCATGGCTGCTCCCGAAGAAGCTCACTTGACTCCCCTCCCAGAGTGTGGGGCTAGCAAAGTTCTAGCTCAAAAGGGGCCCCACCCATAAACTCGTGATTGGGGGAGATGGGCAGCCCCACCAATTGACTGAGATGCACTACTTACACCAGACAGAGGCACAGGAAGCTGTCTGACCAGGTAGGTGAATCTCTGGCTGGCTGCTGCTATGGTTCCTGTCTACCTTCCAACCTATTCCTGCCCTCTTCTCCCAACCCGCATCTGTTCCTGGTTCCTGCTTTCCTGTCTTGCTCCAAGTCCCTGCTTCTGGCTATGATCTTTGGCTTGGCACCTGACTGGCCCTGGCTCTGGTTCCAGGTCCCTGACTCTGACCATTATGCCTGACTGCCCACACCTTGGTCCCTACAGTTCTTTTTTTTTCCCTTACAGGTATATTTGCTTTCTTTTTCTATCACTCCTTTCATATCAGTCATTTGCTTTCTTGCACTCTCATTCAATGGTTTCATTACTCTTTCTTCCCTTCCATCACTATACTATTTTTCACTCTCCCTGTCCTTCCCTCCTTTTGGATTTCTTTCAGCTTTCTTATTTGTTTCTTTCCCTCTGTCCCCTTTTCTGTTCCACTGCGCTTCCCAAATCCCTGTCTCATTTTTCCCCAGAGTCTTTCTGTCTGTTTGTTCCCAACCTCTCTTCCCCAACCACTTTCCTAAGTTCCTTTCTTTTGTTAGCCTCCCAAATTCTCTTTCCTCAGGTCTTGTCTTGCCAGCAACATACTAAAATGCAGACAGGCATTTGTTTGCTGTATCCACACTTCAGGACCTGACCTATTCCAGGATCTGCAGGCCCCCTTCATCAGTGCTGGCCATGATGTGACACATGTCCTACTCACACAGCATGCAGGCTGCTTCACAGAGGCATTCTGGGGAAGAACAGCTTGAGAAGTCCTGTGTTGGTAGATCCATTTTCATTTACCATCTTGGTTCCAGTGGTGTCTTCTTCACAGAAGCCTGTTCATGTATATAGAAAATACGTCAACATCTGGGCTATTTAAACTGTGACCATCAATCTGCCATCATCATAAAAAATATTGTGTTAAGTACTTTTCCAATTGATTTCTTTCTACAATCTTGTTAATTTCCTTTTCTGGGTTTGAAGATACCATTGACTTTAACAAGCAAGCAGATGCTTTTAATATATTAGCCCAGGCATAATTAGCATACTTACCCCCCTTTTTCTTGCTGACTTAATATACCTCAGTGACAGATAACACTTATAATACTTTTGTTTTAATTGATAACTAAACACTACCTTGGGGAAGATGCCCTTAGATGTAATGTGTCTTGTCCCACTTAAACAGAAGTGTGCATTTTAATGCAATGCATGACAGGAGAAACCCAGAGTGACTGTTGACTACAGATTCATAACTAAGTAGGACATTTCCTGGTTGAATTTAGTTTAATTACAATTGCACTGAATCACTTAATTAGACGTTATCTGTGAAACATTTATGAATACAATTGCCTGCTAACAATATTCCTTCTTTCCCCTTGCCCGCTTCTTAATTGTGTATCAGTTTGTTTGTACATATAAAGATTAAGAGCTTGCCACAGAATATATTGATTTATTCTGAGGTATTGTAGTTGTGCCATCGTAATCTAAGTTTCCTTACACAGCTCCACTGATGACCTCAACCCTGATTTCTATGTCTAAGATGTAATTTAATTTCTCTGCCAGCTGAGAGCTTCAGACTTTTCATCAGGCTACTGTAGGTACTGTCTGTAGGGGGATTGTTGTATTATTTTCTACTGCAGCCTAGACTGAAACAGCAAACATCTGTAATGTTTCTCTCAGATCAAACTCAGGGTATGTCTACACTACAAAATTAGGTTGAATTTATAGAAGTCAATTGTTTAGAAATCAATTTTATACTGTCCCCACTTAAGACCATTAAGACCATTAACTCGGCGGAGTGCGTCCACAGTACCGAGGCTAGCGTCGACTTCCAGAGCATTGCACTGTGGGTAGCTATCCCACAGTTCCCGCAGTCTCCGCCGCCCATTGGAATTCTGGGTTGAGTTCCCAGGGCCTGATAGGGCAAAAACATTGTCACTGGTGGTTCTGGGTAAATGTCATCAGGTCCCCCTCACCCCCTCATGAAAGCAATGGCAATAAATCATTTCTCTCCTTTTTTTCTGGGTTACCCGTGCAGACTCCATACCATGGCAAGCATGGAACCCGCTCAGCTTACCATCACCATATGTCTCCTGGATGCTGGCAGACGTAGCACTGCATTGCTATACAGCAGCAGCTGATTGCCTTTTGGCAGCAGACAGTGCATTACGACTGGTAGCCGTCATCATCTCCTGGGTGCTCTTTTAGCCTACCTCGGTGAGGTCGGTCAGGGTCGTCTGGACCTAAATGGGAGATGACAATGGCCAGCAGTTGTACTGCACTGTCTTCTGGTAAGACAACCATTTTGCGCCTTTTTTCAGTGCAGACACCATAGCACAGCAAGCATGGGGCCCGCTAAGATCACCACTGCAATTATGAGCACTTTAAACACCACGCGCCGTATCCTGCAGTATACGCAGACCCAGAACCTGCGAAAGCAAAACCAGGTGAGGAGGCAACGGCAGTGCGGTGACAAGAGTGATGAGGACATGGACACAGACTTCTCTCAAAGTATGGGCCCTGGCAATGTGGACATCATGATGTTAATGGGGCAGGTTCATGCCGTGGAATGCTGATCCTGGGCCCGGGAAACAAGCACAGACTGGTGGGACCGCGTAGTGTTGCAGGTCTGGGACGATTCCCAGCGGCTGCAAAACTTTTGCATGCGTAAAACCAGTTTCATGGAACTTTGTGACTTGCTTTCCCCTGCCTGAAGAACAAGAATACCAAGATGAGAGCAGCCCTCACAGTTGACAAGTGAGTGGCGATAGCCCTGTGGAAGCTTGCAACATCAGACAGCTACCGGTCAGTTGGGCATCAATTTGGATTGGGCAAATCTACTGGGGGAGCTGCTGTGATCTATGTAGCCAACGCAGTCAAAGAGCTGCTGCTATCAAGGGTAGTATCTCTGGGAAATGTGCAGATCATAGTGGATGGCTTTGCTGCAATGGGATTCCCTAACTGTGGTGGGGCGATAGACGGATTGCATATCCCTAACTTGGCACCGGAGCACCAAGCCAGTGAGTACATAAACCGAAAGGGGTATTTTTCAGTTGTGCTGCAAGCACTGGTGGATCACAAGAGACGTTTCACCAACATCAGTGTGGAATGGCCGGGAAAGGTACATGACACTCACATCTTCAGGAACTCTGGTCTGTTTCAAAAGCTGCAGCAAGGGACTTACTTTCCAGACCAGAAAATTACTGTTGGGGATGTTGAAATGCCTATAGTTATCCTTGGGGACCCAGCCTACCCCTTAATGTCATGGCTCATGAAGCCATACACAGGCATCCTGGACAGTAGTCAGGAGCTGTTCAACTATAGGCTGAGCAAGTGCAGAATGATGGTAGAATGTGCATTTGGATGTTTAAAAGTGTGCTGGCGCAGTTTACTGACTCAGTTAGACCTCAATGAAACCAATATTCCCATTGTTATTACCACTTGCTGTGCGCTCCACAATATCCATGAGAGTAAGGGGGAAAACATTTATGGCAGGGGCGGAGGTTAAGGCAAATCGCCTGGCTGCTGATTATGTGCAGCCAAACACCAGGGCAGTTAGCAGAGTATAAGAGAGCGGAGTGCGCATCAGAGAAGCTTTGAAAACTAGTTTCATGACTGGCCAGACTAAGGTGTGAAAGTTCTGTTTCTTTCTCCTTGATGAACCTCGCTCCCCCTTGGTTCACTCTACTTCCCTGTAAGCTAAGCACCCTCCCCTCTTCCCTTCGATCACCGCTTGCAGAGGCAATAAAGTCATTGTTGCTTCACATTCAGGCATTCTTTATTAATTCATCATACAAATAGGAGGATAACTTCCAACGTAGCTTAGGAGGGAAGCACCGGGTGGGGTGGAGGAGGAGAGAAAGACAAGGCCACACTGCACTTTAAAACTTATTTAATGCCAGCTTTCTGTTGCTTGGGCAGTACTCTGGGATGGAGTGGTTGGTTGCCCGGAGGGCCCCCAAAACCGTGTTCTTGGGCATATGGGTGAGGAGGCTATAGAACTTGAGGAGGAGAGCGGTTAGTTACATAGGGGCTGTAGCGGCGATCCGTGCTCAGACAGCCTTTCCTGAACCTCAACCATATGCCAGAGCATACCATTAGCCTCAGCATGGCCTCTTGCCTTCCATCACCAAGCGGACACCACCTATCATCTTCAGCCCTCACGTTTATATTGTGTTTTCCTGGACTCTGACATTGTCTGCCTCCATGCATTCTGCTGGGCTCTTTCAGCATGGGAGGACTGCATGAGCTCAGAGAACATTTCATTGCAAGTGCAGTTTTTTCACCTTCTAATCTTCGCTAGCCTCTGGGAAAGAGAAGACAGTGTGAGTGTTGAAACATTTGCAGCAGGTGGAGGAAAAAAAGGGAGAGTAGTAGTTAAAAAGACACATTTTAGAGAACAATGGGTAGACTCTTTCACTGTAAACCTTGCTGTTAACATTACATTGCACGTGTACTTTTGGTACAAGGTCACATTTTGCCTCTTATTGAGGTTTGGTGTGAGAGATCACACACGCAGGGCTGGTGGGCAACAGAATTTGTCTTGCAGGCAGTCATGGTAAGACATAGTCTTTTTGCTTCTTTAACCTTCATAACGTGGGAACGGTTTCAGACAGCAGCACCCTCATTTCCCATACCAAGCAGCCGTTGGGTTGGCCATTTAAAATAGGTTGGTCATTTAAAAGAGGAGGGGCTGCAGTTTTCAGGTTAACGTGCAGTATAAACCCAACTAACCCCTCTCCCTCCAACACACCCAATTCTCTGGGATGATCACTTCACCCCTCCCCCAACCCCTTGGCTAACAGTGGGGAACATTTCTGTTCAGCCACAGGCAAACAGCCCAGCAGGAATGGGCACCTCTGAATGTCCCCTTAATAAAATCACCCTATTTCAACCAGGTGTCCAGGAATGATATTACTCTCCTGAGGATAACACAGAGAGATAAAGAATGGATGCTGTTTGAATGGATGTTGTTTGAATGCCTGCAAACACAGGGACCATATGTTGCCATGCTTTGTTATGCAATGAATCCAGACTACTTACTACTGGCCTGGTGTGATAAAGTGTCCTACCATGGAGGACGGAATAAGGCTGCACTGCCCAGAAACCTTTTGCAAAGGCTTTGGGAGTACATCCAGGAGAGCTTTATGGAGATGTCTCTGGAGTATTTCTACTCCACCCCCAGACACGTTAATAGATTTTTCCAGTAGCTGTACTGTTCGCGAATGCCAGGGCAAATCAATCATTAAACACACTTGCTTTTAACCCATATATAATATTTACAAAGGTACGCTTCACCAGAGGTCCTTTCTCCACCTGGCAGGTCTGGGAGGCCTTGGGTGGGTTCACTGGGTACTGACTCCAGGTCCAGGGTGAGAAACAGTTCCTAACTGTCGGGGAAAATGGTTTCTCTGCTTCCTTGCTGTGAGCTATCTTCAACCTCCTCCTCATCATCTTCCTTGTCCCCAAAACCCGCATCCCTGTTGCGTGCTACTCCATTGACGGAGTCAAAGCACAGGGGTGGGGTAGGGGTGGCTGCACCACCTAGAATGTCATGCAGCTCATCATAGAAGTAACATATCTGGGGCTCTAATCCGGAGCGGCCATTTGCCTCTCTGGTTCTTTGATAGGCTTAAGTTTCACGTGGCACTGCTGCGGGTCCCTGTTATAGCCTCTGTCCTTCATGCTCTTGGAGACTTTTTCAAATGTTTAGGCATTTTGTCTTTTGGAACGGAGTTCTAATAGCATGGATTTGTCTCCCCATGCTGGAGCTCTTTTGCGATTCTGGGATTCCACCATGGTCACCTGTGCAGATGAGAGCTGCACTCATCTGCAGCTCACCACACTGGCCAAACAGGAAATGAGATTAAAAAGTTCACTGGCCTTTTCCTGTCTATCTGTCCAGTGCATGGAGCACTCAGGGATAGCTTCCGGAGGCCAATACCGTCAAATTGCTACTACACTACCCCAAATTCGACCTGGCAAGGTCAATGTCAGCGCTAATCCCCTCATGGGGGGAGGAGTACTGAAATCGATTTTAACAGCCCTTTAAGTCTAAAATAATAGCTTCGTCGTGTATACAGGTGCAGGGTTAAATCAATCTAACACTGTTAAATTCAACCTAAACTCATAGTGTAGACCAGGGCTGAGTGTGGGCCTAGATTTGAAAGTCCTCTAACTTGTCCCTCCCTAAACCTCAGATTCCAATTTTAACAGTTAACTGCTAGCCCTGTTGCAATGAACAGGTTGATTGCTGTATGGAAGGTCAGTGCTCTGACATAAGCTTATCAGGAGCATGTGGAAGCAAGAGAGAGGGAGAGAGATAGACCAGCAAGCACAATTAATTATTCATAATACACGTCTTAGAAAATGGATTTCAGTAAAAAAAATGTTTTACATTAGGGCTATTTCGGTACTTTGTAGCGACACATCTCTGTGAGATGAAAGCTCCGAAAACGGAAGCTTCCATGTCCCAGTAGCACAACACAGGCCCAGTGAAAATAAACATGCAGCAGAACACTGTCCCTAAAGGAGCGATGCTGTCAGCAAATAAAGCTCTGCCTTTGGTGCCACAGCAACTGGATGTTTATTTTTAGTGAATTTCACATCTACCTTGAGTTGTTTCCTCTTCTTTATTTTTGCTGTGTTTCCATGTTGTTTTTTCCCACTTGCACCAATTTAGGACGTTTCCAAGAGTCAGTAGCAATATTACATCTCCAATTTCTGTTATTTATTTAGAAGCTGCTAATGGCACGTTTCAGCTGTCAAGAAAACCTGATGTTTAGTCTTTCTCCAACTTCCTTTTAATCTACATAAGAAATATGTTGTACCTAGTGGATATTTTAAAAAAGGCTAAATAATGACTTGTTGAACAGCTTAGCAGACCTACCACAGAGGAAGACTCACGCTTCACTGACTGAACAATCTATTTCCCACAGCGCAAAAGCAGTGTTCTCCTGATATTGTAAGTTCTTCTCCTCAAGCATTTTTAGCTGGAAAATAAGAGGACTGAGTGGTGGGGTGTAACCACGTGTGGGCCTATGTGGGCCATGGACCACCCATCTAGCACTGAGACCTACTCAAATCAGAGCCTGTGTGAACCTGCACCAGGGCTGCTGTCACAGCTGCTGATTCCTCCCAGGAGAAGCCTCTGCGGCTGTGGAATAAAACCTGGCTCCCATTCATTCCTGCTGGCCCACAGCATTTAAGACAGGAGGGGGCTTGAGGACAGGAGTTGGCACGGGACACGTGCCCTGGAGCAGCCTCGCCTCTGCTATATGTTGGGCTGCTATGTGTTAAGTACCGCAGCCTCCTCCCTGGGAAGTTCCTGCACCAGCTATGCTGAGTCTGGTCAGTCTGTGGCCTGTGAAGCCAAGCCACTTGCTGCTACTCAAATCCAGTTACTGTTGTGGGAACTTAAGCCAGAATATGAGCAACGCTATCACCTCCAAGCCTCTGCAGTGCCAGCAGCAGAGTGGCAGCCACTGCCTGGGGTGAGGCTGTTGCCAGGCAGCACTGGGGTGCAGGTAATCGGGGTGCTGCATGGATCCATGCTGGGGGCAGGGTGGGGATACCCAGGAAGTTGTTTTGGCTTGGGCTGAGACACCAGAAGCATCCTGGGGCAAGCACCATGGGGCCTACATCTCACAGTCCTTGCCATGAGAGGTCCTGGATTTCTGTACCTTCCCCTGCAGAGACTCAGTGCCCGCAAAGAGCATGCAGCTTTCCTGGACAGGTGCACTGATCATCGCATAAATTCTCCATGAGGGGCAGGGCTAGTGTGATCCTACCTCTGTGGAGAAGAGAGCAAGCAGGTGGCTGCAGGTGCTCCCTGTGTGCCTCTGGTATCTCAGACAATGACTCCAGCTAATGTGATTGCCCTGTGTCCACCATATCTTGGGCCCCACACCAGGATTTCAACTTCTAGCTACACTACTGCATGAGTGTTTTTAACATGGTGATAGCACTAATTTTGAGCGACATAAAGTGTTCCATAATCAGGAAATTTCCTACTCTCCAAACTCTCCAAATAGGCTTTTTAAAGTAATGAACTAGAAAGGTCTTATCCTGCTCTGCCTGATGTCATTGGCAAAGCTCTCACTGATTTCCAGAGGTGCAGGGTCAGATCCCAGGTTATAATTGAATTGGTCCATTGACAGTGAGGGCATCAGATTCTTTTATAAGACAACTTTTGACCAGATCAAGTCAGTATCCTCCCAGGAAATCTTTAGTGCACTCCAGTTCCAGCCCAGTCCATTGTTCAGCCCACCACTACCGTTGGGAGGGTACAATGAAAAATTAAACTAGTGCTGTGGTTCCTACAGCTTTTCAAATAGCTCAATCCTGATTTCTGGGAATGTTATTCTAGGACAGTTTGTGGACAGTACATTGTTTTTCAGGGGATTCAAAGGAATTTGACATCTCCACTATGTAGTTCTTCAGGGAGTGCTTCAGGATTCAGCTGTTTGAGGAAAACAATTCTTCTGTTGCTTCATTATCTAAAGGAACATCGCTAGTCAATAGATTGTGATAGCCTCTACATTTACCAAATTAGAGCATCTCTCTAACTTTTTAGTATTATTATATGATACAGCAGTATATATATATTACAGACAGGCCTCTGGAATTCATGGCACAACTGTACATTTTTTGTGATGCTCAGGGGAACTTTTCCTCCCCACCTTTAAGTATCACCTATCCGGTCCTGGAAGGCTTTCTCCATGTGGAAATACTGGAGAACTTCAAGAAAGCAAAGCATCCTTGCTGATGCATTAAAAGGTCAGAAAATTATCCACACACTACAATAGCTGGGGCAAATTAAATTGGCTCCAATTCTTACAGTTCTCTTGACAGATTGTTTCCAGACTCCCTCCTTTTCACCAGTTGAGGTTAGCGACCCAGTGAAAGTGTCTCCCTTTGTCACTGATTTGTTACTTTGATTTGTTACTTTGTTGAAAGCAGCCAGTTTCTCCCTTCAAATTGCCATTCACAGAGGGTTAAACGATAGCCACATTTTTGTAATTAGTTAAATATCAGTACATGTCTTCAGTTAACATTTGCACGTTATAATTTATTATGGCTTTATTAGAGCTGATAGACTAATTTGCAGTTAATAATATCTTTGAATTTTGCCTCTTTTTTTGTTTGTACTGCCTTAACCATACTCATTATTCAGACATATTTTGGGGCACAAAGGGTCATAGAAATTGCCAGCAAATCCACAGTTTTGCAGGTCCACCAGCCTAACCCCAGGTGCAGGCCCTTGATAGCTTGTTGAGGTCCCAGATATTGGAACACAGAAGCTGCAGCAGTGGTTACAGAAAAGTTGCATGGGCGCTCCACGAAGTATCAGTGGGCTGGAAGAGTATTGCCATCCTGCATGCCCATAGCCCATTGATTCTGGCTGTGTTCGAGGGTCAGGATTTGAGTCACAGGGAGTAGGGGAAGTTATATAATTTATTTCCACAATTCATCACTTAATTTAGTTTCATTTTCCAGGGCACATTTTTTCAATACTCCCATTCCCCCCACCTCAAATATTTAAATTTGGGAGTGGGTGTATCTGCAGTCCATTTTCTCCTACCTCTGCCACCCTGGTTGTACATCTCTTCAGAAGGTATGATGTTCCATGCTTCCTGTCTGGATTTTTCTTGATGCTTTAGCTCAGGGATCAGCAACCTTTGGTATGTGGCCCATCAGGGAAATCCATTGCCAGGCCGGGACGGTTTGTTTACCTGCAGCATCCACAGATTCAGATGATCACAGCTCTGACTGGCCACAGTTCACCATTTCAGACCAATGGGAGCTGCAGGAAGCGGTGGCCAGCACATCCCTCTGCCCGCGCTGCTTCCCGCAGCCCCCATTGGCCTGGAACAGCGAACCGCAGCCAGTGGGAACCATAATTCGCCAAACCTGCAGACCCTGCAGGTAAACAAACCGGCCCATCCCACCAGCGGATTTCCCTGACAGGCTGTGTGCCAAAGGTTGCCAATTCCCTTTTTAGATTTACCACCTTTTCTGCAGAAAATGTTTGAAGTTGCCTTAAAAGCAAATAAAATAACCCACTGCCTACTGATTAGTGCTAAAAAGACTCATACTTGAAAGAATGCCTGACTAGCTGCTGTTCTTATGGGACCTAATTAAGAAAATGTAAATTTCAATCTTATTCAAACCCCAGTTTTAGAGCAACGGTAAATAAAACTATTGCAGATAATGCAAGCTGGCTGTAAGAACAGGAAGTGTGTTATGGGTAGCATTGTACATATGAATGCATGCACACACAGTTGTATTTATTATTCAACTTGAAATCAACAGGTTTGTAAATAATTTTCCTAGGTAGCTCAGAGAAAGCCAGCCCCAGTCAATCTTATTTGCCTAACAGTTAAACATTAAAAGATACAGTGTATTTTGTTACATTCTCCTGGGGCTATATTATGCAAATTCCACCTATATATTTAAAAATAGTTTTCCAAGTGGTTGCTAGAGTAGGTTACTGAATAAATGAAGCCATATGTGATAAAGTCAGAGGCCTCTCCTGCATTTCTTTGTCATCACCCTCCTCAACCTAAACCAACAAATTGCAGGCTTGAGAGGCAATGTAGAAAAATTCCTGTCTCTGACACAATCTACTCTGAGCCTCTCATTACTGCAGCTGTCAGAGTATGAACTTATTGAAGACTTCTCTCTTTTTTCAACACACAAGCACAGCCTTGGGGTACGCTGGTCAAAACATTTTCCTCTTAGCTTCTGAAATTAATGATTTCCCATCTTCTATCTTGCCTTGAGTTGGGATTTATCAGGAATGGAAAGGCTGCTCAACTGCCTCCTGAGCTATTTTCTGGGACTGGTGATGTTTTTCTTACCAGAAGGGATTGATGCCAAGGGTATAGAAATACTGTACAACATTTGCCTCCTGGCTCTCAAGAACCCTCCAACCCAAAACTCCTCTCCACATAGAATTTATCTGCTAATCTCAAACTCATCCTTACTTCTACTGTAATATCTAACCCTCCTCCTTCCCCCCTCGCCACCTTTTTTTTTTTTGCCTTCCAACTCCACCGTGAAATAACTTTTTACAATTTGCAGGGGCCTGTGAAGATGGACACAGAATTAGATTGGGCCAAGTAGTCACAAATTTATGATAATATAACAAATCAAAGAAAGGTAGTCCCAAAGACAACCCATCCAAGATGGCAGTGAGAAAGGAGGAGGCAACAACTTTCCTCAACTGGTATCATCTTGTCCCCACTCTCGATGATCAAATCCACAGCAGCATGACTAGCCTGTTTTCAACAAATACCTGATGGACCCAAACAATTCTTTGGTCTAGCTCAGCTCTGCAACCTTGGAGAGAGAGACTAAAACCTGTGTCTCCTACCACCCAGCTAAGTGTCCTAATCACTGGGCTATAGAGTAGGTCTCACTCTCACTTGCTTTCCCTCTGGCCCAGTGCATATTTAACACAAAGTGGAACAGCTTCAACAGGAGAGACTGAGTGCATCCTGCCACAGACTATCCCATAGTTCAGTGGTTCAAGCACATTCTTGAGAGAGCCACCCAATTTCAAATCTCTTCTCCACAGCAGGCAAAGGAGGAAATTGAACCTGGGTCTTCCATGTCCCCGCTGAGTGCTCTCACCACTGAGCTACAAGTTGTGTGGGGGCACCACTGTTTCCTATGGCAGTTTTGTGTGGGCTTAGGCATGCTCTGTGAATGCCTACTCTATTGGGCCCTGTAGGCAGCATAGTTAGTAGAAAGCCTAGTTTGAGGATCCTGTTGGGGTTTAAGTGTGAGATAGGTTCCCAGGCACCAATACTGAGGTATTGTGCATACTGACTGTCAGAAACATGGACACCTAGGTGACTTTAATGGTGGAAATTTAGTCGCTTGTGGGGTTAGGCAGTAGATGAGCATGGTTTGATGGATGTCAGTGGTTCCAACATGTTGCACTTGAGCACCTCAAATAGGAGTTTAGGTGTCCAAACCCTTTTGTGGATCTAACCCCTATGTCTATTGGGCAGGTCTGTACTGAGCCCCTTTGAAAATCCAGCCTGGCATGACACTTTTCAAAAGCCCCAAAGACCCACTCAAGCATATAGTGATGAATGTCATCAAACGTCTGAAAGGACACTACAGGGGAGAAGAAAAGGGGAACTGGTGTGCTAGATTCCCTTGCTATTGCAAACTTCCGATATTTTAACTCTAGTCTACCTCCATTTTATTAGCTGACCAATTTCTTGGAATAAAACTGAATGACTCTGAGGGCTAGTCAGCAAAGAATCTCGTTTTGTTCTAACTCAAGACTATGAAAGGACAAAATAATGTAAAGAACTATTGGCCTTCTTGTTGCTTGAGCTAGTTCTTTTCTTTATTATGAATGTTGTGCAGCCGGGGGTGGGCAGGGGAAGCTATATTTCTGATCTCACTGGAGCAGTACAGTAACAGTACATCAGATATTTGCCTGCAGAGAAAATATGCTGCTGTTCTTCATGAAAGGAATGACGATTTATACGCCTTGTCTTTGTGCTGTGGACGTTAATTCCAGCTCCTGGCTTCAATCAGCTACATGAGTTAGAATCCTTTGAAATGGTCAGCTGGCGGCAACAGATGATTCCTGAATTCAATCAAAAAGGAGCCAATCAGAAGCACTCAAAAGTCAGTGTGGTTTCCCTGTGCTATGCTGTGCTGCTGAGGAAATTCGTTTATCAATTGGAGATAGGTGATCCTCTCTACTTCCAAGGACATCTGTCTCTCTTCAGTCCAGCAATCACATCTAACTACATGGCTAATTTGTAAATGGACACAGAGTCTCAAGTGCAATGTCAGTGCTGCCAACTAACTCGGATCAAACTGTGCTGTTTGAAAGGGGAGAAGTAACAATTTAGTTAGCTGAAGGCAAATTCTTAGCAGAGACTTCGTCATCTGCAGTCAGGTTTTTATGTTACTGATTTGATAATCAGGCCTTTTGTTCTAAGCAAGTTTCTCATGTTAAAATGGTCAATCAGTCATTTTTCTTCTTTTTTCAAACTGATGTTTGTTGATACTTTGCAGTCTCAGTAAATATGCAGTTTCCATGAATAGCCCTGTGTCCAGACAAAGGGAATAGCTAACTTGAGTTTCTGGGTCACTAACTATTCACAGATTAATGCTGTCAGCACCTGATGGACAAGGGGGAGAGCTATCAGAATGGATATGAGTGGTTGCACTTCTGCTTTGTAAATCAGGCAGGAAATCCAAGTGTAAATTTAGCTCCTGCCTGATACAATAGGTAAAACATCCCATGAAGAGCAGTGCCCCAAAGCTACATTGTTCTTTTCTTGTTGTTCATCTGATTTCACATGATCTTTCCACTTGTTTGTCTGACATTACACTAGTGATGAGAGATCTCAGCATTTATTATTGAAAAGCCCCAATTCCAAGAAGCCCAGAAAGTAAAGTCACAGAAAAGGGTGAAGTGCTGTTTCCGAGTTAAATGCTTAGTACTCACACAACTCCCATGGAAGTCATATGGAGTTGGAGGTGCTCAGTGCCTCTCTGGTTCAGGCCCTCTGTTTTGGCACTTGCCACCCGCAGACTGAGAAGTTGTACAACCCACTGAGGAGTATTTCCATTGCAAAAAGTTGCAGCCATGAATTTGAAATTAGTTGTGAGAATTTAACTATCCCCATGTAACTCAGGGGGTCGCTCAGAAGGGGGGGCAAGTGGGGCAATTTGCCCCAGGCCCAGGGCCCTGCAGCAGCCCCACGAGCCCTGGCCTGGCGGCAGTATGGGTCTTTGGTAGCATTTCGGTGGCCAGGGGCCTTTCAGTGCTTTTGAAGATGCGGAGTGACTGAAGGGCCCCCTGTCACCAAAATGCTGCCCATGACCTGGACCACCGCCTGGTGAGTACAAGCGCTGCAGCTGCCCCACTTTGCCCCAGGCCCCCTGAATCCTCTGGGCGGTCCTGTAACTATCTCCTAGGGAAGTTTTGGAATCTCCATCATTGGAAATTTTTAAAGAACAGGTTAGATAAAAATCTGCTAGGAATGGTCTAGATCAGGGATAGGCAACCTTTGGCACACGGCTCGCCAGGGTAAGCACCCTGGCATGCTGGGCCAGTTTGTTTACCTGTCGCGTCCGCAGGTTCAGCCAATCGTGGCTCCCACTGGCCACGGATTGCCGCTCCAGGCCAATGAGGGCTGCGGGAAGTGGCGTGGGCTGAAGTGCAGACGCGGCAGGTAAACAAACTGGCTCAGCCTGCCAAGGTGCTTACTCTGGTGGGCCACGTGCCAAAGGTTGCTGAACCCTGGTCTAGATAATGCTTAGTCCTGCCAGAAGTGCAAGGGACTGGACTAGATGACCTCTCGAGGTCCCTACCATTTCTACAATTCTATGAGTCTATGATTCCTTCAATCAAGCCTCTCCTGCCTCCCTAAAGAAAAGATGCCTTTTCATATTTTGACACAGTGACAATAAATCTGATATTGAATGTTATAATGGCTGTGCATATTGCATAGAATTGGACTTGGGTCTGCTGCTCTAGCAATACTCAGACACTTATGGAGAAGCAAAGGTATCACCATGAAGTGTAAAATGAAATTGCTGCAGTCTCTTGTATTCAATATCTTGCTATATACATGTGAGACATAGATTCTAAGGAAACAGGACATGAAGAGGCTTTCTGCCTTTTAATTGTGGTTTGACAATGTGACTGACTGGACAGGATGAGGTATGGTGCACTTTTCAAGTGTGTGAAGACTGCAAAATATGGAGGAAGATTGCTGGCCGATGATGCCTGTGTGTTGTCTTTACTGTTCATTGTGCTGCTTTGCACTGTGAGAGTGATGAGGATGATGTGCTACAAACCTTTCCCTCCTTTAGAATTAAGTTAACCCTACTAAGGTTCCCCAGTGCAAGGTTGTTCTCTGATAGGATTTTTCCTCCGGCGTTCCTTTCTGGCGCTGACCCTTTAAATTTGACAGAGACATGCAGCCATATTCCTAAGAAGGCTATTCTGCATTTGACTTCTGCTTCCTCCATCTACCTCTCTGCCCACTGAGAAGTATCCTTTTTTTCAGATTATGTTTTCTTTTCCTTATCCCTGAGAAGATGCCACATGCTCGTATACCCTGGATTTAACTGAGCTGGCTGGAAAATTGTAACAATTTGTAATGAAAAACTTCTTGGAATTTTGAAAAAGTATTGTTCAGCTCTATCCATAGATTCATACATTAATGCCTGAGGGAACCACTAAGATCATGTAGTGTGATCCCCTCACCCTGTAATTCCTGCATTGAGCCTCACAACTCCTACTCTTGTCTTTAATAAAGCCATCAAATACTGCTCCCTCAGTATCCCTGTGTTTGTGTTAAATAGTTCTGGTAACTAAAGGTGATATCAGAAAAAGAAGGCAAAAACAAGAGTTCCCTAAGACGACAGGTTTTATATTTATAATAATACCCAGGAGGATGAACCAAGGATCCATTCTTTCTTTAAATCACTCAACACTTGACTTCTGTTACAGAGTCATAGAGAACATAGAGTCTATTGTGGTATATCCAGAATAATCTAAAGACTGAGGTTAGAGTCAAGGAGGCCCGAGTCTCTTACTTACATTAGTTTTATACCAGTACAACTCCATTGACTTTGGTAGAGTTACTCCTGCTTCCAGTGGGTGTGAGTAGAAAATCAGGCCAAGGCAATTAAAGCCTCCTTAAAACCTTGCTGAAATTTTTGGTAAGAGGCTCAGGATTCCTTATTTTCTTCTCCAGCTGCCCCACCTCTCCGTTCAGCCTTCCCAAACTTTCCTCTCTGCCATGACTTACAGCTCAGGCTACTTTTACCCCTCAGAGGCCTTGGGAGACCCTCTAGAATACATGTTTAAAAATAATTTTTGGCCCCATCTCTTGCTCTTATACTTCAAACTGTGGGTGTGTAGGTGGGATTTCTGAGTTTCTTTTGACACTCTCTCCCTGCCTTGCCTTGATAACTCTATGCATATGGATTGCTGCTGGTTGAACGCTTTATTAGATGCCTTTCAGCTTGTGTTGTCTGAGCCCAGCACTTACTACAGAGACTTTGAGAGCCATCCTCTCTGAGAAGAGGGGCTGAGTAAGGAGGAACTCACTCTACTTGGAGTGAATTCAGAGAAAGAGACCTCATTACTCAGGCTTCTGTTCTAGGATGGGGTGGCTCCTGAAATGTCTGTAATTACTGCTACTGAGAGGCATTGGAGAGCGGGACCTTATTATTAAGTGGTGCTTCTCAGCAGGTTTTACATCCTCTTATGAGTTCTAGTGTCACCCCAAAAAAGGGCAAATGGTTACTTCCAGGATGTTGTTAGTGTTTTTAATTCTCCATGCACAGTAAATAAGAATGAAAGAAGGAATTCTTCTTTTTCTTAATTCATTATTCAGCTAGCTATCTAAGGACTTACATGGCTTTCATCACTACTCTCTGAGAGCCATACTATCAGGTTCCAGCCCATGCCCATTGAAGGCAATGTGGGGGGTCTTTCCACTGAATTCGGGTGACATTGGATCAAGCCTGAGGAATGGGCAATCTTATAAAAATCTAGAATGGTCAGCATGTCTAAAGGTACATCTACATTGCAGCTGGGTGGTGTAATTTCCACCTCAGGCAGATATATGCACACTGGCATTGTTCAAGCTCGTGTGTGAGAAACAGTGGAGTAGCCCTGCTGGGGTGGGTGGTGGTTCAGCCTACCCACTGATGTATGTACGTAGCTTCTCAGACAGGGTTAGAGTCAGGAGACTAGCCCATGCTGCCATGGCCATGCTGCCAGCTGTAGCATGCTAGCTCCAGCAAAGCTAGTGTGTGTACATCTACCTGAGCTGGAAATAACACTTCTTGCTGCCATGTAGACGTACTGTAAATCAGAGCATCGCTTTTGCCAGAATAATCTCAGAGGTATTTCTGTTTATTTGGATCGCTTCAGATTTTTCAAATTGCTGTAATTCTCCATCTCCATCAGTAGCTACCAATATATATAGTCCTTTTAGGCACAATATACAGAACAATTACTCACTGTAGAACTAATGTTACTACCTAAAAGCAAGGGGGGGTGGGAGGGAGGGAGAGAGAGCAAGAGAGCTCTATGCTGCATATTGATTCTGCAATATAATTAGTTTGGATTTAGAACATATGTTTGTGGTAATGTATGAGGGTCTTGCATTTTACATTTTTCTGAACTCTCTATGGATTTTACTCTGGAGCTAACAAAGAAAAAAATTGATTAAATAACTCGAATGTCTGATAAAAAACTAGCAGTCTTGACAGTAAATATTTACCACTAAAGCTCTGAAATGTGGATCATCTGTATCTCTACTTTTGATAGCATGAAAATCTTTCTCTTGTTTATAAGTCTAATTCTAAACAGAAGGAAGAGAAGTCCAAAAATTTGGTGCACAAAGATATTTGATAAATAGTGACAGCTGGTGGGGAAAAAAATCAGATTCAAAGCATGGAGGGTTTTATAAATGATATATAGCGTGTTAGTTTAAGGTTGAGATCATTGTTCTGTCAAACTAATTTCCATCCATTATGGAACTCTCCTGGTGAATTTTAACTGTTGTTAAATTGCTCCTTTTAGACTCTGTAGCAAATTTCAAACATAGACTATAGAAATTTAGTTGGGGATTGATCCTGCTCTGAGCAGGGGGTTGGACTAGATGACCTCCTGAGGTCCCTTCCAACCCTTATATTCTATGATTCTATGAAATGTAGGGCTGGAAGGGAACTTGAGAGGACATCTAATCCATCTCTCTATGCTGAGGCAGGACCAAGTAAACCTAGGCTATCCCTCACCAGTGTTTGTCAAGCCTGTTCTTTAAAACTTCCAATGATGGGGATTCCACAACCTCGCTTGGAAGTCTATTCCAGTGTTTAACTATCCTTTTAGTTAGAATGTTTGCTGCACATTTAGCCAATTACTTCCTTGAGGTCAAACTTAGATCTTAGCTATTTGTTCTATTTCACATTGGCCAAGTTTCATAGTTACTTGTCTTCAGTGAGTCTCAAAAGTTTTGTAGAATTGGTTTGAATAATATCCCCAAACCCTGTTGTTTGGTAAAATTCAAGGAATAGGTTAAAGTTTGGATCATATAATTACTAGTTTTTTAGTTGTTATTCTGCTATACAAGTCCTCTGCAGTAAAGTTACTCAGTATACCCTCCTAGATTAGAGCAATATCAATGAGCGTTGAGACACGATGAGGCAAAACTACTGTAAATTTAAAAAAAAGCACTTTAGCATTTCTAACTGCTGGTGCAACATGTTGTATGATAGTTTTCAGTATCTCAAGCTGTTTTACTCCAGACAAGCATATAATGAACATCGCCATGGTAACTGTAAGGCAAAGGAGGAAATACTTTATTTATGGTTTTGCGGTTGTTGGTTGTTTTTTTTGGTGAGCATCATATTTCCTTCTCCTCTTTAGATCTGATTACAATCTCTCACTGTTTTATGACATGTAACTCCATTGACTTTATTATTATTTTTACACTGCTTTGAGAGCAGTATCAGGCCTTATCTATCTACATTCTGATAATATATATGGAGATGAAATACTTACAAGTAGTGGTGTGCAAACCTCAAAAGGTTTGAAGTTCCGGTTGGGTTCGGACAAAAATCCAAACGTCTGGATTTTTAACCAAACCATCCTAACCTCTCAGGTTTGCAAAAGTGGGCTGGAAAAATCTCCCAAAGACAGTTTTGTTCATGAGATTTCCACCATTTTTACTTCTACTTACAAATCCTATTCTGATTTACTTACAGCCAGGTAATCCTACTGAAGCCAATGGGGTTGCTGAGACATACCTGAAGGGTGGATAAATCTGAGCCATAGGTCCTGATCTGAAACTGGAAGTTAAGCCAAATTTTATTTTAAAATGTCATAATCTTGTAAAAGGTTTGGTTTGGGTTTAGTACTAGAAACTGGCAAGGAAGGTTCGATTCTCTTCTCACAGTGTATTTCTATTGGTGTTCACATACCACAGTGGTGAGTGTGATGGGAAAACCTAGCCAGATATGTAACCCTTCTGCCCCTCTGAGTTGGCGGCAACAAGGGCTGGGTTCAGTATCCAGGGCTTCTGTTTCAATAACACAATGCCAAACCAGCTCGAGCCCCCACCCAGTGACCTGGGAAAATCTTACACACACCCCTAGGTTCCTCAAAGAGGCAATGCTTCTCCTTTCGCAAGCACAGAGTCTCGGTGTAGCAGAAAAGGTTTAATTACATGAGATAAACAACAAGCATTAAATTGGGAAAACACCTCAACTATAGGTCCTAGACCAAACCATGAGCAAAGACCCACCCCAGGAAATTGGGCCGTGTCCTTTTCCCTGGGCTCTTGAGTCCAGCAACACCCAAATCACCCACAGTCCCAAATGTCCCACAATCCAAAAGTCTCTGTCCTGGGTCAGTGCAGCCCCAAAGTTGGAGAGTCTATCTGCAGAGGTCCCTCCCCCCAGCCTGGGTAGAAAGGGGCACCTTACATGGTCCAGGGCCAACGGTCCTGCTTCTCCATTGGGTTCTGCTTCCTCCTTCTCCACAAACTGCTCCGCTTTACCAGCCACTCCACTCTGCTCCTCCAGCCGTCCTCACAAACTGCTCCGCTCCACCAGCCGCTCTGCTCCACCAGCTGTCCTGTGAGCTGCTCCAGTTGTCCTCGCAAACTGCTCGGCTCTGCTCGCTCTGTGGGCCGCTCCACCCGTCCCACAGCTACTCTGCTCTACCAGCCGCTCTGCTCCACCAGCCTTCCCGTGATCTGCTCCAGCCGTCCCCACAAACAGCTCCACTCCACTCTGCCAGCTGCTCTGTTCCACAGTATAGCTTCAGGCTCCCCCACTAGTTAGCACAGTACTCAGTGCTCTCAGCTCAGTAATTCCAGGTCTTTAGTAATTCCAGCTCTTAGTGATCTCAGCTCATAGTAGGGGAGCCCCTGTGCTAGTGCACCATTAGCCCAAAGTGAGTTCAGCTCAGTAACCTGTATCTAGATTCTTAAGGGAATAAAAAAATCAACTCTGACTTTCCACAATAGAGAGAGGTGTGGGTGGAACAGGTGTTTCTGGCACCACAAGGCACCTACACCACCAGGCACAGATACCTGTCCCCAGCCTCTCTCAATTCACTGGGTTTTGGAACCCATGTCCCTTGTCTAGCAAGTACCACCCAACTGAGGTTGAGTCATTTCTGTCACCAAGCAGTCCCACAGCTCGGCAGCCTGGGATGGGGTAGGCGTGCCTATGCAAATACACTCTCTGAAATTCTTTCAACCAGATGTCAGGGTAGAGCTCATCCTGACTCTGCTTACAGATAAATGGCTATATAGAAAGATGTCAGTGGCATTATTCCTGTTTTGCACAAGAGTGAGAGTAGAATCTAGCTCAAAGTGAGGAGGTTCTTGTTTTTCTGAACTGGCTCACCCTACTTAGAAATGCCATTTTGAGAGTCAGCACACACTCCCAATCCCTCCCCATGTGTTCGTTGAAAGGAATACTCTCCAGCATTCGCACCTCTCACAGATGACTTCCTAGAGCTCTAGGTTTCATGTATTGGCAGGCATCACTCCTTTCTGATAATGGCAGCAGCCAATCAAATACTGTCAAAATGTTTCTCATCCAGCAGACCTTCAGGTCTCTATTTTCAAGATAATTCAGTTTATATTTCACCAAAATATCTCTCAAATAATTCCTTCGAAAAGATAATCCACTTTTTTAGTCTTCATATGATGTTCAGGAATTATTTTCTGTTTTTAATGCCTCCTGATTGAAATCTTTTTGATGATTGAATTAAAGTCTCAATGCACTCAAATTGCACAGAAGAGTGCAATGTTTTCTTTTGGAAAACTGGACCACAGCCAAAATAATGCAAAGACATGTCTGTGATGTTGTTTCCCTCAGGAAAAGATAAAACACAACAGGGCATATGTGGAACATTAGAGGCCACCCAGGAATACAAAGTTTGAAAGAATGAGATAGTACTGTAAAAAGTGACCTGTGCCACACACATCCAGGGTCTAATTAGTTAAGCAATGGTTTCAGGTCCCACTTTAATCATTTCTTCATTTCAAGAATTAGCCACCAGTCAATACCTGTTTAAAACACAGGAAGTGCTAAACTACCCAACTATGACCTGTATTTAAAAGGGCAGATAAATTCTACAATCACTGCTAGAGCTTAAGAAGCTTAAGCCTCATGTAACCAGTCTGAGTCTATTGTAACATCTGGATGATATCATAAGACATCTTTTTCAGATACAAAGCATTCATATTTTTCTATAATTTGAATAGCATACTATATATCAATTCCTGCTCTTTAGCAAAAGAAGTCCAATGCCCCATATTGCATCCATTATTAATATGCTGTAGAAATAATAGCAGGCTGCTACACCTATTTAAAATAACTAAGATTTCAGGAAAGACTTTCAACTCAATTGCAAGGTTCTGATAAAGTGTCACAAACTGTGTGTATGGGTAAAATCAAGTAACTGAAAGTAAAACTCAGTGTCTTGAATTTCAAGCTTATCCCTCTCCCCTTGATTTCATTATTATTATTATTATTATATCAACTAAAACAGCTGCGTTGGAGTCATTGGATATTTAGTCCTGCCAAGTAACCCTGACTCCTGTCAGGTGACTGGGACCAGGATGTAAAAACTAGTCGCTTGCTAGCACTCCCGTGCATCACATCTTTATTACACCAACCAAGTAATTCATTTCTGTTCCCTATTCAGAAGAAAGTGCCAATAAAGAGTATATTTTGGTTTCAGCAAGTGCCTCCTAAATAGGGACATGATAAATATTCTATTTGTTTTCGATCATTACAGGACTGATGCAATTTTTCAAGTACTGTACAGTACACGCCAATTAACTGGAATGTGTTTAATCAGAATTGAGACATTGCTCAGGGATCTATTTTAGGCCCAGTAACAATTAATAGTAACGTGTGCTGATGGATGGTGATGGTAATTTGGCTTACTGGGATGCTCTCAAATGATCTAGTTGTACTGATGTCTTTTGTGTCCTTGTCTAGCAATGATTTTTTCTGTTTGGTTCTCAAGAACAGTTTTCCTTCTCTCTTTAACTATGGTACATGCAGAAAGAATATTAATTAGTTTGCCACTGCCTGCTCCTGTCTAGTGGTTTGCACCTTCTACATTGACTACAATATCTGGGCTGTAATGCTGGGAGTTTTACATTTCTCCTTACCACTGGTACTGGACAAATACGAAGGCTAGCTTCTCTTCTAGCACTGATAATACCTACTCTTAACTCCATGGATTCACTAAATTAAATAATGTGTTTGCTGTAGCTGTCTGGAAAGCATTTGCACTATTAAAATGCTATTTTCTTTCAGCTGGAGGTTCCTCTTAATGGCATTCCAAGGTCTGGTCCACATTACAGACCTAAACTGGTATAACTACATCGCTCAGTGGTGTGAAAAATGCACACCCCAGAGCTACGTAATTATACTGTCCTAATCCCCACATGTAGACAGCGCTATGTCAGTGGGAGAGCTTCTCCTGCTGATGTAGCTACCACCTCTCAGGGAGATGAATTAACTAAGCCAATGGGAGAGCTCTCTCCCATCAGTATAGAGTGTCTTCTTTAAACTGTGACAGCACAGCAGCTGCATCACTGTAGACTTGCCTCAAAGTTGTCCATAGGGTGATATCACTTAAGCGTAATCTACTGTATTTGTATTTAATAGTGATCTGTGGGAAAAGAACAAACAATGAACAGTCATCTGATTGCTAGTCTGAGCCTCCCTTCGTTATGTGACATTATATCTGATCATTAATGATCACGGTAACATTTACTAGCCTGACACACTAGAGGCTGCACTGGAGAGTCAGCTTTCAAATGCAGCTGATGACATAGCATTTGGCTACAGTTTTTCATTTTGAATTTGAAAGGAAATGAGCATGAAAAACAGGAATTTTTACCATGTGCAAAGATCTAACCAGAGCCCTAGATGAGACGCTTGCACTGCACTGTTCTACTTTGAGCACAAGGCTTTTTCTTACAATGCCATAGGGTTCTTGATGCAATATTATATTATAATATATATTTCATATATATATATGATAAATATAATAATATATATAATATTATTATTATATATTTCATAATGCAATAATATTCTTGAACCATTTTCTAAAACTCCATCACAAAAGTTTTTTACTTAATCAAGCACTGCTGAAATCCATGGAAAAAAAATAGTTTACAGTTATTAATAACACTGGTCTACTATTTTTGAGAAGTCGTCCGCTTCAGAGATAAAATGTGATATATATTATGTATTTTGATGTGCTGAATTCAAATATGACAATTAAAACAACTGATTGGCTACTGTTTCTAAGATATTTAAGTTTTTACATTTTATGTCTATGGATATTATGTAGATAGTAGAGTTTTAATCATAAATTGTAAACCTAGGTCTTTTTCATGTGTTTATGGTTGCTTTACATGATAATATTTCACCTGTGCTGTTTATGTAACACTTAAAAATCAGCAAAAGGGTTATATAAATCAAATTTATTAGGAAACAAAAGGCAAAAAACTATTATGTACATAGTTTAGTCCTATTCAGTGTCTACTCGGTGCTTCTTGGCTTGTATCTTATATTCATTAAATGGAGCATCTCTTGTCACTGTCCAGCAATAGTCTGCAAGCATTGATGGGCTCCATTCGCCCTGATAGCCTGCCAGGAGATTCCACTGCTGTAGTCTGGAGCCCAACAGCTCTGCCTTACTCTTGGGTAGTTCCAAATCCCTGACAAGGTCATTCAGTTCACCTTGTGTTAGGAGGTGTGGTTCAGAGGAGGAGGACAGGAGAAAATGTGGATCCTGTGACATTGATGGTTCAGGACCAGAAGTTTCATCCTCTTCCTCTTCCTCATCTGACTCAAGTGAGAATGATTCTGGTGCATCAGGAACTGGCAGTCCTTCTCCATGGGGTACTGGGCGTGTAGCTGATGGAATGTTTGGATAATGCACAGTCCACTTTTTCTTCTTTGACACACCTTTCCCAACTGGAGGCACCATGCAGAAATAACAATTGCTGGTATGATCTCTTGGCTCTCTCCAAATCATTGGCACTGCAAAAGGCATAGATTTCCTTTTCCTGTTCAACCACTGGCGAAGATTTCTTGCACAACTGTTGTAGCATATGTGTGGGGCCCACCTCTTGTCCTGATTTCCAATTTGGCAGCCAAAATAAAGGTGATAGGCTTTCTTAACCATAGTGGTTAGACTGCGCTTTTGTGATGCAAAAGTCACTTCACCACAAACATAGCAGAAGTTATCTGCACTGTTCATACAAGTACGAGGCATCTCTGCTCACTTTGGCTAAACAGAAATCTGTCCCTTTGCAAAATCAAACACTGAGAAATAAGAGAGCACCACACTGTATGATTTCTAGAGCTGATATAGGGCAATTTGTTCAGCAGAGTGATGTAAGCTTCCTTATGATTGCATCATCCATGACTTCTAGGAATAACATGATGCAATTCAGATCATGTATGACGCAATAGCAGCTTCAGATTGCATCATTCATTGTTTTGCCTAAAAAGCAAGTACTGTCCAAACCCAGTCATAGATTTATTCATAGATCCAGTCAAAGATGTATTTTAGTCATTTCTGCTTTAAATTGAGATCCCTTCCCTTTATAACTCACTTATCCTCCGCCATTCCTAAGTCAAGGGTCGTATATACTGACCCAATAGCATATCTTGAAAACTAGAGCCAATCAACAATTTTAAGCATCATTTTCGTTCTCAGTGACCCAGAATTAGTAAAGTTGGACTACATTTATTTCAGAAGCATTTTGGCTGTAGAGCAGTGTAATGTTAAAAGCCATACTGATTCACTTTATTACTAAATATTTGTCAGCGGTGCCCAGCATGTCATATGGGCAGCCTTTTGTATTTTATAAATCAAAATAAACAAACTACCTTATCTCTCTACTTTGCAGCAGATATATGGTCCCATACTAGAAGCTAGTGTGATCTATAAGAAAAAGTACAAGTCTGAAAGTCAGGGCACTCTGAGTTCTAATTCCAGCTCTGCTATTGACTCACTGGCTGACTCTGGGCACATCACTTTCTATCTCAGTTGCCCAGGGCTGGTGCAACCATTTAGGTAACCTAGGCAGTCACCTAGGGCACTGGCATTTGAGGGGGCGGCATTTTCTTCTGCAGCAACCGCAGCGGCTGGATCTTCGGCTGCCCCGGTCGCCGTGGCATTTAGGCAGTAAGTAAGGGGGGTTCGTGCTCGGGGAGGAGGCAAGGCAGGGGTGAGCTGCTTCACTTCTCCCGCCTCCCAAGCTTGTGGTGCCAATCAGCTTAGGGAGGCGAGAGAAGTGAAGCAGCCACAGCATGCTCAGGGAGGAGGTGGAGCAGGGGTGAGCTGGGGCATGGGGGGGTGCCTCAGGGAGGAGAGTGGGGAGCTGCTGCAGGAGGGGCGCCTCAGGGCGGAGGGGGGGAGCTGCCGTGGGGGGGGGCGCCTCCAGGTGGAAGGGGGGAGCTGCCCCGGGGGGAGGCGCCTCAGGGCGGGGGCTCGAGGAAGGGGGAGGGTGCAAGGTGGAAGTTTCGTTTAGGGCGCGAAACATCCTTGCACCAGCCCTGCAGTTGCCCCATCTGCAAAATAATAAACATTGCTCAGCTACCTTACAGATCTGTTGTGAGACTTAATTAGCGAATGTCCATATAGACCTGTGAACATATAAAGCACTATAAACATGCCAAATAGAATTAACACCATCTTTCCTCAGTGTGACTTCATAATGAATCCATAAGGAGTATAATAGAAGTGCAGTTCTGCACTGAGAGGCTTTTCCAGGAAAGCACACAGGTGCTCCAGTTTCTGTATAAATGTATAGCTAGAATAAAACTGTTATTCTTTTGCTTATTTTACAAGCTGCCTTACACACCTCATTAGGGATGTAAGAATGTAGGCCTACTATGGACCTGGATGGACTATGGTTTTTAACTTAAGTTTGGGCTTTAGCATGAGTGATAAACCCAAAGCATGTGACCAAAAAGAATGAGATCATGAAAAAGAGGGGTTGTTTGTGTTAACTCTGTAGTAACCTTTGAAATAACAGCATCATCTTATTTAAGGTGTGGTTTGAGGTAATAAAAATAAGAAAACATGGTTAACTGATGCAGTAAATGTGTAGTAAATACTTGGTTATATAGGTTTGTTTAATTTATAAGAAATGTTTAATGCAGTAGTTATGGAGAAATATGACATATGAGGTAAGAGGAAAACCTGGAAGAGAGGGGCCCAGCCATTAATCTTGCCTTAAACAGGCCAGAGAACAGGATTCAGCCCTTAATGGCTTCGTGTAGCTTTAGCAAAGGTCTGATGACCAACAATGACATCACTTGTTTATAATAGTGCATAAAAGGTAAAGTATTTAGGGGTTTCTTTGTCAGAGCTGTTACTTACCCCTCAGGAGGCAAGCTGTAATGGGAAGGCATCTCCTGAGCCAGATCCCATTCTGAGTATAAGTGTGTATATGCTTGTAGTTGTATTTTGGATGTAATCAACATTGTGGCCTTTGAACCAATGAAGGAATACATGTGTGGAAGCTCAGTCGTGGTAAAACTTAGTAAATTTATTAGGAAAATGATTTCCAACAGGGAACCTGGGCTAGAGACTTCAGAGTTTACAGCACAGGCTGTTAGGAAAGTATCTTTGCATTAATGATGCTTTGTTTTGTTATCATGTTGTTAAACATGATAGTTAGCAGCAGATTCTCGTCACTTATATTAAATACTTATTATGTGATGTCAAAATTTCACAGTACACAATAAGAACTGTTCCTGTTGCTCAACCAGTTAATCCAATATGTTATTGCAAGATGGACATCTATACAGTATGTTGAACGATCTCATTGAAAATATACAAGCTTTGAGTGTGCACTGCTTAGAGAAACCTACTCCTATGTTAGTGACTCCTTCTCAGTGGAATATTGCTGAATCTAATTTACCTCTTGGAAATATATGAAGAATTAACTAGGGAAATTAACACTAACTAAGCCTACAGAGCATCTCTGTTGTTTCATCACTGTGCATAATGGGAAATGCACTTAAGAATGAAAGTCCTCCTGACAAATGCATTAAAAGAAGAAATATTGTCCATGATATTTCATTTATATTGAATCAAACATGGCTATCCAATTGTTTATGTTCTGGAGTCACACTCAAGTCACTGTACAGCCTTTCAGCTCACATGCCATCTGTTGTTATGCCATGGCAGCCCCTCAAAGCCTTGCTGAACAAATCCTGCTAAAGGAGGCCAGTAACATTGTCTGCAAAAGAAAGCCCCCAACTGAAGACAATGATACCAAGGCCCTAGCCAAGAAATGGAGAAGGCACAAAGAGTGTGGCCCAGAACTTTAGCTACAGCTAAAGGGTCTTTGTGACCCCCTGACCCTGGACCAGCTATGTACCTGGACAGTGCCCACATGTGAGTTTGATCTGTTTTTAGGTTGCTGTAAGCTACTTTGTCTGCTGATGGTCACAAGAGAGTGAAACAGCAGCTGAGGTTTGGTGAGGTGGCCAGAAGCCCCAACTGTAGTCACTTTAACCTGGCCAAACCCCAGCATTAGCATGAGAAAGGAGTCAGAGGGAGGGATAGCTCAGTGGTTTGAGCATTGGCCTGCTAAACCCCGAGTTGTGAGCTCAATCCTTGAGGGGGACACTTAGGGATCTGGAACAAAAATCAGCACTTGGTTCTGCTGGTGAAGGCAAGGGCTGGACTCAAAAACCTTCAGTTTTAGGAGACAGGATATCACCATTAATTTATTGTTTTTTATTTATTTATTAATGGCACAGGAACTGCTATCCTCACTCTAAATCAGTAGAATCATAGAATCATAGAAATTGAGGCTGGAAGGGACCTCACAACATAATCAAATACAGCCCTTTGCACTGAGACATGACCAATTAAACCTAGACCATCCCTTATAGGTGTTTATCTAACCTATTCTTAAAAACCTTCAGTGATGAGGATTCCACAACCTCCCCTGGGAAGCCTATCCAAGTCCTAGCTATAAGGATAGTTAAGTACTTTTTCCTAATACCAGAGGTCCCCAGTACACTGGGGTGAGCCTCCTGTGCTGCAGTGAGCAGAATGCCAGTGCTACACTGCACCCCAACATCTGGCTCTGTAAGTCATTGGCGATGTTAGCACTAGAGTTGGTGACATATTTTTCAGCTAACAGAATTTTTTCCAAAAAACATATTTTTCAGGGCTCCAAAGTTATTCACAAATTTGGCCAAGACTTTTGGCTGGAAAAAAATGAAGAAAAAAAAGCCTTCAGAAATGGTTTGTTTTAAAACTATATTTCAACTTGAAATAACATTTTGTTTCAAAACTCCTCACATTTCATTTCCGCATTCAAAATGTTTTGTTTGACCTGAAGAAATTTGTTTCTGTTTGTTTGTTTGTTTGTTTGTTTGTTTGTTTGTTTGTTTGTTTGTTTGTTTGTTTGTTTGTTTGTTTGATGGAGCAAAAACTGAAAAAAAATGCATTTCAGTTTGAAATGAAACAATGTGTAGGGGTGGGGAGGGATGGAGGCTTTGCCACTGAAACAAAAAAATTAGCTCTTCACACAGCTGTAGTTAGAACCACATTTTATGATTTGTACACCAATTATTTTCAGCTGCTGTGGAAACAGAGCTGTCGGTTTAATTCTGCATTCCCTGCTTTGGTGACTCTTGAGCCTAAAAGCACAGTATTGTTAGGCTTCAAACTCACACTGGAATCACAATGCTATTTTTTGAAGCTCCCTCAAGCATTAGTTCCTCTAAGAGATGACTCAGTTCTACTGATCTCTATGTTGACCATAACTACTGAGTTCTGGAGAAAGCAGAGAGAATGTTTGTTTTCTAATGAAATCAACCAGTTTAAGCAGCTGGGATATGCAATAATCATGAAGAAGTTAGCATATTGCTGTTAAATATTTTGGGTGAAATCTAAGCCCCAGTTAAATCAATGGAAGTTTTGCCATTGATTTAATCTTTTATTCATCAGAGAGCTAGAGAGAGATGTAGAGAGTTCATCTGGGCTGGGTGCGGTTCTGGATTCCCTTCCTTGAATTTATAGAAAAAGGAACATTGTAATTAAGTTGGCTGATTAGATTGGCTACGTTTGACTATACATGAGGCTTTTGGTCTAACACTCTTATTTTGTATGTTTAGCTAACTAGATATAATTATTTTAATAATATTTCAGTTAGTTTGTTTTAAATTGTGCCTAGAACCTATTTACTCCATAAACTATAAATTGGTATACAAAATAATGCTTGTTATATAGATTTAAATTTATTTTTAGAAAAATTAATATGTGTGAAAATTAAAATAGACCTGACCATCAATATATTACTTGTGTTAATGTGTACATTCATATTTACTACAGTTTGTCTTATTTCATTTGACATTCTGACCTAATAGTAACAATAATGCTACAAAATATTTGATCATACAATTGCTTTTAAAGTTCTGCAAAATATATTTTATAAGATTTTGTACCATTTGTCTGTCTTCATTATTTGTATTTGCTTTAGGAGGGATGTTAACCCATATTAGCTATTTAGTTGAATAGTGAAAAAATCTTTCTGTGTCACATTCTTATTCCTGACTGGAGAACATTATTTTGTGGTTGCAAGAATAATTTTTTAAGTGAAACCTTAAAGCCTTATAAAGAGATTAGTGGGTCATAACTTCTTCGTACGGCTTTAAGCTAGGACCCCATTGTTGAGAACTAGTATGATCTTACATAGGTTTTATTACTCTATGCAGTTCAGTGTACGGACTCTTTGGGCCAAATTCTCCTCTTGCAAGTGTCACAGTGACAACACTGATGTAATCCCACTGAGTTCAATGGAATTACTTTTGATTTCCACTGGCATAAACGAAAGGGGAATCAGGTGCTTTGTTTCCAATTTCAAATGGGAGATTCAAGTCAAGCACTCTATGACAAAACTCCATTTCAGAAAATATACATACAGTTAAATTGCCAGCAGTTTCCTCCAGCAATCCAGACCAATCAAATTATTTTTAGTAGAAGTACAATAAATCTGCATTGAAGAGCAGGATAAAATACCTGATATTTAATACATTTACATTAACAAGTTCATAGTTCTCAGAGTTAGTCATCAGTTTAATTCAGATTTGCAAGGTCTTGCAATGGGGTTTTGTATTCAACAATTAACAAATTGGAAGGGATTATTTTTAAAATCTTCTTCACACAGTGTGACAAATTCTACATGCAATGTAGATTCAGATGATTGACAGAGAGTAGAGGGAGCAAAGAAGAACTTCTGTTTTACAGAGCTGCCAGAGTCTCTCACAAACACAAAGACAGAAGAAAAAGTGTTTAAAAAGACTTTTAAATACTCTTGGAAGCTTCTTTTGTTTCTAAAAGCTGTCAGAACTGCTACAATTATAGTTCTGGTGAAACAACCAAAAAAAGAGTTGAGCTTTGTACACTTTTTAAATGAGACCTGCAAAATTTCCATTTCAAATTTCCATTTCAGCCACCATCCTGGTCTTCTAATCTGATCCTCAGTCTGTGAGGAAGTAGCATCTGAAAGTTGTGTTGCCCTTATCTAGGGCTAGATTCTGCTCATTGCCTTATCAGGAGAGGGTAGAAAGGGGCAGTGCAGTGCCTATGAGTGTGTCTCACTCAGACAGAACTCATCTTGGGGTCTCACTTTAAAGGAGGAACAGAAAGGTGTGGAATGATGACCGAACCAAGGCCATCCTCTACCCTGACCTATCTTATCCCTTTGACTCCCATTGACTTCAATGGGTTTGGATCAGGCCCTGAGACATAATAAGAATATAAAAGGCTGAGAATGTCTCTGGTTCTCTCTGAGACTCAGGAATCTGTCTGAGAATCAAAGGAAGGTTGGAAAACCCCACTGGGAGAAACCATCATGAGGACACAGTTTAGGTTAAGATTTGTGTTTATATGTATAGTTCTGCCTCAGAGTTGTATTGTATAAGTTAAAAATAAAGGGAAATATTAGTTATTATACCCCAATGTATATGTTCCTAGTGGGGAGGAGATCTCACACATGCAAATGCAGGCTTATTATTTATGGAATTTTCTGCTCTATGTATTGTTGACCTTGGAAATACTACAGTATTTACTTCTTGTTACTTTTTCAAGCTAAAAAGTTCCTTTTGTAGTCATACCATCAAGCCAGTCTCTACCCCAAAGAGTTTGTAATCAAGACACAACCAGAAGAGATAATAGTCAAACAATATCTTGCTTGTTCACGGTAATGTTACAGAGTTTGAAGGCCAGAAGGTATCGCCAGGTCATCTAGTCTACCCACCTGCCCACCACAGGCCACTCACCCCATCCATTTGTCCCTGTATTGAGCCCAAAAGCCTAGAGACTAAATTATTGTGTGTCACAGGCAGAGAATAGGAGAGACTGAGGTGCACTAGTGACTGGAAGATGATTTCATGAGATATATCCAGTAGTCAGGGCTCATCACCAGTGTTAGAAGCATTGCAATAGTCTAACCTTAAGTTGACATGGGCATAGATCTGAAATGAGGTCCTCTATAGAGAGAAAGATTAGACCCTGTTTTTTTGCATAAAACAGATTGAAGAAAGCTCTCATGGCTCCCTAAGCATCTGATAGCAGCTGAGGCTCTATATCATCTCAAATTGCAGATCTGAGTAGTAAGCAGTTGACACGCTCCATCAGTCTCCACCATTTCCTCTGGACCCTTCCACAAAACTGTCAGCATTACATCAGTTTCACCTGGGTTGTGCTTCAGATATCTAGTGCTCATCCAAGACCCACCATCAGTCAGACAGTGAGTAAATCACTCAACATCAGTACCATAGATTCAAGGAAGAAAGGAGTGGCACCCAGTGATCAGAGAAAGAAGAAGTCAGAGAGGAGGGCTGGCTGCTCATTGCCTCTGTGACCTCTTGTCTCTGGTGGCTTTCTTCATGGCTAGAGAAAGAAGAGGCTGGGCCTGCTGTGACCTCAGACAGAAGATTACCAGCAGGAATTCCACACAGCTAGAAGTCCCCAATTGATAACTAGGTCTTCAATGTGGAAACTGTGGAAGATGTCTTTCAAAATCCAGCTGGTCCCAGGGACCAGAGAGATGTATGGGATATACATGTGGATGGCAGCTTGACGCAACCTGAAAGAAAATCGAGCCTGCCCACAAAGAGTTCTCAAGTTGTCCAAGGAAGAGAGACAATCCTTGTTGGAGGGTCAATACTTAGAAGAATCAAAAGAACATTCTGCATGGGACAGGCAGACACAGGATGGTGTCCTGCCTTACTAGAACCAGGATACAAGACATCAGTCTAAGATTGGATAGGCTTTTGAAGTCACTGGGAAAACATCCATTGGTGATGGTTCATATGGGCATTAATGACACCGCATTAAGAGATATCTTGCAGATGACAGATGACTTCAGAGAACTCAGAAACATGCTGAAGAAAAAGAATGTCCAAGTGATCTTCTCTGAGATCCTTCCTATCCCATAAGCAAAGGAAGACACAAGGCAGAAGATTCTGGAAGTGAACTGATAGCTCGGTAAAGTAGTGTAGGTGGACGGTTTTGATTTTGTGCAACATTGGTCCAGTTTCTATGGGAAGAAGAGACTGTAAAGTTTGGATGGCCTCCACCTCAGTAGAAGGGGCACCAATCTTCATGAGACAGCCTGACTAGAGTAGTCAGGAGGTTGTTAAACTAATAGCAAAGGTGGGGAGAAGAGGGAAGATATGAGTACTCAGAACAAAATCAGGATATTGAGAACAAAATTAATTAAGGAACCAGAGGACGTGAAGAGAAGAGATTGTTTAATTGTCCATACACTATTGCTAGGAGCCTGAGCAACAAACAAAAGGAATTTGAAATGCTCATTTATGAGCATCAATTTGATACAGTTCATATTTCTGAAACCTGGTGGGATGATTTGCATAACTGAAATGTTAAAATCAATGGTTATAACATACTTAGGAAGGAATGAGTGAGGAAGGGGAGTAGCACTCTATGTCAAAAATGGCATTACCTGTTTCCGAGTCACTAATAACTTGGAAAAAATGTCTTGAATGCTTATGGATCAATGTCCTAACAGATAAAGCACAAGATGGGGTATTATTTGGTGTTTTCTGCAGACCACAAAATCACACTACAGAATAGGATGACCAGCTCCTTATCTACCTATCTATAATGTGTAGGGGGAAAAAGCTGTGTGATCATGGGGCACTTCAATCTGAGTGACATATGCTGGAGGTTTTATGCTGTCAGTACTAAAACATCCTTGGATGACAATTTGCATCCAACTTGGGGAAATTGTATATTAGACCTTGTCTTAACAGATAAAGAGGAATTGATCACAGAACTAAAAATTAATGTTAGATTAGGTAAAAGTGATCATGACTTGTTCACCTTAATAATGTGAAAACCAGTAATATATGTATTTGATGCTTTAAAAGGGCCAATTCACAAAGCTGAAAACAATCAAGAGCCAGATTAGCTGGGAAGAAGAATTTAATCAGAAAAATATGAACGATAATTGGGAAAAGTTTAAGACCCCTTTACTACTTGCCCGAAACTCCACAATCTCATGCCTTAGGGAGAAAGCTGTAAAGGAAACTGGTTTAGAGGGAAAGTGAAGGCCACTCTTTCTCTCACTGTTTCTCTCTGTTTCTCTCTTTCTCTGTGTATTATGATAGGATCAGGCCAGATGGCTACAGGAGAATGATAGAAGGTAGAAACATTAGCCCCAGATTAAGCAGGTCCCTTTTCCCTGAGTAAGACAATGGGCTGTTCCAGAACAATCAGGAAGTTACTGGAACCAATTATGGCAGGCAGGCAGGCTAATTAGGACACCTGAAGCCAATTAAGAAGCTACTAGAATCAATTAGGACAGGCAGGCTAATCAGAGCACCTGGTTTAAAAAGGTCCTCACTTCAGGCAATGAGTGTGTGTGAGGAGCTGGAAGCAAGAGGCATGCAAGGAGCTGAGAGTGAGTAAGCATACTGCTGGAGGACTGAGGACTACAAGCATCATCAGGCATCAGGAGGAAGGTCCTGTGGTGAGGATAAAGAAGGTATTGGGAGGAGGCCTTGGGGAATTACCCAGGGAGTCGTAGCTGTTACGCAACTGTTACAGGAAACACTGTAGACAGCTGTGATCCACAGGGCCCTGGGCTGGAACCCAGAGTAGAGGGTGGGTCCAGGTTCTCCCCATCCTCCCAACTCCCTATTTGATACAAGAGGAGTTGAGCTGGATGTGGGTCCCACCAGAGGGGAAGGTCTCTGATCTGTCCCCCGACCCACTAGGTGGGTGAGCAGATACTGTGGGAACTGTTCTCCTCCCTTTCCCCATGCTGGCCAGTGATGAGGTTAGCTGAGTGAATGGCAGGTTTGAGCCCCCAGCAAAAGTGGCCAAACTGAGGGCTGCCATGAATCTCTGAGGTGAACAAATCCACCAATAAGCGCAGGACCCACTAAGGCAGAGGAGGAACTTGGTCACTATGTATATTTATAACAAATGGAAGAAAGGGGAAGTTGATAGTAATGAATATAAATCAGACACTTGGAACTGTAGAAAAATTGATAAGAGAAGCAAAGGGACACAAGGAGAAATCTACATCCAGCAGAGTTGAGGACAATAAGAAGGAGTTTTTAAAGTATATTATGAACAAAAATAATCCTAACCAGAGTATTGGTCCATTACTAGACGAAAATGGTAGCATTATCAATAAGAATACAGGAAAGGCAGCGATGTTCAATAAATATTTCTTTTCTATATTTTGGAGGAAAAAAAGATGATATAGTCATATCATATGATACCACTCTTTCCATTCCACTAGTATCTCAGAAGGATGTTAAACAGCAGGTAGTAAAGTTGGACATTTTTAAATTAACCGGTTCTGGATAACTTGTATCCAAAAGTTTTTAAAGAGCTGGCTGAGGAGCTCACTGAACAGTTAATGTTGATTTTCAATAAGTCTTTGAACAGTGAGTAAGTTCCAGAAGACTAATGTTGTGCTAATATTTTAAAAGGGTAAATGGGATCACTCAGGTACTTATCAACCTGTCGGTCTGACATGTATCTCAAGCAAGATAATGGTGCTCCTGATGCAAGATTCAAATAATAAGTAATTAAAGGAGGGTAATATAATTAATGCCAATCAACATGGGTTTATGGAAAATAGATCATGTCAAACTAATTTGAAATCTTTTTTGATGTGATTACAAGTTTGGTTGCTAAAGGTAATAGTGTTAATATAATATGCTTGGCAACAAAGAGTCCTGTGGCACCTCATGAAAGCTTATGCTCCAATACGTTTGTTAGTCTATAAGGTGCCACATGACTCTGTTGCTTTTTACAGATCCAGACTAACACAGCTACCCCTCTGATACATAATATACTTAGATTTCCCTAAAGTATTTGTCTTGGTATCTCAGAAAAACTAGAACAATATACAATTAACATAGCACACATTAAATGCATTAGTAACTGGCTAACTGATAGGTCTCAAAATGTAGCTGTAACAGAGAATCATCATTGATTGGGTGTGTTTCTAGTGGAGTTCCACAGGGACTGTTCTAAGACCCATGCTAACCCAGGTTTTTATCAATGACCTAAAAGAAAACAAAATCATCACTGACGAAGTTTGCAGATGACATAAAAATTGGGGGTGTGGTGAATAATGAAGAGAACTGGTCACTGATACAGAGAGGTCTGGATCACTTGATACGTTGGATGCAAGCGAACAGCATGCACTTTAATATGGCTACATTTGATCTAGGATCAAAAAATGTAGGCCATACTTACATGATGGGGCACTCTGTACTGGGAAGCAGTGACTGTGAAAAAGATTTGAAAGTTGCTGTGGATAATTAGCTAAACATGAGCTCCCAGAACAATGCTGTGGCCAAAAGGGCTAATGCAATCTTTGGATGAATAAACAGGGAAATCTCAAGTAGGAGTAGATGATGAATTGGAGTGTGTTCAGAGAACAGCCATGAGAATGAGTAAAGGATAGAAAACATGGCTTATAGTGATAGACTCAAGAAGCTAAGTCTATTTAACTTAACAAAGAGAAGGTTAAGAGGTGACTTGATTACAGCCTTTAAGTACCTACATGGGAATAAATATTTTAAAAGAGCTCTTCAGTCTAGTACAGAAACACAATCCAATGGCTAGAAATTGAAGCTAGACAATTTTAGACTGGAAATAAGATATACTTTTTTAACTATGAGAGTAATTAACCATTGGAACAATTCATCAAGTGTCATCGAGAGTGAATGTTTTTTCTAGAAGATATGCTCTAGAAATTACTTGGGGGCAGCTCTATAGCCTGTGTTATACAGGAGGTCAGACTAGATGATCATAATGGTCCCTTCTGGCCTGGGAATCTATGACACTTCACCATTCATGCAAGATGACAGGGAGACAAATCTGGGTACTGAATGCACTGTAGTCCACACTTTCCAGTGGCTTTATGTGTAAGTAGAACAGCTAGGGAAACAAGAGAGAAAGAAACAAGAGAGAGAGAATCCTGTGATATCTGATGTAAGAGAGATGTTAGGCCAACCAAAGAACCAATGAATAAATGCAGCCACTCAGAATACCAAGCTCAACATAGAAGAGTTTCTTGACTCTTTTGACTCTGAAGCTTTTGATGATGACAGAGGATAGTAAGAAGATCAAAGCCTAAGTCTTCTCTCCCTTCTGAGACACTGAATATATTAGTGCAGTAGTTTGCTTGTTCCTGTAACTAAACTGTTCCATAAAAATAGTTGATTTATGCTCTTTGAGTGTTTGGCTTAATGTATGGTACAGTTTGGATTTTCCTGGCCCACAGCCAGGAATAGCAAAGCTATGAAGGGGCGACCAGAAAATGCTGAATTGAATTTCTTGGGTCTGTTTGGAAACATGTCAGATTTTCCCAAGCCAGAGCCAAGCAGAGAGGGCAGAAGCGAAGTCAAGCAGTGGGAGGGGGCAGGTTGCTAGAAAAACCAAGTGAACAGCTCTGTTCTTTCTAGAAACCTTTTGGATTGTCCCAGCTTCACATGAGGTTTAACTGCAATCCGTGGTGAAGATATGTGCCGTCTACAGGCTGTGCTCCAGTTTGTGGTTCCTGGAAAATGGAGGCTATCTAAACTCCTCCAAAAGCCCAACCCCCACTAGTCAACTCTTTGAGTAGGCTACATAAGTTTTTGCAGGAATTGGTTTAATAATTTAAATGTCAACATTTTTAACTATTTCACTGCTGACCAAAGCATGTAAGAAAGAAGAGGGAGGATCATGTTGTTCAGATCTGCAAAATCTGTTGTCAGTAATAGCTCAGCTTGGTGCCATGAGTATCTCTGCTTGCTTATTTATTTATTTATTGTTAGAAACAAAGACCCAGGAGCTTAGCAGAGTGTAAGGCATCCAAGTTTCATAAGAGAAAGGAGGTCCAGGTCCAGGGAGCCCAGCATTGCCAATGAGCGTAGCCCAGTCCCACTGCAAGGTAGCCAACCCTCAGGAGCTCATCAGAACATACATGGTTATGTTCTGAACAAGGGCTCAAGCAGCTATGAGTGGTGTCTCACTTCGGTGTTTCAAGTGAGTAGAGCTTATGTTGTGAGTGGAACTTGTTTGTGAGTAGAGCTTGGAAGAATATCACTACATATTTCCCCATTGTGATCCTTGATTGGTTAATATTTGTTGCATGTGCCAAGGCTCAATGCATTGCACTAGTACTGGTCGATGACCATTATTGATTCCTCCTTATTAGTGCCTTTACCGTGGTCGTCCAATGGTGCATTAAATTTCACACTGACTCTATAGGACTCAGACAGGGTGAACAGAAAGAGAGTGTGAATTTTAGCTGATGAGACCAAAAAAGTTTTCTGTCCCCTTCACTTCCCAAAGGGGTTATGGAGTGCTTTTAAAACAATGCCTCTAAACTGTATGAAACCTGAATGAAAAATTAGACCCATTCCCTGCACTCCCGCAGGCTGTGCATGAAAGGGAATTTAATTTGACTGTGAGGAGGAATTCAGGAAGATTTTGAAGATATAATTTTAGATGCATGTCTCAAAAAGGGAAAGATGTTCAGGCTGGGGAAGGGGAAAAGGTTTGGCACTCCTCAGCATTCAGATTGTATGCTCGCAGAAAGCATGAGAGAGGAGACAGTCATGCATGGATAAGGGGTAGAGCAGGAAAAATGATGAGGGTGAGGGAGAAGAGACTAAGCTCTGTGGCCCTGTGGGACACCAGTGGAGAATGTTGGTAGAGCTGCCAAGGGAAATGGTAAAGTAGCATCTGATTTTAAGAGTGCCTTGCAGAAGTGCATGGCCGTCCCTCCCTGTCAATATTGGGTCCTTAATAAAGTAAGGGTAATTAGGGGATTAGAAGTCTCCATGGCCCTGACCCTCTAGGCAGGAGCAGGCAGCAGATAGTTCAGGGTGCTGGCTGCAGGCAGGGCAAGGCAATAAAGAGTCTATGGGAGCAGGCCATCAGGCCCAGCAGAGCACCAGTTTATAGGCTCAGGATCTCGGGTGGTGCAGAGCCCCAAATAGTCTAGGAGCTCAAGCCCTTAGGCAGGGTAGAGCAGCAAACAGTCTGATGTCTTGGCTTTGGAAGATGGCAGACAAATGAAGGCCTCTGGGCCTAGAGTAGGGAGGCTGCCATGCCAGGAGTGGGGTTGGTAACAGGGGAGTAGGGGGACCCAGGCTCACTCTACTCCACCAGGTATCAGCCCAGGGCCCTAACAGTGGCGGAGTGTTCCACCACTGGGTCAGTGGGGATCCAGCAAAAACACGCTGACCTGAATTCAGGCAATGACACAACTGGAGAATAGTCTAGTGACCCTGGGCTAATTTCTACATTCCCCTTAATGTGTAACTTTGGCTCGGGGTCATCCTCCGTCTCCCCAGGATATACTGCTATCGGCAGTCCCAGCAGCTTCTCGGAATTCCTGGTGGCATGAAGCTCTGACAGCCTCTCCAGGTCCTCAGCATTGTAGTGATCTCCGTCCAGCTCAAGCCCCAGCAGTGGGCAAGAGGCATCTGTCTCCAGTGGCTCCAGCCCAACTGAGCTGTAGGGCCTGCCTTTTATACTTCCTGTCCTGCCCCTCTGCTTCTGGCAGGGCAGGCATGGGTGTCCTGGCTCTGCCCACTAGCAGGTGGGCAGGGGCCCTTCCTGTCAATCTTGGAGGGAGAACACGCCCCCTCGCTACATGTCCATACAAGAGAGTTGCATTAATTTAGCAGAGTTAGTTTCTATACCATTTTAGTTAAATTGGTACAACTTTTGTGTGTAGGCAGGGCCTTTGGAGTGACATTGGTTAAAAGGAAAATAAGGACAGTTAGGTTGGGATTGTCGAAAGAAATTACATGAACCACTCCCATTAAATTTGAAAGGGATAAAAAGCTGGGGTCTAAATTAGCTGTTACCACTCAAGAAAGAGATCTTGGAGTCATTGTGGATAGTTCTCTGAAAACATCCACTCAATATGCAGCAGCAGTCAAAAAAGCTAAAAGAATGTTGGGAATCATTAAGAAAGGAATAGATAATAAGATGAAAATATTATGTTGCCTCTATATAAATCCATGGTACGCCCACATCTTGAATACTATGTGCAGATGTGGTCGCCCATCTAAGAAAATGTATATTGGAATTGGAAAAGGTTCATAAAAGGACAACAAAAATTATTAGGAGTATGGAAAGCCTTCCATATGAGGGTAGATTAGTAAGACTGGGACTTTTCAGCTTGGAAAAGAGATGACTAAGGGGGAATATGATAGAGGTCTATAAAATCATGACTGGGTTTGGAGAAAGTAAAGAAGGAATTGTTCTTTACTCCTTCTCATAACATAAGAACTAGTGGTCACCAAATGAAATGAATAGGCAACAGGTTTAAAACAAACAAAAGGACGTATTTCTTCACACAACACACAGTCAATCTGTGGAATTCCTTGCCAGAGGATGTTGTGAAGGCCAAGACTATAACAGAAAGAACCCAAAAAAAGAACTATGTAAATTCATGGAGGATAGGTCCATCAATGGCTATTAGCCAGGATGGGCAGGGATGGTGTCCTGATCCTCTGTTTGCCAGGAGCTGGGAATGGGTGAGAGGGGATGGATCACTTGATGATTACCTGTTCAATTCATTCCCTCTGGGGCACCTGGCACTGGCCACTGTCGGAAGACAGGATATTTGGCTAAATGGACCTTTGGTTTGACCAAGTATAGCCATTGTTATGTTCTTATATTCTTATGATTTGAGTGCCTACCTCTCTTCAGCCCCTTTGAAAATCCTAGCCTCAATTTATTATGCCAGGCTCATCTCAGCTGATGTAACACACCATTCTAGCAGTAGACATGTTCCAGGGAAAGTTTTGTACAGTGGGTGATTAAAAATGAAAATATTTCTTTATTTCATACAATGAGTGCTTTGTGGACAATCTTAAAGCTTAAAAAAAAAACTTTGAAAAAAGAGTTGGGTAATTAAAAGTGGCAGGATCAAGGAATGGGGGTAGGGAGAAGTGCTAAAAAATAAAACTCTAAATGACAAAATGCAGATGACATTTGTGTATTACTGAATGTTGTGCTGAGTAAAGGTAGTAGGAAAAATCTACCTTAGCTACCTAGAGACACTTACAGCTATGCTGTATGCTCTATGGGTGTCTTAATTCTCAAACCACTGATAAAATCAAGCTTTTAAAATAATATTAGATCCAGGTTTAACAAAGACAGAAATGTCTGAGTGTAAACAACAAACATATTACATGAAAGTACAAAAATCATCAGGATATACACAGGCAAAGTGATTAAATCAATAGATGTAATTACAGTGATCATAGAATACTACAGTCTTAGTCATTCACTGCAATTGTGAGTCTTCTAGAAAACAGAAGTTCATTGTTGTTTAGGGACTACTTGGATAGCATAGAATTAAACCAATTATGTCTATAAGCATTTTAGAACATAATGGTCTGCATATGCTGTGACGATAGACTACAGTAAATGCTGGACTAGTACTGGGAAATTTTTGCTGCTGAATAATATACTGTGGAAAAGGATGGAATTAAATCATTAGTGAAAGAAGGTGATGTGTGGAAGTTGTACAAGCCAGATGCATATGCATTACAGTCAGACATAAATGGCAAGATAATGCTCTACAGTGACTAAACTGCATTTAAGCATAATGATATACTATAGTGGAGAATTACTATGAATTCTCTGCTATGTTTAAATTAATATGTCAAAAGAAAACAAACACATACTCCAATTTCTTAAGAGGGGAAAAAAGCACACTCAGATTAATATGACATGTTTATTAGCATCTGAAAAACAAAAGGGATCCATACAAATACATTGCAATTAATGCTACCATAAGTATGTGACAGGTCCTTCATATTTAAAACATGAGAAATTTAAAAGATACCCACACAGAATATTACTCCATAGTGCATTAGCAATAAAATGATCAATAAATACTAAGATATGGGTCTGTACCTCAGGGTTGGGTACAAGAGATTCCCACATTCAAACACACTAACACTATGTTGGCACTGCACACCACTTTTGGCAGGATGCAGTATATGTATAGCTACATGCCACAGTGAAAAGCAGCCTACGTCCACACTGTGGTGTGTAGCTACACATCAGTGAAAGGCTCTGGCAGTGGGGAGCCAATGGGGAAAGACATCAGCAGCTCCCCACTGCCAGAGCATTTCACTGTCTCCTTCCTACCAGAACCTTTCCCCGCTGGAGTCTTTACCTGTGGAGAGGAAGGTTTCCAGCAATGGGGAGCTGCCAGAGCCTTTCCCCACTACTAGACCCTTTCCCCATTGCCAGTTTTTCCCTGCAGAAGGGAAAGGTGCTAGTAGTGGGGAGATTCTGGAGCTTTTTCCCCACTGCCAGAACCTTTCCCCATTTTCTCCACACCCCCCGCCAGAGTCTATCCCTGCTGCTGGACTCTCCAGCAGCTGAGAGGCAATAGGACACTATATGGCTAAAAATAGCCATGTAGACAGGGAGGCATTACTTGGGTGAGCAGAGAGCTGAGTACAGTGTGTGTCACGCTGTCTGGAGTGGCTCATGACTTTAAGTGCCTGCCTCAGGGCAGACTGTCAAATACAGGGCAGAGACCCCAAACTGATGGTGTGTTCTATAATTAGATTTCAGCAAGCCAGTAACAAATTGAAACTCCTGGATCACAGAGAATCCCCTTAGTTTCTTCAGTCTATCTTGCCACCCAGACAAACTGGGCATAGTGATAAATGGTCACTTACACCAAAAATATTCAGGTTGCTTCCAGTCCCAAAAGACCAATTATTTTCTCAGATCAATTGGTACCCTAGATATTACACCAATGACAATGCCTATAGCCAATACTATAATAAACTACCTAAAGTACAGTTGCCAGCTTTCACAAAGTAAATAAGCACCTTGACTTTCACAGTAAGCCCAAAATCAAGCTAATCTCATTTCAAAATGAGGCCAAAACAAGCCAATGCCTAAGAACCCGAACGCTCTATTTGACTAGATACCTGCGGCATGTAGTCTTGGAATGTGGTGGGTCCGCTGTGCACTCCTGACTCTCTTCCTCCCTTGTCCCTGCTTGCTCCCCCTTGCCCCTTCTTGCCAGGAGCCAATAAGAAGAAAAAAAAGACACTACAAGCCAAACAAGTAACAAGCTACAAACCAAAAACTAGCCAATAAGCAACTCACAGACAATTAAGCCAAAAAGAAGCCTAATTTCTGTGGTTCTTTTCCACAAGTTTGGCATGTCTGATCTAAAGGTTTATTAACTAGGAAAAAAGAAATGAGAGTTGTTTACATGTGAAAGCATGCAAACATATACACACAAATGAGTTATCTAACTCCTAAAAGAGATAGTGTTGTAGTGATTTGTCAATTCAAAGTGTCTTTCAGGGCACACCCAGGGGTAATCTCTGGGGATCTCTGCCTCAGTTTGGAGGCTCTGGCCCTGTGAGGGTTGAAATCCCTTTGTAATTAAATAAACTTGGTTTATTCTTTAATTAAAACTAATCCAGTGTTTGTAAACTGAATTGTGTGGGTAACTCCTTTTAAAGTAGCAAAGTGTTGTATACTGATACCTTAGAAGGGAAATTAACCTAATATCTCTGAGCTGTCCTCAGGAGAGGTCTGGATAGTGCAGAACAAATGTTTTTTGGGGAAAATCCAGAACTGGGAGTGTGTTGGAGTCACCCTCCAAGTGATAACGGAAGCTGACAGAAGACAGAGTGTGACTGGAGTGTGCTGATAGGCTTCTGGAGTCAGAGTTGCTGGACCAGGGCTATGGCTATACCCAAATACTCAGGGTGTATCCTGCACGCTGGCAGGCTGATTGTGAGTGACCCAAGCTGGAAGCTACAACAACGAAGTATTGCGAGGCACCCAAGGTTGCAGGGCAGAGGTGACACAACCTCTCACTGGTTTGGACTGCACCCTGGAATGTCATAGATCCCTAATACACAAACACAACAAATTTCATTAAGGAAAATTCAACCTTTTTCTTTAGAACCAGATGTACAGTCCCCCCCCCTCATTCTCTGCATACAAGTGGGGCGTTTTACTCAGTTATTAATGCAGTCATTGAGTATTATTACTACATTACTTTCTCACACAGACACATCACTGTTGTACCTGGATCCTTTCCATAATTTTGATCATTACAGTGAAGCCCCAATTCATCAAACTCTTATTAACCAAAACTCCCAGTTAACCAAAGGTTAGCTCTATTCTCAGCAGTAAGTTCTCTAGTGCTACTGAGACCCTAAGGTCTGCATGAGCTGAATTCCTACTCAGCTTAGCCCTTGCGAAGTTTAGGAGCTCTGTAGGAGGTAAGCTTCAAACTAAACCTCCCTGCTGCCTTCCTCCTTCTCTCTCTGCTGAGCTGGCTGCCCTTAGGGAAACAAGTCAGTGCTTGACACTAATTAGGTGAGCCATGATTACCCAAATCCCTGATTTTTACAAAAGAATTCAGTTAGAGCTGAGCAAATAAGTTTTAAAAAATAGTTTATTCAGAAGATTTTACCTTTATATGTTAACAAATTTTCCTTGAACCTGATCATGATTTTCTTGAATGTATTAGTTATCAAAAGTTAGTTGAGTAATTTTGAGAAATCATTTTTGTTTCTGTAGATCATTTCTGAACAGTTTGTGAATTGTGTTTTGCTCTCATGTATGTATCACACGGTATTTTTCTGTTTCCTGGTTGGACATGTATAACTCTTGGAAGCTGGTTGTGACAATACTTCTGAGGCAAAATGAAAACCTCTTTTCCGCTAGTATACTACAATATTGACTTAGAATTCACTGTTTTGGGGAACATTGCTGTCAGTCAATTAGTTCATTCGAGTCTTTGAGGCAAGAGAACACAAAAGGGTGAAAATATAACAGAAGTGAATTCATCTAAAAATATGAACAAATATTCATAGAAATTAATTTGCAATATTCACCCAACTCTAGCTTCAAGTATGTTCTCCAAGAACCAGCATTCTTCTGTGCAACATTTCCCTCAAACTGAGATACGCATCCTCCACATATTTGTGTAGCAAATCAAATCAGCCACTCCCAAAGGGCCATGACTGCGGGATTAGCAGGTAGAGGTATGTCTACATACAGTGGCACAGCTGCAGCTACACCACTGTATGATAGACACTTTCTATAGTGAGCGAGGGGGTTTCCCATCACTGTTGTAAATCCATGCCCTCACCCCAAGAGGTGGAAGCTAGGTCAGTGAAAGAATTGTTCGGTTGGCCTAGCAGTATCTACACTGGGGGTTAGGTTAATTTAATTACACTGTACAGTGCATTAAATTTTTCATAGCCCTGAGTGATGTAACAAAGTCAACCTAAATTTTACACACAGACCAGACCTAATTGTCAAGGGGATTCCAACTCTTGCAGTTAGTAGAGAACACAAAAGTATGTCTTACATCATTTGATAAAAGTGACCAGACTTTAGCAGATCACACTAATAGGGTGAATCAGACCATTAGCTCAATCTCTGACTGCATTACCTCTGTCTTGTTTGGATGAAATCTGAGACAGCTAGCTTCCATCCAGGACAGAAGAGTAATGGAAGGGAAATTAAGAAAACCTGCTTAATATAGGTTAGAGCAATTTTTACTAAAATGCAGCTCATGTAGAGAGACATAAAATCCAAAAATAATTGTGTAATTGTTAGTAGGCAGCTCAGACTTCATTCCAGACAGAATAATAATTAAATCTTGGGGATGCATGTGAATGCAGCAGGAAGATATCAGATATGCATATGAGTAATTTAATATGGAGCAAAATGAGTGAGCAAGCAATTGTGGGGAAGATGAAAAGTAACACTGCATAAAAGTACTCAGCATTACTTTGTAAATTAGCACTGCTATGTGTCATTCAGCTGTCTGAAAGATTCAAGAACATCATGGTGACAAATTCTTCATATGACATTACAGAAAGTTCTGGTGTGCCTGAAATTAATTCAGCTGTTTTTCAGAGAGAATTAGCACAAGCAATAAGAGACTTTCAGAGACAGACATATTCAGAAAAATTAACTTTATTATACAGTAGCTAATAGAAAGCCCTTCCATGCTGAATCATGGGCGAATGTAATAAGGAACTTATTTCACAATCAATTTTATGGTAAACAATTGAAATATGTCTGCTTCAGAATATAATGTATGGAATTCAGAGGGGCCACTTGGTTTCAATGACTCCTATTCAATGATGGGGGGCGGGGGGAGAGACACAGCTTCAGACCTCTGGCCACTGGTAGAACTGAATTAAATTCAATCTCGTTCTGAAATACCTGAATCTCTATGAGGAAGATGTATGTGAAATTTTATAAATTTAAGTTTTGCATGTCTTTGCTTTAAATCCCAATGATCAAAAGCACTGAAATATTGCAAGAGGATATTCTTAGAATTAGATCTTGTCAAAAATATTTTGAATTTGGAAATTTCAATGAAAATTCAAAATTTGACAAAAATAGAAGGAAAATATCAGCAAGGTTTCTTTCCATTTTTTGACCAGTTCTATTTGGAATATTTTCAGATAAGACTAGAAATGGAAGCACACAGAAATCCTGTTAGAAGCCCTGTCCCTATGGGAATTCCAGTTAAATTGGCAAATTCCATGTTAAATTTGCAGGCTTAAGGGCAATATTTTACTGTTAGTTTCACCTGTGTAAAATCTGAGTAACTCTGATGAACACAGTTGTTCTAGATTTACACTAGCAGACTTTAAAACAAAATTTCATGTGAGACGTTTGGATGGTTTGCTAATACTGTTAATATTTTGGGAACCAGGATGTTTATTTTGTGCAGCATCAGGCACTTCAAAAGTCCTCAGCAAGATAGACTTATACAATAATAGTACATCATTATTCAGTGACTCTGAGTCAGACCATTAACAAAAGCTATCAAAGATAATTAATTAATAAGTTAACAAAATCATCAGAAAATCATTGTCAAAATTCTGCAGTATAAGAGCTTTCCTAAAGTCATTCAATTTGCAAACTATATGGTAAACATAGTGACCAGGGGCCATATTCTATCATACTTCATCACACTGAGTAATACCTTACTCTATGAGTAGTCTCAATAACTTCAAATATGAGTAAGGGTGGCAGAATCTGGCCCTAAATAAAATTGTGTTCTTGCAACTGGCAGAACTCAAGTTTTGAGTGGGCCATTTATTCCACACATCTTGCACTAATTCTTGTTAAATTTATTCTCTAATGAAAACTAAACAGCTTTTTTAAATGATGGTGAAATTCGTATCCCAACTGTATTTGTTGTGTGTTTAAGCTCAAGGAGAGGAGAAATGTTTCAATCTCTATCTGCTCTGGTGCTCAGCTAACTTTTTTATTCACTTGTAAATGTCAGTCATGACTCTTTCCTTTACTATAGAGACTAATCAAGGTTACAGCCTGTACTGAAGATGATATTTTATTATCTCAGCAGTCTGGCTGCATTACAGTTCCAGTTGTAGTTTCAGTTCTAAAGGCTGTGTCTGGCCAGACCATGCAACAACCTTTCAGTATCAAAATATATTGTTTCTTTTTATAAAGAAGACTTTTCTTTTCTAGGGAAAATGAAGTGCTTCTTTCAAAACTGGTTTTGTCCGCCCCAGGATTGAGCCCTCTGAATCTGTTTGCATTATAGGTTCCTAGAATTGCTGTGACTCCTTTAAAAACAACCTGGCCCCAGCTTGTAAGAGTTTCATTTCAGGGTTCAACAGATACAATGATCTTACTGACCAAAATGTTCTGGGTGGGATGTAGCAAGCAAGTTGGTCCCTGAAAATACTCGTCCTGTAATCCACTGAGGGCTCAGGGATGAAGATCAGGACCCTATGGTGGATCCAGAAGTGAATGAGGAGTATGGGGGTTCAAGCCTTTGTAGAAGTGGAGAGAGAAGGCAAAGGCCAAAGTGGTGGGGGAACTAAATACTTTTTAAATATCCCACAGAGTACAACTATAACATAAATAACCAGAATACAAAATGCAGCCACATTATAATATTTAACATAATGCACTCACCCCACACTGGACAGGGAAGCGTTAACTCCTCTCTGTGGGCTGAGGAAGCTATGCCCCCACGTCCATACCAGGCATGCTCCAGGTGCAGCACTAGTATAAAAGGGAGCAGCCCAGCTCTGTCTGGGATGACCACTGAGGAGGAAGGATGCTCCTTGCTGGCTCCAGCCTGGGAGCAGCTGGAACCCCTGACTGTGGAAGTCAGAGGTGTCGAGACCCAGACAGACACCCAAGTGCATGCGGATGCCTGAGAGGGATCAGAGTCGCTAGGAACCCCATGTGCTGAGAATCCCAGGGACTTTGACAATGCCTTGAGGGCAGCTCAAAGAGACAATGCAGGAAGTGGCCCGGGGGGACTAGCTATGGTCCGGCAGTAAGCCAGTACGTTTCAGTTGGAGTCCCACTGGCTCAGTAGTGGAACACTCTGCCTCTGACAGGGCTCTGGGTCGGTACCTGGTGAAGGGGTCGGGTCCCCCTACTCTGGCTGTCACCCACCCGTAGGTAGCTGCCCACTTCCCCAACTGACTGCTTACAGCTCTGAGAGCCAGGGTGATTCTATGGACTCTGGATACTAGGCCTGACAGCTCTGAGGACAACTCTATTGACTCTAATAGTTAGGCAGTACAACTCCCAGAGCAGGGACAACTCCTTTGGCTCTGACCCTTCGACCTTACAGTCCTGAGGTCAAGGGCTGTCTGGCACTTATTCATGAGGTGCACTCACCCTGCACTAGACGGGGTACCCCCACCTCATCACAGTATAATTTTAGTACAAACACACAAGTAACTTTAGTTCTAAACATTGGAACTGCATTTTATTTTTGCACTTCATGTACTACTGTGTATACTCTGCTATTACCACAGCACTATTATTATTATTATTTAACTCTAACTTGCAATTCTGTAACATTACAGTTGAATCATCCTTGTTTATATATAATGAATATGTTAACAATTGTAACCCTAAATTGTAAATCTCCTTGGAAAAAGGTGTCAGCAATATTAATAATAATAACAAACCACTTTGAAGGGAAGTAAAAGTGTTCCCATATAAGAGCTACCATATAAAATGTTTTTTCTAATGTTTTATAAAAATATATTTTAAAAAACCTAACAAACACCATCATCAGGCTGTAGCAGATAGAAGCAATACAATTTTCATTAAGCTAAAAATGTAAACTTAATGCCATTTTGATTACGTGATTATCTAAGATTGCAGTGGATATCTAGGAGTGCATCTGTTCTGATCTCATAATGCATCTTGGCCTTTAGCAGTATGATCATTTTTTTTCCACTGAGCATATGCTTCTTTTGTTAAAAAATGGCAGTGGGAGGGGCGGGTGGAGGGGGCGGAAATGAGGAGACAGTGTAAATTCCAGAGAACCAGTGTTATATCTTCTCACTGATTGACCCAACTAGCTGATATCTTTTGGAACAAGCTCAGATGTCTGCCTAGGTCTTCACAGCAAGCCCCAGGTAGCAGCTGTCTAGCCTGAAGATGACAAAGACAGACAGTGTTCAGAGGGTGTGGACATTGTTTTTGTTACTTCTTCAAAGTATTTCTTCTTTCCTATCAGTCATAATTATGTCACATCTTACAGGGGTAGGCTTGAGCCAGTTGCATTTCTTGCAAGCACTTAACACCTTTCAGCACTTGGAGCAGATGGGTGATAGTGTTATCCTACTTCTGACAGACAGGTGGGAGTTTTGTTGCTGGCATTTGAGCCTATGCAGTCTCACAATTTCATCTAGTGATCTAACGTAGATGCTGAACAGGAGAGGGCATAGGACTGAACTTTGTGGAACTCTGCGCATAGGAGCTCTTGGGAAAGAGGAATTCTTGACCATCATAAGCCTGTGGGATCTATCTGAAAGGAAGGAATGAAGCCAACTATGCAGCTCCATTGATCCTTACCATGTTGCGTATATGGGTCATAAGAACTTTAAAGTAAACTCTGCTGAAGGCTGCATTTGTATTTTGTCCTTGGCTACATGAAGATCGTCCATTAGCACCGTGTACCATCTACCAGCCTCATCATTCTAAGTCAGTGTTACTTCTGGGTCTGAAAACTGATGGGGAAGGGCCTAGGATACTTAGAATCATAGAAGATTTGGGTTGGAAGATTAGAGTCAAGAGGTCATCTAGTCCAAACCCCAGCTCAAAGCAGGACCAACACCAACTAAATCTTCCCAGACAGGGCTTTGTCAAGCCGGGCCTTAAAAACCTCTAAGGATGGAGATTCCACCACCTTCCTAGGTAACTCATTCCAGTGCTTCACCATCCTCCTAGTGTAATAATGTTTCCTAATATCCAACCTAAACCTCCGCCACTGCAACTTGAGACAATTGCTCCTTGTTCTGGCATCTGCCACCACTGAGAACAGCCGAGCTCCATCCTCTTTGGAACCCCCCTTCAGGTAGTTGAAGGCTGCTATCAAATCCCCCTTCACTCTTCTCTTCTGCAGACTAAACAAGCCCAGTTCCCTCAGCCTCTCCTCATAAGTTATGTGTCCCAGCCCCGTAATCATTTTCGTTGCCCTCCACGGGACTCTCTCTAATTTGTCCACATCCTTTTCATAGTAGGGGGGCCCTAAACTGGATGCAATACTCCAATTATCCCATCATAGAAGGCAATCAGGTTGGTCAGGCATGAATTGCCCTTGGTGAATCCATTTGACTGTTCCTTCCTCTCCTCCAAGCAGGGCCGGTGCTACCATTTAGGTGGACTAGGCGGTTGCCTAGGGTGCCAGGATTTGGGGGCACCAAAAAGCGGTGCCCTCCAATTTTTTTAAGTGTTTGAGCGGCTGCTGTCCTGGGAGGAAGAGGGAGTCTGAGCTGCCACTGGCAGGCCACGGGTTCCCCTGAGTCAGCGAGCCACCGCCGGCAGCCCAGGGGTTTCCCGGGGTCAGTGCGCCGCCGGCAGACCAGGGGTTCCACCGCGCAGTCGCTGCTTCGCTTCTCCCACCTCTCAGGCATGCGGCACCAATCAGCTGTTTGGTGCCGCAAGCCTGGGAGGAGAATTAGAGCAGGACAGCGTGCTTGGCGAGGACACAGAGCAGAGGTGAGCTAGAGTGGGGAGGTACCGCAGGGCTCCCCGGGCCTGGGGGTGGGGAGCTGCCACAAGGGGTGGGGAGATGCCGTGGGAGGGAGGCACCTCAGGGCAGAGGGGAGCTGCTGCAGGGCTGGTGGGGCACAAGGTGGAAATTTCACCTGAAGTTCCCTGGATTCTCCTTTCCTTTTTTAAAGATGAGCACTATATTTGCCCCTTTCCAGTCATCCAGGAGCTCACCAGATGGCCACGAGTTTTCAAAGATAATGACCAATGGCTCTGCAATCACATTAATCAGCTCCCTCAGCACTCTTGGATGAATTGCATCTGGCCCCATGGACTTGTGCATGTCCAGCTTTTCTAAATAGTTCTTAACCTGTTCTTTCACCAGTGAGGGCTGCTCACCTCCTCCCCATTCTGTGCTGCCCAGTGCAGCAGTCTGGGAGCTGACCTTGTCTGTGAAAACAGAGGCAAAAGAAGCTTGAGTACTTCAGCTTTTTCCACATCATCTGTCACTAGGTTGCCTCACTCATTCAGTAAGGGAACCACACTTTCGCAACCACATTTTTTTTTTTTTGCAAACATACCTGTAGAAACCTTTCTTGTTACCCTTCACATCTCTTGCCTAATTGCAACTCCAATTGTGCTTTGGCCTTCCTGATTACACCCCTGCATGCTCGAGTAATATTTTGCTCCTCTCTAGTCATCTATTCAAGTTTCCATTTCATGTAAGCTTCCTTTTTGTGTTTAAGCTCACCAAAGATTTCTCTGTAAAGCCAAGCTGGTTGCCTACCATATTCTGCACATTGGGATGGTTTGTTCTTGCACCCTCAATAAGGCTTCTTTAAAATACAGTCAGCTCTCCTGGACTCATAGACTCTAGGACTGGAAGGGACCTCTAGAGGTCATCGAGTCCAGTCCCCTACCCTCATGGCAGGACCAAATACTGTCTAGACCATCCCTAATAGACATTTATCTAACCTACTCTTAAATATCTCCAGAGATGGAGATTCCACAACTTCCCTAGGCAATCTATTCCAGTGTTTAACTACCCTGACAGTTAGGAACTTTTTCCTAATGTCCAACCTAAATATCCCTTGCTGCAGTTTAAGCCCATTGCTTCTTGTTCTATCATTGGAGGCTAAGGTGAACAAGTTTTCTCCCTCCTTTCCACCTTATATTAGCCTCCCAGGGGATCCTGCCTATCAGTTCCCTGAGGGAGTCAAAGTCTGCGTTTCTGAAGTTCAGTGTCCATATTGTGCTGCTCTCCTTTCTTCCTTTTGTCAGGATCCTGAACTCGACCATCTCATGGTCACTGCTGCCCAGATTACCACCCACTTCTACTTCCCCAACCAATTCTTTCCTGTTTATAAGCAGCAGGTCAAGAGGAGCATGGTCCCTAGTTGGTTCCTCCAGCAACTGCACCAGGAAGTTGTCCCCAACACTCTGCAAAAGTTTCCTGGATTGTCCATGCACTGCTGTATTGCTCTCCCAACAGATGTCAGGGTGATTGAAGTACCCCATGAGAACTAGGGCCTGTGATCTGGAAACTTCTGTTAGTTGTCCAAAGAAAGCCTCATCTACCTCATCCTCCTGGTCTGGTGGTCTATAGCAGACACTCACCACAACGTCATCCTTGTTGCTCTCGCCTCTAAACTTAACAGGTTTTTCTCCAGTTTCATACTGGAGTTCTGAGCAATTATACTGCTCCCTTACATACAGTGCAACTCCTCCACCTTTTTCCCTCCCACCTGTCCTTCCTGAACAGTTTATACCCATCCATGACAGTGCTCCAGTCATGTGAGTTACCCCATCAAGTCTCTGTTGTTCCAATCACTTCATAGTTCCTTGAATGCCAGGACTTCCAGGTCTTCCTGCTTGTTTCCCAGGCTTCTTGCGTTCGTGTACAGGCACCTAAGATAACTAGTCAATAGCCCTATTTTCACAGTATGAATCAGGAGGCCTCCCCTCTTGCACCCGACTCTTTGTGTTTCCTTCCGGTATCCTACTTCCCCACTTACCTCTGGGCTTAGGTCACCATCCCCTGGTGAACCTAGTTTAAAGCCCTCCTCTCTAATGTAAGATGGGAAATGGTCCGGCTATTGTGGGGAACTTTCCTGGATTATACACTACCCTGGTAAAATGGGCTAGCAACAGGATCTGAGTCCTCGCTCCCACTTCGTTTACCCAGAGGCCTGCCTGACCTCAAGGGCCCCCCTTCCACTCTCCTGTGTGGCGGAGTCCTCATAATTCCAACAAGGCTGGGCCCAGGATTCCTGTGGGGCTCAACCCCCAACCTTGTCATGGTCACTTAGGGCAGGGGCTAGGGTGTCCCCACTCCGGGATGCTCTCTCTCTGCACTGGATGCTTCCCTGACCCACTGATCATTACATACAGTTCAAAGCAAATACAGTTTTGTCATAAACAGATAGTTAAGGGTTAATGTCTCTTTTACGTGTAAAGGGTTAACAAACAGTGAACCTGAAACACTTGACAAGAGGACCAATCAGGAGACAAGATACTTGCAAATCTCAGTGGAGGGAAGCCTTTGTTTTGGGCTGTTTCGAGAGGTTTTTGTTCTCTCTGGGTTCTGAGAGGGACCAGACGTAAGCAGATATCTCCAAATTTCTGAAACAGCCTCTTCTGTTCAATTTAGTAAGTACCAATTAGGAAGGCGGTTTAGTCTTTTTGTTTGTTTTCTTTATTTGCAACTGTGTATTTGCTGAAAGGAATGTATCTTTGTTGCTGAAACTTGTATTTGTGCTGGGGGGAGGATTTTCTCTAGTGTCTATAAGCTGAAAGACCCTGTAACGTTTGCCAGCTTGATTTTACTGAGACAACTTCTACTTTTTTCTTTCTTTTATTAAAAGCTTTTCTTTTTTATAACCTAATTGATTTTTGGCTATCTTGTGTAAGACCCCAGGGGAGGGAGTCTGCACTCACCAGAGAATTGGTGGGAGGAAGGAGAGGGGGGGAGGAAAAGCCTGATTTCTCTCTATGTTAAGATTACTGTCTCTCTCTCAGGGAGAATCTGGGAGGGGGAGATAAAGGGGGGGGAAGGTGAATTCCTCTCTGTTTTAAGATTCAAGGAGTTTGAATCACAGTGATCTTCCAGGGTAACCCAGGGAGGGGAAGCCTGGGAGAGGCAACGGTGGAGGAAAGGGTTTACTTTCCTTGTGTTAAGATCCAGGGTGTCTGGGTTTTGGGGTCCCCTGGGAAGGTTTTGGGGAGACCAGAGTGTACCAGGCACTGCAAGTCCTGGTTGGTGGCAGCACTACAGGATCTAAGCTGGTAATTAAGCTTAGGGGGATTCATGCTGGTACCCCATCTTTTGGACGCTAAGGTTCAGAGTGGGGGCTTATACCATGACAAGTTTATTAAACAGAAATCAATTTTAAAAATAATGAAAAAACAGGAAAGGTTAAAGGAAAACACGTCACTCCACTCTGTGGCACGGAGACGTCACAACCAGTGTATCTGGCATGTAAGGGAAGTTCAGTCTGCTCCTCACAAGTCCCAGGTCCCTTCTCAGGTGCTGGCTATGCTGCAGTGATGCTGCAGGTCAGATATTTATTCTGGTGGTGGCCATACGCTCTCAGGCTCTAGGTGGCAGGACCCTTCTTCCCAGCATTACCCCCACCCCGTCGGGGTTACGATCCCCCTCCAAGTCTGGCCTGGGAGCATCTCCCTGCACTGGACCCGCTGCTCAGGGTCCCCCTCACTATCTCCAGATGCTCACTGCACCCAGCTCCAAACTGCTTCAGCCCCAGCTCCAGCACTCTGCCTCAGCTCCGCTGCTGCTGCTGCTGCTGCTGCTCTGCCTCTTGCTCCCTGGGCTACTTCTCTGGCCCCTCTAGCTCTGGTTGCTGCAGCTCTTCTCCCTGCACAGGTCTGCTCTGTGGGCTGCATCTGTGACTCTGCTTTCAGCACTGACCTGCTTCCTGGGCTGCTTTTCTGGCTCATCTGGCTGGCTCTGCTCCCTAGCTCAGCTTGGGCCCCTCCTCTCTCCTTAGCTTGGCCCCACTCTGTCTGACCCAGGCAATTCCAGCTCACACAGAGGATGGGACCCCCCAGGTCTCTTGACTCCCTTATTAGCTTGCCATCCCTGTCAACCAAGCTGACCTGGAGCATTAGCCTCTTCCCATTGTTCCTGGGGACTGTCAGTCTCAGAGTCCTGGTTTCCCATTGACCCTTCCCCTTTCTTTTGGTACTGGGAACTTGCCAATCAAAATACCCCCACTGAGTTTTAGTAAGGGAACAACAGTCCCATTACACTAAATTAACAAGCCTGCTTGTGAAGATGTTCTTCCCCCTCTTCATTAGGTGGCTCCCATCTCTTCCTAGCAATCCTTCTGCCTGGAACAACATCCCATGGTCGAAGAATCCAATACAGGCCAATGTTAACTACCACTAGGATTGGTTTGCCCTTCTCATCTTGATGCCTTTCCCAAGAAAAGGAGATTAGAAGCCCTGCAGTAGCTGACAAGGTTGTTGGCATCTAGCCATAATTTTCTGAGTACTAACTAAATTCTTACATGCTTCAGCATAACTATAATGTGATACCAAAAAAGTCTTAAAAGAAAAGGTGGACAGCAAATTAGCTGTATTTGCAATGTGACATGGTAACAAAAAAGCAAATGCAATTTTGGGCTGCATACTGAAAGGCATTGATTTATAGAACAAAGACATAGTTTTCCCTCTCTTTGTGGTTCTGGTACGACCTCAGCTGGAATATTTTGTTCAGTTCTGAGTACCTTATTACTAGAGACAAGGTAATAAATGGGAGGATTTCAGAAAAGGCAAGGGGGAAATAACTGAAGTCTTGAGGGACTATTTTATGAGGAGAGATTAAAGGAGTTAAATATGTACTGCTATGCTAAATGATGACTAAGTGGGGAATATGATAGCAGATAATCAATAATGGGTCTTGTGATAATCTGACCACTGTATTCTTGTAGTACACAGACACTGCATATCAGTCATTTTTAATTCACTGTAGAAGCTGCTATAGGTTATGGTAAGAATTAAAGACATAAATATTGATTTAGAGTACAGCAGTATCTCATCAGGGTATGAGTAGGAAAATTATTCCTTTAGTGTTGATGCTTCAGTAAAATACTGGATTTGAAGCTTTTTTCTTTCAAGATTTAATGGGGAAAATCCATTTATCCCTTTGATCAAACATGGATCATTTAGCCCTTTTTTATTAAAGTCTTTGAAAATCCATCTGTATAACTTTCTTTATGCTTTTAATACCTTTCAGACTTTAAACAGATTGTAGAAAAAGAGGAGAAAGGATTCTCTCATTTCTCAGTACTATCAAACACACTGCACTATTTGGTAATTGCTTAAGAAAATTAATTGCGAGAACTTTATAAATCACAGTCAAACAGCACAGCAATAATATAATTTACAATGATAATACTATGTTCAATATTTGTCATCTTGCAATTTTCATAAGATGGTCTTAACATAAAATAGAAAGATCTAGTCTTCATTAAGGATATTACAAGCCTTGAAGTTCTCATTGAATTTAGGGATCCAGAAAACACTATTGGATTTGTAGGACCACAATTTATTATTCACTTTCTTGCACAGGAGATAGGAATCTCATACCAGATTTTGACAGAGGTACTGCTGAGTAGGTTTCAGGCTAAAATTAAGAATTGCTTTTTTAAAAGAAAAGTTTTAGGAAACCCAATATGCACTGGAATTTTTTCATTAAATTTAAGAACCAAAAGCAATTAACGAAAAACAGCATTTAAAAACAATCAACATTTTTCTACAGCATTCAAGCAAAAGAACATTTTGCTAGAAAAGGAGTCAGAAGGCAAAACTGACTATAAACAAAAGTGGAAAACACCAATCTAGTATCATTTTCCAAAATGACCAGAATTTGAAAAGGAGATGAGCCTTTTTTTATTTGCAACTTGCCGACACAGTAGTGTAAGATATTGTTAATAACACAGCTAAGGACACACACACATATGAAGACATATAGTATAATTGTTTTCGTCTTGACTACCCTTCTGTATAGACATTTAAAAGTTCACTGTCGGTTAAGACTGTAGCTGCTTTATACATAGTATCTGAGGGTACAGTGACAGGATTTGGGGGAATCTGCATTAAAGCTCTGACTCTGCAGTTTCTTGCACATAGGGAGTCAGTGGGGCTCTGTGTAGGCACAACTGTCTACCCAAGTACAAGAAGTTTCCAGACCTGAGCCTAAAATACTTAAGTAACATGGAGGGGTTGATGTTGATGTTTAGGGCCTTGTGTGTGGTGCTCAACACCCTCCCACTGACTCCACTGGGTCCTGTTTGCAGGCTAGGGCTCTTTGAGGGAAGCCATCTGATCTGGGTCATCAAAGTTAGTCAGCAAACAACCAGTCTGGAAAGAGCCATCTTGAAGCAAAGTAATATGAGTTGTGTCTCTCTGCTTAAGGAGCACCCTGTTTCCTCTCTGACTGTTTTTGGCTCCTTGTGTTATCGTTCTGAATTTTAAGAAATAAAGTAATGTTACACTGCAATCTTCTAGCAAGAGTATTTATGTTTTTGACCTAATTTCTCTGGGTGTATGCTATGAGGATAACAAGATCCTGCTCCCTGTAAATCCAGGGCTTTTGACTTCAACGGCAGTGGGATTGGGGATTAATAGTTATTTAGTGTCAAATACTAAGGACCCAGGGCCACATTTTAAAGGTATTTAGGTGCCTAAAGCTGCATCCAGATGCCTTAAAATCAGTGGAAGGTGGGCACCTAGGTGCTTTTTAGAATCCCACTACACACCTCTCTGCAACTTTAAGCACATAAATGCTTTTAAAAATCTGGCCCCTACCATCCTTACCCAGTCACTATTAAGGCAAAACTCCCTTTTATGTCAGCTGAATCCCACTCAAGTCAATGGATCTGATTCTCCCTGCCTTACACTTTGTGTAGCCATTGCCACTTGTGTAATGTGAATCCCAACTGAGTGTAAAATGCTACCACTCTAATATGCTAGCATTTCACACCCTGTTATACAAGATGCAAGGCAGTGGAGAATCAGGCCTGTTTTACACACTACCTAAATATTTGTGTATGGCATATGAAATCTCGGTATAAACGACTGCCTCTTACAAACTGCACATCCATACAGAAGGCTGACCAGACAGCCTAGAGATGGGATGAAGCTGAGTGCTGAACAATTTGAATAAAAGAAATTTAAACCTAATCAGTAAAAATCCAGCACAAGTCACTTGGTGAAAGGGAAAACATACCTGTCTTGCAAGCAGCAGAGTGATACATGCGACTCTACAAGACGAGGCTGACCAAAACTGTGAATGTGTAAGACAGACTGTGAGAGTTTGCTAAGGAACATGACCTTCATTACCAGACCCCCACATCAGGCTGGCAGAGGAAATGGTGAAGCAGAACAAAGTGCATCTAAGATAAAATGAGCATTTGAAGCTAATGGCCTTAGTTGGTTTTCACTCTGTCCTTCCTCAGCTTTCAGTGGGAGTTTGCCAGTGAAGGGACTGTGTGAAAAGTGGATAAGGACTTCCAGACTTGGCCCCTGGAAAAGACTCAGAGTTACCAGCCATGAGTGAATTATGCAGTGTTAAGGAGAGATAAAGTACTTTATCCGCTGTTATGTACAAGCACCAATAAATGTTTGTGTAATTAGAACCAAAATTGACACTTGGAGCTGCACTTGCATTATTATCAGATAGAGCACTGAGGCTGAAAGGGAGTAACATTCTCCAGTGAATGGGCCAAGGAACTGGGAGTCAGGACACTTGGTTCTGAGCCCAGCTCCATTCTATCTTGGGCAAGACACTTCACTGCTCTTTGCCTTAATTTCTCCATCTGTCAAATGAGGTTGGTTGAACTTTTTTTGTAAAGCATTTTGAGATCTGTAGACTACAGAGGAACAAAGTGTTGTTATCAATAAAAGGTTCTCTCAAGCCGCCTGAAAGCCAACACAAAAAGCCACATTATGTTTTCAGATACAACCACATAACTAGAGGGTGGCAACAATATAGATTTCAGTACAGTCACTCCAGATGCACATTGGTGTCCTGCAGCCCCACTTCACAGCTTGATAAATGGCATGCAGGCTGAACCGCAACTGAAATCATTAATAGGAGGGTCAGTCTTTTTCATCGTTACCTCACAAATACCAAAGGTATGAACTAGTCACAGTTTGGGGCGGGGCGGGAGGAGGAAACTGTGGAAATCTTAGATATTGCCTAGGATTAAACTGATGGAGTGATTAGGAATTTCCAGTCTTATTAAAGTTGCCCAACGCATCCTGTTATAATAGGAAACACTAATTAGGCCTGTCTATAATAAAAAAAAAGGGTGCTATAAATGTTTGGAGGAACAACTGAAGACATATATAGTCACCATGGTTCTTTCAGCCTTTTGCCTGGCTGCCAGCCACTAAGCATGAGAGCTGGAAGGGGAACACACAAAAAGGGGTGTTAGATCTCCTCCAATCTCCTTAGGATGAACCATGGAACTTGAACTGCAATTGGCAGAGGGAGATAGAATGAGGACTCAGGTGAGAGCTCTGTGCAATTCTGTCCAAGTCAGCCTTCATCTGGAGTTCAGCCTATCTCCCCATCCGAAAGCCAGCCAGGGTGGATGCTTTTAGGGACTGGGGATGATTGAATTCATGGGGCTGAAGTAAAATGTGAGACTGTGGAATTCTTTGATGGATGAAGTAAGGTTGAATTTGGGAAGGTAAGGAGAAGAAATAGAAGGTTATTGGAGCAGCAGGTGATGAAAACATCTGTGGGAGGAATGAGAGTGAGATCCTGGCTCAGTAAGACATCTCTGGATAGAAAGCAGTGTTTTGTTGATTGATTTGTTTGTCTTTGGAATGCACCAGATTGCACTAACTGGGAAGCATTTACCCTGCCAGGGCTTTATCCTTCCCCTCTGCTAACTCAACTTGATTTTCCTTCTTCCCCGGCCTTTATATCTTCAAATTACTCACTATTATGTGATATGGTCAAATAGTTGCTCAGGTTCTTTGTAGATACTTGCCAGTTTGGCCCTGGCTACTCCAATGCAATAGAAATAAACAATCCTCTCTTTTCAATGGAGGACTTCTATTGCATCCCAGTTGAAGTTGAAGATGATAGAAATGCTTCATTGGAAACAATGAAGCCAGGTCTATTGGATATGAACAATCAGCATGCTATAGAAATATAGTAGAAGAGCTTGGGGTCTAGACTGATCAATAGGTTAATGCACTAGCCCTTAACCTCTGGAGGTCACATGATTTAAAGCTCACTTAAGTAACAACTATAAATAGGGTAGGTTGTCTCCTCTTCATTTTGGGTGAGCATTTATAACAAAACCATCATATAGTTTGGCATCAGGGATGATGCAACCATTTAGGTGACCTAGGCGGTCGCCTAGTACACTAGGATTTGGGGGGTGTCACTTTCTTCGGCAGTGACCGCAGCGGCCGGATCTTCAGCCACCCTGATCACTGCCGGAATTTAGGTGGAGGGAGCTGGGGCAGGGGAGCGCGGAGAGGGCCGCCTGCAGCAAGTAAGGGGGAGGGTGGCATGCAGGAGAACTCCCTGCCCCAGCTCACCCCGTCCCACTTCCTCCCTGAGCGGTGCCTAAGCTGATTGACGCCGCAAGCCTGGGAGGTGGGAAAAGTGAAGCAGCGGCGGGGTGCTCGTGCGCGGAGCAGGAGCGAGCTGGAGCAGGGGGATGCCTCAGGGTGGGGGGATGGGGAGCTGCCGCAGGGAGAGCACCTCAGGGCGGTGTCTTGGGGATGGGGGAGGGCGCAAGGCGGAAGTTTCACCTAGGGCACAAAACATCCGTGCACTGGCCCTGTTTGGCATAATTGGCAATCTCTACTCAGGAGAGTCAGAACTGGAGTATTAGAGGAATACAGGTGCATTAGCATAGCTGTGTGTGGAAATTTGTAGCACACCTACTTACTGTAAGCGTGACTCTAGCCCCTATGAGAATCTCATGAGAATTGCATTCACAAGAAAAAGGAGGAGATGAAAGAACTCCTTGGGGCATTCCTCCTGAATCCACACAGCTAATGAGCCTGCAGGTCACATTGACTACAGCTGCACTAGAGATTTGTTAGAACTCTGAGCATGGCTCTGATGTGCTTTTTAAAAAATTCTCTTTATGGCTATCCTTCATCTTTACCAGGTTCTGAGCAGGAAAAGCAGATCAAATGTATAGAACTTTCCAACAGAATCCAGAGTATGACTCCCAAACAGAGGAAAAGCTACTAATGAGGAAAACCTTCATCTGATAAACATAAACATTCAGACATTTTGCAGCTATCTTGTTTTCCAAATATATATGTGCTTGGAGGCTAATCTTGTGTCCTCGCCAAGGACATGCAAAATGTCAAATGCAGTGGAAATGCTGGGCCTGATTCTGCTTTGCTGATTCTGTATTTGCTGTGACTGGCTGATGCATGCCAAATGCCAGCTGTACATTCCTGATAGGGTGACCAGATAGCAAGTATGAAAAACTGGAGCACTTTTTTTTTGGGGGGAGAAGGGGCTATAGTTGCCTATATAAGACAAATTCACTAATAACGCGATGGTCCCGATAATATTGGGACATCTGGTTACTCTAATTCCTGATTTTGGCTGGAGGTGACTGGTGCATAGCATTACTCCTCTGAATGGGCAGAAGTCCATAGCTGGGAAGAGTCGACTTTTTCCAGCCATCCCATTTTCTCGCCATCCCATTTTCTCCTACAGATGAGAACAAAGTGGGAGGATCGTGGTTCAGAATCTGGCTTGCTGTGTGTCTAGACTCTATTGTATGGGTAGGAAATGGCTGAGCAGACAAGCTGCAGAGAGTAGGTGCCAGGGGACTCTGCATTCTCCTGTGAAGTGAAACAGAACACGACATTTTGTGTTAAATCTTGGAGAGGCAAAGTAGTCATGTCAAGATGTAGTTGTGGTGATTTGGCCAATGGGTCTGTGCACAGCAAGGATCCACTCAGATGTGAATGTGTTCGGGGGGAGGAAGAGAAGGCTGTTGAAATTCTCCTGACTTATGCCAATATAAATGAGAACACATTCTTTTGCTCCTTTTCCCATTGGTTTTCACTACCAGCCACTGTCCATCACCATGATTATCCTGAATCTTATCTGCAGGTCTGGGTGACCTCAGTGGAATTTCCTGGTTTACACTGGTCTAAACAAGGTCAGACTTAGGGCACTATGGTATGAGTAACTTAACCCATTGTTTATATCTCTATAGAATTGACCCAGGAGTTGAGACTGTTTATGGCAGGAACCAATTTGGACCCACATTTCATAATAAGTGTACAGGAAGAATACTGCATGTGAGGCTAAACGATGTCAACATCATTGCCCTGCAAATCTGTGGGAGACTGAAATCTGCATAATTTTGTTAAGTGTTTGGCAAGAGAGATTCCCAGCCTCTCTGCTTAATGCTTTCATAGCATCTCTTTAATGCTCCATCATTCAGAGGTTAGCTCTGGAAGAGTGGGAGGAGGGGGCCAATAACCGTACAAAGAGCTTAGATGAAAGATGGGGGTAAACCTCTGTACAAAAAGCCTACATAGTCTTACACTAGGGTCTGCATGGTCTGTTGCACAGTGTACTAGAAGTGAGTCCCTGGGTAATGATGACAGTGTGACACAAAGATACTGTAAGGAAATGCCGGTTAAAAAAAAATAGGGCTTTGAGCTTTGTGCTAAGCGTTTTGCCTCACCGAAGAAACGCACAATGGCATCTACAAATGATTTTTTCACACATTTTTATTAGTACTGTGTATGAAAATGGGCTAATACTTTCTAATAATGTCAGCTTAATCTTAACTATGTTACCCATGTCCAATGTGTAAAATGGCAGAAATCAAAGAAACGCCCTGGGCAGTGGATTGAGACTGTTAGGAACAGGACTTTTTGTTGTGCAAATGACCTGTGAAGGATATTATTCCCATTAGAAGGTTTATAGATTAGCTCCAGAGCAGTTTTCCAATAATGAAAGTAAAAAGAAATAAAACAAAATGAATTAAAATAAAAAGGAGGAAATCGCTCTTTATTTTTAAAGTAACAAGCTCTTCACAATAGCTGAAGCATGGACTGAGCATGTTCAGTAACACAGCTGAAGCGGGCTACCTCACTCTGCCCTCCCACTATCGGCAGGCATGGGTCATCTCTGAATGGGGGGTTGTTAATTCTTTTTAGCACTAATACCTCCCCTTCAGGCAGTCTTTGTTGTGCTATAGGGATCCAAAAGAAGCCAGCATTAGCCAGGAATAAATCCACATTTACTCTAATATTGCAGATGAACATTGACTGTGTTATTTATTAATTATGAAATGCCATGTAACATACATATAATAACATAGGCCTCTATAACATAGAGGTTAAAGTCTAACATCCCAATACTACAAATTGTTCCAAATAGGCACAAGTGTCTGCCCACACAGAACAATTTTCAGGACTGCAGCCTAAATAAATGGCATATAAACGAAGGGAGAGGAAGGGAGAGGATACAACACAATAGTTCGGAGGTGATTGTTTGTCTTATGTTTAAATACTTTAGAAAATATGAGTTCTTCAGACATGTCCACATATACTGAGAGTGAGACACTGAAAACACAGAGCGTGAGACCTTGTCTATATTGAGCATTTAGGTTACATTGAGTTGCACACATTAGTTGGTATGCAAGATGTAAACTATACTAATAGTGTGCACACAGGACAGCTGTGCCTTCTTTCAATTTGCCTTACCATGTACACGTCAGGATCCTGGTGCATACTAAACATCAGGGACGGCTCCAGGCACCAGCATGCCAAGCGCGTCGGTTGCCACAAGGACGACAGGCAGGCTGCCTTCGGCGGCTTGCCTGCAGAGGGTCCTCTGGTCCTGTGGCTTCGGCAGACCAGCGGACCCTCCACAGGTAAGCCGCCGAAGGCAGCCTGCCTGCCGTGCTTGGGGCAGCAAAATGCCTAGAGCCGCCCCTGTGAACATGTGGCATTCCAGGGAGGATATCCCATTGTCCTTTGCTTTGCTGCTGAGCTGTGTGCATTCTGGGATTTTTCTCACTGAGCATTGTGGGATGCATGTGGAAACCAGTGGAATTCTGGGACTTGGGGTTAAATTAAAAAAAATCCTATGCTTCTGCTCACTTCTTTCCATGCCTCCCCTCTCTCTCTGGGCAGGCTAGCACCATTTTTGAATTGCTGTTGTCTAGAAACTGACCCAACAGTGCTGTAGGCCACTATGCAGAGTCTGGTTTGGGGCTTTATTTACACTCTCGGCACTGGGTGGCTTTGGTTTTGGACTTGGCTTGCCACACCACCAAGCAGATGACATGGCTGCAGCAGAGGCTCTTCCAGCAGCATCAGTGATGAAGGAAGGAGGAGAAGGATGATGAAGATACAGATGACGCCAAGCAACTGCTGCTACACAAGCTCTTCCTAGAGCAGCTTAACACAGTACAGTACTATTTCTGGGCACAGGGAACCAGTGTGGATTGGTGAGAAAAGATTGTACTGCAGACCTCAGATGACCAGCGATGGCGGGAGATGTTCAGGATGATGAAGGTAACCTTTTTGAGACCTGTGCTGAACTATCCCCAGCTGCTGCAGCAGTGTACCAACATGTAGTGCCTCATACTCATTGAGAAGTGGGTCGCCATTGCCATCTGGAAGCTGACCATCCCCAAATGTTACCACTTTGTCACCAGCCCGTTTAGTATAAGGAGATTGAGTGTTGGGGCCGTTGTCATGCAAATACGTGATGCCATGAATAAAGTACTATTGCATAGAGTTATACTGTTTGGTAATACTCATAAGATACTGAAGAGCTGTGCACGCATGGGGTTCCCGAACTGTACTGGGGCAATTGGTGGGACTCACGTGCCTCTCGTTTGCCCTCTGAACCAGGCCTCAGAGTTTACAAACAGAAAGGGGTATTTCTCAATGGTGCTCCGGGTCTTGGCTGACCTCTGTGGCAGGTTCACAAACATATATGCAGGGTGATCTGGAAAGGTCCTCATTGCTAGGTTATCTCAGAACTCAGTTCTATTTACCTTAATGAATAAAGAAGACTTTGTCCCCAGGATCACTATGGATATTAATGTAGTGAAGATTGATCCAGTTATCCTAGGAGACCTCTGTTTCCCTGGCTAATAAAGGCCACTTTGCCACAAGAAAGGAACTATTTAACTATTGCATCAGTAGCTGCAAAATGACAGTGGAGCGGGCATTTGGCCACCTGACAGGAAGGTGACACTGTTTATGGGCTAGGTTGGAAACTGCAGGGAAAAAAAACTTGCTGGAGATTATATCTGCATGTTGTAATTTGCACAATATTTGTGAGAGGAAGGGAGGAAGCCTTAACAGTGACTAGGACACTGAAGTGCAGTGATTTTTCTCAGCAGTTGGAGCAGCTTGCAGGATATCCTCTAGAAAACAGAAGTAGCCAGGGAAATACTGCTAGAGATTCCTATTACTCTTATTTTGAGTGTCAGACCTGACAATGTGCAGCTGAACATCCAGATGTTACTCTGGGGGTGGAGGGAAGGATGGAGGTGGGGAGAGGGAATGTATTATGAGCACTGCAGTGTCATTTATGGGTTGTAGAACTCGCATGTTGTGGCATTCCTTATTTTATATTGTGTCTATGGAGCCTTCGTACTTGTGTATAAACCTATGCCAAGCCAAATGTATGGCTTTTCTGTGCACCATGCACTGCGGACTCTATAAATTAATTTCACTGGGCTTTATTACTAAATAACAATCAGATAAACCTTAATCAAAATAACAATGAAACAAAGCTTTAAGCAACACAGTGCAATGGAGGGCAGCACATGACAATGAGCAGGGGGCTCCAGTTCACAGGTGAGTACATGTCTGGTCTCTGCCTCTTCTTCTTGGGCCTGAGCACCCACTGGTTTTTCTCCATGGGTGCTCCAGCCCTGGAGCACCCACAGATTCGATGCCTGTAGTTGCAGTCGTGAGGGACCTGGAACAGAAGGTAGCACAGCAGTATAGTATGATAATTAATTGTAAAGATAGATACTTACATGCTGAGGTTCCCTTGATAGGATCTCCCTCCTGAGTCCCAGGCTGGGTTTTGCCTGGGAATAGGGTTGGTTTCATGTATTGCTGCCCTCAGGTTTCTGAGTCCCAAAGAGATCCTGGCTTTCTGGAGAGAGCTCTTCACTGCCCTCCACATGTTCCTTCTCCGCTGACTCTCACTGCTCTTTGGAGGCAATGAACTTGATCATTTTGTGAGTGTCCAGTGAAAGGGGCTGGACGCTGCTGAAGACATCTGGAGGGGGAATCGGGAACTGGTATTCACTGTTACCTACAAGGCCAGGTTTGAATGGCAGAGTCTCGAGGAGTTAGCTAGTGAGCTAGACAGACTGGAGTGGCAGTGAGCAAACACAGTCTAAGCCCCAGCAAAGCTCCCTTGTTGAGACAAAGGGATAATGTGGTGGCGTACCTCTGGTTGAGAACCACTGATCTAGCCTATTTTGAAATTTCAACTGACCCAACTGAAAGTAATTGAGTGGTTCTTAGCTAGCAGGGCAGGAAGACAGGTCTTCTAAAAATTGAAGAGAATTTGAATTCAGCAGCCCCATTTTCCATGATTCTACTATTCTGATCCATCGAAGTGTGACCCACACAACTTTGCAAACACAAATTTGAATTAGAAATCTAGACCTTTAATTTAAATGCTAAATGTAAAGGGTGTAACCCTGGCTTGCTTTCCATCAGCCACGTGTCACCTTCTGTTTTCTGCCCTGGCTTCAACCTATGACTTTTGTATTTGGGACCTTTATATTTAGGCAAGTAATGGAAAAGTTATGTAGCTTCTCTGAATTGTTTTTCATTTTTGTCTTCCTGTGATGACAATTCACCACTAAAGCAGCTTTACATTGAGACTACAGGCTGCTGATACTACTGTTGCAATCAGTCATGTGTCTGAAACATCCTTCAGTTGCCCTTGTAAACTTAGTGACTCTCCATGGAATGCTTTGTTGTCTAAAAAGGAAGCTATATTGTTGATCAAAGTCCTCCGTATGCTCAGTGCACATTTCAAGATACCTAAGGTACCTGGACACAAATGTAGAGAGACAGACTCTTGGCTCTCTAAATAGGTCTCCTTTGTGTCTCTCTGCAGCTATGATAATTTGTTTAAATTACTCATTTTTTTACTATATTACACTGGTCTACAATTTTTGAGAAGTCGTCTGCTTCAGAGATAAAATGTGATATTTATTATGTATTTTGATGTGCTGAATTCAAATATGACAATTAAAACAACTGATTGGCTACTGTTTCTAAGATATTTAAGTTTTTACATTTTATGTCTATGTATATTGTGTAGATAGTAGAGTTTCAATCATAAATTGTAAACCTAGGTCTTTTCATGTGTTTATGGTTGCTTTACATGATAATATTTCACCTGCCCTGTTTATGTAACACTTTAAAAATCAGCAAAAGGGTTATATAAATAAAATGTATTAAGAAACAAAAGGCAAAAAACTATTATGTACATAGTTTAGTCCTATTCAGTGTCTACTCGGCACTTCTTGGCTTGTCTCTTGTATTCATTAAATGGAGCATCTCTTGTCACTGTCCAGCAATAGTCTGCAAGCATTGATGGGCTCCATTTGCCTTGATAGCCTGCCAGGAGATTCCACTGCTGTAGTCTGCAGCCCAACAGCTCTGCCTTACTCTTGGGTAGTTCCAAATCCCTGACAAGGTCATTCAGTTCACCTTGTGTTATGAGGTGTGGTTCAGAGGAGGAGGATGGGAGAAAATGTGGGTCCTGTGACATTGATGGTTCAGGACCAGAAGTTTCATCCTCTTCCTCTTCCTCATCTGACTCAAGTGAGAATGATTCTGGTGCATCAGGAACCGGCAGTCCTTCTCCGTGGGGTACTGGGCGTATAGCTGATGGAATGTTTGGATAATGCACAGTCCACTTTTTCTTCTTTGACACACCTTTCCCAACTGGAGGCACCATGCAGAAGTAACAATTGCTGGTATGATCTCTTGGTTCTCTCCAAATCATTGGCACTGCAAAAGGCATAGATTTCCTTTTCCTGTTCAACCACTGGAGAAGATTTGTTGCACAAGTGTTGCAGCATATGTGTGGGGCCCACCTCTTGTCCTGATCTCCAGTTTTGCAACCAAAAGAAAGGTGATAGGCTTTCTTAACCATAGTGGTTAGACTGCGCTTTTATGATGCAAAAGTCACTTCACCACAAACATAGCAGAAGTTATCTGCACTGTTCATACAAGTACGAGGCATCTCTGCTCACTTTGGCTAAACAGAAATCTGTCCCTTTGCAAAATCAAACACTGACAAATGAGAGAGCACGACACTATGATTTCTAGAGCTGATATAGGGCAATTTGTTCAGCAGAGTGATGTAAGCTTCGTTATGATTGCATCATCCATGACTTCTAGGAATAGCATGATGCAATTCATCTCATGTATGACGCAATACCAGCTTCAGATTGCATCATTCATTATTTTGCCTAAAAAGCAAGTACTGTCCAAACCCAGTCATAGATTTATTCATAGATCCAGTCAAAGATGTATTTTAGTCATTTCTGGTTTCAACTGAGATCCCTTCCCTTTATAACTCACTTATCCTCCGCCATTCCCAAGTCAAGGGTCGTATATACTGACCCAATAGCATATCTTGAAAACTAGAGCCAATCAACAATTTTAAGCATTATTTTCGTTCTCAGTGACCCAGAATTAGTAAAGTTGGAATACCTTTATTTCAGAAGCATTTTGGCTGCAAAGCAGTGTTATCGGTAGCCTTAACACAAAAGAAGGTTGACGCTTTATTCCTATCAAATTCAAGTCTTGCCTTTCAGCCCTTTTCATGGCATGGTCACTGATTGATCTTTTCTGTGTTCAAGTGTTGAAGATGAACATAGATTTCTCCTAAATGAAGGTGATATTGAAGAGCTGATGGAAGGATTGGAACAGAGATTTAAATGATAATCATGACTATGTTTCAGTGAAGACAATGGCACCACAAGTGCTCACTCACAGGCTCATCAAACTGGGATCATCATCTTGCTTCTGAGAAGCCAGTAAGTTCTGACCTACCACCCAGTAACCTACTAACAGTCACCAGAATTTGAGGCTAAACTCAGACAGAGGACTCCAGTCCTGGGACCTGATTGGCAGAACTTGGGGGGGTCCTGACTGGTTCCATGATTTTATTTAAACTGAGCACAGGAATAGGAAGTTGTCCATGCACCTAGATTTCCCCTGCTTAGGACTGCTTCCCTTGTGCTACGTGTGTCTACTGACTGACTATGACCTCATGGTAACCTGATCCTGCCTGTCTCCTGACACCTGACTTTTGGTCTGCCCTCTGGCATATCTCACACCCTGACCTCCTGATTCCTGACCTGGCCTGGTTCCTGACTCCCATTCCAACCAGTAGATCAGACTGCTCACTTTCTGGTCATGACACAAACACATCAATATTCTGTTTTCCAATTCAGTAGGCAAAGTTTCATGACATACTGGACCCCATGTAACATCCTGTATCCATATTCACCACTTTTATATGGTTGTTATATTTTATACAAAGTATGCTTTCTTATTTGAAAACTCATAATCTGCTGAACATCAGTGTACTGTTATAATGTGTGTAACAACATTGTATATAGAGTTTTTAAGATTTTACTATATGACTGTTACTTGAAATGTGTTATGGTTCTGGGTAACATCCACAGGCCAATTTATCAGAGACAAAGGCACACTGGCTCACCAGCAAAGCATTGGATCCATTATCTGCTTAATCAGACATTCAACAGAACGGGGAAGATATAAACAAAAGAATTTACAATTCATATGAAGGACTGAGTGCAAAGCATGTACACCATGGAACTGCCTAACCCCATGACCCAGCAAGGACTGTTCCAGCACAGGGGGTTGGAGTATAAGAAGGGAGAACACACAACACAAATTACCTCTCCTGTTCATCTTACATCTCTCTGCTCATAACATCAGTGAACACTTGAAGGACACTGAAGGGGCATGGTCCCAGGCTGAAAGGAAATCCATCCTGTGAAATAAGAACTCTGAATTGCCCTCAGCATCTGGTGAGAAAGCTGTTTACTGCAGATCTGACTTAGCTTGGTAAAGTTTGGGAATCAGTTTGCAGATTTATCCTTTTATTTCTTGTGTAACCAATTCTGACCTTTATGCCTTACCACTTGTAAAACACTTAAAATCTATCTTTCTCTAGTTAATATACTTGATTTATTCTTTTATCTAAACCAGTTTGTTTTGACTGAAATGTTTGGAGAATCTCTACTCAAGTTAACAAAGGCTGGTGTATAATCATTCCCTTTGATGGAATGACTGCCTTTTAATGAGCTTACATGGTTTGGGGGGTGGTCCTGAGCAGTGCAAGATGCATATTTCTGGAGTGCAAAGTTGTGATTTAGGGTTCAGGCCAGGGGGTAGGGATATGGCTCTTGGGACCCCCAATCTCCCAACCGGGGAGGTGGAAGGTTCTGGGCTCCCTACAGTAGCCGATGCTCCCTGGACAGCTCTTACTATGGCCCAGCTCTAGCTTCTGGCCTGGTCAGGAGGCAGGGCCTCAGGAGAAGAGGAGGAGAAGGGGTGGGACCCTGTGGCGAGTGAAGGCTAAGGTCCACCTCAACTCCCCTGACTGGGAAGAGGCTCGTGCCACAGTCAGGAGCTTTGCTTTCAGGTGAGGGAGCTGATCACCTTATATTGTGCCCCTGCCTGTGCCACTCTATGGCTGCCCAAGGCTTGCAGTTTGGTGGGGCAATGCGACTCCCTGCCCCACAAACTATATCCATGTTTTAAAATGGGTGAGTATAGGCCTCCTACTTTTAAAAGTGGGGGGTCATGGCCCCCCTGACCTCTTGGTTCTGGTGCCCCAGCATTACCCATATTCCCAAAATGTCTAGATTCTAGTAAACCAACCTCCACCCCTACTAATTTAAAATCCATGCACTCGCCCTTATTCAATATCTAATGACAGTTGATTTTTGCCCACTAGTCACTACACTCTATCATGACTAGTGACTCCACCCATTCTCCATCTCCTCTAGACTTGTATATCATTCTATAACTTCCTTACTGTTTCCTAAGAGATCTTGCTTTAATATTCTCTTATCTGCTCTTTGATCTTTACCATAAATGCTTCTAAGTATTACACATGTTCTTAAACAAAAGCAAAACTAAAACTATCAATAAAATCAGAGAAAAAATGCTTTTTTAAATTAATTATAAGATTTTATAGACCATTGGTAGACAGTGAGGAACAATACTAAGACATTTAAATATCATAGAATAATACAAGTTAAAAATGGAAAAACATTAGATTAGTTAATCTCCCTGCAAATGCACAGTTATTCCCTCTAGTACAATATATTTTATACTTGCTATTTCTGTGCTTTTTATTTGCCACAACCATTTGGATATACAGTAGAAACTAATTAATACTAATGACTAGGTGACCTTTCATGAATGAATAGACTTTGAGAGCAATTAAATAATATAAAGTACATAGACAGTATTTTCTCACTGTAAAATTTCCTATCTCCAAAACAGCAAAGGACCAGCTGACAGTAATCCTGAGGTTTGCTTGTCAGATACACTTGACAGACACGGGTCTGATATGGGGCATGTAAGTGTCTGCAGTGCAAATTCACAGGTTTTATGTGTATGACATATTTGAACTGGAAACATTATAGTAAACTGTGGTCCCCCTGTGGATACTGAAGGATTGCAAGCATACGCAAGTCAAAACAGAGCCACCTGACACTGAAATTACAGTAGCTTAGTAACAGGAAAAACAGTGATGATAGAATCAACTCAGAAATAACTTATGTTAAATTAGCCCAGTGATGGGCAATTAGCATGAATGCAGTGCATACAAATATGCCTCAGGTATGACAGCACTAATTGCTCAGAGGCTTTGTTATTCAGATATTTTCTGCCATTCGAATCTGTTTTCCAGTTTATAAGTTGTACGCCATATTGCATCTAATTTTTATGGTTCAAAAGCAAGGATTCAAGTGAATTTCACTGAGAACCATTGTAGGAAATATCTGGCTTGCCCTGGGTAAAGGTAGAAACACTATGTATACAAGTTACTGGAAAAGTAAAGTTATTATACTATACTGCCTTTAATCTATACATGCAACAGACATGTCAATGGGAGTGCAGTGAGTGGATCAAGGAAGTATATGACCCCTGTGAAGCTCAGTACATTTTGTATGCAGTGTAGTATCTAGTCTTCAAACACTCTCCAAGCTCATCAGAAGTAAGCTCCCCACAGACCAGGCACACTAACTCTAAGGGGCACCAGACCTTAACAGAACAACAGATGGAAAAACTGCAGATATATCTTTACTGAACCCCACACAACACACTTTTCAAGATCCATGGGTCCTACACATGCCTATCACAACATGTGATGTACCTCATCCAGTGCACTAACTGCCCTGATAACAACTATGTGGGTGAAACCAGACAATCACTACTCTCTTGAATGAACTTACACTTATACAATTGTACAGCACAAAAAAATGATGAAAGATATCATCATGTAAGCAAGTAGAACTTTGGGACTTGAAGAGAAACTGCTTGAAAGTAGGATCTCAGTGAGTAGCTGGGGTAAATTATGAAATATGATCCTTGAAATAAATTAAACTCTCCAACTAAAGGAAGCGTTGAATAAATGTGTCATCCACTGACACTATCCACTGGATCTCAACGTAAGCAGGAGAGAAGCTGAAAAAGCTGAAAGCTCAGAGCCATGTGGCAAATAGTCAGTAGAAATCAGAGTGTGGCACCCTCTAATGTGCTCTGGAATCAGGATATATAAAACTGAAGTAACCATGTGGGAGTCCGGAGTTTTGCAGAACCTCCTTGTCTGGAGTCACAGGACAAAGTAGAGCTCACTGAACGTCTGTGTGGAAAAGACTCTTCCCTTCATCCAGGGTCACAGAACTAATGAGAGTGGACTGAATCCATGAAGAAGCTGCAGAATCTTCTGTGTGACCAGCTGTGTGGAAAAGACTCTCCCATATTCCAGAGTTAACAAGGTAAAATAAAGAGGTGAGATTTCATTTAAAAGACTGTATTTCTCCTTTTGTTCTTTAACATAAATAACTGTGGGCTATCTTGTGGAGTCTGCCTCTTTAGTGAGACCTTAAGTAACCATATTTTAGATCAGGAATCTGCAACTTCTGGCACGTGGCTCGCTAGGGTAAGCACCCTGGCGGGCTGGGCCAGTTTGTTTACCTGCCACATCTGCAGGTTCAGCCGATTGCGGCTCCCACTGGCTGCAGTTCTCCGTTTCAGGCCAATGGGGGCTGCGGGAAGTGGCACAGGCTGAGGAATGTGCTGGCTGCCATTTCCTGCTGCCCCCATTGGCCTGGAGTGGCAAACAGCGGCCTGTGGGAGCTGCAATCAGCCAAACCTGCCGATGTGGCAGGTAAACAAACCATCTCATCCCGTCCCGGTGCTTACCCTGGCGAGCCACATGCCAAAGATTGCCGATCCCTGTTTTAGATTTTAATTAATACTATATGAATGCTCTCCTTCATAAGTCTAAACAAATTGGCCTGAGAGAGATTTAAACCATAACTTTAAGCAATTGCTTCTGATATTCTAAACTTGTCCCTTTTCAGGCCAAACCATTCAAACAGCAGGGCCCACCACCTCTTAAAGGGGCCTTAAAGGCAAGTGCATCCTTGGAGGATGTGTGATAAATGTACTAAAGAACTGATGATGATCATAAATAAATGTCATAAGAAATCACAGTTGTTTGTATTCATCCTTGGCATAACTACAGAGTCTCAACTGTACTCTGACAATTTCTTGCAGGACAGTATTGGTGTACTTAGTATATACCTAGAACATTAGTTGTGTGTACACTTGATTGATGGACTGTTGATTGTATATTGATGTGGTGCTGGGTGAATTAATAAACTGTTTATTGGCTAAGAGTAACCAAATGTCCTGATCAGAGAAATATGGTTGAAGTTAAAGTCGACCTGAAAAGAACCTAGCATTAACTTAGTGAGCTAATGCTCCCTGGACTCAATAACAAGTGGTTGTTCAATTAGATTCCATTCTAACATTGGCTATAACCCTCATCCAATTGGCAGATCTAGTTTGTTAGATTTCAGCTTTAAAATCTAACTGGCACCTCAGCAAATTCATCAAATTGACCCCTTTTCACAATTACACTTGATCTTTCAGGGCACTAGGCTTAAGAGTGAGATTTTCTGTAGCTGGAATAGATCGTTAATGAGTGCTTCCCAGCCACTACAGTAATTTCATCATTTAATGATTAGAAGTTTCCAATATTTGAGCAGTGATAGAGGTATATTAATTAATTTTCCATTGAGGCATCTAAATTGCCTTCACATACAGCAAACAGATAAAATTGGCTGTAAAATCACGGTTTAACTATTTACCTAGCAACAACTTAGAATCAATATGTCATCTACTACTTACTGGCAGAACTTTATCTCCACCCTATTCGCTTCCTTTTATGTGACTATCAAGCAATCAGGAGACAAAGAGAGAAGATTTCATTCATATCATTAGAGCTCATCAGAATATTCTTAGTGAACAATTTATTTGTCAGATTTGACCCTTCTGTCAGTGAATTACCCATGAACTGTTCATGACTTTTACTGTTCTCTTGATGAATAGCTTTTTATAAACCAATTATAGCAAGTATTCCTTCAAGTATTGCTTATTCAGAATTCTCTGCTTGAATCATGTGATTGGTCAGCTCAGTCACCTAGTGTTTCCATTCCTTAACTAGACGGCTTACCTTTATAAAGAGGAGGCCTAACCAAAGAAATCAGACTTCTTTTGGTTGGATCCTGTTGATTCTTTCAGGAAGCCTTATGGAGAAAGACATAGCAGGAGATAAAAAAGTTGTAGGAAATTTTAGGACATTTCAAATAATTTCTATTATGTTTTCCATGTCACAAAGAGCATGTTGAATGATTTGATTTATTTTAAACTAAGGGAAATAAATCAAGGAAGACCAGGGGTAAAGATTCCAATGGAGAGCATAGTGGTGCTCCTCACTAATATGCTTCAACCACTGTGCCTCAGATTTAAAAAAAATAGCTGAGTTCCTGCCTGCCTGTAGGAATTAGAAAAAGATAATTCAGAGATATTGACTGGGCAACTACTAAATTAACTGCTCAAAATGTAGGATAGCCCATCCTTATAGATTCATAGATTCTAGGACTGGAAGGGACCTCGAGAGATCATTGAGTTCAGTCCCCTGCCCTCATGTCAAGACCAAATACTGTCTAGACCATCCCTGATAGACATTTATCCTTCATTGCATGTACCTCCAAGCAAATAGTGGTTGAGTGGGAATAAAAAAGAAAAAAGGGAACAAGATTCAAGAGTTTAGCTTGAACCTAAGAGTCATCCATACTACCACCAAATAATTTCCTAGTGTCTGGCTCTGATACAATTACCACATGATCAAATGATATATGAAGAAGATGTGATTGTGATGATGGCTTTGTATTGGATTTAATTCAAGATTAATCAGATATAATCACTGAAGCATTTTCAAACTAGTTGCTCAAGAGATATTGAAGCGAGTGAGCATCCACCATAGGGTTCTAACAGATAACAGAAGGAAAGTTAAGAGGCAAAAGTCATAGATTCATAGATTCCAAGGCCAGAAGGATCCATTGTGATCCCCTAGTCTGACCTATGAAAATGTGTGAAGTGCATTTGTCATATAATTATAGTAAATTTAACATGGTTTACTGAACAGAATAGTTAAAAAATCCCACATTGAAGGCTAGGAAACATATGTGACTTGCTCTGTTTGTATTCCTGCATACCTGTAGGGGTGTGTGTATATGCACGTGTGTTTAGAGACTTCTGTCTGATGAGCTGATAACTCAGTTTTTGCTGACCACTCTCTTTATCTTATTGTTCCACTTGGAATGGAAATGATAACTTCCACTGGTGCTCACAGAGATCATTTGTCAGGAATGAGGGTCTGCAGCTGCTGCTACCCAGTCATCAGCTGGGTCACAGCAGAACCACCTGATTGGCTAAGACACTCAGGAGGCTTGCTCTGGAGCCCAGCATTTGTAGAGGATCAGCAGCAGCTCAGTGCACATGCCTGTGGATTCTCTGCCTACCTGTGCTTGCCTCACTCCATGCCTTGCTCCAGCCTCGACCCTGCCCTGCTCCCAGCTTTGTTCCAGTCCTATCCCAGCCTTGGAACCAGCTCTGCTCCTGCTTTCCCTGACTCCAGGTAATCTGATTCTGACTCTCAATTTTGATTCCAGGCTCTGACTCCGTCTTGACCCTTTGCTCTGGCATTTGGGCACTGACTTCAGTTCTGACCTTCATCTCTAATCCCCAGCTCTGACTCTTCTTTGACCTTGGGCTCTGGCCAAATTCTGACCATTAGGCTTGACTCCTGCTCCGATGACTAGTTCTGACCGCCTCTGACACCACTTCTGGGTTTGATATCATCATGTCAAGTAGACTGAGTCACTGTCAACTTCTCTCTGAAGAGGTATTTAGGAAAATTATTATGCTTATTTTTACATAAATCTGTGCTGTTGCTTATCTGTCCTCTACACAGCTGGCACTGCAGACCAAATAATTCCTTTCAAATGCTTTTGCAAAGAACACAAGCTTAATTTGTATTTTGGAACAGTAATGGTCATGCAAATTTAATATTTATATTCTAGCTCTTCTAAATACAAGGTCAGGGGAAAATACAGTACGACAATACCAGTGTCACAATAAAGTATAAAGTTAGGAAGGAAGAAATGTTTAATACCCCCATCTAACCAATTAGATAGCCAGCTCATGTTGACAGCATAATAAAGATAGGCAAACTAAGTTAGATAAAATAAGACCTGACATGATTCTTCAAAACTTAAATCTGACTTTTTTGGCAGTTTAACAGTATTTGGATAACTTCTTTTTTAATTATTATTTTTCTTCCATTTCATATACCTTTACACTTCAGGTATGAAGGCAGAAGGTAGCTTTTATGAGGCCTGATTCTCTACTGCCTTGCACTTGTATAGTGATGTGCAACCAGGCACACTGGGTGTATAGTGCCGCCAGCCCAACATGGTGATGATTTACACCATCTTTGCACAGGCCTACATGTCTAGCTGCACAAGGTGCAAAGCAGTAATGAACTGAGTCCAAGGCATTTCTGGCCATTTAAGAAACAAGAAGTACTAGAAATTTGTGAGTAACCCTGTTCTTATAAGAGTGCCAGCAAAATTCCACAGACTCAGTCAATTCAAATGCTGTTTAGATAAACACTAGAGCTGTGGGAAAATGCTCACTTTCAAATGCAATACTCAGGACCGGCACTAGTGTTTTTAGCACACTAGGCACACGGCCATTTCGCCACCCTGTGTGCTGCCCTGCGGAGAGGGTCCGCTGGTCCATGGCTCCGATGGAGCTGCCACAGCCGTGCGGGCAGCTGCTCCACTGGAGCCGCGGGACCAGGGGACCCTCTGCAGGCACGACTGCAGCAGGTCCACCGGAGCCGCCTGCTGCCCTCCCCAGCAAAATGCTGCTCCCCAATAATCCTGGCGCCCTAGGTGATTGCCTAGGCCGCCTAAATGGAAGCGCCGGCCCTGGCAATACTCACCAGATTTGGGGGTCTGTTCCAAATTCAAAGTTCAGTCCGTGCTTACTGAATGATTTGCATTGGTTTTTTAAATATTGCGAGAGATCTGAGCCTCAACTTTATGCAGCTCCAATCTGGTTTATGGCTTTGTGTTGCAAATATGTGATACTCAGGATTTTGCTTAGTTTTCAAGCAAAATCAACTGAACTTCAGCACTTACAATGCAGCCTAAGGTTCAAGGCTAAAAGCAAAAGCAAAACTCAAGGAATATGACCCCACAGGAATAAAAAAATATAGGATAAAATGTAACCAGTATTTCCTAATTTCATATAGTCATAAAAGAATAACCATGGACCAAATCCTGAAGGCTTTACTCAAGGCCTGATCATTCCTTTGTGATCAATGTGGAGTAAATTCTTCACAAGATCTGGCCCATTCTGAATGGAAGGAGTAAAGCAACTGATTCTATGGCACCACCTCTCCCTTTCTGGGACACCAGCAGGGTACGAGATCTGGATGCGGGGAAGGGACAAAAGGTGAAGGAAGAAAGATGCCCATGGAAACGTATACCAAACTCCACAAGTTCCTTAAGGAATCCTAAGTAAAGGTTTTGGCTTTGACCCTGTGTGTCTTGTGGTTCCCTGAACAATGCCAACTTGTTATTGGAAGGCTTTAGAGAAGCTTCTGTGATCCTCAGGCAGTCAGTAAGTACTTTATTTTATTGAGTGTGTTTCTCAATTCTAAATTGGAGCTGTGAAGGTCTGAAAAAATTCCAGTGAGGAATCTTTCTTAAAAAAACCAAAGATTTCCAAGGCTGCAAGTCTAGTAAGAAGAGATTAGTTAAGGTCAATTGAGAAATCTCCAAGAAAAAACTCCTCTTCTGAATTCAGAAAGTCCTTGTCTCTCCCTGGCTGACTCACTATCTCACTCTTAGATAAAACAGTTGAATTAAATATTGGCAGCTGGCCAGCTTGTCTTTCATCCCAAGCCCAAAGGTGAAAGACTGTGAATTTGCGAGCTTTTCAAAGCCAGCCTATGAAGGGTTTGTTCACTAGAGATTAGATTTCTGGTGAACAGCTTGCTGCAGCCTTTGTCTGTCTGTGCTATCATCTTGTGTTTCCTTCCAACATCCCTCCTGATTTCCCCCTGCACTAACACAAAATGACGGGCCTGCCTGTTTAGTTCTGCTGGCTGAACTTCAACTTCATTACTATGTATGAGGCCTGTTTTTACTGCAATTTAACGTTAATAGTCTAATTTGCCGACTTCCTAACTGAACCACAAATCTTTGAAATGACCATTTTATTAAGCTCCATTGGTACAAAGCAAATATTTACCATTTCTTCCAATTTAGTGTCTGCGGAAATGTCCTCCTTTGGTCCCAGGTTCATAGGGTGTCACGGGCACTATATAACTTTACTGCTGTCTGATCAAATTAAGCTGATTCAAGGAATTAGTTGTAGCAAGAGTTGGCCCATGTTATACTTTGTGACACTACTTCCAAACAAAGACTTCTCAGTGACACAATTTTCCCTCTAACATATGCAGTTTCTGGTCTAGTCATCCCTGCTCTCTCTCTCCAGTTCCTGCCTCTCTCAGATTCCAGTCCGCTCTCCCTTTCTCTAAAGGTATAGTGTGCTGTTTTGCCACTCTGTACGACAAATATTTCCTACATTTCCTTTACAGTGAGTCTTTCATAGTGTGCTTGCCCTGCTACAGGGCTTTGAAAACATCTGCTTCTGGTCACCATTGCACAGCAGATTTTCAACTCTTTAAAATTAATGTGTAAAAATTATTTTCCTTTTCACTGATGACCTTCATTAGCAGGTTTTATTTTATATTATATTATTATTATATTATTAATTACAGTAGTGCCTAGAGATCCCAATCAAGACTAAAGCCCCATTGTTCCAGGCAATTGACAAAGTATAGCAAGAAACAGTCCCTGCCCTGGAGATCTTACTGTTAAACTAGACAACACAGACAGGAAAACAGTGGTGAGGTGACTTGCCCAAGGTCACACACTAGGTCAGTGGCAGAACCAGAGTCTCCTGACTCCAACTCCAGAGTCCTATCCACTGGAGCATGCTGCCTCTCTAAAAGCACTCCAGTTGCAAGACACATGACTTCAGGAATAAGGTTAAATTGTTTTAAAGTATTTTTCTCCCTTTTAAGAAAATAACCTAGCTGACTGTTTAAAAACACAATAGATAAGAAGCAACTGCTTAGTTACTCTTTCAAAAGGCCAGCAGTAGGACTCAGCAACAGCAGCTGCAGTGGCAATCTTTTTATGGTATGTTGGGGTTTGGGGGGAGTGAGTGTTCTGCCTTTTTTTTTCTGTCATTCAGGGAGGAAGAGCCTTAGGATTCTGTGTCTGCTGTCAATCACTTTGTGAAATGGAATTTCATGTGGAAGGCAGGGAACTTTAAAAAAGCCAAGCAAAGAGAGATGAAAGGTACTAACCTTGGTTACAAGTATCAGAGGGGTAGCCGTGTTAGTCTGGATCTGTAAAAGCAGCAAAGAATCCTGTGGCACCTTATAGACTAACAGACGTTTTGGAGCATGAGCTTTCGTGGGTGAATACCTACTTCCTCAGATGCATGTAGTGGAAATTTCCAGGGGCAGGTATATATATGCAGGCAAGCTAGAGATAATGAGGTTAGTTCAATCAGGGAGGATGAGGCCCTGTTCTAGCAGTTGAGGTGTGAAAACCAGGGGAGGAGAAACTGGTTTTATAGTTGGCAAGCCATTCACAGTCTTTGTTCAATCCTGAGCTGATGGTGTCAAATCTGCAGATGAACTGAAGATCAGCAGTTTCTCTTTGAAGTCTAGTCCTGAAGTTTTTTTGCTGCAGGATGGCCACCTTAAGGTCTGCTATAGTGTGGCCAGGGAGGATGAAGTGTTCTCCTACAGGTTTTTGTATATTGCCATTCCTAATATCTGATTTGTGTCCATTTATCCTTTTCCGTAGTGACTGTCCAGTTTGGCCGATGTACATAGCAGAGGGGCATTGCTGGCATATGATGGCATATATTACGTTGGTGGACGTGCAGGTGAATGAACCGGTGATGATATGGCTGATCTGGTGCCAACTCTGCCCACATATCTACACCAGCAACACCATCACAGGACCTAACCAGATCAGCCACACCATCACCGGTTCATTCACCTGCACGTCCACCAACGTAATATATGTCATCATATGCCAGCAATGCCCCTCTGCTATGTATATCGGCCAAACTGGACAGTCACTACGGAAAAGGATAAATGGACACAAATCAGATATTAGGAATGGCAATATACAAAAACCTGTAGGAGAACACTTCAACGTCCCTGGCCACACTATAGCAGACCTTAAGGTGGCCATCCTGCAGCAAAAAAACTTCAGGACCAGACTTCAAAGAGAAACTGCTGATCTTCAGTTCATCTGCAAATTTGACACCATCAGCTCAGGATTAAACAAAGACTGTGAATGGTTTGCCAACTACAAAACCAGTTTCTCCTCCCTTGGTTTTTACACCTCAACTGCTAGAACAGGGCCTCATCCTCCCTGATTGAACTAACCTCATTATCTCTAGTTTGCCTGCATATATATACCTGCCCCTGGAAATTTCCACTACATGCATCTGACGAAGTGGGTATTCACCCATGAAAGCTCATGCTCCAAAAGGTCTGTTAGTCTATAAGGTGCCACAAGATTCTTTGCTGCTTTAACCTTGGTTAGAAGATGAAGTGGCTTTAGCAGAATTAAAGAACACACATTTGCAGCTAGCATATAGTGTTGCAATGGCTGGTGACCATTCCATCCCACTATTTTTAAAAATTTAACTACGACAAATTATTAGGGCTAAGGAAGGTAAAAGAAGGATTCTTAAATGCATTGCAGTAATAAAACCTAATGCTGTCATTTAGAGCTTGTAAATCAGTTTGCTATAGTTCTCCTCTCTAAAGCCTTTTCTGTCATGATGGAAAAAAGACTGAATAAAGAGACTGATAAAATGCTGCCAGGGTCCTATGGCAGACATATATATCTTCTGTCCTTTCAATCAGTATTGCTGTTCAGCTCACTGAATCTTCTACTTCAGAGCATGAAGCTCTATTCATTTATTCTTATATCACAAGTACAAGGAACCTTATTCATATTCTCTTATCTCAATGGCACAAAGAACTTTATTCATATTCTCTTTTTTGTTTTGTTTTTAATCGAACACAGAGAGGTGACATACCTGCAAGCTTCATAAATGATGAACCAGTGGATTTGGGTTCATATAATCCTACAAACCAGCATCAAGATGAGAGCTTTCAGCAGGCAGAACTGTTTCTCACTAGGGTAGGGAAGGTCACTCCCAGACAAATTCAGACAGATTCAGATATTTTCAGAAGTTTTCTCATTTTTTACTTCACATAGCTACAGCCGATGACAATCTGCTGCTGCTTATTTTTTTTGCAAAAATATACAGCTCTTGAGGAGCTACAAGACTGGAAACACATGCCGTTCACAAAAGCATTCTACATTGCGAGCAAATTTGAAATATTGGAAAATGAAAGGGAAGATAAACCTCATTATAGACTTTAGTAATTTTTTTAATCTGTGACATCAGAGCTGGATTAAGAGTCTGTTGAAGTCTGATAGGAGTTTTAGCGCCACTGAAACATGCTGATTAGAAGAAGCATCCTTCTAACTAGAAAGTTGCAAAGGGAAAAATATTGAGACCACATTCTTGTCGGTTTTAAGTGCAGTCTCAAAGTAACCTTTCAAGCAGCAGCAACTGCATACAGCCTTTTTATAAAATGAAATCTTGCAAAAAAACAAAGAGGCAATTACATTATCATATTGACAGAATTCAAGCTAACTGCCAAAGCTTAATGTATGAAGAAAGCATCTTCTAAATAGAACTAGGAACATAAGAACGGCCATACTGGGTCAGGCCAAAGATCCATCTAGCCCAGCATCCTGTCTACTGGCCAATGCCAGGTGCTTCAGAAGGAATGAACAGAACTGAATCATCAAGACCATTGAGTATTAGATATTATGGTCAGGAAACTAAACTGACTTTTTTAGGGGATGCAATGTGGCTAGTGGGAGCCAAAAAACCTGGGTTCTATAGCCAACTATGGCATTGACTTTGGCCAGACAGAAAGTTGAGGCTGAAGGAAATCAGCATGGTCCAGTGAACAGAGCACAAGGAGAAGCATCGGGAGATTTTAGGTTTCAGTCCCGCCTTCCAAAGTTTGGGCAAGTGACTGTGCCTCAGTCTCTCACCTATAAAATGGGGATAGTGATACTTACCCTCCTTTGTAAAGCACCTTGGGATGAATGGCTGCAAAAGGCTACATAAGAACTAAGTATTATTATTCCTGTTGTCTATGAGAGAGGAGTACTTTCTGTCTTTGAGGTGATATATGTTTGAGTTGGTATATTTTAGTAATATAGAAGACTTTTTCTCTCCTATCTGGTCTCTGTTTACATTTCTGTGAGCATCCTAATACTGTAAATCCTCAAAATCGGAGTTTGCCAGTGGTTTTAGCTACTTAGAGATACAATAATAGACTTTCCAAAACATGTAATTACATAGAGGGGAGAAAGCCATCTTTTTGGAACAAACACTACCTACAATTTTTAAAATCACATACTTATTATCTAAACATTAAATTATCCTCCTTTAGTGAAAACAATTTTTGTGTGGTGAAGGAGTACATTTATCCCAATGTTTTTCGTAAAGCTAATGCATGAGTACATGACGCTGTGTGGTATCTAATATGTGGGCTGCAGTGTAAAATGTAAACCAAATAGTGAAATAAAATATAAAAATTCTAATGTGATGCTCTGTGTATTACTAAAATCTCTCAATTAGTGTTCAAGGCCCTCAGCCAGCAAACCATTTAGGCATGCAGTCAGTCTTAAACATGTAAACAGTCTCATTGACCCATTGACTTCAGGGAGACAATTCATTTGTTTACAGTTAAGTCGGTGCTTTGTTATACTGGAGCCTAATTCATTCCTGCTGCTTTGTGCTAGGGTTGATCTTCAGAGAGAGCCTCTTATGCTGTGTTTAAGAGGGAGCAATGTCAGGACTGGAAGTGTATGGAGGAGAAGAGGTGAGACAGAAGGGGGAGTGGGCTAGGAAGAGAAGAAATGAGGAGAGGTAGAGGAGATGAGGGAAGATGTACCATTACATTTGAATCCCTGTGTTAATTAAAATGCAAGTACATTTTGAGTGATGGGGCTATAATTGCATTTTTGGCTTCTAGTGACTGTCCAGACGGATTGAGCCTCACTCTGGAGGTTTCTGATATCCCCAAAAGCCTTCAGTAAAATTGTAGCTCTGTAATTCACAGTGCTTGTTAATTTAATATATAGAGGACTGTATGTATTATAAAGGAAAGACTGTAACAGGCTTTGGAAAAAATATTCATTGCACAATTTATTTGATTAATTTTGCCATTAACAGTTTAATAAATTATTCAATGAATATTAATTGACCAGCTACAGAGCTGGTCAAAAACTACTAGAAATATTTGTAGAGCCAATTACTGTATTTAGCAGAAATCAGCAGCACTTGGTGAATCATGTATTTGAGTACTTCTAGTAGGTATTTAAAAAATGCATGTTTGTTCTCTTGATATTGTTCAGTACAGGCAGCTATAAGAAGTAAGTGATACCAGGGAAATAGATAATTAAGGAGTCAAGTCCTAAAGTCTTTCCTCAGTTTTTATTCAGTCTTTTCCGAGAATAAAACTCATTGACACCAATGGAATCTTTGCCTCAGGAAGAACTAAGTAAAGATGTTGGGGTTTAGCCTAAGGCTCTTTATCCTTCTACAGAACTACCATTGACATTTAGGGAAATTGCGTGCATGGATCAAAAGGTCTATCAGATCTCAAAAGTATTCAAGCACTTAACTGCCATTAATTTCAATGGAAGTTAGACACCCAAATACCTTTGAAGTTCCGGGCCTATATCCCTTATCATGCACTCTAACTCACATGCTAAGTGAAGGGAAGAGCTGTGGTAAAAGGCAGTGAAGTCTGATATATTGAAGGGAGAGAAGAAGAGAACAAAAGACATAAGCCATGTATAATGTTAAATATTATACCCTGGAGACTTCACTGAAAAAAAATTGAGTTTCTGGTATTCTGAACCAACCATTATTAGATATGGTTGGAGACACATTATTCCATTGATATGAGATCTGTGAATTCTGGGGACAGAGACAGCTCTCTCAATAAATGTCAGAGCAGAGATCTATCTATGGCAGTCTGTGTGTGTTCTCACCATAATGTCTAGAAGTCATTCTTCTGGTGTACAGCTTCTGGTGGCACAAACAATGAATTAGATGTTGGGTAAGTAATGTAGCCACTCTGATGGCAGCAACATCCGGAGATGACAAGGTCATCAATCCACTATCAAGATGATATAGAGGGTAGTTGTTAATCAGATGGCATGATCTTTGTTCCTGAGATCTATGGGGGCAGGATGGGGAGTTTAAGAAGCCATCCCCCGCCCCTACACACACAGTGGCGAAGATGTAAAGTAAACCACATGTGACCCTAGTGTATCCTGTTATAAGAAAACAGGATCTTTTGGTTCTTATGGTTGTTCTGAGGTGCATGCAAGAGCTGATCTGGAGAAACAAAGGGATGCACATCTGAGCTGTTGATCTACCAAGAAATGCTCCATCAATCCAAAATATAGTCTTGCATCATCTTGGACAGGTTATGTCTGGTGTACTGATAGAGAGGCTCAGCTATTTCAGAAAAGGGCATCTTAATTTAACCAGTGTTTTTGATGTGGCTTTGAGATGAAATTGTGAAGTTAGCTGTCTTAATAGTTGGCTGTGCACAGTAAAGCAGCCAGGCCCTGCTCCCTGGAGGAACCATGCCAGCCAGGACCAGGAGGTTGGAGATTTGAGTTGTCCAAGTCGCACCAGTGATGATACAAAGGGTTGATCATTGAGTCCAACTTTCCACAAGGACAGCTGGAGCACTATGCTGCCACTGATTAATCAGCAGGTGCAATAATTAGGGCATTGTTAGATGTCCATAAAGCTGCAGTGCTAGAACCCTATGAATTGCCAGCAAGCCTTTGGAGGAGAGCAACTCTCATTTGGATTTTGGTACATGTTGTTTTAATGTGCTGCCGAAAGGACTGAGGGTGGTCAAGCTTTTGCCTCCAAGAAATAGGGTATGGTTAAAAAATGACTGGCTGATTGTTCAGAAGAACCAGCAGCTATAAATGAGCTAACCAGTGGGTGAGATGGAAACAAATTAAACACACTGAAGACAATGTCATCTTAAGTTGCCACTACAAAAAAGTACTTAACTGAGGTGTCAAGGTCAAATGACAAGCAGAACTCCAGTACCCCAAAGCTCCTGCTGGCTGTTGCTAGGCAGATGTCATCAGTGCACGTAAATCTAGTTGCCAAGGTGGGCAGCAGGTCATTTATACCTATGTTAAAGAGCATTGGAACAAGTACTGATCCCTGGGGAAGGCCGTTATTCATACAATGGGGGCAGTTTTAACCATCTCCACACTTGATGACCACTGTTCTGTTAGAAATTATCTGCATATTAAACTCTTGTGTGGGACCATGGAGTATCATTTTAGGACTAATCCCTGTTGCCACACTGTTGTATGCCAATGAAAGGTCAACAAAAGCAGTGCTAATCTTTTGTCCTGCCTCAAAGGCATCCTTAATCAAAGAGATCAGTCTAACCACTTAATCCTCAGCACTGCAACTGGTTGGAACCTCGCATGGTAATGAGGCAACTGTGGTCAATTAAAGGCAACAGTCGATTAAAACCCAGAAGCTTAGAAGTGACACTGATCAAAGCAATTGAGCGATAATTCTTCAGGTCATCCACCTTCCTTCCAGGCATAAGAAGTGTCATTACATGTGACCTTCGCCAGAGCTTTGGAACTCTACATCATTCCAGACAAGTACTGTACAATCTTAGTAGAAAGTTGCAACAGGATGAGCTCATGTGATGCAGGAACTCCCCATGGATGTTGTCAAACCCAGGAGCCTTGTAAGGTTTTAAGATAGGAATAGCTGATTCCATTTCCTCCCTAGTAAATGGCTGGGATAAGCTGGAGTTGGCTGAAGGGATTGACTAAATCTTTCTGAGACCTGACAATACCTTCCTATCATGATCTCTGTTTGTGATCACTGGTTGGCTGGCTATTGGCCACAAGGTGAGAAAGACATCAGCATTCTAACAGGCTAGGAATCCTTAATCCTATATTGCACCTGCAATGGTAATTCACAGTAAAGGCAAGGATATTGATTAATTATATATATTCATGTGTATATATATGTCTCATTGTGATCAATATAAATTTTAAGAAAGATGGAAGATGACAATCCTCTATAATCACATGATCTAGAATTAAGCCAAATGAACTAGGCCAATTTAAATCAGCTGAGGATCTGGCCTATAGAATGTGTGTCTATGAAATTTCTATTTCCCACATCCACAAACAGCACATTAGAGGGACTTTTTATATAGCTAAAGGCACCTAAAATGCAGTAGCACATCACAATAATTCTCCAGAAATCCATGCCCCTCAGTCAGTGAGCCAGTCAGTAATACTAGGCCTATTTCACGTCCCATTGACATTAAGAGCTGTTTTGTCATTTACTTCAGTAAGAGCCAGAGCAGGGCCTTCATTTCTACAGCGTTTTTCCTGTATAGATGCATAGCATCTTAGACTGTTGGACAATTATGGGCCTGTGTCTGCAAACTTTTGCTTCCATGACTATACCCACAGAAGTCAATGAGCCTATTATGTGAGTAAAGATTATTCCAGTGTATCAAGCTTTCAGGATTGGGCTTTAAATTTATACAACATCAAATTCTTAAATAAGCTACAACTGCAGTGACTGAAATAGAGAAATCAAGTAATATACCCACAGATAATAGAAGAACAATGAGAAAGACATACTGGTGCTTACATAAATTACAAAGGGGCGATGCTTACTTGTTGTGCTTATGCAAATATATGGGACTTCTAGCTGGAGGTGAGTATTTGTCCCAAATTATTCAAGATGTCCACAATGTGTGAATAAAAATGAAGAGTACATTATATGAAAGATTAACCTGACCCTAAATGGTAGTGTAAGTGAAAGAAGGGGATATTTTCCTTGTACTATACAGGAATTTACCTATTGAAAATCATCACTGATGTCCAAGGAAATTGTTTGGTTAAATTGCTATGAACTCCACTGGAAATTAATAGCTGTTACACAGCTAAATCTATGCATCACACTGCAAAATTCCCCAAACCTTCCAGGTAATCACCATTTATAATCAAATGGCAAATAATTATTTAGTGGCAGTTTCTGCTACCCTTATTCACCTGAATAGCAGCTTCCACCATGAAAAGCCCCTTTGAAATGAATAGGATTGCTTGTAGAGTAAGGCACTACTCTGTGTCAGTATGGGTATCAGAACCTGTCCCTTAATAATCCACCACCAAAATATCCACCAACATACCTCCCCCATCTGTGCATACAACTCTCACTAACATCAGTGAAAGCTGTATGTCCAAACTGAAAGCAGAATGCAGCCCAAATTGTACAACGATGCTGTAACAGGCAATGCTTGGATCTGATGGTTGCTTTTTGAGCTAGAAAGAAATAATAGTTAACATTTTATATAAATATCTTACAGATAATAAGCTCAGTCACAAAGTCCTTACTCAATCATTTCACAGGAAAAGCTCCCATTGATTTCACTGAAAGATTTTTATCCCACATTCGTTTATACCGCAGAACTGTTTTACAAAACAATCACTGCAAATGCAATTATTTTCAGGATGGCACAGCATAGAATGCCCAATTCCCCAATAAGAGATCAAACCCAATAACTCTGGTGGGGGGGAAGGTGAACACTCCAGAATGATTTGGTGAGTAATCACAAGTAACAAAACACAATCCATGCCAGTGAATATTATTCCACTTCAAATACAGTGGCAAACTCAAACACAAGAGCAAACAAGAGCTAGATGGGTACAAACAAGTTGTCTTGATGTCATTGTGTTTAAGCAGTTACTAGTAACACAAACTTTAAAATATCTGAAGTCTAAATACAGAAAACATATGAAATTACCAAGAGGGGAGGGGAATTTCTTTTCAAGCACCTGCAAGACATAGTTTTCATAAGAATGTGTTTTCTTTTTGTCAGATTTTTAAAAGGTTGATTATGAATAATATGTCAATCAGTTTGTTTCAAACAAAAGCCGCAAGAGTTCCAAAAACAACCCACTCTTCTTAGATGTCACTCACTCATCAAAACGTAGTCTCGATACCTGATTAACCAATGCAGTAGTCTCCACTGGAGTCCTCCTACAAATCCACAAAAAAGTCAATTCTGTGAACCGTTACCATGTTGTAACCCCGAAATATCGGTTTTAAATATTGTATATGGAAAATATATAGTAAGCTCAGATACCACTGTTTTGTTGGAAAAATGCTTTCAGTGGAGGCTAAATGTTCCTACTCATAAAGAATTTGACTCTATCTGTAAGACATAGCCCTACATTGAGGGCAATGTGGAACCATTCCTGAGTTTACCTGTATACTTAGGAGCTGTGCCGGCTGCAAGATCCTATAGGATAATGGAGTCTGCTACACACTAAGGTACATGGAGAAGAAGTCACCACTTTAAGCTGAATGCAGGGACTGCCAGTTATTCCTGGCCTTTATGTGAAGTTCACAACATGGGAGGAAGATTCAAAGGAATACTAGTGGAGTAAGGCCTTTTTCATCACAAGTAAGGGTGGCAGTATTGAACCCCAAGTAATCAGGCAGCTGCATTCTGAACTAGCTGAAGACTATCTGGCCTGTAAGAATACCCCATATGAAGTACATAGCAGTGATCTAATGCAGATGTTACCAAAGGTAAGATAGCTGTCTGCAGACAACATGAAAGATCACAGTCTTCTTGCCAAGGAAGGATGAAAAATAAAAAAAACACACTTGGCTAATGCTGCTACCTAAAAATTCAGAAGCAGCTGAGGACACAACAAAGATCTCAGATTGCAAGTCTGTTAATAAATAAAGGATCTACCAAGGGAACAGATGTCACTTCCAACATGTCCTGCAGGTGTTTCTTTAATCTAGAATCACATTGCTCTTATCCAGACTGAACCTTAGTCAACCAGCTATCATCCAAACTGAAGCTAAGCACTGGCAAAGACAATACATTCTACAGCTTTCATGAAAAGAAAATGTAGAGCTGTAGGTCATTCTGGAGGTCTCCTCAACATGCGTATGGTGGCAGAATCTTCTTCTTCTCTTGAAAAGCATATTACCCTAGTGTTACACAGACTGCACTGGTTTCAAGTTTGTTTCAGGTGCAAAGGATGGTCTTGCTGACAGAACCTGGGTTCCAACTTTGTGTGGGCTGCAGGCTGGGTGTTCTTAGAGGGGAGGTTTTGATGTTGCGATTTGCTTCCTTGTTCTGAAGGAGCCTAGGTTTGTTGATCTTCAGGTCAATCCTACCTCCTTCACTATGTACCAAAACAACTCACCCAATTATTATGTCTAAATTCTGCTCTCCGCTTCCCCTGTGTAAATCAGAAGTAACCCCCTAGATTTCAAAGGAGTAACTCTGAATTTACAAGGACAAACTAAGAGAAGAAACTGACTCTTAATATGTAAAAATATAGGTGAGGTTACCTTCAAGATGTACATCATTGTTTTTAGCTTCTGGTCCTGCATACGAGGATAGTGATATAGTGATAAAATCTATGACCACATATCTCTAATTTTCACTGCCCTCAATTAAAAATACAATGTTTTTAATGAATCAGGAATGAAGAGTCTTAATAAACAGTAAGATAAAAAAGACTTATCATGTTTTTCATTTTGATGTCTGTACTTAATATTCTCTTTCATCACTGTAGGAAGATAGTGATCTTGCCAAGAGCTAGAGCAGAGAGAGGGGAAAAAACTGATAAAGTGTCACCTCTCCACTCTTAACAATTTAGTTGCAAAATGCCATTAAAGCTGAATCTCAAGCTTCTAAAAGGCTCAATCTGTCTGCGTAAAGCATAGAAATAGTGAAGAATGGGCAGTTATTCCCCTTTTGTAACTCCCACCATACAATATAACTTAGTACTATCAAATCTCTCATGCATGACAGCTGTGGTGACTGTATTGGTGCTAGATCCATGACTGATCAACGCTGCTTTTTGGGGTGTGAGAATCTGGTGGTGCTCAGACTCAGGTTTCCAGCTGGAACCATCTGAGCCCAAAGAGGATGGATGCCTGGAAGGACTGGTCCTTGACTGCCAAGTCTTTCATCCGTATCTTACTGGTTGAAATCTGACCCACATTGGTAGTGACAAAGAGCCATTGCCATCTCTGTGGAGTTTGATGGCTTATGTGATTTATTAGATTTATATAGAGCCCAAACCAGTATCCAAGCTGCAAATTAACAGAAAAATACTGAACATTTGATTAGCTTCCTCTTCATAATAGAAGTTCTGCCCCCACAATACAGCAGCTGTCTCCGGTTAATTGGCTCCAATGAGCTCCTCTATGATACAATTTATACAGTTATTGTTCTTATTTTGATTATAGTTTCACAGTGGTGATGTGGTAATTGTGGTTGAGGAGGCACCTTCACTATAAGTCCCTAATTTCAGGCACTTCTAACTTTCAAGAGGGAAAAAAGCACCCTCTGGAATCAGAACATGGTTACTTTCAGTTCAGAGATGAAAGTTTGTTAGAATTCTCCCTGGCCATTTCTGAAACACATGCATATACATGAATCTTTTACACTCTCCTTTTCCCCACAAAGCTAGGGGGATAGAAAGAGTGGGAAGTTGTGCTCCCTGCTACCACATCTCATTGTCATGGTATAATTCCCCACTCTGAACCTTAGCGTCCAAAAGATGGGGTACCAGCATGAATTCCTCTAAGCTCAATTACCAGCTTAGAACCTGTAGCGCTGCCACCAACCAGGAATTCCAGTGCCTGGTACACTCTGGTCCCCCCAAAAACCTTGCCCGGGGATCCCCAAGACCCAGACCCTCTAGATCTTAACACAAGGAAAGTAAACCCTTTCCCTCACCGTTGCCTCTCCCAGGCTTCCCCTCCCTGGGTTACCCTGGAAGATCACTGTGATTCAAACTCCTTGAATCTTAAAACAGAGAGGAAAATGCACCTACCCCCCTCCTTCTCTCTTCCCCTCCCAGATTCTCCCTGAGAGAGACAGTAATCCTAACACAGAGAGAAATTAACCTCTCTCTCCCCCTTCCCTCCTTTCTTCCCACCAATTCCATGGTGGATCCAGACCCAGTCCCCTGGGGTCTCACCAGAATAAAAAAACAATCAGGTTCTTAAACAAGAAAAGCTTTTAATTAAAGAGAGAAAAACAGTAAAAATTATCTTTGCAAATTTAAGATGGAATATGTTACAGGGTCTTTCAGCTATAGACACTGGGAATACCCTCCCAGCCTAAGTATACAAGTACAAATTAAAATCCTTCCAGCCAAATACACATTTGAACTCCTCCCAGCCAAATACACATTTGCAAATAAAGAAAACAAACATAAGCCTAACTCGCCTTATCTACTTAGTACTCACTATTCTGGACATATAAGAGACTGTATCAAAGAGATTGGAGAGAAACCTGGTTGCACGTCTGGTCACTCTCAGAACGCAGAGAGAACAACAACCAAAAGCTAACAGCACATGCAAAAATTTCCCTCCCTCAAGATTTGAAAGTATCCTGTCCCCTGATTGGTCCTCTGGTCAGGTGACAGCCAGGCTCGCTGAACTTGTTAACCCTTTACAGTTAAAAAAGACATGAAGTACTCCTGTTCTATTAACCCTTAACTATCTGTTTATGACACTCATGTTCAGCACAAGACACCAGTGATCCATTCCCCCTTGGGATAACAGCTTTCTCTTCTTCCTGTAGTTAGTTCTGTTGCTGAAATGACAACAGTTGGTTCAGAGTTCTGACCCTGTTGCTACTGATGCATTGGGTGTGTGTCACAGTTGTATTTAATATCTTTTTAACCTTTTCTCTATTAAAATACCCTGGGAAATTGCATTAACCCCTCTCTCTCCAAGTTAAGAGACCATTGCTTAGATTGCAAAGTCAAGCATGTGAAAGTTAGGAAATGTTAAATCTAGGTTGCCTGGACAGTCCTTATTCTGCTCCCTTATATGCATGAATTATGATGCAGTCTTTAATTACACGGACACGTACTATTTTTTTTCCAAAGGATCTTTGTCTTATTCAGTGCATAGACTGAATTGTGTTTAGAGAGTGAATCCGGGTTGTACAGTGAAAAGGGTTCTATTTGGGGCCCCTGCCTCATTTGGTCTAGATATTGGAAGGAACGTCAAGAAGAAGATGGGGGCGGGGAGGAATATGCTCTTGTGTTAAGGCAAATGAATCCCACACAAAAGATCTCAGTTCTATTTCTGCCTTTACCACAGACTTCCTGTATGATTCAGAGCAAATCACACCAACATTTTGGCAGGTGGTTAGTGCTACTAATTTTGTGTCCTTCATTCTCTGGGCCCAGCTTAGACACCTGAAATCTGATCTGTAGAGGTGCTGAGCACTCACAACTGCAGCTGAAGTCAATGAGAGCAGTGGATGCTAAACTCCTCCAGCAGTGTGGTCTGGAGGAATAAACATAGGGTTGTAACTCAGACCGCTCTGACTTGTAATCCTGACTCTGCCACAAATTCACTGAGTATCTTCATGTAAGACTTTGTCTCAGTTTCTCCATCTCTTCTCCCAGGGAAAATGTGGAGATAAATTCATTAGTATTTGTGAAGCACTTAGCTACTGCAGTGCTGTGTGTCCTAGAAAAGACTCCGAGGAAAGGATCAATTCAGTGTAGGCCAGGGATTGGCAAACTCTGGCATGCGGCTCACCAGGGTAAGCACCCTGGCGGGCCGGGCCAGTTTGTTTACCTGCCATGTCTGCAAGTTTGGCGGAAAGCAACTCCCACTGGCCATGGTTCGCTACTTCAGGCCAATGAGGGCAGTGCAAAGCCATGGCCAGCACATCCCTTGGCCCGTGCCGCTTCCCACAGCCCCCATTGGCTTGGAGCGGCAAACCGCAGTCAGTGGGAGCCACAATCAGCCGAACCTGGCAGGTAAACAAACTGGCCCAACCCACCAGGGTGTTTACCCTGGCGAGCCTCGTGCCGGAGATTGCTGACCTCTAGTGTAAGATTTGCATGCTGTATAATAAACAAACTGGGGGCCACATACTATATGATGAGGATGAAAAGAAATCTTGAAGTACTGCACCATTTCCTGATCATCTTCCATCCTGTGCACTGAACAAGGCAGAGATCCTATGGAAAAAATAGTATGTGACCTGAACATATAATTGTGTCCTAATGCATAGGCACAAATGAGGCAAACTGAGGCTGCCCCGGCAGCCTGAATCCTGACATTTTCTAATTTTTGACTTTGCTATCTAAATGTTTTCAACATATATGTAATATGTATATAAGATATCATGTTTCAGGGCATTATCCAACCATAAGGAAACATGTTTATGAGTAGGTTATTCCATAATGGTCCATTTCAGAATTTTTTGCAACTTTCCTCTGAAGCATATGACACTAGCCACTGTCCAGTACAGGATTCTGGAGTAGGTAGAACATTAAGCTGGTTTGCTGTGGAAATTACTACATTTCTACATACAGAACTTGATAGATTTTTATTTTGGCTGAATTTCCAGACTTTTGTATATTTTCAGTCTCAACTTTAGCATTCCATTAATATGGTCAAAGAGATGCTATCTCTAGTTTTTAATTCAGGCAGTTTCCGCAATGAAAAAAAAAACCCCGCTCCAGCGCCTCTCCTTTCCATATAATTAAAATGTATCTCAAGTATACAATATATTTTATCTCTTCTATTACCAATTTATTATCTTTTTTTAAAGAAAACAATCCACTCTTAACATTTCTGAGCCCTGATTTATCTGATCATCATAGATGTCTCTATCTGATTTTAATGATTTATATACTGTAATGCAGTCTTCTATATTGCTGTTTTAATGACAGAAGATGTTTTTTTAGTAATCTTTGGTTTCCCAATAAATATTCCATCTCATATTGTTGTGCATCACTCTCTAGGCTTGTCTTCTTCAGCTGAAAGAAAATGAAACTTGTCCAGTTTACTGAAATGCAATATCTTAACTAATATGCTATGTGAGCAGAGTACAAATCTTTGCTAGTCCACTCCTAAATAAAAGAACTGAACTTCAGTAACTTCCACTGGGGGAAATTTGAGTTGCACTATAAATGGGAACTCTTGCAGTTAGACATGATCAGAATCAGAAACTCCCTTCTGTGAGAAACTCCAAAATTTTGAAAAACGCTTTGTTCTGATTTGGAAAGAAAAATAGACATTTTGGAACTGCTGCAAAAGCAAATTCTGAAAACAAATACAATTTTGAAATAATTGAAATGTTTTGTTTTGAATTTTTCAAAACAAAATTCCACCTGGGGGTTCTAATATCAAAGCCCTGAACTCAACCAGGGCTCCCAGGGTTTTCAGATTCTCTGCACTGCTACTGGGAGCCTGAAAATTTCCAGGTTCCCTGCTTCCTGTCAGGATCTGGATATAATGTGTGTCTACACTGCAGCTAGGAGAGAGTGTCCCAACCTGTGTATACAGACATACACTAGCTGGGTGCAAGCTAGTATGCTCAAGATAGCAGTGTGGATGTCATAGGTCAGGTGGCAGCTGGGGCTCTCAAGCCTGCCTGATCCCCTAGGTCTGAGCTCAGGTGACTAGCCTGAGTTCCAGACCTCTGTCTGCATCCCAACGGCAGATTTGGCAAAATCAGTATGGTCTTGTGTCATGTTTTGATTTTGAATCAGCATCTTCCAACGGAAAAATGTTCCTTCATAAAATTTCTGACCAACTTACCTGTGGTCTCCTTTTCCCTCTTTCTCTGATCTATAAATCTCCATGAAGCAATTAGGTCATTTTAGTATATATGGGCCTGATGCTTCTCTCACTAGTACCAGTTTTATACTGATGTAGCTCCCTTGACTTAATTTGAGTGATTTCTGATGTACACCTCTGTGAAAGGAGAATCGGGCCCTATAGGCAGAGCCGTCCCTTGGGTATGGCAAATTGGGGTGTCCACCCTGGGCCCTGTGATTTGGGGGACCCCACACTTCTAAAATCATTAGGAGGTGGGCAGGGAGGTGAAGCAGGAGGCGGGTGAGTGAGCAGGGTGAGGAGGCAAATGGAGAGTGAGCGGCAGGCCAGCAGGGATGGGGTGATGAGAAATAGCACCTCTGCCAGAACCTCCCTCACCCCCCAGTGCCTCCTGCCCACTGGCAGGCTTTGCCGATCAGCACCTCCCCCTCCCTATTAGCGCCTACTGCCTGCCACGGATCAGATGTTTCATGGTGTCAGGAGGTGCTGGGGGGATGGGAGAGGAGCGAAGGTGCAAGCGTGCTCAGGGGAGGGGACAGAACTGGGCGGTGAAGAGGTGGGGAGGGAAGAGGCAGTCAGGGTGGGAAGAAGTGAGGTGTGGTCTGGGCAGATCCAGGGGGAGCACCCCCCAGCAGATTAGAAATTCAGCACCTATGTCCCAGGCCCCGCCCTCCCCCAGGGACAACCCTGCCTATAGGCTTATTTAAACTTTTCTTTAGCCCTTTTCTTCACCACCAAGAATAAGAAAGGGAAACATTGATCATGGTTTGACGTAATATTATAAACAAGCTTGAGTCTTGCTGTATTAGGAGCCATTTGTGTGACTAGTACTCACAATCATGAGTTCTTAGATCAGACAAGCACTCCCATTGGCGGCTACTTACTCACATGAGAGCCACTGTGAAAGGTTGCACAATTGGTCCCTTTCTGTCTATTCAATAACTGTAAGTGTGCATAGTGATTCTCAAGCAGAAAATCCAAAGGCCAGATCCTCACATGGTGTGAATTGGCATAACTCCATTTATTTCAACAATTGACTATGCTGATTTCCGTCAGCTGAAGACGTGGCTCAAAATCTTTTCCCTAAGTAGCTTACAGTCTGAGGGGCTTACCCTGCGTTCCTTGTACCTCCAAAATTCCCACTGAACTCAGTGGAAATTTTAGGCACTTAAGAAATGCAGGATCAGGCCCTAAATTAAACTATTCAATGCAAGAATGAATTAACAGATCATGACAGAGTAGGGGAAAGGAGGAAAAAGACGAGGGCAAAATTACTCTTGAGAGATAATTTCAGGAGCATAGTTTGTCACGGAAATGCATCATAAATTGCCTTTTGCTTTGTACATTCCTTGTGGGGACTGATTATTTTTGTTGGTGTTTACAATGGCTGGGCATGGGAGTGCTGAAGCAGAAATCACTGGTGGAATCACCATCATATTTTCTTCTGTTTGAAGGGTTAGTAATAAGTACAATCTGTGTGTGTCTGTGTGTCTGTGTGTGTGTTCTTAATTACTACTTAAATATATTGTTGGAATTTGTGGTAACCTTACAAGAAAGTTCAACAGAGAATCCTGGCAGGCACATTTGTGAGAGAGTGAAGAGGGAAGATACAAGTGAAAAGATGGAGAAGATAGGAAAAAAAATTGATAATTTAGCCGTTGGCTAGCAAACATCTGTGAAACATGCCTGAAATAAAAAGCTAAAGTCTCTGTCTACTGTGGAACTAGATGTAGACCCTGGAGACAAAGATGGCATTGACTGTACCCCTTGGCCTTGGAAACTATACCTGCTGGTAACTGAGAGTTATTGTTGTCCTGTTATCATGACTAGAGCTAAGGCTCTCAGCGCTATTGGAAACCTCTTGGTAAAGGTACTTTGGGGGATCAAGGAGCAGGGCCAGCTCCAGCTTTTTGGCCACCCCAAGAGATGAAAAAAAAAGAAAAGAAACACCCGATTAAGCTGCTGCTGAAGAGGAAGACAGGGAGTGAAGGACACACTGCCGAATTGCCGCCAAAGCTGGAAGCAGGCCAATTGAGCTGCCTTCAAAATGCTGCCACCACCGACCCGATATGCTGCCCCAGCAACAGATGAACTATTTGCTGCTTCCTTCACTGGTGCCTGGAGCCGGCCTGAAGGTGACTCTGTCAAGGAGGAAGCATGGGGAAGGCAGTGAACAGCAAGCATCCTGAGGGCTAAGGAAAGGAAACTTAGAAGATTAAGGGGGTTGTGAAGAATGAGTTGAGTTCATGTGAATAGAAGTTCTGACTGAGTTAGGATGAGGAAGAGACACAGATCACAGCCCAAAGGCCCAATGAGCTACAAAAATTTAACACTTGTTATGACTAACAGTCTGAGAGCAAGAAGATCCAGATTTTCAAAATGCAATCATATGTAGATGGAAGAGCCAGACACCACGTTGACATCAACTGTCCTCTGACCTCAAATCAATGACCCTGGCAGCTATTCTATGCAATACTCTAAAAACATCCCTAACACTTGCACTACCAAGACTTCGTTGAAATGATTTATATTTTCTTCCAAGCCACCTTTTTTTTATCTGCCATACATGAACAGAGTGTGTTGCAGTGGTATACTCTATAAATTTTGCCAACCAATTCTGGTCATGGGTTGGCTCCTGCTTACCTTACTCAAGTTAAAACAACAAGGAGTCTGGTGGCACCATAAAGACTAACAGATTTATTTGGGTATAAGCTTTCATGGGTAAAAAACCCCACTTCTTCAGATTCTTGCATTGGAAGAAGTGAGGTTTTTACCCACAAAAGTTTATGCTCAAATAAAACTGTTAGTCTTTAAGGTGCCCCGGACTCCTTGTTGTTTTTGTGGCTACAGACTAACACGGCTACCTCCTGATACCTTACTCAAGTGATTAGTTCCAATCATTTTGTTTATACTAAAACCACATAAGATTAAAAAAAAAGATTCAGTCTTATTTACCTAACTAAACCCCTCCAACTGCAGCAAGAAGCCACAACTAGAAATTTTAAACTGTGCCCATATCCATTATGAAAGGAATGTTATCAATCACTGCAGTGATATGGTTGAAAAGACATTGCTTAATCACTTTACATAGATATATCACTCCCACATTCAATGCTCAGTTAAGATACACAATGGGGGAATATTAACAGGTGCTTCCTTAAATTCTGAATAGAGCACCAGTGCTTTGACAAATGTTCCCATTACACTGGGCATTCATTTTAAATCTATGTATTGTTTGAATACAGATCGAAAAGAGGATCTAGTAGTCATGCAGGTGTTGCTTTCGTTAATGGATTAATGTGATGCATAATATATTAACTGCCATTAAATCAAACTTTAGTAGATTAGCTGACATATTTAACAAACCTAGTCGTTCTGTAACTAATGATAATAAGATGACTCAGGATTATGACATTTAATAGACAGGGGAGGCAGTAATTACAGACTGCAGGAAAGCTGGCTTGGGTGCATTATCTGTTTTTAGAAGTACCTATATGATTTCACTGAATTATCTTGAAGTCTATTGGCTTACGTAACCTTAGACTTAATTGTATGACATATCAAGAGTGATCAGGGAATATGGGGGAAATATTTTCCTATAAACATTCCTCTATTTGGAGTTGTCATAAACAGATAAGTAAGAGTTAATAGAACAAAAGTGCTTCATATCTCTTTTGCCTGGAAAGGGTTAACAAGAACAGTGAGTCTGGCTGTCACCTGACCCGAGGATCAATCAGAGGACAGGATACTTTCAAATCTTGAGGGAGGGAAGTTTTTGTGCTGTGCTGTTAGTTTTTGGTTGTTGTTCTCTCTGCGTTCTGAGAGTGACCAGACGTGCAACCAGCTTTCTCTCCAATCTCTTTGATACAGTCTCTTATATGTCCAGAATAGTGAGTACTAGGTAGATAAGGCGAGTTAGGCTTATGTTTGTTTTCTTTATTTGCAAATGTGTATTTGGTAGGAAGGAGTTCAAATGTGTATTTGGCTGAAAGGAGTTCAAATTGGTATTTTGCTGAAAGGATTTTAATTTGTACTTGTATCGTTAGGCTGGGAGGGTATTCCCAGTGTCTATAGCTAAAAGACCCTATACTTATTCTATTTTAAATTTACAAAGATAATTTTTACTGTTTTTCTCTCTTTAATTAAAAGCTTTTCTTGTTTAAGAACCTGATTTTTTTTTATTCTGGTGAGACCCCAGGGGACGGGGTCTGGATTCACCAGGGAATTGGTGGGGAGAAAGGAGGGAAGGGAGAGAGAGAGGCTAATTTCTCTCTGTGTTAGGATTACTGTCTCTCTCAGGGAGAATCTGGGAGGGGAAGAGAGAAGGAGGGGGGTAGGTGCATTTTCCTCTCTGTTTTAAGATTCAAGGAGTTTGAATCACCGTGGTCTTCCAGGGTAACCCAGGGAGGGGAAGCCTGGAAGAGGCAACGGTGAGGGAAAGGGTTTACTTTCCTTGTGTTAAGATCTACAGGGTCTGGGTCTTGAGGATTCCCGGGCAAGGTTTTTGGGGGGACCAGAGTGTACCAGGCACTGGAATTCCTGGTTGGTGGCAGCGCTACAGGTTCTAAGCTGGTAATTGAGCTTAGAGGAATTCATGCTGGTACCCCATCTTTTGGACGCTAAGGTTCAGAGTGGGGAATTATACCATGACAGGAGTCCCCTCCCAAGTGGCATAAGAGACCTGTTTCTCCACTACCTCGCTCCTTGTGTAGCTATTTATATCTGTGCAAAGGGGTGTAAGACTCTCCCAAATCTAAATAGAAGCCAATTAAAACCATATTGCACTCACTTTGTACAAAGTGGCAGCACAAGATGGAAGGAATTCTTATAGGAATTCAGTGCTTAAAAACCCACAAGTATCTTTGAAATAACTAAGATAGCACCATTATTTCTTTAAAAACACAGTATAGTTTATGGCTCTTAAATGATTTGATATCTGAAAAAAAAATCAGTATTTTGGCAAATTGCCAGCACTATTTTGATGGGTCCCACACTCTCTCTTCTTGTGGGGGTTCAGGGCACCGTTTCTCACCTTTGAACTGGGGTATAAACTGTCCCACTAGTGTCTCAGAAGAGGGGAGTGGACAGGGAGGGACCCGGGGCACCCTCTACTCAGGGTCCCAGCCCAGGGGCCCTAGGAATAGCGGTAAACCACTTGAACTAGTGATTCCTTCCCCTGGGCTACTTCCCTCTATGGCCCTTCAGCTTGTGGGGCTTCCTGCCCTCTCTCCACTTGGGCCAAGTTTCTCCCAACTCCTTGTGTCTGCAGAGTCTCTCTGCTCTGCACAAGCCGGGTTTCCCTTTACCTAGGGTCTTGGTCTTCTGGCCCGGCACAGCATTTCTCCAAACTGCTCTCCTCACTCTCCACTTCAACACCAAACCACTCTGCTTCAATGCCTTCAAACTGCTCTCCTCCAAACTGTTCTCTGCTCCAACACCAAACCACTCTGCTTCAACTCCTCCAACTGTCTGATTGATGCAGGGGGGTTTTATCAGGTGACTGGCTTCAGGTGCTCTCATTGGCTTAATTGGTTTCAGGTGCTCTAATTAACCTGTAGCAGCCTCTCTTCCCTCTATAGGGAATAAAGCTCTCATCATCCTGGGGCTTACATATCTCCCATCTATCACTCTCCTGCTGCCCTCTGGCCATGCTATATCACAGTATATAAGTCACTATGTAATTTTTAATGTATTCTTGCATTTTGTGTGAATGCAAGGACAGGTGAAACGTACTATATGTGGACTTGTTTAACCAATGTGTCCTTGAAAAAGGAATTTCTGTCTTAATGGAAATATACTGATGATATAAAATTGTATAAGATGAGATCTTGGAGATATCTCTAATATATTTATAGTAGAGTCTAATGCAAGATTTTACAGGGCAAATTCTCCTAAGACTCACTCCAACCATCCTTCATTATCCTGAAGTCTGTCACAGCAATGGAGCAACAGTGAGATTTTATTTTCTGAATAGCTATAGAAAACTACAAGATATTTATATCATGGAATACCAGAACTATCTTCATATGACACTATACCATGAAAAGTCAGCAGTTAGGTTCCACTTACAAGATCTAAGATATTTTCATTTGGCCAAAATATAATTTGAAAGGATTGGAAGTGTCTATTAATGAGAGAAATCTTAGCTCAAGTTATATTCCATCAAGAAAATGATGTTAGGAGAGCCCTCAAAAGACAGGAAATGATACAGTTAAAGCCATATGTACAGCCATGCCTGTGTCCCCTTGTAAATATATTCAAATTTTAAGTATATACTGTATTTGTTCTGTGTAAGTATATGTTTTCACAGATATGTTATGCACTCTGGGATTTTCACTGAGCTAGGCATTGGACCTAACTCAACTTCCGGAGAAATCAATGACTGTTTAATCATCAACGTTAACAGGAGAATTTAGTCCAACATAGAGCGTTTTTGAAAATCCCACCCATATTGAATTAATTGAGAAACAGTGTATAAGGATACAATCGAAGATTATATAGTAATACAAAAACACAAGAGTTAGAGTAAAAATTGCACACTCAACTCTTCTATTTCCTGATCTGCATTATAACCCAACAATCTTAATGGTTTTAGCTTCCATTTTTCATAAAGAATTCCCTAGGTTTTTCTGAACAAATAAAATAAAACAGATTCCATTATTTTGAAAGGTTGGTATCTTCCATTCATGACCCTTTCCCCGTTCTATGGAGAAGGTATCTTCCATCCCATCCATTTAGTATCCTTATCAATATGCTTAATAGTCATAAAAACTGTCCCAGTATGCAAGAAACATATATGAACTGGCACTATAAGCCACAACACTATTCTTCAGATGTGTCATTCATCTTCTTCTTTGCATCCCCAGTATATGATTTTGGAAAGAGAATTTCAAGCTTTTGTGCACATAAACTCTAAAATCTCAATTAAATAACCCCTAAAAATGTTAAGACATGCTTTGACTTTTTACCCCTTCAGAAGGAACATTTGTCAGCATGATCTGACACTGGGCCGTGTATTGCACACTAGTAACTGTGATTACTATTACAATGCATGACAAGAAGATGCTTTGCAGCAAGCTATCCAGGCAACTCAAGGTTCCAAACTTCAATTTACAGCTGGAACTTAATTTATCTTCAATAACCTGCAGTAATGGATCCCACAGAGCAATTCCCTTTTGTTGCACTCCAGCTGAGATGGACTTCTCTGATCGAAATTTGTCTCTCTAGCTTCAATGGTCCAGACTTGGTCCTGATCCTATATTGGCATCTGCTGGCATAGAGGGCCTCTGAGGCAGAAAGTCAGCCATGTGGTGGAGGTTTCAGCAGCACAAAGCAGCTACAAACTTCCCTTGGCAGTCAAACCCTTAGTTGGCTAGCACTGTCCAGAAGATTAACAGGACAGGAAGGAGTGATGTTCATAGGATGGGTGTGAGATGTGCCGATTACATCTATTCAGAGCCTGGTAGACTTTACATATACCACCTATTTTGTGCAGTCTCAACATAAGAGTCAAAAACTGCATGAGCACTTGCCTCTCATTCCCATGAGTAGTCTCCCAAGATTAGCATTTGGAGGCACACCAGGGGTGGGGGCAGCATCACTGCAAATGTTATATTTGTTCTGCAGATAAACAGAATTTTGTTTCCAGTTCTGTAAATCTACCACGTTACAAGCAGTTGAAAAAAAAATCACCGAATAAAAAGTGATTCTTTTCTTTGTTTGGATTATTAATAATAAATAGAACAGCAACACTGCTATTTAGCAGAGCCCTATTGTCAGAATGGTTTAGTGCCTTGAGCTTTAACAGAAAGGCCTGCAGTGTGTCATTGTAGCCAACATCCTGTGTGTGTGAGAGAGAGACAGAGAGAGAGATCAATACGTGGGAGGCAGGAAAAGACGTTACAGCAAATCCTGCACTCCTTACTCAGGCAAAACTGCCACTGGAACTAATGGGAATTTTGCCTGAGTGCAGAGTGCAGGATTTGACCATAGAGCTTTATATTGTTGGGTTTACAGTTTATTCAAAAAATTGTACCTAAAATAAAGTGGGAGGGAAGGGAAAAAGAAGAAAACAGGCTCTGGATGGTTGGAAACCAAGTTTGAATGTATTCACTTATTGTAAGTGGGGCTTTCTTTCTCAAATTGACACAGATTTCTCCCACAGTTACTTGATAGTATATAGAATGCACCAAAATGAGTCAGGTTGTATGTGGGCACCCCCATAAACCTCTAGGAAGAAACAGTTAAGCCAATTAACTGTGCGTTTCTTGAGTAGTAAACACACAAAGGGGAAGCAGAGTTTACCAAGGAAATGGGGTACTAAACTATTCAAATTACATTTATTTGAAAAATGGTAAATTATTATTCTAAAACACTAATTTAAACTTGGCTGAGGTAGGTAGGTGTTCTGGCTATTTATGTGGCTAATCAATAGATATTCATCACATGATAACCCCAGGATTATATACTTGTGATATAGAGATAACATACAAAACAGAAGCAGCTACTTCCTTGGTGAATTCCTGATCCCAGATAACGTTCCTATGGCAGGATTATCCTCCTGTGGCATCTTTTGTCAGCAAATCTTTTTATGCGTGTGTGTGTGTCCCTTTAAATTGAGCAGAGTCAAGGAATTGTAGTGGCCATTTTGCCAAGAGGCTTGCTGAATCTTCCTCTTTCAGTTGCTAAGGGCTATTTGCCTTATTTTTCCGCCAGTTTTCACTTTTCTGTTTCAGAAGAGATCATAGAATCATAGAATCGTATATGTTTCTTAGCATGTTCTCATAAAGTATACCACAGTTAAACTAAATCTGAGATGGAAAAGATCTTTTTTCATCCCAGTGAGGGACTCTGTCTTGGGAAGCAGTGACTCTGAAAAATGTCTGGGGGTTGTGGTGGATAAGTAGCTGAACATGAGCTTCCAGTGCAATGCTGTGACCAAAACGACTAATGTCATCCTGGGATGCATTAACAGGGGAATCTCAAGTAGGAGTAAAGAGTACATCTGTATTTAGAACTGGTGAGACCTCTGCTGGAATACGCTGTTATCATAACCTAGTCCCAGATTTGGACCAAAATATGGGGGTTAGCATGAAAACCTCCAAGCTTATTTACCAGCTTGGACCTGGTAAAGTTGCCACCACCCAAAAATTTAGAGTGTTTTGGGGCACTCTGGTCCCCCCAAAACCCTTCCCTGGGGACCCCAAGACCCAAATCCCTTGAGTCTCACAACAAAGGGAAATAAACCTTTTCCCTTCCCCCTCCAGGTGTTCCTGGAGAGATACACAGAAGCAAACTCCGTGAATCTAAACAGAGGGAATCCACCCTCCCTATTTCCAGTCCTGGAAACACAAGCACTTCCCTCTTCACCCAGAGGGAATGCAAAGTCAGGCTAGTAAATCTAACACACACAGATTTCCCCCTGACTTCTTCTCCCACCAATTCCCTGGTGAGCTGCAGACTCAATTCCCTGGAGTTCCCCACTAAAGAAAAACTCCAACAGGTCTTAAAAAGAAACAAAAATACATAAAAATGGTCTCTCTGTATTAAGGTGACAAATACAGGGTCATTTGCTTAAAAGAATATTAAATAAACAGCCTTATTCAAAAAGAATACAATTCAAAGCACTCCAGCAACTATAGACATGTAAATACAAAACAACAAACCATCTTTGTACTCACAACTTGGAAACAGAAGATTAGAAAGCAGGAAATAGAAAAAATCACTCCTCATAGCCGAGAGAGTACAGGCAGAAGACCCCAGAACAAAGGACTCACACACAAAGTTCCCTCCATCCAGATTTGAAAAAGTCTTGTTTCCTGATTGGTCCTCTGGTCAGGTGTTTTAGATTACTTCTTTCCAGGTGAAAGAGACGTTAACCCTTAGCTATCTGTTTATGACACACCCCCCAAATTGCAGACAGTGGGGAAGCTCACTGACGGCGATTTCCTCCTAGAACTTTAAACTAAACAGATTAATACAACACATGCACCGTTACATATACCACTAAGGATATAACTAACAGACTTGTACAGTGTAAGAACACTTTTTAACTACTGGATTCTGGGAAACTCTCACGGGAGAGTGCATCAGCTACTTTGTTAGAAGTTCCTGAGATGTGCTGAATTTGAAAATCAAAATCTTGGAGAGCTAAACTCCAACGAAGAAGTTTCTTGTTGTTCCCCTTGGCAGTATGAAGCCACTTTAGTGCAGCATGGTCAGTTTATAGCTGGAACCGCCATCCCCAAACATATGGGCGTAGCTTTTCTAGGGCGTACACAATGGCGTAGCATTCCTTTTCACTGACTGACCAGTGACTTTCCCTCTCAGACAGTTTCTTGCTGAGAAACACGACAGGATGGAAGTTGAGATCCGTTGTTTCCTGCATGAGAACCGCTCCTATACCACGCTCAGATGCATCCGTGGTTACTAGGAATGGCTTGTCAAAATTCGGGGCCCTGAGTACAGGGTCAGACATGAGCGTCGCCTTAAGCTGGGTAAAGGCCTTTTGACACTCATTAGTCCACTTAACTGCATTTGGCTGGGTCTTTTTGGTCAGGTCGGTCAGTGGGGCAGCGATTTGGCTGTAGTGTGGTACAAATTGCCTGTAGTAACCGGCCAAGCCTAAGAAGGATTGGACCTGTTTCTTTGACCGTGGGACAGGCCACTTTTGGATAGCATCCACCTTGGCCTGTAGGGGGTTTATGGTTCCTCGACCCACCTGGTGCCCCAGGTAAGTCACTCTGTTTTGGCCTATTTGACACTTTTTGGCCTTAACAGTTAGTCCGGCCTGCCTGATGCGCTCAAAGACCTTTTCCAGGTGTAGTAGGTGTTCGGGCCAGGAGTCTGAAAAAATGGCCACATCATCGAGGTAGGCAACTGCAAATTCTCCCAGTCCTGCTAGTAGACCATCTACCAGCCTCTGGAAGGTGGCAGGTGCATTTCAAAGGCCGAAAGGAAGGACATTGAATTTATACACCCCCGCATGGGTGACGAATGCTGACCTTTCCTTGGCAGGTTCATCTAGCGGTACTTGCCAGTACCCCTTGGTTAACTCTATTGTAGAGATGAACTGGGCACATCCCAACTTTTCCAATAGTTCATCGGTGCATGGCGTTGGATAGTTGTCTGGACGAGTTACCGCATTTAGCTTACGGTAGTCCACGCAAAAGAGTATTTCCCCATCTGGTTTGGGTACCAGAACCACTGGAGATGCCCATGCACTGGTAGATGAGCGGATTATACCCATTTGTAGCATGTTCTGGATCTCCCATTCTATAGCAGTTTGGGCATGAGGAGACACCCGGTAGGGTGGGGTTCTAATGGGTGAGCATTACCTGTGTCGATGGAGTGGTATGCCCGTTCAGTCCGTCCTGGGGTGGCTGAGAACAATGGGGCGAAGCTAGTGCACAGCTCCTTGATTTGTCGCCGCTGCAGATGTTCCAGGGTGGTTGAGAGGTTCACCTCTTCCACGCCACCGTCTTTTTTCCCGTCGTAGTAGACACCGTCAGGCCACTTAGCATCTTCTCCCTGGACTGTAAACTGACAAACCTGTAAGTCTCTGGAATAGAAAGGCTTGAGAGAATTAACATGGTACACTCTGGGCTTTAGTGAGGAATTGGGAAATGCTATGAGGTAGTTCACAGTTCCCAGGCGCTCTTGAACCGTGAATGGCCCTTCCCATGATGCTTCCATCTTATGGGCCTGTTGCGCCTTCAAGACCATAACCTGGTCTCCTACCTTGAAGGAACGTTCTCTGGCATGTCTGTCATACCAGGCCTTTTGCTCTTCCTGAGCAACCTTTAGGTTCTCTTTAGCAAGGGCTAAGGAGTGTCGGAGGGTGCTTTGTAGGTTGCTTACAAAGTCCAGAATGTTAGTTCAGGGAGAAGGCGTAAACCCCTCCCATTGCTGCGTCACCAACTGTAATGGCCCCTTAACCTCGTGACCATACACAAGTTCAAACGGTGAAAACTCTAAACTGGGATGTGGTACAGCCCTGTAGGCAAACAGCAACTGCTGCAACACTAGGTCCCAATTATTGGAGTATTCATTGACGAATTTACGTATCATGGCCCCCAAAGTTCCATTAAACCTTTCCACCAGGCTATTGGTTTGATGGTGGTACGGGGTGGCAACCAAGTGGTTCACCCCATGAGTTTCCCACAGTTTTTGCATGGTCTCTGCCAGGAAATTAGATCCTGAATCTGTAAGGATGTCGGAGGGCCAACCTACCCTGGCAAAAATGTCTGTTAGGGCCAGGCACACAGTGTTATCCTTGGTGTTGCCTAGAGCTACTGCTTCCGGCCATCGGGTAGCAAAGTCCATGAAAGTCAGTATGTACTGCTTTCCTCTGGGCGTCTTTTTCGGGAAAGGACCCAGAATATCCACAGCTACTCACTGAAATGGGACCTCAATTATGGGGAGTAGCTGGAGAGGGGCCTTGACCTGGTCTTGGGGTTTTCCCACCTTTTGGCATACCTCACAAGACCGGACATACTTGGCAACGTCCTTGCCCATCCCCTCCCAGTGGAAGGACTTCCCCAACCAGTCCTTGGTTCTGTTCACCCCAGCATGGCCACTGGGATGATCATGGGCTAAGCTTAAGAGCTTCCCCCGGTACTTAGTTGGAACCACCAACTGTTTTTGTGGCTGCCATTCTTCCCGGTGTCCACCAGAAAGAATCTCCTTGAATAAAAGTCCTTGGTCTATAACAAACCGGGATCGATTAGAAGAGCTGAGAGGCAGTGGGGTGCTCCATGCTGCCGCCCAAGCTTTCTGCAGGCTGTCATCTGCTTCCTGCTCAGTCTGGAACTGTTCCCTTGAGGCTGGGGTTACCAGTTCTTCCTCAGACTGGGGACTTGGGCTTGGTCCCTCTGGAAGCGATGTAGGTGATGGGGTTGTTTCCGTTGCTGGTGAACCGCTCTTCACTGGTGCACCTGAGGGTATTTCAGGCTCTGGCTGAGCCTTTTGGGTATGGCTGACTGTTGCTTCTGCCAGTTTTGGCTCGCTGGTGCCCTCTGGCGTTGAGTTTGAAGATGTGGTTGCAATTGCTGGTGCTGGTTGCTGTTCCAGTTCCGGGCCTGGGACTGGAGGTGCTGTGGCTGTTTCAGTGGTTGGCATGGTATCCGGGTCCACTACCTCTGTCTGGCTCTCTGGTAACACAGACGGGGCGTCTGTGGACTGCTCAGGAACAGGAATGGGTCTGGGAGCTTGCCTGGTTTGGCTACGTGTAACCATTCCCACTCGCTTGGCCCGCTTCACCTGGTTGGCCAAGTCTTCCCCCAGTAGCATGGGGATAGGATAATTGTCATAGACTGCAAAAGTCCACATTCCTGACCAGCCTTTGTACTGGACAGGCAGTTCAGCTGTAGGCAAGTCTACAGCTTGTGACATGAAGGGGTAAATTGTCACTTGGGCCTTTGGGTTGATGAATTTGGGGTCTACGAAGGATTGGTGGATAGCTGACACTTGTGCCCCCGTGTCTCTCCACGCAGTAACCTTCTTTCCGCCCACTCTCAAATTTTCCCTTCGCTCCAAGGGTATTTGAGAGGCATCTGGGCCTGGGGATCTTTGATGTGATGGTGGTGTAATGAATTGCACTCGGATGGTGTTCTTTGGACAGTTGGCCTTGATATGTCCCAGTTCATTACACTTAAAGCATCTTCCATCTGATGGGTCACTGGGTCGAGGTGAGTTACTGGAGACTGGTGAGGTGGAAGAATACTGTGTCTGTGGCTTTACTTGGGTTGTAGGTGGGGTTTTTGGCTGCCCTCGGTTGTAGGGTTTATGGTCGGTGTGCCTTCTGGGGTATTTGTTCCCTTTGACAGTAGCTTTTTTGCTTTCTGCCACTTCCATCCATCTGGCTCCAATCTCCCCCGCCTCAGCGAGATTTTTGGGTTTTCCATCTTGTATGTACCGTGTTATGTCATCAGGAACACCATCCAAGAACTGCTCCATTTGTATGAGGAGGTGCAGTTCTTCCAAGGATTTAACATTGTGTCCTGATATCCAGGCCTCATAATTTTTCCCAACGTAGTAGGCGTGTTTGGGAAATGACACATTTGGTTTCCACTTTTGGGTTCTGCCTTGTAGGTGGGAAATTTCCTGTGATGTGGAACAAGTACTGGCGACGGGTTGTTAGGATTGGCTGGAGCATTTAGCCCAGCTTGCGCTAAGTCCAGTTCATGTTTTCTCTGTTTTTCCTTCTCTTCACTTTCTTTTTCTTGTTTTTCCAACTCTCGTTGGTGGGCTGCATTGTTGGCTTCTTCTTGTTTTTGTAGCCTTTCCATCTCTTGTTTGTGAGTTGCCTCATCTCTGGCCATCTGTGTTCTGAGCAGTTCTATCCGTTTTTCCATTGCCTCGAGCTGTACTGCATCTGGGTTTCATGACATCTTGTTTTCTTGTGTTGGGGTGCCCTCCGGTGTTTGTTGTCTGAACTGCAGGTTCTCTGTTGCCTCCTGGGGTCTGCCTAGCAACAGTGCCCTTTTCCCTTTCTTCCTCTAGCTAATGTTTTCAATGTAAAGTAAACCAGAAAAATCACTTTATTTGCATGTATATAGTGCTGGTATTTGACTCCTAATGGGAGTGCTATTGTGTGACAAAAGACCCGTAACAGCTCCTTAATGGTTTCTTGCTTAATATGCAAGCCACAACTGCCAGAGAGAGCAGAAAAAAAAATTCTGTCTGGTTCCCTTTTAAAACCAAACTGTTCCTCTCTGCTTAAAAGCTCCTAGCAGAGAAAAGAAAAATATAATATTCCTACTGGCTTCTGGAGTCTATCTTTCCTACAACGCTGCACACCATATCATAACCTAGTCCCAGATTTGGACCTTAGCGTCCAAAATATGGGGGTTAGCATGAAAACCTCCAAGCTTAGTTACCAGCTTGGACCTGGTAAAGCTGCCACCACCCAAAAATTTAGAGTGTTTTGGGGCACTCTGGTCCCCCCAAAACCCTTCCCTGGGAACCCCAAGACCCAAATCCCTTGAGTCTCACAACAAAGGGAAATAAACCTTTTCCCTTCCACCTCCAGGTGTTCCTGGAGAGATACACAGAAGCAAACTCCATGAATCTAAACAGAGGGAATCCCTCTCCCTATTTCCAGTCCTGGAAACACAAGCACTTCCCTCTTCACCCAGAGGGAATGCAAAGTCAGGCTAGTAAATCTAACACACACAGATTTCCCCCTGACTTCTTCCTCCCACCAATTCCCTGGTGAGCTGCAGACTCAATTCCCGGGAGTTCCCCACTAAAGAAAAACTCCAACAGGTCTTAAAAAGAAAGCTTTATATAAAAAAGAAAGAAAAATACTTAAAAATGGTCTCTCTGTATTAAGGTGACAAATACAGGGTCATTTGCTTAAAAGAATATTAAATAAACAGCCTTATTCAAAAAGAATACAATTCAAAGCACTCCAGCAACTATAGACATGTAAATACAAAACAACAAACCATCTTTGTACTCACAACTTGGAAACAGAAGATTAGAAAGCAGGAAATAGAAAAAAATCACTCCTCATAGCCGAGAGAGTACAGGCAGAAGACCCCAGAACAAAGGACTCACACACAAAGTTCCCTCCACCCAGATTTGAAAAAGTCTTGTTTCCTGATTGGTCCTCTGGTCAGGTGTTTTAGATTACTTCTTTCCAGGTGAAAGAGACGTTAACCCTTAGCTATCTGTTTATGACAGCTGTCCAGTTCTGTTGTCCCCAGTTCAAGAAGGATGTTGATAAATTGGAGAGGGTTCAAAGAAGAGCCAGGAGAATTATTAAAGGATTAGAGAACATGCCTCATAGTGCTAGTGTCTGTAGCCAACCTGCTGCAGAGCCAGTCTCCTGACAACCTGATGAATACAGCTGGCCCTGACAGAAGCTGTCTGACTGAGGCACTTGACAGGATACAGAAGGCTGATATCTAAGCTCAGTAGTAGCAGCAGTCCAGTAGCTGCTCAATGTGCTCCTCGCCTGCAGCTGTGCTTGGTCCTGTCCCTGCCTCTGCTATCTTTAGCCTGTACCTGCTCCTGTTCTCTTTCTTCTCCAGTCTCTGCCTGCACCTGTTCCTGCCACAGCATCCCACTCCATCCTGGCTTCTGACCCTCAGTTAAACCTCCTGGTAGTGACTCTGGTTAGCCCTGCGGCTTCAGCTTTGTGTTACGACTCTGGGATCCAACTATACCTCTACCTCAATATAATGCTATCTTCGGGAGCCAAAAAATCCTACCATGTTATAGGTGAAACAGCGTTATATTGAACTTGCTTTGACCCACCGGAGTGCGCAGCCCCGCCCTGGAGCTCTGCTTTACCATGTTATATTCAAATTCGTGTTATATCGGGTCATGTTATATCAGGGTGGAGGTGTATTGGTTACACCTTCTGATTGTAACTCTGGCTTACCTTTTGGCTCAGGCTTTGGCTTCTGACTCCCAGCTCTGATCTTTGGCTTCTCTCCAGGACCCCACCCTGGCTGGATTCAACTCTAATTGGGAGGCCAGACTGTTGCTCTAACCATTAGGCTAGACCGCACAAGACTTGGTCTCTGACAGTTTGAGCAGCCCAAAAAGATTGAACAAAGATGGGTAAGTGGATAGACTGCCTTTCAGATGATTCCATAAGGCAGTGTTTCTCAAACCGGGGTCGCCGTTTTTGTAGGGAAAGCCTCTGGTGGGCCGGGCCTGTTTGTTTACCTGCCCCGACCACAGGTGTGGCCGATCACAGCTCCCACTGGCTGCCATTCATCACTGCAGGCCAGTGGGGGTTGAGGGAAGTGGCAGCCAGCAAGTCCCTTGGCCCATGCTACTTCCAGCAGCTCCCATTGGCCTGGAGCGGTGAACCATGGCCAGTGGGAGCCACAATCGGCCGGTCCTGCAGTTGGGACAGGTAAACAAACCGGCCCGGCCCACCAGAGGCTTTCCCTACACAAGCAGTGACCCCAGTTTGAGAAACACTGCCATAAGGACTGCCTTGTCCCTGCCAGACACTGTGGGAAACCTGCAGACTCTACAGTCCCATGTTATGGCCCTGCAGGTACGAAAAGCAGCCCTACAGGCTCTAGTCATTCCACCTGTGTCTGCCACTCTGGCTTCCAAGGAGCCAAAGATTCCAGCGTAGGATACATTTGATGGGGACGATAGAAAGTAAACCAGTTTCATGAACCAGTGCCAGCACCTGTCCAGGCTATGTCCCCAATCATTCTCCACTAACCAGACCCAATAGGACTTACTATTAATCTACTAACTGGCGAGGCCTTGGCCCAGGCTTCTCCCTTTCAGGAGACTTCTAGCCCTCTGCTGGGGTTTGAAGAGTTCATTGGAGCCATGGAAATTGTGTTCGACAATAAAAATCACATGACGTCTAAAGCGAACTGGCTTCAGGGGATGTGTCAGGGAAACAGGGCAGTCACCAAGTTTGCCTCTGAGTTCCAGCACCTGGCAGCAGACACCAAGTGGAATGAGGCAGTACAGGGATACCATTTCTGACGTGCCCTAAGTGAGGAAATCAAAGATGAGCTGGGATATGGGGAGCTGCCGCCCAACCTGGATGCCTTGGTCAAGTTGTGTATTGGTATTGATGGCTACCTGACTGAATGCAGCCTGGAGGGAGAGTCAAGTTCCTGACCCCGTTCCACATTCTCATCACAGAGGTCGAGGCAGATCAGCTGGGTTCAGCCTTGCGTCTCTGATTCAGAGAAGGACTAGCATCATGTTTGGGATTTATGCCTGTATTGTGGGCAATCTGGCCACCATGATGTGGGATGCCCTGTGAAGAACCAGGCTGTGTCTCAACCCGAAAGGCTGCAGACCTCAGCCCTGATAAGAGGATCTGGGCTAAGACTGTGTCCACTCCTCACTCCAGAACCTTGCATCCCTTTCGTACACTGGTACCCTAGCTATGGATGGACACTGTGCCAGCACCCTCCAACTGCCCCTCTAGCTACAACCTCCCATTATGGCAGAGGTAGAGCTGAGGGCACTTCTGGACTTCGGGGCCTCTGACAATTTCATGGACTTAGCCTTTGCCAGGGTTCACAATATTCCAACCAAGCACAAGAGCATCTCTGATTTGGTGGAGTCTATTGATGGATCCCCCTTCTCCTCTGGCCCAATTACTCATCAAACTGAACCTTTAGTTGTTATCACACTCCAGGATCATGAGGAGGTTCTACAGTTTGTTTTGATCAATACACCTCACTCCTCCATCATCCTAAGTATTTCCTGGCTCATCACCCATGATCTATGCATACAACTAGGGGACAGAATCAGGACATTTTGATTCAAGACTCTGCCATCAATTTTGCGTCCCAAAACAATGTGAACATAAGAACATAAGAACGGTCATACTGGGTCAGACCAAAGGTCCATCTAGCTCAGTGTCCTGTCTTCTGACAATGGCCAATGCCAGGTGCCCTATAAGGATTGAACAGAACAGGTAATCATCAAGTGATCCATCCCCTGTCATCTATTCCCAGCTTCTGGCAAACAGAGGCTAAGGACACAATCTCTGTCCATCTGGGCTAATAGGCATTGATGGACCTATCCTCCAGAAACTAATCTAGTTCTTTTTTTAATCCTGTTATAGTCTTGGCTTTCACAACATCCTCTGATAAGGAGTTCCACAAGTTGAGTGTGCATTGTGTGACAAAATACTTCCTTTTGTTTTAAACCTGCTGCCTATTAATTTCATTTTGTGACCCCTAGTGCTTGTGTTATGAGGAGTAAATAACACTTTCTTATTTACTTTCTCCAATCTAGTCATGATTTTACAGTCCTCTTTCATATTTCTCCTTAGTCGTCTCTTTTCCAAGCTGCAAAGTCCCAGTCTTATTAATGTCTCCTAATATGGCGGCCGTTTTATACCCCTAATAATTTTTACTGCCCTTTTCTGAACCTTTTTCGTTTCCAATATATCTTTTTTGAGATCGGGCAACCACATCTGCATGCAGTATTCAAGATATGGGCATAGCATGGATTTTATATAGGGGCAATATGATATTTTCTCTCTTATTATCTATGGTTTCAGAGAACTATCCACAATGACTCCAAGATCTCTTTCTTGAGTGGTAACAGCTAATTTAATTTCATATGTATAGTTGGGATTATATTTTCCTATGTGCATTACTTTGCATTTATCAACATTGAATTTCATCTGCCATTTTGTTTCCCAGTCACCTAGTTTTGTGAGATCCTTTTGTAGTTCTTTGCAGTCTGCTCGGAACTTAACTATCTTGAGTAGTTTTGTATCATCGGCAAATTTTGCCACCTCATTTTTACCATTTTTCCAGATCATTTATGAATATGTTGAATAGGACTGGCCTCAGTACAGACCCCTGGGAAAAAAACACTATTTACCTCTCTCCATTCTGAAAACTGACCATTTATTCCTACCCTTTGTTTCTGATCTTTTAACCAGTTACTGTTCCATGAGAGGACCTTCCCACTTATCCCGTGTCAGCTTATTTTGCTTAAGAGCCTTTGCTGAGGGACCTTGTCAAAGTCTTTCTGAAAATCTAGGTACACTATATCCACTGGATCCCACTTGTCCACATGCTTGTTGATCCCCTCAAAGAATTCTACTAAATTGGTGAGGCATGATTTCCCTTTACAAAAACCATGTTGACTCTTCCCCAACAAATTATATTCATCTATGTGTCTGACAATTTTGTTCTTTACTATAGTTTCAGCCAGTTTTACTGAAGTCAGGTTTATTGGCCTGTAATTGCCAGGATCACCTCTGGAGCCATTTTTAAAAATTGGCATCACATCATTTGGTGCATTTGGTCCTCCGGTCACTTGGTACAGAAGCTGGTTTCAGTGATAGTTTACAAACTACAATTAGTGGTTCTGCAATTTCACATTTGAGTTCCTTCAGAACTCTTGGGTGAATCCCATCTGATCCTGGTGACTTATCACTGTTTATTCTATCAGTTTGCTCCAAAATCTCCTCGAATGGCACCTCAGTCTGGGACAGTTCCTCAGATTTGTCACCTAAAAAGAATGGCTCAGGTCTGGGAATCTCCTTCACATGCTCAGCTCTGAAGACCAATGCAAAGAATTCATTGAGTTTCTCCACAATGTTCCTTTAGCATCTCGATTGTCCAGTGGCCCCACCAGTTGTTTAGCAGGCTTCCTGCTTCTGATGTACTTTAAAAAATTTTTGCTATTAGTTTTTGAATGTTGTGGACAAGAAGCCCACTGCAATTTCCCACACCTGCCCATAAATTCAGAAACTGCAGGAGGTACTCTGAAGGTGACTGCCACCATTCCTGTGACCACCTCATTAGCTCAGGAATCATGGTGAAATACTAGAATTATGCTGATGTTTTTAATAAAAAGAGAGCTGATGCCTTGCTTTTATGATTGTCCGTTTGACCTACAACTTGGAGCTGAGAACTCCTTTGGCTGGATATAATCCCTCCCAGAACCTGAGCTCCAGAAGCTCTGTGAGAACTTGGAGAAAGGTTTCCTTTCCCCCTGCACCTCTCTGTCAGGTACACTGGTATTCTTTTTCATGATGAAGAAGCACTGACTATGGAATGCTGAACAAGGTGATGGAATCACAAACCCTTGCCACTTATTAATGAACTCTTTGAGAGGCTCCACTCAGACAAGAATTTTACTAAGATGGACCTTTGTAGGGCCTATAACCTGGTTTGAATCAGAAAGAGTAAAAAAGTGGAAGCAGCATTCTGCACCCAATATGGACATTTTGAGTATCTAGTTATGCCTTTTGGATTGTGTAATGCTCTGGTGATGTTTCAGCATTTTGTCAACTATATCTTCCAGGACATATTGGATCAGTTAGTGGTTATTTATTTGGATAATATTCCTGGAGGCATTTTTTTTCTGAAAACCAGATGTTGCATGAACAACATATATACCATGTTCTACACAGACTCTACCAAAACTATCTTTACACCAAATTGAAGAAATATGAGTTTGAGAAAGATACAATTGAATTCTTCGGGTATATTATTTTCCCTGAAGGGCTAACAGTAGATCCACAAAATGTATCTGCCATTTCTGGATGGAACACCCTGAAACGGATGTAAGAAGTATTTCAGTAGTTTCTGCCAGTTTCAAATTATCAATTTCTTTCACCTAGTAGTCCTAATAACTATATCTCAGAAAGGGGGTCCACTCTTTCTGGTTGCTGGAGGCACAGTTTGTATTTGATCAGCTAAAGAAATCTTTTACCTCAGCTCCCATTCTTGTACACTTGGATCCTGACAAGCCCTTCACCATAGAGGCAGATTCTTCAAGCTTTGCTGTCAGAGATGCTTTGTCACAATATGCAGGCTTTTGTAACAACTCCACCTCTGCACCTTCTATTCAGCTAACTTCCGCTGAAAAGAATTATGTTATCTGGGTTAAGGAGTTATTTTCTATTTTTCTCACTTGGGTTTCAATTCCAATTTTTAAAGGATGACTTTTTGCCTCTAACTGCCTCCTTTACTCTGTTGTTTATCCATTGTGCATTTTTTGGTCCTCTTATTTTTTTTTTTAACTTGAGGTATGCATTAAATTTGGGTCTCTATTGTGGTGTTTTTTAAAAAGTTTCCGTTTACTCTTGTGATTGTTCCTTTTAATTTCCATTTAAAATAACTTCCTCATTTTGGTATAGTTCCCCTTTTTTTTGAAGTTAAATGCTACTGTGGTGGGCTTCTTTGCTATTTTCTCCTACACAAGAATGTGTAATTGTTGCTATTACTGAGTATCTCATATTCACCTCTTGAACCAGATCTGTGCACCACTTAGGACTAAATCAAGAATTGTCTCTCCCCTTGTGGGTTCCAGGACTAGCTGCTCCAAGAAGCCATCATTAATGATATCTAGAAATTTTATCTTTGCATCCCGTCCTGAGGACATATGTACCTAGTTAATATGGGGATATTTGAAATCTCCCATTATTATTAAGTTTTCTAATTTTTTAGCCTCTCTAATCTCCCTGAGCATTTCATAATCACCATTACCTTCCTGGTCAGGTGGCTGGTAGCGTACTCTTACTGCTATCCTCTTATTCTTCAAGCATGGAATTTTTGTCCATAGTGATTCTATGGTACAGTTTGATTAATTTTAAGATTTTCATCTTATTGGTATCTGTGCTTTCTCTTACATATATTGTCAATATCCCACCATCATAACTCACTCTATCATTCTGATATATTTTGAACCCTAGTACTACCATGTCCCATTGATTATCATCGTTCTACCAAGTTTCTGTGATGCCTATTATATCGATATCTTCATTTAATACCAGGCAGTCTAGTACACTCATTTTAGTATCTAGACTTCTGGCATTTGTCTACAAACACTTATAAAATTTGTCAGTATTTAGTTGTCTATCTTCATGTGATGTAACTGAATGGGACTCTTTCTCATTTGCCTGTTTGTCTTCAGCTGCTACCTGGTCATCACAAATCCAGCTAATTCTCAAATTCTTCACTACTGTTACCGGTCTTTTCCTCATAACTGAGATCTCCTTCCCTGGAAGGGTATCCTCAGTGTGAGAGGATACTGTGACATCATCTGGAAGGAAGGTCCCAACTAGGGGATTGTTTCCCTCCACTCCAGTTTGATGTTCTCTTTCCCCAAGACTTTCATCCTCCTCAACAGCACAGAGGTTGTCACACCGGAGGTGGTACTGTTCTGCGTATCTCTGTGTCTCCCTTAGCAACTCTATTTCAGCCACTCTGGCCTCAGGCGCCTGTACTTAGTATTTGAGGGCCACGAGCTCCGGGCACCAAATGCACACCACACATACGCCACCTGCCCACAAGGCAGATAATCGCACAAGCTGCTTTCAGTGGAATAAACTGGCTAGCCCCCACTTTGCTCCATCATTCCATCATTAGCAATTTTTAAATCAAATTGGCTGTTTTTCTAAAATATATGCTCTAGGAATTATTCTGGGGAAGTTCTATGGGCTTGTGTTATACAGGAATTGAGACTAGATTGGCCTTGAAATCTGTGAATGTATGAAACCCGACTTTCACAAAGCTGTAGAGTCAAATCTTGACAACCCTCTGAAAGGGACATACCCACTGAAGGGGTGGTTTTCAAAATCAGGACTTTAAGAGGTAATGCCTAATGGCTTGGCTAAAAAAAAAAAAAAAAGATCTAAGTTGTTGTTGTTAACATAGGCCCCAACTTCTGCCAGCGCCAGTGTGTGCTCGACCCGCCTCTGCCCCCTTAATTAGTTACAATAGGCATCATCACTATTAACTTCAAAACAGAGGAACTTTCCTTCTCAAAGTGCTAGGACTTTGTTGGTGCCAACGTAGAGTAGTCTGCAGAGGAAGTTGAATGGATGAGAGAGGGTAAGAGAAGTAATGGCGCACATAAGCAATTCAGGGTGGTTATGTTTTTCAAAATTCACGGCTCCACTTATTTTTTGAATAGAAGTTCAGCTCCTCCATGTCCCCAGTGCATTCACTGCTTTACATGTGTGGAGCTGTGGAGTGCTTGTGCACTTCTATAAATGAGAAGATAAACAGATCAGCTTCTCACAGGCAAGCCGAACTGCTGTGTATTGAGAATATCCATTAAATAGATTTCCACAATAGGATTATTTTTTTACTCATTATAAATTCATAATACACAAGCTCTCTGTACTTTCATGCTGACTCCAGCTTTGTACTGTCAAAGCTATTTAACTATGCTACATTGCCTCCGCACTTCATTTTACTGCAGACTGGTTGTATTTCACTGCTTGTTCTGTACTTCTCAAAAAAAAAGTTTCCTCATGGTAACATAACAAATAAGCTTTATCATTTTTTTTCCCTGAGTAAGTCAAAATTCTTTTGAAAGGAGCCGGCTTTTGAAAACTCTTGTGTATTTGCTTCCCTCTCATTTTTTTTTGTTAGGAGAACTAGGCAAAGAAGATTCTTAGTAGAACACACTCTTAATAGCTAAGACTCGATCTTGCAAAGATTTACAGACATGGTGAAAGTTAAGCACCTGAGTAATCCAATTATGAATTTATGAGGAGTTAAAAATAAAAAAAAACCTATTGATTTCAGTTAAAAACATGCTTAAAGTGAAGTGCCTGTGTAAATCTTCGCAGGACGGGGCTCTCCTCAGAAAATTTGACACCTGTGTTAAGGAGAGACAAAGTTAAAATGATCATGTATGTGTATTATAGTCAATAAAATATGCGAACTTCAACTCCTCAGAGACCCTCCCCCAAATAAGGCTTGTTCCATTTTTTTAAAAAATCATTCCTTTTGGTCTATTGTTTTTACAGCATGCAAATCATGGCAGGCGGTTTGCAAATAGAATATATGCTGTGCCCCCAAGAGCTTACAATCTAATCAGATCTACACTGACAGACCACTCAGCCCATATGGAACCCCAATAAAGTCAGGAGCTCTGTGCAGCCACACGTCTACCTTTACAGACTTGGTTGCAGGATAGGAACCTAATTCTATCTGTGACACAATCTGTGGGGCTCGAGGGTGAGGACGCATGAGGTTACAGCAATGCAATCAGACATGTATGCAGCCTAGGCATACGCACATCTTGGTGGCTCAGCTGTTACTACTGATTCACTTCTTGTGGGCATCACAGGAGAGAGTCTTAAGATTTTACAGAAATATTTATTTTGGAAATCATTGCAGATGACAGGGTGTACAAACACCTTAGCAGGCCCTTATATGCCAGAGCTAACGATTTTTCTTCAGCGTCCTAATAAGCAAAGGGAAAGGCTAATTAAAGGCAGGAAACTATTGTTTCAAAAAGCAATGTGTAATGACTGCTCAGACAGTTAAATGATTAAACTGCCTTCGGAAAGAACGACCATGCCCTAAGGCCTCTGTCCTCCATGGAGCTCAGATCTCTTTCAAGATTTTTTTGCCCTCTATTCCCAGAGTGGGTTCTTGGCATCTTGCAGGTGACATTCAGCATCTCACAGCATTGGGAATAAAGACCATATGCGTGTTATTGGCATATTGTGCTCACTGAGCCATTTAGGCAGACACATCTTCCAGTGTTACTTAGAATCTGATCTTCCAAGGCAGATCTGTCTGTGGCATAAATATTTTGTGGTTTTATTGCATTTATGAACCTGATCTAAACCTTGACATGCCTGACAGCTGTATCTGTGGGTAAGCTATTTGTAAAGGCATTTTGAGTTGGAAAGTTGAGAGATTCAAACATAACTGACACAGTTTTTCAGTCAGTCCTGTTCATCAATGGCAGGAAGGCTCTGGGTCTTTAGCAAGTGGAATCATTCAAAATGGAGGGTAAAACCAAACAACCTCTCCCACAAAACCAAACCACTGAAAAATAGGGAGCTGTGGAATTGCCTGAGAGCAAGAGAAATCATATAAGTTGAGCTCCACTCTCCCACACTCTACTGCTTCCAGCTTTTTATCAGCTCCTTATCTGCCCTGTGCTGATGAGGAGCTGATAATCAGGTCTAAATGCTTAGACTTGCTGTGGGACAGTGTTTCTGTGGAAGAGACGGCCCAGTCTTCACTAGCAGGGAGGTTTCCCCACTGAGGGCTCAGCTGAAATCACTGAGAATTGGGTGGAACCTCAAAAGACCAAGTCGCAGAGGTCACAGTGGCACATGGCAGCAGAAGATGATGGCACAGGGCCATTGGCAACAGAGCAATGGAGTGAACAGTGGCACAATGAAAATCAGTGGCCAGAGAGAAAAGTGAGTAGCTGGAGGAATGAGCAAGGCAGCTTCTCACCCCCACCTGGGAGGTGAACTCACGTGAAAGCACCTCTGAACTCTGAGTCTCTACTGACCAAGGACAACACTGGTGAGTGTTAATGAGGCTGTTAAGAATGCCGGAGACACAACACAGTTCATGCAAACAAACATGGCAGTGGCATCATACTTTCTATTTAAGCAAGAGATACCGCACACTACAAACTGGAGGCCAGTGTTGAGTGCATTGTCACTTGTTCATCCTGAAGTTGAACACTGGTTCCAAACAACACCAGCAAATGCTCACTACCTTTCTGCAAGAAACTCAACTACTGGCTAGAAGCATGCAGTGCAAGAGTGAAAGACTCAGCAGCTGAAAAAGTGAAGAACTCTCTCACCACATTCAGAAAATTTCCATACATGGCTGATGAATGCACCTCTGCAAATGGTCATCAAGTATTAAGTCACTGTTATTTTGATGTCAGTGGTAGGCCAGTAGATGCATTTCTAGATGTTCAAGTTATAGAAGACAGATCAGCTGCATTTGTGACAATCCACATCTTAGAAGAGTTAAATGCTTGTCAGTTAGACCCCAGATGGATGACTTCTTGTGCATTTGATGGAGCTGCAAACTTCTCTAGAAGATATGGTGTAGTACAAGCTTTGCACAGAGAAAAGTGTAACTCCTATTTCTCCTATACACACTGCAGAGGCCATCTACTCCAACTAGCACTAGTACAAGCTGCAGACTCTTCAAAAGACATTTAAAAAGTTATAAATTTAATGTCTTCATTATATTCTTTTTTCAGCAAGAGTCTAAAAAGACTGAATATCTTGGAAAATATAGATGTTACACTGGGTCTGAAGTTCAAATTAGTCCAACCTGGGAAAACCCTCTGGCTTTCTCATGAGTGATTCTTGGCTGTTGTCCACCAGCCGTTATTACTGGTTTTTGAAAGTATCTATCAAGATGGGATGGATCAAGTAGTGAGGCTGGTGGATTACTTTTGCTACTACATTCAGAGAAGACTATTGCCATTCTCACTCTTGTAAGTCTAATGTTGAAACCACTTGGGTCATTAAACAATGTCATCCTGGCATCTGCTACAACAGTAGTAAATCTTTGTCCAGCAATAAAAGCTACATTTGGATCAATCAGAGAACTATCCACTGAAAAAGTAATGGAAGAAGCAAAGACTTCAGTCCAGAAGTTGACTAATGAAGGAATTTATATTGAATCCTTAAATGAAAAGGACAAGAAGTGTTTGTTAAGATAACTGAAAAAGACTCAATTCTTAAAAATCTACAACAGCGACTTCTAGATTCTACTCAACCTCTACGTAGCTTTTACAGATCCCTGTCCTATAAAACACCGACAGTCGAGTGGAGTGAAGCACTACCAGCAATGAGGCTGCCATGTGCTCAGGACAGAATAGAGAATTTGAACACAGAGTGGAATGAAAGAAGTAGGAATTCATCTCTTGCTCCTCCCAGTAACAACAGCTACAGTTGAGGATTCTTTTTCATCACTGAGCAGAAATTTGTGTTCTAAAAGAAGTTGCCTTCTGCCTGATCATGTGACTGAACTAATAAGCATATCAATTGAAGGAATGGAAGTACCAGACACTCAAGAAGCCACCAAAGATGAATGCATTACATTCAAGAAGTTCATTAACAGAGCTGGGCAAAATTGTAACAAGAAACCAAGAAGGATGTAGATGTCGTGCTTCATAGAAGGCTTGAATAGCCAACTTTAATTTGTGTGAAGATTTTAAAACATGAATTAAATCTAATAAAATGGTTGTGAAACATTTTTCAGTTTTTACTATGGTGCCATACAGCCCACCTTCACCTTTATGGTCTAACCCCTCACCGGCCCTGACCACCCTCCACCTCTCTCGTAAATTCGAACAATTCCTGGGGAAAACACTGGCTGTGAGACTAGTGAGACTTTTCATTCCTGTTGTTTGGACTGAATCAGTTCAAATAAGCATTCGAACTATTTTTTCCCCACTGCTTATACAAATCTCCAAAACTTTTGACAAGGCCGCATCCTCAGTATCCATGGGAAAGATTTCCTTGTACCCAGAGGTGCTTGTATGAACTAAATTTGTTCAGTTTTTTGTTGTTGTTTTTTGGCACAGCCCTTTTCTCTGGTTGTTTCAAACAATACCTTTATATATACCTGTGTGTGGGTTGTACATAGTACCTATGAAAAATGGGTAGCTAGAGAATGTGATAGTGTTTTATCAATGCAGCTTGATAAAACACTTTCCATCTATCACTATTGCTCCTGAACACATGCTAGTGGCCCTTGATTATTCTGCATGAAGATTCAAGGTAAGGTTATGGGTCACTGTTGCAACACTCAGGTAGCCCAGGAAAGCAAATTTATGCACTTCTAGTCAGCTGAATTAGCTCAGGGAATTAACTGCAAACATGGATTCCTCCCCCGCCCCCAGATTTATAATATTGAATTAAAAGGAAATCGGAGCTACTTACCTCCACTTTTGCTTAGAGGGTATTTCTGCTACATATTTTATGCAGTATATTGTACAAGAGACATAAATACAACCATACAGATAAGCTGATTCAGAAACAGAGATATAGATTAGAAAATCCTCAGAGCTTGGAGAAAATGATGATATCACAAAATCTCTTTTCAAAGTTCTTGTGTTTTAAAGCAGTGTCATAGGTGGGGCTGCTCTGTAGCACCCTCTGAAGGGCCAAGTGTGGTACTGCGGGTGCTCCTATAAACTAAATTGTGGCCATCTGCTTGGAGTCGGGTAGCCTGTGCCATAAGCTCGGTTAAACAAAAATAACAAACTCAAAATTTCTCTGCTTGCACCTTTAAAGAAACAGACAAAACCTTGAAGGCAAGTACTTAGTTGTAGTGCTTGAAAGCCAGGCTGGGGCTAGCGCTCAGGAACTCCTTTGCTGTCCCCGCCTCACCCAGCTCTACCCCTAAGAGCAGCATGCAAGCCTTTTTAACTGGCCTGCTGGTTCTCAATTGGTCGGCATTTCCTGGCCCTTCTAGGTCTCTGGAGGACTGGCTCTTGATGGTAGCTTGGCCTGAGTAAGGCGGGGGTGGGGTTGTCTGGGCTCAAGGCCGGTGCAAGGAAGTTTTGCGCCCTAGGCGAAACTTCCACCTTATGCCACCCCCCAAGCTAACTCCTCCCACCACCACCTCGTGGCAGCTAACCACGCCCACCCGCCCCTCCCACCCGAGGAGCGCCCCCCCACGGCAGCTACCCCCCCCTTGGAAGCCCCCCCTCCACAGCAGCTAACCTGGCCCAGAGAGCACCCCCCCGCAGAAGCTAACCCTGTCCCCCTCCATGGCAGCTAACACTGCTCCCCTCCGCGGTAGCTAACATTGCCTGACGCGGCAGCTAACCCACCCAGGGAGCCTCCCCCCGCAGAAACTAACCCCGCCCCCCTCTGCAGCAGCTAACATCACCCGCCGCAGCAGCTAACCCCACCCAGGAAGCCCGCCCCAGCTCTCCTCCGCTGAGCACGCCGGCACTGCTCTAATTCTCCTCTCCTCCCAGGCTTGCAGTGCCGATTGAAGAAGACTTAGAGCGGGGGCTGTGCGCTCAGCAGAGGAGGCAGAGTGGAGGTGATCTGGGGCGGGGAGCAGTTCCCCTGTGCGCCCCCCCTTTCAACTTTTGCTGACTTTTTATAAACAATTTTATGTAACAGGCTGATTTTTGTTATGTTGGACAAGTTAAACTAAAGGCCCCACATAACACATCTTATTTTTGTCTCTAGTTAAGTAAGCATCAAGATTAAAGGTCTGTCTACAGGCACCGTGCCTCAGTGAGTCACAGCTGAGAATATCAGATTCAGGACCAATTGCTGAGAAATGGGGCAGACCCACTCCAAACTGGTGGTTATTCTTCCATAAGATATACCAAGCCAATAACAAAAGTAAACTTCTGTCTCACCTCACTGGTTAACAAGAAGTCAGACATGCAGTCTTCTTAGGTATCCCAGCCGTTGTTTCAACACCCAGACACTATACTTAATGATGAGTGGCTATTTAACACCAATTTCATTAAACAAAGGGTTCTTCTAATCCCAAGAGATCAGCCACACAGCCAGATCAATATGTAATTCAGATCTTACCCAATAATCATGCTGTTGCCAATCATTTAGTATCTAGTACCTAACGGTTTATTTATAAGAAAAAAGAAAGAGGAGAGAGTTACAATGATTAAGGAAATCAAATACACACATTGCAAAGTTCTTGGATCACGTTTGTAGCAGTGATGGAATAATGTTTCTGGTAATTTCCAAAAGATTGGAAGGTCCTCAGTCTACTGAATGCTCCTTTTAGTGTAAGTCCAGAGATCAGAGCAGGAAAGAGGCAAAATGGAGATGCTTCCAGGGCCTTTTATACTTTCTCCCAAGTGGAGGGAAAGCTCTCAGCCTTAGTTTGTGGGAAATCACAGCCACAAAATGGAGTCCAGGGTCACATGAGCTAGTCACATGCCCTGGCATGCATTGATGGTCATAGGAGCAGTCATTTCCACAGGAAGGCCCATCAGACAGGAATAAGCTTCTATTGCCCATTGTGTTTGTTAATGAGGCATCAGCTTGAATGGTCCATTCACAATGTGCTTGCCAGACTGGATGTGAATTACCCTGTGGGTATTATCCCAGGAGCAAACACATTTGAAATACAGTTATAAAATCAATATTAATAACTTCAGATACAAAAATGGCATGCACGTACAACCAGGAAAATCATATTCAGCAAATCATAGCTTTTCCATTGAAACTTTACATGACATATGTTGTACAAGATTTGTTGCAATTGTTTAACAGAGGTAGCAACAACGATATACATGGTCATATTTTAATCATATAACATCACACCTTTGTACCACTTTTAATGTAAACTGTCCAGTTTTGTATTAGTCCATCTGTCTCAACTTTTGCTGACTTTTTATAATCAATTTTATGTAACAGGCTGAGTTGGATTTTTATTATTTTGGACAACTTAAAGCACAAGCCCCAAGTAACACATCTTATTTTTGTTTCTGGTTAATTAACCATCAAGATTAAAGGTCAGTCTACAGCAGGGATCGGCAACCTTTGGCATGCGGCATGTAAGCACCCTGGAGGGCTGGGCCGGTTTGTTTACCTGCCACATCTGCAGGTTCGGCTGATTGCGGCTCTCACTGGCTGCGGTTTGATGCTACGGGACAATGGGGACTGCAGGAAGCGGCGCGAGCTGAGGGATGTGCTGACTGTCACTTCCTGCAGCCCCCATTGGCCTGGAGCGGCAAACCACAGCCAGTGGGAGTAGCAATCAGCTGAACCTGTGAACGTGGCAGGTAAACAAACCGTCCCAGCCCGCCAGGGTGCTTATCCTGGTAGGCCGCATGCCAAAGCTTGCTGATCCCTGGTCTACAGTAGGGAAATTTGAACCACTCAGCATAAATCCTGAAGGTGAATGCCCACTGCCGGTGTAAAACAGGGCAACTTACTCTGACAACTTACCAGAGTGTGTTGCACCAATAAAAATCTTGATTTCCCCCAGTGCAGCACAAATATATAATGTCCAGCTATACTGGTGCAAATTTCTCTAATATAGCCCAACTCTCAGATCAAACCTTGTGGGCTTTGGATTTAATTTCAAACATTCTCTCAAACTGCATGCTTCTGCATCTTAACAGAATTGTCTGGTGTCCATGGCAGTGCAGGTCTTCAGTATGTCTGTTTATGATCTTAGAAGTTAGAATCTATGTATGTAACAGCATTTGAGGATAGTAAATGTAAAACACATTTGAATAATAATGATTTTGCTGTTTTAATGTTAATTAAATCTTCATAGCAGAAGCAATTACTGAGTATATCCCTTCATGCTACAAAAACCTTTATTTCCAAATCTGGGCCATTAAGAAAAGATATAAAAGATTGTAGGGGTTTTGGCCAGAACATGCACCATAGGGCAAATTAAAGCTGAGCAGTGCTACTGATCCTCTCTAAAGCAGCAGCTAGCGTATCTGTGGTCCAATCACAATCTGTCAGACTGTTTCCAGATATTACAATTGTCTTGGCACAGCAACCATCCATAAACTCTCCATCCCTGTGTGGAACACAGTTTTAAATTGGCTAATATTTCATTCAAGTTCTCTTAGGGTAATAGCTATCACTTGTATACAAAATGAGAATCTAACATAAAACACTGACCAACATAAAACTGAACCCAGACAACTTTAAAATGCATAAATATGATTCTGCTTCTCCTATGCTCTAGCAATGACTCATTACTCTCCTGAAGCCTTGTTCATATATACGCCAAGGTGACATTTATTGCTTTCTTCCTTACATGTATTCAAATACTTAGAAAAGTTGAGATCATGAGTTTGGGTGTAAAAGTTGTGAGCCATTTCCTGGCTGATTTTTCTTATTGTGACTCTATAGGGTTCAGACCTGTTGGGCGGGTTGTCATTGCCTGCTTTGTAACCCTGGATACCTCTGTGCTGTGCAAGCTTTGGTTCAGAGCCCTAAACCCAGCAGCTTCCCAGTGCCACGTTTTCCCCAAACCATCTCCCTTGTGGTGTCCATTCCTTCTGACTGTAGCACTCACAGTACTCATGAAGTTTGCTGCTCCCTTAAAGAGGCATTACCTTATTACTTAGCTGGGGTCAACAAACACTGAATTTTAATCAAAGCATGGAACTGATTTAATGTAAAAGTAAAACAAGGTTATTAAAGAGTCATAGATTAAGTGATAGCAGGTATAAGGAATAAGGCTAGAAAGGGTTACAAGCAACTAAAAGTAAAAATAAGCTTCTAAGACTAAGAACTGATTTAACAAACTAGAATCTCTTGTTCAAAGAAGTGTTTCTCACCAGGTCTCTTTTCCAGACTGGCTGATCAGATTCTCTGGGCAGGACCTTTCACAGAGTTCAATGTGCTCAGTTCCTGTGTCTCCTGAAGTGAAGGATGCCAAATGGCTTTTTCTCTCTGCTTATATCTTCTTAAAGTTCATTGACCCAGCTTCAAGAGGAAAAAAAGCTTCCTGGGGGTGCAGTTTCCAACACCCTCTGAGATTGTTAAGTGCTCAGCTTTCTCCACTAGCTCTCCTAACGGGTTTGTTTACCTTGCATGTAAATGTGGGGTTTTTTGTTTGTTTGTTTTTTGTGTGTCTTCGGTCACACTTTGCTTAATTTACATTGGAGATTCATTCAAGCAGGTGGAAACAGATGTGGCTTAGGCACTGCTTGCCAAATACTTTTAAAGAATTTATTTCTATATCTATAAAGTCCTTTGTGGGTTTACCATACGTACATCATGCAAAAAATATTAATGATCAGCAAATTATTAGTTTTCCAATGATCTGTTACATGCCACCTTTGGGGCATATATCATGACAACAGTGTGCCAGCTGGCATTGGAGTGCTTTTAGGGTCACACTTCACCCACTTATAAAACCAGAAGAGGGTTAGCCAGTAGCTTACTCATAAGCAGCAGGTCAGGAAAACTCTTTCCTGGACAGGGCATCTGCCACCACATTTGCTTTCCCTTTACACAACCAATCTCCACTTCATATTCTTGGAGCGTCCTGCTTCATTGTAGCAGTTTGGAGTTGGAGCCCTGGTTATGTGCAACCAAATCAATGGAGAGTGGTCACATCGAACGCCTGATTGTCAACACTATGGCATAACAGTCTTTCTCCGTGACAGAGTAATTCTATTCAGTGGGTGTCAGTTTCTTGCTTAAGAAAGCAATGGGGTGTTCTTAGGGTCATACTTAGTGTTTTTCTTTTAGCCTTGTCCTCCATTTACCAGTTTTCTTTCTTCTATCTTCTGAGGCCAGGTTGCAAACAGCCTTTTTGCAAGGGGAGGAAGGGAAAAGGAACAGGAGTTGCAAAGGAAGCCTGCTGTATGGCCAATGTATGAGACAATCACAATAGCAGCCTCTATAACTAGGACCTGCTTGTCACTTGCCTTGGAGTTCCTCCAGGGAGCAAAGCACCCAGAAAAGGAGACAGAATCATGACATGATGCCCTGCTCAAAAAGCAGGGCCAACACAACTGGAGAAACAAACAGTGCACTGAATAGCTCTGAGAGTCTGTGTTGCTTTCCTGGTGCTCCTCAAAGGTGGTGCTGCTCCACACTGCTACCCACACAGGGGCTTCTTGCCAATCATCCAGTGTTGTCCTTGAAGCAGTCAGCCATTTTCATGTCGTCACTGATTATTTTTTAACAAAAAGAAATGACAAAAAGAAGGATTCATTTGGGGCACCTCATCGGGTAGGTACTGGAAACCAGGAGCAGTCCAGATTCAAACCTTTCCCTGAACCCACTACATCTGGGGAGAGTCCAACAATGAGCTCTGGTTATGGCCCTTTGCTGTTTCAAATACAGATGGGCGAATCTCTGGTAGTTATTGTGACATTACGCTCCATATTCTTTATGAAAATATGCTTATGATATGGATATGACATAACTGAGATATACTTTATGCAAGATGGCTCATGTAAGATATTGTTGGAAAGGTTATGATTTACTGAATTTGATTATCCAGCTTGTATGCATATATCGTTTCTGTATCTATAGTTAGGAATATGGACTATGTAACAATTACAACTGAGCGTGTATTGGAAAGATAAACACCTGATAACAGGCCGTCAGATTTGATGGGCCATTAGGAAGAAACAACAAGACTGTGAAGATATTAATCTCTGTCCCTCCTGGGAGGTGTCCTGGGATGTAACTGTGACACTACTCGGTCAGGTGGTCTTGTCATCTGCTACTAAACCTTATATTGGAATTCTTGTAACTTTCCACTAAAAGAAAAAGGAGGGGTCAAGTTTTGGAAACAAAAGATTCTTATTTAAGGGTGAGGAGGAAAGCAAATGGGACGCTCTCCTCCGTGGCCTACCCAAGAAGAAGGGCTGCTGGAAGAACCTGAAGGGGCAAAGAAACTAACCTGAAGGAAAAGGCAGGGGAGAGTCCAAACTGAGACTGAGGTCCAGTCTGTAAGAAAAAATAACTGGAACTCGGAATTACAGAAACTCTGCATCCTGCCTAATTCAACTTTTAGGGTGAGAAACTACATTGTGTAACCAATTTCTTTAATGAAACAAGCTTGGTTTGCATGTTTTGTTTTGTTTGCTTAGTAATCTGCTTTATTCTGTTTGCTATCTCTTTAACCACTTAAAATCTACCTTTTATAGTTAATAAACGTATTTCTTGTTTATAATATAACCCAGTTTGTGCAAATCATAACTGCGGGGGGCAGAGGATAAGAGGCTGTGCCTACCTTCCTCCACCTTGAGGGAGGAGGCGGATTTCATGATATACCTTTGGGTCTGTCCTCCTAGGGAGGTGGGCACCTGAGTGCTGATACAAGACCCTTAAATTGAGTCTTCCCAGAGCTGATCTCCTTGTCTGTGTCATTCTGCAGTTGGGTGTGGCCCTGCCTGTGTGTGTGCTAGAGGATGCTTAAGAGCCTGGCTCAGCAAGACAGGTAAAAAGGGGGCCTAGGCTGGCAGAACAGGTGGGCTCAGTGGTATCTCAGCACATCAGGTGGCATCTTAAGAATGGGCAACCCGTCACAGTTATTTTTGTTTTTCAGAACCTCATTGGGTCAGTTATTGGTTTTGCAAAATGAAAATGGTTCCCAAGCAGATAGCACGGTGTGGGGAGAAAATGGGATGGGTGTCAGATACCAGTCTGCAGTTTGGACCCATCTCTGTTTACAAGAATTTGTGAAAGTATGTTTAGTCCCCACTGTATAAACTTGTATTGCCTATTGCAATGGGGAAGCCCACAGTAATGAATGTTTCTGACCCTCCCAGACACAGTATTTGAGAATCGCCCTTTTTGTTTTCAAATTAAATGAATGATTCACTGTTCCACTTAAAGTAACTTCTGTTGAGCCATTCTAGTGTGTATCCTGCTAGGTAGTGTGGGAGTAGTGTGCTGGGACCCTCTGCACTGTGTTTAAAATATATATACTTAAATCCTCCTCAGAAAGAAACAACCCCCCTTGTTCCATTCCCCCACTGTTACAACACATCTGCATTGGCATCTTGTCCAATCCTCTGTTCCTGACATTATTTGGATTATCCTCTGAATGGGGGAATAAATGGAAAATGTAACAAGAGGAGGGGACTGGTGGAGAGTAACAGTTAGCCTGCCCATATCAGTGATCCTTTATCCCATAAAAACAGATGGCACCAAAGACCATATATAATGTATACAGCCACATTGCCTATGCTCACCTCTAAGCTCTGAGGGTAGCTTGAAAAATCAAACCCCAAAATATCAACAATAAAGCACACTTCCTGGCAGGGTGAGTCACTCTGTAGAAAGCAATTATCAACTGATTTTAAGTGGAAGCCCGCTGCATTCTTAAATGATCTACTATACAGAGGGAATTTTAGGACAGGGCACAATCCAAACATTAAAAAAGAAAGAAAGAAACAAAAACAGACTTCTTGATTTCTGCTTTTACAATTTCAGGTTATCAAAGAAAATAAGTCTGTGTGCCCCATCAAGAGCAGATGGATGCAGGAAGAATTGCATTTTAGCTGAAAGGTTTAACCTGATGTATTAAAAAAGAAATAATGGGGAAAAAACTACCTCACTGTTTACACAAGATGATTTTATTACTTGTGGTGCTGGATTGGTGCTCTAGGAAAGCACAGCTTCTGTGTTCTGGCTAAAATGATGTGGATTGCTTTTTGCTATACAATTGCCTTGACGTCAACTATTTTACCAATAGGTTTTATATAGGTTATTTCTTAAAATGCTTTAGCATGTAACAACGTCAGGCATGTTAATGGCAGAATCATTATTAGATCTAGGATAGATCTATCATTGAGGTCAAAATGGCTGCTTATCCTTGTTTAGATGGTTCATTGGTCTTCCAAACAGGAATTTGTACTGACAAGGCCACACATCTGCTTTAAATTAAAATTTGGGGAAAGTGGGGCCTAGTTTGTCTGAAAATAGGAATTTTTTGTTTCAATTCTGTTTCAGATCCTCATGTTCCATATTTATAGGAAACTACTGAAGAAGGAACTACATGTGACAGATACTAGTCATGCTGTTTAATGCATCAATTGGAAGTGCTCAGATACCATAGTGATGGATGCTGTGACAAATATTGCAACCCCATGCAATATCTTTGGAGATCCTATTGTATTATGGTTATGAATGGTTTCTGCATTATTGTGTTTTACTCCATGGGAGAGGATTATCACAGCTCCTATAGAAACTAAAACAGCTGGGGATAATTAAGGTGAAGAACTGAGGTTGGAAACACCTCCAGCGAAGTAACACTGCATGGGAAGGCTTGCGTATATTGATTCAAACTTGGTTTTCTGAGACCAACAGACAAAGAAAGGGCTTTGGGTATAAAAAGGCTGCATTTGAACTGAGTCAGAGCCTTCTTCTGATCCAGCAAATGGACAGAAACTTCTGTTCAATAGAGGGGCCCAAACCTCCTTTATGCTGAAGGGCTGGAAGGACATTGAACTACTAAGGCCCATAAGACTGATGATGGATGAACTCTGGTAAACTTTTAGCATGCGGATAGGAAATTTTATTGTTTTTATGTTTTCTCAGCAATGCTTTTACCTTAAAAATTAGCATTACTTAGCAAGAGCTGTGTGGTAACTTGTAACTGCTGGCAATACACTTTTCATAGCCGTTGGAGAGAAAGCAAAGCACCGGTGTTGTCATCGATGCAGATTGGCTTGTTTGGGATATCACAGTGTAAGCCATGGAGCTTTGAGGCCTTAAAACTCCTGGTCAGAAGTGAGTAAGATTTGGGTCTCTGCCCAAGAGATGTGATGGCTGGGTGCCAGAAACCTTAAGTGGGTGCCCCCAAGGGACCACAGCCCGGGAATACAGATGCAGTTACCCTGAAACTGTGACAGGTGGGATATTGAAACCTGCATAGAATAGAATCCTAAATAAAATACAAATGATTACAAAAGACTGAAACAATAATGCAATAAAGCAGAACTTTTTTAAAAACATAAGGTTAAACAGAAATATCAACATACAATAAATTGGATAGTATAAAAAATACTCATGCAAACCTATGTACTATAAGACAAGAATTGTGGATCGGTTATAGTAAGATGAATGTATGAGAAATGAATGACCAAACTACTAGACAAATTGTTGGCTGACTGCTGTTTCCTTACACAGATATGTTGAGTGCACTAAATTCAACCATCCATTTTTGCTCATTTGAAAGACATTGTTCCAGTGCGATATAATTATTTGTATTACGAGTGCGGGCAAACTAGCCATTATGATTTGGAGGGGGATTATTTATTATCATCTTATCATCTGTCTTCCGGAGTAACAAACCTGATTATTATATATCAAAAAAGAAAGCTCTGATATGTGGTAGCTAGACAATCGATAAAATTTGAAACTTAGGTGCAGAAGTTAACCATCAGGGGACACAGAAAGAACGCTGGCAACAAGGCACTTGGATGCCAATATTGCTCTGTGCAATATGAAATACTGAATAAGGTTCAGGCCAAGGATATAGATATAAGGTGCTTATTGTTTTACTCCATTCTGAGTTCTAGACATTAGTGTCAAGGTTGCCTTGGAGATGTATTTGCAAGGCAGGGAGTCTCTGAAATCTGCCTTCAACAGATTTTTCTAAAAGCTTGTTTGTGAAAGAGGGGGAAAGAGAGCATATCTGGCAAATCAGTTTACATTTGTCATCAGTGTCAGTTATCATTTAACTAGTAAGTCTCCTTCCAGGAGGCTATCATGTAATTTCTCATTGGATAATATGTGGGGGGAAAGTCACCAATGTGTTTAAGCTACATTTCACTAGCAGGTCACCACAAAAGAAATAAATTAGTGGAATATTAAATCCTTTCGGTTTTGTAATTCTGACTTTAAAACATTGTTTCTTATAATGTGATTTTTAACATATTTTATAGTGTGTGTTTTATCCCAACTTGAAACGGTAGCAAATAAATACTGCTAGTGAGAGGTAAAGAGCCCCTGCATGGTTTGGTTTGGAAGGGGCTTTTGTACTAATTGTTGGGGCTTCAGCTTGAAAGGGTGGCAAATTGAACCTTCAGGTGGAACCACTCTCACCCCTGCTGGTTTGGCGCACCCTTACTTGAATTCTGGGGTTGTGCTTGGGACTGTTTTCAGGGTACCCAGGACTGTGTGTCACCTTGTTACCACCTGCCTCCAGCGTGAGGCAGTCTTAGCTGTGGTGGCTGCATGTTAGCTCACTCACATCACCACCCCTTCAGCCACTCAAGCACTCTCCTCTGGGCTATGCCAGCCCTGTTTTTGCCTTGCAGGTTAAGAATAAATGCACCCCAGTCCCGAGTCCCCTTGAAGTGTTCCCCTGTGATAACCAGCCCCCGACAGTGCTACTTACAGAAATCCCAGACCTTTACCTTAACTCGCTGCTCCTGTGTAACACACAGCACTTGTGAGCACTTATAATAAAACAAAAAAGGGATATTTAAGAAAGAATAGAGATTCCACTAGAAACAAGAGAGTGATGGAAGCAGATGGGTTACAGTACAAAACAAAATCAGAAAATGTGAACTACCAGGGCCCACACTTATTAATAGCTCCCTTTCCTATCTAACAAAGTGGGTTCTCCCCCTCACCCCCCAACATTCAGTCTGTTGAAGGGCTGTCTGGATTCACAGGAACCAGGATCCAATCTTTCATGAGTTAATGAAGTTTCATGACATTGGTTCATGGAGTTTCATGGTCCTGCTTTGAGCAGGGGATTGGACTAGATGACTTCCTGAGGTCTCCTCCAGCCCTAATCTTCTATGAGACACCCACACTCAGCAAAATGTCTCCTTAGTGGATGGATGCAGAGTGCCTTTCTCCATACTGTGATATACTGAATCAGTCTTTTGTCATTATTCACAGACACTGTGAGCCCTTTTTTACCTCCAAGTAATAGTTTTCCACTGAATTTTCTGAGTTGATGCAACAGTGGACAATTGAGCAAGACATTATATAACCAGCTCGCCAGAGAGGGGTGAAAATTCTCTTCCACTTGAATGGGCCAGTACTGAGACACATGATTCCCTGGTGGCTCACTTTTTCTCCAAGATCATAAGGGCATAATTCTCAATATAGTTACATTATTCCTTAAATAATTGCAATGATTATGAGTATCAATAACTTAGAAGTGTCCAGTAGATACCTCACATGCTACCCTTTAGGGATAAATACCATGAAAGCCATGTATTGGGTGTAGTGAGTTTGCCAGGTTTGAGGCAGGTGTTGCTTGTAAAGAACCACAAACCCTTTGCCTGTTGCCGCTAATGGGGTTCTGTGTCACCGTGTTCTGTACTGGGGATGGGTGACCCTTCCTATGGCTTCAGGGCCATCTCACCATCTTTCACTGCTCATTGAGGGCCATTTCCCCCTCCCCCACACCACAAGCAGAAAACAGGGAACCACAATGAAATTGAAATGAATCTTCAGGTGCCAGGAGCTGGTCCGAGCCCTCTCACCTTAGGATAATGGGCCTGGGGTGTGTGGAGACATTTCTTCCCCTGAAGAAGATGAGTACTGGTCTGAGGCAAGGACAGATAGTGCTCCATAGTCAATAGCACAATTGGTACTTGTTTCCTAGCTACTGTATTCGGCATTATGAAGCACTAGCTGCCCCTGCCTCAGTCTCGCAGCTGCCTGAAGTGAGGAGAGGGATGTGTTTCCTCTTTTCCACTGTCCTATGTGTGGTCAGGCCACTTCCTGCTCCCCAAAAGACGCCCTCGCTTAGGCTAACTTCAGGATTCTCACTAAACACTGTCCTACTTACGTGTGTCTAAAGCTGGAAATCTTAACATCTATTTTTAATCAATCTAGGTTAGTGTTCTACCTCAGCAATTCATTGTTAATATTTCTCCTGCTATGCTCCTGACACCAATGGGAATAAAAAGCATATTTTGACAGTATGTGCAGTCAGTATCTGGATTTCATGGCATTTGAAGGATTTTAGGGAAATGTTAAAGTCTGTTTAAAACCAAATGGTAATAGTGTAGGCGAGCCCAATTTACTTTAAATTTTATTTTGTATTGCATTCATATTTAATTAATTTTTAGCATTATTCCCAGTGAGTGTCCCTCTTTGAACAAAGTACTTTGAGCTCCTGACTTTACCCTTTCTTTCTTCTCCAGCACAATAAATTCTTAACAAGGTGCTTACAAAATTATAAGCTCTATGGTATATATGTGACCTTTTCACTTCACCCGCCCCAAGGCACAGTCCCTCTGGAGTAGATGGGGCCACCACAGCAATACCACACTGCAGTTTATGACATGAATAGAGAATGCATTAAGCACCCGAAGAGGCAGGGGAATTTAGATATTTGGAATGTACTCAAGTTGGAACTCAGCCAGGACATCATGGGTAAAACCCCTGCTCTCACAGAAAGTACCACATTTGGTTTGGCTTTTAAACAGTTCAAAATGAACTGGGCCTTGGTGTCAAATTTCACCTCCTCCAGCAATTGAATGCTTCCCTGCACCATCCCAGGGTATTGTTTCACTCTGACTCAGCGTGTTGAATCATGGTCACCTCACGTTTTCCCTAGGGTACTAATCTAGCCTGATGCAGTTTAGCTAATGAGATATGAGTGGACTTAAGCCCAAAGTTGTATGGTGTAAATCGGTAAACTACACTCCGATTATCAGCGCTTCACAACAGAGCATGTGATTATGTGTCACAATTGTTAGGTTGTGACACATATACAGTAAAATAGGTTGAGCATATAGAGGGTGGCTTTGATAATGAAAGTCAAATATGGTCTAATGATCATAGAAATTGTTTTTGGACTAATAGGGTTTGGTAGCCAAGAGGTGTTTAACTATGAAAAGGGCACATATGTAAACTTGTGCTGAATGCAGATTGGAGCAGCAAGTTATGTAGCTCTGGTTGGGCCTTTTAGGTGTGGTTCGTTTGTCAGAAACTGGGTCTGATAGATTGAATCACAATTAAATTTACATCAGTGTTAACAGATAACGCAAAACATGAGGTAGCCCTCTAGAAAGCTGTTTGGTTTTCTTGGTCACAAAAAAACCTCTGAAAACCCCAAGAAAGTCCTGTCATTAAGGAAAAGATCTACCGTATTTAATTAGAATGCAGCCAATAGAACTGAGTTTTATTCATTATTATACAAAGATATAATAAGGCTATATAGAAATATATAGAAAAATGTCAAGAACTTAATTTAATAAATGATATCGTTTCTATAAGCTTTTTCAGAGTTTTCTATAGAAATCTATAGCTTGGATATACATTTGTATTAAATTCTGCATAATGGTTAAAAATTATAGAAAAAATATCATTTTTCTATTAAGTTCCACAAAATTTGTACCTTTTACGTGGAATGGGTTTCAGCTACAGGAAGCATCACTGATTGAAGATTGGCCCAGACTTTATTGTTGTTACATACACAATTTTGCTGACCATTTGGAAGCACCCCGGGAAGCACACCATTCAATAGACCACTGCCTGAGAACAGATATCACCTGTGAACCAGACACTGTAGCAGGCTGGTCTCCCACTCCGGCTCGGAAAGAGTTAAAGCCAGCCCTGGGAGAGGGCTGAGGATGTGAGCTAAAGGCTTGCTGATTGAGGAAGCAGCCGCAGCTGGGCCATGCCCCAAGCAGGCCACAGTTGGCCCTATAAAAGGCCAGTGAGCCAGGAGCTGGCAGAGTCTCTCTCTGGCCGTAGAGAGAGAAGGACCTGGCTGCCTGGAAGCTGAGCAGGGTGCTGAGAGTGGAGCAGGGCTGGAGGAAGGCTAGAGGAGCTGGGGAGCTCCAGCCTGGCAAACTCCCAGGCTTCAGGCCTTTGATGAAAGGCCAGGAAGGGTACTGGGTTGCAGGAGTGCAGCCCAGGGTAGGGCAAGGCAGCAGGTCCAACCCCCTCTTGCCAATGATGGTGGCCTTTACAGACTTCAGGCTGCCCGAATGAGTGGGGGCTAGATGGTGACTGGCGGTAGCCACTGAGGTGAGGTGAAGATAGGGGATTCCCCTGAAAGGGGAGACCCAGATTGGGGGTTGCTGTGATAGGCAGAACCCCTGGATAAAGGGCACCAGGATCTGGGAGGGACTTGGGGGCCAGCAGCAAGTGGGATATCCGCCAGCAGAGGGTGCTCTGGAGCTGGAAAAGCTGATTCCCTGGTCGACCAGCAGGAGGTGCCGTGCTGGTGAGTCGCCACATCGTTACAGGCACCGACAGGTAAACAGATAGAGATACCCAGAGATGTGATTAGTGGTCTCCAAATGGTGTTAATTAGCAAGGTATGTGATATTTACACAACCCTTTACAGACAACTCAGGACTGGATGGCATATGCATTGCATGTGATAATATGGCGTTGAATGTAACATAAACAAAGCACTGTTGAGTGATCTTAAGAGTGAGCCATTACTGTCTCACTAGGATATGGCATAAGAGTCTGGAGGTGGTAATGAGCCTTAAACCTCTCTTTTAAGACATTAACTAATCCATTGGATCGGTTAATGTGTAAAACATGCTGTATCCATTTGTTACTCCATGAAATAAGATGGGTAAGACCCTAATCCTTATTGCAGAAACCAATCATGTTTTACTGTTCACCTACAAAGGAAAGCTGTCTCTGAGTGTGGAGGGAGGTGTTCACAGGATACTATTCCACTTCAGTTCCAAATTGATTCAATTTAGAAGACAGGGAGCTGACTAAAACAAATGGACTCATAACACTTAATTTATGGGTGAGAGTTCCGCCTGTAAAATGGAAAGTAAATTTCCAATATTAATGTGTTTGCTCTGATGTGAGCCAGGTGTTCCTTACAGGGCTCGACTGTAAAGGTGAATTTCTCCCTTTTATTAGCAAGTTACAGCTTTGCACATCTACCCAAGTCTGAGATGGTGACAGGAGACTAACATCCCATGGAACTCAGTGAACAGAGATGTCATTTCATAAAAATTCAGGGCTACAACAAGAACAAGTGCCTTTATGGCATTGTTGTTCAATGCCTTTTCTCCATTTCTAAGCTAAACCATGAGTCCTCCCTGTAAAAGTACACAGTTAAAATGGTTGTCTAGAAAGAGTTTCTGACCAGGAATGTGTGTGGTGTTTTGGTTTGTGGTGTTTGTTTGGAGCAGGGGATTGTGTGCAAAGATGTGTATATTGGAAGCAAATTCTAAAGAATAGTGGAGATTATGAGGACAACGTCAGACAATCAGATGGAAAAGGGATTTGAAGGCCAATATGATTTTTTGCAAAAGCTGATATGCAATAAGTTTAACATTTACATAGGGATTTACTTTTTCAAAGTACTTTGCCAACTTTAACTTATACTCACACCACCATTGTGAATTAGATAAAGACAATATGGCCCAGAAATACTGTCATTTGGTCCTGAGTAATGCAAAAGGGATGGAAAACAAGGGAAATCTCCCTAGGAGGGAATTCTACCAGTGTGGGGAGTACCTAGCTGGCTGCTACTCCAGCCCCCATTCTTTCATATCTATTTTCAGCTGGTGAATGGTCCTATTGCCTATATCTCTGTCTGTGTCATTCAAGGTGCTGGAGCATCTCATTCTTCAGTGCATCTCCCCAGAAGTGGGGCCAATACTCAGCATTGAGCAAGCATGCTTTTGGAGAGGTTGGCGCACAGGAGATCAAATCCGAGTCTTAACAATATTCATCAAAAACAGTTTTCAGAGAAACCTGAAGACAGAAACCATATGTCTGAACCTAACAGTAGCATACAACATGGTCGAGCATATGAGGCTCTTAGTCAAATTGGCAAGTGCACTCCCAGCATGGATAGTCAATGTCAATGACCTTCTCCTCCACAACAGATGTTTCCAAGTACACATCGGAGACAGAATTAGCATGTGGAAAAGACCAAACCAATGACACTCCATGGCTCTCTGATGGCACCAATGCTTTTTAACCTGTACACAAATGACCGTGCACTCATTCAGTCCCACAAGCTCACATATGCAGATGATATTTGCTTAGGCATCCAGGCATGGTCATTCCCAGAACTTGAAGACACTCCAAATGCTGACTTGATTAAGATGGCTGAATAATGTAGTTGGTGTCATTTACAACCAAGTGTGACCAAGACAGTTCCAAGTGTTTTCCATCTTTACAACACCAGAGAAGACCAAGAGCTGAATATCTTTCTCAGTGGACATTGCTTGAAACATGATCCCACCCAGTCTACCTCTGAGTAACCCTAGATACAGCTCTCATATATCTTACCCACCTGAAGAACACTATGGCTACAGTGAAGACACTTAACAAACTTCTAAGCAAATTGGCCAGCACTTCATGGGAAGCAAACACTCAAACTCTGCAATCATCTGGCTTAGCCCTCTATTACTTGGCAGCAGAATACAATGATCGGGTCTGGCTCTATTCATCTCATGTCAAGTTGGTTAACACACAGCCATGCACATCATAACTGGGACAATTCAACCCACACCAGTGCCATGGCCCCCGAAGTTAAGCAACATCACTTCTCCATACATCCTTCAGGAGAATGCTACAGGCAGAATGGTTGAGAAGATCAGGGCAAGCCCGAGTTTACCACTATCCACAGACCTCTTCAACCACCCCAAGAGCACACTTGTTATCAAGGCACCCACTGTGGGCCCATTTGCCATGCCTAGATTTCTCTGCGATATCAATGTGGCATGAAGAATGCTCCACAGCTGACATCAACAGTGGTTCAAGTAGGACACTATGGTACAGTACGCCGGACCAGTGAGATATTTATAGCCGGCACGTTGTACTGGAAAGACATGGGGCTGCTGGGCGACCCCACGCCAGCAGCTCCTCCAGCACAGCTGTACCAACCCCAGCTCTGCCCCCAGCCTTTCCACACAGCTGTCTCCTGAGTCCTGTCTGGGGTCTGTGCAGCAGCCCCGCAGGAAGACAGAGCTGGGGGCAGAGCTGGGGACAGTACAACCATGCCAGAGGAGCTTCTGGCGTGGGGCCACCCAGCAGCTTCACGTTCTGCTCCTTTCGTTCCTGTGGTTCCAGTGCAGTGGGGGGAGGACAGAGCCCCCCATCCCCCCGACACACCAGGTAACATGGAATGGATTATGGGAGGCGAGGGGAGGGGGAAAGCACGGGGCCCAGGGCTCGGGTTGGGGTGGGGAGGAGTCAAGTGAGGAGTCAGGTAGGGGGTCGTGTGCCTCCCCTTTAGCTGGTGCAGCATACTGATAAGAAATTCATTCTACTTGCACCACTGGACATCAGAAACCAGTCTCTTATAACTGACCCAAGCATGTGTGTACCCAGTTTTGTCACACTATTCATGGGCCTGTCTGAACCATTTTTGAATGGGCCAGTGCGAATGTAAAGCCAGCCTTCACACCTGGGGCCAATGACAAGCTCCCACATGTAGCTGTGGCCAAAGACAGACAATATCACACATCACCATGACTGTCCTCTGACCAGATTTGATGATGGTCTAAGTGCTTTGCACTTTCATTGATGAGGCTGCTGCAAATTGGCTTGGCAAACCCTACATCCAACAAGGAGAAAAATGGTCCTCTGAGAAGCATAGCAAACTGATGTCATGAAGAACAGCCCTAAGTTCAGTACAGAACCAGCTCAAGGGGGAAAAAAGAGTACAAACCAGCTACACACACACACACACACACACACACACACACACACACACACACACAAAATATTGCAAATGGCAGCAATTCTGTATTGAGATTATTTTTCTCCCTATTTACTTCCCCATGCCACTCTCTCTGCAGCTCCTTTCTATGGCAACTCTCCATTTTGCCACGCCATCCAATTTGAACATTGACCAAGATTTCAATTCAACCCCCCACTTGGCCATGGTCTAGTTACTGCTGCCCTTTGAATCAAGGAACAGCATGGTGCGATGCACTTAAAAAACTAATAGTGACTCTGTTGGATGGTAGTAGAATGACTTAGTCAACATTGCTATTATTTATATTACAGTCATGTCTAGGGACCAATTGAAAACTAGGCTCCCTTGTGCCAGTAAGTGCACAAACACAGAGTAGCAAATGATCCCTGCCCCAGAAAATTATATTCTAAATAGCCAGGCATAGGAAAGCTAGGGAAAAGAATATAACCTACAAGCAAAGTGATGGTCTGCAAGTGTCATGTTCTTTCCACAATTATTTTGATGGGGTAGGAGGACAGGATTGGTGGTGGATTTTTCGGCTGTTTGTGTGTTTTAATTCTTTGTGTTGGATGGATTTAGCTAAAGAGAAAGACAAATGAAAGGAAAGGGGACACTGATGGATGGGAGATAAAAGAGGAAGGATAGGGACAAAAGGTCAAGAAGGAAGGAGGGGAGCAAAGAGGGTGGATGGAGTGAGGCTGATGTGAAGAAATTCTGTTTGCTCCTGCCCCTACCTCCTGCCACAATCAACTCAAGGGAAAGAATGTCCAGAGAGAAAACTTGGTGGAAGACTGTGGTTATATCATTGGTGTCTGACCATATCTGCTTGAACTGCTTTTGCTAGCTAGAGATAGGGATGGTTTAGAGGGTTGGATGCTGTTATGGGTGTAAGGCAAACTGGGCTCAACTCCTCGCTCAGCCATAGAATTTATGTTATCTTGAGCACATCACTGATTCTATACTTTATCTCAGTTCCCCATCTGTGAAGTAGGGATAATACATCCTGTCTCGCAGGAAGTTGTGTTGTGAGGATAAAATCCATTAATACCTGTGAGGCGCTAAGATAGACGGCAGTGAGGATGGTGTGGATTCACACTGAGAGTTAAATTATATTTATGTGAAATTCTGAAATCTGCCTACTCTAAAGTCCTGTGTATTTTATATGAGGAATGTTTGTGACCAAACATCTGAGAATTCAGTTTCAAATCTTATTTTTCCTTCCTGCTTAGTGGCTGATTGATATTTTCTCACCCCTTCAGCTGCCTCTGATTGGAATAAAGCTAAGTGGTATTTTGAGGAGGATGGTTACACAGGGTTTGAGCTGATATGCTCGTTAACGGAGCATCTTTCCACCATCCCTCATTCCCTCCCCACCTAACACACAAAATACACACACCACAAGATCCTCCCAGAACCACCCACTGAGGTGAAGAAGTCACACACAACATCTGGTCAGAGATGCCTTTTTTGGTGCCCAAGGTCAGGCTGGTTGAACAAACATCGGAGGTGACAGGGATGCAGTCACTCCTCTAGGAAGTGGGAGTTGTGTTCATCTGGATACAGAGAGAAGATTCTAACTTATACAGAGCATTAACTGAATTATCAACCTCGACTTCTGTTCCTCCCTGGAACAGTTTTAGCATCCAATCTTGCTTCCCTTCAAGTCAATAGTTTTGCGATTGACTTCAAGGGGATAAGGATCCAGCCCTTAATTTCAATTTCCACTTATATCCTCACCCTAAGCACCATTGTCTGCTTTGTTAATGAACTTTCCTAACTCATTATTTGTTCCAGCACAAGTAATTGCTTCTCCTCTGTTCTATGTAGTAAAATAAATGGAAAAATCCAGCCAAATAATTGATAAATATGGACTGTGCTATTTATAGCCTCTCTGGAAAGCGGTGAGGAGTGAGAAGGCGGCTGTCATTGCTGAAGCATGAAAAGCTTCAACCTAGGCAATCTGAGAATGCAAACATGTATCTCGGCAGGAGGGAAGGGTGCACTGGCTTTCTCTCCAGAAAAAGAAATTAAAGCTTACTGTGTTCAGCAGCTGCCTTTGGACCATCTAAAATAAAACCCCTTTGCACTGATTCTTATCTAGCTCAGCTCCTATCACCTTGAAGAAAATCAATCTAAGTAAAACACCAGCCCCTTTTTTCATAATTTTTCATAAGTTGGGAATTCTGCAGTCTTCCATTCACTGCATTTTCATGTCTAGTCTAGCAGCTGAACAACCTAGAGGTATCTACCAGTAGGGCTGTATGTACTGTACAGTCCACCAGGTACACCAGGGATAATTGCAGACACAGTATGCTGCAATGCAAAATTAGCTGGGTTCCATGGCTCCATCTAGGTACAAAATAAACAGCCTGAAGCACTCTCTCCTGTTTTCATTAGTGGCTAGAAGTTTCAAGGCAGCTCAAGGGAGGGAGGTACCCAGCTCCTACCGTAACAGGCCCAGGCCCTTTGAAAATCTCAGCCATTATGATTGTTCTTCTTTCCTGGCTGTGGACCTCTTTGCAAAAGCTCTAACTGAGTCCCATCCTACTATATTCAGATAGAGGTGTTCCAAACACTCCTTTCCCTCAGAGTCTGCTCTCCAGCACCCATCCCATGTTAAAAAAACAAATCATGCATAGTATCAGTGATCTGCCTGGAAGAGTTGAGAAAGAAATGAACCTTTGGGTCTGAGTTTTAATTCTGGACCACACTTAGATACCACAATGATAGGCACTCTCTCAAATCTTAAGCAAGAGGCAGAAGAGAGAATTCTACTATAGCAGAGGTTCTCAAGTTGTGGTCCATGGGGCACACTCTAGCAAACTGCAGAAAACAGGCTGGTCACATGACTCTGGCTCTCCTCCTTGTTTTTAGCAGCTATGTTGCATTAGTATACAGGTAAAATGTATTAGATACTTTATTAATATGGCTCTTCTATATCAGCAATTGCTGTGATTAGCATAGGAATGTCATGCTATTGTAAGTCAGAGGGGAAATGATTCACACAATTATAATGGAGGATAATTGTCTGAGAAAATGTAATCTGTATTTCCTGTTAACATTGACATAGGGTAACAAAGGTGATTGAGCAAAGACTATATCCTTCAGAATGATCCTTAGTACAAGTTTCCTTCTAACCCTACCTCCCCCAAGCTGAAATTCTAAATGCCTTTTACGCAACCACTTCCTTGGGCTGTGCTCTGCTCCTGAATTAGGGGAGAGATGTGTTCTTGAATTTAATTAATTCTTAAGAGATACTCATGGCTGAGATATGAGGGAAGACACAACTCACAACTCAACCATGGAGGGTGAGAAATTTTGGTCCAAAAATTTATCATTGAGCCAGCACTGAATGATCCTGAACTCCCAACCAGTGTAATTGGGGGGTTGGAGGCAGGGGCAGGAATTCTATACATGGGCGGAAAGAACACCAACATCTTTCCTCCTCTCCTCCATATGAACACCAAAGATTTATTCAGCTCCTATCACAAACTCCTAATATAGGTTCCAATCCCTCAAGTATTGAAGTCAGTAGGTGTTTTGCCTTTTGACTTCAAATGGCAGCAAAATCAGGTCCCTACCTTTCTTCAGATCAAGTGAAGAGAGTTTTACAATCATTTTAAACCCTTCACTTTTAAACCCTTTTAAACACTTTTAAACCCTTCCGTGTGTGACCAGCACACACGGAATCAGCTTCCTTCAGTTGTAGGCCTCTCAGACATTGGATGGTGTACCTTTGTGGCAAGAGTAGATGTACTCACCGGCGTAACCTGCTGTAGATGTGGTTTAAGACGTTTGAAGCCACAAGCAAAACTCCAAACTATGTGAGCTTTAAGACGTTCCTAGTCACCAGGAGTCCTGCACCAAGTCTGGCTTCTCCCAGTCCCTTCCCTGTGTTGCTTACTCTGGCTCTGCAGGCTCAGGTCCTTTTAAAGAAATGAATGCATAATTGTTCCTGCTGTAAGACCTAGTCCAGTGGTTCTCAAACTTTTGTATTGGTGACTCCTTTCACACAGCAAGCCTATGAGTGCAGGCCCCCCATGCCTTATAAATTAAAAACATTTTTTTTATATTTAACACTATTATAAATGCCGGAGGTGAAGAGGGTTTGGGGGTGGAGGCTGACAGCTTGTGACCCCCCAGGTAATAACCTCACAACCCCCTGAGGGGTCATGACCCCCAGTTTGAGAACCCCTGGCCTATTCCTGTCCTATCTGTCAACTCTCGCCTGCTCTTCTGGGTTTTTTGTTTTTATATTTTTGTCCTTTTCCTCTTTTTTTTTTCTCTGCTTATTCTTTCCCTCTTTCCTCCTCTCCAATATACCTATAGGGTGAGATTTTCAAAAGTGCATCATTGGCCTAGTTCCACTCCCACTGAAATCAATGGGAGATTTACAACTGACTTCAATGGGAGCTGAGGCCAATACTTTGTAAAATCTGACTAATATTTTCCTGTTCGTTCCCTAGTCTTCAGGCTCCAATTTTCCCACCACATTCTCTGTAACTCTTATTCATACTTAAATGTTCAGGACTTAGTTTTCCCTGCTGCCTCATGAATTGGTTTTCTTTTGTCCTCCCACTCCCTGCCACAGTCCAGTGCTTGCCTCTGTTAGCTACCTGAACATTGTGGCTGTTTGGCTTAGTTGACTTAGGCTTGCCAGTTGTGGAATGGCCCACGGTCAGTATAAGGCATTGTTTCCACTCTGACTGGATTTGTGGGGTGACTGGGAAACTTCTGAGAGGGAGGTAAAAGTGTAATGCAATACAGAATAGCAGATTCAAGAACTGAAGAATGAGTACGTGTGCGTATGTGCATGTGCGTGCTTATTCACTCTTTTTTGGGGAATGACCATAGTCCATAGCTTACAATGTCCTCATTCCTAGTGTGCTCTCATGCAAACATTCTCCTAAATTCCAGACAGAATAACTCCAAGAAAAAATAACCATCCAACTACTCCAAAATAGTCAAAGGTACCAGACCTGGTATGGGCCTTATTAAGTTAAACAAACTTTGAGCTGCTATAACAAATAGTCTGAGATAAAATGTTCCCTCAAAAAAAAAGAACAATTTTCAAATAGTACAAAATCTCTGATTTTTCAATATCTTATACCTAATAAATGCCTTGGCAATTTTCCTCCTCATCCCCTCTGCAGCCCAGCTTTAAAAAAAAAAAAAAAAAGAAGTCTTCTGCCAGAAGTGTGCATGAGACATTTCTAACAGATCAGTTGAGTTTTGGAAAAGTTGGGGAGGGGCAGAAAATGAGGCTAAGTTGCACAAGTTTTACGATGGAGAAACTATCGTCTCTGCAAAAGATCATGGCTTAAGTGTCATTGAACAAGGAATCTGAAAGGAAAGCTAATGAAATGTGGATTTTGGAGCACTTACAATAGTTCTGAAACACCTGGCAATCAAGAGTAGAAATGACATGTTTTTATTACAAAATAAAAGTTAGATTTCAGATAATCTTGCCATAAGGGAAGGATTTTACAAGTTTTATAATGTATTTTTGCAGACCTTTGGATAGCCAGAAAAAGTATCTGAATTTTCCATTATATCTAGTTACCAGAGCTATGAGGAACTTTTGTTTAAAAAGCCTATGAAACTATGAAAAATTCATAGACAAAATGAAAAAGATCCATTTGCTCATATAGTTCATCACCCTGCCAATGCAGGATTATTTCAAACAGGACATTTTCTAGCACTTTTGCTCTGTCTTGTTTTAAAAGTCCCAAGAAATATAGCTTTTACCACTTCCCTATGCAGGTTGTTCCAGAATTTAATAGATCTAACTCAGAAATGTTTTTTTTTTTTAAATATCCAGTGTGATTTTTCCCTTTCATAATCTTATCCTTCTCTCTTTGGTTCCTACATCCTTTCAGATAGTTGTGTCCTAATACAATTCCCTCATTTGTCGTTGCTTAATTAAATGATACATCTCTAACTTTCATAATCACCCAGCCTTAGAATTTGTGACTTAGCCTTCTGAAATTTGTTACTATCTTTCTGCTTATGAGCTGTACAAACTAAATACAATACTTCTTGGACAATTGCATGGCAACCATAAATGAGAGGACTGTCATCTCCCTGTTGTGTGAAATGGCTTTGCACATACAGCCCAAATTTGCACTGGTCTTTTTAGCTGCCGTATCACATTACAAACACATTTCACTAGCATCCCCAGGTTTCAGTCAACATTACTGACTCCCAGGTTTCTCTTTTCTCCCCATTCAATATGTGTTCTGGGTTATTAGCTAGTTTTATTAGCTTTGCTATTTTCTGTCCATGCATCTAATCTCTCTAGGGCCTTTATATTAGGTCTCTCTACTTAGTGGTGTTTGCAGCCCCTCCCAATTTAGTATCATATGCAAATTTCACTAAAGTACTATTTACTTGCTTTTTTAGCTCATTAATGAAGATGTTAAATGAGATTAATCTTAATGCCTATGCCAGTAGTATCCTACTAGATCACCTCTCTACAACTCAATAATTTGCTACATATCAATATCCTTTATTTACAGTCTTGTTGGCAATTTTCAATCCATATGATAATTTAAGAGTGGCTTGGATGGAAACTTATTGTTGAATTAATTACTTGAAAAAAACAGTATTTAATACTTAACTAAAATCCAAATATACAACATCTGCCGTGATCCTGTCTTCCACTGGTTTGGTGATTTAAAATAAAACAGTCGAGTTTGTTGGGCAAGATTTGTTCTCAGTCCTTGCTGCTTATTGCTGGTGGTTCACTTGGATTTTGTAACCTTTACTCATGTTTGAAACAACCTCATTCCACAAGCAGTCCCATAAAAATCAATAACACTACTTATGATGTAAAGAACTACTCATGATTAAGGGCGGAAGAATCTGTCCCTATATGTTCAGTGGGTATTTTCTGTGTATTTGGCTTTATTATTTTACTATTGATAAAGTTACATCTAGGGTATGATGTGTGCTAGGATTGCTTTTCTTTCCTCTTTTTTAAAGATTACTATTACACTTGCTTATCTCTAGTATCTCCCCTGTTATCTATAATCTTCTCTACTCCCCCAAAATTGCACCAATTTAATTTAAATTGATATTTTGGTTTAATTTCAATCAGTTCCTAAGCAATGTAAATTAAAGTGAAATTAACCAAAATAAGAGCAGCCACACAGAGGTTTGCATTAGTTTAACTAAATTAGTTTACAATAACATCATCAGTTAATCTGGTGCAACTTTCTGCTGTAGACCAGGCATGTGACTTATAAAGTACAATTATCAGCAGTTAATGCCCAAGGCAGTAGTTCTCAAACTAGGGCCACTGCTTGTTCAGGGAAAGCCCCTGGCGGGCCTGGCCGGTTTGTTTACCTGCTGTGTCTGCAGGTTCAACAGATCGCGGCTCCCATTGGCTGCAGTTCGCCACTCCAGGCCAATGGGGGCTGCAGGAAGTGGTATGGGCCGAGGGACATGCTGGCTGCCGCTACCCACAGTGCCCATTGGTCTGGCACGACGAACCACAGCCAGTGGGAGCCACAACTAGCCGAACCTGCCGAAGCGGCAGGTAAACAAACTGACCCGGCCCACAAGGGGTTTTCCCTAAACAAGTAGCAGCCCTAGTTTGAGAACCACTGCCCTAGGATATCATTAAAATTAACTGACTTCTATCTGTTCACATTTTCCAAGCTATTTTAAGCAGTTTTCCTTACTTCTAATTATTTAAAACTTTCCAGTATTGTGGAAAGGGACCTCCTTCGCCTGGCCGGACTTAGCGTTCCTCCCTCCGGCCATGGGCAGGCCTGAAGTAAAGCAATCCCACTCTAGAGAGTTTTTATTCCTCACTTGGGGGGGAGGGATAGCTCAGTGGTTTGAGCATTGGCCTGCTAAACTCAGGGTTGTGAGTTCAATCCTTGAGGGGGCCATTTGGGGAACTGGGGTAAAAATCTGGGGATTGGTCCTGCTTTGAGCAGGGGTTTGGACTAGATGACCTTCTGAGGTTCCTTCCAATTCTATGATTTTACAGTATTTACAAGGTGAGCCTCAAGGCAGGCCCGAGCAGTATTCTTCAGCTAAACAAAAGAAACTAGATCATAACACAAAAAGGGAATACTTTTCCTACCGCCTCTCCAGGGTGCTGCCCTGTTAAGCTAGTTGACCTGAGGTAACTTCTTTTCAGCTCTTAGGCAAAGAGCCTTCACCATTCTAGGACTGACATTCCTGCCTCTCTCTTATAGCTGTCCGGCCTGACTTTGTCACAATATTGTCTCTGCCTGCAGGTATATGGGATCTTGGGGAGCAATTACCACACAGGTGGGGTGCCAATTAATTTCTTTATTAAAGGAAAAAGGAAGTGGTGGGAATTTAACAATGAAATGTGATGGGATGGGGTGTATAAGGTATTTACAATAGACAATGATAAGGGGGGGTTCTTATTGAACAGTGTAGGGAGTTTTAACAGTGGGGTACAGTAAGTGGGGTTCAGCACAATGGGATACAGTACAGTCAATAAGCAACTCAACTTTATATAGGAACAACTCTAGATACAGTGTGGAATGCAAAATATAATGGTAGCTTCTATATAAAAATGGTATACAAAGTATATTAGAAAAATGGAGGCAACTAATGGGGTGTTATAACCACAAGTAAAATGTGAGTCACAGTGCAATAATACAATATGGGTGATAAGTAAAATTATGCAATGTAGAAAATTACTGACTTAATTTGTGAGGCTGTGATAGCAAGAGTGTACCTAAAAGCTGGGTCAAGAAGCGGGAGGGGAGTGAGTGATTAGTGGTAACTAACGACAGGAGAGTGCAGCTGCAAGCAGCGAGAGACTCTGAAGCCCTGTGGGGTGAAGCCCAGAGCAGCACTCTTCAGGAGCCTGCAGGCTGGAGGTACGGGAGACAAGAGCAGCTGGAGCGCACTTAAGGGGAGTCTGGGAGCAGCAAGAGGGGAGGGCCCTGAACGTGTAAGCGATGGGAAGGCACGTGGAGAATGGGGGAGACGGCTGAGGGAAGAAACAGGTTGCAGCAGTGGAGAGCACTTCAAGGAAGTTGCAGAGCAGCGAGGTGAAGACAAACGGAGCAGTGTGATGGTGATCTTCGGTAGGAGAGGGGCAGCGGAGGAGCGGGGGCACGAACACAGGGGATACAGGGAGAGGCAGCAGAGAGGTGTAAAGAAGGGCTAGAGGGACACCCAAAAAAAAAAAGGGAAAGAAGCGGCAAAGGGTTTGGGAAGTTACACGGCGGTGGGGGGAGCAGCAAGGGGTTACCACAGGGAGATACGGAGAAGTACACAGAGGGGGAAGATTGAGAGGGGGAAAAACAGACACGGGAAAGTTCAGGGAGAGATTGGGACAGTGGGAAGACGAATTCAAGCAGTAAAAACCTCATCTATCCTCTAAGTTAATTAAACTTATATAAATTACAAGCAGCTTATACAAAGTAATAAAACAGGTACAGAATACAACCAGGCAATGGTTTTTTTAAATCTATCTTAATCAACAACTAGGCAAAACAACAAATATCACAATTCTAAGCAAACTATAACAAGCAACTATACAGAGCAACAAAACAGCAAACTATAACAAGGCCGGTGAAACTTACAAGTTCTACAATCTTAGCAAACTATGACTTATTAAACTAAAAAGCAAAACCTACGGTGCACCTTATGCTATGAGGAAGTCACAGAGGGCAGAGTGGTATGTGCCCAGGATACAGCTCCCAAGGCAGCCCCCAAGGAAGCCAAGGGATGGTGGTTGCAGCAGTGGATACAGCTGAAAGCAGGGAGCAGAGCTTAGCAGCGGCACAAGCTTATTTTTAGCAGCAAAGCGCTGGGGAGTTTAAGAGAGGTTTTAAGACACAGACCAAAGTTTAGCTTGAGTCTGTGTGCTAGGGAAACAGAGCCAGCAGCTAAAGTAATAAAATGAAAGTATGGAAAGTTTTACAGAGGGATTCTTACCAGTCCCCAAGGCAGCAGCAAAGGCAGAAGCAGCAGTAACATCAGAAGAAGCAAGGAGGGCTCGGTACGGTCTTGATAATCAGGAGATCTCTCAGGCAGCAATTCATTCTTCGTGGGGTGGTGTTTAAAAACCGGGGGTACGCTCAAAAATAAAACGACAGCAGAGAAAGGATCCCCCAAAACCCCTGGCTGATCAGACCAGGCAGCAATGCAGGAACCTTTCTGATGTTTGTTTAAAAAATGTCTGTTTTTAAAGGCAAACTTAGGCAGTTTCCCACCAGTAATTTTGATAGGATCCCTCCGTCACAGGGGAGGAGGCACAGGGAAAAAACTGCAGGTGAGCACAGAGACATGCCTGGGCAGAATCCTGTGCAATAGGTGACTCAAAAGCACATGAGGCCTATGACTCATGCCCAGGATCTTAAAAACACAATAGGTCTTGCAGCTCCGGACATTGCCTGCCCTACACCAAGCCCAGGTTCAACAAGGTGATAACAGGACTAACCCTTTGAACAGGGCAGTGGTCCCACTTAGCACGCAGCACAAGTGGCCATCCCTTTGAGAAGGGCAATGGCTCTTGGTAAACAACTTAAGGGGCCTTCCCTTTGAGAAGGGCAATGGCTCTTGGTAAACAACTTAAGGGGCCTTCGCTTTGAGAAGGGCAGTGGCCCTGGTAAACAACTTAACAGTCAGGGAAGGGCGGCCACAGGAGGAGAACAAAAACAAAATGGAGTATGGGGACAGCTGTAAGAAACAAAATGGAGTAGGGGGATAGCTGTAACAGACAAATATATATTATTCTTGTTGATGACAGATTTGATAATAGTGTAAATTATCTCAGTCTCTTTTGCAGCACATTATTTATTATTCATCTTCATTTATTAATGGACCTGCTTTCTCCCTATTCTCTAATTCCTCTGATACATTTCTAAAAGTCCTTCATATTCCCCTCAATAACTCTGGCAAGCATTAACTCATTTTGCTTCTTTATCGCCTGGTATCAGGTTTTGCTGCAAACCTGAAACTTAGCAGAGGTTCATTGAAAGGTTCATAAACCTTCCAAATAAGGCAAGATCCAGTTTCAAGTGAATTTGCTCCCATGTATGGATTTCTGTCAAAGCCAGACAAAATTTGTTGTGGTAGCAATAAGCCAAATTTCTCCCCGAGGTCAATGGAGTTATGAATTTGGTCCAAGGTCTTCTGACAAGGCCTTGCATTTTCGCTTGTTTTTTATGCACAACTAGGTGTGATTTTTGACTGAGCTTTGTTTTGAATTTTAGAATTGTTCAAACCCAAAACTTAACACAAAGCTCAGAAGGGAAAAAACCCATGCAGGTCAGAACTGAAGATAAGGTTTGCATGAACCCCTATTAATTGTAATTTCACCCAGATTTACTAGGTACTGAAAGATCTAGAGATTTGAGAACTAGTCTTTGCATAAAACCTTTATATTGATAGGGCCAAATTATGCCACCTAAAAGGCAGACGTGCATCCGACGAAGTTGGTGTTCATCCAAGAAAGCTCATGCTCCAATACATCTGTTAGTCTATAAGGTGCCACAGGACTCTGTGCTGCTTGTAAAAGGCAGAGGTGCTCTGGGAAAAGGAAGAGATGCACCACCCAATCAGCGGCTGGAGGCATTATGCCTGCAGAAGCTACAATGCCTCCATGGGGCCAGATTTTCAAAAGATCTCCTTTCCCCTACAGGCATCTAAATGAAGTGGTGAGATTTTCAAAAGTGCTCAGCACCCAGCAGCTCCCACTGAGAACAATTGGGGATCCCTGCCTTTGGCTGCTGAGCACTCTGGGAAAATCTGACCATTGCATTTAGATTCCTAAATGAGAGTTGAACTATTGTGAAAATCTGGCTGTTAGTATAGCTAGCTCTCTCCTAATCCTGCCAGTATGAAGGAGGTATGTTTTCATCAAAAAATGTCCCTTTGGGACCAGCCATTGCTGCAGGCATTATTAGCTATTCCTTCCCAACTCAGATGTTTGCACACTGGAATGCCGAGAGCCACATTATGTCTGCCTTTTATTGACTTCCTCCCAATTTCCCCCAACTAGTGAATCCAGCAGCGCTAGTCTTAATTTAGCTTTGATTGTTTATACATTCCACTGCCATGGAATGATTGGCCCTGATTTTCCACCTGTTACATCAGTTCTGTGCCAGAATAACTCCATTGACTTGTACACAAGAGTGAAGAATTGGGCCTTTTGTAGTAAGAATGTTGTATCCATTAGGAGGTGTGTGTGTTGAAGGAAAGGTCTTTATTTCTGTTTGCTTTCTCCCTAGTTTGTAATTAGGCCAATCAATGTACTTAGGCAAAAAGCAAGGAGATAACAGCATTATCATTCTTTGGTAAATGAGTCTCTGTTCTGGTTGAAACCATGTATCATAGATTACTGTATATAATTACTATTGTTTCTGAGTGTCAAGAGATTTTACAATTACCTTTTCAAATGAAAATTGAACAAGGCTGAATATCCAAGGAAATGAGGAAGAAAAGTTCAAAAAGTCTGTTCTAGGAGGCTTCAATGTATAGTATAAGGGGGCTTAAAATGCAACTGTTATGAATTCACAGAGGGCCCAACTGCTTGCACCTTCTGCTGTAAAGGTTGTTTTAACTGGGAAACCATAATAAGACAGTCTAGAATGTAATAAAACGGAGAAAAATGGCTACTTTTGGAATTACAACAGATGGTTGTGTGGCTAGATTTCTTTCCTTTACTCCCATACAAACTAAAATCCATGCCAGCTATTAGTCATTTCACTTAAAATAACTACACTCATTAGGAAAAAGGTACAGCATATTTACATTATAATTGAAGACTTCTATCTGTCTAGACCAGAGGTGGGCAAACCACATCTGGCTCGCAGGACCCTCCTGCCCGGCCCCTGAGCTCCTGGCCCGGGAGGCTAGCCCCACGCCTCTCCCCTGCTGTTCGCCATCCCCTGCAGCTTCAGCACACCATGCCGTCAGCCCAATGCTCTGGGCGGCCGGGCAGCGCAGCTGCAGTGCCCGGCCTGACCCGGTGCTCTGTGCTGCACTGTGGCATGGCTGGCTCCAGCCGGGTGCCACAGCTGTAGCGCCGCCAGCCACTGGTGCTCCAGGCAGCACGGTAATGGGGCAGGGAGTGGGTAGGGGCGGATTGGATAGAGGGTATGGGAGTTTGGGGTGTGGATAGGGATCGAGGCAGTCAGAGGGCAGGGAACAGGGGGGTTGAATGCGGGCAGAGGTTCCCGGGGGGGCAGTCAGGAAGGAGGAGGGGGTTGGATAGAGGACAGGTGAGTTTGAGGTGGTGGTCAGAGGGTGAGGGTGTGGATAGGGGTCGAGGTGGTCAGAGGGCAGGGAACGGGGGGTGAATGGGTGCAAGGGTCCCAGGGAGGCAGTCAGGAAGGAGATGGGGGGGTTGGATGGGGCTGTGGGGGGCAGTCAGGGGTACTGGTTCTGGGGGCAGTCAGGGGATGGGGAGCAGGGGGGGGTGGATGGGGCCAGGGCCGGCTTTAGGCCGATTCGACCGATTCCAGGGAATCGGGCCCCGCGCCTAAAAGGGCCCCGCTCCTTAGGCACCTTTTTAATCTTTTTTTTTTAAACTTACCCCAGTCCCCGGCTGCGGTCTGCTCCGGGGTCTTCCATGGTCCCGCTCCTTTGAGCGAAGCGCTGGCGGGAGCGCGGCATGGCCCCGCTCTGCCAGCTAGAGCTCCAGCTGGGGCGGTGGGGCTTGCCGCGCTCCGGCCGGGACTCCAGCCGGGAGAGCAGGGCGGCGGGGCTTTGCCGCTCTCCAGCCGGGAGAGCGAGGCTGCGGGGCTTGCCGCGCTCCAGCCGGAGTGTGGCAAGTCTGGCGGCTCCGGCTGGAGCGCGGCAAGCCCCGCGACCCTTTAAATATCCCCCAGAGCCTTGGGGCAATGAGGGGCTCCGGGGGCTATTTAAAGGGCCCAGGGCTCCAGCTGCCTTTGCCACCCCGGTCCTTTAAATAGCCGCCGGAGCCTCGCCTCCCCCATACATTCCCCAGCACTCCCGCGGCTATTTAAAAGGTCCAGGGTGGGTAGAAGGGGGTTTGGGGGCTACTTAAAGGGCTGGGGTTCCAGCTGCCTCTGCTGCACCCCCTGACCTGCCCACACCAGTCCGACCCCCCCGCCTACAGCCAGCTCTGCACCCCTTGCCCACAGCCAACCCCTGCCAAACCCCCTGTCCTGTCTCCAGCCAACCCCTGCCACACACCCCTGCAGCCCTGCCCAAAGCCAGCCAGCCCCACACACACTGCTGCCCGCACCAGCCCTGCACACCCTGCCCAGCCCGCACTCTCTGCCCTGTCTCCAGTCAACCCCTGCTGCACCCCACTGCCTGAAGCCAGCCAGTTCCACACTCCGCTGTCTCCAGACCTGCAAACCCCTGCTGCTCCCACCTGCGGCCCTGCCTGAAGCCAGCCCACCCCACACCCCCTGTCTCCAACCAGCCTCACACCCCTTGCCCTGCCTGCAGCCAGACCCTACCTCCAGTCAGCCCCTGCTCTGCCTCCAGCCAGCCCCATGTCCACTGCTGCCCTGCAGTTTCCAGAGCAGTAACCCTGCACACCTGCTTCAATGAGGGGGGCAGGGAGCAGCTGGGACCAATACATGTGCACACCCCCAGGGAGTGGCGGGGACCTACACATGTGAAACGGCAGTCATTAATAGCCAATCAACAGCATATATGATGCAATGTACATAATATATAATTTTATTATTCATATAGTTATGGAAAGTAAATAATACATGAAAGAAATGAAAGGCTTTTTTTTTCCACTTTTTTTTTTAAGTCATCCCTGCCAGAGCCCCGCCGAAAATGTTTGAATTGGGCCCCACACTTCCTAAAGCCGGCCCTGGATGGGGCAGGGGTTCCAGGGTGGCCATCAGGGAACGGGGGGGTTGGATGGGGCAGGAGTCCTGGGAGGGACTTCAGGGAGTGAGAAGAAGGAGAGCGGGATAGGGGGCAGGGCCTGGCCCACACCTGGCTGTTTGGGGAGGCACAGCCTTTTCTAACTGGCCCTCCATACAATTTCTGAAACCTGATGCGGCCCTCAGACCAGGGGCAGCTTCAGGCCCCAGCACGCCAAGCGCGTGTTTGGGGCAGCAAGCCACAGAGGGCGCTCTGCCGGCGCTGCGAGGGCGGCAGCCAGGCTGCCCTCGGCAGCTTGCCTGGGGAAGGTCCGGTGGTCCCACGGCTTTGGCGGACCTCCCGCAGGCGTGCCACCGGAGGGTCCACTGGCACACCTGTGGGAGGTCCGCCGAAGCGGCGGGACCACCAGACCCTCCACAGGCAAGCCGCAGAAGGCAGCCTGCCTCCCATGCTTGGGGCGGCAAAATTCCTAGAGCCGCCCCTGCCTCAGACCAAAAAGTTTGCCCGCCCATGGTCTAGACAATAAGAGAGGGCTCTATTTCCAGGGATTTTTGTTTTGGGATCCTCCTTGGATTGCAACATTTCCCCCTTTATGTCCTAATCCAAGGCATAACATTTAGGGATAGCTCCGTGGTTTGAGCATTGGCCTGCTAAACCCAGGGTTGTGACTTCAGTTCTTGAGGGGGCCATTTAGGGATCTGGGGCAAAAATCTGTCTGGGGATTGGTCCTGCTTTGAGCAGGGGGTTGGACTAGATGACCTCCTGAGGTCCCTTCCAACCCTGATATTCTATGATTCTATGAAAAGGATGGACATGGTTCCCTTCAGAGCTCATGAGTGTCTCTCTCCAAACCTCAGCCAGAAAGAGGATCACTTCAGAGTGTTCCACTTGGAGCTGAGCATGACAACAGTTCTATATCAGCCAGACATTCATGAGGATGATGGAATTTACCTTAAAAGATTCTGAGTGTGTCTTTGTACATTGGTTTCTCCCATTCCCATCTTTGTCTTTTACAGTAAATATGTCTTACAATATTTACATAGCATCTTTCATCCTCAAGTGATTTGCAAACTGCTTAGGGTCTATACGTCCTGCAGCTGCTTTGCAGTGGAGGTCAGCAGCAGGTAATTGATACATAGCACACTACGCAACAGTGTAGGAGAATTTTAGCTAAGGACAGCCTACTTTTATGGAAGGTTCCCAAAAACCTTAAAAAGCAGATGGAAGCTCCCCCAAAAGGACCCCTACTTCATGAAATTCAGATTCTGGGATGAAGGGCTGAGTCAGCCCTTCCAGAATTCACAGTTGTTTCAAGGAGTTGAAATATTTCCACTCAGAAAATTAGGCTCCTATCATCTCCTTTTTGAGTGCCTTCTCTCTCTCACTTCTGTTTTTCTGTCCTCCTCTCTTTTGTTTTCTCTGTTCTAGTGATCAACCATGGGGAATTGGAGCCAGGAATCCCAGAGTTCTAATCTGGGCTCTCAAACTGATTTACTTCCTGGCTTTGCACCAGTTGCAACTTTTCAAAGGCAAATTCAGCAATGTTATAAGTCCGGGGTGGCCAAACCGTGGCTCATCTGCCAAATGCGGCTCTTTTACAGTTAAAGTGCAGCTCACAGATCCCTCTACACTCCCCCACCATTTTCCGCCTACCAGACTGGGAGGGGGAGATAGGGGCTTCTTCCATGCAGTAGGGTGGTGGGGCTAGAGGCTTCTGTCAAGAGGAACATGCCTGCCAGGGCTTGGGGCTTCAGTAGGAGCAGGGCTGGAGCCCAAGCCCCAGCAGTCTCCTCCCATGGGACTGAAGCCCCAAGCTCCCCATCCCCATAGGGCTGAAGTCCCTAGCATCACCACCCCACCCTAGAACTGAAGCCTCAAGCCCCAGCAGGTGTGCTCCATGGGGCTGGAGCCCTGAAACCCCCTTCCACATAGGACCCCCAGCCCCGGCACATGCCCCAGCTCTCAAACTTCTGAAGATCATCATATGCGGCTCAGAGGGAAATTTGGCCATCCCAGTATAAGTGGCAGAAAATAATGTGGCGGCTAACAGACAGTCCCTTGCAAATGCGAGAACTGAATCTGGTCCCATGTGTCTGTTCCCAGGCTATAAAATCAGGGTAATGATTACAGCCAGTTGGAAAAATTGCAATGAAACATTTTTTTCAATCAACATTTTCTAATTTATCAAACTCAAAATGTTCAGCACAGACAGTTGGATTTCTGACAAAGTTCCAATGGAACATAGGGAATTCCGAAGGAAACCCAACTAGTTTCCTTCCAGCTCACCTGTCCAACTCCTAGACAGCCTGCATGGTGGAATGCCTCAGTCTGGGACACCAGGGCTTTCCAGGTCCATGGCTCCAGGGCAGCCTGGCTATGCAGACTGTGTTGGGGTCAAGGACTCTAGGGTTTCCAAGGTTCATGGCTTCGGGGCAGCCAACCAGGTGACTGCCCCTGAACCAGGTCTCCATTCCCTTGCACAGATAATTTCATTTTCATTCTGAATCAGAAGAAAACCACATTTTGTGATATTGAAATCTTCTGCAAAATGCAATTACCTTTTTCTGCCCAGCTCTAATAATGACACTTACCTAAGTCACAGAGATGTGGAGGACCAGTTAGTTATTGTTTGAAGAGAGCTTTGAAAATACAAAGGGCCAAGCATTAAGATTCCCTCTTTCTCTGTCTCTTGAGCCAATTTTCCTTTGTTCTTTCTCCTCTTTTTGCCCATTAGTCTTTTCCACACTCCTTTGTCCTCATTGCAGGTTCAGCAGCAATAATGCTCCACACAGAATTGCTGAAAGTTTCCAGAGAAATTGTCTGGGATTCTAGTTAGTTTCACTCTCCAGCATCTTCTTTGTGTAAAGTCTGTTTATCATTGATGGAAAAAATAGACTAGCATAAGAATCTTTCATTTTTGCATCAAACTCTTATGTAAAGAGTCGACTTCAAAGGGAAATGTTAGTCTAAGCTCATCTGACTGTAGTCATCTTTCTGCAACCAGCTTCTTGCATAAACGTGCTCTGGAGGGAAACAATCCCAGGTACCCATTTAGATTTGGCACTTTAGTTAGTTGCCTATGCCACTTTACACTGCTAGAGCAGCGTATAATAGCCGTAATGTACTGAGAATCAGGCCCTTGCTTAATATCGTGCTAGTTAACATGTGTTCTAACATGATGTAATTTTTCAGTGTTGGCAGGATCTAAGTAAGTGGAAGCTGGCCAGTCAAATCTGCAAAGCTGGAGGTAGATGGAAGGAGAGGGCTGAAATGGCCACTCTTCCAGCTTCATGTTCCTTTCCTTAAACCTATTCCCAGCTTCCCTAGTGACATGTTCATCCCATTCAAACTGTCCTTGTCCCACCCATTCCCAGTCCTCTCTCCTTATCACCTTCTCACTGCCATGCTTTTCTCCCAAGCCTCACTCCATTTCCCTCCTATCATTTCCCCCCATCACCAGTGGCGTGTAGCCCCTTGTTCCATTCTTTCCTTCCATCCATTGAAAGGGTATCCCTTGCCCCTTACTCATCTCACATACACACACACACAGAAACATGTTTTCCCAACTCAAGCCCCCAATGCCAAAGCATTCCAAATACTACCTCCCGCCACCCTTGTGCCCCAGAGCAAGCTCTCATCCCCTGTTGAGTTACCAAACCCATAAGGCAATGTAGCTCTGCAGTGGCCCCTGTGGCATGAGGCCCCAGGCAATTGCCCTGCTTGCTACCCCCTAGCGCTGGCCCTGGCTTTTATATGCAGAAAACCAGTTACTGTAGCACAAGTGGGCCATGGAGTTTTTATAGCATTTTGGGGGGCCTTAGAAAGAAAAGGGCTGAGAACTCCTGCCATAAGGTACCATCATCTTCTGCCCTCTCCCCCCACTGCCACTTGTAAAACCTGCAGAAAAGATACCCTAGTCTGGTTCAGGGAGCCCAAGAAATTGATTTTTTTTATTTTCACTAATTCATCAAATTGAAGTTGGTAGCATATGAGGGGACCTGCTTCTGGGTATTCAAACACAGTATTTGTCAGAGACTATAGTGGGCTTTGGACTGCTGGATGGTGAACACAAATCCTGTTTGTTTTAGGATGAGCAATAGCTGTCAGTTAACGTGGCTGAGAATCAGTTTTGATTTATTCTTTTCAAATTTTCCTTTCTCCTTGTAAATTTCACAGCAGCTGGGCATCTCCATTTGTCATGTGCCAGGATCTACAGTTTGAACCTTCTCCTGCCTCCCCAGCACCAGATGTACACGATCTGAAAAGGGCTACCCAAGCACCCTGTGACATAAGTTGTGTCAGTAGTTATTTTTATTGATCAATTGAATGAAAGAGCACATGAAGCCCACACAGACATGGTGCCAGAAAGTACATTTTTCATTCTCTCCTGGAAAAACAATTACTTTCTTAGATGTTGGGTCAAACTAATGCCTAGTTTAACCACCTGGCCTCTCTCAGAGTTACACCAGGAGTGAATGTGGCCCATCACACATAAAAGCTAATGTAAATGCATGGTTTTCCCCATCAGTGATTCTTTCTCCATTAGGCACTATGCACCTCTATAGTGGGTAAATGCAGCCTATGCACTTTCTGCCTTGACACATTAACAACTGCTCCAAGGAATAAATTGCACGTAATAAACTATGTATCCAGAGTTCCCAAAACGTTGTGTCTGATTTTTTCTCCCTACTGGCACCTGGCTAGTAAGGGAAAAGGAAAAAACACAGGAAGAGATTTATGGGTAATAGTAATATATGAAAGGGAAACATAGCCACCAAAGACTTGATTCTCCACTGCCTCACATCTTGGCTAGTCATCTATACTCGTGTAAAATAGGTGTAAAATGATGCTGTCGCCACATCAGGCTTCTCCCCCAGCTCCTAAGCATGCACTGCCACACCCAGGTCTGGTCTCCATTACAGACCTCTGGGTGATGTCGTTATAACAACCTAACCCCACAGGCAGATAGTGCTATGTCAGCATGCGAGCTTCTCCCACTGACATAGCTCTCTTCCGTTGGCTTAGAACGTCTTCATTACTGTGCTACAGCTGCATCAGTGCAGCTGTGCTGATGCAGCATTTTAAGTGTAGACCTGCCCCTAGTCTTTTGCAAGGAGGTTTATTTTCCTTAACAGAAGTTAGCAAACAAACAAAAAAACAGTCTTTCAACTTCTTCCTTGGCCTCAGGCTTCAGGGCCACCCCGTGCATGCGTCTCTGGCACTCCTGCTACTGGCAGCTTCCCAGTTTCAGTCAGTTCTGCTCCCTTCCAGGCCAGCAGCCCTAGGGCTGCTTCCCTGAGTCCCAAGCCCCTTCTTCCAGAGACCCACCGCAGGTTCTAACTCCAATCCAGCATGACTTTTCTTCCCCAGGACGCGCCATCTCCTAACTGCCCACTAGCAGCCCTTTTAGGCTCAGGGACATCCCAGACATCTTTAATGGGCTGGATTGGACTCACCTATAAGGTGGATAGAAAGCTGGCTACATCATCAGGCTTAAATGATAGTGATCAACAGCTCGATGTCTAGTAAGCAGCCAATATCAAGTGGATGCCCCGGGGCTGGTTTTGTTCAACATCTTCATCAATGATCTGGATGATGGCATGGACTGCACCCTCAGCAAGTTCGCAGATGACACGAAGCCGGGGGGAGAGGTAGATACACTGGAGGGTAGAGATAGGGTCCAGACTGACCTCAACAAATCGAAGGATTGGGCCAAAATAAATCTGCTGAGGTTCAACAAGGACAAGTGCAGAATCCTGTACTTAGGACAGAAGAATTCCATGCACCAATACAGGCTGGGGACTGACTGGCTAAGCAATAGTTCTGCAGAAAAAGACTTGGGGATTACAGTGGACAAGAAGCTGGATATGAGTCAACAGTGTATCCTTGTTGCCAAGAAGGCTAACGGCATATTAGGCTACATTAGTAGGAGCATTGCCAGCAGATCGAGGGATGTGATTATTCCCTTCTATTCATCACTGGTGAGGCCATATCTGGAGTATTGCATCCAGTTTTGGGCCCCCCACTACAGAAAGGATGTGGACAAATTAGAGAGAGTCCAGCGGAGGATAACAAAAATTATTAGGGGGCTGAGGCACATGATTTAAGAGGAGAGGCTGAGGGAACTGGGCTTATTTAATCTGCAGAAAAGTGGCGGGGGGAATTTGATAACAGCCTTCAACTACCTGAAGGGGAGGTTCCAAAGAGGATGGAGCTCGGCTGTTCTCAGTGGTGGCAGAGGACAGAGCAAAGAGTAATGGTCTCAAGTTGCAGTGGGGGAGGTCTAGGTTGGATATTAGGAAAAATTATATGACTAGGAGAGTGGTGAAGCACTGGGATGGGTTACCTAGGGAGGTGGTGAAATCTCCATCCTAGGAGGGTTTTAAGGTCAGGCTTGACAAAGTTCTGGCTGGAATGATTTAGTTGGGGTTGATCCTGCTTTGAGCAGGGGGTTAGACTAGATGACTTCCTGGTCTCTTCCAACTCTAATCTTCTATAACTCTATGATTCTATGATTCTGTGCTCTGGTCCAGGTGAGGGCTGGGCTTTATCTACAGGAACAAGCTATCCTGTGACAGATACCAAATGAGAGTGACTGTTTTATGCCCACTTGACATTCACTTGTAGGTGATGACAGAAGGTTTAGGGTAGTGGAGAATCAAGCCTTAAAGTTCTTCAACCTAGCCAGTTTAGGCCTACGTTTTAAAAAATCCAGAGGCTTCCTCTTGAAAGTAAGATGCTTAAACTACAGTAGGGATTGGTTCACTTAAGACCCCCTGCCACTGCAAGTGAGGAATGGTAAGAATGGCAAGAGGTCAGGGGGACCCCCTTGGAGTTTCCCAGCACTTCAACACAAACAGATTTTGTTCAATTATAGAGTTAGTTAAAGGTCTAGGAGTTTCTCACTTTGAACGAGCCCCATCTCTCTTCCCTACTGTTGTGAGGTACTCAGAACTATAAACAGTATTTGGGTGCTGTTCCACCAGACTTTCATCTCTCTGCTCTTAAATTCTCCTAGATTTCTCAATTTACAATCCCAACGTGCATTATTCTTTTTTGCTATCTTACTGTTTGAATACTGATATCTAATTTGCTGTCTTCTGTCACTGCTCAGTTTATCATTATTCTTTACAGGTTTCTCCTTCTCATGACATATCTGTGTCTCAGGGTTCCTCCTCTCCCCTCCCCAGATGTATTAGTCTGCAATTTTCCAGGTTAAATTTCATTTTATTTCCTGCCCACATTTCTCTCTCTCTCATGGGTCTGTCTGAAATTAGTGTTTTCAACATCTTCAAATTCAGCATCATCTTAGAGTTTAATGCAGTGTGTCTTCCTCCCTTTCCTAGGTAATACAACTTCATAGCTTCTGACTCTGCGTTACAGTGACACCCATTTTAAACCTCCTTTATGCTGCCAGAGTGGTATAAAGGGACCTTAATGAAAATGAGCATCAATTCCAATGGTGTGCCAATGTGATTTGCACACTTCTGTTCCCATGCCAACCAGTGTCTTCTCTATTACTGCTGCAAGCCCTCAATAGGCCCCTTACTTTTGGTAATATTCAATCAAGGAGTTTCAGATCTGGTACTGCGGGAGTCTGGCCAATTCAAACCTTTTCCAAGCCAAGGATGACCCATTTTGGTTTTGACCCCAAGAACCTCTGGGATTTAAAAACAATCAGCAACCTAAAAAGGATAGCTGGAGCTGCTGAGACTCTGAGATAGGCTATAGCAAAATTAGGAGGCCCACGTGGAGTCAGGGAAGAGCTGGAGGGAGGCAAGTACTTATTTAACTCATAAGGAAACTTGGTCATCAAAAATGTTTAACTGAAGGAACAGCTGATAATATATAAAACTGCAAACTAACTTCATTGGGAGTTAGGTGCCTAAAAATTTGAGGATCTGGGACATTATCCCTAGAAAGCTGCCATTTGTCCACTAATTTCCCTGTAGAAAATGCATCCCTTTTGTAGATTAGAGGGACAGAAACTGTTTGCCTATTGGTTTATTTTAAAAGTTGTCATTTTACTGATAATCTAAATAATTAATCTGTCTGTACTTCCTAGTCATGGTTTCTGAAGTTGCAAGAAACTATTTCTGAAATGACCAGTAGTAATTCTCTCTGCACAGTTCATTAGAGACAAAGGATATGTAGGACTGCATTGTATTAATGTAAAGCATCTGAGTGCACAACATTTTCCAGTTAAAAATAGTTACAAACATGCCACCTCGCTTCTTATGTTTTACATGCATAAGAACAACATAATTAAGCTATTTAAAATAATTAAATCCCCAGGCTAAAAAAAATGCCCTCAGTTCAGTTTCTTGGGAAATAGCAAGATAACTGAAGTGGGCTAATGTGACTGCTGTATAGCATAGTTTTGCACACACACACAAAAATCAGGGCACTGGAAAAAAACTTTTGGTGTAGGATATCACATGAAATAGACTTGCAATTACTTCAAGAACAACTCCCCCATCATGTGCAGGCAGGGTTCTTTTGTACTTAGACTTTCTTCTTGCTATGATTTCACATTATTGCCTTTGTTATTATTGCTTTGCTTTGATTTCCTTTACATTCTTTATTGTATGATGATTGCACTTTCAAGAAACCTGAGCTGCATGAAGGGCTGAATTAAAGAAATAGAAGACCAGGAGCTGGTATGCAAACAGAAATCTAAAGACAGAGTCTAACACCTACCCAAAGTTGGAGATATTTTGCTCTGGGCTTGGGCAAATTAATTTACTTCTTCTTTTTCTCCTTTATCCCCCTCTTTCGCACATACGGATTAGAGAGCTTTGGGTTTGCTGGATTATGTTACCACTTACAACGTCTATAAAATGGGATAGAGCTTGTAAAAAAAGGAACTGCATGCAGATCCACAATTACACTGCTTTAGCAGCACAGCTTGATATATTTTGCAAATAAAATATATTCTTCCCTGATGGTAGAAGACAAACTTAGCTTCCACCAGAGAGAGTGCCCTAATTTGCCCTAATGTTCTTTCTTTTTAGTCTTTCTAGTGATCAGCAGACTGCCAACCAAGGCTCCATGCTAAACTGAAAGGAGGCATATAGAGTTCAAAGCACTTCAGCCTTAATGCAAACCCCTCATTGAGAAACATGAAATGCACTATTTGGTATGGTAAAGTTATGAGCAATGAAAAAGTGAATACAGTCGCTATAGAAAGTAGCATGTGAACAAAAAGCTTTTTTATTTTGAGCATTCCAGATTTTAATCCTTGCAGTGAATCATTTTTTTAGAACTAAATCTGCTGTGAAATTACTTCTGGTTTAGGGGTTTGTTTGTTTGGGGATTTTTTTATGTTTATTTTATTTTTAGTTGCTTTGTTTTATAAGGAAGGGGGAGCACCTTTCCAACTTTCTTAGTGCCAGATTCTGCTTTCCGTAATGAGACAGAGTGGTATCTCACCCTATTAATAGTCTCATGGCTTTCCCTGGACCTACCAACAAGTAAAGTACTACTCAATGTAAGTGGAGCTGAATCTGGTCCTTCTCGCAAAGGTTCAAATAAAAACAAGTGCTTGCTGGCGGCAAAAGTATGAACCACTGTGTCTGATTTTCAGGTTGCCTCCTGTGCTTTGCAATGAGAGGCATCAGTCAAAGCATTTACGATGTTATCTCAGGCCCATTTCCCGAGTAGTATCATATTTAAGCCAACTGCAAGGGGCTTATGCTAATTTAAATGAAGCATCTAAAAGACAGGCAGTGACAAGTATAAACCTATGTCAAGTGGATCTTGGATGTGTAAATTCCCCCCAAATGTTCATCATTAATAATAGCCCCTAACCATTCCTCTGGTAATAGTGCTCTTGAGTCTGATGAGCTATTGTGGCGAAGAGCAATCATTTAGCTTCATTTCATCTTCCTGGCAACGTTCCCTTTGAGTTTAGCTCACTGAAGAATCACTCGAAAGATATTCTCATCCCCAGAATTGTATACATTAGCTGAATGGCTTCATATAACATGCTTATTCTTAACTCAGTAGAATTAGAAAACATGTTCCCAGGACTATACTGTTGACCTACATCTGGCAGTTTCCTTGGAGACATTTTTTTTAAAGCCTAAAAAAGTCTTAGGCCATGGAAGCATTTGATTCTTTTTATTTAGGAAAACTACAAACCCTGCAACATCTCTCATTAAACTAACAAAATTATGACATCTCTACCGAGAGGATGTATGTGTGAGTTAGGGGAAGGGTTTACATCATTTCTCTGGATAGCTACACATTTAATTCAGCCTCACTGAAACCATGTCATACCTCAGGTCATTTGAATGTTGAAGCAAAATACTCCCTTTAGAAATTTCACAAATATCAGCCCTAAGTTACCTGATGAATATTTTTAGAACTGTAAAATTGCTTCAAACCCAAGAGCATATTTTAGCCTAGTTTACTGTAGCCTTTCTGTCTCCTTGAACAGGGATCATCATTAGTGATCTGTCAGCTGTGTTAATGCAGTGCAATGCAATAGCTAAACAGTCTACAGTGCCTCTTTTCTCAGTTTGAAAAACAGGAAATGAAATCCCTCCATACTGCTGAAACCTGAATAGAAATAATGCTTGTGAGATTATGCCATAGTTAAATGAAGAAGCTTTTAAAGCCAAAGAGAAACTGTCCTCATGTGCTTCTAACATTAGCGAAGATGTTTTATACTGTCAAATACTAGGAATTCGTTATTGCAGAAGTGAATATGTATTAGAAGTGCATGAATTTTCCATAGAACTTCCACTGCTCTTTATCTAATCGTTGAGTGATATTTATTTATGTGAAACTAATTTGCTTTCATTCTAGTTTCTTGCAGCAAATGAATATCTTTGCAGATTGTCTATACATATATATCGTTATGGCCAGACAAAACTCCTTAATTTTTCTTATAAATGTGTTCTATTTTGGTGTAGGATTATTTTATTTTTCCTAATGTTCTCATTAGAACATTTCTGTTCTGATGATTCACAACTCTGTTTTACCATGCCTGATCTGTCTCCCTCTGTCCAATCCCACATCTCAACATGTCTCTTGCCTTCATGGTAAATTAAGATCAACTTAAAAAAAAATGCCACTTAACCTGTATTTTCTCCATTCTTTCTCCAGTACCTTTATAATATCAGCATTTTCCTTGGCATCTGGAGACTTAATGTGGGGGTCACCTTTGATGCCGCCTTCTCATTCTCCCCCACACATTCACACCATGTTCAAATCTTGCCATTTCTTTCTCTACAACATTTCATAGATTCATGGATTCCAACGCCAGAAGAGACCATCATCTAGTCTGAGCGCATATATATCACAGACCATAGAACTTTTCCCCAAATAATTGTCAAGCAAATCTTTTAGAAAAAAACATCCAATCCTGATTTTAAAAATTAGTAGGGATAGAGAATTCACCATGACCTCCTTTGGTAAATTGTTCCAATGGTTAGTTACCCCTGCTGTCAAAATTTATACCTTATTGCCAGTCTGAACTTGTTTAGTTTCATTTTCCAGCCATTGGATCATGTTATACCTTTCTCTGCTAGACCGAAAAGCCCATTATTAAATATTTGTTCCCCATGTAGATCCTTACAGACTGTAATTAAGTCACCCTTTATCCTCCTCTTTGTTAAGCTAAATAGATTGAGGTCTTTGACTCTATCACTATAATGCATGTTTACTAATCCTTTAATCATTCTCATGGCTCTCACTTGAGCCCCCTCCAATGTATAAACAGCCTTCTTGAACGGTGGGGACCAGAACTGGATACAATATTCCAACTGTGATAGCACCAGTGCCAAACGCAGAGGCAAAATAACCTCTCTACTCCTACTCGAGATGCCTCTATTTGTGCATTCCAGGATAACATTAGCTCTTTTGGCCACAGAGTCACATTGGGAGTTCATGTTTAGTTGATTATCCACTATGATCCCACAAATATTTTTCAGAGTCATTGCTTCCCAGGATAGAGTCCCCCATCCTGTAAATATAGCCTACATTTTTTTAATTTCTAGATGTATACACTTACTTTTAGCTATATTAAAATGCATATTGTTTACTTGCACCCAGTTTACCAAGTGATCCAGATCGTTCTGAACCAGTGACCTGTCCTCTTCATTATTTACCACTCCTCCAATTTTTGTTTCATCTGTAAACTTTATCAGTGAAGATTTTATGTTTTCTTCCAGATCATTAATAAAAATGTTAAATAACATAGGGCCAAGAACTGATTCCTGCATTATATCCTGGAATCACACAGACTTTATAACAATTCCCTGTTTACAATTACATTTTGAGACCTATCAGCTGTTTTTTAATCTATTTAATGTGTACCATGTTAATTTTATATCATTCTAGTTGTTTATTCACATTGTCACGCAGTACCAATTCAAAGGCCCTAAAGAAGTCCATTACATCAACACTATTACCTTTGTCAACCAAACATATAATCTCATTAAAAAAATATTGTTAGTTTGACAGGATATATTTTCCATAAAGTCATGTTGATTTGCATTAATTACATTACCCTCCATTAATTATTTATTAATTAAGTTCTATATCAGAAATTTCATTATCTTGCCCAGGATCAAGCTGAAAGGCCTATAACTACCCAGGTCATCCTGTTTACCCTTTTTAAAAATTGACACAACATTAGCTTTCTTCCAGTCTTCTGGAACTTCCCCTGTGCTTCAAAACTTATTGAAAATCAACATTAACATTCCAGCGAGCACCTCAGAAATACAGACCAGAAATATGTATCGAAGTCTTTTGCATTTTCTGTATTATTATTGCTAATTCTACCATTTCCATCTAGTAATGGACCAATACCATTGTTAGGATTCTTTTTGTTCCTAATATATTTAAAAAGCTTCTTATTGTTATTAACTCTGCTAGTCTTGTGTTCTTTTGCTTCTCTTATCAGTTTTCTACAACTTCTAACTTCTGATTTATATTCATTATTCTCAACTTCCCCTTTCTTCTATTTGTTATATATAGTTATTTTTTTTTTTAGCTACCTTCAATTTCCCTTTAAACCAGGTCGGATTTTTAACCATTATGGCCTTCTTCCTTAATCATGGGATTGTGGCTTTTGGGACATCTAGTAAGATATTCTTAAATGATTCCCAATTATCATGCACATTTTTCTTAATAAATTCTTTCTCACAGCTGATTTGCATCATAATTATTTTTACCTTTTTTAAATTGGTTCACTTAAAGCACCAAGTATGTATATTACTGGTCTGGACTTTATTCTGTGTGCACATTATAAGTGTAATCAAATCATGATCACTTGTACCTAAGCTACCATTAATTTTTAGTTCTATGATCAGTTCCTCTTTATCTGCTAGTGTAAAGTCTAATAAAGAATTCCCCTGTGTTGGCTGCAGCATTTTTTGAGTTAGGAAATTGTCATCTATAAAGTTTAGAAATTCCAGGGATGTTTTAGTACTGGTAGCATGAGACCTCCAGCATATGTCACTCAAATTGAAGTCCCCCATGAACATGCTGCTTTTTTCCCTATACATTATAGATTATAGATCAGTACATAATGAGGCAGTTATCCTGTTCCCTAGTGTGAATTTGATGGTCTGTAGCAGACACCAACTAATACCCCATCTTGTGCTTTATCTGCTAGGACATTGGTCCATGAGCATTCAAGATCATTTTCTTTACAGTTATCAGTGAGTCAGAAACAGGTAATGTCATTTTTGACATAGAGTGCTACTCCCCCTCCCCTTTTGCCCACTCGATCCTTCCTACACAAGTTATAACCATTGATTTTAACATTCTGACCATGTGAATCATCCCACCAGTAATACCAATTAGATCAAATTTTAGCTCATAAATGAGCAATTCCAGTTTCTCTTGTTTGTTAGCCAGGCTTCTAGCATTGGTGTATAGGCAATTCAAGATTTTCTTCTTTCCCTCTCCTTCTAGATCTGACCCTTCCTTTCTGTCTCATATCTCCCTGCTCATGAGCAAGCATATCTACATCCCTCTGTTTCAGAAAAAGTTCCCTTTAAATCAGTGATTCCTAGACTTTAACAATCTGTGAAGCTCTTTCACTAAAATGTCAAGTCTCACAAACCCCCTCCTAAAAATGAATATTTCCAGGGATTTTCTCCTTTACCTGAGTACAAATTATAAAAGCAGTGATCTTGGAAATATAAAATATGTGTTTACAGCATGCTTATTACACACTATTTCTTATTAATTAATTAATTAATGTTTATCATTACAATATTTTTATTACATTATGAAAACAGTAACACTCTTCCAAGATCTCACTTTCATAGCTTGTATCACTTTGAATAAGCCTGTTATAAGACCAGGCTCCTATGTTTCATCAAGGACAATGTTTCTCAAACTGGGGTCGCCGCTTGTGTAGGGAAAGCCCCTGGTGGGCCGGGCTGATTTGTTTTCCTGCCCCGTCCACAGGTCCGGCTGATCACAGCTCCCACTGCCTGCGGTTCACCACTGCAGGCCAAAGGGGCTGCTGGAAGCAGCAGCCAGTAAGTCCCTCAGCCCACGCCACTTCCAGCAGCTCCCATTGGCCTGGAGCAGCGAACTGCGGCCAGTGGGAGCTGCAATCGGCCAGACCTGCGGACAGGGCAGGTAAACAAACTGGCTTGGCCCACCAGCGGCTTTCCCTGCACAAGTGGCGACCCCAGTTTGAGAAACACTGCACTAGCAGTATCAGATGTGAAACAGCATGATGGTATTTAAGAAGCCAACTCAAAGAGTTCCTCCTACACAAGCATTCAGGTCTTGAGCAGTCTAGGCAAACAATGCACGTTACAACAAAGCTTAAACTTGTTCTTGATAATAATTTAAAAAAAAATACTAGCTGCCTACTTCATTTTAAAAACAGCAAAAAATATCCACCTCCCTTCCCGTTTCTTATAAGGAGTCTTGAAGTTTAAATCTCTTCACTGTAATAGTTATGGTTACTTAGATCTGCTTAGCTCTTGGAAGTCCAGGGGCTCTGAGCTGCTGGCCTCGTGCTGCCCCGAGACCCTAGGAACAGCTCTGTCCACCATTAGGGAATTTTTTCCTGAGAACCTCCTGTAACATTCACGAACACCAGTTTGGGAACCACTGCTTTAAATGAATCGCCATGTTATGTGCATAGCTCAGCTGAGTAACTGCATGATTGTACTGCTGTAGCCTACTCGCTTCCTCATACAATGCCCTCTCCAACACTTGCCACTCTGACTCATCCTGTAACATTCACAACTTAGATTGCAAGTTCTGGGCTAGCTACATTTTCTTCGTCTTCTTAAATTGCACATCTTTGGATGCTGTAAAACATAATAGCAATAATAATAATAATAATAACCAGAGACAAAAGTATGTCTAGTAGGGTTCTTTGGCATTATTGTAATACTTAGTCCTAAATTATCAGATCAATGTATGTAATGAAGTCCCAGTCAGATCTGAAAAACATAGCAAAGGTAGAACAGCAGTATAGGGAATAGTGCCGCAACAGATGTCTTCAGTATAAAAATGTGAAACCTTTGCTGATGGAATTGGCATTTCATAAGGAGATAGAGGGAAAAAGCTGTCCACACATGGCAGATATTTCTGTTACTATAAACATGGAAATACCTTTAGCTACAGGCAGTTGATAGACAAGAAGTGGATGCCTTTTCCATTCTTTGTGTAGAAATGTAAAGCTCAGACAGTTCTGTGATTATTTTTTTCAACAATGACTGCAGTGGGGTTAGAATATGACATTATTTGAATGTTGAGTATAAATGAATAAGAAGAAACCATTGCAGCTCTCATCTGGCAAACAGAAGTAGCCTCGGACAAGCTTAATACATTATTCACTAGCAAGTGGCAGAATCACAGAGCAAGCAAATGTAACAGATTCTTTGTACAAGATATTCATCTTCTGAAATAAAAGCATACTGCATGCTCCTTGGGTCCCATTAAAAACATTAGTATGCAAAAATGACAACAAAAATCTAAACAAAAATGTGCCCAAAATAAATTTGATTTAAGATTATATGTTCCTGGGTGGTTTTCATTTGCCTGGTTGTTTTAGTGGCACTACGAATGTCAAGTACACTTAATTTAGATTAAATAAAACAGTTAATTCAAATAAAATAAGTAACCAATTACTGAAGATTTATTTCATACAGAACATACATATAGAAAAACTATGTAACAGTGGTGGGCTATAAGTCCTGCACTGGCACCTAAAAGGCTAAAAGAACCTGAAAGTGCTAATAATGTCACCGATTACACCTAAGGAGGGCGTGGCCAGGTGAAGGGGTGAATTAGAAGAGAAAAGGATCATTTGGGAGAGGACTAAGGGAAGATGATGCAGTGAGTGTGCTGTCTGTGATGGGGCCTGCTGGAAGGGCAAAGACATAGATTGTCTACTCCTGAAGTGAGCATGAAATCTCTGGGAAGATCAGCTGCTGCTGTGGGACAATGGCCTGCCAGAAACCCTGGGAAGGTAAACTGTGCCAACTCTAAGCTGGAGGTAAAGTGAGACACAAGAGAATGTGGACAGATGTGAAGAAGTCACATTATAGCTGCTTGAGTAAGAGACGCAGGGGCGGCTCCAGGCCCCAGCACACCAAGCGCGTGCTTGGGGTAGCAAGCTGTGGGGGGCACTATGCCGGCGCCGTGAGGGCGACAAGCAGGCTGCCTTCGGTGGCTTGCCTGCGGAGGGTCCACTGGTCCCGCGGCTTTGGAGGACCTCCCTCAGGCGTGCCGTGGGACCAGCGGACCCTCCGCAGGCAAGCCGCCGAAGGCACCCTACCTGACGTGCTTGGGACGGCAAAATACCTAGAGCCGCCCCTGGAGAGATGGTGGCTAGCTGAGCCTGACTGGGGTTGGGGATTGGACAGGGGTGAGAATATTACATTCAAATTCAGGTGTGCCCATAAAGAAGAAGTAGCTGAGCCTGATGTTTTTGCTGGACTGGTTAAAGGACTCTGATCCCAGAAAAAGTGGAAACAGATTGTGGCCTGGCCAAAGGGCTGTGTCACAGGAAGAGGCAAACCACCAGAGTGTCTGTTTGCAAGGGGTGCCAGGTGGAGAAAAACCCTAGCATGCCATGCCCATTCATTAGAGGGTACTCCAGCGGTTGAGCCACCTTTCTATAGTAACAAACTGTATGATGCTAGGTTTTTAATCATTGCTACTGTGAACCTGTCTTATCCCAGAGACTGAACAGTTGTTAAATCATATGAAACTACATTTTCAAATGCAGCTTCTTAATTTAGTCACAGAAAACTGCATTTGCAAAAGAAGGCCTTGTCAAACTGCTACATTTGCATCTCAGCTTGTTTAGTTATCCATCCAAAACCCTACTTATATGAAGAAATGCTATTTGCACAAGCAAATATGGGAATAAAATTGGAAGCCAGATTAATGTGTATTGGGCCAAACTTTCAAAAGAGACATCTATCATATAGTTGTCAAACATTAAATGACTTGTAACTACCAATTGCCTTCTCATGATCAATCCACAACCATTATGATATAATTTAAATTTAATACCACTTGAAACACTGAGTCAAATCATATGAATCCCTTCTCACATTACTACACACATAGGTGCCAACTTTCTCCGGCACCAGTGGGTGTCCCCGCCTCCTTGCCCCTTTCCCCTCCCTGACCCCACCCTTTCCCCACTGCTGGCCCCACCCCCATTCCAACCCCATCCCCAAATTCCCCCTCTAGCTCTGCCCCCTCCCTGCCCCTATTGGATCCCTTCTCCAAATTCCCGCCCTGACCCCACCTCTTCCCCAAGAGGGAATGCATGGCATTCCCCCTCCCTCCATGCCCCGTGAATCAGCTGTTTTGTGGTGCAAGTGCTGGGAGGGAGGGGGCAGAAGCAGTACATGGTGACATGCTCGCCGAGGAGGCGGAGGCAAAGGCAAGCTGAAACGGGGGGACGGGGCGGGGCAGGGAGCTGCCTGTGGGTGCTGAGCACCCACCAATTTTTTTCCATGAATGGTCCAGCCCCAGAGCACCCACGAAGTCAGCGCCTATGACTACACAGACTAATCATAGAGGAAAGATGGGCTGGGGGGTGAAAGCTCTAAGCCTGTGAATTGGGAGATCTGGTTTTAATTCCCTTCTCTGTCACAGACTTCCTATGTGATCAAGGGCTAATCACTTACGGCTTGTCTACATGGGGAAATTTACTGAAATAACTATAGTAGTATAATTATACTGTTGTAGTTACACTAGTATAACTCCCAGTGGGGATACTTTTATTTGTAATAATGTTGGCCTTTTGTTGTTGTTTTTTAACTTCTGTCACAGAGTTCACATGGTATAGCCATAGCAGTATAATAGTAGGTGGCTCTTGGTCTCTCTGTTCCTCACTTAGGAAACAGGGATAATAGCACTTTCCTACCTCACAGGGCATTGTAAGAATAAATGCATTACAGATCATGCTGTGATGTTCCCCAGGCATACCCAGGGTTGTGTGGCACCTTACCACCACCTGCCTTTAGCATGAGGAAATCTTATCTGTGATTAATGAGGATCAGCTCCCTAAAACCACCAGCTTCTGGCAATACAAGCACTCCCTACCTTCCAGCCCCCGCAGACTTCACTCCCTCTGCAGGTTAGTAATAGGCACACACCAACTCGAGAGTCCTCCAAGCGTTCCCTGCAGTGTCCAGCCCCTCATCCATTGAACACTCACAGAATTACCTGGCCAGACATTCCCAAAGGAACAGTACACACCAGCTAGTAAGATTCAGTTATGGACTACCATTTTGCCTAACATCATAGCACTTAGATATAGTTCTAGTGAAAACAAGAATAAGTTTATCATCAAACAACAGAGGTGCAAGTGATAATAAGTACGATTATTGGAAAACAAATGGTTACATATAAAATACAACCATAACAGGCTTTCTAGACAGTAAACTAGCTAGTGATCTCCCTCCCAAAGAATTTTCTCACCCAAAGTTCTCTTCAGCATTTTCAACCAAATCTGGCTGACTCCTCTTTTCCATGAAGCAAAATCGCTGTCTGTTTATTTCCTCAGTGAAGAGTATCTGAGTGTCATTTTTGTCTGCCAAACATAATAGAGCAAATCTTTGATGTGCACCTCAAGAGAGACTTCCCTTCCCCTCCCCGCATTTATTCTTTCCCTTTACCTCTCTTTCTTTGCAGTTGTAATCCTTTATTTGCATTCAGTTCAGATTCGTGAGTAGTGACCCACTGTGAACTATACAATACTTGTTTTAAATTTTAAAAAGCCACATAGGTAAACAATTCTTGTCTGACAAAAAAAATCCGTTTTTCACCTTTCCTGGTGACCAGTCCTTAGACGCAGACTTTAAGCACACATTTTCAGTATATATACAGAACTCTTTACCTAGTATCGATACATACATTTCACAATGATATGGATGACCAAAGTGACACAAGCTTTTATTAGAGACCTTGTATGGCCCTCTTTTGGTGAGATAAAATGTAAATACCAGACTCAGGAGATCCCCTTGCCAGTTGGCACTAAGAGGTTCCTGGGTCACAAGTGCAGAGATATTACAGCAGTGGAGGCCATATGAATACATTATGGAAGTGCTGGTTATGATTCCCTAGTTAAGGCTGTGTCAATAGCTTTCAGTTAACAGGAACTTAAATCTTTATTTTGCAAAAATCTTATTGAAATGGCAAAAATCAAAACAGTGCAGTAGTTTTGTTTTGGTAAAGTTGACATCAGACAGCTGCAGTGGCACAGCAGCCAGCAAACAGAGCTGTAAACAGGGGAGTTTCAGAGGGAGTTCTCTTGGAGAAGCAGGTTTTTGTAGTTTGTGTATTGTATTGTGTAGTTTGTATGTGTGGAGGCTGCTAGGGGCAGTGTGCTGGGAGAGCAGCTGAGCCCTGATTAGGGAGTGGGGCTTACCTGATTAGGGGTCCTATAAAAGTAGCCAGCCAGTCAGGCAGCAGCACAGCAGCCAGCAAACAGGGGAGTTTCAGAGGAAGTTTACGGGGGAGGTTGCGGGGGAGACTAAGAGACCTAAACAGAGGAACTGACAGGCTAGTAAAGGGAGTGAGTGGTGGTCTGCCAGTGTTCTGGTGCCTGTTGGGGGTTTGTGTTGTGTTGTGTTTCTTGGACTGCCAGGTTTTAGGTGGGAAGGCTATGACTGATACAGAGGTAGCAGTGAAAGACACAATGAGGATAACTGGATGTGGAAGCTGCGGCATGTACATGATCCTGGAGGGGGTACCCAAAAAGAGTTTTGTCTGCATGAAGTGCCACCTGATAAAGCTGATGGAAGAAAAGATCCGAGGACTGGAGATGCAGATGGAAACTCTGGTTGAGTTTAGAAGGGGGTTCGAGCAGATGATGGAGCACAGACACGAGGGGGCTGAAGGGATAAGCTCAGACTTGCAGATGGAAGCAGGACCAAAGAATTCTGAGGAGAGACTGCTGGGTGAGGAAAGTGGTCGGTGGAAGCATGTGACTAAGAGAACCAGGCAGAGAAAAAGACGGGCCAGTGAAGGAGAAATAGAACTCAGGAACAGATTTGCAGAGTTGTAAAATGAAGAAGGGGCACAGCAGGTGGTCGCTGAAGGAGAGAGGGCAAGGAAAAAGAGAAGAGCTGTTAGTCCTACAGGAGGAGGGGAGGAGTCAATGGAGGCAACACCAAATATAAGCCCCAGGAGGATTGCAAGGGTGAATAGGAATCGAGAGGACTTGCAGCCAGTGGGTGCAGGGGATAGACCGGAGAATCACACTATCACCAGGAAAAGGCAGGTCTACGTCATTGGAGACTCCTTACTGAGAAGAATAGACAGGCCTGTAACTAGAGCTGATCGGGAGAACAGAAGGGTGTGCTGTCTGCCAGGTGCTAAGATACAGGATGTGGACCTGAGGCTGAAAAGGATCCTAGAAGGAGCAGGAAAGAATCCATTGATTGTCCTTCATGTGGGAACAAATGATACGGCTAGATTCTCGCTGGAATGTATCAAGGGAGACTATGCCAGACTGGGGAAGATGCTTAAGGAAATCGAGGCTCAGGTGATCTTCAGTGGGATTCTGCCGGTTCCTAGAGAAGGGCAACAAAGGTGTGACAAGATTATGGTGATCAACAGATGGCTCAGGCAGTGGTGCTATAAGGAGGGCTTTAGGATGTATGGCCATTGGGAAGCATTTATGGACAGAAGACTGTTCTCTCGGGATGGACTTCACCTGAGTAAGGAGGGAAATAGACTTCTAGGATGGAGGCTCACCCAACTTATTAAGAGAGCTTTAAACTAGGAATTTGGGGGAGATGGTTGGGAGATGTCCAGGTGATCTCCACACCGGAATTTAACCTTAAGAGGGAAGAAAACAAAGTAAGAGGGGATACAGCCGTGGACAGAAGAATTGACATAAGGAGGAAGGGTAGTGCAGATGCCAGACTAACAGATGATGCTGGTGGTAGAATGTCTGTGCCTAACAGGGTAAAGAATGTCAGTGAAGACAAACGGCAAAAATTAAGATGTCTGTACACTAATGCGAGGAGCCTAGGTAACAAAATGGAGGAACTAGAGCTACTGGTGCAGGAAGTGAAACCGGATATTATAGGGATAACAGAAACATGGTGGAATAGTAGTCATGACTGGAGTACGGGTATTGAAGGCTATGTGCTGTTTAGGAAAGACAGAAATAAAGGCAAAGGTGGTGGAGTAGCATTGTACATCAATGATGAGGTTAACTGTAAAGAAATAAGAAGTGATGGAATGGACAAGGCAGAGTCTGTCTGGGCAAAAATCACACTGGGAAAGAAAGCTACTAGAGCATCCCCTGAGATAGTGCTACAGACTGCCAGGATCTGATCTGGATATGCATAGAGACCTCTTTAATGTTTTTAATGAAGTAAACACTAATGGGAAATGTGTGATCATGGGAGACTTTAACTTCCCAGATATAGACTGGAGGACAAGTGCTAGCAAGAATAATAGGGCTCAGATTTTTCTGGATGTGATAGCAGATGGATTTCTTCACCAAGTAGTTGAAGAACCAACAAGAGGGGATGCTATTTTAGATTTGGTTTTGGTGAGCAGTGAGGACCTCATGGAAGAAATGGTTGTAGGGGACAACCTTGGTTCGAGTGATCATGAGCTAATTCAGTTCAAACTAGATGGAAGGATAAACAAAAATAGATCTGGGACTAGGGTTTTTGACTTCTCAAGGGCTAACTTTAAAGAATTAAGGTAATTAGTTAGGGAAGTGGATTGGACTGAAGAACTTGTGGATCTAAATGCGGAGGAGGCCTGGAATTACTTTAAGTCTCAGCTGCAGAAACTATCAGAAGCCTGCAGCCCAAGAAAGGGGAAAAAAATCATAGGCAGGAGTTGTAGACCAAGCTGGATGAGCAAGCATCTCAGAGAGGTGATTAGGGAAAAGCAGAAAGCCTACAAGGAGTGGAAGAAGGGTGGGATTAGCAAGGAAAGCTACCTTAGTGAGGTCAGAACATGTAGGGATGAGATGAGAGAAGCTAAAAGCCATGTAGAGTTGAACCTTGCAAAGGGAATTAAAACCAATAGTAGAAGGTTCTATAGCCATATAAATAAGAAGAAAACAAAGAAAGAAGTGGGACCGCTAAACACTGAGGATGGAATGGAGGTTAAGGATAACCTAGGCATGGTCCAATATCTAAATAAGTACTTTGCCTCAGTCTTTAATAAGGCTAATGAGGAGCTTAGGGATAATGGAAGGATGACAAACAGGAATGAGGATATGGAGGTGGATATTTCCACATCTGAGGTAGAAGCCAAACTTGAACAGCTTAATGGGACAAAATCGAGGGGCCCAGATAATCTTCATCCAAGAATATTAAAGGAACCTGCATATGAAATTGCAAGCCCATTAGCAAGAATTTTTAATGAATCGGTAAACTCAGGGGTTGTACCGTACAACTGGAGAATTGCTAACATAGTTCCTATCTTTAAGAAAGGGAAAAAAAGTGATCCCAGTAACTATAGGCCTGTTAGTTTGACATCTGTAGTATGTAAGGTCTTGGAAAAAATTTTGAAGGAGAAAGTAGTTAAGGACATTGAGGTCAATGGTAATTGGGACAAGTTACAGTATGGTTTTACTAAAGGTAGATCGTGCCAAACCAACCTGATCTCCTTCTTTGAGAAGGTGACAGATTATTTAGACAAAGGAAATGCAGTAGATCTAATTTACTTTGATTTCAGTAAGGCATTTGACACGGTACCACATGGGGAATTATTAGTTAAATTGGAAAAGATGGGGATGAATATGAAAATTGAAAGGTGGATAAGGAACTGGTTAAAGGGGAGACTCCAACGGGTCATACTGAAGGGTGAACTGTCAGGCTGGAAGGAGGTTACTAGTGGAGTTCCTCAAGGATCGGTTTTGGGACCAATCTTATTTAACCTTTTTATTACTGACCTTGGCACAAAAAGCGGGAATGTGCTAATAAAGTTTGTGGATGACACAAAGCTGGGGGGTATTGCTAACACAGGGAAGGACCGGGATATCATACAGGAAGTTCTGGATGACCTTGTGAACTGGAATAATAATAATAGGATGAAATTTAATAGTGAAAAGTGCAAGGTCATGCACTTAGGGATTAATAATAAGAATTTTAGATATACATTGGGGACACATCAGTTGGAAGCAACAGAGGAGGAGAGGGATCTTGGAGTATTGGTCGATCACAAGATGACTATGAGCTGCCAATGTGATATGGCCATTAAAAAAGCTAATGCAGTTTTGGGATGCATCAGATGAGGTATTTCCAGCAAAGATAAGGAAGTGTTAGTACCGTTATATAAGGCACTGGTGAGACCTCATCTGGAGTACTGTGTGCAGTTCTGGTCTTCCATGTTTAAGAAGGATGAATTCAAACTGGAACAGGTTCAGAGACGGGCTACTAGGATGATCCGAGGAATGGAAAACCTGCCTTATGAAAGGAGATTCAAAGAGCTTGGCTTGTTTAGCCTAGCCAAAAGAAGGCTGAGGGGGAGATATGCTTGCTCTTTATAAATATATCAGAGAGATTAATATTAGGGAGGGAGAGGAATTATTTAAGCTTAGTACCAATGTAGACACAAGAACAAATGGGTATAAACTGGACACTAGGAAGTTTAGACTTGAAATTAGACGAAGGTTTCTAACTATTAGAGGAATTAATTTCTGGAACAGCCTTCCAAGGGGAGTAGTGGGGGCAAAAGACATATCTGGCTTTAAGACTAAGCTTGATAAGTTTATGGAAAGGATGGTATGATGGGATAGCTTAATTTTGGAAACTGATCTTTGATTATCAGCAGATAAGTATGCCCAGTGGTCTGTGATGGGATGTTGGATGGAAGGGATCTGAGTTACTGCAGAGAATTCTTTCCTGAGTGCTGGCTGGTGAGTCTTGCCCACATGATCAGGGTTTAGCTGATGGCCATATTTGGGGTCAGGAAGGAATTTTCCTCCAGGGCAGATTGGCAGAGGCCCTGGAGGTTTTTCGCCTTCCTCTGCAGCGTGGCGCATGGGTCACTTGCTGGTGGATTCTCTGCAGCTTGAGGTCTTCAAACCACAATTTGAAGACTTCAATAACTCGGACATAGGTTAGGGGTTTGTTATAGAAGTGGATGGGTAGGGTTCTGTGGCCTGCTTTGTGCAGGAGGTCAGACTAGATGATCATATTGGTCCCTTCTGACCCTAAAGTCTATGAGTCTATAAATGTACATGAAGTTTTATGTTTGTTAGAGAAGACAGGGATGAACAAGTACCTCTTGCACTTGTAGTGGAAGACGGTGAAGTACGTACTGGCCCTTAGTTCCTGGGGAAGTTCATTCCACAGCCTGAGTCTAACTCTCAAGAAAGTACTGTCTTCTGCACAGACAAGCTTTATCCTTGTTCTAGAGAGTTCCATTGTGCATAAGGAGCAGAGTTGCCAACCATGATCTTCATCCCAGAGTTTTAGGCAATCTTTAGATATACGGGATACAAGGCAACGAGTGCCTTGAAGATGAGGCCTGAGATCTTGAATTTGACTTGATATTCTATGGGAAGCCAGTGTAGAGCAGATCAGAGGTTTGAGGTGTTATGCGGTAGGCTGTGTTGCTGAGATTATGTGCTGCAACGTTTTATATGAGTGGGAGTTTCCTACGGGTAGACAGCTTCACGCTCAGGTACATCGCATCACTGTAGTTCATATGGGAGGTGACAAGCTTGTGTACTGCCAAGGCCAGGTCCATCATATTGGGATAGAGATCTTCTAGCCAGTCAGAGATGGAAACATTACCTTACAGGGACGTCAGCAGTGCTAAGGCAGAATAATTCCCCACATGCATGGAAGCTGACACATCTGACTGTCTCAATCTGTGGCTATAACTGATATTAAAGTATACAAACTCACTGTTCAGATTTTGAGTTAAGAGTCCCAGTTTGATGAAGCTGGGGTTCGTATTGTTTTGGGGTATTTGTTGGAGATTAATCTGAAAGCTTTATGGAGTCCTGGAGTGTTACTGAGTGTTTTATGGGCAATATGAATGTGGAAAAGAATGCACAAGTCTCTCCACTTCTTATTTCCATGCTTTTAAGGTTTGGGATGGATGGGATGTGCCCAACACTTTAGCTCTCACTAAACCCAACAGTTGTTTGCTAATATAGATTATTCCATTTTTTTGCTTGTATTACTCACATTACTAACTTTTAACAGAGGGGAATGCCCTATCCATTTGTGTGGGCACTGAGGGACAACCATTCAGCAGTGTTGTTTCATATTTCTTTGTCCTTTCCTTGCCCTTCCCCATCCTCCATGGGTTTCAATTTGAGGTAAGCAGGTTGAATGGCAGAGTGCCACTGTCTGAGGTTCTGCTTAATGATCCCTGAGAACAGAGCTCCCTGGAGTTGGTTGGTAGGAGCTCCCCTTCCTTTCTCAGACAAGGTCAGTTGTTTATGCGGGACTCCTGCCTCACGCATTTCCTTTTCCTCCTCTCCCCGCCCCCACTTCCCCTTTACTTACGTGTAATTTTGTGTGTCTGATTTGATGTCTCTGGCTCTCCTTCCTTCTTTCTGTATTGTCTTGCCAGGTTGAGATTTATTTATTTCCAGGAGAGGAGAACATGTCTAAATGCAACAACTCTTGGAAGCCTTCCAAAGTCTACGTAAGAGGGTGAATACAGAGGAAGAGAGGAGTTGCTCCCTTAGGGTATGTCTACACTAGGAAATTAGGTCAATTTAATAGAAGTCAATTTTTTTAGAAATCGATTTGATATTGTTGTTTGTGTGTGTCCCCACTAAGTGCATTAAGTCGGCAGTGTGCGTCCACAGTACTGAGGCTAGCATCAACTTTCGGAGCGTTGCACTGTGGTAGCTATCCCACAGTTACTGCAGTCTCCGCCACCCATTGGAATTCTGAGTTGAGCTCCCAATGCCTGATGGGACAAAAACATTGTCCCAGATGGTTCTGGGAACATGTCGTAAGGCCCCCCTCCCTCCCTTCCTCCCTCTCTCTCTCTCCATGAAAGCAACGCCAAAAAATCATTTCTTGCCTTTTTTCCTGGGTTACCCGTGCAGACGACATACCACAGCAAGCATGGAGCCCACTTAGCTCACTGTCACCATATATCTCCTGGGTGCTGCTGGCAGATGCGGTAGTGCAGTGCTACAGAGCAGTGTCTCCTTGCCTTGCCTCGCCGTGCAGATGGCAGATGATACAATAAGACTGCTAGCCGTCATTGTCATCCCGTGGGTGCTCCTGGCTGACCTCAGTTAGGTTGGTCAGGAGCACCTGGACAAAAATGGGAATGAGTCCAGGTCAGTCTCTTCTTTAAGTTTCGTCTAATGGAGATTCAGTCCTGCCTGGTATATCATGCCAGCTGTAGGCTTCTGCCTCAGGCAGCTCTTCCAATTGGCAGCACTGCGTGGTCACACCTACCCCAACCTACCCCTTGCTCCCATGGCTCATGAAGCCTGGACAGTAGTAAGGAGCAGTTCAACTACAGGCTGAGCAAGTGCATAATGGTGGTAAAATGTGCCTTTGGACATTTAAAAGCTCACTGACGCAGTTTACTGACTTGGTTATGTTGGACCCCCAAGTTGGGCCCCAGGGCCAGGCAGCTGGTGCTCCGGCCTCCACCCCCAACGGATTTTTCCCCCAGCCCCCAAAACTGCCACTGATCACGTAGCTGCTCGGAAAGCAGAACTTGTAACAGGAAAGGCAGCCTTGTGGTCAGCCGGCCTGAAGGGACGAAGTTCCCCTCACGACGGTTGCTTCCTGGGTAAGGATGTAGGGGCCCGACTGCCTCCCTTGTATGGGCATATGCCACTCGCGACCCCGCAATTGGCTTATCACAAATTATGACGAAAAATTCGCTATATATTCCTGACCCCCTCCCGGGGACGGAAAGAGAGAGAACTCGAATTCCCGTCGAACCGTATCCAGGTCTGATCAACCTGCAGCTCTCTCTGGCTCACGCGTTTCCCAGAGCCTGACTGCTTGCCGGCCGTAATGAAACTTTTGTGGTTTGTATGTGTAAGTATAATTAGCTGTTAAGGATATCTGTATATCTGTGCTGCTAGATAAAAGGCAAAGACTGGTCCCAGCCGCCCCAAGGCTCCTGCTAGGGGAAACCCGTTGACCAGGAAACCTTGAACGCAAGGGGGACCAGTTGAGCCTAGCAATTTGTGTTTAATAAGATTAGTTGCTGCATTTATGATTACTAACAGCACCAATATCACTTTTACTAACCCCTGGGACGACCTGAATAATTATTGGGACTTAGAAAAATACCAGGGCCAGCTTCTATTTGTAATTGTAGTGTTTGTGTTATTTGTTCTAGTATTATATTGTAAGCCCAAGCTGTAACCAATTGTGTTATCCCTCATCCTTATCTGTGACTCCTTTAATAAATCCTCAATCTTTAACACTACGACTGATTGCTTGCGTTATCCCCGTTCTTACCCTTGGGCACTTGTCACCCCCCCCCCCGAGGGCATCCAGTGATCGAACCTCCGCCCTACCCCAACGCTCATTACCCGGTAGATAACGGGCACCTGGTGGCCATATCGGTGGAGCGAGGGGCGAGAGCAATCTGTAATCAACAGGTTAGACCTCAGCGAAACCAATATTTCAATTGTTATTACTGATTGGTGTGTGCTCCACAATATCTGTGAGAGTAAGAGGGAGACATTTATGGCAGGGTGGGAGGTTGAGGCAAATCCCCTGGCCACTGATTATGCGCAGCCAGACACCAGGGTGGTTAGAAGAGCACAGTAGGGCTTGCTGTGCATCACAGAAGATTTGAAAACCAGTTTTATGACTGGCCAGGCTACAGTGTGAAAGTTCTGTTTGTTTCTTCTTGATGAAAACCTGCCCCGTTGGTTCACTCTACTTCCCTGTAATCCAACCGCCCTCCCCTCCCCACTTTGATCTCCACTTGCAGAGGCAATAAAGTCATTGTTGTTTCAAATTCATGCATTCTTTATTAATTCATCACACAAATGGGGGGATAACTGCCACGGTAGCCCGGGAGGGGTGGGGCAGGAGGGAAGCACAAGGATGGGGTAGTTGTAGGGGCACCCCCTAGAATGGCATGTAGCTCATCATAGAAGTGGCATGTCTGGGGCTCTGACCAGGAGCGGCCATTTGCCTCTCTGGTTCTTTAGTAGGCTTCATGCGGCACTGCTGTGGGTCCCTGTTATAACCTCTGTCCTTCATGCCCTTGGAGATTTTTTTCAAATATTCTGGCATTTCATCTTTTCTAACAGAGTTCGGATAGCACAGATTCTCCTCCCTGTACACCAATCAGATGCAGTACCTCCCATTCAGTCCATGCTGGAGCTCTTTTGCAATTCTGGGACTCCATGGTCACCTGTGCTGATGAGCGCTGCATGGTCACCTATGATGATCAGCTTGCTACAGTGGCCAAACAGGAAATGAAATTCAAAAGTTTGCGGGGATTTTCCTGTCTACCTGGCCAGTGCATCTGAGTTGAGAGTGCTGTCCAGAGCAGTCACAATGGAGAACTCTGGGATAGCTCCCGGAGGCCAATACCGTCAAATTGTGTCCACACTACTCCAAATTTGACCCAGCAGGGTTGATTTCAGCGCTAATCCCCTCATTGGGGAGGAGTACAGAAATCGATTTTAAGAGTCCTTTAAAATGGCTTCGTTGTGTGGATGGGTGCAGGGTTAAATCGATCTAACGCTGCTAAATTCGACCTAAACTTGTAGTGTAGACCAGGGCTTCGTTAAACTATTTTGAAAGTCCAGTAAAGTATATCAACCAGTTCTTCCTTGTCCCCAAACTTGCAACAAGTTCAAAAGAGCAGCAGATTTTAGAGGTATGATTTTTCCTCTCAGAAGATGCGCTGGTTTGTCAGCTAATTTACTTAGTGGCAAAATAATGCTAACTGGCCTGTAGTTCCCAGGATCTCCCCAAGAATTATCCCTAAAGACATATGATCTGTTACTGTCCACATGGTAGCTGAATTTAATAAGGTTTCATAGGTCTGTGATAATAGGCAGTTAGTTTCAATTTGGGGGGTGTAGCGGGGTGGTTACCCGCTCCTGCCCTGAGGGGTTTAAAACCAGCACAGGAGAGTGCTGTGGCCAGGGCCGGCTTTAGGCCAATTCCACCAATTCCCCCGAATTGGGCCCCGTGCCTAAGAGGGCCCCACGCCCAGTGAGAATCTCTTCCCTAGCTAGAGGCGCCTTTTTAATTTTTACTCAGCTGGCGGCGCTCTGAGTCTTCGGCAGCACTTCTGCAGTGGGTCCTTCGCTTGTTCTGGGTCTTCGGTGGCACTTCGGCAGCAGGTCCTTCAGTGCCGCCGAAGATCTGGAGCGAGTCAAGGACCCCCTCCGAAGTGCCGCTGAAGACTCGGAGCACCGCCCGGTGAGTACAAGCCCCACGTGTTTTTTTAATGTGGTGTGGTTTTTTTTTGTCTTCCCTGCCGGGGCCCCATCGAAACTGTTCGAACTGGGCCCAGCACTTCCTAAAGCCGGCCCTGGCTGTGGCTGGGGCAAGAATCCTGGGCTGATTGGGGAAAGCAGGCTCAGCTGCAGAGCCGGCTTTAGGAAGTGCAGGGCCCAGTTCGAACAGTTTCGATGGGGCCCCGGAAGGGATGACATTTAAAAAAACAAACCAAAAAAAAACAAACCACAGACATGTAAAAAACACATGGGGCTTGTACTCACCGGGCAGTGCTCTGAGTCTTCGGCGGCACTTTGGCAGTGGGTCCTTCTGTCGCTCCAGGTCTTCAGCAGCACTGAAGGACCGGCTGCCGAAGTGCAGCTGAAGACCCGAAGCACCACCAGGTGAGTAAAAATTTAAAAAGGCGCCTCTAGCCAGGAAAGGGATTCTCACTCGGTGTGGGACCCCCTTAGGCGCAGGGCCCGATTTGGGGGAATTGGTGGAAAAGGCCTAAAGCCGGCCCTGCTTAGCTGTGGCCATGCCCCAATCAGGCCCAGCTGGCCCCTATAAGAGGCAATGAGCCAGGACCCAGTCAGTCCCCCTCTGCCTGTACAGGGAGAAGGGCCTGGCTGCAAGGTGCAAAGCAGGGAACCTAGATTGGAGCAGGGCTGGGGAAAGCCAAGGGAGCCGGGAAGCTCCAGCCTAGGAAAGCCCCAGGCTGCAGGCCTGGTAAGGCCTATTAGGTACTTGGTTACAGGGGGCATCCCATGAGTAGGCAGAGGCAGCAGGTCTGAACCCCAGTGAGTGGCTTATACTGCAGTCTGTCCCAGTGAGTGGGGGCTATACAGAGACTGACAAGGGGCAGCACCCCAGATAATGGAGCACCAGGTCCTGGGAGGGACATGGGGGCCAGAGTGAGTTAAGGTGGATCACTGGCCTGCAGAGGGCGCTCCAATGACTGGAGAGCTAATTCCTGGAGACGACCAGCAGGAGGCGCCACAGGGGTGAGTCCTGCACCCTTACAGGGGGAGTATAGGTTTTTTCTTTCTAAAAGTATTTTTGATTATATATTTGTTTTCTTCAAGTGCTAGGAGATCATCCAATGCATGAGAGAGACTATAGATGCCAAATATTTGCATGATTATAATTGGTTTTTTAAAAGGCAAAAATCATCTGGCTTCACGTGTTGAGAATGTTTTGCACAGATCTAATGCCAAAACATTAATTCTATTTGTCCACTTCTGAAAGCCCTTGAATTTATTTTAAGGGGAGAATTAAAATACTTACAAATAGGCTATTTTCCTCTTGCTGATTGCATGCACTGTTTCATTTTATGCAAAACTATGAGTGAATGTAGCACTTATGAAAATGATGGATTATCAATACTAGCTCGAGCCAGGCATAGTTTTGGCAGGTGTTGCACAAACTTTCCTAACACAGCTCTGCTAATGTGCCTGTAACCTGATTTGTAGCCCCTGCGCTATTCCAATTCTGGGCCTCTTGATCAGAGACTGCCAAGCATGAGTTATGCCAACTTGTATGGTATTTTAGTAACATGAATCACAGAGGACTAGGATGAGACCACCAACATCATACTCAAATAGTGTTCTAAATCATACTCTTAAATAAACAACACCGTTGTTTTAAAATCTTTGAAGGAAAAAAATGATGAGATTAGATGCTAAGGCATCATCTACCTCCACAAAGAAATATTATGGTGCTGTCCTATTCCTCTCCTTAGCTGGCAATCACATGATACTGACTGGAAACTATGAAAGTGGCATCTGGCCTCTTGGCAGACTCAACTGCCTGGTTTTGTTGGCAACCTTCAAGTTACCTGCAAATCTCACGTAGTACAGACAGCCAAAGGACAATTTTGTACTCTTGGGAAACATTTTATTTAAGAGCAGCAAAGAGTACTGTGGCACCTTACAGACTAACAGAGGTATTGGGGCATGAGCTTTCATGGATGACTACCCACGTCGTCAGATTAAATCAGCTTTAATTTTGATCATTTCTGCAATTTAATTCTGTTCAAAACCAATGTGGTGCCCCAGTCCTTCATTAAAATTGACTACAGAGTTGCTTACACAATGGGCAAGGGAAGTGCCAAGCCTCAATATTGAGTGTTGTGCAGCAGAGCACTCTAGCAGAGTGACCTAGTGGCTAGGGTACCAGACAAGGAGGTAGGAGTGCTGGGTTCTGTTCCTGGCCTGGCTACTGTTCTGCTATGTGAATTTGGTGAAATCACATTGTCTGTTTCTCTCCTCTTCAGGGTAAGGCGTGTAGCACATAGGACTCTTATTTCAGTTGGTATCTCTAGGCATTGTTGTCAGAGAAATAATAAATTTGTATTATTTTTATTACTCTTGAAGCCAAATTGTAATCCTAGAGCAATATTAACTGGCACTTGTATTTATAACCTGGGATGATTTATTTTTTTCAAGCAACACTGAAAGTTCCTTAATTCAGAGAAGTCCATTGAAGGTTATGTCTAATATTAACAAATATTATTCTCTAATGTATTTTCATGCTTAATTTACTGGCAGTCTGCTGACCTATTCTACTCTGACAGTCCCTTAATAATAAACCTCGCACAAAATTTTTGATCCTAGGCACCTAAAATTCATATTTAGGTCCCTAAATAGACCTGGCCTATCTTTAAAAGATACTGAACCCCTGCATGGGTGGCAAGAGGGGTTGCTTAGCAACTTGGAAAATCAGAGCTACTTCTATTTAAGTGCTTAAATGTGGAATAAGTATCATAACTATAGGCCCCAGATTGGAAAATGTTGGCCCTATTTTCCATTTCCTTTGTAATACCGAGGTATAATGGGACAGTCTATTCAAAGTTGAGCTGCATGCCTGTATGCACCCATTAGCTGAAGCTGTTTAATAAAACATGATCTTCTCTCAAATTTAACAAAAGGAAGGTATTTTCATGTCAACAACTACTGTAGAAAATCTGTGCAAAGCTTGCTGTGTCCATGCAGACTTATCTGTGTGTGACTGTGCTTGGAGTCATGATTCCCGTCCATGTAACAATTTATCTCACAGTGTAGAAAAGTTGCCATGGTGACAAGAGCTCTGCAAATAAATATATAAATAATATATGAAAGATTTTTGTAAGCATGCATTAAAGCTCCAGTTCTCATATAGACTTTGTTACCCAAATGTAGGGGGAAAGTGGCACCTGGAATTCTTCTGGCTGTTATGTGTTTGAGATTCAATAAAGGAAGTCAAACCTTGTACAGACATTTGCTTTGGGAGGTCAGCAACAAGCTTTGTTTACCCAAGAGGTAAATATTGACAAAGGTGAAGCAATGTATATTGAGAGACACTAAACTTGATAGTCATTAAAACAGGATGTCAATGGTCCAGATCCTGGGGCCCTCTCCAGTAATGCAAAGCAGCCCTAAAGCTTGCTTAATCAGCTCTAGGAGGATTACTCCTGCCTAGACACATGCTCAGCTGATGTGAAACTACCAGAGGATCTGCTGTGACACCCCAGGGCAGTGAAAAAGGGCATGGCTAGAATATACTTATGTACCATGCATCCCTGGCTGTTCTAACCCATGCCAATGACCAGCCCAGGTCTTGAACAGTCCCAAGAAAGGGACATAAGCTGTTGCAAAGACACTATTCCCCATGTTCCCTATTCCTCTCTGGCCTTGCTTCAAGCACAGCTCTGTCATAATGGGGGCTCTGGGCAAACATGTATTTTGCACATTTGTGAGGGCCATGTCTTGTGGTTGTTCTCGCCACAGAACTCAGGTTTAAGTCACCTGGAGTTCCCTCTCCAGAGCAACTAGGTAATTGGGCCCTGAATGTTTTCATCATACCTACCTGGTGCACTCTCCGTTATGGCAGTGGATGTGCAATATAATCCTTCCAAACTGACTGAGAAATGGAATCCACGATCCAGGGGGTGGGGAGAGTGCTAGTCTTCAGCATTATAACTAATCAGGAAGAAAATGTGCATATGTTTATCTATTTGGTTCACCAGAGACAAATGTTTTCAGTGTGATCAGTGAATCAGGATGTAGTATTTATATATGCAGACTGGCTGGTTAGCATTATTCTAGATTACCCTCAATATTTTTGATTAAAGAGGAGGAAAACAAGCTTCATTGCTTGATTATTTCAGCCAATCAGTAGCCATGTTTTTTCTTCAAAATTATTTTGTTAGGTGTATTTAAAATAATTAAAAATCCTGCCATGATCTTTAGGTGCTGTAAGTATCTATCCATGCACAATTAATAACAAAAGTACAATGACTAATCTAACTGGACTAGTGGTCCACTACAATTTAAATCAATCTCTCAATACCTGCATGAAGAACATAACTGTGATAATGTGCTCTTCAGTTGAGCAGACAAAGGTATAATAACATCTAATGGTTGGAAGTTGAAGCTAGACAAATTCAGAATAGAATTAAGGTGCAAGTTATTAACAGTCCAGGGCTGTTTACCATTGGACCACCCAAGCAGCTAGCTCAGGAGACAACTGCTCAGGTGGCCCCTGGGACAGCCACACCAGCTGCTGCATGAGGGGCCTCCAGGACAGCCAAAGCAACCCCTGCTCCAGCAGCCACAGCAGCGGTTCCTGGCCAGCTGGAGCAGCACAATCCACAGGGACCAGCAGCTGGTGCCACTGGCCCTGGTTGCCCTCCACGCGCAGACACACACCCTGATGCCCACCCCAAGATTTAATCACAGATATTTTTAGTATAATCCATGGGCAGGTAACAGCCATGAATTTTTGTTTATTGCCTGTGACCTGTCCATGACTTTTCCTAAAAATATGCATGACTAAATCATAGCCTTAGTCATGATTACTGGCAGTTTAAGTCAAGGTTGGATGTTGTCCTAAAAGATATGCTCTAGTTCAAACAGGAATTAATTCAGGGAAGCCCTATGGCCTGTGTTGTATAGGAAGGCAGATTAGATGATCAGAATAATCCCTTCTGGCTTTATAATCTATGAATTAACCAGCTGAAATTATCTACCACTGTCCCTTTGTGGACTCTGACCCCACCATGCTCCACAAATCAGAAATAAAGATGCAATTTTCACACACCCTGAGGATCGGCAAATTTGGGGGTTTTGACTGAGATGGGAAATGAGGCCAATCAAGGACCCTCATAGAAAATGTCCTGCCACAAGCTCCATCTTTTTTTTTTAAACCGAAAGACTAACAGTCTAAGTATCTCCACTTCATGAAACTGTCGGGGTCTATCATATAGGCAAGTGTTAAATCTAGGGCTTGAGACCCCGATTCAGCAAGGGGCTTAAACATGTGCCTAACTTTAAGCATGTGAATAGTCTCATTGAAGTAATACTGTAAGTCAAAACCAACACATTACACTCCAGCCAGAAATAGTAGGCAACTGCTCAGACTGTGAAGCACTGATGTGATAGGCTCATGGCATAAAACGCTGCTGAGTAAGTGGTAAATCATATACTCCACTAGTTCCGTTTTTGGTTGTTTTTTTAGTATTAGCCTTATCTTAGGAAGAATGCATAATAGTAGTCTAATCTAAAAGTGACACACATGAATGAACGTAACAAGGTCTGCATCCTAACCAAACAGTTGCACACTTCTTGTAAAGTGTTAATAAAAAGACACCATCTTAGCCACAGATCTACCTGATCATTCGAGTGCAGCATCAATCCGAGCAACAAAAAGATAAGTGCATGTGTCACTTCTTCTATTTCTTCCAGTAGATTCTCAACAGTTGCTCAAGTGATTGTGTCCCAATAGCCTTTGCTGTGTTTGCACTGGCTTTGGCCTTGAAATCCTCAGAGATAACTTGTTGCATTTACAGGAGAGTTCAGTTCTGTGCTTTTCATGAAAGGAGGCAAAGAGTGAACAACTTGAGTCAGGTGGCGTAGTGATGCAGATTACTGCACTGATTGAGCTATGATGAATTTCTCTTCATACCATAGTGCACTGGATTTGTGAGGTTGCTGCTCATCTGCCACATGAAACAATAGCATTCACTTTTCCAGTTTAGTCTCAAGGCATGTCGTCTCAATGAGATCCATTGGATAGTAGAAAGGTTTTCAGATTTTGCCCTAGTTTGTTCTAAAAGTACTAGCAGATATAGCTTTTCCTCAAATGAAGGGCCATAGATATTACATTGGTGGGTTCTTATACATAAAATGTTTGTTTTATTTAAGCTGCTCTAAACTCCTCTGGCAGAGGGCCTAGCCTCTCATAACTGACAGCTCAGTTGTCTCGGGGCGGGGGTGGGGGGAGGGGAGGGAAACTGTGTTAGATCTACATTCATTAGAAAATCATCACGTAACCTGGAGTCCAGAGCACCATGCATTTGATCACATCTGCTAGGAAAGAAGCTTGAATAGAGTCAACATGTTAGCCTATGGCTTTTCCTCTCCACTTATGATTTTTAAACAAATCTTTGTTTACAAGTGACAATGCATTCTATATAGCACTCTCTACTAATCAACCAGTGGAAATGCTTTTTTATCCCCATGCACAGTTCAAAGAAACAAAGATTCTAGCTCACTGTTTCAGTGTGGAATAATTTAGGTTCCTCTTGATCGTGAAGAAACACAAAAGAGAGTCAGTTACAGTGAAAAGCATCATTGAATTTTTTATTGCCTCAGATGTTTTCCCCTTTATTTGTAGTACTATACTCATTGCATTTACCACAATGCTGATTCAAGAAACAATCTGGTAACAGCACACATGAAAAACACAGATTACATAAATTTGTGCAGGGCTCGATTAAGCATGAGTGAAAGGGCAAATGATGTCAAGAAATCGCTGTACAGATACTATAACTTTTACTTATTAGGAAGGCTTATGGGATGAAGCTAACAGCAAAACTCAGATTTCACATTTTCCTGGTAACTCAACACTAAATATTTATGCAGCTCTGTCCATTCTATATATATTACATACAAGCAAATACAGGGAAAAGACTTTAACTTCTTTTTAAAATTGTTCCTTGGCATATCAGTTCTCATGGAAGTTGTACATATCCCACTTTCTCTTCAGCATCTTCTAAGCAATGTATAGTTATTTTCTGCTATTTTTGATGATCTTTGGGTAGCAATCATGTGTATTTTTGTCTTAGCTACTATGACAACCAACCAGTTGTCTGTCAGCGGTTGGCCATCTCTTCACAATATTGCTTGATGGTGTAAATTTGCAATATGATATATTTTAAAAGATACATCTCTATTCCCGAAGATCATGCCAGTTTGTTATACATTCTATTAAGTGGATCTGGATGAGAATTACATAATCACACCCATTCGTTAATGCAGATGTTCTAAGAGCCCAAGTATCTGCTCAGCAGTTGGGCAAGAATGGTCACTTTTGATTGGCTTCATGTCAAAAGGTCTTCCAGGGAATCTGATCATGCTTGAAGTTAATGTGTATATTGTATTGTTTACTTATGTCGTTCAATGATCAGTATAACATACTGTATTTTTCCCTGTCACCACTAGTAGTGATTCCTATTCTAAATGTGAAATGTTCACTGTATTACTGTCTCAATTCTTTCAACTTGGTTCTTATAAAAGCTGTATTTCATAGCTTTACAGCAAAGCTGGCGTATTGGCAATGGCTCATGTGGGATGTTCCAGTGTGCCCCAGCCCTCTGAAGAGACTATAGGCCGAGAGGCTGGACCATAAACTTGGGCTACAATGTACAAGAAAGTTAGTAGCAGTTGGTGAGCACATGGTGCCTTGTTGACTCAGCTTGGGTGGCTCAGCCATGCCCTTAGATTTTGAGTGACTGCTTTGTATTTAGATTGCAGGTGGCCTGCAGTAGGCTAACATTTTCCCTGTGCCCAATGAACCTGAAAGACTCAACCAGCTGAGCAAATTGCTGCAGTCAGTTGCTACTGGGGCCCGCAAATACTGGTCGTAAGGGAAATCGCTGCTAGCTTCTTCAGTCAATTGTAGGTACCACAGCAGACTTGTTAAATGACTGTGTAAAGTGATATACTGCTTTACCTTTGCAGAATTCTGCAAATAACAGGTTTCTCATCACTGGCTGCTGGACACCCCAGTACTGGAGAAAGCTTCAGCTGGAACTAGAGACTTGGGAAATGAAAAAAGACAATCTATTTACAGCCAGTCAAAAAAAGCACTAACACAATTCTTGAAATTGTTTAGAATTTTTTTTATGGTCTCTGAAATTTCCTTGGAGTCTTCCCCCTCGCTCCTCCAAAAACACTCCAATCAGTTTTATAGCTGTTCCAAAAGCCAAAAACATTGCAAAGGTGGTAGAATATTTCTTTGGGAGTTTCCATAGAAATGTGGACACCTGCCATTTAGGAAAAAAAACCAAAATTTGAAAAATTTTCACCAGCTCTCCAAAAGTACAGGAAAGAAGACAACTGGAGGCACAGAAACTTCCATTTGAAATCTTTATTTTCATAAAGAAGCTATTATTGTAAGAAATTATTTTGTTTTAAAACAATTTTATGTTGAAATCTTGGCAGTTGCTTCCTCTTCAAGATGCTCTTTCTCTAAGTTCTGAATGATCTTAACTACCTAGAGCCTTTCAGTACAGTTGTTATAAAGCACTGAACCTTGCCATCTTCTTCTGTTTCATTACTAGTCGGCAACTCTTTCATATATAACAAAGATTGATCTATAAATATTAGAAAATGTATAAGTACTATTTTGGTTTTGTTCTATCCACCATGGATTTGTTCTTGCACAATAACATTAAAGTTATACAAAGGACTTCAGACGTGAATGACAGACTTGGAAATATAAAACTGTTGAATATCCCAAGCCAAAAAAGAGGGAAAGGGAAGGAAAAAAAAAAAGCAGCAGCAGGTTCCTCAGCTGGTAGAAATCTGTGTAACTCCAGTGATGTCAGTCTTAAAAATTGACCCAGTTTTTAAAATTGCAAATAAATTACATTTCAAATCAATTTTTGAAGGCAAATTACAGGTACTGTATGTGGAGAAGCAAGGGCTTGAGTTGAGGTGTGCCAGAGTGCAGGGAGTTAACAGGTGAGCCTGCATTCTCATCCCTCTGACACCAATTAGTTCCCCTGGAAAAGTTGATTGGAGTAATTGAAATGATCTAATCAGGTGGGGGAGGCAGGGGCTGGGTGAGCTAAAGAGCCAATTAACCCATCAGCTTAAGGCTGATAAGAAGGACACAGGAAGGCAGTGAGGGAAGACAGGAACAGGGCTAGTTGAGCCCTGTTTCAGGGAGATCTTAGAGAAGAGAGACCTTTGTTCCTTTCAAGCCCAGGGTGTGGTGGGAGAGCCAAAAGCACAGGGAGCACTGTAAACAGTCTTGCTGCATGTGACTGTAAAGGCGTTGATAAGAGGAACCATACAAAAATGGCACAGTGTGGATACACAGCCAGTGGAATTAGAGCAGTGTCTGTGGTGCTAGAAGTCAAGAATGGGACGTGCCCTGTTACCTGACAGTTCTTTGTTTCACTTGGAACAGCTGGCATCACACACAAGAAAACAGGGCCTGATCATGCAGGATTGAAGATGAAAATCTCAATTTCCTAAAGAAGGATCTGTAGAGAGGGCAAGGGAGAATTTCCTAATCAGTGTGACATTAGAAACTGAACTCTGCTTTCATTGTAATATATTTCAGAAGAGATAAAAGCAAAAGGCAGGGAATGCTCATTCTTTACAGCTATTTCTATTTGAAGATGCTACTCCTTCCCAATATTTCCAATCCGCATTTTCTCTACCTTCAGAGCATCCATGCACTCTCATCAATTTTGATTAAACTGATTTGGAAGGGAACTATAGAATACTGAACTCAGAACTTGACAGGCAGATGAAGAAATGTATCTTCAACTAGCGTACTTTTCATTTTATAATTAGGACTTTCACCACTGGAGCAAATTCCAGCCTCAGATTCTTACATTCAGTCCCCAGTGATGTCAATAGAAACTGTGTCTATCTGAGGATAGAATTTGGCTCATTGTGGTTTTTATTTCAGATGAGCATTTTTAAGAACCTCTTTTACAACTCATGTTTAGTTTTTCTTTCTGCAGTTCTTTTCTTGTACCTTCAATAAAAAATTGTTGATAGTTATCAAATATATAGATAACACCTTGTATTTTCAAAATAGGGCACTAAGAACATGAATTTGCTAACTTGAAGAGAGCACATTCCAGAGATGAGCTACACAGACTTCACTTGTGCAGGCTGCACTACGCTATCTAGATAACCCTAATGCAGCCATTACTATAGTATCTGTGGACTTAATTTTCAGAAGTGCTGAGCACTTTCAACTCCAGCTGAAATCAGTGGGAGGTAGGGAAGTTCAGCACCTCTGAAAGTCAGACCTCATACCTAATCCTATATTCTGAGGCCTGATTCTGGTCCGACACCAGTTTTGTACCATAATGACATTCCAAGACTATACTATACTGGCTTAGAATCTAAATTAGCCTCTTCTGACTTAGAGAGGAAAGTATTTTTACCCTTATTGGAAATACTGTGCACACAGTCATTAGACTTCAAGGATTTGTGCCTGAATTACGAGTGCAAATCTGGGCCCTATTTAGTAATATTGTGGGCACTATGCACAGATCTAGAAGCACAACTCTGGTCTTTATTAGACAGCCCTCTGCACAGAACTTCTCATTCACACTGCTGAAAATGCATCCCTACAAGCAGTGCTGGACAATGTGCATCAAGGCTGCAATGGGACACAGAGCTTTAGCATGAATCCAAAAATCACCCCAGACAGAAAGGACAAAGAACAGTCTAGACGTGTCAGTTATGTAGCTGTCTCACTTCCTACTGCTGTCTTGGTAGAATGGCCATAGAAACCTTTCTCAGAGGCTCGCCTCTCTGCTCTGCCAGCATCCAGCTGCCAGGCTACTCAATAAAAGGATTTAAGGCTTTTATCATATCTGAAGCTGCTTTTTCTCTTTTGGAGCTGCATCCCCCTGTTCCTACATACACTTATTGGTGTATGTCACAATGGCGTGCTTACCGAAGCATAGCTACATTGGTTTAACTCCACTGAGTTCAATACAGCTAGCCCCACTTACACCGGCTGAGGCTCTGACCCTATACTTAGGATTAACACAATCAAAAGTAGAATCCCTGTTACTAGAGCTGGTGAACAGCAAAAAGCTAAAGAACGGCAAAAATATGAATCCATTACTTTGCCCAGTTCCATCAGTTGTCTCAATAACGGAAAATGTATTTAAATACATATAAAACAATTTCTCCAGTGATTCCACTGCAATATATGATTTGACCTTCTCTACTTGCTACATGCATCAAAATTTGACAAATTCGAGCTGCTTGTTGGGGCTGGGGTTTTTGGTTTTTTGGCTGCCTCCTCCTGGTGATTTCCTTGTTCTTTATACTGGAATTGTATCTGGATGGTGCTTGCTGCTGTTTTGGTGGGGCTGGGGAAGATCAGCAGGGTGTTTCCAGTCTCTGGCTAGTTCGGTGCCATGAGGAGATCCCAGTGAATAGGGCAGTGGATAGGGACTCAGGAGACCTGGGTTATATTCCTTCCCTACCACTGGCCTGCTGAGCAAGTCTCTTTGCCTCTGTGCCTCAATTTCTCCATCTGTAAAATGGGGATAAAGATGTTGACCTCCTTTGTGAAGAGCTTTGAGATCTACTGATGACAAGCACTACATAAGAGCTAGATATTTATTAAAAACGTAAACTTCATTAAAGCTATTCTTGTCCTGGGACCAAATGCTACAATCCTAACACGATCACCAGGACTATTCTTCATGTTATAACACATGTGTTCACCAACCAATTTTGGGCAAAAAGCCAAAACAGAAAGATATAGTGCAGGCAGAGTGGTTTGCACTTATCCTGGAGGTCAACAAATTTAGGCTATACTGTGCCAGCAAGTGAGTGTGCATTTTAGAGACAGCCCCTTAGACATAAATACAGAGGCTGTTGGGGAGAGTGTGTCAAATGATTTCAGCTCTCAAGGCAGTGGATGGGATGAAGACAGAGTCCCAGGTACAGTAGTTGCACCTCAAAAGTTTCTACTGACTTATGAAATTAATGGTTCTACTGGGATTCCTCATTTTCAGTAGAGGCAATATCTTGCAAATGAGTGGAATTTTTTTCGAAACAGAATAAACTTTTGAAGTAGATCCATATAGGTCTTAAGATTAACAGCTTGAATTGCATCCAGAAGCAATTAGAGAGTCAGTACAATCTACAGCATTCTGGTGTAATCAAGTGATCCAGTGTACTAGATACTAAGGATCAGATTTTAAGGGTATTTAAGCACCTAAAGATGCAGATGATTTAGGTGCCTAGGTGCTCTTGAAAATCCCACTGGTGCCTATCTTCATCATTAGGCACCTAAATACCTTTAAAAATCTGGCCTTAAGGGACTGACTTTCAATTTTCTTAACGTCCCTTTACCCCACTGTGCAGAATATATTTTGCACCCACTTTTACTCTGACAGAGCAGAGAAAAGGCGCTGTAGTGTAAATAACATCTAGGCCCTAAATTCCTATAGCCAGGTTAATTTCAATCATATGCTATCTTTGTTATTCAGACCCAGGTATGTGCTTTTGAGAAACTAATTAGTGCCAGCCTGAAAATATTGCTTTAGGCATAAATCCCTTTTGCTTTCAGTGAACACTCGTACTTCATACGCACCCTCATGCTAATTTCTATATAGTTTGGGGGGAAAATCTGAGTCTTCCCCTTTTCTGATCTCTATATAAGGAATTTCAGCATTCCTTTGAACTCCATGGACATGGATGCTGGAGACTAGCTTAGACTCGTCAACCTAATGAAACGTTTCCACACACTTTTAAGAAGGCAATAACGAGCCAGTCATAAGTTCACCACAAGGAGGTGAGAGGGTAACAACAATTATTGGGTGGATTAAAGCCCCTCAATCACGGCCCGCAGGCAGGAATTCCTTTGAAACTTTTAGCCGCTGCCTTAGCCACAATCCTTTCTGACACATGAGGTATAAACTATACATCAAACAAAAAAGAAAGCAGACACCAACAAATACACAAAGGAAAAGGAAGTAGTGTACAACGGCACTACACAAAAATGGCAAAAATGACTGTTACATGATTGGAGTTCAGTTGTGGTAAAACAATTTAAATTGTCTTGTAGATGTGTATAGAAAAATCACTTTTGCTGTTGACCTCTGTTTAGCTGTCTGTCCTTTGACTGTATACTTGTACTTCTGGAAAGCACTTCAATTTAATTTAAATCATTAAAACCAATCAAGCCCTGGGCAAATGGAATTCATGGTGAAAATTCTGAGACTCGGACTTTCTGGCTAGAGAAACCAGCATCTCGTAAATTGGCCTGTAGAAACAGAATTGTAAATTTTAGTGACATTCATCACATAAGACTTCTGATTTGACAACATCTCATGAGGGTCACCCAAAAGGGATAGGGAGGGCAAAAGGGGCAGTTTGCACCGGGCCTCCCATTTGAGCAGGCCCCCAAACTGAGTGACATTGCAACCTGGCATGCAGCATCGCAGCACCACTCTGTCATGACAGAGGGGCAGTTGCGCCCTACTCCAGGTTGCAACACCCAGAGGTGGGAGCGAGGCCCAGCCTTGTGGTCCAGAAGCCACCACTGAGGTATGAATGTGAGGGGCTTGCTCTCCAACCAACCCCTCCTTGGGTCCTCCTTTGAGTGGTAATTTTTTTAGAAGAGTGGCAGGAGCCTCAGTTTCAGATTTTGCCCTGGGCCCCTGTAAACCTCTGTGTAGCCCTGACAATAATATAACATAGTCTGTACAATGCTGTCAATGTGTTTATGTATACCCTAATATTAAATGTTATAAGGTAATTGTATGGATTTCCAAAACAGAGCTTGAGTTTTGAAAGCAGAGGAAATCTATTTTGGCTCCATTTTAATTTCCTTACGTTCACTCCAATGCAACAGAAGGCCTGTGGGCAAGCCCACGCCCAGATGACTTCAAAAGGATGATTACTGTCTAATTTCTGCAATTAGAGCTCTAAAGTTCCTTAAGCAATTTATTCTGTTTCTACTGGTCTTCTGGTACTTTCTTATTGTTTATTTGTACTTACATCAGCCAAATGCAAAGATCTGCTGGAACCAGCATACAAACCAAATTGATGGTGGACAGTATTTGAACAGTGACACACTATGCACTGCTATGTTTTACTCTGCAAAAGAATGGCCTTACAATTAGATCTGGGCAGAAAAGGGTTTTCATGTCCCTCAAGAATTTTTGAGATTTCAGTGTTTTCCTGTCCCAAATTGGGACAAAAAGTCAATCTTGAAAATTTTCATGAACTAATAATAAGAACGGCAATACTGGGTCAGACCAAAGGTCCATCTAGCCCAGTATCCTGTCTACCAACAGTGGCCAATGCCAGGTGCTTCAGAGGGAATGAATCAAACAGATAAATATCAAGTGACCCATCCCCTGTCGCTCATTCCCAGCTTCTGGCAAACAGAGGTTAGGGACACCATCCCTGACCATCTTGGCTAATAACATTGATGGATCTATCCTCCATGGACTTATCTAGTTCTTTTTTTGAACCCTGTTATAGTCTTGGCCTTCACAACATCCCCTGGCAAAGAATTCCATAATCTGGAGGGGATGGGGAGAAACCTGTTTGGATCATAAAACTCTAAAACTTCATTTCAACTTCAGCCTTTTTTAAAACTTTTTTTTTAGAATAAATTGACTAAAATTTCAAAATGAAGTTATTTCAAACCAAAAAAAAATGTGTTTAGAAAATGTTGAAAAGGGCCATTCCGATTCAATTTCTTTTTTTCACATCTGGATATAGGGTTGGTTTCAGCCATTCCTGCAGCTTCCATTTTGATGAATTGGCATTTTCTGGTGGAAAACATTTTGTCAGAAAATTCCCTCTGAACTAAATGCTCAAACCTATATGCAGCCCAAAGGGCTGGGCTGTCTGCTATGCTTCTCCACAGGGTTTAGTCTGTGTGGGAATGGGTGAGGGATTCAGTAGTCAGAGTGGCTGGTGCACTTGCCCTCCGCATGTAGCCATGGTCAGTGAATTTTCACAAGCTACCAGGGGCCTAGATTCTGCTCTCACAGAGAAGGGATAGATTCAATAATCCGTCAATAAGAGCTTTTTGTCTCTGTTCCTCTATCCATTTCTTCTATAGCGTTGCCATTATTTGAATTCATACTCTATTGTTGAACAGACGTTTGTGAACAAGAGGTTCACTGTATTAGTATCTCTTTCAATTGATTGACAGTCATTATAACCTTTGTATTTCTGGGGGAAAAAAAGACAATTCAAGCATGGTATTTTTAAAAGGAACACTAGGAGAGTAATGGCAATGGAAACAACAATTTCAAAAAGAACTAGTCTATATATGTCTGAAACACTATTGGTCAGATATGTAGAGAGTGAAGACAAAAGAGTTCATTAGTATGAGATTGTCATTATAGTCCAGGAGATGGGGAAACAAGTGTCAAATGAAATGAGTTAGGTATAGGGTCTTGGAATCCATATAAAGCTGAGAAGAGAGAGGGCTAGCATGTTCTATTTCTGTGAAGAATAATAGAAGACATGTCTGAAGCAAGTCTGGAAATTCATTGCTGCAAGATGTGCTTGGAATCTGTAAGCAACATGTCTCCCTGGGCATGGAGCTGGGTGATCCTTGTATGCACTAAAAAGATAAGATGGAAGAAAAAGAATTGTGTTACATGTAAAGTATGAGAAACGAAGCACCATAGGGGCCTGAATGCACTTGGATAGCAGTAAATGGAAGACAAACAAGACGAGGGAATAGTGCAGGTCTGAGGATAAAAGAGAGAAATAAAAGAAAATAGGAAAAGGTAGCAAGAAGACACACAGAAATAGGGGACTCAAAATGAAGGAAACAGGGAGTGGGAAAGAGGAAGAGATGAAGAATGAACAAATAAGGAAAGTGATAAACTATAACTTTAAACTGATCTCTTTCAGCTTATTAAAATTTAAAATGTGCATTTAAATGACTTGGGAATCAAGATGGTCTATCCAGTTCTGGCCAATACCAGATGCTTCAAAAGAAGGTGACAATTATCTATAATGGGCTATTAAGCAACAATGGCACGGTAGCAAAGTTTCTTCCTCACTTTAGGGAGCTGTTGATTAGCATATAGCCTGCTATTCCTTATAACTTTAATCCCATCTAATGTAACTCTGTGATATTCTTCTTATTCATGTAACTATCTAATCCTCTTTTGCATTCCACTAAATGCTTTGCCACACAGCAATGGTTTTCAACCTGTGGTCTGCGGACCCCTGTGGACCACAGACTATGTCTAAGAGGTCTGTGAAAGGTTGTCATCACCATAGAACAATGATTTTCAACCTGTGTGTATGCCTAAGATTTCCAAAGGGGTCTGTATCTCCATTTGACATTTTTTAGGGGTCCACACATGGAAAATGGTTGAAAACCACTGCCTTAGAGTGTCCGTGGGATTTGCAGGCCAATTATGTGTTAATTTAACATTTGTTGCCTTTTAAATTCATTCTTCTTTCCTTGTTCTTGTATAACAAAAGACGATAAAGAAGACCACCCATCGTACTGCTATATTCCTCATTATTTGACATGTTAGAATTGTGTTACTACTTATACATCTCTTCTCTAAATTAAATCATTGTAATTAGAACTGGTTGAAAAGAGACATTTTTAACAAACATTTCTGTAAAAGTGTTTTTGTGTTTTTGTCAAAAAAGTTTCAATTTTCAACTCTGGCACTAAATCTTTTAATCTCATGTGCAAGTCTTTCCACATCAATAATCTCTTTCATTACCTTCTCTGGGTCTTTCCTTTTTCTGAAATTCTGCTACATCTTTTTTGAGACTGGAATGAGTAAAACCAAACATAGTATACAAAGTGAGGATGTACCACTGATTCAAGTAACATCATATTTTCAGTATTCTCCTTAAGCCCTGTCTAAATGCAACCTGATATCATATTTACTTTTTTATTGCAACTGTGCATTGGGCATATGTTTTCAAGGCACTGTCAATAATGACATCTAAGGATTTTTCTTTTTATTTGCAGTGAATTTAGAACCCATCAATGTGCATGAATAGTTTGAAGTTTTCCTTTTAATATGCACTACTCGCTACTTTCCTGCATTGAATGGCATTTATCACCATCTTGCTTAATTGCCTAGTTTTGGTAGGCCCTTCTGAAGTTCCTCACAATCCTATATAAACCTAATTTGGGAACCTAAATTGGGCATGCAGTTCCACATTTGGGCACTTAGGTGTGCTGTATCTTTTTTAAGTGTCACTTTGAGCATGCAACTTCAGAGCAGCTCACCTAATGTAGGAACCACATTTGAAAATTTCTGCATATGTCCAAATGCTTTATATAGCAATTATCTTTTTTTATCTTATTATTAAAAGGCAAATATTTGATCCAAGTTCTTAAGCATACAAATCTATAGAAAAGTAGTCTTGGCCAAATTAGAAAGTAACTGTATAAATTAGTTTGAAAAGATGCATACAGAAAGACAATCAAGTGTTGTTAGAGCTGGGGGGAGAATGGTAGTTCCATTTCAAAGAGGATTTTGATATTTTTAAAATTTGGATTAATTTGATTAGGAGCAAAACCCTCAAAATTTGACACTCTCAATGAAAGGGAATTGCCATTCAGTCTATTTGGGGTTCCACTCAGCTCCCCAAAAACTCAGTTTGACTCCAGTCTCCTCATACAAGTCTTTTATTTGGCATACAGCAAAGCTATGCTGAGTTTATCAGACTCAAACACATAAGGTGGATTCAAGGTACATCACAGATCCAAAGCCATACAACAAAACTTTTCTTTGTATTTTTTTCTTTGTAGTTGCTAAAGAGCCAGGCAGGTGAGCTAGCAGGAAATCAGGTAGAATTCCATCAGAATTTGGTTGAAATCAAATAGTCTCTGTGAAATGTCTCAATTTCAACATATCAAAAAATTGTGACAAAAAAATAATTCATCGAAATGTTTCTGACCAGCTCATTATTATATAGCATGAGCTGATAAAACTAAATCTGTTCAGTATGTCTGTTTTAATAAACTATGAAATCAAACATCTGAAAATAAATATTTTATCAGCATAGAGTATGTCAGATAATTGAATGTTGATATTTTAAGTACTCCTACCCTTATTTCCAAGACCTGGATCATGTTATGGGAATTGCATAGCTCATGGCAAAATGACTGAGATGAAACTGATGGAATTTGAAACCCTCGGGGGTAATGGTATGCTTTAGTAATCTGATGCAGTACTGAACTTCATGCTGATTAAGCAGAATGACCAGCTTAAAATGATTTCCAGAAAATCATTTAACTTGTAAAATGCTTTTGTTACAAAGCTTTCTGAACTGGCACACAGATTGAACTTCTAGTATGAATTCACAGATAAATTAGTAGGTATGTTAGCAAAGGCACTCTAGTACTTTCTTTCCTCACTTTCTCAGAGGGGTAACCATGTTAGTCTGGATCTGTAAAAGCAGCAGAGAGTCCTGTGGCACCTTATAGACTAAAAGATGTTTTGGAGCATGAGCTTTCATGGGTGAATACCCACTTCGTCGAATGCATCTATAAGGTGCCACAGGACTCTCTGCTGCTTTTCCTCACTTTGGTGTCTTTGGTATAAATGTATAGCTAGATTGGCTTTTCTGACAATATACAAAGGCATACATATGCAGTTGCTTTACCTTTTAGGTGCTATAATCAGTGGCTTCGTTTTACCAATAAAGATTGCACAGCCACTACTCCATTACCATTGATTTTGAAAATGAGGCCTCACTCGTGAAAAGATGCTCCCTTTCGATTCAGAGATGTACTGTAAAAATGAAATTGCTTTTCATACTAAAATGTTTTCAAAAAAAATATTTACACTTGTGTAGCAAACAGATGTCTCTCATTTTGTAGGTGCCATCTATCTTACAGTATCTGCCATACCTTCTAGTAGTTCTATAAATAAAACTGAAAATTTCAGTTAGCCTACAGGTAATGTGTTAAGTGACTCAACTGATAAATATAAGTTTGTAGATATGAAGATGTATATTCTCCTATGAAGCATAACTCTATATCGAATGGCTCCACTAAGAAGAACATGATTTTCAACACCTAATCTGATGGCCCAACACAAGAGTACACTTTATGACTACATATTTCAAACCTGGATCAGTGGGAAAGCCCAAGTCCTGGCACAAACATAAATACAGACTATAAATTAGCCACAAATAGGGCACTACACTTTTCAGGATCCTGAGTCTAAATTTACAAGCAGTTTATTGAAGTTTTGAGGCTAATGGAGGCATAAAATATTTTAGCCGGCTAGTAAAGTAAGGGTGCAGAATGACTGAGAAGTACTGTAACTGACTGCTCTGATTAATGATGGGTAAATTGCTGTTTATGCTTGTAATAAATGTCATTGGCAGTAATTCACAGAACAGCATCAGAGGTGCTACATGGGCTCTATACAAGAAACAATCACAGACTGAAATTCCAAAATTTGGCCTTGGCTACGCTTGCAAGTTAGAGCGCATTAAAGCAGCCCCAGGCACCCTAACTCCTGATGTGTCCACACTGGCAAGGCACATAGAGCACCTGGACTCCACGGCTGGAGTGTCCCCAGTAATCCACCTCCATGAGAAGCATAATGCTTGTTGCACCCCAGCTGGAGCACCGCGGCGCCAGCGTGGACACCCTGATCTATTAATGTGCTCTGATCGATCTCCAGAAATGTCCCACAATGCCTGTTCTAGCCATTCTGGTCATCACTTTGAACTCTACTGCCCTGCCCTTAGGTGACCAACTTGCCCTTTAAATTCTCTGGGAATTTCAAAATTCCCCTTCCTGTTTGCTCAGCAAGACATGGATTGCTCTGAACACATCTTTCCAGGTAACCATGCCTCCATGCACCAGGTGATCCCCAGTACGGAGCAAAGGCGAGGTGCTGGACCTCGTCAGTATTTGGGGGAGGAAGCTGTCCAGTTCCAGCTGCACTCCAGCCATAGGAATTACAGTACCTTCAGGCAGATATCAAGGGACATGATGGAAAGGGGCCATGAACAGGACGCACTGCAGTGCAGAGTTAAAAGGAATGAGCTGCAGAACGCTTACAACAAAGAGCATGAGGCAAACTGCTGTTCTGGTGCTGCCCCGCGACCTGCTGTTTCTACAAAGAGCTGGATGTGATACTTGGGGGCGACCCCACCTCCACTCCAAAGACCACCATGGACACTTCAGAGCCCAGTTCAACAAGGCAGGAGGAGGAGGAAAGTGGGAGTGAAGATGTTGAGGAAGAGGGGGACAGGCTGGCATCCCTAAAAGCATGCAGCCAGCTGTTTTCAAGCCAGGAGGAAGGTAGCCAGTCGCAGCAGACAGTGCTTGGGGAAGAACAAACAGCAGAGGAGGTGCCTGGTAAGGGGCTTTTATTTTGGGAAGGAAGTTGTTCGGTGCAGACTCTTGGGATGAAGAGGATTAGGGCTGGATGCATGCCTAGATGTGGAATAGGGTGTTGATGTGCTCTCTCACATCATGGTAATCAGCCTCAGTGATCTCTTCAAAGGTCTCATGCAGAAGCTTGGCAATCCGCTTGCGCAGGTTCTTTGGCAGAGCTACTGTGTCCATGTCCCAGTAAGGCCAATATGTCCGCGCTACTGTGCCGTGACAAGCGGGGGGACAGTGACCGTTGCTGCATACAAGTAAGCTGCATATGGGCCAGGGTGGAAGCCGCATTGTAGTAGAAGATTCTCCCTTGCTTCCCAGGTCACCCTCAGCAGCAAGAAATCTTCCAGGACTAACTCATCCTGTGGAAAATGTGGGGATGGTGTTCAGTATAAGGGTCCCCAGCTGCTGTTGGCTCTCCCCAAGGCACAGAAACCCAGAGGACAGTACAGCCATGAAATAATCAGTCCCCGCCTCCTTCCCACAAGCCACAGTGCCAGAATGGGAAGAGGTGCTCTGTGAGATAGCTGCCCATAATGCACCACTCCCAATGCCGCTGCAAGTGCCGCAAATGGGGCCACACCAGTGCACTTGCAGCTGACAGTGTGAACAGACGGCCGCGCTTTCCCTGCTGCACTCTCCGAGCGCTGGTTTAACTCCCAGCACTCTACATCTGCAAGTGTAGCCATGCCCTTTGTGGCCCTTTCTAACGAAAGTCTGAGGACATTGCAGAATGATGTCAGTAGTGCACAGTCATGTCTTGCAATGGAATGGATATTTTTTAATTAGCCATTACTCTTTAATCAGAATGATGTAGCCCTACCATCCCTTAGCCAGGGGGATGTACTCCCAAAAAAGAGAAACACATTTTGGAGCCCCATTGGCTGCATGGCAGACTCATGCACTGTTGACTTCCCAGGCACTAGAAAGGAAGGGGAGGGAGATGTGACCTCTTTCCCCCCCACCCCCTAAAGTCACCCTGGCAACCCTCCTCCTTCAACCATTGGGTAGAGGGAAGACAACCCCAGTCCCCTGAAGATAATCAGAGAGCGGAAGACAGCCAGGCAGATTGCAAGCAGTCTCTGAGCCTGTGCAGAGCCCTGGATGACCAGGAAAGTAGGAGGGAGGCTGTGAATAACTCTGCTTTCACTCCATATAGCTAGCAGTGGCCAGCTGGGAAGCAGAGGGGAGAGAAGGTCTCTCTGTGGCCTGGCAGCACAGCACCGTTCCAGAAATGGAGTGGGTGGTTAGTTCCTCTCCAGCAGTCCTGAGGGAGGACCTGCTTGCCTGTTTCTGTTTCCTGACCACTCAGCCAGAAAAGAATCATGAGTGAGTACCCTATTATAGTTAGACAAGTAATTGGGATTTAATTTTGCACATTAAGGCACATTGCACCTGCAAAAGGGCCTTCATCTACCTGGATCATCGAGACTTGACCTGCCAATTCCCATTATAATGAAGTAAATGTAACCCTTCTGCCAGTTGGAGTGGGCAGCAAGAAGGGCCAGGTTCAATATCTAGGGGTTCCTTTTCAACAATATAACACAGAACTGGCTCAAGCCCCCACCCAGTAACCTGGGAAAATTACACGCTACCCTCTGGGCACCTCTAAGAGGCAATACTTCCCCCTCACAATCACGGAGTCTACAGTAGAAAGAGTTTTCTTTAATAAAAGTAACTTAGCATTAATCAGGAAAAACAGCACAATCAGGATTCATAAACATAAAAACAAGGAGCAAAACACCCATCCCAGAGTACCCTGGACTGTGTCTTTTGCTTAAGGTTCTCAAATCCAAAACCAAAGTTCCTGTAGTGTGCTTCCTCCCCCACCCCTGCTATAACACCCTACTCACAGTTAAGTGACCAGTGACCCTGGTCAGTTAAGACCCAGAATTCAGAGGTGCAGCTGTCCAGGCACTTGCTCCAGTCTGCCAGCTGCCTGCTTGCTGCTCCCACCAGCTGCCTGTCAGTTACCTTCTGCTGCCACCTGCCTCTCTGCTGTGGCCTCTGCAGAGCAGTCTCTTAGTGATTGTCAGCTCTTAGCAGGCTGGGTGGAAATGCTGTCCCACCACAAGTGATTTCAGCTCTTATTGAGAACTTAATAGGAGCCTATTTAGCTCTATATTTGAGCAGTGAGGAGGAACAGGTTAAACCAGACTGAGGGCCCTTAGGGACCAGCCACACCTCCTGGCTGAGACAGCTGTCCCTACCCCTCTCTGCTTTCACAGGGGTCTGGCATTCGAGTCCCTGGCTTAACAAGGTCCTTTCAGCTGAGGGAGACCTCCTCATTTGGGACAGGTTAAGCACAGTTCTGCTCCCCTTTACTCATACAATAAAGACAACAACATTGATAACAACATTTTACTACCCTTGCATTCAGTACTAAAGTGATTTGTAACCCAACACCAGCCAAAGCTGATCACTTGGACCTACACAGCTCCTATCTGCTGGATACCTACACAGAGTAGGTGTGTTCATGTAAATACAGTTTGCTCCTGAAGTCTATCTCTACCTTCCCCACTAGCTATCAGGGGAGAGTTCATTGAAACTCTGCTTACATCTATTTCTAACAGCATCTTCGTACAGGTTTGCAACATGTCTTCATATGCACCACTTGGTACCTGAGACATGGGGGACAGAGAGACCCAACAGGGGGAGACACTTTTATTTAGGAACATTGGGGGAATGTGTGATCATGTAACCTAGTATGCTTGCCTGCATAGCATTTAGTAATTGAAAAGCATTATTAATATCTCTAGTAACCTATGTTTTTACTGATTGTCTATTTATTTTTAATCAAATCCTTACATGAAGTTTACAGTTATTGTTTTTAATTGGCTTGCTAGTGTGAATTTGAATTATTTGTGAGTTCAGTTAGGGGAGCCTTAGTGTGATTTAAAAAATGTCTCACTGGGAGCATCACCAAATAGCTTTACTCTTTAGCACACCATGAGTCAGGCAGCTACCAGCAGCACTGAGAAATGAGGCCAGGTGACAGAAACTTGGGAGCTGCTCCAAGGATATAAGGTGCCCCTCTCCTGTTAACAAATCATACAGGTACTAAGCCAGCACCAAAATGAGGGTTACAATGACACGTGCAATATATCTGTATTTGAAAGCAAGCAAACCAACCTACATTGCTTGTTGTGATATGCATTCTCTTCAGAGTGGGGTAGATGGTGCTAGAGCATACTTTTGTGCTGCTATGCGAATGATGCTTTGCTTTGGTACACAAGCATGCTCACAATAAGAGAAGGTCACGGTCCCATAATTTGTGGTTGTGAGATTTGATATAGAATGGTGCTGCTTTTATCATATTTACAAAAGAGTGCTTACATAAATTACTGTGAAAGACTGATACCTCATTGTTACTATATGGTAACTTAATTGGAAACATCAAGTATTAACTTCAGGTAATTCTACCACATGATCCTGTTGTAATACAGTAAATAATCTGCATCGCCTCTGTGTGCGTGTGTATGCTTGTCTGTCTGTAAAAAATGTGGAGTGAATCTGATGAATTTTATTACTCATGACAGTTCTGCCAATGAACTTCCATTTTTGCCTGCTGCTTCCCTATTTTACTTGTCATTGGCCTCCCCTGCACACAGCTTGCCAAATAATATAAAACTGTTGCATTTGATAATATTTTTGACATTACCAATGTAGAGATGAAAAACTGAAGTCCTTAGTCACTCAATGAGACCTTTTTGCCTAAGGAAAAACTATGAAAATAGTGAGTAAAGGGACAATATGCAGCCAATAAGAGGAGCCAGGAGTAAAGTACTGAATGTGTTTTAACTTGTGATCAAATTTAGATTCAAATCAAGGTGAGATGAAAGGCTGGTAAATTAGCTGGCTGAACCACTTATTCTTCAGAGTCATATATAAGTATCATCTGATTTTTTTTAGCTGATTATATTAAACACTCACTTTTTCATTCACATACAACAGTCTAATGCAGCCATCCATCAGACAAAATATTCTGGTTCTGCATTTCTCGTTGTCATTTTTTCAATAAAATAAATGTACAATAAATCATAGTTTTCAACTACTGTGTTAATGCACACTGCAGTTGGCTCTGTGGGAAGTTTATAATGTTAGGGTTCTAGAACACAGAACTTTCAAATGGCAGTGATTAAGGTCCAATTCCCCTTAACTCTGCTTTTGTCAAAAAGCACCACGCATCTGTTAGATCAGATGGCTTCAGGTACTGTTGGGTCTTTACAAACATTCAGAACCTGAATTAAACTGAGCTGCCATCTATAGTTTCAGGATAATAGCAGCGAGAAGTTTTAAATGGCTTTGTTCTACCCAAGTGATCTGCAAGAATTGCTATGGACTCCCTTTATGATGTAAGTGTTCTAATACAAGAAAGGGGAATACACTGAAAAGGAATATACAGTACTGGATATTTTAAAAAAAACAGCAACAACATGATTCTTTCAACATATTAGACATACATTTTAACAAGATCATAGGACATTTTATTGCAAGATAAGACTGGTAGCTATTTGTTCATTTCCTCTCATGCTATTTCCTAATTTCATTAGGAGAGAACCACTTCATAAACTTGTATTGGCTTGCATGACTTTAGACTCCTAAATTAACATGTTTTGTTGGAAATTAATGTTAGATAGCTTAATCTAAATGTGTTATAAGTGATATAAATACAGAACATTTGAATTCCATCGTTCTCAGTTTGATACATCGTCAATAACATAGTTTTATGAAATAATTTTCCTGTGTCAGCTATTTGAAATAGGTATGCTGATAAAATGGGCCTGTTCTCCTTTTTACGGTTCTACTACAAAAAGACCAAAATAGTGGGAGGGGGAGTTAATGGGTTTTACTAATGTTAGTATAGTCTAAAAATTATTAATGGATCGATTCAAAGGAAAGAAGTGTATTTAAATTACATTCCTTTTTTTTCAGGAAGCTGTCACAGCCTTGCCCTAGTTGAGCTCTCCCTGCTGGATATTTGCCAGGGGGTTGTTTTTGTAACACCAACAGACCCTGGTTGTTGGTGGGCAGGAGAGAATGTGGGGCCTCTGGAGCTTAGTGCGTGAGCCTCTACTGCAGGGGTCGACATCACTGGTATGCAGTTCGCCAGGTAAGCACCCTAGTGCACCAGGCCAGTTTGTTTATCTGCTGAGTCTGCAGGTTCAGCTGACTGCGGCTCCTACTGGCCATGGTTCGCCGCTCCAGGCCAGTTGGGGCTGCAGGAAGCGGTGCGAGCCGAGGGATGTGCTGTCTGGCTTCCCGCTGCCCCCATTGGCCTGGAGCAGCAAACCACAGCCAGCAGGAGCCATGATTGGCCGAACCTGCCGACGCAGCAGGTAAACAAACTGGCCTGGCTTGCCAGGGTGCTTACCCTGGCGAGCCGCATGCCAGAGGTGCCGACCCCTGCTGCATAACATTCTAAGGCTGTAGAAGATCATTCTCTCTCCCCCTCCACACACCAGATGGGACAGAACACCACACTCAAGTGTGTGGGTTACACTGTGTTTTGACGCACAGCTTGGCCCATGTGTTTTTAAACTCCAATTGGTGTCTGAAACCAACCCAGTGACCATCTCTGGTTCCACTTCTAGAGCAAAGACTCTGTCTGGTATCATTCCTCAGAAAGAGGATCCTGTGGACCAGTTGCCTAGGTCCCCAGGACCAGTGCTGAGTCCCCAAGATACCCCATGGCCTTAACCCTAACCTTTTCCAAAATTCCACCTTTGGGGATATTCTGCCTTATAGTTAACCCCTTCCAGGATATGTGGTAATTGAAGCAAATGGGTGCAGACTTTGCAAAAGGATTTCCAAAAACAGTTACTTTACTTTAGATAACACAAGAGAAATACAGAGCTGTGCAAAATAAGAATGCCTGTATGTTATTCCCTGCCTCAGTTCCTCACTGCTTTTGAGTTTTCTTTGGGATTTGGTCAGAGTCCCCTCTCCTGGACTTCTGTCCTCCAGCACATGCTTCTCTTCCAGTTCTGCTTGGTCAGAGAGAGTTGCTCCCCACAGACCTGAGTCTTTTATAACTTCCAGTCTTCTTTGTCATGTCACCCTCTGATCAGCTTAAAATCCTATCAAGTATCAGAGGGGTAGCCGTGTTAGTCTGGATCTGTAAAAGCAGCAAAGAATCCTGTGGCACCTTATAGACTAACAGACGTTTTGGAGCATGAGCTTTCTTGGGTGAATACCCACTTCTTCAGATGCAACATGCTCCAACACGTCTGTTAGTCTATAAGGTGCCACAGGATTCTTTGCTGCTTTTAAAATCCTATGTCAGGTCATGATGCTCAATCATCACACCCTTGGAATCCAGACTTCAAAACTTGGTTTTCCCAAGGCGCTAAACAGCTCTTTGTCCAATAGTGCTTCCCTTTGAATTGAAGACCATCAGGGTTTAATGAGCCTTCATTGGTAGCCTTCCACCAGGTGCAAGAATTTCTCCTGATACCTCCTGTGGGTTTTAGTTCAATATGGAGACTACAGAACCAAGAAAGCAAAGAACAGTCTAATAATTAAAATGGTGCTCAGAAAACAAAATAGAGCTTGTAGTTTGACATAGATGCACATAGAAAGTTTATGACATCAAACAGAATTCATAAGTGGTACAGAAAAGAAGTTCCCCAAGCCATCACTGAATAGTTTTGATACACTCTTGTTGGAGAAACAAAGATATAAATATCCAATCAGACCTCGTCTATACCACTTTTTTGCACAGTGGCTCTGGTGTAATAACATGAAAATCTGGAAACAGAAGGTCTAAAGAATATTGCCGGGACATAGATCAGACAGAAATTAATGAGTCTTATTTGTGCATATATTATATGTCCCTCCCACATGGCCTGTCTGCATTGTCTTCATGCTACGCACTGGTCAGTGTCTGATTAAAGTCCTTGATTTTGGGTTTATTCTAAATCAGATGTTGTGAAAAACCCAAGTTGCCCATCATTTATTGTCAGTGACCTACAGATCTATCCAAACCTTGTCCACATACTAAAATGTAACAACCAACAAGGTTACTTATTTATCAGGCTTAGAACAAAAACACTCCAAGTTCTGTGTACAGATGTGGTCTCCTCACCTCAAAAAAGATATACTGGCACTAGAAAAAGTTCAGAAAAGAGCAACTAAAATGATTAGGGGTTTGGAGAGGGTCCCATGTGAGGAAAGATTACAGAGGCTAGGCCTCTTCAGCTTGGAAAAGAGGAGACTAAGGGAGGATATGATAGAGGTACATAAAATCATGAGTGATGTGGAGAAAGTGGATAAGGAAAAGTTATTTACTTATTCCCATAATACAAGAACTAGGAGTCACCAAATGAAATTAATAGGCAGCAAGTTTAAAACAAATAAAAAGAAGTTCTTCTTCACACAGCGCACAATGAACTTGTGGAACTCCTTACCTGAGGAAGTTGTGAAGGTTGGGACTATAACAGCATTTAAAAGAGAACTGGATAAATTCACGATGCTTAAGTCCATAAATAGCTATTAGCCAGGATGGGTAAGGAATGGTGTCCCTAGCCTCCGTTCATCAGAGGATGGAGATGGATGGCAGGAGAGAGATCACTTGATCATTGCCTGTTAAGTTCACTCCCTCTGGGGCACCTGGCATTGGCCACTGTTGGTCGACAGATACTGAGCTAGATGGACCTTTGGTCTGACCCGGTATGGCCATTCTTATGTTCTTATGGGGTCCTATCTAATTTTGGGCCCTGATCCTACACAGGAAAATGTACAGATGGACTCTTATATGTTCCTACATCCCTTTAGAGAACTGGGGCCTAAATCTGATGTCAAAACATAAAATGTCCACTCTCAGACTAAACTAATTAAGTTGCCATAAAATCCTTTATGGAGCTTAGATATCATCATCTCCAGCAAAAAAGGTGGAGTGTTCGATTTGTGACAATAGTAAAGAATCACACAAAGAGTCACGTTCTTATAGTGTTGAATGAGGAACTTCATTACCATAAAATAAACAATATTATCCCTAAAGCTGTGTTGTCCCTCTCCTACTTTACTGCAGAGCTCCTGCCTAGGATCTTCTCAAGCCCTCTTGCCAGCTACCTGCAACTCATTTAAAGTAAAAGTTGCACACATCCTCTTCCTCCTGTTTTCCCTGTACAAAAAAGAATCCCACTCTTCCATTGACTGGCTTTAATAACTCTTTGCACTTCACAAACTTTATTTAGCGATGCCTCAGACCATCCCCTTTAGAAGCTAAACAAGCAGCTTTACATGGTACCTAAGTCCTTGCACAAGGCCACGCAGGGAAGTTCAATATTGTCAATTCCAAAAACTCAAAAATCATGAGTCAGAACCCCAAAAGTAATGAGGTTTTTTAAAAACAATTATATTGTGTTTTTTGTCTCTTTTGATTTTGGAACACCATCCGTCCAGCCCCAAAGTGCATGTGATAATTTGTGTTGCCAATTCTCCCAAATATATACAGGAAGGTAATTTTGGCCTCCACTGCAGGAGCTGTCGCTGGCTGCCTGATGGAGTGGAGCTTTCAGCTCAGCTCCTCTCCAAATAAAAAATAAAAATTCCAGTTATTTACCCCCTCAGTGCCATACCTGTCCAGCTCAGCTATTAATTATACTTATCCCAATCACCACATCAGCTCAGCCCCTCCTACCGTACAATCAGCCCCACATCAGTTCTAGCCTGTAGAGGCCCACATCTGTCCCTCACCCCTCAGTGCAATGAAATGGGCCTACTCATGTATTCCCACTCATGCACATTGCTCAGAAATGCCTGGTTCCCAGGAGTTCCTCAGGTCCCTGACATATTTTTAAAGTGTGTCAGGATTGATTTAGAGCAATTCAGAGTTTTCTGTGCACTTAACCACTGACATTGCCAGTGCTTCACTCCTTAGATGCATATTGAACAATCTTGTGGAAAAAAAAATCAGTACTTCACATCCTAAGCATGTAATTTTCACATGCTCATAACTCAGCCAAGTCAAATCAAATTTCCCCTGAATCAAGGCTGTGCACAGCTAGACAAAGAGAAATATTTCCAACCTAAATTGCAACCCACTAATTTCTACCACTTTGGCTATTAAACACGAAAAAGGTGCACAATTTTTTTCATGATGGGAAGACAGTTCATTTTTCTACTTGTAGAAAAATGACTGATGAGATGTTAAAGGCTGATGAACAGCACTGAAACAGAGCATTAAAAACATCAACCCAAACTGTTTCACAGAGCAATGAATATCTAAAAACAAGGGTTTACACTGGAAAATATTTTGCAACCTTAACTACAGTGGATGATGCCTGACCCTCCTGTCATAAACGGATAGTTAAGAGTTAATGGAACAGAAGTACTTCATATCTCTTTTGCCTGTAAAGGGTTAACAAGATCAGTGAGCCAGGCTGTCACTTGACCAGAAGACCAATCAGGGGACAGGATACTTTCAAATCTTGAGGGAGGGAAGTTTGTATGTGTGCTGTTAGTTTTTGGTTGTTGTTCACTCTGGGGGCTCAAAGGGACCAGACGTGCAACCAGGTTTCTCTCCAATTTCTCCGAAGTTCAGAATAGCGAGTACTAGGTAGATAAGGTGAGTTAGGCTTATGTTTGTTTTCTTTATTTGCAAATGTGCATTTGGCTGGAAGGAGTTCAAATTTGTATTTTGCTGAAAGGATTTTAATTTGTACTTGTATACTTAGGCTGGGAGGGTATTCCCAGTGTCTATAGCTGAAAGACCCTGTACCTATTCCATCTTAAATTTACAAAGATAATTTTTACTGTTTTCTTTCTTTAATTAAAAGCTTTTCTTGTTTAAGAACCTGATTGTTTTTTTTATTCTGGTCAGACCCCGGGGGACTGGGTCTGGATCCACCAGGGAATTGGTGGGGAGAAAGAAGGGAAGGGGGAGAGAGAGGTTATTTTATCTCTGTGTTAGGATTACTTTCTCTTTCAGGGAGAGTCTGGGAGGGGGAGAGAGAAGGAGGGGGAAAGGTGAATTTTCCTGTCTGTGTTAAGATTCAAGGAGTTTGAATCACAGTGATCTTCCAGGGTAACCCAGGGAGGGGAAGCCTGGGAGAGGCAACGGTGAGGGAAAGGGTTTACTTTCCTTGTGTGAAGATCCAGAGAGACTGGGTCTTGGGGGTCCCCGGGCAAGGTTTTGGGGGGACCAGAGTGTACCAGGCACTGGAATTCCTGGTTGATGGCAGCGCTACAAGTACTAAGCTGGTAATTGAGCTTAGAGGAATTCATGCTGGTACCCCATCTTTTGGACGCTAAGGTTCAGTGTGGGGAATTATACCATGACACCTCCAAAGCACTTGAACATACAAGTGTACTATCAAATCATAATACTTATGTTATTGAACCCTGCGGGTGGGTGCTGATGTCAGTTAGATGCATATCTGGGACTTTAGTACTGTCTCTGTTGAAAAAAATTGTAATGCAATTATAATGGAAGGAAAGGGGGATGCGGCTGAATGGGAGGTATAAAGTATAAGTACTTTGAGCTGAAACATTTCTTTGCCACTTTGGAAGCCCAGCGACAACCCTGGTGAGCTAACCAGTGAGAACCAAGGATTCAAACTAACTGTAAACAATGTGAAATGTATCCCTCTAATTTAAATGTTCTGGCTGAGGGAAATGCAAAAACAAAGGACTTGTCTTCACATACAGTGATGCAGCGGCGCAGCTGCGCCACTGTAGCACACTGGGGAAGATGCTACTAGGCTGAAGGAAGAGTTTCTCCCATTGGTGTATGTATGCCACCACCGTGAAAGGCTATAGCAATGTCAGCAGGAGACACTCTCCCATTGCCATAACACTGTCTACACTGGGATTGGGTTGGTATAAAAGTGTCGCTCAGGAGTGTGGATTTTTCACACCCTTGAGCAACATAGATATACCAAGGTAAGTTTGTAGTGTAGACCTGGCCTTTGGCCTTAATTCTTCATTGCATTGAGCCTCATGCTCAAGAATGAGCAACAAGGATGATTAAAGGTCTTGAGAACATGACGTATGAAGGAAGGCTGAAAGAATTGGGTTTGTTTAGTTTGGAAAAGAGAAGACTGAGAGGGGACATGATAGCAGTTTTCAGGTATCGAAAAGGGTGTCAAAAGGTGGAGGGAGAAAACTTGTTCACCTTAGCCTCTAAGGATAGAACAAGAAGCAATGGGCTTAAACTGCAGCAAGGGAGGTTTAGGTTGGACATTAGGAAAAAGTTCCTAACTGTCAGAGTGGTTAAACACTGGAATAAATTGCCTAGGGAGGTTCTGGAATCTCCATCTCTGGAGATATTTAAGAGTAGGTTAGATAAATGTCTATCAGGGATGGTCTAGACAGTATTTGGTCCTGCCAGAAGGGCAGGGAACTGGACTCGATGACCTCTCGAGGTCCCTTCCAGTCCCAGAATCTATGAATCTATGTTTTAATTTACTCCGACGCAAAGTTAGTGCAAAGTGGGCATAAAAAGGTATCGCTGCTGTCAATGTGAGTTCTGATTTGATACCACTGCACAAGTATAAACAAGTACACAAAGTACTAGGCGGAGCTGAATAACACTTTATGGCTCTGATCATTTTCACACTTAGGCAGGTGCTTACTTTATACACATTAGCTAGGCCCATTAAGGTAAAGTTCTGTCTGTGTGTACAGATAAGCACCATGGTTTGGATGATCTAAACTGCTAAGAGTAATAAAGGCGAGATTATTTCCAGTTCAGAGGCCCAAAGTATTTCACAAGTGCATACACATAAGTCGCACTCACAATTTTTATCTTGACAGTATCTCTTTTTAAAGATAGTATGCAAATCTCCTAAAAAAGTAAGGTTAAGGAAAAATTAGCAGCATTAAAATAAGTCTTTATTATACCTCACAGGTTGTGTCTAAAAATGCAGCTGACAATGAAGGCCCCGGAAGCCTTTAATAATACAAATATGAAAACAGGCCCCAAAAAGAGAAGTGAAGCATGAATATGTGAATATTATTTCTACTTATCTTGCATGTGCAGCCATAATGCTCTTTTTATTTCATGCTCTGCTAATACAAATCTGCATTTCAAAGAAACCAATAAAACTTCATAAAACACAGCACTGGGCTTATTTAAAATGAATTCAGTTACCTGTTTCAGTTTTAACCAAATCTATTAAAAATTATACAGAATGACCTCTTACAAAGACAGCAATTAGTTGACAAAGTAAATACGTCTGTGCACACTTTGGAGAAGCATCGCCTTTTCAGACAAGAAACATTTCGCACATTAAAATTGCTCTTATCCCATAATCTAACATGGAGTTCTTAACAAGCAAAGGAGCTACAGACCATTTTACTTGTTTATGGATAGCCACTAGTTTTAGGGTATACTACAAAAGTCTAGTTTCCCAGTGCTGTGTATGAATATTTTTATTATTGTCTTTTGCAAGAGGATATGTCAATCCAGTAATATCTAATCCAGCTATGGGACTTGGTACGCTTGCCAAAAAACAGAAAATTTTTTTGAGGAAAAGGAATAGTTAAGTTTAAACTACATTGACTTACTTCTTTTGGAAATCAAAACCTTCCTTGGGGACCCCAAGACCCAAATCCCTTGAGTCTCACAACAAAGGGAAATAATCCTTTTTCCCTTCCCCCCTCCAGGTGCTCCTGGAGAGATACACAGACACCAGCTCTGTGAATCCAAACAAAGTGACTCCCCCTCTCCGTTCCCAGTCCTGGAAACAAAAGCACTTTCCTCTTCACCCAGAGGAAATGCAAAATCAGGCTAGCAAATCCAACACACACAGATCTCCCCCTGATTTCTTCCTCCCACCAATTCCCTGGTGAATACAGACTCAATTTCCCTGAAGTAAAGAAAAACTCCAACAGGTCTTAAAAGAAAGCTTTATATAAAAAGAAAGAAAAAATACATACAAATGGTCTCTCTGTGTTAAGGTGACAAAATACAGGGTCAATTGCTTAAAAGAATATTGAATAAACAGCCTTATTCAAAAAGAATACAAATCAAAGCACTCCAGCACTTATATTCATGCAAATACCAAAGAAAAGAAACCATATAACTTACTATCTGATCTCTTTGTCCTTACACTTAGAAACAGAAGATTAGAAAGCAGAACTACTTCTCCAAAGCTCAGAGAAAGCAGGCAGACGAACAAAGACTCAGACACAAACTTCCCTCCACCCAGAGTTGAAAAAAATCCGGTTTCCTGATTGGTCCTCTGGTCAGGTGCTTCAGGTGAAAGAGACATTAACCCTTAGCTATCTGTTTATGACACGCCCCCCAAATTGCAGACAGTGGGGAAGCTCACTGGCGGCGATTTCCTTCTAGAACTTTAAAATAAACAGATTACTACAACACATGCACCTTTACATATACTACTAAGTATACAACTAACAGACTTCTACATTTTAAGAACACTTTTTAACTACTGAATTCTGGGAAACTCTCACGGGAGAGAGCATCAGCAACTCTGTTAGAAGCTCCTGTGATGTGTTGAATTTCAAAATCAAAATCTTGGAGAGCTAAACTCCAACGAAGAAGTTTCTTGTTGTTCCCCTTGGCAGTATGAAGCCACTTTAGTGCAGCATGGTCAGTTTGTAGTTGGAACCGCCGTCCCCAAACATATGGGCGTAGCTTTTCCAGGGCGTACACAATGGCATAGCATTCCTTTTCACTGACTGACCAGTGACTTTCCCTCTCAGACAGTTTCTTGCTGAGAAACACGACAGGATGGAAGCTGTGATCTGTTGCTTCCTGCATGAGCACTACTCCTATACCACCCTCAGATGCATCTGTAGTTACTAGGAATGGCTTGTCAAAGTTCGGGGCCCTGAGCACAGGGTCAGACATGAGCGTTGCCTTAAGTTGGGTAAAGGCCTTTTGACACTCATCAGTCCACTTAACTGCATTTGGCTGGGTCTTTTTGGTCAGGTCGGTCAGTGGGGCAGCGATTTGGCTGTAGTGTGGTACAAATCGCCTGTAGTATCCGGCCAAGCCTAAGAAGGATTGGACTTGCTTCTTGGACCGTGGGACAGGCCACTGTTGGATAGCATCCACCTTGGCCTGTAGGGGGTTTATGGTTCCTCGACCCACCTGGTGCCCCAGGTAAGTCACTCTGTTTTGGCCTATTTGACACTTTTTGGCCTTAACAGTTAGTCCGGCCTGCCTGATGCGCTCAAAAACCTTTTCCAGGTGTAGTAGGTGTTCGGGCCAGGAGTCTGAAAAAATGGCCACATCATCGAGGTAGGCAACTGCAAATTCTCCCAGTCCAGCTAGTAGACCATCTACCAGCCTCTGGAAGGTGGCGGGTGCATTTCGAAGGCCGAAAGGAAGGACACTGAATTCATACACCCCCGCATGGGTGACGAATGCTGACCTCTCCTTGGCAGGTTCATCTAGCGGTACTTGCCAGTACCCCTTGGTTAAGTCTATTGTAGAGAGGAACTGGGCACGTCCCAACTTCTCCAATAGCTCATCGGTGCGTGGCATTGGATAGTTGTCCGGACGAATTACCGCATTTAGCTTACGGTAGTCCACGCAAAAGCGTATTTCCCCATCTGGTTTGGGTACCAGAACCACTGGAGATGCCCATGCACTGGTAGATGAGCGGATTATACCCATCTGTAGCATGTTCTGGATCTCCCGTTCTATAGCAGCTTGGGCGTGAGGAGACACCCGGTAGGGTGGGGTTCTGATTGGGTGAGCATTACCTGTGTCAATGGAGTGGTATGCCCGTTCAGTCCGTCCTGGGGTGGCTGAGAACAATGGGGCGAAGCTAGTCCACAGCTCCTTGATTTGTTGCCGCTGCAGACATTCCAGGGTGGTTGAGAGGTTCACCTCTTCCACGCCACCGTCTTTTTTCCCGTCGTAGTAGACACCGTCAGGCCACTCAGCATCATCTCCCTGGACTGTAAACTGACAAACCTGTAAGTCTCTGGAACAGAAAGGCTTGAGAGAATTAACATGGTAAACTCTAGGTTTTAGTGAGGAATTGGGAAATGCTATGAGGTAATTCACAGTTCCCAGGCGCTCTTGGACCGTGAATGGCCCTTCCCATGATGCTTCCATCTTATGGGCCTGTTGCGCCTTCAAGACCATAACCTGGTCTCCTGCCTTGAAGGAACGTTCTCTGGCATGTCTGTCATACCAGGCCTTTTGCTCTTCCTGAGCATTCTTTAGGTTCTCTCTAGCAAGGGCTAAAGAGTGTCGGAGGGTGCTTTGTAGGTTGCTTACAAAGTCCAGAATGTTAGTTCCTGGAGAAGGCGTAAACCCCTCCCATTGCTGCTTCACCAACTGTAATGGCCCCTTAACCTCGTGACCATACACAAGTTCAAATGGTGAAAACCCTAAACTGGGATGTGGTACAGCCCTGTAGGCAAACAGCAACTGCTGCAACACTAGGTCCCAATTATTGGAGAATTCGTTGATGAATTTTCGTATCATGGCCCCCAAAGTTCCATTGAACCTTTCCACCAGGCCATTGGTTTGATGGTGGTACGGGGTGGCAACCAAGTGATTCACCCCATGAGTTTCCCACAGTTTTTCCATGGTCCCTGCCAGGAAATTAGACCCTGAATCTGTAAGGATGTCGGAGGGCCAACCTACCCTGGCAAAGTTGTCTGTTAGGGCCAGGCACACAGTGTTAGCCCTGGTGTTGCCTAGAGCGACTGCTTCTGGCCATCGGGTAGCAAAGTCCACTAAAGTCAGTACGTACTGCTTTCCTCTGGGCGTCTTTTTTGGGAAAGGGCCCAGAATATCCACAGCTACTCGCTGAAATGGGACCTCAATTATGGGGAGTGGCTGGAGAGGGGCCTTGACCTGGTCTTGAGGCTTTCCCACTCTTTGGCATACCTCACAAGACCGGACATACTTGGCAACGTCCTTGCCCATCCCCTCCCAGTGGAAGGACTTCCCCAACCGGTCCTTGGTTCTGTTCACCCCAGCATGGCCACTGGGATGATTATGGGCTAAGCTTAAGAGCTTCCCCCGGTACTTAGTTGGAACCACCAACTGTTTTTGCGGCTGCCATTCTTCCCGGTGTCCACCAGAAAGAATTTCCTTGTATAAAAGTCCTTGGTCTATAACAAACTGGGATCGATCAGAAGAGCTGAGAGGCGGTGGGGTGCTCCGTGCCGCCGCCCAAGCTTTCTGAAGGCTGTTCTCTGCTTCCTGCTCAGTCTGGAACTGTTCCCTTGAGGCTGGGGTCACCAGTTCTTCCTCAGACTGTGGACTTGGGCTTGGTCCCTCTGGAAGCAATGTAGGTGATGGGGTTGTTTCCGTTGCTGGTGAACCGCTCTCCGCTGGTGCACCTGAGGTTATTTCAGGCTCTGGCTGAGCCTTTTGGGTATGGCTGTCTGTTGCTTCTGCCAGTTTTGGCTCGGTGGCGCCCTCTGGCTTTGAGTTTGAAGATGTGGTTGCACTTGCTGGTGCTGGTTGCTGTTCCAGTTCTGGGCCTGGGACTGGAGGTGCTGTGGCTGTTTCAGTGGTTGGCATGGAATCTGGATCCACTACCTCTGTCTGGGTCTCTGGTAACACAGACGGGGCCTCTGTGGACAGCTCAGGAACAGGAATGGGTCTGGAAGCTTGCCTGGTTTGGCTACGTGTAACCATTCCCACTCTCTTGGCCCGCCTCACCTGGTTGGCCAAGTCTTCCCCCAGTAGCATGGGGATAGGATAATTGTCATAGACTGCAAAAGTCCACATTCCTGACCAGCCTTTGTACTGGACAGGCAGTTGAGCTGTAGGCAAGTCTACAGCTTGTGACATGAAGGGGTAAATTGTAACTTTGGCCTTTGGGTTGATGAATTTGGGGTCAACGAAGGATTGGTGGATAGCTGACACTTGTGCCCCCGTGTCTCTCCACGCAGTAACCTTCTTTCCGCCCACTCTCAAATTTTCCCTTCGCTCCAAGGGTATTTGAGAGGCATCCGGGCCTGGGGATCTTTGGTGTGATGGTGGAGTAATGAATTGCACTCGCATGGTGTTCTTTGGACAGTTGGCCTTGATATGTCCCAGTTCATTACACTTAAAGCATCTTCCATCTGATGGGTCACTGGGCCGAGGTGAGTTACTGGAGACTGGTGAGGTGGAAGAGTAGGGTGTCTGTGGCTTTACTTGGGTGGTATGTGGGGTCTTTGGCTGTCCTCGGTTGTAGGGTTTATGGTCTGTGTGCCCCCTGGGGTAATCGTTCCCCTTGACAGTAGCTTTCTTGCTTTCTGCCACTTCCATCCATTTGGCTCCAATCTCCCCCGCCTCAGTGAGATCTTTGGGTTTTCCATCTTGTATGTACCGTGTGATGTCTTCAGGAACACCATCCAAGAACTGCTCCATTTGTATGAGGAGGTGCAGTTCTTCCAAGGTTTTAACATTGTGTCCTGATATCCAGGCCTCATAATTTTTTGCAACGTAGTAGGCGTGTTTGGGAAATGGCACATCTGGTTTCCACTTTTGGGTTCTGAAGCGCCGACGGGCATGATCTGGGGTTATCCCCATTCTGTATCTGGCCTTGGTTTGAAAAAGTTTATAGTCATTCATTTGCTGCTTAGGCATTTCAGCTGCCACCTCTGCTAAAGGTCCACTGAGCTGTGACCTCAATTCTACCATGTACTGGTCTTCGGGGATGCTGTACCCAAGACAGGCTCTTTCAAAATTTTCCAAGAAGCCCTCGGTGTCATCACCTGCCTTGTAGGTGGGAAATTTCCTGTGCTGTGGAGCAATAATTGGCGCCGGGTTGTTAGGGTTGGCTGGCACATGCAGCCCAGCTTTTGCCAAGTCCAGTTCATGTTTTCTCTGTTTTTCCTTCTCTTCATTCTCTTTTTGTTGTTTTTTCCATTTCTTTTTGGTGTTTTTCCATGTCTCGGCGGTGGGCCGCCTCTTCTTCTTGCTTCCTTCTGTGGGCCAACTCTTCTTCTGCTTGTTTCCTTCGGTAGGCCACCTCTTCTTCTTCTAGTTTTCTTTTGTGTGCTGCCTCTTTGGCTGCCTGTTCTCTTTGGTAGGCTGCCAGTTTGATGCTTTCTTCCTTTTCTTTCAGCTCCAGTTGTCGCCTGTGTTCAGCTTCTTTGAATTGCTCTTCGGCCTCAATTTTTGCCTTAGAAGTCATGATTCCTGTTTTCTTGTGTTGGGGTGCCCTCCGGTGTTTATCTTCTGAACTGCAGGTTCTCTGTTGCCTCCTGAAGTCTGCCTAGCAACAGTGCCTTTAGCTAATCTTCAATGTTAAGTAAACCTGAAAAACCACTTTATTTGCATGTATATAGTGCTGGTAATGACTCTCAATGGGAGAGCTATTGTGTGACAAAAGACTCTTAATAGCACCTTAATGGTTTCTTGCTTATTATGCAAGCCACAAACTGCCAGAGAGAGCAGAAAAAAAAATTCTCTCTGGTTCCCTTTTAAAACCAAACTGTTTCTCTCTGCTAAAAAGCCCTTAGCAGAGAAAAGAAAAATATAATATTCCTACTGGCTTCTGGATTTTGTCTATCCCGTAACCGCTGCACACCATATCATAACCTTAGTCCCAGATTTGGACCTTAGCGTCCAAAATATGGGGGTTAGCATTGAAAACCTCCAAGCTTAGTTACCAGCTTGGACCTGGTACTTGCTGCCACCACCCAAAAAATTAGAGTGTTTTGGGGCACTCTGGTCCCCCTGAAAAACCTTCCCTGGGGACCCCAAGACCCAAATCCCTTGAGTCTCACAACAAAGGGAAATAATCCTTTTTCCCTTCCCCCCTCCAGGTGCTCCTGGAGAGATACACAGACACCAGCTCTGTGAATCCAAACAAAGTGACTCCCCCTCTCCGTTCCCAGTCCTGGAAACAAAAGCACTTTCCTCTTCACCCAGAGGAAATGCAAAATCAGGCTAGCAAATCCAACACACACAGATCTCCCCCGATTTCTTCCTCCCACCAATTCCCTGGTGAGTACAGACTCAATTTCCCTGAAGTAAAGAAAAACTCCAACAGGTCTTAAAAGAAAGCTTTATATAAAAAGAAAGAAAAAATACATACAAATGGTCTCTCTGTATTAAGGTGACAAAATACAGGGTCAATTGCTTAAAAGAATATTGAATAAACAGCCTTATTCAAAAAGAATACAAATCAAAGCACTCCAGCACTTATATTCATGCAAATACCAAAGAAAAGAAACCATATAACTTACTATCTGATCTCTTTGTCCTTACACTTAGAAACAGAAGATTAGAAAGCAGAACTACTTCTCCAAAGCTCAGAGAAAGCAGGCAGACAGACAAAGACTCAGACACAAACTTCCCTCCACCCAGAGTTGAAAAAAATCCGGTTTCCTGATTGGTCCTCTGGTCAGGTGTTTCAGGTGAAAGAGACATTAACCCTTAGCTATCTGTTTATGACAACTTGTTTATGGATAGCCACTAGTTTTAGGGTATACTACAAAAGTCTAGTTTCCCAGTGCTGTGTATGAATGTTTTTATTATTGTCTTTTGCAAGAGGATATGTCAATCCAGTAATATCTAATCCAGCTATGGGACTTGGTATGCTTGCCAAAAAACAGAAAATTTTTTTGAGGAAAAGGAATAGTTAAGTTTAAACTACATTGACTTACTTCTTTTGGAAATCAAAAATCTTAAAATAGTCACATGATACCATGTGAAACAGACTCTTCTTAATATAAATAACTGAGTAATTGCATTTGATGTTGAAAAATTAAATTCTGAGCTACCTTAGTGGTCTGATTCCTCACTGCCTAGTTGCCTTGTATAGTCATTTATGTGTACTAAGTGGATGTGAAATATTACCAAATCAAAATTTCCCATTCACTTACACCAGTAGCTGTTTATACTCTCTTTATACAACTATACATGACTGCACAGGGGAAAGACAGTGGTGATCCAGTAACCGCCTCTCACATATGTAAGAAAGAGGGATGCGTCTTTCAGATAAACACAGCATCTAAATGTCAAATCTAGCATTGAGCATACCAAGTGGATTTGTGATGTTCCCTGGAGGACAGGCCAAAATTAGATTATCCTGTGTTTTGTTGTCTTTGGCATACAATATTCTTGATTTTAATGTATCAGTGTCCCAATAAATGAGAGAAAAAAGTAACAAAATGGAAAGGGATCAGACAAAATGGAAGAGGTGGTTGCAGTTGTGTCTGACGTGATATACCCTGGAGTGAAATGTAAACAATCAAATACTTGGGTGGATTTTTTTTTCCAGGTACAGAGATATGATGGTGATGGACAAAAATGTAGATTATACTGACAGACCACCCCCACACACACTATACTTTCACTACTCCCTGTCTAAACTATGAAAGACTACTGAGTAAAACATTGGCTGTTAAATTGGTTGAGGCTTAGCTGTGCTGTAACCAGATTTTAAAAGCATACAGTAGCCCAGATGAAACCGTTGGCTAAAGCACTCTTTAAAGCTGATTATACATTGGTTTGGTCCCATTAACAAAGGGCAGCTCAAATTGTTTTGCAATGTGTTGAGCCACGATCGAGTTTGCTAGCTTGTTGTTGTTGTATCACACTACTATCGAGAGGCCCCGACAGAGAGCACTATACAACATATAGTAAGAGAGGGAGTCCCTGCGTTAAAGAGCTGACCATGTAAATAGCTACAGCAGAGAAAGGATAGGAGGGGAAACAGAGGCACAGTGAGAAGTGACTTGCCTAAGTTTGCATAGTAGGTCAGTGGCAGAGCTGGGAATAAAACCCTGGACTCTTGACTACCGTAGAGGGTGCAATCCACAAGACTAAATTATATTAATAATATAGACAGGGTCTGAACTACAATGAACTAAGCGTATGAGCTTGCTTGCTTTACTCAGGCAAAACTGTCATTGACTTCACAGATCAGCAGTAGAGATGGGAGAGGATAGTATTAAACCAAGTAAGGAGATCTTCAGAAAAGTAAAACTTTAGGCCTATAATTGGGTCCTGAGAGGGCTCCACTGCTAGAGAAATATATGATCATCTCAAACTTATTAGAATAACTCTTATTTCATTTTCACTATGGTGTATTCTTTCCACTCTCTGTGTATGTGTGTATAATAGACATTGTAAATGTTTCATACCCAGATTTAATAGTAATGACTATTCTTTCACTAAAATACAATACCACATGATTTCTGGGTAGGACACTTGTATAATGTGTTGTTTTTATAACCTTTGTTTTGTAAACGAGATGTTTACTGTGGGATATCAAGGATACAGTGATTAGAGGATAGCATAGTTACTGAACACATTAACAAAATCTTCATTCCTACCAGCTGCATTCACAGATTGCCACAGAAGAATGCTTCAGTCCTTGTCACTGCCAGAAAGCCAGATGCCCAGATATCCTCTTTGTATTCTGACGATCATTAGATGACCACTAAAATTACCAATACTCTGTCCCCCTTAACTTACAAAGCTTTGTTTCTGTTTGTTCTGTGCCTCTACTAAACCAGATTTACATATCAGTCTCTGAGAGGGGGCAAAAAAAATATACAGAAGGAATTATCTGTCTCTGAAGTTCTGAATAGAGTCCATATGTCTAAGAGAGTTACTGAGATTCAGTTTGAAACACACTGATAGCTGAAGAGGCAGCAGTGATAGTAACTTCTCAAAGTCCTAGGCCTGGTCTACACTACACATTTAAACCGAATTTAGCAGCGTTAAACTGAATTAACCCTGCACCCGTCCACACAACGAAGCCCTTTATATCGATATAAAGGACTCTTTAAACCGATTTCTGTACTCCTCCCTGACGAGGGGAGTAGCGCTGAAATCAGTATTGCCATGTCGGATTAGAGTTAGTGTGGCTGCAATTCGATGGTATTGGCTTCCGGGCGGTATCCCACAGTGCACCATTGTAACCGCTCTGGAAAGCAATCTGAACTCGGATGCACTGGCCAGGTAGACAGGAAAAGCTCCGCGAACTTTTGAATTTCATTTCATGTTTGCCCAGCATGGAACTCTGATCAGCACGGGTGGCGATGCAGTCCCAAATCCAAAAAGAGCTCCAGCATGGACCGTAAGGGAGATACTGGATCTGATCGCTGTATGGGGAGACAAATCTGTTCTATCAGAGCTCCGTTACACAAGACGAAATGCCAAAGCATTTGAAAAAATCTCCAGGCTATGATAGACAGAGGCCACAGCAGAGACTCAGCACAGTGCTGCGTGACAAGCATAACGGAAAGCCAAAGAATCAAATGGACACTAATGGAGGGAGGGAGGGAGTACTGAGGACTCCAGCTATCCCACAGTCCCCGCAGTCTCCGAAAAGCATTTGCATTCTTGGCTGAGCTCCCAATGCTTGAAGGGTCAAAAACATTTTCCCGGGTGTTTCAGGGTATATGTCATCAATTTACAGCCTTCTACCCCCCTCCCCGAAAGAAAAGAGAAAAAAATCGTTTCTTGCCTTTTTTCACTGTCACCCTATGTCTACTGCATGCTGCTGGTAGATGGGGTGCTGCAGTGCTGAACACCAGCATCCCCTTCCCGGTGGCAGATGGTGCAAAATGACTGGTAGCCATCATCAGCAGCAGCCCGTGAGTGCTCCTCGCTGGCCTCAGAGAGGTTGGCCGGGGGCGCCTGGGTAAAAATGGGAATGACTCCTGCTCATTCCTGGCAGATGGTACAAAAGGCTTGGTAACTGTCCTCATCATAGCAGCTGGAGGCTGAGCTCCATCAGCCTCCTCCCCCCTCCTTCATGTCTAAAGAAGATTTTGTACTCCCTGGACTATCATAGCAGCTGGAGGCTGCCTCCCCCTCATTTTATCTCACTAAAAACTCAGTGTTTCTTATTCCTGCATTCTTTATTACTTCATCACACAAACGGGGGGGACACTGCCATGGTAGCCCAGGAGGGTTGGGGGAGGAGGGAAGCAACGGGTGAGGTTGTTGCAGGGGTACCCCCTAGAATGTCATGCAGCTCATCATTTCTGCAAGATCTCTAGGGCTCTGACCCGGAGCAGCTGTGCTCTCTGATTCTCTAGTACACCTGCCCCATATTCTAGGCAGGACTGACTCTATTTTTAGACAAAGCATAAAGAAAGGAATGATCCGGGGAGTCATTCCCATTTTTGTCCATGCGCCCCCGGCTGACCTCAGCAAGGCCAGCCGGGAGCACCCATGACAGCAGCAGACCGTACAAAAGGATTGATAACCATCATCGCCAATTTCCAATTGCAAACGGTGCAAAATGCAAAAATCATCTCATCGCCGATTTACAATGACAGACGGTGCAATAGGAATGGCAACCGTCTCTGCTACCTTGCAAAGGCAAATGAATGTTGCTGTGTAGCTCTGCAGTACCATGTCTGTCAGCAGCATCCAGTACACATACGGTGACAGGGACAAAAGGCAAAACAGGCTCCATGGTTGCCATGCTATGGCGTCTGCCAGGGCAATCCAGGGAAAAAGGGCGCGAAATGATTGTCTGTCGTTGCTTTCAAGGAGGAAGGATTGAGTGATGACATTTACCCAGTATCACCCGTGACACTGTTTTTGCCCTATCATGCATTGGGATCTCAACCCAGAATTCCAATGGGCGGGGGAGACTGCAGGAACCATGGGATAGCTACGGGATAGCTATCCACAGTGCAACGCTCCAGAAATAGACACTAGCCTCGGTACATGGACGCATACCGCCGAATTAATGTGCGTAGTGTGGCCGCGTGCACTCGACTTTATACAATCTGTTTTTTAAAAACAGTTTCTGTAAAATTGGAATAATCCCGTAGTGTCAACATACCCCTAGAGTTGTATATATAATGTGGAGCTGTGCTAACAGCTTTTTTGTGACAATTGTGTGTCAGAAAGAGGTAATCAGCATATTGAGATGAAATGTTAAATATGGCAGCAGATCATAGCAACAAGAAAAAACTGAAAGGAAAATTTCTAATGCTTCAAGTAAGTTGAAGACAGATGGATATGCATTATTAGGGAATGATTCATTATCAGTACCTAAAGTTTATTGGTAAACTCAAATTAATTGTGCAAAAAGCTAATAATAAATATGAGTAATTAATTTCTTACAGCAATAATCATTCCAAAATATTGTAGTACCGTAATGAGGCAGCACTAGATTTCACTGTAAACTGTAGCAAGCTGAAAATTCTTAGACTCCTAGTATAGAAAACATGTCACAAGGTTAGCCTCTTTAGTCACTAGATCAATTTTCCATTTAATGTGAACTCAATTATATTATTTGACAGTCTTTAGAGACAGTATTTCCACAGAAATTCACGGTAAGTTTCATAAGGTATATAATTGATCACTGGTGTCATTATGTGCTGGCTGGAAATACTCTATGCAATATACATATTTTTTAGCTAGAGAGCTTATTGCTGTATAATCAGGTATAGCATTTGATCACAGATATGGCAACTCCTTGATAATAGTGAGTCTGTGGTTCTATATACAGGATATAAATATAATTATGTTTTAGTAAGGATTCCAGACATCCAGCCTATATATGAGCTGTAAATACATTTAACCCTGGCTTTAGTCCTTAAAATTGGGTGTGAGGAGGGATTTTGTTTGGCCCCAAATATAGTGAAGCTCTATTTTAGAGGAATATTCCTATGGAATTGCAGCTGCTCCAGTGCTCTTACCACCTGACAAAAAGACCATTGTTCTGCTGACCAGCTGTAGGTAAGCTTCAATAAGAGCCAGTTGCAGAGCAATCCACTGAGCGATATCTATTAGTTTATTAGAGTGATGACAGGCTGCACCTGGACAGGAGAAAGAACAATGAGGAACAAAGAGCATACGCAGTGCAGTGCAAACTGAGGACAGCCACAGCATTGCTTACCTTCACATTCAGCCAGAGGAATATTAGCATATGATTTTGCTTAAACCTAGAAGTACAGACTAACCCTTTGAATTAAATCAGAAATACTTTATCATTAATGTTGCTTGCAGTGTTGTTGCAGCCATGTTGGTCCTAGGATATTAGAGAGACAAGGTGGTGAAAGAGACATGATACTGGTCTGAAGAAGAGCTCTTGGTGAAAGAGATAAGATTTCAAATAGAGAGAGAAGTTCGTTCAGTCTTGTCTCTTCAGCATTAATGTTTAAATTTCTCATTGGAACTAAGAGGTAGAATTCCCAAAAGGACTACACATGAATATGGATAGTTAGAACATCGTCTTTCAACACCAATGTCAAACCATTGACTCCAGTCTCGCCCATCTTCCAAGTGATAGCAGAATTCTGGGACCTTGTTTATTGGCTTTCCAGTGAGAAGTCTGATTTGAAGATTTAGATATAGTCTAAGGCAGTGGTGGGCAACCTGCGGCCTGTCACGGTAATCCGCTGACAGGCCGCCAGACAGTTTGTTTACATTTGCATGGCTGCCCGCAGCTCGGTTCACAGTTCCCAGCCAATGGGAGGTGCAGGAAGCAGCGCGAGCTGCAGGGATGTGCTGGCTGCCGCTTCCCGCAGCTCCCATTGGCTGGGAACAGCAAACTGCGGCCACTGGGAGCTGCGAGTGGCCGTGCAAATGTAAACAAACTGTCTCGTGGCCCATCAGCAGATTGGCCCGCGGGCCGCAGGTTTCCCACCACTAGTCTAAAGCCTTGTCTACATGAACATTTTAGTTCACAGGAAGCTGGAGTGTGAATCTACTGTCCCTTTGGGCCCTGCTGCCACACATTAACAGTTTGTTCATAGGCTTTCATCTAGTCCCATTTCCAGGAGGACTAGATTAGGGGTTAAGAAGAAAACAGTCCTCTGAGCAGGTTATTCTGTCATTCTTACTGGGGTTTCTTTCATCTTCCTCAGAAATACCTGGCATTGGTCACTGTCAGAGAAGGAATACTCGACTAGATGGATCATTAGTCTGATCTCTTTATGGCAATTTTTATGTGCGTGCCCAGGAAAGGTTAGTTTGGAGGTAGCATCTGTCTGCAGACAAATCTTTCTTTTTGTTCTGTTTTTTAATTAGGGAAATGCGGTCTAGATGATATTACTATAAGGAGGGTGCAAAACTGATTGAAAGACTGTATTCAGAGAGTAGTTATCGATGGTTCACAACCAAACTTGTGGGACATACCTAGAGGGTGGTTCAGGGGTCTGTCCAGTGTCTGATACTAGTTAATATTTTCATTATCCATGTCATTAATCATAGAACCTTAGAATCATAGAAATTCAGGGCTAAAAGGGACCTCAAGAAGTCATCAAGTCCCATCCCTTTTCTGAGACAGAGCCAAGTAAACCTAGACCATTCCTGCCAGGTGTTTGTCCAACATGTTCTTAAAAACCTCCAATGAAGGGGATTCCACAACCTCCCTTGGAAGCTGTCATAAACAGATAGCTAAGGGTTAATGTCTCTTTCACCTATAAAAGGGTTAACAAACAGTGACCAGAGGACCAATCAGGAAACAAGACTTTTTAAAATCTGGATGGAGGGAAGTTTTGGGTGTGAGTCCTTTGTTCTTGGTCTGTTCTCTTTCTCAGCTCTGAGAGTGATCTTTCTATCTCCAGGCTTTCTAATCTTCTGTTTCCAAGTTGTAAGTACAAGGATAGTAAGACAATAGGTTTATATTGTTTTTTTGTATTTACATGTGTGTAGTTTCTGGAATGTGTTAAATTGTATTCTTTTTGGATAAGGCTGTTTATTCATTTTTTCTTTTAAGCAATTGACCCTGTATATTGTCACCTTGATACAGAGACCATTTTTATGTCTTTTTCTTCCTTTTTGAATAAAGCTTTCTTTTTAAGACCGGTGGATTTTTTTTTTTTTTAGTGGGGGCTCAAGGGGATTGAGTCTGCAGCTCACCAGGGAATTGGTGGGAGGAAGAAGACAGAGGGGAAGAGAGAATCTCTTTGTGTTAGATTTACTAAGCCTGACTTTGCATACCCTCTGGGTGAGGGGAGAGAGAGATTTGATATCTCGGTAATTGTGTTTCAAGGACTTGAAGCAGGGAATCTCCTAGAGTACCCAGGGGGGAAATCTGGGAGGCGGTAAAGAGGGAGAAGGGAAGTGGGTTATTTCCCTTTGTGGTGAGACTCAGGGCATCTGAGTCTTGAGGGTTCCCCAGGGAAGGTTTTGGAGAGACCAGAGTGAGCCAGACACTGGAATTCTGGCTGGTGGCAGCAATATCAGATCCAAGCTGGTAATTAAGTTTGGAGGTTTCATGCTAGCTTTTCATGTTCTGAACTCTAAGGTTCAGATCTGAGTAGGACAGTTATGACAGAAGCCTATTCCAGACCTTATCAATCCTTACAGTTAGAAAATGTTTCCTCATATCTAACCTAAATCTCCCTTGCTGCAGATTAAGCCCATTACTACTTGTACCATCCATGGACATGGAGAACAATTGATTACTGTCCTTTTTATGACAGCCTTTAAATATTTGAAGACTGTTATCAGGTCTTCCCTCAGTCTACTTTTCTCAAGACTAAACATGCTCAATTTTTAACCTTTTCTCTTAGGTCAGGTTTTCTAAATCTTATATATTTTTTGTTTATCTCCTCTGGACTCTCTCTCCAATTTGTCCACATCTTTTCTAAATTTCTATCCAGAATTGGATACAGTACTCTTTCTGAGGACTCACCAGTGCTGAATAGAGTGGGACAATTACCTCCCGTGTCTTACAGATGACACTCCTGTTAATACACCCCAGAATGATATTAGCGTTTTCCAGAAGTGCATCACATTGTTGACTCATATTCAGTTTGTGATCCTCTATAGCCCCCAGATCCTTTTCCCAGTATTACCACTGAGACAGTTATTCCCCATTTTAGTTGTTACAATAAATCTAGTCATTTAGCTCAACCAGTAAAAGCTCATACTTTGAGGTACTAGGTTCTCCCCCTGCATACAACTTGACCAGGGCCATTGTTACATTGGCAACATGAGAAAATGGAAAAATGAATAAAGTTTGATCCTGCCACCTAGAGGCTGTAAATGTTGAAGAGGAGTATATCTGATGATACAGGGTCATATACTGCCCTTGAGCAACAGTGGAAAGCTGCATACTGAGTCAAGGGCAGAATTTAGCATTAAGATTTCAGCTTATGTAAAATAGTTTGGGCTCATGAATCTCTCCTCAGAAACTTGTGTGCAACTCTTTTTAATGGAGTTGCTTGGCGTATCCAAGGGCAGAATTAGTCTCTCTCACTGCTGCTGACACCAGAAAAGTCCCCTAGGTCAGACCCAGAGGTAAAAATAAGGCTTTGACTATCCTGTGCTGCAGTGCGGGCTGCAGAGTGTGAACTGCAAAATATACCAAAATATCACCCTCTAACTGTTCGACACGGATGCTGATGGCACGAACTGTTTATGTTAACGTAATCGGATTTATATTAATGCAAACAAGGTACCATTTAGTTCATGCTAGCAGCATGCACACAGGCAGCTAGAGCACATTTTGGTATGCTCTGTAATTCACACCCCTGTAGCCCACACTGTGGCCTTAGGAGAGAGGGATTTAAATTCTTCCCCAGCATTCCTGTTTCTTTGTTCCTCTTATTATATAAAATCAACCAAAAAAGAGAGACAGGGTGACACTACACAGAGATTTATCCCTCCTTAAATAACCAAAACACAAAAGAATTGAAACTGTGAAGTGTGGCTGGTTTCTCTCATCTGAGGCCCCTCTAGACTAGATTATGCCGGTTAGCTTCAATCAAGACTAGTTAGCACTATATTGAAAGGTGTTAAACTGTGCCTGCTTTAGGTGAAAAATTGTGTTTAGATGCATGTTAGGCAACACATTTTCCAACATGGTCTATTTTCCTCATCTAGATGGGGCCTCTGTGGTCTCTGCTAGCTGTTTCTGCTCTTACGTTGTTATATTTGCAGATCAGCAACTTGTCCCTAAACCTGTCACTCCAGCAGTAATATCTCCTGTTTCGCAGGAAATAATTTTCTCAGCCACACAAAATTTGCAATCAAAATCTTATTCTTTTGATTTTAAATTACATCTAATGTCATTTATATTTTTGGGCTTGGAACAACGCATCCTAGGCCCTGAAAATAAAATGAAAGATCCAGGAGATAATATTACTCATACACAAAACACAAATTGATAGCACTAAAAGTTTAACAGGGTTATGAATAAAAGATCATTTCTGTTCTTGGATTTTGTGAAGAAATTAAGCCATCTCAAAATACTTGTTTTTTTGTTTTTTTTAGTTCCGTATCCACATTGCATCATCTGTTTTGTATCCTGAATACATTTCAGATCCTGATAAATCCAGCACTGTCAGATTATCTTCATTCTCATATATGGGTGAAATTCTGACCCTATTGAAATTAAGGGCTCTTTTGCCATGAATTTCTATAGGACCAGGATTTCACGCTGTATATTTACCAGAACTGTACTAGAAAATTTGGCATAATTATTTCACATGGAGTCTTTTATGAAGGTGTTCTGGAAAATAAAATAAATGTATAGCTCTTGAATTTGAAAAATTACATTTTACCTAATACTGTATATCTAGATCCACACCCACAAGGGAGAAGATTATTTCATTTTAACTTTCTGCTTTTGTTTCCTGGATTACCTGCAAAATAGCAGAACCCTTCTGCATTTATTCCTCATTGATGATGATGCAAAAAGGATTTCACTTCAGGTATATTTTTAAGGCCTTGACTTCACAACTAAAAAGGACTTTTTTTTAAAACCTTGAGGTAACTAACACACAAACTATCCTGAGGTAAGCACATAGTGAAGAGCAGGCACTTTAGTTTTACCACAAGGTAAATAGCCCAGTGCCCCCTCCAGCAGTTGACCTCACCAAGCTTACCATACTTCAGGTAATTCATATGCATTAGTTACCCTGAAGTAAAAATATATACCCTTTTTAGTAGCAGATATATTATCTAATGCAAAAACATCAAATTCTTTTCTTTTTTCTTCTAACTATATGATTGGCGAAATTACAAAGGATGATAAAAAATTAATGATAAAAAAGACACCAATTTGTCCCTTGCAAATACCAATTTGTCTCTTGTCATTTTCAAAGATGTAACAAGTTCTTATGAAAAAAGGAATGTTAGCAAAGTACTGATAATGCTTGTGATGAGTGCTTAGTGCAAATTCTATCTCCCGTAGTTTCCTCAGCCAGTACCTTAATGTAAAAAGTGTTATTCACTCAGGTGTCATAAAATGAACCATACTGCATGAAGTTCATTATCCAATCCACTGACTTTTCACAAGAATCAGCTTATTTATAGCATTGTGCAGCATATCATCTGCCAGGTCCACGCCTCTAGTAATATTAAATTTTATGGAAAACACATTTGTGGCACATTAGTGATGTTCCATTTGTATGTACGCCTAACAAATGGCTCCCCTGCAGTTGTCTCAGCATTTACCTGCCAGACAAGAGCCATTTACTGCTTCGTTTATTCATAGGCAATGAAAGTTATTGAATAAGTATCATATTAGAGAATTTAAAGAAGAAATTCATGGAGTTCTTAGAGACATAATGTCTGCAAAGATTAAAACTGAACTAACCCCAAGAGGTGGTTTTGGATGTTACATTTTGAAAGTCAATGGAAGGAAAAAATGAGTTAACTTGATGGTGTTGTTTAATTTAACAGAACCAAACTATATGGGGGGTGAGGGAGGACAGGGACTATCAAGCCTCTTAATAAACAGGATTTTATCCTGCCATTAAGTTGCTATAATTAGCCAGTATTTGACCAGATGGCAAGTAATTTCTAAAGTCAGACCAGATGTTCAAGATGTGGAGATAATCACAAAGATGATGACTGTGGTGAAATTAATTAAAAAATGTGTAGAGGCAGCACAGTGGTGCTTCATAGAGAGAATGACCAAAAAGTAACACAAGAGCAAAAGAAGGTCTGACATACTACAGTGCTGCAACTTTAAATGTAGAAGGCAAAAACAAACGGAATTTAATTAATTTAAGTGATCAAGCTCAGGAGAGCATTTCAGAAAATGATTACATAATGTAGTTTGGTTTTTGCTGATGAAAATATTAGCCAGTATGGAGCTGGAGAGTAAGGCAGAAATAATAAATACAAAAATTGGCAGCTAGTTTAAAAGAAGGATAGAACATAGGCACAGATGCCCTTCAAAATGAAATATGGGCACAACTCCCCTACCCCAACCCTGCAAAAAAAAGCCCTTTTCATGCATGCAAAGCTGATGACATGGCCACAGCTGGAAATTACCCATGACTTTATTCATTAAAGACTGATTATCTTCAGTTAGGCTGTACTCCTACAACAAAACAACAAGGAAGCAAAGAAATAAATCACCATACAGTGTGAATTGCATCACAGCCCTGCAGCCACTACCTCACTTTTCTTCTTAATACATTAAGCCTACACCTTTATTTAATTAAAAAAAACTACTAGGGTATAAAGGGAAATGATATTTTGCTAAAACAATCTATGGACTGCAAATGCTCTCCCCTTCCCTACCCCAGAAAAGGAAAGAAAAGTATATAAACTACTTTATCAACACCCTCTGGATCTTTCCAAGAAGAAATAACTGCAGTGCAATTTGGTCCACTCCTGCCTGGTCTCCCAGCACCTAATGATCAACTGTGGTTGACAGGTCTCAAAATACAAGCACAAACATTTCCCTTTTGTTCATTACCCTTAGGAGATCACTGACCAGCTCCACTACTGCTGTCTCAGTGCTATGCCCAGGTGTGAAGCCTCACTCTAAGGGGTCAAAGTTGCTGATAAAAGTAAAGAGCTATTAGAGAGAGCAGTTCACTTGATTTTCAGGTACTGTATCCGAAAAAGAAGAGTAGATACCAAGCAGTAATTGTAATAGTTATTCAAAATGATTGACAGATTTCTGAATGCAGTGTGCACTGTTGAATGTTTCAGGGTAGCCAAAAGTATGCCCTCACCTAGTGATCACGAACTGTCAGCAGTCTTCTAATTGGCTTTTGCCAGCAATGAAGAGTAGGGGTTGGAATCTAAGGCTGTAGCTCAAAATTTGTTGCTTAGGGGATTTCCAGTTGTGTAAATTGGCCACATTTTTATAAGGTGCTAATGAATTTGCAGCCTAATTCAATCCACTATGATTTCAGGGATTCTGGGAGATTGTTCTGTGTCAGTGATTTTGTCTGCAAAGGGAAGGTTAAGAATTCTTTGTACAGCCGCTGCTAGGATCTGAGAATGCAGGCAGGGACTGTGGGTTAATAAATCAGTTCATATTCCAGATTCGTAGCAATTTGGCAGTCATTCTGGCAGTGGCAATAAGGATCTATAAGGATCTCAGGGTCTCATTGATAGATGAGGTGTAAGACTGCAGGAAATATTTTTGCTGAAATCTCTTGTTTCTCCTGGCCCTTTTTACCTATGAACCATAGTGTTTTGTGGGAGATGATAGATGAAAAGGGAACATTTTGCTAGTGCTTTCACGACTGGGGACAATCGGTCACTGTAGTGTCTCACTAGGCCATCAGTCTCCCAATCAGAGTTGTTTAAAAAATGAGAACATTTTGCCCCTTTTTTGTTGAAAATTTTCTTCTTTTTGCCAGTTCTATAGACGGTTGAAAAATGGGAAGAATATTTTTGCAAAAAATATTTTTGAAAAATGTGATCCTCATTTAATTGAAAAAGTTTGAAATTTTTCAGCCACCTCTAGTCCTGATACTATTGTTGTTTGGAATATATTTCCCTCAGTAAATAATGTACCAGTGCCTCATGGAAAAAATGGATTTAACTGAAGATCGTGGACCAAATCCTCAGTTGGTATAAACAGACATAGCTCTGTGGAAGTCAATTTACACCAACTGAGAAGGACCCAACACAATCTTGTTCCCTGAGTGCAACTTTGCAGCAGAATAAGTACTGGAGAGTATGCCACATTCAACGTGTTCCTAACCCCTTAGGCTACTTCTATCCCTACAAAAATATCTAGAGACATTTTATATTAGGTGATTTACAATTCTTATTGGATAGTTTTGTAAGGGTGATGATTAGTAGGTAGCCTAGGGAATAGAACTTCTATGGAGTTAATGCTGTCACAGGCAAAATGTCCTGTTATTTTCAACAAGTTTGTATTATTGTGCAGGGCTGGTCTTAAGGGTGGGCCACCCGAGTGACCACCCAGGGCGCCATGGTCAAGGGCATGCTGTGCAGCAGCGCAGAGGTGTGCACTGCCAGGGTAGAGTCAGAAACTGCTCCTGGCTTGCAGGCAAGCATTGTGTGAAGGAGTGGCCAAATTTTCCCCTGTTTCCATCCAACAGAGGAACATGGGGGGAGTGAGCACTGACACACAGATACTGCTCTCTCCCTCAACATTCCTTAACGCTCCCCCAAGGGGACAGTGGGGGTGGGGTGAACGAGTAGCAACACGAAGTGCTCCATGCATCCAGGTCACTTTCCCCACCTGAGCTGTGATGTGAGACGAGCATCAGGAACTGCTGCTTTCTTGCCCTGCCCTTACACAGCTCAGGTGGGGAAAGTAACCAGGATGCAGGGAGCCCTGACATTGCTCCTTGCTCATTCCCTCACAGCCCTGTAGGAGGGTGCGGAGGAGCAGCATTCAAGGGAGGGGAGGGGAGCGAGCAGCAGTGCCAGCTGCTTCGTTCATCCAGGTCCATTTCCCTACATGGGCACAGGAGCAGGGTGCAGGAGCTATTGGTGGAGGCAGCACAGTTTAGGGGTACAAGAGGAGGTTGGGGTGAAGGAGTGGAGAGCCACAGGGGCCAGGGACAATGGGGGGTACCCACGAGGACCAACAGCAAGGGAGGGACATGCCCATGGGGGCCAGGGTTGCCAAAATGAAAATTCACCCAGGCCACCATTTTCCCCAAGACCGGCCCTGTCATTGTGTTCCAGCTGTTGTTTGTGTTCTGTCTTCCTGCCTTAATGATCAGCCAGTATTTACACCAGCGGGTTTGGGCTGTTTTCCGGAAGCAGACCAATAAAGGTGGGAGTGATGATGGTATTTGAAAGAAAAGCTTATATAGGAATTCAGTCAGAGCATTACAGGCATAAAACCAATGTGATACTAGTTGAAGGAAGAATAAGATTTCCTACTGCTTGGTGGAAGTTATAAATAAATATGAGTGTCTGAGTCTAGGCTAACCTGCAAAGGTTTTCACAGCTGTAAAAATCCTCTGTTCCAAAATTGTTAGTGTTTATTACACTTCTCATCAGAACCAGTCCAAAGCCGGGGAAACTAATGATAAAACCAGACGGCCAAATTCGGTGATGAATCCTGGTCACATGCCGCCTGAGGCACATTGCACATAAACTAAGAAGATTAAGCCTTATCACCTGCTTACATCTCTTTTGCATTACTAATATAAAATTGCCTACATATAAAACAGATGTGCAAGCCAAATTTGGGAGAAATAATCGCAGAATCATCACAGCCTGTGATGCAGAGTTACTACCCCATCACAGTCATATTTCCCCTTTTGATATGATGCACACCTTTGACGTGCTGGAAACGGGCCAAATCCTCAACCCCTGTGTGAAGCCCAGATCTGTAGTGTTTGCTCTCAGGTTCTGTACAGAGGCTGGTAAAGGACAAAATTTCCATTCCACTCACCCAGGCCATCCGTACCAGAAAACTCTTCTTCTTGACTGCAGCTTTATGGTTCTTGCACATGCCATTCCTCCCATGGAGCATTTTGACCTGGGTATCTGTATAGTGAAATAATCGCAGAATCATCACAGCCTGTGATGCAGAGTTACTACCCCATCACAGTCATATTTCCCCTTTTGATATGATGCACACCTTTGACCACAGCCATGCCTCTCGCTAGCCCCAACATGAGTTTCCTCCATGTGGCTGTTGAGAGAGATGCTAGGGAGCACTGCCCCAGGGGTACAGGAGAAACAGCCACCCTCTTTACAGCCTTGCCAAGCAGGACTATATTGTGTCTCCTTGCCCAGCAGGACTATGCTGTTCATGCTGCATTTAAGGCCCCCTGTGAGCATAAGGAATTTAGGTTGATGCTTTTTTTTTGTGGTGTGGGAGATGTCCAGATTCAAACCTTGTTTTGTATATTTGGGCTCTGGCCTAGTATTATGTATTTGTTGATTTGATTTTTTTCTTTCCCAGTGCTTACATGGCTTCCATTCACTCTTTTAACTATGCCCACAGCTGGCCTGCTTATCCAGTGTGCTCAGCTTGCTTTGGGCCCCTCCACCAGTGCCAGACAATTCTGAAAGCAATTTACTTGGCAACAGGCAGATTCCTCATGTATAGGAGTATGCTCAGGTGGCAGAGAACCCCAGACTAGTTTTTGCTTCTTTCTGCCAGCCATTAGTGTAAGGGGAGCGAGTGGCCAGGTTTCCTTTATATCTATCTCATCGCAAAGATCCCTTGAAGCCACCATTGCAACCCCCTCTGTGCTGAGCATTCCTAACCTGTAGCTTGGTACACATGTTAAAGGCTTCCAGATCTATTTTTCTCTTTTAAATGCATCAATTATAAATTTATTAAAAGAGATACCTCATTCTCTACTTTTTATATATAAAAAGATGTAACATTTCCCCCCAGGACACTGGGGGCCAGATCTGATCTCACACATGTGTAACACCACTAACTTCCATAGAGTTAAGCCCAGATCTATAAGGTACTTAAGCACATAACTCCAGATTTAGCCACATAAATCTCAAGTTTAGGCTCCTAAGTCACAGTTTTGGCTCCACTGAGATCAGCAAAACTCCTGCTGAATCTTGTAGGCACCTAAACTCATACAGTGCCTATGTTTTCAGGGTAAAAGCTAGGTGCTGATGTTTCTGCCTCTGAGCATGCACACTGCTGCCTCCGTCTAGGCGTCTGGGCACCTGTCTACTACCTAAGCCCAGAGCGATTCACAAACCAGGTAAAGGCTGGCATTCAGCCTGTTACCAAATTTATTTAGCCAATATTATGTATTTTTAAGAGAATCCTGTTTGCCAGAAGCTGGGATTGAGCAATAGGGAATGGATCACTTGACGATTACCTGTCCTGTTCATTCCCTCTGGGACACCTGGCATTGCTCACTGTCAGAAGACAGGATACTGAGCTAGATGGACCTTTAGTCTGACTTACTAGGCCATTCTTATGTTCATACTTATGCTAAAGTGACTATCTTTTCCATTTTTCTCTATACTGAAATATATTTAAAACTGTGGGTAAGCTTTAGTTCTTTGCACACACAGAGATAAAATAGTATTTTTCTGACATTTCTGAAAATAATAAACAGCAGATATAATTGTTGCAAGAAACTAGTTACAAATTTCCAGCAAGCGTGGATAGCAAGTGCAGACTGCATGGGAATGAAAATAGGGAAAGAATGACACAAACTAATTTGGGGGAGTTTGTGCCCATGGTAACAGTTTAACGCCTCAGCAGCGAGTAATTTATCCAGAATAGTCCATGTTGCTGGTTGTATCCCCAGAACAATGGAATGGGAAAGTATTTAACCCTTATCTTTCTGCATTTGTGCTGACTGATCTTTGACTAACACTAGTGGGTTAATAAATCTGATTAACGGTAATTATTGATAAAGAAACAAATATTTAAGTAACAGCTGGTACCCCAGATGAGCATCAGTAATCAGAGTTCAATCAAAGCTGTTTTGAATATAGGGTCACTAGCTGGTTCTCAGTAAAAGAACAGTTACAACACTGAGGCCTGGGCTACACAAGCGGGGGGGTTCGAACTAAGATACGCAACTTCAGCTACACTATTCGCTGACTGCTGCAGCTCCCCCGTCGTCCTCCTGCCGAGGTGGAGTAAGGGTGTTGATTCAGGGATCGGGACGCGATAAATCGATCCCCGATACATCGAATACTACCTGCCGATCCAGCTGGTAGTATAATCGTACCCTGAGGTTTTTACTTTGGTTGATAATGCATTTCAGACCTTTTTTTTTTTTTTTTCATTTTTGCAGCTAGAGGTCTTAGGGAGCATCTTAAAAAAAGACAATAGAACTGTATTATATAGCAGAAAGAGCTAACACAGGCTAAATGCCAGAGCCCTAGGAAATATAAATCGTGTCGGCTGACAATCAGAGGCTATTAGAATCCCTTGTAAAATATTTATTCAGATAATAAGGGCAGTTCATCAGTGCTAGATGCTGTTTATGACTATGGCCCCTGGGAATCTGTGTCAGGGATATTTTGGACTGAAAACCCTAAGAAAAGAAAAGAGAAGGAATTAAGGGGTAAAGATACAGATTGCCTTTTTTCTGGCACCTTAAGCCTTTCACACCAAAGTCAAAGAACTAGACAGGGCTTCAGAGAATCAACAGGCAATAATACAAAACCTGAGAGGAAACTAACGGGTTAAGGCAGCAACTTGACAGTTTGAGTAAGGTTAATTCTTGTATCCCTTGCAACTTGGAAGAAACTAATGTAAGCTGGGAGAATACCAGGACAGATCTGGCAGGGAAGAATGTGAGAAGTTACAGTACAAACAAAGCCGATGATTTTAAAAGTACTTTTAGAATGCCTCAGGAGCAATTGTATTCAAAGCAACAGGGATCCTTCACAGATCACAAAGGTTGTAAACAGAGGGAGGAAGACTTCAGGGAACAAGTACAGGACCTTGGGGGGCAAATTGCAGTGATCACACCAGAAGTAAGCCCCTCTGCACCTCCTCCTCAGAGTTTGTTCCCTGAGGATGGTTAGGATAGCTGTTACCAGCATCTTGGTGGTGATTTTGATAACTCCTGTCACAGTAGGAAGATGTCTAGGCAGAGGAAAAGCCCAAGTTTCACATTTCTCTGATAACTCCTGGCTTTAATTCACCCAGATATAACCACACCAGGGGAGGCTTTAGTTGTACCCAGGGCAGCGGGCAAGTTTGGGGCAGTGATCTGAATTCCCACCCTTTCAGTCACAGGCTCCTCAATCTTATAGAGGTATGTATAATAAAGACAATGCTAATCACTCAACTGTTTTCAACCATGTGCCTCCTGCACCCCATCAAACTGAATGGGAGGGAGTACTTGGCCTGTAAATCTATCTTAGGCAGCAGGTGGAGTGCCTGTCTAATCAGCTCGACATAGTCATCACTACCTGGGACCAAACCAATACAGCCCCTGTGGCATCCTTTGTGTCACAAATGGCATCCTCTGTGTCACAGGGATCTTCACCTTCACAGCGAGGGGGTCAGGCCTCCTGTACAATCTTTTGCCGTTTGCAATTCAATTCCGAAAAATGTTAGATAAGTTCATGGAGGATAGGTCCATCAATGGCGATTAGCCAAAATGGTCAGGGATGCAACCCCACGCTCTGGGTGTTCCTAAACCTCTGACTGCCAAACACTGGGACTGGATGGCAGGGGATGGATCACGAGATGATTGCCCTGTTCTGTTCATTCCCTCTGAAGCATCTGGCACCAGCCATTGTCAGAGACAAGATACTGGGCTAGGTGGATCATTGATCTGATCCACTATAGCCATTCTTATGTTCTTGTGCATTTAAATGATTGTGGTCACTTGTCTTTATCAGTGTTGGTAGGAAGTAATCAACTGAATGTGCTCATATACAACAGTGCAGATCTCTCTGTTACATGAAACTAACCCTTTCACTTCCTTTTTCTCCTCTGGCAAGTCCTGTCCCTTCTGCTTCCTCTAAACTACTTCCAGTACTTATAAGGACAATGCATAAATATACATGTTTTTTCACTTACCTGTTTACCAGACCTTTACAACCTTCTTGGCTCCATTTTCATGATCAAACATGATTGTGCAGTCGGCCTAGCTAATAGTTTGTTGTGTATCCTTGAAGTACCACTTTTAGTAGATACCCCCATTGTAATTCCTTATTCTTGTTCTATTGTGGCAATTTAAAAAAAGTGCCACATGATTACGGGTTATTCTGCAACCTTTAGTTGAAGATAAGGCTTTGGCTTTTTCCCAGTGCATGACATGGCAAGTAAGCAGTTTCTCTTAAGATCACTGGACCTGATCCTCCTCTTCAACACCAGTAGGGTGACCAGATGTCCCGATTTTATAAGGATAGTCCCAATATTTTGGGCTTTTTCTTATATAAGCTCCTATTACTTCCCACTCCCTGTCCCAATTTTTCACACTTGCTGTATGTTCACCCTAAACACCAGTGTCCATATCCCAATACAGCAAAGCCATACATTGCAGTGGCTGTTGATTCTTTATTAAGTACATACATAAATGCTTGCAAAATCAGGCCTTTATGCATGTATTATATCAGAATCAGACCATGTGGGTGTTAACCTATGTCTAACATATAGGAGAAAGATAATGCTCTAACAGAATGGAGAAAGACATCCTATTAATAAGCCTGTTCACTCTGAACAGACTAAGGGATCTAGAGAAGATAATTCAGCTGTGATTCTAATGCCTGTTGGTGAAGAACTTGATAGTAGAGCTGACTGAAAATTTTCTAGTGGAGTGTTTTTCCTCTGGAAAATGCTGATGCAATGAAATCAAAAAGTTTAGCAGGAACATCGATTTTGTTTATTTTCTATGAAAAATTATCTAAACATTTTAATTCAATTTTATCACAATGTTTCATCTCAAGAAGTCATAGTATTTTGTTTTGACATATTATAATAAAATATTTTGAATATATAAATGTAAAAATGATAAAGTTGAAACTAAATTTTTCAGAAATTTCATTTTACAAGAAATTCTGACATTTTGACATTTCATTCCAATCTGGGATAAAAGGAAAATTTTTAAATGTCAGCGTTTTCCTTGGAATGGAAATTCTGAGTTTCAACCAGCTCAACTTGAGAATAGCTCACCAAGGTAAAAAAGAAATGAAGTAGCATCTCTCAGATATATTGGGGGAAAAGTGGTCGTTTAATTGTTCAGGACTAATTTTGCATTTATCTGATAAAATCATTTGAGATGGTATAAGTTCCAAGCCTTCAATAGGAAGAGATACCTGCATTTCATCAGAGAAAAGAGATGATTTGTAAAGCACGGAGAATAAATGCCATACTTACATATGCACTTTTATGTTTAACTGACAATATCTGTTTTGCCCAATTAAAGTGGTTTATTTTACTATCAAGTTTAGCTAATTGGTACTTTGTTTTTGGTAGTGAATACAGAGCAGGTTTCATGGGAACGCAAACTCATTTGCTATGTGTAGTGGGAATAGATAGCTCACTGGTACAGAATTGCTCCTGATAATTAATTCCTACTTGTTTTATAACATAACCTAATGGCTCAAGCTGTCACTAAACTCCCAGGTGGCTCAGTGCGCGCTCACACACACACACACCAGGTGACATATTAGCCAATTTCAAAGATAATTAGTAAGCACACCACTATTTCTGTATCTTTTATACATTAGTTTCTCTGTGAAGTACCCTGGCCTCTAGTCAAAAACATATGGCCTGATTTATTTAAGAGGTGCTTAGCACCCACAGCTCCCATTGACTTCAGTAATATATGTATGATTGTCTAAAGAACTATGACACATTTTTGATAGTGTTTGGGGTTTTTTTCCAGGTGCATTCTCTGGTTTCTTAGGTAAGCAAGCCAGGTTGTAGAGATCTCTTTCGTTGCACAAGCACATTCCTGGTTTCAAAGCAAGTGACAACTTACTAATACTTTCTTTTATATAGCTTCACAAATCTTTATTTCACCAACTTGATGGATGAGACAGAGCTGGTGTAATTAGTATGAGGTGCAACTGCTCTGCTTGGCTGTAATACTCTGAGACTGTGATGGGAGTGCAATCAAGAGCACAGAGCTTCTGGGAAACAAGAGTGCAATGAGAGCTGTGAAGTGGTGTGCCAAATCTACTGGAAGAATATTCTCAGATCTGAGCCATTAGGACTTGCACCTGAAATAAGTGGTCTAGGGTTTTGTGAGCCTGGAACCTTTTGTAAATGAGAGCAGTGCCCAATCCTATTATTAACTGTTCAGTAGAGTATTCACATATATGTTAGCAATTATTTGTAACAGCTAAGGGTGTTTAAAATTTAGCTCAGATTACACTAAAAGTCATACATGCTGAATTTAGTTGTCTCTTTATATCTTTCCATCACAGCTGTTCCCTCCTCTGTTCCTTTCCAATCACTGTTTGATTATAAACTTTAAATTATTTCCATTTTGTCATCTCATCCACCTCAGTATTGCAGCATTATTCTCTAATACCTTCTTTTAAAATAATGAAAGGACACCTGGGTGAATGTTAAGAAGAGGGAAATCCTATTTGAATATATATGTTATTTATCTGTCAATTGATTGTTTGCACCTAAATACATATTACTTCTGTGTGGAATATGGCATATGCCCCACATTTGCAAATAAAGGATTAACAAGAGTCGCAGGGCCTAGTTACCTCCACCAGTTTCCACCTAGGAAGAAGGGGAATTGGGAGAATTAGGACCAATTTAATATTTGGCCCAGCTGAGGAGGAGGGCACTCCATGAAGACAGGCCTGAAGCAAAGCAAAGAAGAGGAGGATTCTGAAGTCAGCCAGAGAGCCTGAAGAGGGTCTTAAGGGATTTGCATGAGGAGACACTTCTCTGTAGTGGGAGTCAGACAGGCAGGAGACACTGATGAACAGGGAAAAAGTAGGTTGCAGCCTGTAGGGGTGCTGAGGGATTGATGGAACAGGCCTTATATGCACAGCACAAAATGGCTGGGTTGGAACCCAGAGGAGAGGGTGGGCATGGGGTACCTTTCTGTGTGCCCCAGTAAGAGGGGAAATACAAGCCTCAGGATTAAAAGAGGCAAAAACTGACAAGTTTTAGATGGGGCCTGAAAGATTGGCATAAAAGCTATTACAAATTTGGATTTTTTTTTCTATTTGGAATTTTCTGTTCTCTTGGAAAGGGACTAAACTTGAAGTGTGACCTGGGCATGAAAGATGCAGACTGCTGCAGAACCCTATCAGCGGGCAACAGGAGGCACTAGAGTGGAAGAACCCATGCAGCCTGCATCTTGACTTGGGGGGGCGCTCTGGTGGTGAATTAACCCATCACAGAGCTTGTCTACACTGACAGTGCTGCACCAGTGCAGCTGCACCGCTCTAGTGCTTAGTGAAGACACTGACTATGCTGATGGGAGAGCTTCTTCCATCGGCATAGGTACTCCACCTCCCCTAAGCTTCTCCCACTGACATAGCTGTCTACACTGGGGGTTAGGTTAGTATAACTGCATCGCTCAGGAGTGTGGATTTTCCACACCCCTGAGCAATGTAGTTATACTGACATAAGTTGGGAGTGTAGACCAAGCCAGTATCTAAATGGTGATCTAGTGGACAGGGCATCAGATTGGAAGTTGATCCCTGCATCCTATTCCTGGTTCTGTAACTGATTCATGTTAACCCTGGGCAAGTAACTTCATGACTTTGTGTCTCAGTTTCCACATTTACGAGATGGAGGGTGATGGCTAAAACAGACACCTTGCACTTAGAGAGCTATGAATGAAAAGTTATGTGCATTAGTCATAGTAGTAGACTTTGGTACCTATGCACCATTTCTGAATTCTCTGGCTAGATCTAAGTTTTTAAAAGACTAATGAAACTGGATGGACTCAAAAGATAGGCAATGGGATGCCTATCCTTTCATCTTAGATCACTGCTTTGGACTCAGAACAGGTTGATAGTATTGATCTAAAGATGTTATTATCTGATAGGCACTTACAGAGACTATTAAAAACTATTTAAATGCATTATCTTCTGTTCTAAATCTTGTTAGCTTGACCCTCAATTTGAAACATTAGAATTCAAATCTGGCAAATATTATAAGGACAAGGTTAACTTATTGTTCACAACAGATAACTAAACTTCATGCTACTTGTAAAATGACTAACAAATTATTACTCTCCACTGTGGGTCTTATCCCTATGTACGCAAGCCATATAAACTATAAAAATGTTGCTTGACCCTAGCTTTCATTGTAACTTACTTGCGAAGACCCCAGATGGGACTTTTTATGCCACTTAATAAATAGTTATCTGTTAGTCCTCTTGAGGTAGGGTTTTTTTTTCCGAGCTCCTCTTCCCCCAATCTCACTTTACATAGGATGAGAGAAAGAAGGTACTGTATTTACCACTGGGCTACTTGCTTCTTCCTATCTGGCAAGCAGAGGGCAGAAAGAATAGAAGAAATGTCTTTGGGCCATACAATCCCATTAGAAATCTTCCACAGTTTACAGAATATCTATCAGTCAACAAACACCTCTTCCTCCCTTCTGCAGTACACCAGCCCTGATCCCTCTCCTGCCCTCCGAGCCCCTCAGTCCCAACCCAGAGCATCCTCCCACATCCCAAACCCCTCATTCCCAGTCCCACCCCAGCATTTGCACCCCCACCACAGCCCTCACACACACCCCTGTACCCCAATCCCCTGCATCAGCCCAAAGCCCCCGACACACTCTGAGCCCCTCAGCCCCATCCAGGAGCCCCCTCCTGCATCCTAAACCTCTTATCCCTGGCCCCACCCCTGAGCCCGCACCCCCAACCAAAGCCCTCACCCCCTTCCACATCCCAACCCACTGCCTCAGCCTGGAGCCTCCTCCCACACCCTGAAATCCTCATTTCTGGTCCCACTCCAGAGCCCTCACACCCCAGCTCTCTGAGCCAACCTGGTGAAAATGAGTGAGTGAGTGAGGGTGGGGAGAGCAAGTAACAGAGGTAGCGGGGATGGAGTGAGCAGGGGGCATGGCCTTGGAGAATGGGTGAGGCCTAGGAAGAGGGGTGGGGCAAAGGTATTCAGGATCTGGCTTTTAAATGTACTGTGTTTTCACATATTGATATGAGGGCATATCCAAGTCAAATTAAGCTAGGATGATGACGATGAGATTGATATTGCAGTCCTTAGTCATAACTCCCACTTGTGTCCACTGGGTGTTTTTCCCTCAGGGTGTTTTCCCTGATTGGGAGATTAGGGCCTGATTCAACTCCAGCTTAAATCAATGGAAATTATCCCATTGACTTCAGTGAGAATTTGACCATTAGTTGGTTACATCCCAAGAGTTTCCAAGATACTTCATTAATTTAAATGGAAACTGGAGGTGACATAGGATCAGACCCTCGAAATAAATGTATTTATGTGTAGTTCATGAGTAAAATCTAAATAATGTGTATGCTGCACACATTAATAAATACTGTTTGTGTAGGAAGTGCTTTTACAGGCTATGTAGCAATGCAGACCTGGAAGCGTTATATTATGTTACTGATTTTCAGTACATTTAAAAAAGAAACAAGTTAAGTTTAACGAGGCTTAGTGATAATACTCTCAAAAAGCTATACTGAGTATTTTTCCTTAATGGAAAGAATTACATATAAGATTCAGGAAATAATTCTATTCATTAGATTAATGGAAGAAAGCTAATATATTACAGCAGTGCTCCTCCTACTCAGCATTCCTATAAATTATAAATAACATTCAATTTATTATGATTCCATAGAGGAGACAGTGCCCTTAATCTTCAGCTGGATTTCAAGCTCTAGCCTTCATTAATCAAAAGAGAAAGGAGCTCTTTCCTACATGTTTTATATTTATCCAAAAACTGGCAAAGGGAGTGAAAATATTTTAGGTGGAGAATAAAAGTCAAACCCTACTCACAAAGAAATACAGCTCATTTGAGACCGTTTTAAATAAGACTTTAAAAAAGAAAAAAAAAGTTTTTTTTTTAAATAATAAGCCTGACATTCACATTTTATGAATAGTTTAAATTAAAGACCACCCAAAGTGTTTGTGTCTGATGCTGACCTTGAGCAGGTTTTGATCAGTTTTGGAGTTCAAGCTTGAGGCTAAGTCAGTTTAGGTTAGGGGTTTGTTTTGGATTCCATAGTACAATGCTAAAATGTCACGAGGTGTTCTTTCATGACTTTGCCTAATGATGGATGTCTCATCAGATGAGCTTTGATTTAAGTTGTCATGGTATAATCCCCACTCTAAACCTTAGCGTCCAAAAGATGGGGTACCAGCATGAATTCCTCTAAGCTCAGTTACCAGCTTAGTACCTGTAGCGCTGCCACCAATCAGGAATTCCAGTGCTTGGTACACTCTGGTCCCCCCAAAACCTTGCCCGGGGACCCCCAAGACCCAGTTCCTCTGGATCTTAACACAAGGAAAGTAAACCCTTTCCTTCACCGTTACCTCTCCCAGCCTTCCCCTCCCTGGGTTACCCTGGAAGATCACTGTGATTCAAACTCCTTGAATCCTGAAACAGAGAGGAAAATGCACCTTCCCCCCTCCTTCTCTCTTCCCCTCCCAGATTCTCCCTGAGAGAGAAAGTAATCCTAACACAGAGAGAATTTAGCCTCTCTCTCCCCCTTCCCTCCTTTCTCCCCACCAATTCCCTGGTGAATCCAGACCCAGTCCCTTGGGGTCTCACCGGAATAAAAAAAACAATCAGGTTCTTAAACAAGAAAAGCTTTTAATTAAAGAAAGAAAAAACAGTAAAAATTATCTTTGTAAATTTAAAAAAATGGAATAGGTACAGGGTCTTTCAGCTATAGACACTTGGAATACTCTCCCAGCCTAAGTATACAAGTACAAATTAAAATCTTTTCAGCAAAATACCAATTTAAACTCCTTTCAGCCAAATGCACAGTTGAACTCCTTCCAATCAAATACACATTTGCAAATAAAGAAAACAAACATAAGCCTAACTAGCTTTATCTACCTAGTACTCACTATTCTGGATCTATAAGAAACTGTATCAGGGAGATTGGAGAGAAACCTGGTTGCACATCTGATCCCTCTGAGCCCCCAGAGTGAACAACAACCAAAATCTAACAGCACACACAAAACTTCCCTCCCTCAAGATTTGAAAGTATCCTGTCCCCTGATTGGTCCTCTGGTCAAGTGACAGCAGGCTCACTGTTCTTGTTAACCCTTTCCAGGCAAAGAGATATGAAGCACTTCTGTTCTATTAATTCTTATTTATCTGTTTATGACATAAGTACTATGCTATCTCGAGCTGGAATTTCATGAAAACAGAAATTCTTTTGAGCTTTCAGCTGCAAATGAACCATTTCCAGAAAATAGGGCCTCTTAAGTTCTGGATTGGAACCTAAACTGTAGGGATAGATCCTAATCCAAGGATTCAATTCTGAACCAACTTGCAATTCAAACAAGTCTGAATTTGAGGTTCCAATATTGGGCCCTCCTCTCCACCTACTTTAAAGTGGATTTACCCCCACTTCATCATAAACGGTGATTTTCCTGATTTTTAAATACCCATTTGAATAATCCTTTTATTTTTAAAATAAGGCAGTTTCCTATTTAGAATCTTATGTTCTAAGTTGTTCTCAGTCAGGATATTTCAAGAAAGCAGCACCATACAACTTTCCATTCTGCAATACTGGGTTCTTCGAGATTATTAATACCAATATTGCAGAGTTCCGTCTTCACCTCCCACACACCCTGAATCAGTGGCGGCTCCAGGCACCAGTGCTCCAAGCGCTTGCCTTGGGCAGCAAGCTGCAGGGGGTGCCCTACCGGTCCCTGTGAGGGCAGCAGTCAGGGAGCCTTCAGTGGCTTGCCTATGGGAGGTCCGCTGGTCCCGCGGATTCGTGGCAATTCAGTGGTGGGTACACTGAAGCCGCGGGACCGGTGGATCCCCCGCAGGCAAGCTGCTGAATCCGCTGGACCCAACCAGGGACCTCCCTCAGGCAAGCCGCCGAAAGCAGCCTGCCTGCCATGCTTGGGGCAGCAAAAAAGCTAGAGTCGCCTCTGCCCTGAATGTACTATGTTGTTCAGACACCAAAACTTTAGAAGTACTATAACTGTTTCAAACCTTTGGAAAGACATATTGGAGTGTGCAACTTTGCATTCCAGACTGTAAAATCTACACAAATAATTTAGTTCAGATTGGTAAAATTGTAACTTGCTGTTCACCAGAGGGGCCTACTGCTGATCCATATTTTATAGAACTTATATTTTTAATGAAATAAGGAACAGCATTCCATTTCAGAATGGAATGAAATCCTGGCTGTTCCGTAATTTAAAAGAAAGAAAGAAAAACCCAACTCTACCACAGCTGTCAATTGCAATGACACACTTGGTTTCCTCTTTCCCTTTTACAGGTCAGTTCCCCTTCCCTTTCTCCCCACATCTCTCCCTCTCTCTCTCTCTCTCACCACACATGTACATGCCTACTCCTACCTTTTCTTCCAAATGTTTATTAATGGACCAGGCACAGTATCCCTTTTGGCACAGTTCTGCAACTGTAGCTTCCTCTGCTTTATCTGTCTGTAGGTGTTTAAAGTGATGCTTGGCTGGGTGGCTGCCCTCATGCCCAGGTGTGGTGGAGTAGGCTTTGTGTACCAGTACTCATCTTGGCAGTAAGTGATAGACACCATTCCTCTTTCCCTCATAGAACAGACATCTTATTCAGATAGGGGGAACCCTCCCCACTGGGGAGGGGAAGTGTTGGGTTTTTTAACTCTAAAAAGATTGTTGATGTCAGGACTGGAACAAATAGGGTTTGTGCTGCAAGTTAAATCCAGCATTGTTGTTGTTTTTTTTTAAAAAATTGTATTTATTTATTTATTTATTTAAGTAGCTACCTACTGTTCTCAAATTGCCCTTTACTTTTTAAAAAGAGCAGTGTAGATTGTTTGCATTGGCAGGGCAACACAAGAATACTTGAACTGCAGATGCCAACACCATGCCTGATCTGAAGAGAAAACTCTCTCCTTTCACAAGTGCTGTACAAATGCTCCGTTATCCATTCCCTAGAAGGAATAAGGGGGAAATTATCCCAGTAGCTGGCATGCTGCCATATTCTGAAAAGGATTAATATAATCTATGTAGTGATGCTGTATTTATATTTGATTCCCAGCTATTTTTATAAAAGCCAACTTCAGGTCTCTTTAAAGGGCAATACACACTGTTCAAAGAAAGAAAGAATTTAGAATGTGTCAGCTAATGAGAGAGCTTCTATGAGAAGAAAATTGTGCACACTTTTTATTTGTCTAAAACTACTTATGGCATCTGAGCTCATCTAATGTGCTTCCCCCTACTGAGTGAGACAACTGCAATAAACTTATTGTCAGGATGGGGATTGGAAAAAAAATGTCTAATTTGCCTTGCCAGTTGATTTGACATTTTTGCTCTGACAATTGTCTTCCAAAACACACAAAGCACCAGCTTAAATACATATCTAATTTTCAATTCTGTTTCTGCTTTGGCTTCTCTGAATTCTTTTCCTATACCTCCCTCTAGTGAACTGGAAGCTATGTAACAGGACAAGGAATGCTCTATAGTCTGCTCTGAATTAAGAAAAAATATTTAAGAGTACATTTCTTCCTTTTTAAACAGAGCCACTATCTGAATTTAGGGAAATTATACCTTCCTTTTGATATAAAGTGCCTTTATTTGGAAAACTATCCCCATATACCTGATAGAGGCAATGTTGACATTTGCAATCTGTGATAAGCTTGAAACACTTCTAGACTGGCCTTTTTATTATAGGTTGTCATGACTGTATGGATGGAGATAATGGATGCAGCCTGTGTTTAAATACATGTTATTGTTATCAGGTCCCCCCTCCGTCTTCTTTTCTCAAGACTAATCATGCCCCAGGCTTTTAATCTTTCCTCATAGGTTAAGTTTTCTAAACCTTTATCATTTTTGTTCTCCTCTGGACTCTTTCTAATTTGTTCACATCTTTTCTAAAGTGTGGCACTTTGAATTGACACAGTACTCCAGATAAGGCCTCATCAGCTAATAATTAATCCACATGCTACAGCCAGTTCACCCAAATCTCATTGTACCTTACTTATAATAGACTCAAGGACTCATAGACTTTAAGGTCAAAAGGGACCATTATGATCATCTAGTCTGACCTCCTGCACAACGCAGGCCACAGAATCTCACCCACCCTCTCCCGTAACAAACCCCTAACCTATGTCTGAGTTATTGAAGTCCTCAGATTGTGGTTTAAAGACCTCAAGATGCAGAGAATCCTCCAGCAAGTGACCCATGCCCCACGCTGCAGAGGAAGGCAAAAAATACCCAGGGCCTCTGCCAATCTGCCCTGGAGGAAAATTCTTTCCCGACCCCAAATATGGCGATCAGTTAAACCCTGAGCATGTGGGCAAGACTCACCAGCCAGCACCCAGGAAAGAATTCTCTGTAGTAACTCAGATCCCACCCATTAGCCCCTTTTGCCAGAGGGCCTGGCTACACTCGAAACGCCAAAGCACCCGCTCCATAAACAATCTCATTGACATCAGTGGGACTGCTTGCAAAATGTGGTACTCCTCAATGCAGGTAAAGGTGACTGTTTCTAACCCACTGGTTTTACTGTGTGTCTTTTAAAATCCGCCATTTAAGCAGAGTGAGTTAATAAAACTGCTTTAAGAAAAACTATGCTTTGAGAAAGAAATGCATGAATGAACAAATCCTGATGAAAGAGCATTGAGGTAGTTTTCAGTCTCATAGTAAATTGGAATTGACTTGTAAATGGTATGAGGCAATTCAGTTTTAAAGAGTACATTGGAGTATCTCTTGTTTCAGGCTTCAATGTCATTTGTGTCTCAATTAATTTGTCTTATAGAAGGTAACTATACAAGCCAGAAATCCATGCAATTATTTACATCCTGGTGACAAGCTCTTCTGGTGCAACAGCATGTAGCGAGAAGAGTGATTGACAGTATGAGAGTCATATGTCTTTCACTTAAAATGCAGAAGGTATACTGTGCAGGGCCAGGCAGGTGCCATAAAACAAACTGCTACAGTCTGCTGATCTGAAGCCAAGGATACATATTGTGACTTAACTTAAAACTGAATAGCTGACCAGCAGCTGCTATATGTAAGATTTCCCATACCAGCCAACAAAATACACATATTCATTAATAACACTTGAGAAGAATGTGGCAAATGTCAGTATTTTTATGAAAATTATGTGACTTGGTTTACCCATTCACTATTATTGCTACCTTCCTGGTGTCATAGCTGACTTATTTCCAGAGATCCTTCTTGTTTGAAGGAGACAAGGAGGCAGGAACAGAGCCAGGGTTTTTGGTGCCCTAGGCGGGGGTCCTTCCGCGCTCCCAGTTGTTGGCGGCAATTCTGTGGCGGGGGGGGTCCTTCCATGCTCCTGGTCTTCGGGGCACTTCGGCAGCGGGTCCCGGAGCGAGTGAAGGACCTGCCGCAGAATTGCTGACGATGACCCAGAGCGCGGAAGGACCCCCCACTGCCGAATTACCTCCCTCCCAAATCCTGGTGCCCTAGGCGACTGCCTAGGTCACCTAAATGGAAGCGCCAGCCCTGCAAGGAAGAGCACCTGAATGTCTGCCTTTGAATGAAAGACAAGGTGAGTGAAGTAATACCTTTTATTGGACCAACTTCTGTTGGTGAGAGAGACAAGCTATTGAGCTACACACAGCTCTTCTTCAGGCCTGGGGGCAAGTCCACACTACAGGATTAAGTTGACTTAAGTAAGGTTTACAGATATCCACTACAGTAATTACACTGGTTTTGCATGTCTGCACTAGCTCCTTCTGTCAGCAGTGCACAGCCTCATCACCAGGAGCACTTCCACTGATTTAACTCTCAGAGTGGGGCATTGTGGGAAACTGACAGCTGGAGCCCCACTGCACCAGGCTGACAGACTGAGGTCTTTATTTACATTTGCCTTATGTCAACTTAACTCTGTAGCGTAGACCAGACCTGGGAAACTTACTCAGCATCTCACAGCTAAATACAAAGCGGAAGAGATTTTTTTAGCATAGATAGTTAACACACATTTCAAGGGACCACTAAGATGAAGTGGTCTGTTAGAAATCCTCCAGTTACAGAGAGGAAAGGAAAGGAGGGAGAGGAATCAGCAGGGGGAGTTGTTTGTTGTAATAAGTCATAAATCTAGTATCTGTATTCAGTCCATGATTTTTAGTGTCCAGCAAAATTATGAATTTAAGCTCTCAGGCTTATCTTTTGAAAGTGTTGTGCAGGTTTCCTTTGAGCATGAGGACTGATCGAAACAGAGTGATTACTTTGTGAAAAATGTAGGTGTTAGGTGTTTTTGTCTTTTATCTGTTTTCAGTGTGAATTCATTTGAGAGCATAGTGATTGTCTGGTTTCACTCACATAGTTCCTATTGGGGTATGTAGTGCACTGGAGGAGGTACACCACAAGTTGTGATAGGCATGTGTAGGGCCCATAGAGTTCCTGAAATATTACTACCACTGGATAAGGATCAAATCAGCAGACAGATAACTGTTAACGAGGCCAACAAGCAGCTCTCCTGCACCAGCACTATAAAGAACTCAAAGAAGACTCCACACCCCAGTTTACCCAAGAACTTAACGGATATCATCAAGTCCTTCTCCAAACTACTGCAAGAGAAACTCTACAAACTCATCCCCCATGAACCCACCCCAGAGACCTTCTACATGCTTCCCGACATACTCAAACAAGAGAACCCAGGCAAAACCATCATATCCAGCCATGGCACTGTCTAGTCTAGACGTGATAAATCAACCCCTGAGCCCTCTCCCGTTGACTCCTGTACTCCAGCGCCGTGAGAGGCACAAGCAGAGTCGACGGGAGAGCGACAGCAGTTGACTCACCACAGTGAAGACACCTCGGTAAGTTGATCTAAGTAAGTTGACTTCAGCTACATTATTCACATAGCTGAAGTTGTGTAACATAGATCAATCCCCCTCCCCAGCCCCAGTGTACATCAGGGCTTAGCTAAATACAAGAGAGAACAGATAGTTTAGCATGTGGCACTCTGAGTAAGGCTATGTTTACACTAGAGAGTTTACAGTGGCACAGCTGTAAGATCTTTCCTGTAGCTGCTCTATGCCAATGGGAGAGAGCTCTCCATCAACATAATTAAACCACCATCAACAAGCAGCATTAGCTATGTCAGCTGTGCACACTACCACTTATGCCGGCGTAACTTATGGCACTCAGGGGGGCTGTTTTTTTCACACTCCTGAGCGACATAAGCTTTGCCAACGTATGTGGTAGTGTAGACATGGCCTAAGTTTTCCAGACCTGAAGAAGAGCTCTTTGTAAGCTCAAAAGCTTGTCTCTCTCAACAACGGAAGTTGGTCCAATAAAAGATATTACTCACCCACCTTCTCTCTCTAAGGCTTGGTCTATGCTACCAGCTTATGTTTGTATAACTACATTGCTCAGGGGTGTGGGTTTTAGTGAACATGCTACCTATGCCAACAGGAGACCCTCCCATCAACATAGTGCTGTTAGATCAGTATATGTACATCACTCAGCCCCTGAGGGCTTTCACGTTGACATAGCTACCACCTCTCGGGGAAGTGGAATATCTACGCTGACAGGAGAAGCTCCCCCATTGTCATAGATAGTGTCTACACTGAGTGCTACAGTGGCACAGCTGCCCCTCCACCACTGCAGCACTGTAAGTGTAGACAAGCCCTAATATCCTAGTACTGACACAGCTACAACAACACTGCCTTTGAATGAGACAGTTGTTAAGTACTATCAACAAGGGAATAGGCCAAGCTATGGCAGAACAGTAGGGGATCTGCAACCAGCTCTCTCCAGATCTCTAGAGGAAGGAGTGGACATAGGGGAGAATGAAGAGACTGAGGAGTTGGCATAGCCCTTTGACACCACAGAGGCTGAGAAGATTTGGGGGGAGGAACAAAGGGACAAGTTTCCTGAGGGAGAAGGAAACAATTTTGACTATCAGATTGGTTGAGCTGAAGGACACTGATTGCAGAGGTCAGAAAAAAAGATTCCATGTTACAAAGGAGAAATCATATGAAAGAAGAAAAAGAGAGAGTGGTAAGGAAACTGAGGCAGGGAATGGTATGTAGGTATTTTGCCTAGATATGTATTTTCTTGTGCTGAATAAAGTAGTCATTGTCTTTAGAAATCCTTCTGCAAAGTCTGTGTCTATTTGCTTTGACTACCATCTGTCCTTCAAGGGGTAAACTGTAAACCAGAGTGCTCACAGGAGCAGAGCTCTAGGAAAGGGTATGCTTAAACTACTGGAATTCTTGAGGAGTCAACATTGATCTTGGGTCCTAGACCAGCTGGGCTGTGAAGTTTTACTTCTCAAAAGGGATATCAAGGTCTGTGCCTAGGAAGTGTGCCAGAGAGGCTAGAGCCAGATATAGTGGCTGGAGCCTGCAGTGACACATGGAAGCTTAAAAGCACATGGGGCCAGCATGTGGGTTCAAACAGAGCATTCTAATGAGAGTCCAGTAGGAGAAGCTCGATAAAGGTTGTGATAATACATTGCATTTCTCAGTATACTGAAGACATTGTGAAATCTCTAGCAGCCATATTCTATTTTTGGATATGCCTGTGCAGCTCCTGGTGACTGCCACAGGAGCTGCATGCCCAAATCTGAAGGCAGAATTTGTGTCCTGGGATTTAATGAAGATTCTCACTAGAATAGGAAAATACATATTCACCACTGAAATTCTCCAAAATCCAGAGAGGCTCAGATCTGGTAACATGTGGGTCCATCTCTATTTCTTACCTAGTGGCTTACAACTTGTTTGCTTTAATGAGCATAAGTAAGAGCTAAATCCTTCCTCCTGGTGGTTGTGCCCATTTGCTCAGCAATACAATCAGTCTCCATTGAGAAAGTCTATATTCACTTCTACCGCTACATACTTCAGAGTACAATAAACCTGAAATCAATAGAGAGAACTTAACTAGCTCTGGAAGCCAATGCCTCCTATTTCCTAATGTCTGATCTACACTAGGCCACAATGTGGGTCCAAAGAGGGCAGTGAGGGAAGACTGACACTATTTCTACGCCCTGGTTATGCTGTAGGTAGAATCCATTAAAGTGTATAGACTTAAGGAGTCTTTTAAAAATCAATTTCTGGGTAAATAAAGAGGGTATTTTTTTGAAAAGATGCTAGCTGGCCAGTTTAAGGACAAGTGGTGCTTCAAATCAGTTGCACCACAAACCACACACTGTTTACAAACTGTAGTTGCAACCACCCTCAAGCTCTACAGGTTGATACTGAATATCTTGACTGCATTTTATCAAAATACTACAGTAGAACCTCAGAGTTACAAATACCAGAGTTACAAACCGACTAGTTAAACACACACATCGATTGGAACTGGAAGTACACAATCAGGCGGCAAAAGAGACCCCAAAAAAAGCAAATACAGTATAGTACTGTGCTAAACGTAAACTACTAAAAAAATAAAGGGAAAGCAGCATTTTTCTTCCACATAGCAAAGTTTCAAAGCTGTATTAAGTCAATGTTTGGTTGTAAACTTTTGAAAGAACCACAACATTTTGTTCAGAGTTACGAACATTTCAGGGTTATGACCAATCCCCATTGCCAAGGTGTTCATAACTTTGAGGTTCTACTATGTTCACAGGTCATACAGCAGAAGGAAATTGTCATGTCACAGTACTTGATGCTCATCAGGTGGCATTACTGTGATCTTATTTTGAACTGTTATTACCAGAAAGACAAGGTGGTGAGGTAATATCTTGTATTGGGCCAACTTCTGTTGGTGAGAGAGCTTTTGAGCTTACACAGAGCTCTTCTTCAGCTCTACAGCGGGGGTAGTAGGAAAACTATAGAGAAGAAGAACTTCTCTGTGTTCCAAGTTTTAATGACCACAAATGGTATTGCCCTATTTTCTCTCATCTGAATAATCACAATACCCACAGCAGTGTCCCCTAGCACCATGTTGGGGCATTGTGTCAATTCTGGCTCAGAATGAAGAATACCTGTTGCTCAATTGCCTAATGCAATTCTCAGCACCATTAACACAGGGGAGGAGAAGGAATCCTCCACAAGGCTATGTTACTTACTAGAGTAACCAGGGGTAGAGTAGAAAGAATATTGTGGTTCCTAGAAGTAGACAATCTGAGCTAAGTGGTTTTAGGTTCAGAGCTTGTTGTCAAATATGGAAACCTACAGCACTGGCTTACAAATAGTATAAGGAAAAATAATTACAAAAGTGAATTTAAAAAAATCCTCCAAAACCCTCTTAGTAACATGCAACAACCACTATTGGGTGAATATTGAGAAGATGGACGTTGGGATTTTGCTTTCTGACACACACTTACACACCTTCAGTTGTCATTTGTTCAAAAGCAGCTGGCTCAGTTTGTCCAGCAGGGGGCATCCAGCTGCTACTTTTCCTACCACTCACTTTCCTTTTATCCTATAAAATAAAGGAAAATAAGAATGTCAACTTTTATCTTTGGGATAAGCAGTATTAGTGTGGGTTCCCTTATTTTCATCACTGTTCCCACTATATATAAACCCAGCTTTTCAGCTATGTATACCTTTTTTAAAGTGACAGACAATTTTCTCAAGTGTCACACTTGCTCTAAGCTAACAAAACGTATTTCTGAAATTTCATAAATCTAATGAGCCATTCAGCCCTCTTGACAAACCTGTAGCTTGATGTGTTTGTTTTTTGCTTATGTCTGCTGGAGAACCAGGTCATTTTAAGAACTCATAACTTAGCAGATGGGTAGGATATAAATTAAGCACAATGGATTAAAGTCTGCTCTTATTTATGCTGCTTGCATAGTGAGTGAGTCCACTGAAGTTAGTGGTGGCTCTCCATATTTACACCAGTGTAAAAGAAAGCAGGATCTGATCCAATGAAGTATTGGCTTTGGTGAGACAAGGTGGATGAGGTAATATCTTTGTATTGGACCAACTTCTTTTGGTGAAAGGGACAAGCTTTCAAACTATACAGTTCTGGGAAACATGCTCAGAGTGTCACAGCTAAATACAAAAAGGAACAGATTGTTTAGCATAAGTAGTTTACATATATTCTAAGGGACCATTCAAAGTGAAGTGGCCCGTTAACATCCCTGCAGTCATAAGACAAAAAAGGGGTTTGTAGTGAGTTACAGATTGTTGTAATAAGCCATAAATCCAGTGTCTTTATTAAGCCCATGATTTTTAGTGTCTAGTAAAGTTATGAATTTAAACTCCAGGCTCATCTTTTGAAGATCTCATGCAGGCTTCCTTTGAGGATGAGGACGGATATATCAGGTATAGAATGATCGCTTTGTGAAAAGTATTCATCCAACGGTGACATGGTGTTTTTGTCTTTTATCGTTTTCTGTGTGAGTTCATTCAAGGGCACAGTGATTATCTGGTTTCACCCACATAATTGTTCTTGTGGTACACATTTTGTTGTGATAGGCACGTGGAGGACCCATGGCTCTTGTGGGGGGTGTTTGATCATCATAGCAGTGGATTTATGTCAGTACATTTTCCATCTATTCTGGCAGGGTCTGGTGCTGCTTTTAGTTGGTGGGCCCTGTTCTCAGGAAAGCTTGCTTCTAATTATGAGCTTGGAAAGGTTAGGGAGGTGTCTGAAGGCCAGAAGAGGAGGTTAGGAAAGCTTTTGAGGATGTGGTGCCCATCAAGTATGGGTTGTAATTGTTTAATGAGACCTTGTAGGGGTTCTAGTGTGGCATAGGTGCCGAGTCCTAGGGCTGGAGCACCCTTGGAAAAAAATTAGTGGCTGCTTAGCGCCCACTGGCAGCCAACTCTCCCCTTTCCGCCCCCACAGCCTCCTATCTGCTGGCAGCTCCACTGCTTAACTCCTTCCCCTCCCATCCAGTGCCTCCCACCCACCATTAGTTGTTGTGCAGCATCCAGGAGGCACTTGGGGGGATGGGGAGGAGTCTGGTGCGAGCTCAGGGGAGGGGTGGAATTGGGTGGGAAGAGGCAGGGTGGTGTGGGGTCTGGGGCAGAGCAGGGGGTTGAGCACCCCTGGGGTCCGGAGGAAGCCGGTGTCTATGCAGTTTGAGGTGGCAGGTAACAACCAGGTGTGCAGTTAGAGGGTAGTGAGGTTTTGTGGGGGTGTTTGGTTTTTGGGTTTTTTTCCTGTATTGAAGCAGGTTCTCTCGGGGTATTTGGATGGCCCATTCCATGACACAATCTACTTCTCTAAGGAGTGTCCTTGTTTGAAGGCGGTTTTGAGTTTAAGATATATATCCCAGATTTTCCCCTCAGAGCATATTCTGTAGTATGTGAAGGCCTGGCTGTAGATAGCAGATGTCTTGGTCTGTTTGAGATGGTTCCTGGATATGTGAAAGTAAGTGTGGGGATCCGTGGGTTTCTTGTATATAGCTGTCTGCAGGGTTCCATAGTTGAAGCTGATTGCGGTGTTCAGGAAGTTGATGCTAGTGTGGGAGTATTATGACAGCAGATTTCTTGCACAAAAGCCAAGAAATGCCAGAGTTAAGGTTATGCACAGTAGCTCTATTCCCCCTTGTGTGTATGTTTTTGATTTAGGGGGAAATTTTGTGGAGGTTAGGCCATCACCTCTCATTAATTTAGAATGGCTTTGGGTACCCAACTGCCCTTTGTGCTTTTGAAAATTTCCCCCCTAATCTTTCATCTGTATTAACATACAACTTTTTCTACAACCTTGTTAAGCGTCCACAGATTCTTTATGGTTCTCACTGCTGACCTCATTCAAGACCTGATCCCAAACCCACTGAAGACAACAGGAGCTGTTCTGAAGCCAAAAGCTAAGTTCGTAGATCCATTTTTATGCACCTCAATAAGGAGCCTCATTTTTTTCAAAATCCTGAGCACCTAGCGCTTCCCAGCAGCTCTTTTGCCTGCTTGGCACCTTTGAAAATCAGGATTCTTATATAGGTGCCCAAATATGGATTAGGAAGCTTAACTTTAGGTGCCCATTTCTGAAAATCTTAGCCCTGGTATGTGGGCACCTTTGTTGGTCTTTGTCTGGCATTCACAGATTCACCACTTCTCCCTGCATGTCTTTTGATTATCCAACAGTCTAATTCATCATGTTGTCAGGAAGTTTGTTCTAATATTGATTTTAAAATTTCCCATCTTTAAATTTAATCCCATTCCTCCTAGCTAAAACCTCTATACTTTCTCTTCTTGGTATTTACACCCTTAAAATAAATTGCAGGGTCCAGCACATCAAAGCAGACATCAAAGGACAAGTACTTTACTGCAAGGGACTGAGTTCAAATAACATCTAACACAAAGATTATATATTGGAGCGCACCATAATACTCTACTTGGGAGAAAAAAAAGTACAAGTTCTCTGCTGGGAGGAGAAAAAAAGGTAGACTAGATAATCAGGCATTTGTTCAGAATTTGATCTATGTAAGAAGCATCATCGTTGGAACATTTTGCAAGGTGAAATGCCACTGAATGACCAAGATGTTTTATAACTGCAAAGAGAAAACACATTCTAAAAAATATATGCTTCTCTTAGGCCAGGTCTACACTACCCGCCGGATTGGCAGGTAGTAATCGATCTATCGGGGATCGATTTATCATGTCTTATCTAGACGCAATAAATCGATCCCTGAATCGATGCCCATACTCCACCTCAGCAGGAGGAGTAAGTGGAGTCGATGGGAGAGCTGCAGCAGTTGACTTGCCACCATGAGGACGGCCAGGTAAGTCGAACTGAGATACTTTGACTTCGGCCACGCAAATAGCATAGCTGAAGTTGTGTATCTTAGATTGATTGCGCCGTGCCCCCCCCCCCCCAGTGTAGACCAGCCCTTTGCCAAAATAAAGCAGATACACCAGTTGGATACTGAGAAATGTAACTCACTAGATATTATGACAGAAGACAGGCTCAAATGGGCTACATAATTGAATTATTCCTACTAAGCTTAGGAGAGCATCTGCATTTGCATTGCTGTCAGCCTAATCACAATGTTCTTAACAGCTATACATCTCCATTAACATAAAGCAGATATGCAATCTTACCTCATTCACTATGCAAATCTGCACATTTTTGCTTTGTTACCACTGCCATGATCTGCACCTCAGTTATGAAATAACTTTATAATTCTGGGTCCCAGTCCTGCAGCCACCTCAAACCTTAAACACTTCTGCACTGAAATGAATGTGAGTTTCAGGTGCAAAGTAGCAATGAAGATTATATCCATGATCATGAATGGAACTTTCTGACTGGGAGTCAGTAACATCCTATTTCTCCAGTCACAACACTAATGCAGAAATGTAACAGGAGCATTTGGTCCAGGCATTTCAGGAAAAATATTTTGTTTTTCAGATGGTTACAGTAAATCCATTTTAACATTGTATTATAATAACCCTGGCGAAAGTGTTAGCTAATACCCAAGAAATGAACTGCCTGCTTAAAGAGCATCTGAAATGATATTTTGGCTTAGAATGAGGCATAGAAAATAATAGGCCAATCTTACTATACCTTAAAAGTGTTCCATATCAGTTCAGCCTGTTTTGGGGCCCCTGACCCTTCCTCTTTCCTGCTCCTAGGAGCTGGCTCTGCAGCCCTTACTCACACTGAATAGTACTTGTGCAGGCAGTCCCATTGACTCTGAAGGGACTACTTGCCTTAGTGTAATACTCATCAACCTGACTGTAACTCTTCTGCCAGGTGAAGCCAGCAGCAGCAAGGGCCAGGTTCAATGTCTAATGGTTCCTTCGGACAATATAACACAGAACCGTCTCCAGCCCCCACCCAGTAACCTGGGACAATTACACATCACCTCTGGGTGCCTCTAAGAGGCAGTATTTCCCCTCTCGCAAACCCGAGTCTCTGTATGGAAAAGAAAACTTTTAATAAAAGGGGAAAGGAACCCAGCATACATTTGGGAAAACACCACTGTCGCAGCCCTAAGGTCTTTATTCCAACATGATGTCTGTATGGCCAATTGTCGGTCATCTAAAGGTCACACTGGTACTGTGTGCAACACCGTGGTGCAGTGTGCAACATTAGAGTGCCATGTGCATTTTCCTGCTCTTTTTCCTGGTCACCTAGGGGTCAGGCTAGTGTCGTGTGCAGTCTCCTGCTCTTCTGCCTGGTAACCCAGGGGTCAGGTTAGTGCTGTGTGCATAACACCAGCTTGCTGTGGGCAAAGGGACCCAATCTGAACAATCATAGTTCAGTTCAAATGATTAGATTAGGGTTGTGTGCAAAACTATGCTAGTGTGCTGGGTGCAGCTTCTAGCAGCTTCTAGTGTGCCGTGTGCAAATCCTATCTGCGTAGGGGGCAACAGCTCGAAACCTGGAGGGCGTAGGAGCTAGGAACCAATCAGATCCTGACAAGTGTAAAAAGGGCCTTTGAATAAAACCATGCCTTGTGCCAGGATCTGCAGGAGTATCCACGTACTGACTAAAGGACCCTTCGGCCAGGGGTCTCCTCCAGATATAGCCGGCTCGGGACGTGTCGTTTTATTACTTTTTCAACGTTATCTTCTACGGATTCGGTATGCTTCTGGTGTCTGTTCTGCTGGTCAGCTGCGCCTGGAATATGGTACTTGCTTTCTAATCTTTCTTTCTGTGCCTTGCTTAACCTTTTCTCTTTTCCCCTCTCTTATTTGGTACAGAACTGCATATGTTGTTATCTGATGTGAAGTTGTGTATATATGGTATGTAAGAACTAAGTTATTGTATTGACTGCTATTGAAGTTAATTGGTGTATTTAATAGTAGTACTTGGTTAGTGTGCACACAGTTTATTTTATTTGGTGTATTCGTTTACCTTTTTCTAAAGAGCAGTTAATTTTGAATTATTTGGTTCCTTGTTGATAAATGTAAATAGATTGCTTCAGGTTGTGTAAAGGTTTCTTGTTCCACTAGTACTGTTAGTTGGTAAAAGTGCTCCTCCTCTGCCCAAGTTGTGATTTTCTCCCTGTTAATAAAAAGCCACATGGTGTTTTGAAGTTTACATTTGTCTGGTGTTAATTTTCCTCTCTCAATTAAAAAATTCACCGAACCTGCATTAGGGACGGACAACCACAAGCATGATTTGAAAACATATGACCATGAACAAAACACCCACTCCATAGCACACAGGGCGGTGTCCTTTTTCCACAGCCTTTCATCTTGCAGTGTGAAAGTCCAACAAACAAATGTCCCGTTAACATGCCGCTCCCCTCTCCCTCCACTGCATGCCACTCATAGTTGTTGATTTTGGTCAGCAAAGACTAAGAATACCACAATAAGTCGACCTAAGTTACACAACTCCAGCTATGTGAATAATGTAGCTGGAGTCGACATAGCTTAAGTCAACACACTGCAGCGTCTACACCATGCTGGGTCAATGGGAGACCCTTATTCCTCTCATTCCCGGTGGAGTACCAGGGTTGACTGGAGAGCACTCTACCATCAATTTAGCGGGTCTTCATGAGACCCGCTAAATCGACCCCCAGTGCATCAATCGGTGGGGGGACATAAACATAGCCCCAGAGTTCACAGGTGCATTCACACGAGTTCATATCCCATACCAGGTGGATGAGAGAAAGGCACCGTCAGCTGCTCCACCATCGCTTACTCCACCACTGTCTTCTCTACTGCAACCGCTGAAATGTCTTGAAGCCTCACCACTTAACACAGCTCTCAGTGATTTCAGCACTGAGTGGTGGAGCCTCACTGTAATACAGGTTGGGTAATTTTTTTCATCAGAGACCCTGCCCCATAGCAGTTCTAATGCTTAAACCTGGCTAGCAATGATGTCAACTCTAGTGATCCACAAGAAAAGCCTCTCAATTGAGTCTTAATCAGATCTGTAATTAAACAGATTAAATGCTGCCTGGACCCTTAGTCAGATGCCACACCACCAAGTACAAATTCCTCTCCCTCCCGTCCCGTCCCGTCCCTTGTCCTCCCTTCCACATCTCTCCTCTCCATTGGGCTTTGACATTTCTACCCCATGCTTAGTGAGCTCAGTTCAGCTGAGGGTGACCCCTTCAATCAGGGCATGCCAAGCACAGTTCTGCTGCCCTTGGTTCACACAACAAAAATAAAAAAACCCTTTGTCACGCCTCCACCCAATAACAAAGTGACCTGCAATCCAACACCTGCCAAAGAGTGATCATTTGGGCTCCATCATGCTGGCTCCATCAAGGGGCTCCATCACACTGCACACCTAGGCAGAGTGTGTGCGTCTATACAAATACAGTCTGTTCCTGATGTCTTCTCACCAGTACATCACTAGATGTCCAGGGACAGTTCTTTCCAACATGAGGAAAGGTTGCAGAATTTGTCCCTTCATCAGCAGCAAAGGGCCAAGATAATACTAGCACTAGTTGCCTGTAAACAAAGACTTTGGCTGATTCAGTACCATAGTAAAGACACAGTTTGGGCGGAGAAGCACCTCACCTCTTGTCAAGGCAAAAGCACTACCATCCCCAAAATAAATGATGAGACAAAGAAAGCTCTGCTTGGGGGAACTGTAGTTAGAGACCTAGAGGAGTTGTAGTGACAAGGACATAGCCCTATGCTGGGCAGGTAGAGAACTAGCTATGTTGGCTGGCAGAAGAATCTCTGCAGGGGGTGGGGCAGGAAGCTTCTCTTGGCAGGCACAGCAGGGAAAGGGTACACAAGGAATGAAGATGCTAGGAGCACAGTTCAGGATAACAGTCAAGCAGCGAAGCCAGCCATCCCACTGAGCTCTCTTCTGTTCATCCAACCTCCTGCTGCAGAATTGAGCTTGCCCAGACAATTCCAATTATCTCCTGGGGATTTACAGTCAAATATTTTCAAACTATCCAAAATGCATGCTATTCCTGAGGGACTATGCCCTGCAAAACATAAGGTTTAACAATTTAGCTGCTCTGTGTCATCCCATCACAAAGCAAATATGGAGGGGGGGGGGGGTTAAATGTGAAAAATATATCATCCTGACTCTCCTAATTCAAAAATTCTGAAGGGAATGTGCTCAGCTCTCCAGGAAAAATTTCCTTCAGACAAGAAGCCAGACATGGCAAAATTCAAAACTAAAGGTAAATATTTTGAAAGCTTGAATGGCAGCAGTTTTGCAACCATTGCTGTAGTGCTTCTTACTGGCACCTGCTCTAATATCTGCATTAGAATATTGTTCATTACCTCCTTCATATTCAGTGCTGAATATTACACATGCCACATTAGTTTGGACACTTGCTGAGCAGTCAGAGAAAGATAAACAGTGACTTTACGCATATGAGTGTTAAACTCTAATGCATGAATACAAACTCCATTCTAAATCAAGTCTAAAGTTGTCTGATGTTTTGATGTTATAATTCAGAAGCATTATAAGAAAGTTTCACTGTATTTTACTTTCAGTAAAGTTTATATAAGCACCTTCTTTAATTGCATGAAAGAAGGCCATTTTCATTTATATAGCATTACTCACTGAGAGGCATTAGCAGCAGCTGCCTGGAAGTCAGAACCACTTATCGTAAAATGCATCTCCCTTCAACAAGGCCTCTTCATCTGGAATAAAACAGACCACTACAATCAATTATTGGGTGCATAACATAATATATGTTCCTATTGATTCTCAATACAACTAATTGAAACAAATAAGAGCAGAGGGATCCCAAAGACTTGGGGATTCATTAAGTGCATCTTAACGGGTTTACAGCAAAATACATTATTTTTAAAGAGGGCACCACCTTCATAGTTATAAATTGCCTACTTCCGTGTGATTGAGCAATTATTTGTTAATTTTTTGTTAAAAGCGAAAAAAATGGATCTAAACCCACAATTCTTATTTATTTGCAGATTCCCACTGTAATCTGCAGGACTAATTGCACGAGTGAGGAATATTCATAGGAAGAAGTGTTGAAGGGACTGGTACCACACTGTTTACAATATTAGGCTATTACATACCATTTGTACATCTTAACTGACAGTTTAGAATGATAACTTCTTCATATTCCATCACGTCTGTTGTGATCACCTAGAGTGCTTCTCTTGGGCCACCTCAATCCCCCCAAAACTGACCCAATTCTACGTGTCCCTCAGCTATGCCTTTGGGGAGAGGGATAGCTCAGTGGTTTAAGCATTGGCCTGCTAAACCCAGAGTTGTGAGCTCAATCCTTGAGAGCACCATTTACGGCAAACATTTGTCTGGGGATTGGTCTTGTTTTGAGCAGGGCTGTCATGGTATAATTCCTCACTCTGAACCTTAGCATCCAAAAGATGGGGTACCAGCATGAGTTCCTCTAAGCTCATTTACCAGCTTAGTACTTGTAGAGCTGCAACCAACCAGGAATTCCAGTGCCTGGTACACTCCGGTCCCCCCCAAGACCCAGTCCCTCTGGATCTTAACACAAGGAAAGTAAACCCTTTCCCTCACCACTGCCTCTCCCAGACTTCCCCTCCCTGGGTTACCCTGGAAGATCACTGTGCTTCAAACTCCTTGAATCTTAAAACAGAGGAAAATCCACCTTCCCTCCTCCTTCTCTCTCCCCTTCCCAGACTCTTCCTGAGAGAGAAAGTAATCCTAACAGAGAGAAAATTAACCTTTCTCTCCCCCTTCCCTCCTTTCTCCCCACCAATTCCCTGGTGGATCCAGACCCAGTCCCCCAGGGTCTCACCAGAATAAAAAAAACAATCAAGTTCTTAAACAAGAAAAGTTTTTAATTAAAGAAAGAAAAAAACAGTAAAAATTATCTTTGTAAATTTAAGATGGAATATGTTACAGGGTCTTTCAGCTATAGACACTGGGAATACCCTCCCAGCCTAAGTATACAAGTACAAATTAAAATCCTCCCAGCCAAATACAAATCTGAACTCCTTCCAGCCAAATACACATTTGCAAATAAAGAAAACAAACATAAGCCTAACTCGCTTTATCTACCTAGTACTCACTATTCTGAACTTATAAGAGCCTGTATCAGAGAGATTGGAGAGAAACCTGGTTGCACGTCTGGTCCCTCTAAGCCCCTAGAGTGAACAACAACCAAAATCTAACAGCACACACACAAACTTCCCTCCCTCAAGATTTGAAAGTATCCTGTCCCCTGATTGGTCCTCTGGTCAGGTGACAGCCAGGCTCACTGAACTTAACCCTTTACAGGCAAAAGAGACATGAAGTACTTCTGTTCTATTAACCCTTGACTATCTGTTTATGACAAGGGGGTTTGACTAGATGACCTCCTGAGGTCCCTTCTAACCCTGATATTCTATGTGGAATCCAGAAAAAAGCATACTCCTGCTTTCATCCAACCAACATTCCCCTTTAGGGAAATGGGCTACTGATCAGTAAGCACTTGTACTTACCCATCTTTGAGATATATAGCATTTTGAGAACTACATATAAACAGTGCATTGAAAGTACAAGATGATATAGAAGGGTAACTCTCCTTTCAAAGACATATGTGGCCCACTAACAGCCTCATTCTACCACTGCTGTTTTATTGTTTTGTTTGTTTACCCACCTTGTCTGCAATGTCATTGAGGTCAGGGTGTTCTTTTATTAACGAATGAGAATTTTTTGTATGATTCTTCAGCACCCCAGGAACTTTTGTGGCATGGGGGTGCTTCATAAATGAAATTATTATTTGTTGTTTTTCTCAGAATTGCATATAAGGCTGTGTTGCTTCTGGTTCAAAAGAATGTATTTTTCATGATTGCTAACAAAATTATTAAAATACATATCTTAGAGAAAAGAAACCTTGTCATCTATAGTGTCTAATGCAAACATTTTCAATACTTGCTTCTGGTTTGGGGGATCTTGGGTGAAATCCTGGCCCCAGGGCCAAATTAACTCTCCTCTAGGCCCGGGGCTATTAGATTTTGTGGGGCCCCTGGGGGTTTGGAGTGTGGGAGTGGGGTCAGGGCAGGGGCAGAAGATGGGGGAGTGGGAGGGGGTGCAGCTCCAGCTAGGGAGGGGTGCAGGGATGGGACAGGGGTTTGGGGTGTGGCAGGAGGTTTGGGTGTGGGCTCTGGGTCGGAGTTTGGGTGTGGGAGGGGGCTCAGGGCTAGGACAGGGTGTTAGCGTGCAGATGTGGGGGTGGGGTCTGGGAGGGAGTTTGGGTGTAGGAGGGGGCTCGGGCTCGGGTAGCGGGTTGGGATGCAGGGTGCAGGCTCCAGCTGGGAGGCGCTTACCTCAGGCAGCTCCTAGCTGGCAGCGCAGCAGGGCTAAGGCATTTCCAGCCCCTATGCAGAGGGGCCAGGCCACTCTGCACAGACACGCTGCCCATGCCTGCAGGCACTGTCCCTGCAGCTCCCGTTGGCCATGGTTCATGGCCAGCAGGAGCTGTGGAGCTGGTGCTGGGGGTAGGGGCAGCATGCAGAGATTCCCTGACCCCCCGCCCCTCGCCTCAGGGCTGCAGGGGCATGCTGGCGAGCTGATGCTTGCGGCTCCAACCCCAAGGGGGGGCGCCAAGGCTTGGAAACCGGTATCTGGCCTGCAGCGTGGAGACTTGCCATGGGCAGGATGAAAAGAAGCAGCAGGCCACTTCTGGCCTGCAGGGCGCCCCTTAACCCAAGGCCCTGGACGGCAGCCCCTAAAGCCCCTGTGTTAATCTGGCCCTGCCTGGCCCCATCAAAGTTAATGGCCAAACTCCCATTGAATGGGGCCAGAATTTCACCCCTTTACTTGTTGCTTTCCAATTTGGACTTACAAAATGCAAATTAGGGGAGGAAGAGGCTGGGAGGGCGTGGAAACAGATTCAAATTTTGATCCAAATCCCAGCACTTAAGAATTTTCTAAACTGTAAGCAAGTACTTGAGTCCCATTGGATTCAGTGAGTTTTAATCATTTGCTTAAATGCTTTCCTCAAAAGGGATGCTTTTCTGGAGTGTGCCATAGAAGGATGTATGAACCTGGGCATCCAAAAAAAGTAAGGCACTCAAAATCAAAGGCCACTTTGGAAAACATTGGCCTAAATAAATGGGATTTTCTAACAGAATTAAATGTCCAGCACACACTGAATTTCAGTGATTCTGTAGTGAGGCGTGGTGGCCTCCTGGGGACCCGGAGTGGGAAGGCCCCCACACTGAGCCCTGGTGTGCAGAACCAGGGCCTACTTGCCCCTCCCCCAGAAGGTGGGTTGGAGGGGCAGGAAGTATAAAAGCTGACCCAGAAAGCTCAGTAGGGAAGCATCCACCAGAGACACCAGATACCTCCTGTGGCCTTCTGAGCTGGGAAGCGGCAGAGGGTACCGAGGGAGCAGAGGACTGGCCTGGGCCACTGGGGCCGCTAGCTGATTCAGACAACTGGCCCGGACCACCCAGACCACTGTCAGACCTGACCCCAGAGAGAGAAGACGACTGGCCTGGACCACCACTGGACCAGACCGCCAAGGATTTGCTTGTGGTCCTGGGAGTCGCCGTCAACTTCCACCCTTCCTCACGGCAACAGGTACACCAAGAAGGGGAGTGTGGAAGTGGCCAAGGTAGCAGACCCCTGTCTGGTTGTAACACACAGTGTGGATTCCCACTGACCCAATGACAAGCTCTTTGTCACTGTCAGGGCCCTGGGCCGAGACACAGTGGAGCAGGTGGGCCTGCACCCCACCCTCCCCCCACCACCCCAAGCCGGGTATGGCAGTCTCCCTTTCCTCAGGCCGGACACCTGAGCCTCAGACTCTTTGTTGCCCTGCCTTGATCCAGGGCTGGGGCCAACTGATTTTTTGTTTCCCACTTAGCCTGAGCACAGGCCTGGGCTTCAGCTGCAAGCGGAGACTGCTTCGTTCCCACAGCGGCCGACATATCAGTGATGTAATGAGGTAGAGCAGCCTCCCAAGGACCCGGAGTGGGAAGGCCCCCACACTGAGCCACTACAGATTCAATATAAAAACAAAGGGGTGGGAGGAAATACAGCATGCTATTAATGTGCTCGTCAGACTATAGAAAAAATATGTATGAGATATCTATTTGATTTCTCGAACTATAAACTAACTACAGCACAAGATCCATAGATTTTTAAGGCCAGATTGGACCATTAATGAATATCTAGTCTGACCTCCTGCATAACTCTGGGCACAACATTTCACGAAGCCATTCCTGCATCAAGCCCATAACTTCTGTTTGAGCTCAACTAGATCTTTTAGAAAAGCATCCAGTCTTGATGTAACTATGTAAAGTAATATAGAATCCATCACATCACTAAGTAGCTTGTTCCAATGGTTAATTACCCTCCCTGTTAAAAGAAAATTGCACCTTTCTTTCCAAAATTAAAATGAAAGACTGCATCATAATCCATTTGCACAAAGGTTGTGCATGACACTTTAACTTTCTATTCCTGACTTTTGAGTGACTTCTTGCACAACGTTGGCATTCAATTAATTCTTCATCTGATATTAAACAGAAGTTCATTTGTAGCTGTGTCTCAGATCAATTCCCAAAGTACAAGAGTGAGCATCTTAAAAGCCACAATAACTGACAGTATTTGGCAAACTCGGAAGAAGTCAAAACCTGAACGGAAATGAAGAAATAGAGTTAGGTTTTATAAATCAAAAAGAATGATCCTCTGTATCTCTGGGTATCTGCCTTTTCTGCTCACTGTTTGCTTTTGATTCTGAGGGGGTGCGTTTTGGGAAAATCTGAACTGCTCATGCTGTATACCTGTTCTGTGGGTAAATAGAGAACTTTAGCCTCCAGGGTTTTCAATATGACACCATTTACCATGACTAAATATGTACAGAAGGCCAGATCTTCAGTTAGTATAAACCACAGAAGTCATGGACCTATACTGACTCACACTCAGGGAAAATCAGTCCTAAAATTGTATTTAAAAAGGGTGGGGTGGCAAGAGAGAGAGATTTGGATTTGATCAAAATTTATATCAAAGGATAAACTTCCTTTCAAGGATAAAGAAACAATTTTTTATTGGTTAGTATTTCAGTGATTTACAGGCATGGATAAAAATTTCACACCTTATGTAAATATTTGAAAAAATAATTATCTTGAGGAATATCTTCTATACAAATATTTCAAACTGGCCCCCTGATTCTTGGGCAGAGTCCTCTACCCTGGTTCATTTTTGTTCTTGTTCCTGTTTCTGTTTGCTCAATTGATCTCCAGGTTATTGGTTTTTCTGTCTGCTCATCTTGTTCTTTCCTCTTCTGTCCCTGTTGTCTCAGGTCACTTAACACTGAACTACATTTTCCATGTACTCCTATCTGTGAAGTTTGAAAGGGAGGGAGACAGAAAACAGAAAAGTCAATGCCACATTACTGTAAATTCTCTTTGGAACAAAAGCTGATTTTGCTCAACCTTCCTGGAGACTTTTTGTGATCATGGCTAAATGCATTTAATTTTCACAATAAAATCTGATTCAGTCATTCGTGATTGAAATTGAGCTATAATTAAATATGGAAATGTTCAGATTATATTTCTGTTCCCACAAAAATAAAACCCATTAACCTTACATTAAGGTGACTAGACTACATAGCCCATCAATGCAAAACATATTTCCTCTTTTTTATGGGGTTATGTCATTTAACACGCAATCTATAAGCTACTCATTAATTCCTCTTCTGCTTCTCGAATAGCCCACATAGCTCCACATTTAATCCTGAACAACAAATGGCTACCCTTAACTCTGACCATATTTATTAGTTCTGGAGGAGGAGGCAGTGGTGCCTTCTAAGAACTATTAGTTCAGTGATTAGAACACTTGCCTGGGAAGTGAAAGACCCAGTTCTACAGTGGATAACTAATGAAAGAGTGATGGGAGCAGAGAGGCTAGACCCTGGGGTCTCCTGCCTCCTAGATGGGTGCCTCAATCACCAGACTACAAAGTCATGCTCTCTGTATCCCTATGATTATTCCACGGTGGATAAATAATTAAATAGACATTGGGCCACAGAAAATAGTAATGACTCTGTAGTCCAGTGTTGAGGGCACCTACCTAGAAAGCTGATCCAACCACTTTTCATTAGTTATCCACAGTGGAACAGCTTCAACAGGGACATTGTAGGACCCCCACACCAATGTATCCCATAGACTAGGAGTTAGAGCACTCTTCTGAGAAGTGGGATTTGAACAGGGCCTCCCTTCTCCTTTTCTGATAGAGAGAGGGGGATTGAACCTGGGTCTCCTACATCCCAGCCAAGTATTCTATCCAGTAGGCTGAACCTGATAAGGTGGGTAGAAGCTCCTCCTCCTCAGTCATATATGAATGGCACCCAAGCTGGTAAGCAGCTTCTGAGCATGCCCATTAGTGCAGGCCCCACACGTGACTTAGGCAACCGAATGCCTGTCTTCCTTGGTTTGTGAATTACTCAGGGGCTTAGGCAGGAGATACATGTCTGGTCAGTTAGAGGAAGGCAACAGTACACATGCCAAGAGGCAGGAACATGAGTGCCTAGGGAACTTTTACTTTGAAAACTTGGATACCAAAGGAGTTCAGGTGCCTACACAGCTTGGTGAAAGTTTTGTGGATCCCAGCAGAGCCAAAACTGGTACTTGGGCATTTAAACTCAAGACTTAGGTACCTAACTACCTCCCAGCCATTTGTGCCTTTTGAAAATCTCTCCTGTATTATATTCCAGTAGTGCTTGCAATGGGCTAGGCACTGTCTAACACAGAAAGATACAGTCCCTACCACAGAGAAGTCACAAAAATATTTTTATTCAGAAAAATGCAACTAATTCAGTGTCTATTCCTACACCTTAGAATTTGAGAGACCTTCAGGCCCAGCAAACAAACCTCCCCCTTCTGCTCTCATCAGTTGGTTCATTTTATGTTAGTGATACTGACATAAAAGCCTGGTATTCTGCCCTGTTCTTAGGGAAGACTTGGCTTTCTAATCTGTCCCTTTGGGGACTTTTAACACTTGCACATTTAGACTTCACGGATTTAAATTAAATGCTACAAAATTTTTAAAAATACCCAATGTGAACCTGAGTTTCTGTCCAGGGTGCTGATCAGATGATTTCTAGGCTGCAAATGGCAACAACATATTGCCTTGCATGACTGAAATACTATTTAATAGAATTAATTAATTATGATGTGTTTGATTAAAATGTAGAATATTTCATACATATTCACTGATTTAAACACCTATTTCCTAATAAATATAAACGTTTTAAAAAACGAACTGACCTGACATCAAACAAATGTACACATACACAATTATAGCTTTACCTACAAGTGTCAAGCTTCCCTCTTTTACAATATTGATTACATTTGTTCCTCTCCTATGAGAAACATTTTAAATTTCATGTTAGAAAATGTGTACTCTCCTTCACAATATCACCACAATGGCATCTATTGTATATGCAGTGAGTTTACATGATTCACTAAATTCACAATGGGTTCATGGACATATTAATGAGCCTGGCCCAGCTGCAGACACGATATCATATTGATGACACATGTTGGAATTAAACCACAAAGATGCATACACATTACATTAACCATCCGACAAAATCAAGAAAATGTGCAGCTGAAGTCGAACACATTCCTTTGCCTTCCCTGCTGTGCATTGATATTTTAGGTTACTCTAAGCAGAAAATGAGGACCATATGTGTGCACAGCTCTGTAGCCAGAATGACTGAAGCCAGAATATGGCTACATACTAAAACAAACCCACAATGGGTTGTAATAAATGGACTCTGCATATCTTTGCTTTTGTGACTTCAGGATCTTGTGATTTACTGCCTTCTGCTTGGATCACACAAGGTCTTTCTCTTTTTCTCATTCTGTCTAACAACTGCAGGATGAATCACCCGCACAGTTACAGTGCACATAAAGATTATTAATCATTTCTGAAATATTTTTTTAAATGATATACAAATATTATGTTTCCCTGTCATTTGTTTAAGTTATAAAAGCACAGACTGAGAGGATGACTTCATAATAAATCTGCTTGCTCTCTTGGGTATTGCAGCTTTATGTAACTATGCTAATAAATTACCCCCTTTTTATGAACATTGTAGTTTAAACATCTTTTAGCAAAATGCCAAAATGAAATGCACCTGTGGAAGCCCCATGGGCCTGAATTCAATCTTTTCCTAGCTTCAAGTTAAATGAAAAACAAATCCTAGAAAACATTGTTTTCATGCTATTTGCATTTACCTTCCTAATACCGCAAGGAAAAATTATGAATCTGTATTAACTGAATAAATAAAACAGTAAAATTAAAAATGAACTTTCTTTGGCAGATTTTGTGGATTTGTCAGAGTACTAATTCCACTTTTACTTTAATAGGAATTACATTTTGCACCCTATTGCTCCACAAAAACAAGTTTAATAAGGACCCTGCAAGTTTCCCACCCTCCTCTGTCAACTTGCTTCAACCTTTGTTGTGTAGGGGACTTGACTAGAGTTGAAAAGATCTCCATGCTCCTTCGGACATTGACCTTGTGGCTGAGCATGCTAAAAAGTGTACTAATTGGTGCTGATGGTGACTGTGAAGTGTGTTGTATGACACCTATCTATTAGGAACTGAAGATGGCTAACTTATTTCAGCTAAGCCACAAAAAAGAACATAAGAACATAAGAATGGCCGTACCGGGTCAGACCAAAGGTCCATCTAGCCCAGTATCTGTCTGCCGACAGTGGCCAATGCCAGGTGCCCCAGAGGGAGTGAACCTAACAGGCAATGATCAAGTGATCTCTCTCTCGCCATCCATCTCCATCCTCTGATGAACAGAGGCTAGGGACACCATTCTTTACCCTTCCTGGCTAATAGCCATTTATGGACTTAGCCACCATGAATTTATCCAGTTCCCTTTTAAACATTGTTATAGTCCCAGCCTTCACAACCTCCTCAGGTAAGGAGTTCCACAAGTTGACTGTGCACTGTGTGAAGAAGAACTTCCTTTTATTTGTTTTAAACCTGCTACCTATTAATTTCATTTGGTGACCCCTAGTTCTTGTATTATGGGAATAAGTAAATAAGTTTTCCTTATCCTCTTTTTCTCTATATCACTCATGATTTTATATACCTCTATCATATCTCCCCTTAGTCTCCTCTTTTCCAAGCTGAAGAGGCCTAGTCTCTTTAATCTTTCCTTGTATGGGACCCTCTCCAAACCCCTAATCAATTTAGTTGACCTTTTCTGAACCTTTTCTAGCGCTAGAATATCTTTTTTGAAGTGAGAAGACCACATCTGTACACAGTATTCGAGATGTGGGCGTACCATGGATTTATATAAGGGCAATAAGATATTCTCTGTCTTATTCTCTATCCCCTTTTTAATGATTCCTAACATACTGTTTGCTTTTTTGACCACCTCTGCGCACTGCATGGATATCTTCAGAGAACTATCCACGATAAAGCCAAGATCTTTTTCCTGACTCGTAGCTAAATTAGCCCCCATCATATTGTATGTATAGTTGGGGTTATTGTTTCCAATGTGCATTACTTTACATTTATCCACATTAAATTTCATTTGCCATTTTGTTGCCCAATCACTTAATTTTGTGAGATCTTTTTGAAGTTCTTCACAATCTGCTTTGGTATTAACTATCTTGAGTAGTTTAGCATCATCTGCAAACTTTGCCACCTCACTACTTACCCCTTTCTCCAGATCATTTATGAATAAATTGAATAGGATTGGTCCTAGGACTGACCCTTGGGGAACACCACTAGTTACCCCTCTCCATTCTGAGAATTTTCCATTAATTCCTACCCTTTGTTCCGTGTCTTTTAACCAGTTTTCAATCCATGAAAGGACCTTCCCATTTATCCCATGACAGCTTAATTTACATAAGAGCCTTTGGTGAGGGACCTTGTCAAAGGCTTTCTGGAAATCTAAGTACACTATGTCCACTGGATCCCCCTTGTCCACATTTGTTGACCCCTTCAAAGAACTCTAATAGAATAGTAAGGCAAGATTTCCCTTTACAGAAACCATGTTGACTATTGCTCAACAGTTTATGTTTTTCTATGTGTCTGACAATTTTATTCTTAACTATTGTTTCGACTAATTTGCCCACTACCGACGTTAGATTTACCTGTCTGTAATTGCCGGGATCACCTCTAGAGCCCTTTTTAAATATTGGCATTACATTACCTAACTTCCAGTCATTGGGTACCGAAGCCAATTTAAAGGACAGGTTACAAACCTTAGTTAATAGTTCTGCAACTTCACATTTGAGTTCTTTCAGAACTCTTGGGTGAATGCCATCTGGTCCTGGTGACTTGTTAATGTTGAGTTTATCAATTAATTCCAAAACCTCCTCTAGTGACACTTCAATCTGTGACAGTTCCTCAGATTTGTCACCTACAGAAGCCGGCTCAGGTTTGGAAATCTCCCTAACATCATCAGCCGTGAAGACTGAAGCAAAGAATCCATTTAGTTTCTCGGCAATGACTTTATCGTCTTTAAGCGCTCCTTTTGTGTTTTGATCGTCAAGGGGACCCACTGGTTGTTTAGCAGGCTTCCTACTTCCGATGTACTTAAAAAACATTTTGTTATTACCTTTGGAGTTTTTGGCTAGCCGTTCTTCAAACTCATCTTTGGCGTTTCTTATTACACTCTTGCACTTCAGCTGGCAGTGTTTGTGCTCCTTTCTATTTGCCTCACTAGGATTTGACTTCCACTTTTTAAAGGAAGTCTTTTTATCTCTCACTGCTTCTTTTACATGGTTGTTAAGCCACGGTGGCTCTCTTTTAGTCCTTTTACTGTGTTTCTTAATTTGGGATATACATTGAAATTGGGCCTCTATTATGGTGTCTTTAAAAAGGCCCATGCAACTTGCAGGGATTTCACTTTAGTCACTGTACCTTTTAACTTTTGTTTAACTAACCCTCTCATTTTTGTACAGTTCCCTCTTTTGAAATTAAATGCCACAGTGTTGGGCTGTTGAGGTGTTCTTCCCCCCACAGGGATGTGGTCGATAATAGATCCCTAATGTTACATTTTTATTAGAGCATGAAATTTCTATCCATAGCGATTCTATGGAATATGTGGATTTGCTTAAGATTTTTACTTCATTTGAATCTACATTTTCTTTCACATATAGTGCCACTCCTCCCTCTGCACGACCTGTTCTGTCCAACTGCTGGCAAATGACAACAAATGCCCAAAATAATGAATGATGCTGGTAGCAAGCCAAGCTATGCCTGCACAAATGGTGCCCCTGCTAATGGGACTATATGGCATAAAACACAGCTGTAGAGCATTCTGAGGGTCATGGTCCTCCTCACTGCCAACAAGGAGAGAGAACTTTTCTCAGCATGGAATATTAATTGTCTGCTCTACTGCAGGTGTGGCCATGTTCCATACTTTCAGCATTCAGAAGAGTTCCAGTATACCACTGGTCTGTTATAAAGCTGTTGCTCAGCAGATACTAGGAGTAGCAGGCCTGCCTATGTGCTGCCTTTCATTGCGGTTGCAGCATTGCTCCAATGCTAACCTTTGAGGCATGACATCAGTGTAGATGGCATGTGTGATTGGTTTGCTGTGGCAGATCTATTCCCCATATCCCCCAGAAGGATTCTTGCTGTGGTCAGCTGCTGTTCACATCATGTAATGCTAGGTTTACTGAGGCAGATTCAGAAAGTTACTTCAGCACATGCACACCAGTAGTTCCGCTGAAGTCTTTGGGAATAATTGCATACTAGAAGTTAGGCATGTGTTCAAGTACCTTTCTATATCAAGGCTTGAATCATGGGCTCCAATGCCCAAATCTACAAAATTGGTAATAGTGAATAGTGACATACAGAAATAAATTTGTTGAAACTCTTTATTTAACTGATCAGACTAATAGATTTCATTACATGGAGGATAGATTGAAATTAATCACTGAATAAATAAAAAGGAAAGAACTCAATTGTGGGTGAAATTCATCCATATGCAGAGGGCCTGCAAAAGGTCTGTACAGCATATAAAGCCCACTTAAACCCTCAGACTATAGTTAAGAGGCTTTATATTTATCTGTAAAAAAAAACCCTCTGTCAAATTAGTCACATATTCTTCCCATTCTGTTCTAGATGATTCATAGTGTGTCAGATCTAACAGAATGTCCTGCTCAAATATTTGGGAGAGATTAGACTGTATCCCAAGCTAGAAGTGCTGGCTCTATGCACATTGCCATTAAGTGTGCCACAAGGCAAGTATTTCAATATGATAATTTTACATGACTTTGGTTGATAAGTACTGAAGGAGGATTTGATTAAATAAACTATTAGACACTGTGTGTGAAACAAAAAAGATGTATATAATTTCCATCACATTCCTCCAAGATTATCTCTACCCTGATTTTCTTCTCCAAAACAAGTTTAACTAGTTTGCTTAAACCTTGTAGAAATTGGAGCTTATGTTGTAAACAGGCCTATCTGGTGCAGTTAGTTAAAAGAGTGTCTTCTAAAGGATGAAATGGAACTCTTTCATTTCCGTTTTCCTGTTGTTTGGGGTTTTGCCTAGCCTAATGATGATGAATCATATTTTGAATATTCATAGTTTTTATCTTGCCAAATGTATTTAATTTGAAAAGAGTTGGTCATATCTCTGAAAAAGGTTGTTTATAAATCCATACCACATAATCCAGAAAATAATGTACTATTCACCAATGGTTAAAAGATAACTAATTTTGTTGTTAGTTTACGATATATTTGTTTATGCACCGGAATAGCAGGGGAGCTGGAACACTGGTACATATGAGAATGATTGGCTGTCTTTTACGAATAGTGTGCATCTGTGATTAAAACACAGCCAGGATGTGGGGGTTTTACTTCTGAAGGAGGTGGGAACCCTGAACTGTGTCCTGTGGTGTTCTGGGAAACCAGAATACCATTACGTAGATGGCCATTTAAGTACATGTGTTGTTATTTGTGTCTGGGTACGTTACAGAGTGTGAGTTTAAGATTTTTTTTTTTGTTGGTAATATTTAAATTTGGCTGTGGAGGGATGAGGAGAGACTTCATCCATCAGCAGAGGACATGTGTAATGCTTATTCTGAAACATAACTAGGATTTAAATAGTGCATATAGCTTGTGCTAGCCTTCTCAACAGAGGTGAATTTCATGCATCAAGAGGCCTGAATGTGACAGTCCAATGGGTCTCTCTGGCCCTGCTGGGGAAGCATGACAGTAGTCAGAAGCCTGGCCCCATTTGTGAGTTTTAAGCTCCCAGTTTTTCTAAGTGCTTTTGATACTACATGCAGATATGTCATCTTGGGTAGTGGTTTTTAGTGGTTTTCCCCTTTTCTAAGTCTTTTTAAATAAAGCAAACTTTTTCTATGACTTTCCCAGGTAACCCAATGAGAAACCCAACCCTTTCCTTAATCCCATTAATGCAGATAAAATAAGAAAACTATAAATATTATGTTATGCCCTAACATTTTTGTGTATGTTTTTAAATGAATAACTGACCTAAGAATTTTCATCATACTTATTTTGATTGTGGTGAACTTCACACAGATGAAACTTACATATATATATAAAATAAAAAACTAAACAAAAGAAGAGAGAGAGCAAGAAAGAGAGTGAGAGTAAAATCTCTCCTTTATCTCAGTCCAAAATAAAAAGGAAGTAAAAAATATGTGTAATTGAATGTTGAGATATATATTTATCAGATACATCACCAGGATTATACAAAGTCATCTTTGGCAGTCTTACTGGCCTTGTGGATGGGAGGAAGCAGTAGCTATGATATAGCTCAATTTTAGTAAGATTTTTGACACAGACCCCCATGACTGTCTCATAAGCAAACTAGGGAAATGTGGTGGGTACATAATGCTTTAAAGTTGATACTTAAAGTGTGTCCATCAATGGTTCACCATCAAACTGGGAGAGAATATCTAGTGGTGTCCTGCAGAGTTCAGTCTTGGGTCCAGTACTACTCAGTATTTTCATTAAAGATTTAGGTAATGGAGTGGAGAGTATGCGTGTAAAATTTGCAGATTACACCAAGATGGGAGGGATTGCAAGCATTTTGGAGGTTAGGATTAGAAGTCAAAACAACCTTGACAAATAAAGAATTGGTCTGAAATCAACAAGATTAAATTCAGTAAAGATACATGCAAAGTTACTTCAATTAGGAAAGAAAAAATCAAATAACTACAAAATGGGGAATAACTGGCTAGGTGGTTCTGGGGGCTATAATGGATCACAAATTAAATATGAGGCAACAATGTGATTGCAGCTGTAAAAAAAGCTAATATCATTCTGAGCTGTATTAACAGAAGTGTCATTTGTAAGACATGGGAGGTAATTTTTCTGCTCTACTCAGCACTGGTAAGGCCTAGATTACTGTGTCCAGTTCTGGGTGCCATGTTTAGGAAGGATGTGAACACATTGGAGAGTCCAGAGGAGAACAACAAAAATGATAAAAGGTTAGAAAATCTGACCTACAAGGAAAAGTTAAAAACTGTGCACGTTTAGTCTTGAGAAAAGAATACTGGGGGAGAGAGATCTGATAACAGTGTTCAAATATGTTAAGGGCTGTTATAAAAAGCACTGTAATCAATTTTTCACAATGTCCAGTGAAGGCTGGACAAGAAGGAATGGGCTTAATCTGCAGCAAGAAAGATTTAGGTTAGATATTAGGGAAAACTTTTTAACTATAAGTATAGTTAAGCTCCGGAATAGCCTAGCAAAGAAAGTTGTGGAATCCCCATCACTGGAGTTTTTTAAGAACAGGTTGGATGAACACTTGTAAGGGATAGCCTAGGTTTACTTGGTTACTCAGCACAGTTAGCTGGCCTTGATGACTTCTCAAGGTCCTCTCCAGGCATATATTTCTATGATTCAGTGAAAGTAATTCAATTTGAGAAGATGTTCCTAGTACAAAGAAATGTGATATGATTTGTGTAGATACAGGAACATTATGAAGAATTCTGGCAAGATTTCCTTTAAGAAATTATGGCACATGTTTTTTGTTCTTCATCAACAACTTAACATTACCTGAATTGAACTCTGATATCCAACTTTTTCATCATTACAGCCCATGATCATAGAAACTAATGAAGTGTCATGGACATCTGATGTATAGTATATGGACTTGTCAATTATAGTTCCCAAGAAAAGTTCAGCACTGTCAAAAATCTTAAGTATAGCTAATCCTGAACTCCTGACAAAGGATCAGATCAGTTTCTTCATTATTTTCTCCAGGGTGGGGATGAAAACTTTCAGAAATGGTTCAGTATTATTTCAGATGATTTATGTAGATAGAGGTGACAGGAAAATGAGCATTAATGGCACCATCTTGTAATTCATCATCCAATTCCATAGAAGCTACAATCCAGGATTTCTGTTCAATTGGGGCTCCAAGGTTCAAAGAAAATGTTTCCATTCTGTTTGGTGTCAGTTGCTCGTAAGTAGGTTGTGGTGGCTATTCAACTCATATTGCCATGGGGACAAGAGAGATTTGAAGAAGTAATGTAGAGGCACTAGTTCTTTGTAGCCTATGTGCCTGTCCCCATACCTTGGTGAATGCCCCAAAATCAGTGGCATTGTCCTGTGGATCTTTTGATCTCAGCAGGTTACAAGGTCCACTGATATGAGAATGACTGGGGGTCTTTTGCAATGATTAATATATAACTTAAACAAAGTCAGGATGTGGTCTTTTTATACCTGAGAAAGAGGTGGGGATCCGACCCAAATCTTGTGGTGTACTCTGCCCCTTGTGGTGTACTCTGCCCCTTGTGGACTCTTGTCCATTTGAGAGAGAAATTAATCTCACTCCTCCCATAGTGGGATGGTTCCAAGAAAATTCCACAGGCAGAATATCACAGGATTTTCAGATTCATGCATGGATTTTCTCCAGCTAATCCACCACCCAAGCAAAATTCTGGCTCAAGAAATTGGGAACTTTGCTTGAATGAGTACTAAGTACAGTCTTTAGTACTGCACCTATTGGTAATTGTAACGTTTAAATCAAATAGAATTTGTAATAAATCACGTAATTCTCCTGATTCTAGCCTATGACCTACAGTTTCTGGGTTAGTTTTGTTTGTTTTCTGTGTTGCTTTGGTTGTTCTGAAAGAAGGCCATTTTCATGGATTGTTTGAGAAATGTTCAGAGACTGATGTGAATTTCACATGAGAACAAAGTGCAGTCTATCAGAGTGTGACAGACTATACCTCTGTGTTCACACTGTACACACTTTTGTAATAATGTTTTCACAAGTGAGGTATCATTTAAAAACTCATAATTTGCTGAGCAATAAGTGCATGTAACAGAGTTATATGTGCAATTATAAACATAAGCTGAAATCATGACTAAAATATGTTTTCCAGATAAGCGTGAGGAGTAGTGAAACCAGTTCCTCAGAGAAAGGGCAAGTTGTTGCCTCAGCCTGGTATAAATAATGCTGAAGGACCATTACTTGCTAAAAGCAGCAAAGAGTCCTGTGGCACCTTATAGACTAACAGACGTTTTGGAGCATGAGCTTTCGTGGGTGAATACCCACTTCGTCAGATGCATGCTTTTACAGATCCAGACTAACACGGCTACCCCTCTGATACATTACTTGCTAAGTGGCCATTCTTTGGCAGGTAATGGGGAAAGGCCAAAAAAAATCTACATCTGTGCAAAGAAACAGCATGGAGCTCCCTTCCATACAGATTGTCTGTCGCCTTGCTCCCAGCTGGAAATGCTTCTTAAAGGGGGACTATAAAAAGAAGGGACAGACACCCCAAGACACTTCTCTCTCTATCCCTGACCATTGCATTGTCGGCACCTGAAAAAACAAAAGAAGCAGCCATTGGACTCTGGGGGAGGAGTATTGACCTGAAGACTTTGTCAGTAAGATGACTGAAAGCGAAAACTTTGCTTTGAATCTAATATAGTTTGTAAAGTTAGCAAATAGTAAGCAGCATGTTCAAGTTGAAGTGTCTGGGTAACTCCATTTGGGGTGACAAGTTGTGTGCATATTATTAAAGGAATAATGGACTTAATATATTTGTACTGTCCAGGAGCAGGCTGCGCAGTACACGACTTCAATTTTCTGTGAGAAATGTGGGACTGGGAATGTGTTGGGGTCACCCAAGGGTAATCTTTAAGGCTGACAGAAGCACACACAGATGTAGCTGTGAGTGACTCACATGCCTGAGGCTGTTGGAGCAGTCCAGGTTGGAGGCTACAGCAGCAGGGCTTTGTAAAGGGCACCCCCCTTAAAGGGCAGTGGTTACACAGCTACTCATTGGTCTGATTGTACCATTTTATGTCACAAAGAGGCCTGCCTAAAACATCTCCCAAAATGTTTCCAGGCTAATGACTGAAGTGATGCTAGAGCAATAGCTAAAACAACATGAGTTTGTTTTCACTGGAGGAAAAGAGGCACCCTCCCAATGAATTCCTCAACCACTCTGTTTTTTCCATGCTTCCATTTATGGATAGAAGGTCTTCCCTACCTTGAAACTTAAGTCCTCTAAATTTGTCTCCCTTAAATCCTTTCTCAATATCCACTTTTTCCCAGGACACCTAAAGGAGATTGGCCAGGGAATAATGGGTAGATTGAGATACAGTCAGGTATAGTTGGTGTTATTTTTTTTAATGTATATGGAAACTGTACATCTTTTATTGCATCCCAGTTTCCTACCATTCACACATTGTTTATCTTCTTAGAGCTTGAGCCAAAGCCACTGAAGTCAACAGAAATCTTTCCACTGACTTCAATGGACTCTTGATCAGGTCATTAGATTAGAAGATCTTGAGGGCAGAGACTGTATTTTCCTGTCTATGTGGACACACTCTGCGTACTAATAGAACACACAATAAATGACACTAAAGGCTAATCCCTGTGTGCTCCCTATGTTAACAGATTACCAATTCAAAAGATATTATTGAAGCTTGACTAATGATGAGTCTGTGTTAAGAGAGATTTGCTGCTTAGGGAGAGATTTCCCCAGAAGCCCACTAAGCATATCAATCAGCTTGATTTTGGCTGGCAATATCTTTCATAATCTTGAGCCCAACAAAGGCTGGATCCAGGATTTGTCTACCTCTCTTTGTTTGTACTAAACTCTGGCTTTTTCAGAGGTTAATAAAAGAACGATAGGCCCTTCAAAGTACTGTTTGCCAAGATGGTCCTCTGATGTGTAATTTGCTTCTTCTTAAGAGCCTTAGCTATATCCTATATTGATTTTATTAACATTTCTATTCATTATTTTAATGCTATTGGTATGTTCAGCACCGTACAAAGCCAAGAGGAAAGCATAAGGTCCCTGGGACAAGGTGTCATATTATATGTTGGTATAGCACCTAACACAATGAGTCTTCAATCTGGTTGGCTTATGGAAACCACCACAATATAAATGTTATTCCCTAACAAAATTCAAAACCATAGTTTACCAGATGATTGCCTCTCATAAGTGGTGTGTCACAGGAGCTGGACCTTTCAGAAGAGTCAGGGACAGTCTACCTGTGACAGGCTCTGCTAAGGAGAATGAGCCAACCCAGATCCACCTATAAATAGCTCATTACCTTGTTGGCTGAATGGCAGCTAATTAGTTGGGAACACCTGGACCCAATAAATACTTCTGAGGGCTCAGTCATAGAAAGGGCCCAGAACAGAGAGAGGAAGTTCCTGAGGAAAAGGACTTCTCAGGGGAGCTGATTAGAGTTCAGCAGGAAAGGAGTCCTAGGAAATTTGCTTCTGGGGGGAGCAGATTCTGAAAAGGCTATGAGTAGCAAAGGCCTGGTTCCAGTGAAGGACCTTGTCAGTCAGTGGCAAGAGGTCCAGATCACTGAGGAATTACACTCCACTCTGGAGAAGAGCTGCAGTGGTTTGACCTTTGCAGGGACACTGGCCCCAGAGAAGGAACCCTTCCCCAGGTGACGGCAGGAGGCGTGACTCCAGGAGGGGGTTCTAGGTCGAGAGGGCCTTACTGGCGAAGAGCCTCGAGAGAGGAGACAGATGGACCCAAATGGAAAAGACTGACTAATATTAACTCCCCACCACACCTACTCCCAGGGCACTGGGAGGTGAAGACTTGCTTGAATGTCTGTCTGGTCTCTGGTTAAATAAATTAGACCCCTGATGGGGCACTTCTCACTATATACAAGCCTCATTAAACTTATTGATAGCTCCAAAGGGGAAAATGAGACAGAGGCCTACCGATCTGCACTGGGCCACCAAAAACTGATGCCAGCATTGACACAAGGAGTCCCTCTCGGTGGGTCAGCACCCATATTATAACATGGCGCAAATATTATGGATATGATTCTTCTCTCATTTACAGTGCAGTAAACTAGGAGTATTTCTACTAAATCGCTACGGTTAGACTGGTGTCAAACTAGAGTAAGAGTGGAAAAGCAGAGCCATTTCTTGTTCGTCTTTTGATTTTTGTTTTAACTTTTTATTTTCACGACATTTTCAATACAGAAGATGAAATAGAGGAAGGACAAAATGAACCTCTTTGTGGACTAACAATGAGATAAAAGTGTGTATACTGCTTTCTAACTATTTGCAGGCAACAATACTTATACTTAATGTTACCTGAAACTTCTCATTATCGGATTGTATTCAGTTGATTATAGCTTTGCCATATTTTAACTGTTCAGGCTGAAATTTTCCAGAGCAGGTGTCTGACTAAGGCTGAATTAGTATATTTTAAGTTTCAGGTTTTAAGGTTTAAGGTTTTAACTATTTCTAAACTTTGCAGAAGTGCTGAACGCTCAAGATTGAGTAGTCACGATGTCAACTAGAGCTGTGTTTTGAGGATATAATGTGGTATAAAATGTTAAATATGCTGGAAAAATCAGGGCTTAGGTGTTTCAAGCTGGGCACCCAAAATTAATGGCCTCTTGATAATTTTAGCCTTAATCTCTCCATGACTCAGTTCCCCATTAAAAGATGGGGATGATCATGCCACCTATTATCACCAGGGTGTTGTGAAGGTAAATTAATTAATGTTTGTGTGTTTGGATACTAAGGTGACAGCACCATAGAAACAACCAAAGAGAAATTAGTAACCCTGTATTCAATGCAGGATTTGAATGCTGTGTAATAAAATAAGGCCCAGTGATATGATGAGGATAAGAAGAAATATTAACAAACTCTTTGTTCACTGAATGACACTGGGGTCTTATGGGAAAAAATATGTGATCATGTTATTAAAGATCATTTTATAATGAATATGAACAAAGGGGTTGAACTAAGGTTGCACAGGCTACCTTATTTGTGGCTTATCCTAACTTTTGAATGCTTGATTTTACAACCTTAACTTTCTTTTAACATGAGGGCTTTTTGAATGTAATATACTATAGGCTAAGGGATATTATGCAGTACAGTATTAAATAATGTGCAGGTATTTCAGCACTTTATACAGTTTATGATCAAGAAGTTCATGTTTGTGATGCACACAGTCTGGGGACTTGTGAGCATAGAACTGTAACTGTAATTTTATCTTTCCTCAAAGTAATTAGCAAGTGTTCATTTCTTTCAGCTATATCTTCCAATATTTTCCCTACTGCATCCAGATGGTTTTGCTGAGCTGTGGAGCAAATGGATGGATAATTTTCTTTGGGGACTCCATGGCTAATAAAGAAATTGCAGTGGGAATCTAAGATGAATGATATCCTAAAAACCACAAACTGGGTCTAAAGACCTTATTTTTAAATAATTCTGCCATTAAACCTTTCTTTAGCATTTGCCTCAGGAAAGTTTTTACTGCAGGCTTTAAACTAAGCTGCAATAAAAGCATTTTAACAAGAGAAAATCTTGTAAAAAGTCCAGTATTTTTAAAACACATTGAGATGAATTATTATGTGTTCCCTACCCTTAAATACTTTCATCAATTCCATGAAGGGTATCCACTGTGACCATTCTATACACAACGTTTTGGTAACTGAAAAATTAATTCAAAGACAAAAATCTTTATTAAGATCAGGTTATGGTTGTAAATTATTACACACGAATTCAGTAAAACACAGCTTGGCACCTTTGCCTAGAGAAAGGAGTAATGATAGGTTCAAAGGGTAGTAAAAGTGAGATTTAAAGCCAGATTATACTCTCATCTAAACCAATGTAAATTGAAAGTGACTCCATTAACTTCATCTGAATTACTACAGAGTTGCACTGTTGTAAATGAGAACAGAATTTGGCTCTCACCCTGCTTGCACAAAGTGTTCCAAGGTACAATGAACAGCTGCATAGCCTAGCGTAGAATGGGCCTTGAGAATTCTTGAGGGAAGGTCATGGAAGATGCTTGCAGCTGGTAGGAGTGGCCTGCTCTTCCTGGACATTGGTCAGGGGCTACCAATGAAGATCAATCCAGCGGATTCTGGTGTCTTGACAAACATCACTTCCACAAACTGAGTCCCCTGCCAAGACAGCTGTGTAGCATCTGCTCAGATGGAGTAAGAGAAAACCCAGATAAAAGTTCAGGTACAAACGTCACAGAATCAGCAGGAATTTTGGGATGTTACCAGTTATTCCCCATGTTAAGCAGAGCAAATATATCTGGAAAATTTACTATATCTAAATTCTAAAGGAACTTTTAAGTGCTGCACCTAGCAGATGACTGTTATTCACAGGTGAGACACTGGTGACAGAAACTAAGTACCATTAGGTTGGATGGTATCAGGAAAGTTCATCTGCACAGCAGGCAACTGTGGATGTCTTAATAAATAACAAGTCATGCGGTCTAATGGACAAGAGGCGCATAAGTTCCTAGGCAGGAGTACAGTATCCACTAGTACTGGAGATTTTAAACCCCAATCTGGCTACACAAGCAAGGAAGATGTACACAGGATGATACACTGCCAGGCAATCATGGCTCAGATCATTTTACTGTGTCTTCTCCCATTACCCTTTCTGGCTTGCCACCATCTAGTCTATTGGGGCTGGATTCACAAAAGGACTTAGGCACTTAACTGCCACTTTAGATGCCTACATCCCATAATCAGGTCCCATTGGGATTCACAAAGTCCCTGCTCATCTGTTATTGACTCCCATAGGTGCCTAAATCATGCAGCACCTAAATTTTTGCAATAAAAGTTCCCTAGGTGCCTATGTTTCTGCATGGGACCTGCAGCCTCATGTCAGGCATCTGGGAACCTAAGCTTCAGAGCAATACATGAACCAGGGGACAATTGTTCCTCTGCCTAACTCACCTGCAAGGTCTGATCCAGTAGGCATGTTGGGGAACAATAAAATACCTAGATCCTAAACTGAATAAAGCACCTCAAAATGCAACAGGCAAAATTACTGACAAGACTTTTTAATGAGTGACAAGCATGATGCTAAATTTTGAGCAAAAAGCCTCCTGAAAACCCATGTTTGGAAAAGATAAGAATATGTTGACATAAGTCATGTTGTTCCTCATCTCTTTTCCATTCAAAGACTATATTAATGAACGTTTTAGGATAATGCATACATGCTGAACTATGATATTAGTATATGAAGAAAATTGCTGAATGGTAGAAAATAAGGGTTACATTTTACCTGTTTAATGTTGATGTAAAGTTAATGACTTATAATAGCATAGAATGGAAAATGAAAAAATAAATTTATGAGAGTTTGGATAAATGTATAACTGGGTATGTGTTATGCTAAATAATGTTGATTGGAGGAAAGCTAATGAATATATAATGTGGAAAGGTATAAGAAACCAAGTGAACAACAAGCACAAGCTGGAGAATACCAGACCAGAGACTGAGATAACCATCATGACCAGAAGAGCTTCCCAGTACCGTGGAACTCAGTAACATGGGCCCCTGCCTGTGCTGCCTTATCTATTTATTATCTGTCATATATATGATCAGAAATGACAGATGCCAATGATTCCATCTGAAAATTTATAAATAAAGGGATGCCCTTTTCAGGACAGCACCATAGAAACCTCTAGGAGGTGAGGGACACCTGGCATCTGGCTTCACTTGCTTTTCTCAAGGTGGGAGGGTGCTCCCCACCTCCAGCTCACCCCTTCAGAACTTATCATCCGGCCCCCACCCAGTGAGCCTCCCTGACCACCCCCAACACACCACGAGTCAGCTGAATGCCATCCAGTCATTCCTTCTGTGAACCATACCCAAAAAACACCCGCACACCCTCGTGCTTCTGTCATAAACAGATAGCTAAGGGTTAATGTCTCTTTCACCTGAAGCACCTGACCAGAGGACCAATCAGGAAACCGGATTTTTTCAACTCTGGGTGGAGGGAATTGTGTGTCTTTTGTCTTTGTTTTCTGCCTGCCTGCTTTCTCTGAGCTTTGGAGAAGTAGTTCTACTTTCTAGTCTTCTGTTTCTAAGTGTAAGGACAAAGAGATCAGATAGTAAGTTCTATGGTTTCTTTTCTTTGGTATTTGCATGAATATAAGTGCTGGAGTGCTTTGATTTGTATTCTTTTTGAATAAGGCTGTTTATTCAATATTATTTTAAGCAATTGACCCTGTGTTGTATCATCTAATACAGAGAGAACATTTGTATGTATTTTTCTTTCTTTTTATATAAAGCTTTCTTTTAAGACCTGTTGGAGTTTTTCTTTACTTCAGGGAAATTGAGTCTGTACTCACCAGGGAATTGGTGGGAGGAAGAAGTCAAGGGGAGATCTGTGTGTTGGATTGCTAGCCTGACTTTGCATTCCCTCTGGGGGAATAGGAAAGTACTTTTTGCTTCCAGGACTGGAAACAGAGAGGGGGAGTCACTCTGTGTAGTTACACAGAGCTTATGTCTGTGTATCTCTCCAGGAGCATCTGGAGGGGGGAAGGGAAAAAGGATTATTTCCCTTTGTTGTGAGACTCAAGGGATTTGGGTCTTGGGGTCCCCAGGGAAGGTTTTTCAGAGGGACCAGAGTGCCCCAAAACACTCTAAATTTTTGGGTGGTGGCAGCAGGTACCAGGTCCAAGCTGGTAACTAAGCTTGGAGGTTTTCATACTAACCCCCATATTTTGGACGCTAAGGTCCAAATCTGGGACTAAGGTTATTACAGCTTCATATCATCTACTTCTTTGCCTTCATGTCCCACCCTGACACCAAGTGGCAGGACCTTATCTGATCACAACTCTGGGCAGAGTTCCCCTGGGCCATGTCCACTGACTCCTTAGATGCCTTTGTGGACTGGTGGACAATGTTGGGGGTTTTCTGCTTGTGTTCCCTTCTGGTTCCCTGATTTTACAACCTTTAACATCACTCCTATTCCTGTTTTCTCCTTTCATCCCCAGCAATCAACTGTAGCCTAGACTTAGTGGTTCTTCCCCCTTTATTGAGGCTTGTCTTTAGCTATAGGCAGGCCCAGACCCACCTGTCCCAGTACTACAAATACTACACACCATCCAACTTCTGCAACAAATAAGGTCTTATATAGCCTCCTTCAGGGCACAACCCTGATTCATCCCCGGGGCAGCATGAAAAAATAGTATATGGTCATGTAATGAAAGACTGAATCATAATGCATATGAACAGGCAACCTTGATTCTGGCACTTCCTAACTTTTAAGAGCTTGATTTTGCAACCTTAATAGTGTTCTTTTAACATAGTTTTTTGCATGTAATAATATAGACATCATTGTTCTAGGTGCAGTTTTGGGTAATGAATGCTATTGGGTGCTGCTATATTACACTGATCCTGTCTGGAAGTGCTAGCAGAGTCCCTCTCCAGCCAATAGAATGAAGGACTTTGGAGGGTACAAGAGGAATGTGCTGGGATACCAACTGTAAATCCAACATCTGAACTGGTATGCTGCTGAATGTGTACTTCTGGAGGAGGTTTGCTAAGTAGTTAATGCTGCTGATTTATATGGCTCTGATCCAGGACAAAACTGCTACCTCAGATTCTTCTCAGGCTGTGAACTGGCACCACTTAGAAGCAACAAAGGAAGTCTGGGGATCCAATCCCATATCAGAACTCAATGAACCTACTATCTGATTAACTCCTTAGAGGAAAATGCATAATTTAACATGTCTGGGGGGAACTAACTAAGTAAAGAATTAGGCATATGTACACAGGAAAAGTAGACCTATGCCCTAGTTTTCACTGGAGATAAATAATTTTGAAGGTGTTAGTCCATTTCTGCATTTCAAATGGACAAAATTAGTTAGGACAATTTTCAGGAATGAAAACCTGACTTGTTTAATCTTAAACTTTAGGGGTGACATTCTGGCTCCATTGAATTCAACAGGAGTTTTGACATTGACTACAGTGGAGCCCTGTGACTGTGTTTGTGAATTTTCATGGGATACCATGACTTTAATCTGAGCAGATACCAAATCTGAATGGGGTTGAGACACTCTCCCCACTCCTCATGTACACAGATTTGGGGTTTGAGCATATAAGTGTCATATTTTTAAGCTTTTCTCTACAAGCATGAGGGATAGAAACTTTTTTAATGAAATCTGAGATTCTAATGAATCCACAGGACCCCACAAGCTGAGGCTTTAAGACAAACACAAATATAACTAGATTTATGAAAAAAATCATAAGAGTTGGTAGCACTGTAGGTGGGAGATGAGGCTCTGAGCAGGTCTGCCTGGGATGGGAGTATAACCATGGGAACAATAGTCCTGAACAGCAGCTGGGAACCATTTCTTCACTTTGATTTCTGCCCCACATTGGAGTCCATTTTAAGTGATAGTGAGGATGCCAAGGAGGGTAGCGAATGGCTCCCACCTTTCCCAGCAGGCACTGTCTACAAGCAGATGGTCTTGACAAGGTATCACCAGAAATGCTACCACACCATGGTAAGAAGAACATAACATAGCTGTTAATTTTCATATTCAAGAGAACAAGAGATCTAAAATATGGCAGAAAGTTAAGGTGGTAGCTATACGAACACCAAGAAAAGGCCATTCCCTTCCATATACCTCCTACCCAATACCACTTCTGAGCTGTGTTTACAAATCCTAGAGTGACTAATTCTTCAAAGAATCATGCCCACAGTAGAGCAGGCTCTGACTGATGACCAAGCAGGCTTCAGATCTTATAGGAGCACTTGCGAACAAGTTCTTGCTCTTAAGCACCCATAAAGAAAATAGTTTCTAACAGAAAGAGAAGTCAGGGGCTGTGATTCTTGACTTGATGGGAGCATATGGTACCACCTGGCACACAGCTGTGCTGGTTAAGTGGTCAGTGATGTTACCTCCATGTGTTGTTATGACTACAGAAACGATGCTTTGAAACAGACGATTCCAAGAAATACTACGCAATTAATTGAGCATTTGGAGGACCCAGCAGAATGGATTCCCTTAGGGATGGGTTCTTGCTCAAACATTTTTAAACATACTTACAGATTATCTACCTCTACCAACAATTTCAAGGCCATTCAAGTATGCAGATGGTATCTGCCTAGCTTCAGGTGACAGAGACTTCAAAAAAAACCTGAGGACGACCTGCACCAGTCAAGTCAGCCATCCGTAGCTATTGTAAGAAGGGGAGACTTAAGCCCAGTGTGTCAAAGACAGTGTTAAATATCAGGGGGTAACCATGTTAGTTTGTATCCACAAAAACAACAAGGAGTCCGGTGGAACCTTAAAGACTTATGCCCAAATAAATCCATTAGTCTTTAAGGTGCCACCGGATTCCTTGTTTTTTTTAAAGACAGTGTTGTCATGGTTCTATCTCAGCTGCACCAACACTTCACAAGAGCTTAACATCTTCTTGAATGGAGAACAACTAGCACATGACCAAAGCCACTAGAAGTAATTAGGAGTAACTGTAACTTACACACCTACCTACAAGGATCACCACACTAAGGTGGCTCAAAAGACAAAGAACAGAAATGGCCTCTTAAATAAGCCTGTGGGCTCAACTTGAGCAGCTAACATCCAAACACAGCACTAGGTCTCTGATACTCAGACGGAAAATACTGTGCTTCTCTGTGGTTAACCTCTTCCCATACAAAGCTAGTTGATGTATAACTGAATCAAATGATGAGAATAACAGAGGCTATGAGACCAACAAACACTGATGGCCACCAGTCCTCTCTCATATGCCTCTTCCTAACATCAGGCATTATATTGCAGCAAAGAACTTCCTTGACAAATTCCAGGAGATGCCACAACTGCCACTTTCCAAAAGATATGTGGGAAGTGCCTTACCACCGACTCAGCAGTAGAAGACCAATCTGGACTATGTGATCGACCGCTTCTATGGTAGATGCTGTCATATTGTGGCAAGCAGAACGGCAATGAGCTGCTTCCTCTGTAAGAAACTCCTTCCTCATCACTCATCTTGAGGAGAGACTGTCAGGCTTCAAGCAGCCATGCTATCTCTAGTGCAAGCCGAAGCAGATCAGATGTAGAGTGGGGAGGTGTGTGGCAAATGACCACAGCCGGGGTCTCAGAAACAGCCGCCGGTGTAGCAGGTGTGCAGTCGAGGATGCTGCACACCTACTGAATGGCTGATCATTTTGTGCTGTTCTATCAGGAGGACTTTCCAGACTCCACACTGCTCATCCTGGGGCTATTGAATGACTAAAATGTGTGATGCCTTCTTAAGCCCTTTTGACTTTTTTTAATGTATACATCTCTCTTTTATCTCCCTACTTTATATTTTGGATTTTGAACTTTTTTCCATTTTTATTGTACCACTTGTGCACTCGCTAATACTATCTACAACAAACCCTCTCTCTCTCTCCCTTTGTCTCTCATTCATCCCTACCCCGCCTTCCCACCTGATGCCTACTCTCCCTCATTTCCTTTGCCCAGTGCATTCATAGTTTAATCAGCCCCTTCTTTCTCTTGTTCCCTTCCTCCTCTCATTTCTCCTCACCTTTTCTCATCCCCAATCATTTTAGTTCCTTCTCTTCCTCATTCCCTGCTCCTTTCTGACTCTTTCTTTTATTTTTTTTTCTCTCTCCCTCTTCTCCCCTCTGATCATTCCCTCCCTCCATTCCCCATGCATGGCTCAGACAGTCATTCTCCTTTGAGTCATCTCTCTCCCCAGCCCCCTCTTGCACTCTGATATCTCTCCCCCCCCACCCCAGCTCTGACAGACGCACTCCCCACATGGAAGAGGGAAACACAGTGAGCCTCTTAGCTGGAACGGTGTGTGACTGCCCTTGCGTCAGTAGTGTGCCGTGTTGTATAGGACACTATGTGCATTTGCTCAAGTAGATGTGATGCTCCTGTGGGGCTGGAGCTCTTTGCAATGTAACTGTCCCTTTAAAAAAGGAGAAAGCTTCTCACAATCTACCTCTGGACAAAAGGCGCTGGGATCTGACTGCTTGACTCCAGTTCAAGAGACAGGGGAGACAGAGAGCACAGAAAGAAGGGGAAAGAGGAGACCCTGCCACAAAAGAGGTGAATGGGGGCAGGGATTGGAATTAGTGACACTGGGGAGGGAAAAGCTTTGGAGGGGAAAAGCTTTTGCTGAGTGATGCTGAAGATGCAGGGAACTGTGTGTGTCTGGATCCTATTTTTGCTGAATGGGAGAAATAACTCTAACTTGCTACTGTAGCTAGTAGGCAAGCTCAGGGTTTGCCTGTGCGAACTCAGAAACTACAAGCTACCTGCTTTGCTTGAATGTAAAAGCTGATTATGTATGTCAAAGGTATTGGATAGTGATATGTGGGGGATTGGAAGAATTTACTACACTCTGTGTAGATGACAGTAGTATTGTCAATTCCTGGGGGCGGGGGTGTTAAACTTCACTTATAGACTTGTATGGAAACTTAAATACTTTTTTTATATAGAGATCCACAGTGTACATTAAAGATAGTATATTTTGCGTCAATATCTAGTACATAAAAATACAGGGTTCATTTCTTTGTGTAACTGAGAGTGAGTTCAAAGACACTGTGAGAAAGGATGGCAAAGTTGCACTGAATAGGTATATTTCTTAATAGTATCAATCCTCTAGAGTTTATTAATCTAAGATTATTTCAATTACACTTGTCTTCTATTTGGCATGTTTCACTGTTCTGACTTTTTTAAATGTATGGAGTTTTTCATTTAGAAAATGAAAGACAAAACTGAAGAAATTCTTGTGGTGTGAGGAATTTTTCTTATCGAAAAGCAAATACAGATGTGCAAGAGCAGAAAAATACAGATGTATAAGTACAGAAGCTGAATGAGGAGTTAATGTGGGGAGGGAAAGGGTATAGATTCCAATACTTAAGTTTTCTAGTGTGGTTATTATTTGTCCACAGCTTTTGATATTCCTTAATGTAATTTTGTAGCATGGATTTAAACTCATAAAAGATCCTTTGTAAAAATGAACAGCTCATATTACTAATATTTTCTATTCTGGAGGCTGTAAGTGAAAGTATTTCTTGAGTAGAGAAGTCTACTGTATCAAGGAGTATATTAAACAATTAGAATTATAAGTGATTTCTTGCAAGGCCCTAGTTTTTAGCAAGATTATTTTGTTTAACTCATGTAATGCTAGTTTTCTGTTCCTGAAACAAATTTTAAAAAATTAAATAACAATTTGCTTTTAGTTTCAAGGGTTTGTCAGAAGTTTCTGAAATATTGGTGTAACCTGCATTGTTTTAAACACAACTCATATTATTTCTGGTTACATCTGAAATAACCATTCAATAAAATAATCCATACACTCTCTTTGATGAACTGATGAGTTTCCTTTATATTCTGGTTCTAACTGGTCTCATGCCATGCATGTATGATTTGTTTACTTTGCTTTTATCAAATGTATAGTGTATAATGTATTATTGCATTCTCTTCAGAGATCTTAATGAAATAGCAATCCAGGGAACAGTCGTGATTTCAACATGCCTTTCCATGTGGAGGGGCTGGTAGCTATAATTGTATTCTATCTGGCAATCCTGTTTGTTGGAATATGGGCTGCCTGGAAAACCAAAAATAGTGGCAGTGATGGAGATCGCAGAGAAGCTATCATAGTCGGTGGAAGAGATATAGGCTTGCTAGTTGGTGGATTTACGATGACCGGTATGATAAACCCTCTTTTTTATACCTGAAACATAGCATCTCAATCTTTCTTTCTTATGAATAAAAGATATAGACAATATTGTGTTTTGAATAATGCAAAGTGGAGAAAAGAAATCTTAATTTCAATGCACAGTCATGATTTAAGATGGATTATTTTTGTTTGTTTGATACTGTATTTGTTTAATGAATAAGTAAATATGCCAGTCATTTAAATCATCATTATTACATTCTAAAGGAATAATTAACTCTATTTATTTTACACTGATGCCGTATTAATCAGTAAGTAGAGACATTTTGGGGCAGTAATGATTTTAAATAGAAGACTGAGATATCAGAATTTTTCAGTGGAATGAATATACAGTTACTTTTATTATAGCATCCCAAACCTGTGGGTTAGAGATGTGTTTTAGAAGAGAAAAAACTTTAAATGCAGAAAGGAATGGGAAAATATGCTGCAGCAAAGAGCATTTTTGATGCACTGGGCCAAATTTAATTCCACTGATTTCAATAGAATTACACAAGGGGTTATTTTGGCCTATTTTGCCATAGTTTGGCAAACTGACCTAATATTGTATTGTGCATATTCATATTAGCAGACATAGATTAGGAGAAGATTTGAGTTCTACTTTCAGTCATTCCAGCGCAACCTCTGAGACTCAAAGGGGTGCACTGGAGTGTCTGAGAGAACCACTGGATTAACGGAAGACAATGGGGCTACTTGTGTGAGTAACTCTTCAGTAGTATGCAGGGCCCGCTCCAGGCCACAGAGCACCAAGTGCGTGTTTGGGGCAGCATGCCGCAGGGGGCTCTCTGCCGGTTGCCAGGAGGGCAGCAGGCGGCTCCGGTGGACCTCTCGCAGGCGTGCCTGCTGAGGGTCCGCTGGTCCCACGGCTACAGTGGAGCATCTGCAGGCATGCCTGCAGGAGGTCCACCAGAGCCGCAGGACCAGCGAGCAGCAGAGCGCCCCCGCGGTGTGCCGCCATGCTTGGGGCTGCGAAATGGCTAGAGCCGGCCCTGGTAGTATGAGTAAAAGCATCACAATCTGGTCCTAAATTACAAGTGTTTTCAGATAGTCTATCTAATTTGTACAAAATTACATTGTATACAAACTGAACTGATATCTTTTTATTTAAACATATGTCATTTTGGTTTAGAATCATTCACATTTGTGATATTCTTAATGCAATTCCAACATGAAGCCCTTACACCTCCAGTTTAGATTGATTAGATTCTATTGAAATTTCTTTCTTGTGATGTATTTCCAGCTTCAGAGTTAAGGATGAGCCTCATAAAAACTAAGAGCAAAATTCTGTGGTCCTTAATCAAGCAGAATTCCCACTGACTGCAATAGGAATTTTGCTCACTTAAGGACTGCACATTTGGTTGTAGACAGGAAAATTGTTCAGGATGTTGTTTAAAGCCAATAGATTCTGAATCAAGGCTAAAACTCTACTTCCCTCCCTCCACTGCTGTGTAGTGTAGTGTGTTCTGTTGCCTGCTGAACAGCCACTTCTCCATTCAAAGGGGGCTGGATATCACTGACTAACTCTGGTTGGAACTTATTCACCAAAATGAGGCACGTCACCACGACGGGAAGATGACGATTCCATTTTGTGGCAACTTCTGAAGTTTCCAAATTTGTTTTACTTCCACCTTGGAATGAAACCAATACCTCTCAAACATTTTCAGGAGAGAAGGGTGTGGGGAGGCTGATGGCTAGGGTTAGGCCTCCGCTGTGGGAGACTCAAATACAAATCCCTCTTGGCCTGATTTGGGATCAAAAACTCCATTCTGAATCAGGCAGAGCAGGGACTTGAACCTAGGTCTATTACATCCCAGTCCTAACCACCAGGACACACACATCCTCCTGACACAATGCCATTATTATGAAAACATTCCAAAGGTTTTCCTCCCAAAACAAAGGAAGAACAAAAACAGTTTTTTTTGAAACCTCAGAAGTTGCCACAAAACAGAATTGTCATCCTCTGATCATCTGTGCTGATGATGTTTCCTATATTCACACAGGGTCCAGTCCTGATGTCTTTGCTCAGGTAAAAATCCCATGTACTTTAAAGTGTAAGGCTCGATCATCCAAAGAGTGATGCACATGCTTAATTTTACATGCTGTGAGTAGCCCCACTGAAGTTAATGTGGGACTACCAACCATGCATAAAGTTAGCCCCATTCTAAGTTCAGTGACACTTTGCACAGTGCTCAAATGTATGCATATTCATACATTTATGCAGAATCAGGGCCTAAGTCTTGTTTGAATAGGGATGATTGGACCACACCGTTTGTAAAGCAGGATTGAAAGGCAATTTTTAAATGCAAGATGATGACAATCAGCCATAATATACAGAAAACTGCCATGTTACGCCTTGGTATTTTGATGCCTCCGAACAAAGGGGGATTTTGATTTTTGTTGATTATCTTGTGATATCCAGGCAGAATGAGTTAAAGGGTAGTATTTTAGTTTGAGTTTTGAAATTCCTGAATTTTAGGAATATTATTCCAACATAAATATATACCATTAATTCCCTTAATTGTTTAAATGCTAATTCAAAAAGAAAGCCTGTCATGTAAATGAGAATTTAAATGAAAAACTGCTTACTGAGCATCACAGCACACCCATAGCACAAATGTGGAAACAAAAAAACCAAAATTTTAAAACTTCCTTTTTAAAATTGTATTTATTAGAATAGGATCCAATTCTGCTACCTTGACTCCTGCTGAGTAGTGCCTTACTCCACAAGTAGTACCACTGAAATCAAAGGAGTGACCCCTAGGGTAAGGTGTTACTCAACACAAGGGTGGCAGAACTGCGTACCTAGATTTTAATATCAAATTGATGGCCCATTTCTGGAGTCCATGGGAATCTTTGGATTGAATTCAGTGGGAGTAGGATTCGGCGTAGATTTATTAAAATTTATTTTGTAAATAAGCATTTGGACAGTTTATAAAATGTATACACCCAATTAATAATGTCAATAGGGAAAATCTAAATGGAGGTTTATGTTTCTTAAGAAACAGCTATATTAAAAAGTAAATAACATGTTTTAACACAAAATGGTTCAAAGCTGACCATATCTGCTGTTCTCAAAATACAAAGAGTTAGAAGACTGAATTATGGACAAATCACAAAATTTCATTTTAAACCTGAAATTGTTTAAGATGAATTAAAGAACAAATTAAGCCTTTAACTCATGTATCATTTTACATGTATAAATTTGAATATGAGCAAATTATTAGCATATTATTTAGTAAAAAAAATTACCTCAGAGACGAGATCTGTGGCAAATTTCAGCCCACCATAAATGTTTATGGTTGTAACTAAACCCTGGGGGAAACCCTGGGAGTTGTTTAATCAAATGCTGCCGCAGCCTAACAAAAGTGCTCCAAATGAAACCATGATAATAATGATCCTCGGACACTGTTCTTCATTTTAGTCAGAGAGAACACTACATTTTCTTATACAATGAAAAATTATCAATATGCTTGTGTGATCAGTAACTTTGTTTTACAAAATCTCATTAGCTTGATAACAATTTGAGTGATCAGTCAGCAGATTGTTTTATAAAGAAATGCTAGCTGGTTTTCCATCTGCTTAACTATAGAAAAATCCAATATTGTGATACGTGTTGACATGGAAAGATCATTTAATATAAATTTCTGTGTTTCTCATCTGAACTAAAAGCAGCATTTGACTCCACATCATAATCTATAACATTGTAACCTATAACATAATCTATAACATTTCTCTTGGTGTACATTTAAAATGGAAAGTTGATGTTGTCTGTATTTCATCAAAAGTGCAGGCAGATAAAGATTAAAATAGTCTTCCATATGTGACTGTCTCTGTAGATTACTAATTTTTTATTCCCTGTGTCTGGCTTGTTTAAAAAAGGGAGATCACACAACAACTACATTAAAATAACTTAAAAATTGGGGCTTAGCAAAGCTAAGTATCAGAAAATATACATCTAAGAATGAAATTTCATCCTTCTGTCATCCCAGCCATTATGGCTCTTATTTACTTATTTATTATGATGTATGCATTCCCAAAAGAGCACCTTCCCAATGTTCTAGGTTCTTTCAACAGATGTTTAAAAGACTTGCAAATTAAAATATAATTAGAAGTCACTCCTCACCGCCAAATCCAGAAACTGACCAACCAAAAAATTAACACTGAACAATATTCCACCATATCCTCAAATACCAGCCCTTTCTCCTGAAAGCCTGGGAAAATAAATGAGCTCTGCAATGTCCAGTGAAGATTAACTAATTTGGGCTATTTGTGATAAGAGTGGCAAGTCACGGTGCTTCCATGGAGAATGTCCTATCAGTAGCCTCTCTCTCTTACAGACTGATTTTGCTCCTGCCCAAGCACCTGCCTTGATCATAGCTGTGGCAACGAGAGAGGCAATACCCTAAGTGGGTATAAAATAGATTTACTGAGATCTGCACATATCTCAGAGATCTGATTCTGGGGGAAGAACTCCCTGTTCATGCAGAGAGGTGGTGAGAGCTAACACCACCCCCACAGAATGGTTCAGGAAAAGGTCTATTAAGAGATCCTTGGGTATAACCAGGTCAAGAGATGTTCTGCACCATTGTCAGAACAGTCTAAATATCAGAAAGAACAATACAATGACCTGTTATCTTACATATGCAACCATGTATGTATATTAGTATTACTGCATGAGCAGTTTTGTGAGGGAAGGAAACTGAAATGACCATGAAGTGAAGCCCAGCTGTTCTTTCCTAAAATGAGAGATTATCCCATTAGAAATGTGCTAATATATTAGAAACAGCAACCCAGAATTTTTTTCTTATTCATATAGTACATGATAAAATAAAAAATAAGAGTTTGGTCTGGTACTAAGGAAGCATGTCAGTATTTCTGGGTGAAAAAAAGCTGTGCTGGACAAAATAATCCCTTCTGAGCCCTGATATACATACTCCTATATGATTTATAGCAGGTAAAATGCCTAAGCAGCTTAGGAAGAGAAGTGGGTGCACTGGAATGAGAAAGTCAGGGGTCCAGACCTGTTACTCTCCATCCCAAATGCAACCAATGCTTGGTGCAATTGATCTGACTCAGCCAACAAGTTATTCCAGCCTGGGACTTAGAGTACTGGGCACCACTCTACAGATTCTACGTCCGCCTTCACTAGTGAAGAAGGTAAAACTTCCATCCATCCACCTAAGCATTTTCATTGTAGACATTACAATCATAGTATCTAGACACTTCAATCCCATTACTATATACTCTTTAACATACAGCTAGCAACACAAATCACAGGCATGTCAGGACACTGGAGAACCAAACTAGACTGGGCCATGTTTTCTCTAGCTTTTCCACCCATTCCTGTTAGGCGATACAAAAGCCTATAGTATGAGCAGTATGCCAGTGATTCTGTAATATTGAGCCCTGGTGCCAGGGATCAGTAATGGGGTGAGTGCTCTTTCTATCTCTCGATATCTGGGCATGCATTATTATCATTGCCAGTGTCTGTGTATTGTGCAATAAATCTTGGCAAGCTACCAAGATGTCCACTGACAACAGCAGGATCACAGGCAGAAGGATTTGGCCACTCTTACCAGGAGCAGATCTTCCATTGCTGTCCCAACTACATCTCCTACAAAGATTTGCAGCTGAATACTGGACCAGGGCTATGATTCTGAATGCGGAGTAGAAGATATTCATTATTTCTCTTTGTAGCCAGAACCCCACTGTTAGCTTTGTTCCTTAGCCTGTGGAAACGTACAAGATTTAGCTTCAAAATTAAAAAACACACAAACCCATATTTTGTACATGCTCAGTGGCTGAGTGATATTATTACAAAATGTCTGAGAGAATACTGTAAATAATCTCCCATAAAAGTTAATTAAAATTTTTAAATAATTTGTTTTCATTTGTGTTCACCCCCCACTTGTCTTTGCTTTCTTCAAATATTCTAACAAATTAGTTTATTGGCATGAATGTTTGTAGAAACAGTGACTGCAGACAGCATATTGCAGAATACTCAGAAAAAGTGAATTTCGAATCACAAGTTTTTACACTGGAAGTATGATTCTAAGAGTTACATTCCTTCTCATCTAATCAGGAAATAAGAACAAAATCTTGTGACCTCCGTGTCCAATCAAAACTGCTCAGGTTTTGCATTTCTAAAATCTAACATTTGTAATGAACTGCCCATGAACAAACTACAGATCTAAACATTAATTCATAAATCTTATACAGAGAGTATCTGTACAAATACATTAGAGAAAATCAAGGTCTATTTGCAGACAATCTGCAAATAGGAAAAGAAATCATATTCCCTGCAATTATTTGCTATAAATTATTTGCCCAGATCTAATTACAATACACTTCTGTGCGTGAGATCTGCATTTGAGACTTCGTCTTGATCCTCAGCCTCCCAAGTCTGGCAATCTGCCACCAGAGACAGAATGAGTGCATTAGCTTCCAGTGGTTAGGAATATCACAAATATTGCAGTTCTTTGTGTGAATGAAAGCAGGACCTCTACATATAGCACAACTCAGTTCAGGAATGTATCTTTAGAAGGCTTAAATACAGATGAGACAAAGTCTGAAAATTTTGGTAGAAGGACATGCCCACCGCAGCTCTAATTTTTTTAAATGGCATTTGTAGAACTGAAAATTGGCTAAATCTGGAGATTTTTTTTACTTAGCTGGAGGGTGAAACTCGAGACACATTTTAAGGACTATCATTGGTTAAACTCATATTCAATTTAAATGTTAAGAATTTTCTGAGCTGAGTTCAGTTTATAGTTGTATGATAAATGTGGACCATCAAAATAGGGTTTATGTTTTCAGTTCTTCCTCCTCTTCTTTTCAGCCACTTGGGTTGGAGGAGGCTATATCAACGGGACAGCAGAAGCCGTGTATGTCCCAGGCTACGGGCTGGCTTGGGCTCAGGCACCCATTGGCTATTCCCTTAGTCTGGTTTTAGGTAAGCAAAAATAAATTAGTCTCTTCATTTCTTAAAATATACAGATGTTAAAATTGTTATTGGAACGCCCACAATTAGGGCCTGATGCAAAGGTCATTAACATTAATGGTGGGCCTTCCAGTGACTTTAATGGGTTTTCAGTTAGGCCCTTAGAAAGGAAACTAATGCATTACTAATTACTGGAAATAATTTTATATCTTAACTCACCAAGACTGCCTTTGACACCCAGAGGTTAACCCTTCTGAATGCACTCGAGGACTACTACAACAATATAAAGTTTTTATTTTGAGTAGATTTTGTTTCATTCAGATTGGTCAATGAAGGGTACTATATATGGCCTTCATCACCTTAATATCAGAGAACAATCTTGAATGTGTTTATCCTCACAATACCCCTTTGAGGCAGTGAAGTGCTATTATCAAGATTTTACAGGTAGAGAGCTGAGGCAGAGAGGCTAAGTGATGTGCCCAAGGTCACACAGGAAGGCAGTGGCAGAGCAAAGAAAACAGTGGACCTTCCTTCCTCTCTAATTCAGAATGAAAGTCTAAATATACCAAAATTAGGAGGCTTACGCTGAATGACTGCTACTACGTAAGGTATAAAGTATTGACAGTGTGGTTGTTTGTTTGTTTTTTAAATACAGTACTTTTGACTTCATAAATATAGTCTTACAGTTGTTTTAAATGGACATAGTATATTTTATTTGCACAAAAGGGAGTTGTTCTGACAGCACAATTCCTTTTCTTAATTAAAAAAAAATCAGAAAGTAAAATTCATTGTAGAACAGGGGCTCTCAGATTTCTTCATAGGGTGGAGCACCACTTAATAAAGCTATTGTCTTGTGAATCACTTTCCTTCCCATGCACAATAGTATAGATTAACTTCTGACTGATTTGTCATCATTTTATTATTTAACATGAGATCCCTGTATCAACTACAGCAATTGTTTGAATGGAAAAGTACTATCAGGAATGTATGTATCTATTTTTATCTCTTGGTAATGTGCTAAGTGTCCTTTCTGATAAAAATGGATCTCAGTGTCTAGTCTGGCTCTTCACTTCATTTCTACTCCCTTCTATTCTGTTCCTTTGTCTCCTGCTGATGCTTTTCTGCCTCTTTTCCTCATCTCTACCTGTACATCCTTCCCCTGCCAGGTGGCTCCTTGCTCCCCCAGATATGCTTTCCAGTCATCTAACCCTGTTCTTCTCTTAGACATAATGTTGGGTAAATTCCTTCCTTTCTCATGCTGGACATTTATGTCTGGCTTGTGGATACATCACCAAATAAAATTAGAGCAAAAAAAAATTGCAGTCCTGTTCCAATATGTTGATCCCAAGCTAAGCGCCTTTACATTAAATGAAAATGAACTGAGCACCACCCACAGCAGGCTGAATGCACTGAAGCACAGAGCCTTGCAAATCCATATTTTGTTTTTCATAACCAGACCATGTGTGTTAGTGTTGTGTGTGAACATAGAGTAGGGGATGTTAAATGATTTTCATTCATATTTATCCTGCTCTTTGAACTGCTGCTTTCTTTACATGGAAAAATAAAACTTCCTTTCATATTTAGAGGATATTTTAATTACATTTTACATTTCTTTAAAAATACAGTCCAACAGACACATTTACACCACTGAAAAGCAGCAGTGTTTTACTGACTATAAATGCATTTTTCCACTAAAGTTGGCGTTTTTTGTTGTTTAATTTTTAGGTGGTCTATTTTTCGCAAAACCCATGCGTTCCAAAGGCTATGTGACAATGTTAGACCCTTTTCAACAGATTTATGGAAGAAGAATGGGAGGGCTGCTGTTTATACCCGCTCTAATGGGAGAGATGTTTTGGGCTGCAGCCATCTTCTCTGCTTTAGGTAAGGGACCAGCGATAAAAACATTCGTTCACTATCCAGAGGGAGTTTTAGAAAATCAGAAATGCATAACAGAAGCACCAGTTCAAAACCAGCTCCTGAAACCAGAAACTACTTTAAAATGTGAACTACCCTGGCCAAACAGTTTTTAAAAGGACAGTTGTCTTGGTTTAAAGATACCTGATTATCAGAACCTTGATTATCTCAGTATACTTTAAAGCATTTTGTTATTTTCAGTCACACAGTTTTTGTTGACAGCCTCAAAATCACAGCAACCAGGAGTAATAGCTGTCAAAGAAAGAGGATAGTCACACAACATTTTTGATAGTGCATATAAATGCTATAATCCCTAGCATTCGACCGTTGTAGGAGACCTAGCTGTAAAACAATTTTAATGGATCATAGAACATAGAAGCTGTGACTGATCAATGAGCCTAAATCTTGTTAAACTCTGAATGCATCTGTATTTGGAAAAATAAATAACATTCTTAGGTTTCAAAAGTGATTTAGAGAACTAATGGAAACATGGTTCAGAAAGGAAGAGTAATATTTGCATATAGAAAATCACACCTCCATTCTCCCATCCTTATTAGAGATTTGAAATTAGCTTCCCTTCAAAAATGGAGAAAACTCTTAAGTTAAATCACCATTAGTGGTCATGACTCAAACCAAGTAACACACAGCGTGCACATATACAGTACTGCTTTACAGGGGAATCTTTTTTTAAACAAAAAATAAAATTTCAAGCTTCTTTCCAACTGTGCTCTGATTAACTGCAAAGCACAGGGGAACTTGTTCTCCATAATTTCATCACAAGACCCTTAAGAATGTGAGAGCAGACTGCCTGCTGAGGTGATGGGAAGTGAATGACTCGAAGAACTTTCTGAGAATTTAAAATGTTCTTTCTTTTTGAATGAAGATCAATTGATTTTTGAGAAGGCTTTATGTTGTATTTCAAAGCAAGAAAGTAAGTATTGTGAATGCCTTTCTAGCATATTATATTAACAAGTGGTAATTAAAGACTATAAAATGGAGAGGTTTCTCCATTTTAGCTACTATTTGAACAAAGTCAACCATTTTGTGCTACAAAATTTACTGTACCATTCTCCCCTATGAAGGTTATATCCACTATGGGGAATAAGTTTTGACTCTGAATTTCCTTAGAGTTCTTCACTTGGGAGAAAGGGACAGGTTTGCAGCAGTCTAAGAAAGATATGTGGGTCCATCTCTGAACCCATGAATCTTGGAGGCTCTCTGAAGGCATCCGTGAAGCAACAGCATGCCTCCCAGTAGCTCCTGAAGCCCTGAGACAACATAGCTTCTGCAGGAGCTGTACTGCTAGGTCTTTCCCAACTATGGGTTCACATGGACCTTAGTGATTACATACAGGAGAGATGCCACACCTGCAAGTCATTGCAATGGTTTAAATTAAACATTCTGCAATTAGTGGGGGAAGGATTTTTAAAATGAATGATAAAAGAGGCACTCAAGTGAGACTTTTTTTTTCATCTAAGGAAAATATACTAATTGCTTTATTGAGATTCACTGTTTGAATGAATGTTAAAGTTTTGTGCTACAGAAATAAAGTGTATTTAATCAATACTACAAAAGCAATTAATTTCTAGAGTAATGTCCATCATGTCCACAACATCGGGAAACACAGGGGACTGGCCACTTTGCCCCTACATAAGCAGCTCAAAGTGGACTTAAAGCAATTGAAGAAGGTGGATGGAGAATTCCACCTGGGCAGGGAAATTAGCCTCTGCTGTAAATCCAGTGGAAGTGTCTCTTCTTCCCCCCACCACCCCTTATCCCAGCCATTCCTCCACCCTCCACCATAAGAGGAGGGGTGTAGGCAGGCCAGGGAGGGGAGGGAGGCTCATGGAGAAGCACAGCTCCACTATACCCATCATCCAGTGATGTAAGTAAGGTCCATCCCTGTGCAGCACCAATTGGTGCCAGAGTTGGGCAGCTGTGAATTAGGGAAGCCAACATAGCTTGGACAGAGCGTGAAATCAAAGCCATAGTCTCCTGGCCCTTGTGAGGGCACACAGTGTGAGGAGAGGGTGTATGACAGAGCCTGCCTTCCTTCCTTCTTCCCAGAAAGAGGCAGAATTGCAGTTGCTACAATTAACAGAGCACAGGATCTGGGACTGCTCTGTCCCTACTCCTTCAGGATCATATGGTGTTGCAAATGAGATGTGGAGGAGACAGGGCCATATCCCTGCCCTATAACCAGGCACTGGCCCGAAGAGTTGTGTCATAAACAGATAGTTAAGGGTTAATGTTCTTTTACCTGCAAAGGGTTAACAAAAAGTGACCTGAAACACCTGACCAGATGACCAATCAGGAAACAAGACTTTTTAAAATCTGGGTGGAGGGAAGTTTTGGGTGTGAGCTCTTTGTTCTTTGTCTTGGTTCGGTGACCCTCTCGGCTCTGAGAGTGATTTTTCTATCTCCAGGCTTTCTAATCTTCTGTTTCCAAGTTGTAAGTACAAGGATAGTAAGACAATAGGTTTATATTGTTTTTTTGTGTTTACTTGTGTGTAGTTGCTGGAATGTGTTAAATTGTATTCTTTTTGGATAAGGCTGTTATTCATTTTTTTTGTTAAGCAATTGACCCTGTATATTGTCACCTTAATGCAGAGACCATTTTATGTCTTTTTCTTTCTTTTTATATAAAGCTTTCTTTTTAAGACCTGTTTAAGTGTTTTTCACTGGTTAAGGCTAAGAAACGAAGGGAGGGGGAAAATCTCTTTGTGTTAGATTTACTAAACCTGACTTTGCATACCCTCTGGGTGAGAGGGGAGAGAGATTAGATCTCTCGGTACTTGTGTTTCAAGGACTTGAAGCAGGGAATCTTCCAGAGTACCCAGGGTGGGGAAATCTGGGAGGAGGTAAAGAGGGTGGAATCCCTTTGTTTAGATTCACGGAGCTTGAATCTGTATATCTCTCCAGGAACCCAGGGAGGGAACACCTGGAGGGGAAGAGGGAGAAGGGAAGTGGGTTATTTCCCTTTGTGGTGAGACTCAGGGCATCTGAGTCTTGGGGGTTCCCCAGGGAAGGCTTTGGGGAGACCAGAATGAGCCAGACACTGGAATTTTTCTGGCTGGTGGCAGCGATATCAGATCCAAGCTGGTAATTAAGTTTGGAGGTTTCATGCTAGCTTCTTATGTTCTGAACTCTAAGGTTCAGATCTGAGTAGGAGAATTATGACATGGTGGGAGCGGTGGGATAGATAAGATCCAGAAGCCAGTAGGAATATTATTTTCTTTTTCTCTGCTAGGGCTTTTATGCAGAGAGAAAGGGTGGTTTTAAACAGAGCCAGAGAGAATTTTTTTTTCTGTTCTCTGGTTGCAGTTTGGCTTGCATATTAAGCAAGGAACTATTAAGGGTCTTTTGTTAAACTATAGCACTCCGATTGAGAGTCAAGTACCCAGCACAACACACATGCAAATAAAGTGGTTTTTCTGGTTTACTTTACATTTAAAAGATTAGCTAGAGGAAGGAAAAAAAAGGCACTGTTGCTAGGCAGACCCCAGGAGACAACACAGAGCCAGCAGTTCCAACAATAAACACCAGAGGGCACCCCAACACAAGAAAACAGGAACCATGACTTCCAAGGCAAAAATGGAGGCAGAGGAGCAAATCAAAGAAGCAGACCACAGGCGACACATGGAAAAAAGGGAAAAAGAGGTGGAGCTGAAAGAAAGGGAAGAAAACATCAAACTGGCAGCCCATAAAAGAGATCAAGAAGCCAAAGATGCAGCCCACCAACGAGAACTGGAAAAACAACAAAAACAGAGTGAAGAGAGGGAAAAAGAGAGAAAGTATGAAATGGACTTGGCGCGGGCCAGGCAGGATGCTCCAGCCAATCCTAACAACCCTCCTCCAATGATTGTTCCACATCACAGGAAATTTCCCACCTACAAGGCAGGTGATGACACTGAGGCCTTCTTAGAAAATTTTGAAAGGACCTATCTTGGGTACAGCATCCCTGAAGACCAGTACATGGTAGAGCTGAGGTCACAGCTCAGGGGACCCTTAGCAGAGGTGGTGGCTGAAATGCCAAAGGACAGAATGAACGATTATAAACTGTTTCAAACCAAGGCCAGATTCAGAATGGGGATAACCCCGGACCATGCCCGTCGGCGTTTCAGAACCCAAAAGTGGAAACCAGATGTGTCATTTCCCAGACACGCCTACTACGCTGGGAAAAATTATGAGGCCTGGATATCAGGAAACAATGTTAAATCTTTGGACGAACTGCACCTCCTCATACAAATGGAGCAGTTCTTTGATGGTGTTCCTGAGGACATAACACAGTACATACAAGATGGAAAACCCAAAAGTCTCACCGAGGCGGGGGAGATTGGAGCCAAATGGATGGAAGTGGCAGAAAGCAAGAAAGCTACTGTCAATGGGAATGAATACCCCAGGGGGCACACCGACAATAAACCCTACAACTGAAGGCAGCCAAAGACCCCACCTGCAACCCAAGGAAAGCCACAGACGCCCTATTCTTCCACCTCACCAGTCTCCAGTAACTCACCTCGACCCAGTGACCAGTCAGCTGGAAGATGCTTTAAGTGTAATGAACTGGGACATATAAAGGCCAACTGCCCAAAGAACCCCAACCGAGTGCAAGTCATTACATCACCATCACCCAAAAGATCCCCAGGCCCAGATGCCTCTCAAATACCCTTAGAGCGAAGGGAAAATTTGAGAGTGGGCGGAAAGAAGGTTACTGCGTGGAAAGACACGGGGGCACAAGTGTCAGCTATCCACCAATCCTTCGTCGACCCCAAATTCATCAACCCAGAGGCCCAAGTGACAATTTACCCCTTCATGTCACAAGCTGTAGACTTGCCTACAGCTGAACTGCCTGTCCAGTACAAAGGCTGGTCAGGAAGGTGGACTTTTGCAGTCTATGACAATTATTCCATCCTCATGCTACTGGGGGAAGATCTGGCCAACCAGGTGAAGCGGGCCAAGAGAGTGGGAATGGTTACACGTAGCCAAACCAGGCAAGCTTCCCGACCCATTCCTGTTCCTGAGCCGTCCACTGAGGCCCCGTCTGTGTTACCAGACACCCAGACAGAGGTAGTGGACCCAGATCCCATACCAATAACTGAAACAGCCGCAGTGACTCCAGTCCCAGACCAGGCACTGGAAAAGCAGCCAACACCAGAATCGGTGCCAGCACTGACGACAGTGCTTGCAAATCCATCTTCAACCCCAACACCAGAGGGCGCCAGCGAGCCTGACCTGGCAGAAGCAGCAGACAACCACACCCAAGAGGCTCAGCCAGAGCCTGAAATAACCCCTGGTGCACCAGCGGAGAGCGGTTCACCAGCAATGGAAACAACCCCATCACCTACATCGCTTCCAGACGGACCAAGCCCAAGTCCTCAGTCTGAGGAAGAACTGGTGTCCCCAGCCTCAAGGGAACAGTTCCAGACTGAGCAGGAAGCAGATGACAGCCTTCAGAAAGCTTGGGTGGCGGCACGGAGCACCCCACCGCCTCTCAGCTCTTCTAATCAATCCCAATTTATTGTAGAACAAGGACTTTTATACAAGGAGACTCTTTCTGGTGGACACCAGAAAGACTTGCAGCTGCAAAAACAGTTGGTGGTTCCAACTAAGTACAGGGAAAAGCTCTTAAGCTTAGCCCATGATCATCCCAGTGGCCATGCTGGGGTGAACAGAACCAAGGACCGATTGGGGAAGTCCTTCCACTGGGAGGGGATGGGCGAGGACATTGCCAAGTATGTCCAGTCTTGTGAGGTATGCTAAAGGGTGGGAAAGCCCCAAGACCAGGTCAAGGCCCCTCTCCAGCCACTCCCCATAATTGAGGTCCCATTTCAGCGAGTAGCTGTGGATATTCTGGGTCCTTTCCCAAAATAGACACCCAGAGGAAAGCAGTTCGTACTGACTTTTGTGGACTTTGCTACCCAATGGCCGGAAGCAGTAGCTCTAGACAACACCAGGGCTAAAGCTGTGTACCAGGCCCTAACTGACATTTTTGCCAGGGTAGGTTGGCCCTCTGACATCCTTACAGATTCAGGATCTAATTTCCTGGCAGGGACCATGAAAGAACTATGGGAAACTCATGGGGTGAACCACTTGGTTGCCACCTCGTACCACCATCAAACCAATGGCCTGGTGGAAAGGTTTAATGGAACTATGCGGGCCATGATACGTAAATTCGTCAATGAACACTCCAATAATTGGGACCTAGTGTTGCAGCAGTTGCTTTTTGCCTACAGGGCTGTACCACATCCCAGTTTAGGGTTTTCACCATTTGAACTTGTGTATGGCCATGAGGTTAAGGGGCCATTACAGTTGGTGAAGCAGCAATGGGAGGGGTTTACGCCTTCTCCAGGGACTAACATTCTGGACTTTGTAAGCAACCTACAAAGCACCCTCCGAAACTCTTTAGCTCTTGCTAAAGAAAACCTAAAGGATGCTCAGGAAGAGCAAAAGGCCTGGTATGACAAACATACCAGAGAACGTTCCTTCAAGGTAGGAGACCAGGTTATGGTCTTGAAGGTGCAACAGGCCCATAAGATGGAAGCATCATGGGAAAGGCCATTCACGGTCCAAGAGCACCTGGGAGCTGTTAACTACCTCATAGCATTTCCCAATTCCTCTCTAAAACCCAGAGTGTACCATGTTAATTCTCTCAAGCCTTTCTATTCCAGAGACTTACAGGTTTGTCAGTTTACAGTCCAGGGAGATGATGCTGAGTGGCCTGAAGGTGTCTACTATGAAGGGAAAAAAGACGGTGGCGTGGAAGAGGTGAACCTCTCCACAACCCTGGAACGTCTGCAGAGGCAACAAATCAAGCAGCTGTGCACTAGCTTCGCCCCATTGTTCTCAGCCACCCCAGGACGGACTGAACGGGCATACCACTCCATTGACACAGGTAATGCTCACCCAGTTAGAACCCTACCCTACTGGGTGTCTCCTCACGCCCAAGCTGCTATAGAATGGGAGATCCAGAACATGCTACAGATGGGTATAATCCGCTCATCTACCAGTGCATGGGCATCTCCAGTGGTTGTGGTACCCAAACCAGATGGGGAAATACGCTTTTCCATGGACTACCATAAGCTAAATGCAGTAACTCATCCAGACAACTGTCCAATGCCACGCACCGATGAGCTATTGGAAAAGTTGGGATGTGCCCAATTCATATCTACAATAGACTTAACCAAGGGGTACTGGCAAGTACCGCTAGACCAACCTGCCAAGGAAAGGTCAGCATTCATCACCCATGTGGGGGTGTATGAATTTAATGTCCTTCCTTTCGGGCTGCGAAATGCACCCGCCACCTTCCAGAGGCTGGTAGATGGTCTACTAGCAGGACTGGGCGAATATGCAGTTGCCTACCTCGATGATGTGGCCATCTTTTCTGACTCCTGGCCCGAACACCTAGAACACCTGGAAAAGGTCTTTGAGCGCATCAGGCAGGCCGGACTAACTGTTAAGGCCAAAAAGTGTCAAATAGGCCAAAACAGAGTAACTTACCTGGGACACCAGGTGGGTCGAGAAACCATAAACCCCCTACAGGCCAAGGTGGATGCTATCCAAAAGTGGCCTGTCCCAAAGTCAAAGAAACAGGTTCAATCCTTCTTAGGCTTGGCCAGGTACTATAGGTGATTTGTACCACACTACAGCCAAATCGCTGCCCCACTGACCGACCTGACCAAAAAGACCCAGCCGAATGTAATTAACTGGACTGATGAGTGTCAAAAGGCCTTTACCCAACTTAAGGCAATGCTCATGTCTGACCCTGTGCTAATGGCCCCGGACTTTGACAAGCCATTCCTAGTAACCACAGATGCATCTGAGTGTGGTATAGGAGCAGTTCTCATGCAGGAAGCAACGGATCACAACTTCCATCCTGTCGTGTTTCTCAGCAAGAAACTGTCTGAGAGGGAAAGTCACTAGTCAGTCAGTGAAAAGGAATGCTACGCCATTGTGTACGCCCTGGAAAAGCTACGCCCATATGTTTGGGGACGGCGGTTCCAGCTACAAACTGACCATGCTGCGCTACAGTGGCTTCATACTGCCAAGGGGAACAACAAGAAACTTCTTCGTTGGAGTTTAGCTCTCCAAAATTTTGATTTTGAGATTCATCACATTTCAGGAGCTTCTAACAAAGTAGCTGATGCACTCTCTTGTGAAAGTTTCCCAGAATCCAGTAGTTAAAAAGTGTTCTTAAAATGTGAAAGTCTTGTAGTTTACATACTTAGTAGTATATGTAAAGATGCATGTGTTGTATTAATCTGTTTATTTTAAAGTTCTAGGAAGAAATCACCGCCAGTGAGGTTCCCCACTGTCTGCAATTTGGGGGGCGTGTCATAAACAGATAGCTAAGGGTTAACGTTCTTTTACCTGTAAAGGGTTAACTAAAAGTGACCTGAAACACCTGACCAGAGGACCAATCAGGAAACAAGACTTTTTAAAATCTGGGTGGAGGGAAGTTTTAGGTGTAAGTTCTTTGTTCTTTGTCTTGGTTTGGTGACCCTCTCGGCTCTGAGAGTGATCTTTCTATCTCCAGGCTTTCTAATCTTCTGTTTCCAAGTTGTAAGTACAAGGATAGTAAGACAATAGGTTTATATTGTTTTTTTGTATTTACATGTGTGTAGTTGCTGGAATGTGTTAAATTGTATTCTTTTTGGATAAGGCTGTTATTCATTTTTTCTGTTAAGCAATTGACCCTGTATATTGTCACCTTGATACAGAGACCAATTTTATGTCTTTTTCTTTCTTTTTATATAAAGCTTTCTTTTTAAGACCTGTTTAAGTGTTTTTCACTGGTTAAGGCTAAGAAACGAAGGGAGGGGGAAAATCTCTTTGTGTTAGATTTACTAAGCCTGACTTTGCATACCCTCTGGGTGAGGGGGGAGAGAGATTAGATCTCTTGGTACTTGTGTTTCAAGGACTTGAAGCAGGGAATCTTCCAGAGTACCCAGGGTGGGGAAATCTGGGAGGAGGTAAAGAGGGTGGAATCTCTTTGTTTAGATTCATGGAGCTTGAATCTGTATATCTCTCCAGGAACCCAGGGAGGGAACACCTGGAGGGGAAGAGGGAGAAGGGAAGTGGGTTATTTCCCTTTGTGGTGAGACTCAGGGCATCTGAGTCTTGGGGGTTCCCCAGGGAAGGTTTTGGAGAGACCAGAGTGAGCCAGACACTGGAATTTTTCTGGCTGGTGGCAGCGATATCAGATCCAAGCTGGTAATTAAGTTTGGAGGTTTCATGCTAGCTTCTTATGTTCTGAACTCTAAGGTTCAGATCTGAGTAGGAGAGTTATGACAAGTTGTCATGTGGAAAAGGGTGTAGCTGCAAGCACATAATCCCAGCATGTTCAGGAGCTCCAGGAGGCTTTCTGTCTCCCTGGGATGAGGCAGAATGCAGCTCCTTATTATCCACTGGATCTCAAAAGCGAAAAAACAGCCCAAAGCAAGTAAAGTACAGTTTTATTTTGCAGACTGTGACATATCTTGAAACTGGTGTCTGAAAGGAAACTGAAGAGAGCAGAATAGCTAAAGTCTTTTGTTTTCCCCTCCAGGTGCCACCATAAGTGTGATCATTGATATTGATATCAATATTTCAGTGATTGTTTCTGCCCTGATTGCAATTATATACACCCTGGTGGGTGGACTCTACTCAGTGGCCTATACTGATGTGGTTCAGCTCTTCTGCATCTTCCTAGGGCTGGTGAGCTTGCTCATTTATATTATGTTGTTGTGGTGGTCTTGCTCTGGAAAATGGGTCAAATCCAGAGGCCCAGAGCCCAGCCTAAATGGCCGATTGGGAACTAAGTATGGTCACTGGGTGTGGGGAGAAGAAATCCTTCCTCTCACCATGCTGCCAAGCAGTGTGGTTCTGCAGAGATATTACTGCAGCAGTATAAAGTGGCCTTTCACAGACCCAAAGAGCTTCTGCTCGAAGGAGGACTGGAAGATTCTCACAGCAGTGGATCTACACGCCTGTCCTATAACCAACCAGTCCTGCACCTCTTCCTCATGCAAAGCCTCCACATCCAGAACTACTCCCGTTTGATTCCAGAGGGACCTCTGTGAGCACAAAGCTGCATTTATGCCAGTGAGCCCATACACTGACACCGTGTAGGAGTCTGAAGGAGGGACACAGGACTCTATTCTCCGGCTCATTCCATCCTTTTAAACCATTCAGGCAATGCCAAACCTCTTGTATTTCCTCAGTTGGGATTGCACCTGGTATAGGGGAGTCCCAGCTGATGTAGTCACCTCCCTCCCAGCAGCCTATCGCACAGAGGGTGAAGAAGTGCAAGAGAGTGAGCAGCCAGAGAGGGGACTGCTTCAGAAATCCCCAGCTGGCATATGGTCCCTAGGGCACCATAGCCTTCAGGCACAGTTCAGAGCAGTCTCTAGACTGTCGTAAACTATGCCAGGGTTTGGGATTAGGGCAGAGAATTACTGAATCCACTAATCCATTACTGAATTTCCAGAGAAACTCCTCCCTTTCTGTGCAGTTCAACATAAACTGGATGCAGCAAAGAATCTGCCCTTTAATCATTGTATGTGTGTATGGTACATACAACAGCTACATTAGACGAACATTATTAAGATTGCAAAGTCAAACATTCAATTCTTAAAAAGCAACAGAGAGTCCTGTGACACCTTTAAGACTAAAAGATGTATTGGAGCATAAGTTTTCATGGATGAATACCCACTTCATCAGACGCATGTAATGGAAATTACCAGAGGCTGGTATTCACCCACAAAAGCTAATGCTCCAATACATCTGTTAGTCTTAAAGGTGCCACAGGACTCTTTGCTACTTTTTAAGAATTGAATGTTTGACTTTGCAATCTTAATAATGAGAGCACAAGAGAGACAGGCTCCCTGTTCTCAGTTCAGGTGCCCAGACCTAGACTCAGCACAACTCACAGCACCCAGAGCATCAATTGAAAGGAAGGTGCTGATTAGCTCTGGGCTGGAGCATGCCCCGTGTGGATAGAATCTTCAGAGATTTTAGTTCCTACAATCTAAGAAGATCCTACTGAGAATATGTGAATTGTGATTTTTCTAAAGCTTGGAACTTGACTAAATTTGAGCAGAATGTCATGGGGATGAACAAGGCACATCCCTGGGGCAAACACCAGCCCCTCTTGCCAAATTTCAAGTGACTGCTCCAACAACAGGGACATGCAGATGGTTTCATTTTCCTAAAGGGGACTCAGCTTTCAAAAGTTTGGGAAACATTGATTTATGGCATAATTCCCTCTTATCTACATACATTTGGTTTTTATGTGTACCTACCTTTTGTGCCAAACTTTCCACTGGCATAACTCTGTGGACTTCAGTGCTGTGGCGGATTAGCCACTGGGCCAATGGGGCCCCTGCACAGGAGTGCCAAGCAGGCAGGTGGGGGTGAGCCCCTGCGCCCTAACCCCATGTCCTTGGCAGGACCACCAGGCGAGCAGGGGAGTGGGGGAGCTGCAGGCGGAAGGGGTGGGGAGGGGCCTCCACTTGCTCTGGCCCAGGGCCCCACAAAGCCCAACAAAGAATATGATTCTCTTATGATTAAACTCGGCATTTGAGCTAAAGCACACAGCATGAAGAAAAATGCCGAGTACATTTTTCATACAATAATTTCATAATCTTTGCACAGACTGTTACATTCAATAAAATGTCTCTCTTTGGTTATAGTGGATCAGTGTTCCGTTTGCAATGTCACATCCTGCAGTTAAAAACATTGGATTCACAGCTGCGCAGAAAGAGTCTTGGCTTGGATCCATTGAATCACTTGATGTCTACTCATGGCTTGACAACTTCTTTTTACTGGTAAGTAATGCCTTGTATGAGAGAATAAAGCATTTAATCATTCATAGTGTATTGCCATGTGACGTGTAAATGTAAAGTGGCTAATTAAAAGTTGCCAGTAAACTGTGCAAGGATGTTTTTAACTTCTTCACTGCTGATGAATATACCAGCTATATCGTGATAGTCAATTGATTTCAATGAAATTTCAGTAGAATATGGCAGCAGAGCAACAGAAGTAAAGGGCCATCAATTAAACAGTTAAATATTGTTTAGCTAAAAGAGTAGACCTAGTTACAGTTAAGGAATAGAATAGGGATATGATTTAACAGCTGGCATTCTTGCCAGAGCATTATATTGTAGAAGGCAATAAATGCTATATACAGCTGATTAAAGATGCCACAGTTGTAGGTGAATAAGAAAACCTTGGATGGATGGACAGACAAATGCATGCCAGAGTGAAACTGAGTTTAATATTTGCAAAATCCATTTAATATAGGAACTGCTGGTAACTCCATGTATTCTTAAGTTTGCCCAACACTTTGTATTATAATATCCTTCTTTTCAGTTGCTTATAACTTTGGACAGATAATTTTCCATTCCAGGTGAATGCCTCAGGCTGAATGAATTTATTTATTTATTTATCAAATCTCAGCCAAAATGGTTCAGCTGTTTCTGAGAATGGAGTTAGAAAATACATGGGGGTTTTTTTTGCCTATATTAAAAGATTCTGCCAACCTTTCCTTTGAGAAACCAAGCACCCCCATGCTTTAAAGCAGGAACTTGGAATTTGATGCCCTGCATGCCAAGGATGTGACTTTTGCTATCCCTCTGAAAATCAGGCAAATTTGGCCAAGCTGGGGAAGGAGTAGAGGAATAGAACATATTACTCAAGGGAAAGAGGCTTGTATGGTGGTTCTGAAGGTACCAATCCTGTTGATGGCCCACGAGGTTGTCAATATGGTGCCACATGATGGAATTTCTGTTTCTCCATTTGCTTTTTTTTTAAACATAGGAAGTTACATGCATAAATACGAAAAAACTGTTAAAAAAACACCATTAAGACTGTAAAGCCAAACATTCAAAAACGAAGAAATGTCAGAATTAAGGTAGCCTGTGCAACCTTAATTGGGCCACTTTGTGTGTATGCATTATGATAACAGTTAACTATATGATCACATGCTACCTTTTCCACAGGACCCCTGCCACACTCAGTGCACAGGATGGATCATGCTCAATTAATGAGCAATTGTTTAATAGTTTTTTTTTCTTTGTTCAGTGTGTAACCCCATTCCTTATATTTTGGACACTATTCAGACCCTGTTCTCAAGACAGACTTGACATTGCAACTTTAGTAATGTGCTTTTAATGTAGATTTTTGTGTGTCATTTTAAATTTACTCAAACATGATTCCTGTTATTCAACAAGATAGAAGAAGAGATGCACCATTTTTAAAAGAAAAAATATTGTTTCTCTACCATTATGATGGTTTAAAAGCTTGTGCCACTGCTTTCTTAGACTTTCAATTGATATTACTTTGACTGCATGGCTTAGAAGAATTATTTGAGGACTGGGTTGAAAGTACATAGTTGCATGATTTGGAGGTCTAAAACATATGTCAAATACAAAGAAATGTTCATTTCAAATCCCACTGGTGCCTAAGGTAGACCTTGTTGGCTTTAAGAAGGTGCTCTGTATGTCAATTCTCCATCTATGAAATTAGTTGATAATATTTCCTAATCTTTTTTGTAAGGCTTAATTAGTATTTGTGATGCTCATTGAGATCTTTGGATGACTGGTGAAGTGCAAAGTATTAATGATAATTATTCAAGGGAATGGCCTGCACAGAAAAGGAGAGATGTAATTACACATCAAAAGATTTCAGTGTTATTTGAGATGGTGAAAGTATTCAATCGTTATTGGTTGTGCCTGTTGAAATTTTCGAGAGTATATATAATTGAGATAGTAACAACACTGGATAGGAGCAGATTATTTGTGTTTCTTGTTACGGTGTATATTAATATATCAAAGAAAACCTTAGTAAACCAGAAATGATAGAATATTGTTTATTGTACTTGCAGATGTTAGGAGGAATCCCATGGCAAGCATATTTTCAGCGAGTTCTTTCTTCTTCATCTGCCACATATGCTCAAGTATTATCCTTTCTGGCAGCTTTTGGCTGTCTTGTGATGGCCCTTCCTGCGATACTCATTGGTGCAATAGGAGCATCAACAGGTAAATGACTGACCACAGTGAATGTAACTATGGCTATCAGTGTGTGAAAACCCTTATAGAGTGTGTGTTCAGTATAATCCAGCCAGGTAATATCATTAAACTTCTCCTGATTTCCTTTACACAAGAATAGACCTGAATGTAACTGTATAGAACATTCTTCTGACTCACAGTGTCCTGCAGCTCATGTCTAATGATGTAAATATTTAATATATTTTGAATACACTCATGAACTACCTATTGTAAATGTATAAAACTACCTTCTATTGAATGGAATCAGAGCAAGTTAATTGTGTGTGTCATAGACCTTATGCAAATACCATCTAACAGAGATTCTACTATTGTTCAAGTGGTACAACCGTGTGCTATTACAGCTGGAATTTTGTCCCTGTTGCTGCCATTATTTCGCCTTTCCTAGATGTTCACAGACTTGGTACAAAATTTTAGTCTGAGTTCCATCCTGATATTAGCTATTTATTATTAATAATATAATTCCTGTTTATATTGCCTAGGAGCCAGTCAATGATCATGGACCCATGTTGTTAGGCATTGTGTAAGCATAACAAAATTATATTTCCTATTCCAAACACCTGGGCAGTGGCTATGTAGGTAAAGCCACCTGATGTTCAGCAATCGCTGACACATATCCTGGGCCATTCCTTCCTTCTACTCCAGTTCAGAATGGCCCAGGAAATGGCAGGAAAGGTGGTTGCTCTTATTGTTGCACTGCTCTCTAGGGAAGTCTGAGGTCTTAACACATCATGCTGTGCTGCCCCAGGGAAGTGGTCAATGCAGAACAGTGATGTGCAGCACCAAGAATCTGTTTTCTGTGATGCTGCTAATGACTGGGAGGAGTTGGGGGCAGAAGACCTTTCCTAGACTGAGCCTCATGGATGATGGGGATAGTCCAGTGCACTGATTTCAAAGAGTCAGACGATGGCAGCAGGCTATGTGGGCACCCAAAAGATTCCAGGCAGTCAGGAAGGTTTGAGGGCCACTGCATCAGAACATAGCAACAAAAAAGAAAGGGACCTTTCGGGTGCAGAGGTTAGTGGGGACGGCGCTAGCACAACTCATTAGTTTCATTGTGAAATCAGCGAATTTAGTAAGGTATATTTGGAGTGTTCATTCTGAAATGAGCCCACCCCTCCAACTGAACCTCAGCTGGTACAAACCCCCTGCAAAGCAGAACAGTTGGTTTAGATTTGCTGCGACCATCTGAACCCAAATTGGCAAGGTTTGCATAGTCCCAATGAGCAGGAATGAACATGACAATATGCACTGGCTCACTGATTATTCACAAAGGCAAAGAAGTCAATATGTATCCTACACAATCAGTTACATATATATGTATATATATTTGTATTACAGATTGGAACAAGACTATGTATGGTTTACCAGACCCCACAGAGAGGCAAGAAGCAGATATGATTTTACCAATTGTGCTTCAATATCTTTGTCCTGTCTATATTTCTTTCTTTGGCCTTGGTGCAGTATCTGCTGCTGTAATGTCATCAGCTGACTCTTCAATCTTATCAGCAAGTTCTATGTTTGCTCGAAACATTTACCAACTTTCATTTCGACAAAATGTAAGATTAAATTTCAATTTATTTTTGTAATGAAAAGGGCTTGGGGAGACTTTCAAAGTGACACTGAAAATTTTCTCCATTTATTTCTATCTCTAGTAAGATAAAATGTAACATTTCTCTTATTACAGTATATTAAATGAAGAAAATGAAAAATCACAGAAATCCTGGTGATTATGATTAATTGCATAGGTGAAGAAGTAACATCTGCTGAAACTGCATTTAGCTCTATTCATGATGTTACAATATACTTGAACAATTCCTAATTCTTATTGTCAGTACAAGTTTTATTAAATCATTAACTATGAGACATTTTCAGAACACCAATTAACATAAAAAATGCTTAGAAATCATTTGACAAATTGAAATTGAGCAGAATGATCTATAGCTTAAAAGCCTGTCAGTGTAAATGAAGTGATATGTTCTCACATCAGCAGATTGTTTCATGATGTGCTTATTTTTAAAATTAAGTTCTGTCTACTTGTTTTTTTTTTGTGCACTATATTAAACTATTTTTCCCTAAAGCTGCAAAAAATTGAATTTTTTTTCTTCTTACATGCTATGTATCTTGCTAAATCTTTCACAACATCTGATTATTCAAAATCATGCAAAATCCTTTGATTTTTCAGTCTTGTGTGTGATCTAATCATAATAAAAGTCATACATGCATTACTATGGAAAACTAACACCTTTTTTTCTTTTTTCTTAGGCTTCAGACAGGGAAATAATTTGGGTCATGCGAATCACTATTTTTGTCTTTGGAGCAGCAGCGACAGCAATGGCACTGCTAGCTAAGTCAGTTTATGGACTCTGGTATCTCAGTTCTGATCTTGTTTACATCATCATCTTCCCTCAACTCTTATGTGTGTTATTTATCAAAGGAACCAACACTTATGGTGCCATTGCAGGGTATTTGTTTGGCCTCCTTCTCAGAATTACTGGAGGAGAACCATACCTCTACCTTCAGCCCTTGATCTTCTATCCTGGTTACTACGCAGATAAAAATCATATATACGTCCAGCGCTTCCCATTTAAAACACTTGCTATGCTCACCTCCTTCTTCACTAATATTGCAGTCTCCTACCTAGCAAAATATTTATTTGAGAGTGGTTCTTTGCCACCAAAATTAGACTTCCTTGATGCTGTTGTTGCGAGGTACAGTCAAGAAAACATGGACAAAGCAACTCTTGTAAAAAGTGACAATATTATATTAAATGAGCTTGCACCAGTGAATCCTCGGTGCAGTTTGACTCTGAACTCAGCTTTCACAAATAAGGAGGCCTTCAGTGATGTTGATTCAAGTCCAGAGCTATCCAATGCTGAAGATAACTTGGTGACCAACACAAAGTGAAATTCTGCTTTCACATAAAATGCAGTGCAACAGGGTATCCCATCATGAATGGTAAGAGGCATTTTAGCAGAAGAAAAGCAGGGACCAGGAATAAAATGCCACTGCACAATTCTTTAAATCACTTCTATGAGAGTGGGAGCCCGTGAAATAAACTGTTGTATTTTATTATCAAACTTGTTGCGTTGAGATATAGAATATCAAACGAAGGATAAATTCTGCATCTCCCCCCTGCACCATGCAAACAGATCTTGATACTACAGAATTTAATAAATATATAAAACACAAAATATATGTAACAAAAAACAGTGAAAACTATTTAGGTCAGCCAGTATATAAAGATACTTGACATTTGTATTCAGTCATCTGTGAGATTATGATATGGTCACTCTAAAATAATGAGCAGTCAACATTATATTGGCACTAACTCAAAAATATATTGTCACTACTGTAAGTGATTCATTGCTAATTATCAGGTTGCTTGAACAAGTGATAATTAACAATCTTTCTTGCTTTTTCTTATAACAAATTTCGTAAAAATACATCCAGTATTTTATTATTTGAATTAAGTGTGTGATTAACAATAAGTTCCTTATAGGAGGGTTAAATGTGTTATTCTTACAAAAGGTTAAAAAAGATATCACTATTTTAAAGTGGTGTTATCTTATACAATATGCAAGATAACCTTAAATAAAATACATTACTACAGATGCCTTCCCTGTCTAGCTCTGAGAGGCTGTCACCAATAGAAGATAAAAAACTTGTTTATTAAAAAAATAAAAGCAATAAATTGAGTTGAAAATTAAGCTCTGAGTGAAGTAACGGGAATTTATGCTTTCTAGACGTAAATACAGTTTTGCAGTTGTGATAAAAGAAACAATTTTTTCACTCAGTGTCAAAATGAATATTGGACATAAACAGTCTGTTGGTGTGGAAATGGAACAGTGCAGAGTCCATTAACAGTATGGGGAGTCAAGAGGGCTGGATGGAATATGGGGGTAGGAAATCTGTAGAAAATTTTGACTTTTCATCAACAAAACAAAACTTTTTCAAACAAAAAATGCAATCTATTTTATTTGGGGGGCTGCTGTGAAACGTCTATGGAAAGTGGACATGTGGAAAAATTCACTTTGTTGAAAACTCAATTTTTTGGGCAGCCGTAGGTGTCAGCCTTCAAGGTCAGAGTAACTAATAGGAAAGGCTAATCCATACACCCAACAGGTGGCACAGTGATGCTTGTCAGCCAAAGGGAGTCCTCTTTTGTTAGAAGGACTGCTATTGGTCAATCCCAATGCCTCTTTGGAACACCAGGATTGGTCAGCAGGTGGATCACACCCATAAAAGATAGCACCAGACTGCAGTTGACCTCTTACTGCTCAGCCCCCTGGCACCGCAAACTAAGAACAAATAAAATTGCAGCCACTTGACCATATCTTAGATGTCTGTGTCTGTTCTTACTGGTACTGGTCCTTCCCAATGGGAGGCCTAACAACTAAATTGCTCTACAATCAAGAGTTACACTCCAGTAATTTTCCAATGATCCTTGTAAAATTAACAGATGACAGAAAAGTGTAAAACTGAAATTCATATTTCCTTATGTTTTGATTACTGGTGACAGTTTTTTATTAACTTTCATGAAACTATGAATTATAGCAGAGAACAGAAAATGTAAGAATAAGTTTTGCTGCTAAAGGAAGAAGCCATCAACTTTTGCATTCAGTGTCAACGTAACTTTCACAAGGTTGATCCTTAATTTTTTTTGCTCCTTTTGTGGAGTTTTAATTCTATCTGTATATTATGTATGTACATAAAATTCATTTTAGAAATGTTAATATTTTTCCAAAAGTCATATTTCAAAAATAACACTGCATCTCAGCTCTGAATGTGCACCTTATGAACTGCAGTACTAAATTTAAAAGAAAAAAGTCAAGCTCTAAGGACTGTAGATCAAAACTAGACCTCCTTCAAATACACACATGGCCCAATGCCAAGTTTCTACCATATGAGTGAGTGGAAGAGCTGATTCAGACCAGTTAAAGGGGCTCCAAAACCTGGGGCATGCACTATGGCATTCTCCATTGGACCGTATAGAAATGGAAGGAGAAGTTACTGGGGTTTGGCCAATGGGTCTATGCACAGCTTAGATCTGCTAGTTCAAAGCCCCCCATTGTCTGACACAGTGAATCATGCCTGTACTTGCAGCCATAATGCAGCTGGCCTGTGCCCTAGCTCCAGGATGAGTTTGAGGACTCAATCTGGCAACCATTTGTAAATGAACTATGCAAAGACTTGATACTTTGGCTCTGTATAGGGGAAGCCAGGATCTTACCCTTCAGGCTGAATCCTAACACCTTCCATGAACTTGGAAGGCCTGAACATAGCAGAACTCCTGAAGATCTGCTGGTTCATGGGGACAACCTGCAGTGAAGTTGTACTGGAGGCAGGGCTGAGCAGAAGATGGAGATTCCATGTCACAAAGGATTTCAAGATTTTGAAAACTGGTTTTGTTCCAAATTGGAATGAAACCCAGCAACTTCTAAATTCTCAGCTAAAGGAAGTTACAAAAATAAAGTTTTGACTTTTTAAATTATATATATTATAATACAGAATTTAAAAAATTCAAAATAAAGCATTGTTTCATAATAAAAATCAAAGTTTTTCATTCAAAAAATGTTGAAACATCCTGTTTCAACATTATTAAAACTTTTTAAAAAGCTTTTTGTCTCCTAAGTGAAATTTCACTGAAACCAGCACAAATGTGTTTCAGTTTCAACAGCACTGCATTCGCTGATGGAAAATGGTTTCGTCAGCGTTTTCCCAACTAGTTCTAAATGCGAGATTCCACATCTGTTGCTCTCTGAGTAGCATTATTCCATGGCATCTCAGTGCAGTAGGGGTGCAGAGAGCCATTGAACCAAACTGTAAACCCAGTATATAATGGAAACAACTTCAAGCCAGGGGGTGTGGCAGCACCCTCAGCACCTCTAGTTCCAGCACCTATGGCAGACGGGGAAGGATAGTCTGGAGTGTGGGCATTGGTTCTACAACTCTGCCAATCCACAGAACAAACCTACATGCTTGCATAGAAAGGAGTTATAGAAACTGCAGAGGGACTGTACGGATGCGCTCCATCAAGTGTGGGAAGATTCCAAGGTCCCTACAGAAAACTCTAGCATAATGCCTCTCTACACAGCTTGATCTACACTACAAACTTAGGCAGGTATAACTACATCTTTTAGGGATGTGGAAAATCTACACCCCTGAGCGACATAGTATACCAGCCTACCCCCGGCATAGACAGTGCTATGATGACAGGAGGGCTTCTCCCGTCGACATAGCTGCTGCCTCTCAGGGAGGTAGAGTACCTGTGTTGATGGGAGAAGCTCTCCAGTACACTTGTGCCACTTCAGCATTGGAAGTGTAGACAAGCCCCAAGACTTTTTGCCTTAGTTCAGTGTATCTAACATTAGAGAACAAAGATGTGAATAAAAGTAAGGGCCATACCCGAACCTTGACTTTTGTGAAAAAAAATCCATTGACTTTCTGATGTTTCTTTCCTAGTTTTGCATTTTGTAGGCAGTAGTACTAAATCCTCTATACAATCAATAGGGCAAAATTATGGCATAAGTTCATTTTCAGACACTGAGGTCATAATTTCTAGGCGTACCATTGTGAGTAAAGTATTCTTATCATGATTGTATGCTTTATTTTCATACTCTTAAAATTACTGTGGAAAACATGCTTATTTGGTAGCTTTGTAGAACTTTCTGCATGAGGTTTGTTCATAACATCCAGCTTATTACATAGACATGATGTCAAAAATGAATACAAGTAATCTATGAACTATTATTATGTCTATAGCTGTCCACATAGGATGATATGTGTATTATAAATAAATTAATCTTATGTGAACCTGAACTGAATGTAAACTTTAAGTGAATCAAGTATGGCAACAGTCAGATTTAGCCTTTTATTTTCATATAGTACAATAATTTAGGATTGAAAATATAAATATCACAGAAATAAAATGGTCATTTATTTTGCCTTCTACTCGTTAAGATCATTTGAACAAGTACAATGTGCAATTAGGCAGTAAATTACTGTAAGTCTGCTATTTAACAGGGTAGTATTTGTGTCTATTGTTATAAAATGTATATTTTTGTCTGTGTCAGAAATATTATATTAAAACTCTATACCTAACAAGTCAACCAAGAACCATACTATAGATGTCTATGTTTTAACTGCGTCAGTACTATATTAAATAGTGCCCAGGTAATTCAGGAAAATATTGTCTAGTTTTGGCTCTGTTTTTGTCCATCTATTAAAAACAAATATAAATTTATTTTATTATCAAGCAGAGTAAATTGTGTTTGCTTTATATACAATATATAGAACCTCAGAAATAAATCGTCCTACAACTGGAACACTCATAAAGACCCAGGGAAGCTGCTGATCCTCACTTTTTTTCACTTTACTTTGGCAGGGCCAGATTAAGGCATATGCACTGTAAACTCAGGCCTAGGGCTCTGGTTCCTGCAGTCATGGGGTTACACCAGAATCTAATCTTTCTTTTTTAAAGTAGCTTTCGATTCCTTGTGGTTGTGAAGGAAGGCTTGAAAACATGAACCCGATGAGTGTAACTAATGCCGTGTTATCTGCTTGATTCTGCAGACAGCCTGCAACCATAGCTCTGAAACGTGTGACCTGCCCCATTCATTTTAACACAGTATTAATTCCCAGAGCCATTGCTCTGTGGGGCCCTGTCAGTACCAATTCAACAGAAGACTCTGTGTGTAGCAGGAAGAGAAGAGTGCAGTGGGCTTGGCCTTCTCATCCAAGCAGAACCTCACTCCGCAACTGCTAGAAAAATATATAAATATAAATATAATTGGAGATATACCTATCTCCTAGAACTGGAAAGGACCTTGAAAGGTCATGAAGTCCAGCCCCCTGCCTTTACTAGCAGGGCCAAGTACTGATTTTGCCCCAGATCCCCAAGTGGCCCCCTAGGTGATCCTCCTGCTCCTGTCTCCTTTGCTCTAGAGGATGAGATGTCACTGCTACTGCCCCTGCTGTTGGTGGAGGGCAAAGCGGGTAACTCATGCCACTGTTCTGCCTCACTGAGAGAGGGGTGGGCCAGCCCTGTCACACCATCTGGCAAATGGAGCCACAGCTGGCGGGTGGAGCCACTGGAGTGCAGTGGGTCATGCTGTGTGCCTAGATTCCTGGATTACCTACATCCAGTCCTGGTAATCTGGAGTCTAAATCTGCTGTCCTTACGCAGTGAGAAGTTTGCCTAAGCAAGGACTGCAGGTTAGCCCCATTTGTGGAAAGATGAGCAAAAAACCTGACAGTCTGAATGAAGTGGAAATCCAAAGTATTCTGTTGGGGTTCTTTTGTTTTTGTTTTTGTTTTTTAAAAGGAGAGTGAGGGGGATTAAAACTGTTTCATCTTTTTTTTCAGCTTTACAAAGGTGGGTAGCAATAGTATCTCCATTTTACACAGGAAGAAACTAAATGATAGAGAGTCGGATTTTCAATAGCATTTAGGCACCTCTTACTCCCTTGGAAATCAATGAGAGTTAGGCACCTAAATTGCTTAGGCACTTCTAAAAATCCCACTAATTCCTATTGATTTCAAGGGGAATTAGGGTCCTAACCTGCTTAAGCTCTTCTGAAAATCCTAGTAGGCACCTATCTGCATCTCTAGGCACCTTTGAAAATGTGGCCCAGAGACACTGAGACTAAGATTAAGTCACTGATTTGTTCATCCAGCTTTTGGAAAATGTACAGGATGCACCTGGATCACAGGCTGAAACAACTGGCTAGGATTACAAGAATGTTGGTACCCTGTATGACAGGTTTCAGAGTAGCAGCCGTGTTAGTCTGTGTCCGCAAAAAGAACAGGAGTACTTGTGGCACCTTAGAGACTAACAAATTTATTTCAGCATGAGCTTTCATGAGCTACAGCCCACTTCTTGGGATGCATCTAATAAATTTGTTAGTCTCTAAGGTGCCACAAGTAGTCCTGTTCTTTTTGCGGTACCCTGTATATATATTTCAATAATACAAGCAATTAATTCAACCTACACAGACAGAAATAGGAGAAAATGTAAACAAGAGACTGTGATGTGCTTTTTTTTAAAGAAAGATCTTTTTTGATGTGTTATATATATATAGTAGGTAAAATGTGATATACATGCCAGTCAGACAGGCAGCAGCCATAGGAAAATTCCAAGACTCTCTATAGGAAAATCTTTGAAAATTATTTTTTACTGGCTAATTTGTAGTGATGTAAAAGTTTTTGGTGAATTTATTAGATTGTAGAGTGGGTCTTATTGCACTACTGGTGATCCTAACAACTACTAAAAACAGAATGCACATGACAAACATGGGAAGACATATTTGGTATACGCACAAACACAAACAAATATGAATACAAACAAATGCACAAATTTTTCTGAAACCTTACAATCCAAAACCAGCATTCTCCCTCCACTTTATGTATATATGAAATTACATGGTCAAATCTACTATAATAGCTGAGGCCTCCCAAATACTTAAAATGGAAATGACCATAACAATATATCACTCTTTCTTGCTTCTCTGCCTGTAAAGATGTAGATTGATTGGTTGTTTGGGAGATTTGGTGCGTGAATGAGAGTGAGTAAAGTGTGTAGGTGTGTGTGCACATAGACTCATAGACTCTAGGACTGGAAGGGACCTCGAGAGGTCATCGAGTCCAGTTCCCTGCCCTCATGGCAGGACTGAATACTGTCTAGACCATCCCTGATAAACATTTATCTAACCTACTCTTAAATATCTCCAGAGATGGAGATTCCACAACCTCCCTAGGCAATTTATTCCAGTGTTTAACTATCCTGACAGTTAGGAACTTTTTCCTAATGTCCAACCTAAATCTTCCTTGCTGCAGTTTAAGCCCATTGCTTCTTGTTCTATCATTAGAGACTAAGGTGAACAAGTTTTCTCCCTCCTCCTGATGACACCCTTTTAGATACCTGAAAACTGCTATCATGTCCCCTCTCAGTCTTCTCTTTTCCAAACTAAACAAACCCAATTCTTTCAGCCTTCCTTCAGCCATGGACTTAAAGTTCAAAGGAAATGGTACTTTCTTGTTCTAACCTAGTGCATAGTGGAAATGTTAGCACTGTCACATGCTGTTATATAGATTGGCAGACAGTATTTAAATATCCTTTTCAATTTTGAATGTAGTGTGTGCAAACACTTCACTAGTGAATATAAAAACTGACAGTGGAGAGGCAAATGATTAAAAAAGAGGCATAACTTTTCATTTACATATTTTTTATTCATTGAACATTTTAAAAAGTTGCTTTCCATCTTTTGTATGCAGCAAGCTGACTTTTTAAGTAAACTATGAATCAGCTGTTTCTTAGAAAATTTCAGATTTCACAATTTCAAATCCAATCCTTATTGAAGTATAGGGATGATAACTCTACAAATACTAACTAGTACTTCCATTAAGAAAAGGAGTAAATTCAGTAGCAGCACAAAGTTTTAATCATGTTAATGTCTTTCTGTATATTGAGGGCTTGATTCTAATTTATACAAAGGTAGATTTACATCATCCTGGCTGTGAAAAGGGGCCTTAATGTGTGTATAAATGAAACTAACACCAACTGAGAATCAGTTCCTGATTTATTATTTTTATTACTCTTTCAAAGTATAAATCAAAATACAGTGCTGGTATCAATGACGTTGAAGCATTAAAGTACATATACTTCTTTGGAAATGGATTGGCACTTTTCACCCAGCTCTTAATAAAGTTTCCTGTAAGTAAAAGGAATTTGATATTCCCAGACAATTTGCTAATGCAATGTAATCAATAAATGCAGCAGTGCTCAGAGCTTGGCACCATATTTTGTATTACTTAGCAGTTTGCATTCATCAATGGGCTAGGATGCTATTAGCATGGTGATTTAAATTAAACTGAAATTCTAAATCAAGCTCAGGTCACTGAAAAGAGTGGGACAACTCTGTTACCCCCTGGTATTCTGCTATCAAGATCTCCATCAGTGTGATCTGGGAACAATACAGGGCCTGCATTAGAATCTTTGGTTGATGATCTTGTTCTGATGCTGGATACTGGTCTAGTGTCCCAGTTGTATTAGATCTGTCAGCAGCCTTTGATAATAGTGACTACAAGGAGGTTTTGACTCTCCTGTGACACTGGGCAGGGATGAATGTAGGGGTGTACATTAGTGTCCCATTCCTCCTTTTCTGGAAAATTGTATAGGATGGTGCAGAGTGGCTGTTCATTCACTCTAAGTATCTGCTTATGCATGGGTCCCTGGGTTTCCATCCCCTCCTGTTCAACTTATTTGCCTCTTGTTGAACTGGAGGGGATGACAGAATGGAAAGGTTATAAGGTGTTTTGTACAGGAACTCCTCACTTAAAGTTGTCCTGATTAACATTGTTTCGTTGTTACATTGCTGATCAATTAAGGAATATGCTCATTTAAAGTTGTGCAATGCTCCCTTCTAATGTCATTTGGCAGCTGCCTGCTTTGTCCACTGCTTGCAGGAAGGGCAGCCCGTTGCAGCTAGCTGGTGGAGGCTTGGAACCAGGGTGGCCAGCAGCCCCCCATCAGCTCCCCCAAGTTCCCTGGGCAGCAGCTGCCCAGCAGGCTATCAATTGCCAGGCACTTCAGCTGTCCCTCACCCCCATTGCCATGTGCTGCTCCTGACCTCTGCCTTGGAGCTGCTCCTGGGAGCCTCCTGCTAGCTGTGCGGGGAGGAAGGAGGGGCTAATGTCAGGGTGTCCCCCTCCCCCCTGCTCCTGCAGCCCGCTTACGCCTTCTCCATATAGAGCAGGGAGGGGACACAGAGGGAGAGAGACATAGAGAACTTGGAGCAGCAGCTGCTGCCTCAACTTCCTGATCCACTTAAAAAGACAATGCACTTAAGAGTGGGTTAGCTTATTTAAAGGGACAGTGTACATCTCTTTCTCTCTCTCTCTCTCACACACAAGGTGTGTGTCTGTCTCTGTCTGCTATGCTTTCTCCCCTCCCTTCTGTTCATGCTGCCTTGTGTGAGAAGCTACATTAACAACAATGTGTTAACCCTTGAGGGCTCAGCCGAGTGCTACTTCATCATTTAGCAGCAAGGCATTCCCTGGGAAATATCCCTCCCTCTTCCACCCTCTAACTTCACCACCAGCCAAGCATCACAATCATCATAGCTGTGAACAGTATTAAATTGTTTGTTTAAAATACATACTGTGTGTGTATCTACGTAGTATATACTTTTTTATCTGGTGAAAAAATATTCCCTGGAACCTAATCCCCCACCCCATTTACATTAATTCTTACGGGGAAATTGGATTCGCTTAACATCATTTCACTTAAAGTTGCATTTTTCAAGAACATAACTACAATGTTAAGCAAGGAGTTACTGTACTGCATTGCTCTGAATATGCTGATAACACGTAACTTTTTGCCTCCTTTTCAAAGATAGATAATATACAGCAGCTTCATCCTTTCTCAGTGCCTAGCCGAGAAAAAGACTTGGATTTGAACTGTTTGAATCTCAATCAGAATATAAGAGATGTGTTACCAGAAAGAAGCAACTCAAGTTGGAGACGGTTGTTATTGCTCCATCTATTGATGGAGTGTGTACACCCTTGCCAAAGCGGTTCATAATCTCAGAAGAGTTATGTCCCCGGCTGCTTGTGGATTCTTAAAAGCCTTGTCTAATCTAGGAAAAAAACTGTTTAAAAAATATATTACAGACTCAGCACAGATGCAATGCTATTGCCTGTGGATTGGGTTATATTTAATACTGAACAGCTCCATAATGCACTCTTTTTATTATTTTTAGATTTTGCACCCAGTAAATCAACACCTTGAATTTCCTCTCAGCATTCAAATTCATCCTTTCCCAACAAGCAGATTCCCATTCCAGCACTGATTAACTGCTGCTGATGTCACTGTAGTCATTAAGGCCCCAAAGCTATGTGTTATTACCATTTAAGAAATGTCCAGGCATGAAGGCCTTTTAGAAAAGCTAGAACGGAGGGCTAAGAGAATAAAAACCCAAGGTCTAACAGCTAGATTTTTTCAATAATCTGAGAAAACTCAGAGCTGCTACAGCCTTTCGCAAGAGGGTACTGCTGGTGAAGCTAAACAGACCTCTTGTTTTTCCCTGTCTGTGAATGATTTAAAAATTAAATTAATATCATATTGATTTATTTTCATTTAAGTGATAATGTGAAGAAGTGAGGCTGATGTTTACAATCCATGCTCATGCTTTCAAGTTAGTGAAATAGAAGCTGTGCTGAAAGAGGCAGCAAATAAAAAGAACTGAAACCAAACAGTGTGTTTATAAGGCCCCTTGGCCAAAGGGTGGAATAATCAGAAAGGTAATTGTTTGATTAATAATGTACAAACTAAGTTTATTCATACATACCGAGATCCCACCATTATTGTTAAAACAAAAACAGAAGTGGAAAATTTATACAGCTGTTCTGGCCTGCTGGAGAAACAAGTTTAAAGAGCATCAGAGAATTTGGAGACACTTTGTATAAATGATGTGAACTTTAGCAACTTTGGACATTTCTGCAACTACTGTAACAGTGTTGATGGAGAAAATGCAACTCATTGCAGGAGTACTGCTTGCTGTAGTTAAAGACAGGAATTAATATTAAGACTCCAATCACATCTGTATTTTTTATATTTCTGCACAGCAGTGAACAATGCGTAGGACTATTGTTTCGAGTGTCCTTTGAATTTTTCTATAGCTTGCATATTTTGCTCCTTATGTATATCAAATATAGATAATAAATTATTATTATTATTTATTAGTAGTTTATTACTAAAACTCCCAAAGGACAAATTATTAGAGCCCCATTGTGTTAGGTGCAGTGCAAACACCTGCTCCAAAGAGTGTTAGGTCTAACAACAGAAGGCATGAATGATGGATGAAGCCGCAAGAGGAGAAGTAGCAGTGGTAGAACCATGCATTCACTACACTCGCACGCACACTTCTTTCGGGTTCTGAATCACTCACATCTTTGTTTTTAAAATCAAGTAAAATATCTCAGCTATCTTCACTTAACACTAAATTGCCCACAGCCCTGCACCTTGTGATATAATTTCCACGTCTGTACTGTAAAATGGTTGTTCAGTGCTGCCATTCTGATTTTGTAGCATCTTCTATTAACAGTGAATACCAATTTTGCACAGGTGTGAATGACTGTACAGCATACAGGGCACTGGAGCGTCAAGTTCAGAGCACTGTAAGTCTAAGCCTTGTTGTACAGTGGACAGGGCACTGGACTGGAAGGAGCTGGATGGGTGTCAGAAAACTGGATTCTATTTATGGTTCTACTACCGACTTGCTGTTCGACTTTGGCCAAATCACTTCACCTTTCCATGCTTCAGTTCCCCCTCTCACCTTGTTTGTCATGTCTAATTAGATTATAAGGTCTTCCAGGCAATGGCTGTGTCATAAACAGATAGCTAAGGGTTAATGTCTCTTTCACCTGAAGCACCTGACCAGAGGACCAATCAGGAAACCAGATTTTTTCAACTTTGGGTGGAGGGAATTGTGTCTCTGAGTCTTTGTTTTCCGTCTGCCTGCTTTCTCTGAGCTTTGGAGAAGTAGTTTCTTTTTTCTAGTCTTCTGTTTCCAAGTGTAAGGACAAAGAGATCAGATAGTAAGTTATATGGTTTCTTTTCTTTGGTATTTGCATGAATATAAGTGCTGGAGTGCTTTGATTTGTATTCTTTTGGAATAAGGCTGTTTATTCAATATTCTTTTAAGCAATTGACCCTGTGTTGTATCATCTTAATACAGAGAGAACATTTGTACTTATTTTTCTTTCTTTTTATATAAAGCTTTCTTTTAAGACCTGTTGGAGTTTTTCTTTACTTCAGGAAAATTGAGTCTGTACTCACCAGGGAATTGGTGGGAGGAAGGAATCGGGGAGATCTGTGTGTTGGATTGCTAGCCTGATTTTTGCATTCCCTCTGGGGGGAATAGGAAAGTACTTTTTGTTTCCAGGATTGGGAACAGAGAGGGAGATTCACTCTGTTTGGGTTCACAGAGCTTGTGTCTGTGTATCTCTCCAGGAGCACCTGGAGGGGGGAAGGGAAAAAGGATTATTTCCCTTTGTTGTGAGACTCAAGGGATTTGGGTCTTGGGGTCCCCAGGGAAGGTTTTTCAGGGGGACCAGAGTGCCCCAAAACACTCTAATTTTTTGGGTGGTGGCAGCAAGTACCAGGTCCAAGCTGGTAACTAAGCTTGGAGGTTTTCATGCTAACCCCCATATCTTGGACGCTAAGGTCCAAATCTGGGACTAAGGTTATGTCATGAGTGGCAGCTGGTGGGAGATAGACAGAATCCAGAAGCCAGTAGAAATATTATATTTTTCTTTTCTCTGCTAAGGGCTTTTTAGCAGAGAGAAACAGTTGGTTTTAAAAGGGAACCAGAGAGAATTTTTTTTTCTGCTCTCTCTCGCAGTTTGTGGCTTGCATGTTAAGGGTCTTTTGTCATGCAATAGCCCTCCCATTAGGAGGCAAGTACCAGCACTTATAGGCATGCAAATAAAGTGGTTTTTCTGGTTTCCCTTCATTGAACATTAGCTAGAGAGAGAAAAGGAAAATTAGCTAAAGGCACTGTTGCTAGGCAGACTTCAGGAGGCAACAGAGAACCTGCAGTTCAGAAGATAAACACCGGAGGGCACCCCAACACAAGAAAACAGGAACCATGACTTCTAAGGCAAAAATTGACGCCGAAGAACAAATCTAAGAAGCTGAACACAGGCGACAACTGGAAATAAAACAAAAAGAGATGGAGATGAAAGAAAGAGAAGAACAGATCAAAGAGGCAGCCTACCAAAGAGAACAGGCAGCCTACCAAAGAGAACAGGCAGCCAAAGAGGCAGCCAAGGAGGCAGCACACAAAAGAAAACTAGAAGAAGAAGAGGTAGCCTACCGAAGGAAACAAGCAGAAGAAGAGTTGGCCCACAGAAGGAAGCAAGAAGAAGAGGAGGCGGCCCACCACCGAGAAATGGAAAAACAACAAAAAGAGAATGAAGAGAAGGAAAAACAGAGAAAACATGAACTGGAGATGGCAAAAGCTGGGCTGCCTGTGCCAGCCAACCCTAACAACCCGGCGCCAAATATTGCTCCACAGCACAGGAAATTTCCCACCTACAAGGCAGGTGATGACACCGAGGCCTTCTTGGAAAACTTTGAAAGAGCCTGTCTTGGGTACAGCATCCCCGAAGACCAGTACATGGTAGAATTAAGGCCACACCTCAGTGGACCTTTAGCAGAGGTGGCAGCTGAAATGCCTAAGCAGCAAATGAATGACTATAAACTTTTTCAAACCAAGGCCAGATACAGGATGGGGATAACCCCAGATCATGCCCGTCGGCGCTTCAGAACCCAAAAGTGGAAACCAGAGGTGTCATTTCCCAAACACGCCTACTACATTGCAAAAAACTATGAGGCCTGGATAACAGGAAACAACATTCAAACCTTGGAAGAACTGAACCTCCTCATACAAATGGAGCAGTTCTTGTATGGTGTTCCTGAAGACATCACACGGTACATACAAGATGGAAACCCCAAGAATATCGCTGAGGCGGGGGAGATTGGAGCCAAATGGATGGAACTGGCAGAAAGCAAGAAAGCTACTGTCAAGGGGAACGATTACCCCAGGGGGCACACAGACCATAAACCCTACAACCGAGGACAGCCAAAGACCCCACATACCACCCAAGTAAAGCCACAGATACCCTACCCTTCAACCTCATCAGTCTCCAGTAACTCACCTCGGCCCAGTGACCCATCAGATGGAAGATGCTTTAAGTGTAATGAACTGGGACATATCAAGGCCAAGTGTCCCAAGAACACCATGCGAGTGCAATTCATTACACCACCATCACACCAAAGATCCCCAGGCCCGGATGCCTCTCAAATACCCTTGGAGCGAAGGGAAAATTTGAGAGTGGGCGGAAAGAAGGTTACTGCGTGGAGAGACACGGGGGCACAAGTGTCAGCTATCCACCAATCCTTCGTTGACCCCAAATTCATCAACCCAAAGGCCAAAGTTACAATTTACCCCTTCATGTCACAAGCTGTAGACTTGCCTACAGCTCAACTGCCTGTCCAGTACAAAGGCTGGTCAGGAATGTGGACTTTTGCAGTCTATGACAATTATCCTATCCCCATGCTACTGGGGGAAGACTTGGCCAACCAGGTGAGGCGGGCCAAGAGAGTGGGAATGGTTACACGTAGCCAAACCAGGCAAGCTTCCAGACCCATTCCTGTTCCTGAACCGTCCACAGAGGCCCCGTCTGTGTTACCAGAGACCCAGACAGAGGTAGTGGACCCGGATTCCATGCCTACCACTGAAACAGCCACAGCATCTCCAGTCCCAGGCCCGGAACTGGAACAGCAACCAGCACCAGCAAGTGCAACTACATCTTCAAACTCAAAGCCAGAGGGCGCCAGCGAGCCAAAACTGGCAGAAGCATCAGACAGCCATACCCAAAAGGCTCAGCCAGAGCCTGAAATACCCTCAGGTGCACCAGCGGAGAGCGGTTCACCAGCAACGGAAACAACCCCATCACCTACATCGCTTCCAGAGGGACCAAGCCCAAGTCCACAGTCTGAGGTAGAACTGGTGACCCCAGACTCAAGGGAACAGTTCCAGACTGAGCAGAAAGCGGATGACAGCCTTCAGAAAGCTTGGGCGGCGGCACGGAGCACCCCACCGCCTCTCAGCTCTTCTAATCGATCCCGGTTTGTTATAGACCAAGGACTTTTATACAAGGAAATTCTTTCTGGTGGACACCGGGAAGAATGGCAGCCGCAAAAACAGTTGGTGGTTCCAACTAAGTACCGGGGGAAGCTCTTAAGCTTAGCCCATGATCATCCCAGTGGCCATGCTGGGGTGAACCGAACCAAGGACCGGTTGGGGAAGTCCTTCCACTGGGAGGGGATGGGCAAGGACGTTGCCAAGTATGTCCGGTCTTGTGAGGTATGCCAAAGAGTGGGTAAGCCTCAAGACCAGGTCAAGGCCCCTCTCCAGCCACTCCCCATAATTAAGGTCCCATTTCAGCGAGTAGCTGTGAATATTCTGGGCCCTTTCCCAAAAAAGACGCCCAGAAAAAAGCAGTACGTACTCACTTTAGTGGACTTTGCTACCCCATGGCCAGAAGCAGTCGCTCTAGGCAACACCAGGGCTAATACTGTGTGCCTGGCCCTAACAGACATCTTTGCCAGGGTAGGTTGGCCCTGCGACATCCTTACAGATTCAGGGTCTAATTTCCTGGCAGGGACCATGTAAAAACTGTGGGAAACTCATGGGGTGAATCACTTGGTTGCCACCCCATACCACCATCAAACCAATGGCCTGGTGGAAAGGTTCAATGGAACTTTGGGGGCCATGATACCAAAATTCATCAACGAATTCTCCAATAATTGGGACCTAGTGTTGCAGCAGTTGCTGTTTGCCTACAGGGCTGTACCACATCCCAGTTTAGGGTTTTCACCATTTAAACTTGTGTATGGTCACGAGGTTAAGGGGCCATTACAGTTGGTGAAGCAGCAATGGGAGGGGTTTACGCCTTCTCCAGGAACTAACATTCTGGACTTTGTAAGCAACCTACAAAGCACCCTCCGACACTCTTTAGCCCTTGCTACAGAGAACCTAAAGGATGCTCAAGAAGAGCAAAAGGCCTGGTATGACAGACATGCCAGAGAACGTTCCTTCAAGGTAGGAGACCAGGTTATGGTCTTGAAGGCGCAACAGGCCCATAAGATGGAAGCATCATGGGAAGGGCCATTCACGGTCCAAGAGCGCCTGGGAGCTGTAAACTACCTCATAGCATTTCCCAATTCCTCACTAAAGCCTAAAGTGTACCATGTTAATTCTCTCAAGCCTTTCTATTCCAGAGACTTACAGGTTTGTCAGTTTACAGTCCAGGGAGAGGATGCTGAGTGGCCTAACGGTGTCTACTACGACGGGAAAAAAGACGGGGGCGTGGAAGAGGTGAACCTCTCAACCACTCTGGAACGTCTGCAGCGGCAGCAAATCAAGGAGCTGTGCACTAGCTTCGCCCCATTGTTCTCAGCCACCCCAGGACGGACTGAACGGGCATACCACTCCATTGATACAGGTAATGCTCACCCAATCAGAACCCCACCCTACCGAGTGTCTCCTCATGCCCAAGCTGCTATAGAACGGGAGATCCAGAACATGCTACAGATGGGTATAATCCGCCCATCTACCAGTGCATGGGCATGCTGTCTCTTACTGTGTGGCTGTACAGTGCTTGGTACGAGGTGACTTAAATTTACTTGGGGCATGTAGGTGCTACTGTAACATAAATAATAAATAATTCCAGAAAGGTCAGTCGTTACATCAAGGGACTTCTGCAATCACTGGCAGTTGCTTCCCCAGTACAATGCCACAAATAACATTAATTCCAACTACTGCTGTTCTTTGTCTCTCTTGTGCTATGTATAATCATAGAATATCAGGGTTGGAAGGGACCTCAGGAGATCATCTAGTCCAACCCCCTGCTCAAAGCAGGACCAATCCCCAATGCCTGATGTTTTAAATTAGCTTTCTTTGAATGCAATGACATGTTAGTAATTAAATGTGCCTGGGAGTTTCCTACAGCACAGATCTTCATTCAGATAACATGATTTGTGAGACTGCTATGCAAAGACAACCCCTCGTAGTCAGACATTGGATTTAGCAGGGGATTCACCATCAACTATAAGCATCAAAATTTCTTATAACTTCAGTGCTATGCCTGTATGTCTCACCCTATCCCAATTTCAATAATGGCCTTTGAAGCCTGTAGGCTTAGCAGGTAATGCACTGACAATTCTTTATGCATTTTGCTATCGGTTTCTATAATTTACCTTTTTCATTAGCTGAGCTCCAGGGTCTTTACCGTGCTCTTCTAATCTTGCAAATATTTGAGCTCCATTGCCTTTGCTTTGGGAATGAAAAAATATTCTTTTTAAAATACTATTAACCTTTCTTTCAGAAGCATGTTGCTAAAGAAACACAGGCATAACAGGCACCTCGCCCATTCAGCTGATGTCACTGCTGGTAAATAAGAGCTGCCTGTAGAGAGCAGAGAGATGGCAAAAAGTTGTGCACAAACCATTTGTTCTGTTGGAATTCACAAAGGTCTATGGCCAAAATGAGTTTTGGTTTGTGCGTCAGCTTTGAACAAACCTCAACACCAAGCAGAACTGAAACTCCAGTTTGGAATGGCTTTTTTGCCAGTTTGTATGGTCCCTTCTGTATCAAACCACTAAAAATAATCCTGTGTTAGAAATCCACCCTTTCTCTGGATCACACAGTGCATCTTTTCCTCACTATGTTGGACTTTTAGGCCCAGATCTAGGAAGGCACTTATGCATTTGGGTAACTCAAAGCAAAGGAGTAGCCCCTTGGAAGTCAATGGAACTATTCACACGCTTCGTTACACACCTGCTTAAGTGCCTTTCTGAATCAAGGCCTCAGAGTGTGACCTTTTCAGAACAGGAATTGCCTTTATATTGGTCTCCCATACTGGGCCAACTTGTCATTTTGTTTACAAAGAACAAATACATATAATATTTTATACATGGCTATACATTATTGCAATTCATCAGCTTAGTATATCTTGGGTTGAGTTTTGGATATATATGGCAATAAAATCCCCAAACAGTACAAACTGTTCTAACACAGGGGCAGAGCAAAGGGAAATTAAACCAAAGGAACAAAATCTCTGCTTATACTTAGAGCTGTAGATGTAATACCTAGATATATAAATGTATCTGTAGTTATGAGTGTGCACGCGCACACACAGACAAAACATAGTATAACATTTTCATGTTTTTTTGCAAAAAAAATCATAGAAATTTTGAACATGAAAGATTTTGACCTATTTTAATAATTACTTTCAAGGACTTTGATGAATTCATAAATACACAGTAAATGGATGAGAATGGTCTGTAAATGAAGGAGATGTCAATATTTGGCGGCAACAGAAGGCTGTCTGCAGTGGACTTTCCTGTGGGACGCTATTGTTGATGCCCCGGCTCCCTTCCCTTTGGGGAAGCATTAGGGAGGAGAGGTCATTCTACTGGTGCTTCTTCCTGACCTAGTGCATAGCTAACACTCATTCTGACTAAACCAGATTGAGGAGTGAAGGATCAGGCTGGTGAAAGCTAGATCATCCCTTTGCATTTTGTTAATGCAAACAATGTATCCCTAGTTCCTGGAAAAGGTTGGAGAACGCTTGTTTGTGTGTGTATCATGCTCCTTTCTTATTTTTATTCCCCTCTCTCTATTTCTCTTAATTTGTCTCCTTCTGGATGCAGTATAGTGAGCAACAGATTCCAGAATTGCTTAATTAGGGCAAGGACTAAGTCAGACCCAGCATAGCAACAATGTGTTCCTCAGTCTGTAAGCTAGAGGCCCAGTGGATTACAAGGTCTCTTAGACTGCAGTATCCCCAGACTTAAAGCCCAGCCACCTTGTGCTCCCTAAAATTCTGACTGATCAGACCTTTGTGATTTTGAGAGGTGGCAGTTCACAGACCAAACCTATTTTGCAAACCCCAGCAGGGGAGAGGAAGAAATAATACCAGTGTTTCGTCCAGTCTCATGACTGGTGAAGACAAGCCAGTTGCTAAACTGGGGCCCAGTCTTGCAAGATGCTAAGCATTGTTGTGGTTCCCTCAAGACTCTTCCACTCAGTTCTCCAAGAATTCAGTTTGAACACCGTCTTGTCACTCATTTATTTGGCAAACAACAAAGTTACACTGAGTCAATCAGCCTCAAGCGTAGGGGATGGATATAGGGTGTACTACACATCCAAAGTTACATGGAAACCTCTTCCTTTATATACAGTTACACATCATAATGAATTTCCTGTACATTGCATTACATGTTTTGGGATTGGCTTGGTTACTTTGTTGGACCCAATCCCTGTACAGCATGCTCTGTCCATGCACAGTTCATGCCTGATTCACTCCTTATCTCCTTTTACATTCCTTACATTACATTCCTCCTTATCTTATCCATTGTTATCTTGTCCACTGTAAGTGGTTTCCTGAGTGTTCCCCCTTATTGTAGCACAGACATTCTGTGTCCAGCCTGCTGATCCATTTACCTCCTTAATCCTGTCTTCCAAGAAATGAGGCCTCCCCCTTGTCCAAATAGTCATATCAAGCCAGTCCTACCAGTATAACTTTAGGCGTGACAATTTCAGTCTTGAACTCTAGCACTTATTATGTGGCTCGGGGAGATACATTATTAGTATTATGCTGAACTGTGAGAATGATCAGCCTGATAGAGCTCCTGTATCAAAAAGCATTCTATAATACTGAAAAGATATTAAAATGCAGGCAGGAATATATTTCATATGCTGCTTAATGTGATACAAAAGTGATGTTGTATTTGGCCATACATAAGGATATTATTACAATACTTGACATCGTTCTTGCTCATTTTCCTTCATTTTCTTATGTACTTTTAAACATCAATCTACATTTTTTACTAATTTTAACAAAAAATTGGAGTTCCTTCCAATATAAATTAAAACAATCTCCCTCATCCCACAAGACAATGAGTGCACCTTATACTTAAAGACTGTTACCCCCTGTCATAGGTGCCAAAGGGGCCTTCACAGTAACTCAAGAGATACAAATACCAATATAGTATTTTAAACAGTCATAATGTCTAATCCCGTTGCTGCAATCCACAGTGATGTGAATGGCACACAGATCATATTCTTTGAGCATGAGCATGTTGCTGGCTGGTTGTTACTCTCCAAATGTCCATCAGTAGATGAAATATTTTGAAAGTCAATCATTTCCAGTAGCCATCAAGTGAAACGGAAAGGTAGAGGGAAATACAAGTTATCTCCATCAATTCTGATCTTGTTGCAGTCAAAATCTCAAATGCAAGGTCAATGCTGAAAGGAAAATGAGACATATCATATACTGAAGGTCTCATTTTCAATAAATCAAATTCCCAGCTGTATATTGGGTCCTTCTCAGTGTACCTGGAATGGTAGAACATTTTAAATTGCTAACACTAACAGTTCAGGAGATTTTACTTTGGCTATCAGTTTTCTTTCCCCAGTGTCTTACCAGCATTAATGTAAGCCAGTTGTGTCAGATGTTCATGTTTTGTGTAGATCTAACATATAAATCAAGCTTTTTACTACAAAGTAGTCACAAAATAATCCACTACACCTTCTAAAACAAATCATAGTCATTTACCATTTGCTGTTGCCCAGCAAACTCAAGCTGGAATTTTCAGAAGTGGTCTTTGATTTTGGGTGCTCCGATTTTTGGGTACCTGGCCTAACGCAACTAGGCCCCTAATTCTCAGAGGTGCGGAATGCTCCCAACTCCCACCAACTCCAAAGAGAGCTGTGGATGCGCAGTCCCTCTGAAATAGTAAAGACAAAAATAACTAGCTATTTCAGTTATCAGTTTTATAAAGTCCTTGCCTCTCCCTCACTGATGTCAGGCTTGTGTTTTACCTCTAAAATACCTGCAAGTGTTTACTAGCTTTTTCAAGTGCATCTGTTTGTTAACCAAAATGCAGCCCTTAGAACATTGTCATTTTTGAGGATTTGCACCAACTGAATGTGCATGAGGATTTGATTAGACAGACAGATCAGCTCTAACTACCAGAGCTGCCTGGTAGTTTTTCATTATAATGATTTGCTGATGGAAAATGCCCATTTCAAAATCAAAATCTTTCGCAGAAAAATTTCAATTTTGCCGAAGTAGTTTGACTTTCCATTGGGAAAATCAAAATGACAGCTCCTCAGCTATCCACCAGGAAGGTTTTTGTCAATTTCACTTTCTGCCTGACAATTGACAAAAGCTTTTCAAGAGGTCCTTCAAGGCTGTGAACCCTTTCTCTGCCTTCCAGGCACTCAGGCTCCCACCTTCCCCCAGTTCCAGGGCCAAATAGGCAGAGAGACAAGATAGGAATTATGGATTGCATGTGGGAAACTGTGAGCAGAATTTGGCCTTTACATTTCTAGAAAACAGCTCACTGCAGCCTCATTGATGTCAATGGGACAACTCACAGGCTATGTCTACACTGCACTGCACACTACTGGTGTCAGCATATAGAGTAGGGATAGCTACATGCTACAGTGAAAAGCAGGCTGCATTCACACTGCAATGTGTAGCTACATGTGTCAGTGAACGGCTCTGGTAGGGGGAGGCAGCAGGGAAAGGCACAGCAGCAGAGAGCTCCTCCCTGCCAGAGCCTTTCCTTGCTGATGGAGTTTTTCACTGTGGCAGGGAAATCTTAGCCAGAATCTTTCCCTGCTGCTGGAGTCCTTCCCTGCTGCTGAAGCTTTTCCCTGCAGCAGGGAAAGACTTCAGCAGTGTGAGGCAGTGGGACACAATACTGCTAAAAGTAGCACTGCAGATGGGGGAGGCACCACTTGGACAAGTAGAATACATACTCACAGGGTTCAGGCATGTCTTAATTATAATCATATTCAACTCTAAACAGTGCCTCACTGTTTATGCTATTTATGCCTGTACTAGGAGTCCATGCAGTATATGTACTCTACACACTGGCAAAAGGAGTGTGCAATGTAGACGTACCCATAGCGCATAAAGTTAAGCACACGTGTAAGTATTTGCAGAACCATGTATATGAGGAAATATGGATACTTAACAATATTATGCTTTAAAGTGTGTGGCCAAACAAAGAGAAACAAGTTCCCTCCCAGACAGGATAGAAGGCAGCTATTTACCTGTCTGCTATACAAATTAGGCACAGTAGAATCAAAACAACGGAAGGAGGATGGAAGGCCCACAGGAAGGGAAGAACAGCATGAGGTCATCCTGACTCTTGAAACAAGGTATTTGAACTTGGGAAGATATAAGCAAAGATAGAAAATGGGTCCTTCAACCAAGGGGAGAGGGTGTTCAAGTCTCTGGAAACTGACTATCGGTGAGAAGCGATCTTGAACAAAGCCTGTATCTTGCAAAATTAAGTTTTAGATTTTTAGATGTGTGTGTTTTCACTTTTGTCTGCTTGTAACCCTTTCTAACTTTATTCCTGTTACTTGGCATCACTTATGCTATGTTCTGTTGTTAATGAATTGTTTCATTTTTACTGTAAACCAACTCAGTGTCATGTTTAATGTAAAGGTGCATTTAACCGAGGTAAGCTAATAAGCTGTGAATGTGCTTTTGTGTCTTTAGAGGAACAAACAAACCTTATTATTTCTCTGAACTGCCCAGGAGAGGGCTGAACATTGTAGGGCATGCGGGCTGGGAAAGTTCAGGAGTGGCAGTGTGTTGGAGTCACCTTGCTGTTTATAACCAAGGCTGGGGGAAGTCAGAGTGGGGCTGAAGACAGGTTGCTGGGGTCAGAGCTGGTGAACCAGGGCTGTCTGGCACACAGACACGCGGGGTGTGACCTGCATGCTGGTCGGCTGTCAGTGAGCCCCACAGGTCCTCAGCTACAGCAGCAAGGTAGTGTGAGGCACCCAGGGTTGCAGGGCAGGTGATGACAGAACCTCTCATTGATCTGGACTGCACCCTCAAACTCTGAAACAGTCATAATAAATATTTAGGTCACAACCCTGCAAGCTCTGCATCCAGACAAACTCATACCACGCAGGGGCTCTGTGCTGAGGCAGGATCTGCCTATGGAGAATAGCTTGGAGAATTGGATTCTCAATCAAAATTTTGAAATACTTCCTCTATCACAATGTTTTAATACAATTGTGAATTTTCTAGTAAATGTCTTAGATTGTAAATGCATCAGGCTATGGCCCATGTCTTGATATGTTTGTACAGCACCTAGTACAGTCAGGTCCCAATCTTAGTTGGGGCTGCTGGGCACTACTGTAATCTGAATAGTAAATACTAATGTTCTGTGCTGGAAGGAGAAGAGGATATGAACTAGACAGAGCCAGAGGAGAAATTTCAACCAGATGTACCCAAGGGGAAGGAATTGGACTAAGCCTATCCAGAGAAGAGACAGAGCAGACCTAACAAACAGGACTAGAGGAGAGAAGCAGTGCTGAAATTCACACCTGCCAGACAGCTGCTATTGGAGACAGAGAGGAGAACAGGTTAGATGCTTTAAACTTCATTTGATGCTGACGTTTGACATTTTGAGATTTCTCAGTTGAAAGGAATTTACCTTCATGTGGTGAAAGGAATTTACCAAGTTACCAAGAATATTCCATAGTGGAGCTATCATGCTCTGTGCCTGGGAATTACAAATATGTTTGTGATCTACAAAAGCAGGCACACTTTTCCCCACAACCCCATTATCTGTCCTGACCTTTCCCAGTGCAGTGTTGCCCACTTATGGGAACATTTATCCCAGGATACCTCCCTGAGGGCTAGCCCTTTAAATTTGCCAGAGACACACAGCTGCAGCCCTGAAATGGCCATTTTACAGCTTGCAGCTGCTACTGCTTCCTGCCTCTTCCTCTTCCAAGAGGTAAGTAGTCTAACTCTTGTTAAGATTTCCCTTAATGTTTCTGAGGAGAAAGTATGTTTTCACAGTCTGGTTTACTATAAGTCACTGTATTGGTAGTTATACAGTATCTGTATATTCTTGAATGGCTATAAGGCTGAAGCATATTATGCTGCGTAAGCCACTGCAGTGCCTCAGTTGTGGTGAAGTGATTCCTATGAATGTTGAAGTGTGTCAGTTTTAAAGTACTTTGGGATTCCTCTACAAATAAAACACTATTATTAAACATAACAGGAAGATAGGAGGAGTGCTGTGTGAAATGCTTTTGGCTAGGTTTGTGCCTAGTTTTCTTAGGAAGCTATATGTTTGGTGGAAATCTCACAAGGTACAAGAGATGACTCCCCTCAAGAAGTCTGACAGTTTGGAAATCCAAATGCAATGAAGTGCTACAGGTGTAGTATGTACACAGAGGATTGGTTTGCTGAGTACAATGTACTAAAACTAGAATGGGGAACAATTCTAAAATCAATTCTAGCAAAACCTGGCACTGGTGCTGAAAGTCACTTTGCTTCTCCCTTTGAGATAGCTTCTTGCCCGGCAAACTGCAGCTGGAATTTTCAGAAGTGGTCACTGATTTTGGGTGCTCCGATTTTTGGGTACCTGACCTAAGGCAACGAGGCCCTAATTCTCAGAGGTGCGGAATGCTCCCAACTCCCACCAACTCCAAAGAGAGCTGTGGATGCGCAGCCCCTCTGAAAACCAGGCCATGTATATTCCTACTTACCTCAGTGCACTCTGAAAGCTTATACTTGGAGAGCTGAAATAAGTACAATGTATTTTCAAAAGCAAACCAAATGTTATGCAATGAAAAGCTTTTATATTATAAAAGAATAAATGTAATTATTTCTGTATGATTTCCAATAGTGATTCATTAACCAGGGTCCAACTGTCCACAGAAAGCTATGAATATTAGTATATAACCAAGGTATTGTTGGTATGCTTATAGCTGAAAGAGGATATTTCTACAATTCTTGCAGTTACAAATTGTAAATACAGAATGACGACGAGACAAATGTCTCCTTGGGGTGCTTTTAAGAAGCAAATCCTTAATAAGCTCATCACTTATAAAAGCTGAATGCTTGCCCAGGGACAGACAAGTAAATGGGAAAGGCATCATGTGGTTATGTTTCTCATCAAGTGAAACCTTCTAAGACTCTGGCTAAGCTCATTTTGTGTTTGCTACCACACAATGGAATGTGCACTAAAGCAAGGCTGAGTAAGACAAAGATTACATTAGCCCAAAGTGACATCTTAGTCTGTTACTTTTGAAATGGACAACAAGGCAAACTCTTCCAAAGGAGATTTTGGGGGTACTTTCCCTCTTATCCTACTAGTCTCTAGCAATAACAACATCTACCAGAAAATCCTATTGTGTTTCTGCCAGTGGTTAAACTTTGCAAGGCAATCACTGCTTACTTATTTACCTACTAATATCTTTAGATACAGTTGGTCAAAGGAACAACGTTTCTAAAAATATTTATTTCCTGCCTCTCTCTCAAATTTTGTATATACAGAGTTATTCTTCTGGATTCTGTTGAATTAACCTTGATACTCATTGTGGAAAGAGAGAGTCTCAAAGGGGAGAAATAGGTTTGTTTTATATTATTTTTCCAGGTGGAATCATTACTATGATGGATGAATTGTGAAGGATACTGGCACTAAGCAATGGTGCCGGTCCGAGTAGAAAGAAATCCTTTGGGACTAACTGCAAAAAGGAATGTTTTGAAAGTCTGCCCAGGATGCCTATGTTTTCCAATTTAGTTTTTGAAATGAATGCTTCAGAAAATAGACAATTCCGTTCAATTAGCCCTGGCACATTTTTAGCTTCTTACAATCAGAACATGAGCTTGAGGTAAATAACTGAAAGAGAGACTGATCATTGGGGTAATTAACTAGATCTTGTAGTACCATCCATTAATATGTCAAGATATATGGCCAAATAATATATAGCCTCAGGCAGGTGCACAAGACCCTCTCCACCTTGTGCCCTCTAGAAAAGCCAGATTTAATCCCAGTCCCTGTGCTTAAGGATGACTTGTAACTAGCACTACCTGAAGTATTAGTTTCCCCAAAGGGGTTCAAGGCCATGACTTGGTTGAGAGGAAAAGGTAGCATACCCTGTGAAAAGGTGTAGCCAGGGAATATTCTGGCTCATGCTCTCCCACAGCTCATATTTTACAGATCAGGAAAAGGAAGTAGAGTGAGTGGCTAAAGAGAAGCACCTAAAGTCACCAGAATTAGTCACTATGAACAGAATGCAATTTTCTCAATGTATTCTATATTATTTTCCACAAACATTTCTCTTCTGTTTTGCTATTCAAAACCTGAAACCAAGCTATGTATTGATGGGTCACATACTGTAATCACAAGGTAGTGTTTCTGCTCCCTGACCAGGCAAGCGTATTTCTTATTATCAGATCTCTGGTTTGAATGTTTGCAAACCAAGAATTAAAAAATCACTACTTATGAGCATCTGTGCCAGTAAAACTTGACTGCTTTAGTATTTATGGAAAGCCAGCGTGAAAGGGCAATTTCCTGTAACATTCTTGAATGATCTCATTATATTATGTTTATGCTTAATGAGGGCCAAGATTGCATGTAACCTCTGGGGTCGGGGGGAGGGAGAGATGACAGATATGAGAACTGTGAGTTCAAAAGACTATACCAAAAATGTGCCAGACAAGTATGGACTTTTTGGACAATAAATGTTAAGTGGATTTCTTGGGGATTCCCTAGGGAGAAGTTACTGCAAATTATCCAACTCCAGTTATGCAAAAACCCAGCCTTTTGAAGCTACTTTCCTGCCCCGCCCACCGAGGAGAGGGTCTTTGTCTGATGATAAAGTGTTACCAAAAGCCAAGGTCAAAGACCCCAGCTATATAAGGAAAGGGCTGCCCTGCCCTACCCTACCCAGCCATTGTTCTGATTCTAAATCGGAGACAGTTATGAACTTGTAACAATGGGAAAACCCAGTTTGGGGTTTTGAAATACTAACACCTTCCAGAGGCCAAGGTGATCTCTGGAAAGCTTTTTAACATGCGTGTAGGTTCTCTTATTGGTTTTATATGTTTTCCCTGCAGTGCTTTCACCTTAAGAATACATGTGCTTGCATAGAAAGAGGTGTGTGGTAACCTGTAACTACAGGCAATATGCTGGTCATAGCCTTTGGAAAGAAAGACTTCTAGGTAGAACTGGCTTGCTGGAGCCAGTGTAGGACAGGGAACTGTGCATCCTAAAAATCACCAGCCAGGAGGGAGTGAGGCACAGAGCTCCCCCCAGGAAAGGTGACAGGTGAGAGCTGGAAACCTTTCAGTGGATGCCCTTAGTGAATCACAGAGGGGGAAAACAGGTGCAAGTGCCCTGAAACTGTGACAGCTAGCGCAAAAATGTCTGAACACAACCAAAGTCCGTTCCTGCTGTTCCCCAAACGCTGTGCAGCACCTGCCCAAATTTGCTGCTAAATGAGGCCCTGATGACACAGCTGTACAGTGCTGTGAGTTAAACCAGCCTTCGTAGAGCACAATAGGGAAAGTGCTGCAGTCTGTCCACACTGATAGCTGCAAGCGCACTGACGTGGCCACATTCGCAGCACTTGCAGCAGCATTGGGAGCGGTGCATTATGGGTAGCTATTCCAAAGAGCACCTTTTCCCATTCTGGCACCGTGGGTTGTGGGAAGGGGGCACCATCTTTCAAAGCCATCTTTCAACAGTTTCTGTGCAGCACGATCTGTGTTCCGTTTCAGTCTGTGGGAAATGTAGCCCGAACTGCTGAGGAGTATGCTGACGAGTCTCACCAGCACGTCACATTTGGCAATTGAGCTATTCCTTAAGATCCAAAGTGACAGTGAAGAGTCCGACAATGATAGTGAGTCACGTAACACGTACATCACGAATTTGCTTGTGGCATTCATGGACATGCTCAGCACCATGGAACGCCGCTTCTGGGGTCGAGAAACAAGCCCTGAGTGGTGGGATCACATTGTCATGGAAGTCTGGGATGACAAGCAGTGGCTGCAGAACTTTCAGATGAGAAAAGCCGCTTTCATGAGACTGTGTGAGGAGCTCGCCCCCACACTGCGGCGCAAGGACACAAGACTGAGAGCTGCCCTGCCGGTGGAGAAGCGGGTGGCTATTGCAATCTGGAAGCTGGTAACTCTAGACAGCTACCGATGGGTCGCGAACCAGTTTGGAGTGGGAAAGTAGACTGTTGGAATCGTGTTGATGCAAGTTTGCAAGGCCATTAATCGCTCAGAAGAAATGTGACTCTGGATAACATGCAGGACATTGTGGATGGCTTTGCACAAATGGATTTCCCTAACTGTGGAGGGGTGATAGATGGGACGTATATTCCTATTCTGGCACCACCCTATCTAGCATCCAAGTATGTTAATCGGCAGGGGTATTTCTCTATGGTTCTCCAGGTGCTTGTGGATCACTATGGTCATTTCATTGACATTAATGCAGGCTGGCCCAGAAAGGTGCATGATGAACACATCTTTCAGAAAACTGGCCTCTTCAGGAAGCTGCAGGCCGGGACTTTTTTCCCAGAGCGGAAGATCACAGTAGCGGAAGTCGAAATACTCATTGTGATCCTTGGAGACCCCGCTTACCCGATAATGCCATGGCTGATGAAACTGTACACAGGGAACCTTGACAGGAGCAAGGACCAGTTCAACTACAGGCTGAGCCGGTGCTGAATGACTGTGGAGTGTGCTTTGGGCCATTTAAAGAGCCGCTGGCTATCTCTGTATGGGAAGCTGGACTTGGCTGAACACAGCATCCCCGCTGTTATATCCGTGTGCTGTACCCTCCATAATATTTGTGAAGGGAAGGGTGAAAGCTTCACTCAGTCATAGACCTCCGAGGTTCAACACCTGGAGGCTGAATTTGCTCAGCCAGAGAGCAGGGCTATTAGAGGGTCCCCGCGCAGGGCTGCAAGGATTAGGGATGCCTTGAGGAATCAATTTGAGGCTGAAAACCAGAAGTAATGTCTGGTGCCTTGCACGGGAGTGAAGTGCAGTGGTTCCAATGTTAGTAGGAATCTGTGTTTGCTAAGCTGACTTGCAGGGCCTGTTTCTTTCCTGGGCTAAGGTATCTTTTACTTTATGCAATAATAAAGAATGTTTTCAAAGCCAAAAAATCCATTTATTGAAAAGAAACACAACTGCTTGGGAATCAGAAAGGGCAAGTGGGTGGAGTGGGGAATGGTACAATCACAGATTTGCGTATGTCCTGTCTGGAGTGCTGTGCAACAAGTGCTGCACTTCAGGATGGCTATAATGCATGGTGATTGGGGGCTGAGTGCAGTGGGTAAGGGTCATAGTTTTCAGGGCTGGGTGGTGAAGATACAGGTGTTGGAGGCAGCTGGTGGCAGTAAGAACCCGGATGTTGGAGAAAGTGGGTTGGAGGTGACATGGGGGCACAAGGGAAAATTTTGGGACAAGGGCTGCGGGGGTGCCCATAGTGCTCCGCCTGCATGGCTACGAGTGCCTGGATAGAGTCCGCTTGGCGCTCCATAATGCTTATCATCCGATCTGTGCTTTGCTGCCGGTGCTCCATGCTTTACCGCCGGTGCCCTGCGTTTTCCTGGCAGATCTTGCTTTCGCTCTCCTTCCACTCCTGTGCTTTTTGATTCTCTTTAAGAGATTGCTGCATCACTTCTTGCAGCATGTCTTCTTCGCTTTTTCGCGGCCTCTTCCTGAGTCTTTGCAGTCTCTCAGCTGGTGATAACATGGACGGCTAAGATCTCAAGGTTGCATTCATAAAAGCAAAATGCAACACTTAACAGAGGTAGCATTGTTTATACCAGACAGAGTAATGATTCCCCCGCACTTAAGGAGGGCACACACAGTCTACACAATAGCATAATTTTCCCAGCCCAAAGAGAGCACACATAACCCATTGGAGCCCCAAAATTGTGAGGTGGGGGGACTGATTGTTTCAGGGCTGTTCTGTCCTCTGGGTTTCTGTGCCTTGGGGAGAGTGAACAGCTGCAGGGGGCACCTACACTGAACACTTGCCCAATAATTTCCACAGGAGTTCGTCCTGGAAGATATCTCGCTGCTGAGGGTGAGCTGGGAAGCAAAGGAGGGTCTTCTACTGCAATGCGGATTCCGCCCTGGCCTATATGCAGCTTGCCTGTGTGCAGCAATGGTCCCTCGCCCCTCGTGGCACAGTGGCATGGACACATTAGCCTGACTGAGACAAGGACCACGGTAGCTCTCCCAAGAAACCTGCGCAAGTGCATTGCCCACATTCTGGATGAGACTTTCGAAGAGATTACCAAGGCAAATTACCGCAATGTGATAGACTACATCAGTGCAGTATTCCTCATCCAGGCATGCATGCAGCCCTAACCTCCTCTCCTAATGAGCCCGCAACAAAAAAATTCCTTCCCAAAAAAAAGCCACTTACCGGGAACCTGCTCTTCTTTTTGTCCTCCATCAAGTACAGGCCGCTGCAACTGGCTACCTTCCTCCTGGCTTGAGAACAGCTCCCAGCTGCATGCCTCCAGGGATTCTGGGGTGTCTTCCCCCACCCCAGCACCCTCACTCCCACTTTCCTCCTCCTCCTCCTCCTCCACTCTGAAATGTCCATGGTGGTACTCGGAGTGGAGGTGGGGTCACCCCCAAGTATCGCATCCAGCTCTTTGTAGAATCGGCAGGTCACAGGGGGAGCACCTGAACGGACATTTGCCTCGCGAGCTTTGCAGTAGGCACTCCGCAGCTCCTTCACTTTAATCCTGCACTGCAGTGAGTCCCGGTCATGGCCCCTTTCCATCACTTCCCTTGATGTCTGCCCGAAGGTATCGTAATTCCTATGGCTGGAGCACAGCTGGGACTGGACAGCTTCCTCCCCCAAATACTGATGAGGTCCCCCACCTTGCCATTGCTCCATACTGGGGATCACTTGGTGTGTGGAGACATGGTCACCTGGAAAGATTTGCTGATAGCACTCCACATCTGGCTGAGCAAACAGGAAGGGGATTTTTAAAATTCCCAGGGAATATGAAGGGTGGGTCTGATGGTTGGTCACCTGAGGCCAGGGCAGTAGAGTTAGAACATCAGAGTGGCTAGAACAGGCATTGTGGGATACTGCCAAATACTTCTGGAGGCCAATCAGAGCACATTGGGCGGCCACACTGGCACTGCAGTGCAGCAACTGCTGCACAATAAACTTTATTCCTCTCGGGGAGGTGGAGTACCAGCAGCGCTGTAACCGCAGAGACACAGCGCTGTACATGCCTTGCCAATGTGGACGGGGAATGAGATACAGCACTGTGGGGAACTTTATTGCGCTGTAACTCGCAAATGTAGCCAAGGCATAAGACTTAAAAGGGAAGACATTTGAATGAGAAAACATCACTCTGTTGGCACTCTCAGCAGAAAGGCCAAGGGCCCATGGACTAGAGGATAAACTCTCAGCAGAAAGGCCAAGGGCCCTTAGGAATGGTCCCTGAAGTTCATAATGGCAGCAAGCTGCTGGGACAATGTGAGGAAGATTCCACTGTCTAGGCCTAGATTTTTCTGGTTCCCAGGATGAGCAGAGGGCTGACATATCCAGTATTGTTAATCTGGCACCTTTCATGAGCAATAAATTTAACTTAATTTCTCTGAGGCAGGGATTGTCTTCATTTGTTTGTACAGCGTATGGGCTCTGATCCTAACTGGGGCTTGTGGGAGCTTTTGTAAGACAAATATCCATAATTGTATGTGATGGTGAGTACATAGCAGTTCCATTAACTCCCCTGCCCAGAGTTCTGATACCAAGGAATTTAAATGAGTCACAAAATTATTAGACTTTCACAAATAGGACCACAACTATGCAGTTATATGTGTGAATATGATAGGATAAAATTGAATGTAAATTTTGCTGTAAAACAAACAACTAGCTTTTTATCTTTCTTTGTCTCTTAAAAAAGAAAGAACCCACCTAGTTATAAAGCTGGGTCCACATACCTAGCAAAATATATTTTTCTTCTATGACAGAAGTAAAAATGAAAGAAATAATAAAATGTCAGTCATCACTCCACAGATTAGATAAATAGGGTGAGATTTTCAAAAGAATCCAAGTGATTTAGAACTAATTTACCATTACGTTTAATGGGAAATGTGTTCCTAAATCACTTGGTCGCTTGAGAAAGCCTCACTCATAATTTGATAGTTCCCAAATCTGCACGTCTCCTCTCCAATACTTTTATTAAGTGGGAAAGGTAATTTCGCCAACCCTTTTTCTTCTGGCATTTAGTCTATTTTGTATTGTGAGAGGTGGAAAACACTGTTTACAACTAGTGGCTTTGGGGATCTGATAACCATGGCACTATCATTCTGATGCTATGTTCCCTTTTCTCATGTGTCAAAGACCCTGCACCGCAGAATGCAGAGTTAAATTTCACCTTTGGATAAGTATTCTTATTCACTTAACTAAAACTTCAGATTTCTTTCCAATACAACTCTTCGGATCATTGTGGTTTTGACAGGAAAGAAAAAGAACTGTTTAGGCAAAGTATTTGAATACTTATTTTTGCACTTAGTGATCTGTAAGGCTTGAACTTTAAAAAAAACTTGTAAAAGCATCGGACATGAAAGCAATTATAATGATTAACAAATATTTATATGCAGTGTTGTAACCAGAGCAGTCCCAGAATATTAGACAATGTAGGTGAAGTAATACCTTTTACTGGACCAGTCTCTGTTGGTGAGAGAGAGCTTTTGAGCTTACGCAGAGTTCTTCTTTTCAGGGCTGGGAAATGTACTCCAGAGTGTCACTGCTGAAAACAAGGGGGAACAGATTGCTTAGCATAAGTAATTAGCACATATTTCAAGGGACCATTCAAGGTGAAATGGCCTTTTAACATTAAAAAAAATCTGAAAGACTTTCAAGCCTCAAGGAAATGTAGTTAAAGAATTTAGGATATAGCTTTTATTTGATAAAAGAAACTTGTCTTTATTTGTGACTGGTTTGCTGTGTTATGTGAGGCAATCAAAGACTACAGTGGAAGAGTAAAGTCGGGCTTCATCTCAGACAAACAGTTCCTCCTACAGGCAATATTTGATTATGTGCATAATCATTAAATAACTAATAAATGTCAGATATTAGCAAACATCTGTATAGTCAACAGCCATCAAAAGGGAGAAAAGATGATAGCTACTGTGTATATCAAATGTAATCAAGTTAATGGATCGTTAAACTCCCATTAATGTTTTTAATGCTGCCCTCCCTCTCAGAGCAGCCTCAGAGATGGGGGAGACTGTTTGGACCAGCAGGAGAGAGAACATCTTTGGGCGTATTTAAGAATTTCCTCTCCTCCTTTTAGGTGCACAATCTCCTCATCAGCTTGGGGATATGAAATGATTGGCTGAATAGAATGGTGCAGTGGAGGCCTGTGCACCCTGCGGAGGGAGGGTTTATAAGCCCTTCCCACAACAGAAAGATGCCCTTGGATAGGGGGAAGAAAAGCACCTGCCATCTCCTTCATGGGATGAGAGCAGGACTGAGTTTTGGGACCTTGCTGATGGCATCATACTAGTTGCTTTTGAGGGTCTGGGAAGGAATTTTCCCTCACTGTCAATAATCCTGGGTAGCATGGGAGGTTTTTGTCTTTCTCTCAGCATCTCAGAGATCCCTTGGGTAGGTTGGGTCACAATGTGTTCGTGTTTTCACACCCTGGCAGGCACCCAGTAAGACAGATATGGCAATTTCCTGCAATATCATTGAAAGACTTTATTGTATTAAGTTTGTGGGAGCCAGGATTGTATGTAGCCTCTGCAGCGGGAGAAGTGAGCGATATTGCAACATCATGCAGTATCTTTGTAGTCCACAGTTTTAAATGCTGGTTTATGTATGATTGTGTTCTATATGCTATGAGGGAGGCTGCCACAGGTTCTCTGGGAACTAAAACTGTCGGTGGTGATTAAGGCAAATCAGCCAGGTTGTAAACAGCCCCAAAAAGAGGTACCGCTCTCTGGAAAGGCTAAAATATACTGATTCAAACTGGGTTCTCCAGAGACCACTGGACAAAGAAAGGACTTTTAAATAAATAGCCTGAGTTTAAACTGACTCAGGACCTTCTTTCTGATCCAGCACTTTATGTCCAAATGTTGCTGGGAAGGGTTGAATGGACTTGACCTACTAGGGCCCGTAAGACAGATGAGTGGCTTCTGGAAAGCTTTTAGCATGTGTATAAGAGTGCTATTGTTTGTATACGTTCCCTCAGTAATGCTTTAACTTAAGAATAAAAGTGCTTGCTTAAAAAGACCTATTTGGTAACTTATAGCTGTACGCAATTAAGGTGTTCATTATCTTCAGAGAGAAAGCAAAGCACAGATGCTGGCTTGCTGGGGAACTCACAGCGTAGGCAGGGAGTTATGCTACCTTGAAAATCTCTGTCAGGAGGCAGAGAGATGTGGGGCACTTCCCAAGAGAAGTGACATCTGGGAGCTGGAAGCTTAAAAGTTGGTTCCCTTGGTGGACCACAGAGAAGGAATACAAGTGCATTTTCCCTGAAACTCTGACTCCCAGTGCAGATATTCATTCAATAGGACATCTGGTTCCCTGGAGAAGTGGAATTGGAAGCAGGATTGGGGAGAGCATCCCCTAAAGAAGGCAGGGAATGGAGTATGGGCGCCTACCGTCTGGTATGGTAAGGAAACCATCCCTTTTCCCCAGCCCCTTACCCTTTCCATGATGGGAGGTGGGTGGGCTTCCAGCAATGGTGCTGGGACTAGATTAAAGGTGTGGAGGGAGTGCCAAAGGCGGTTCTCCTTCACGGTAACATGGGTGACAGACAGAAGGATGACATGCACTGGGTGAGGTATTGCCAGAGAGTCTCCTACATTTAGTAAATTAATAAAGTTGCTGCCTAAATAAAGCATAATCCTGCTGTCTTGTCTTCCTGTGGGGTATGGGATAAAAAAACCTTGCATGCTATCCAACATTCCCATGGCAGTCACTTTTGGGACTCTGACTTTGCCAGGATGTGTGCATATTAATGTGTTTCTAAAGGATTGTGTGTAGACATTATAATAGTTGTTTAATTTTATACACCTATTGCATTTAGGTATAATATTGCCCCTCAAAAAATTAGCCAGCATATAACTTTTAAGGGTTCTCTATTAGGGTTATTACATGTGTGTACAATAGAGCTGAGTCAGATTACAAAAGAAAACAGAGAAAGGGATCACTCACTCAATACATTCCTGTATTTCAAGGAAGACAGAACAGACCAAAATATTGCTCTTCTCTCCTCCCCACTTCCCAACAGAGTATTTGTGTTTTCTCAGGCTTATAGCAATATTTCATGAAGACCTATTTACAAATTCAACTCTCTTCTGGTCAATCTTTTTCAAACCTCCTTTATGACCATTTCACTGGCTGATTCATAGAATCATAGATTATTAGGGTTGGAAGGGACCTCAAGAGATCATCTAGTCTAACCCCCTGCTCAAAGCAGGACCAATCCCCAAATGGCCCCCTCAATGATTGAACTCACAAACCCTGGGTTTAGCAGGCTAATGCTCAAGCCACTGAGCTATCCCTCCCTCCCCAATCTTGGCTCCTCAGTTCTAAGTGATAAACATTTGCAGTAGTTGCTATCTCCTGACTAGACAAGGGTCCAACAAGGTTTGTTTTGCCAAAACGCATATCCTTGGAGAGCTCATTATTGTTCTGCTACTCATAGCAGTAGCTCTTTGCCATTACATGATTGAAATCTGTACCTAGTAAATGGCTGATCAGCTGCAGCTGATCTCCCTTCATCTCAGTTAGCACTAAGTGGAATAAACCAACACAGCAGGAGTAAATGAACCATGGCAAAATTGATCTTAACCTCCACCCCTTTGATTTAGCAGCTATGCACTAGTTCCAGAGACAAGATTGTTTCTGTCAGCTTCACCAGGTTTTCTAATAGAATTTGACAGAGATAATGTATCTTAACATAACAGACTGAATTATCACAATTAGGAAAAGTGGATATTGGTCTAAGTTGCTTTCCTAACTTGCTTGCCTGCTGCTTTTTCAATTTCCCTTGGATTTAAATTCAATAACCACTGCCTGAGATATGAAATTGGTCTAATCCATAGTTCTGGAGTTCCCCTATCCCAAAAACCAACCATTTAACACCAGCATAGCACCTTGTCCCATTTCCAGGAAAAAGCAGGGGAGAGAAAATGGACCTCTGAGGAAATATACAGAGATACTGATATTTAGTTTTTCCAAGCTTATATACAGGGTCAGATTCTCACTTACACTGCCAGCTCCTCTGCACTACTCTGGCAGTATAAAAGGGTGTGTTATGGGGTGTAGTCCCCACATCAGCCTTGGAGAAGTTGAATTAAGCCAAGTGGGTCCAATCCCCCAGGAAATGGGGGGAATTTAGGCTTTGTGAAAGGCACTAATTAGGAGGAAGCTCACCTGTGAGGGAATAGGCATGGCTTCTATAAAGCCAGGAGGCTGGAACCAGAGGGAGAGGAAAAGCTTTCAGTTTCCTTTCCTGATGTAAGGGGGAGGCGAGACGAGGCACCGCACCGCACCTATGAGGATGGGTTTATCTAGTAGAGAGGGGTCTGATTAGGAGGACTGGAGAACGAAAAGCACAGAGAAGCAGAATAGGAAGTATGGGGGATGAGAGCAGTAAGGTAGATGTAGGTGCAGACCTTAAATACTTGCTGTAGGGCCTTGGACTGGAACCTACAATAGAGAGAAGACCTGGGTTCCCCTATTATCCACTGCAGAGTGGTATGGCTGCAGGCAGTGAACAGGAAGACTGCCTGCTGTCACCATGGATGGCTGAGTCACAAAGCAGCTGTACTGCTACCATGTAAGCAGGAGGAGAGGCAGTACTGGTTAAAGAGAAGACAGAGGGTACTGAACTGGGTGGAGCTAATCCCCAGAATAACCAGAAGGTAGCACCACCCAATAGTAGGTGACAGGGCTTAAAAGTGAGTGTAACTGCAATTTTGCAGAAAAGTTAGCGTATGAGATGAGCATTTGGCATCAGTCCTTAACTCTGCCATATGCATACATTTCAGCAGTGATATCACATGTTACATCTAACATATGGAAGCAGAGTTGTGTGTTTGGGCATTTTAGTCAACATTTATAGAGATACAAACCTGGATGCCTAACTTTAGGTGTCCAAATCTGTAATCTAAAAAAGTATCAGTATTACTGTTTTGTTGTCCGGGCTCCAACTCCTGAATGCCAGACCAGTCTAGCTGGGCCATGAAAAAGAAAATGTAATGCCCAAATCTTAGCATTTCTGCATGTCAAATTTAATGAAAGCTACACTGTTGCTTATGTAATCTCTCCCCTTTTCAAATGATACCCTCTCAGCTCAGAATCATACTGAGATAATGCCCTGCCTGAAGAACACAGGAAAAGAAATTCCTATATTGGAGAGAGTCTCTTTCTACAGTCTTTTTTTTTTTTACTATGATTTAGCATGCAATAGAGAGAGCTTTCTTGGAATCTTCGAGTGTGTGAAGCTTCTGGGAAAGGAGATTAAGTCTTGGCCTCTAGTATCTAGCACTTCTGAGATAGAGCTGGCAATATGCCTCACTGAGGCATTATTCTGCACACATGAGACTCTGGTAAGTCATATAAGTACAACATTATCAGATTTTCTCCATCCTGCAAACCTAGCTACAGTATCTCACCTATTTCCATCCAGCAATACAGTTTTTTCTGTAAGACCCTTCAGCAGTGCTCTGCACATGGCATTTGAAAACATGCCAATAGTCCCCAAAAATGTAGAGAGGCTAGGATTTTATAAACAGCCTACCTATAAATGATTTCAAGTACTATTTGCTGTGACCAGATTCCCAGGGGGAGCCAACTGAGATCACTCAATCATGGTGAACTGCAGCAAATGGGGCAGACAATCTCCAAAGCTGGTGGATATTCCAATACTTAGATTTACCAAGTCAACACAAAACAGCTTCTAAATTACCTCACTGGTTACCCAGAAGCCAACAACACAGTTCCCTTAAAGTAACCCAGCCTCAGGCCTCCACCTAGACACCCAAGTCAAAAATGATGATGATTACTGAAAATTGTATTCTTCATATAAAAAAATTCTATCAATTCCAAAGGATTGCACACATTACCTCCCAGATAATGAATATTCCATATCTTACCCAAATAGAGGCTTACAGCCAATTCTCATTAACAAAACTAAAATTTATTAAAAAAAGAAAAGAGAGCAGGAGTTGGTTAAAAGATCAGGATATGTACAGACATGAGTTCAATTCTTGAGGTTCAGATTCAAAGCAGAGATGGTGAGCTTTGTAGTTGCAAAGAGTTCTTTTAGAATTTAGTCCATAGGTTACAGCCCAATGTCCAATATCATATTCAGAGTGTTCCAGTTTAGGACTGGGATCTCAGTCCTGGGACTCAAACTTCCCCTGATGAAGCTTAAGCAGATCTGAGATGACAGGATCAGAACCCACTGATTTTCCAGCAGCCACATGACCATACAGTCCTGAGTGAACAATAGGCTTTTGATGTAACCTTCTGTTTCCTAAACCTCACCAGTAATTAACTACATGGATTAACATAAAATAATCTATCCATTAAGCAGTTCATCATAAACTTTAAAGAGACATATAGACAATGGCATTACTGCACCCAAGATTAATCTAAATGTTAATATTCCCTTTTGATCTTTGAATCAATATCTGTCTGTTTATTCATAAATGTTAGCCATGTACACACATACAATTAGTATTACTTCTAACAACATAGGTTTGCATTTCAAAGTTCTAGCCCAGGGTTAGCAACCTCTGGCACACGGCTCGCCAGGGTAAGCACCCTAGCAGGACGGACCAGTTTGTTTACCTGCTGCCTCCTCAGGTTTGTCTGATCGCAGCTCCCACTGGCTGCGGTTCACTGCTCTGAGCCAATGGGGGTGGCAGGAAGCCACGGCCAGCACATCCCTCAGCCCGCATTGGCCTGGAGCAGCGAACCACGGCCAGTGGGAGCCACGATCAGCCAAACCTGTGGAGCCGGCAGGTAAACAAACTGGCCCAGCCCGCCAGGGTGCTTACCCTGGGAGGCTGTGTGCCAGAGGTTGCCAACCGCTGTTCTAGGCTATTTACCAGGGAATGGTCCTAATTACCATATCTAACAAGTCTCTACAGGTTGACTCTGGGTTAATTAGCCTGCAGAATGCTTAACCCTTTCTGGCATTGTGTTACACTTTGTATAAGATTTGTTATAATTATATACTAGTGGTAGCAATAATGATTTGCATGGTCATATTTTAATTAGACAATGTCACACTTGCTATTATTTATAGTGCCTTATACAGAAGTTTCTTTAATTATTCCTTTTTGATCTTGACGCAATACTTATTAGTGCAGATCTGCAATATCTCATATAAAAATGAAATGTTTCCATCACTTGACTTTCGTGTTAGTTTATCAGATCTCTTAGTATTGCAATTGTACACTTTTTAGTAATGTAATTCCTACATCTAAGCTTGCTATAGTAACCTGTGAAATTGCTGGTATGCATTGTGGTGAATAAACCGGCGCTGAAAACGCCATTCGCCTATGGTAGGTTTAATAATTTTCCCATGTGAGTGGCATTAGCTGCTGCAAAATGTAAGCTTTTATGTTATTTAAAAAAAATTGTTGTGACTACAACCTTCCAAATATGAGCCTAGTGTAACCTATATAGTGGTGTCTGATGGACAGTTCCAGGGTTGCTGCTTGTGCTCAGAGCTTTCCCAAGTTGCAAAAGAATGAAATCCAACTGCTTTTTTTTTAGTGTTTGTTGGTGCTATTCAGAATCTTGTGAACAGCAGTGAAACTAATAACAGCCAAGTTAATTTCACTCTGCTGTCTGGGGACAGTTCTGAACAGCAGTTCTAGAGACTCCAGTGAAGGAATAGGGATGGATAATAGAGTAGAGGAGATATTCACTCACAGCTGCCGAAGGAGAGGTAGACACTGTGCATTAACTTTTGTAACCCTGACCCAGGCTGGATGATTGGGACCGGAAAATAAAGTCTAGTGTCTTCCTAGCACCCCTGTGCATCACATCTTTATTACAGAGGGTGAGCCATTCCTAGACTTTTTAAAAGTCAGTCCATTACATCTCTTTGTACCTTTGAATACTCATGTATCTTTGAATGCTGAATAGTTGCTATATTTTTGCTGTATTGAAATATACACATATACTAAAACTTATGGTATCACTCTGAAGGCACCCCTGCTTTACTGCTGTATAAATATGTGTCTACTCACAACATCCATTATCCACAACTGGTATTAATAGATCTTCCAAAAGTTTTGCTGGAAAAAATTACAAGGTCTCCTGGATTTTAATTAACTAAAAGAGCAAGCGGGACTCAGAATTAGCTTCTAAAATGGATCCAGGGCAAAAAGTGAATAAGATGAATGACAAGGTTGCCTAATACCGCAAGCTGTCATTATGTACAGCTTCTGTAGAGTATTTATGGTCAAGGGTGATTGGGCTTCAGGATTTATTTCAAATTCTGTCATCTTAAAAGAGACACAAAGCATGGAGAGTCAGTCTTTAGATGTGGATTCCATTCCAGGCTCTGGAAAATTACTCTTAAGCCTATAAAAACCTCGGGAAATGTCTGCCCTCGCATTGCAAGACACTGGATAACCCAGACAGACCCAGAGTCTGTTCCAATATAGCAATATAGTGTTTTTCCTGCTCTTTTTCTCCAGGCTACACTGCCAGATGTGCACTGGCTATTTCCAGGTGCATCTTCTTCCAAGTTTAATTATAATGAAATATGAATTGCCTCCCATCCTTCCATCTCCTTGCTATCCTGCAATTTGTTAAACCACTTAGGAGAGTGAGACCTTCAATGATAACTGTAAAACAATAAGACATTCACATATAAGCGTAATTGCTCTTTCCTGCCAGCTCTTATTGTCTCCCTGAGCAATAAAATGAGGTGCAGAAATAGCACAAAGGAAGTTTCCATTCAAGGTACAGAGGTTATATGGAGGTCTGGTGCCTCAGACCTCTTAATGCTCTTGTTTTTAGGTTTACGTAAGTGTTTGCCTAAAACTTCAATAAAACTCATTTACTACAATATTTCCTAGGCTTAACTAATAGTTAAATTTTGAATTTATTCTTGGCTCTTCTAGATCTGTAAAACAAGACAATAAGGAAAGAACTCAACCATCCATGGGCTTGACCCGGCTGTATTCCCCAACCTCACTCCAGTTGGACTCAGTCATCTGCCCTATCCACATGCATTCTTCTCATCTAATCTATTGTAGCCTAAATACTTGAAGCTGCACTTTGCACAATCACAATTCCTGAAGCGCAACTACAAATAGGAGTGCATCTTTGAAAATCTAGGCCTGTGTGTCCCTCCCATCTACTCTGAATCTACCTCATCCAGTCATCCCACTACTCGTGATTTATGTTAGAACATATAGAATTAAGATAGATCCCAATCCAAAGCACAGATAATCTTCTTCTACATGCCTTCTCTGGCCCAATCTGACTATATGTGACTTTGCCTGAGGAAGGACTAAGCTATGATGGAGAGATTCTGCTCTAGTTGCCCTCAGATGTTCTGGAGAAGATGTCCAGAAATGACATTGTGAATGGGGTCTCCAGGAAGCATTCTGGCTGAGTCATCCATAATCCCCCTAGAGGGAGTATGGCACTCCTCTACCAGCCAACAGAACTGGTTATTGGAAAGGAAGGGGCACAACTATAGCCCCACATTCTTCCCTCCTGATCAGTATTTAGACAGGTGAAAACAGTGATACCAATGGGGAGTAAGGCTTCTGTTGCTCAATGGATTCTGACCAGCTCCTGAGCAGGGGCATCACCTTTAGCGCATGCCTGATATGAGATGGTCAGAATCTGGCATTGAGTAAAGAAGCTAACGGGACACTGACATTATTGAGACTACTCTCTTAAGTCAGGGCTGCAGATCAAGCAACTAGTAAGGTCTTAGTTTCAGGAGCAGTAGTGTCTGAGGAAGGAGAATTAGGTGATGGTCCAATGTGCTTTTGGCTTTGGATAATACAGAAGTGTCAAAGAGAGGTAAACTGAGATCAAATGAATCTATGAGAAACCAATTTACTCCAGTAGTGGAGCTATTCTGCACTGCTGAGGAGAGTGGAGGTTGTTTATTTGCTGGCAAGCTTGTACAATAAGGTTGCCGTAAGTCACTTTAACTTTCTTTTGGTGTAGTTGATCTAAAGTAAATACGGGAGCCCTGATATTTTTGGTCTGGGGGACTTTTTGTTTGGTTAGTGAGGTGTTTTGGTTCTGTTTCACCTCTCCCATGCCAAAACCGTAACAGTGTGATTTGAATAGTGAGTTACGTTATAGCTAGGGTTTGCTTAATGGACCTGGGAGAGGGTAGGAAGGGAAGATTGCAAGGGCTACTGGCAAAAGCTTTGGTGTTTTCTAATGCTGGGGTCAGGTTGAAAGAGTCTGGGGAACAGTGCCTGCTTTATTGGTAACCTTTATTGCTGGAAGTGCTAGAAATTGGAGAAGGCAGAGTATAGAATCATAGAATATCAGGGTTGGAAGGGACCTTAGGAGGTCATCTAGTCCAACCCCCTGCTCAAAGCAGGACCAGACCCCAGTCAGATTTTTGCCCCAGATCCCCAAATGGCCCCCTCAAGGATTAAGCTCACAACCCCAGGTTTAGCAGGCCAATGCTCAAACCACTGAGCTATCCCTCTCCAATCGTCTATGCGTTAGTTAGTTTGCTTGGAAAATTGTGAGGGACAGACTGTGTGGACATATCCAAGCCTGGATTTTTATTGGACATATTTGCTGCTTTGCCTTGGGTACTGTTTGTCTAGTATTAGTTCTCTATCCCTGCTCCCACCTTTCACTGCTTTTCCTTCAATGAATAACATTAATCATAAAGGTTTTGGATTTCATTTGGCTTTGCTTGTGGTATAATTATTATACAGGGCTAATTTAACAATTAGCCATTACGCATTTTATAAAAGCTAGATATTATTTAAGGGTCTGCTCCCATTGAAACCAATAGTAAACTCTCATGGAACTGACTGGAACAGGAGTGAGTCCTAAAATAACCTGCCCTTTTAAAAAGGGGTAAGAAGAGAACCCACATTTAGCACCTTTTTGCTGACAATAACGGATTAGTTACATTTGGGCTTTCGTGTTCAGCCAGTCAGTACAATGATAAAACAGACCTGAGCCTTACCCAGGGATGCAAGGGTAAGGATCCCATGGAAGTTGGTAGCTGCCAGCTACGCATCACTGAGGATAAAACATGGCCAGCAGTGAGGATGAAAAGCTGGAGTGAAAGCATATTTACCATATCACAAGCAATACAGTAAGGGTTATAAAAAGCAAACTCTATCAATAATTCAACACCTGAGCAGATTAGCCTCGGCATCAGAAAGCTCCAGCAGGAAAAATCAAATTTGTTTCCTTTATTCTGCAATCTGATGATGTTTATAACTTCATTAGAATTGGCACCAAAAGCTCTGGTCATCACACCTCTTTTTATAGAGGAATAAACTATACACTGCTATACACTGAGGATGGAATGGAGGTTAAGGATAACCTAGGCATGGCCCAACATCTAAACAAGTACTTTGCCTCAGTTTTTAATAAGACTAGTGAGGAACCTTGCGATGATGGAGGGATGATAAACGGGAATGTGGATATGGAAGTGGATATTACCGCAACTGAGGTAGAGGCCGTACTTGAACAGCTCGATGGGACGAAGTCGGAGAGCCCGGACAATCTCCATCCGAGGATATTAAAGGAACTGGCGAGTGAAATTGTGAGCCCGTTAGCGAGAATTTTTAAGCAATCGATAAACTCGGGGGTTGTGCCGTATGACTGGAGGATTGCTAATGTAGTTCCTATTTTTAAGAAAGGGAATAAGAGTGATCCGGGTAATTATAGGCCTGTTAGCTTGACATCTGTAGTATGTAAGGTCTTGGAAAAAATTTTAAGGGAGAAAGTAGTTAAGGACATAGAGGTCAATGGTAATTGTGACGAATTGCAACACGGATTTACTAAAGGTAGATCGTGCCAAACCAATCTGATCTCCTTCTTTAAGAAGGTGACGGATTACTTAGATAAAGGAAATGTGGTAGATATAATTTACCTAGATTTCAGTAAGGCGTTCGACACGGTTCCGCACAGGGAGCTGTTAGTTAAATTGGAAAAGATGGGAGTGAATATGAAAGTTGTAAGGTGGATAAGGAACTGGTTAAAGGGGAGACTCCAGAGGGTCGTATTGAAAGGTGAACTGTCGGACTGGAAGGAGGTCACCAGTGGAGTCCCTCAAGGATCGGTTTTGGGACCAATCTTATTTAACCTTTTTATTACTGACCTTGGCACAAAGAGCGGGAATGTGCTAATAAAGTTTGCAGATGACACGAAGCTGGGGGGTATTGCTAACACGGAGAAGGACAGGGATACTATTCAGGAAGATCTGAACCACCTTGTAAACTGGAGTAATAGAAATAGGATGAAATACAATAGTGAAAAGTGCAAGGTCATGCATTTAGGAATTAATAATAAGAATTTTGGATATACGTTGGGGGCGCATCAGTTGGAAGCAACGGAGGAGGAGAAGGACCTTGGGGTACTGGTTGATAGCAGGATGACTATGAGTCGCCAATGTGATACGGCTGTTAAAAAAGCAAATGCGATTTTGGGATGCATCAGGCGGGGTATTTCCTGCAAGGATAAGGATGTGTTAGTACCGTTATATAAGGCGTTGGTGAGACCCCATCTGGAATACTGTGTGCAGTTCTGGTGTCCCATGTTCAAGAAGGATGAATTCAAACTGGAACAGGTTCAGAGACGGGCTACAAGGATGATCCGAGGAATGGAAAAACTGCCTTATGAAAGGAGACTCAAAGAGCTTGGCTTGTTTAGCCTGGCCAAAAGAAGGCTGAGGGGGGATATGCTCGCTCTATATAAATATATCAAGGGGGTTAACGTTAGGGAGGGAGAGGAATTATTTAAGTTTAGTACTAATGTAGCCACGAGGACGAATGGGTATAAACTGGATATTAGGAAGTTTAGACTTGAAATTAGACGAAGGTTTCTGACCATTAGGGGAGTGAAGTTCTGGAATAGCCTTCCGAGGGAAGTAGTAGGGGCAAAAGACTTTCCTGGCTTTAAGACAAAGCTTGATAAGTATATGGAGGGGATGTTATGATAGGATCGTTAATTTGGGCAATTGATCTTGAATTACCACCAGACAGGTCTGCTCAATGGTCTGCGGGGAGATGTTGGATGCGATGGGTACTGAGTTGCTGCAGAGAATTCCTTCTTGGGTGCTAGCTGGTGACTCTTGCCCACATGCTCAGGGTTTAGCTGATCGCCATATTTGGGGTCGGGAAGGAATTTTCCTCCAGGGCGGATTGGCAGGTGCCCTGGAGGTTTTTCGCCTTCCCCTGCAGCGTGGGGCACGGGTTGCTTGCTGGTGGTTTCTCTGCAGCTTGAGGTCTTCAAACCATTTTTGAGGATTTCAATAACTCGGTCCTGGGATAGGGGTTGTTATAAAATTGGATGGGTGGGGGTTCTGTGGCCTGCCTTGTGCAGGAGGTTAGACTAGATGATCAGATTGGTCCCTTCTGACCTATGAGTCTATGAAAGAGCCATCAACCGGTAGCAACTTCTGGTCATTGCTACTGACCTGGGCTAGATTTGAACCAGTAAATCTCCTGAGCCATTCAGTCCCCAAACATTAGAACTAATAACCGTGCAGGCATCCTTGTAATAGGGCTAAATTCATAAAGGGATTTAGGTGTTTCATCATCTACCTCTTGGGCATCTAAAAAATCACTGGGATTCACAAAGCCTGACTTAGCTGCCTACCATCCCTGTACAAGGCATAGAGAGAGAGAGATGCCTAAGCCAGCACGTTGAGCAGGGAGCTGCCTAAGATAGCTAAGGGGGAGATGCTGAGGAGATGGGTGTGTCCTAAGCCTTGCCCTTCTCTCAGAGTTAGGCATTTAGGTGCCTCCCTGAAGCGTGGGCCTATCTCTAGTGGGTATTCTCAGTTGCAAATCCCTCTACTGGAGGCAAGGGCCTAACATGTTTCTTGCAAGAAATGCTGGTGGTAGTGGTGGTCACTGGAGTAGGGGAAGTGGATCTAGGTTTCTCACCTCCCAGGTGAGTGCTCTACACATCAGGCTGTGGAGTCATTCTTACTCTTTTTCTGGCCCAGTGACTATCCAACCAGCTATCTACAGTGGAACCACTTCAACAGCAGAGATTGAGGCAGTCCCACATCAAAATATCCCATAGCCAGGTGATTAGAGCATCCTCCTGAGAGGTGGGAGAGCCCTGTTCAGTTCCTTTCTTCTCATCAAACAAAGGGGGAAATTGAATCTGGCTCCCTCGTGTCTCAGAAGAGTGCTCCAACCACTGGTCTAAAAGAAATTAAAACAATGGGAATGGTAAGAAGAAGACCCAGAGACCTTCCAAAAATGGAAGAAATCAACATAATCTGCTGTATACAACTATAGACTAAATCCAGCCCTGAGGGGCATAAGGGCAGAGGGCAATAGATTGCTAGAAAGCATTCCCCACCACACTGTCCTACTCAACACGAATGGTATAGGAGGGTTAAATCTCTCAATAATTGATCTTTCCTATTGGCCTGAATGAGTGGACCTGGAATTGGCCAAAATCTGCAGGTTAAAGAGCCAGTTTCCACATACTGGACACATCAGGAGCACTCTTTGCTTCTACTCAGAAGAGTAGCAAAATGTGGTCTAAAGTACCCAGCCCCGAAGAGGAGCACTGCCTTCCCTGGCTAGGTAGAGTCCTCCTGAAAAGGCCACAATGGCAGCATTTCTGTAGCCCTCTTTTGCCTGTGTGACAGGGATGAATTTATCCTTACAGGAAATCACAAGCTTACAAAATGTTCAGAGTTTCAAGTTTGCATTTAAAAAACAACCAAAACCCTGAATGACAGTGCCAAGACAAACTTGCTCCTGTCACACACCTACCATGCCATGAGAATCACTTCAGTAGGAAACACAGATGAAAGCTTCTAGCAATAGGTCTCCATTCATACCGTAGTATCGTGAGTGTCCTAAAGAATGAGATGAAACTACATTGTCTAAAAAATCCAACACACTTCAATGAAGCCGAAGCCCTTACCTAGAGCTGGCCAAGGGCAACTCCATTCACAAGAACACTTTTTGTCACAGGTTCCATTCCCCAAGCTCTCCCTCAAGCCACACCCACCTGCAACCCCGCCACTAGAGGTTGGAGGAAGTTGATTACAATATTGATAAATTGTTAATTTGAACACTAAATAGTTTTTTTCTGCCAAAGACTCCAACTCTGAGCGTTTAGTTAGAGTAACATAATTTTGAATTAGGTAAAGTACTTAGTCCTTATAATGAATATAACACACTTTTTTCAAGAATACTACCTGTACAAAGCTCTGGTGCAGAAAGTAGGCTATGAAGAGTAAATTATGGTAAAGCTAAACATGCAGGATATGTGACTGACACTAATTTGCAAAAATGAAAGAATTCCGTTGTAGCCAATGATCAGTATCAAATGTTTATCCTTGAACAAGTGAAATTATATTAATTTAATGGACTAGAGTCTCTAATACCCCCTATATATATCTTCAGTTCATGACATTAAATACCTTTACCAAACCCATGAGCAGAATCATTGCCACAGGGGACACACAATTGACTCTGAAAAGGAATATTTATTTGGGAAAGTCCACAGCGGTTTTTAGTAGTCCCCACTTTTAAATATACTAAACAGGAAGATTAATAGCAGTCATATTAATCTGAGGGTCTTTGCTTACTGTACTGATTTCCCTTTGCTGAGGCCAATATCCCTTATTTGGCAGTCTGTATGGAAAAAATAATTTTACTTCACCTACTAACAGGCTTCCAATTTACCTATTCCTGTTAACCATTAGAACTGAAATGAGTGGCTCAAACAAATCATTCTCTATATATCCTGCAGTGGTAAAAATGGTTTGCCAGTCAGTTCAGGACTAACAGGTACTCCAGCGCTTCATAAACTTAATGGAGTTTAAGGCCAGAAGGGACCATTAGATCATCTAGTCCAAGGGTCCACCAAGACAACCTTTTGTGAATCATCTCTCACCGTAGCCATTGTTTTACTTGGAACATTTCCCCTCACAAGAGTCAGAAGGACGCCAACACCTAGCATTGCTAATGTGTTTGTGGTATTAGGTAGCCTTTTAAAAACACGTACCTTGATATCCACAGAGTTTTCAGGGCAATGTTTCTCAATTTCAGCAATGAAGGATGCCTAACAAGCATTGTTACCCTTTGTGCCTGTTCACAAAGCTACTCGTTCTCAGGGTCGCAAATATATAGTCATGAGAGAGGGCCAAATTTGAGTGAATGATGTTGCAACGTGGCATGCAGGATCACAATGCCACGCAAATGTGGCCTGGACTATACATTTATAGACTATAAATACTGTATTAGAAGGCTCACCATGCACCCGAAAAAGCTGGGGTATGTGCCTCTCATTGAGAACCTTTGATCTACTCTGACCTCCCGTACATCATAGGCCATTAAATTTCACCCAGATACCCCTAAATTGAGCCCAATGACTTTAATTAGACTAAAGCATTTCAGCCCTCAGGTGACTAAGCTGTAGCATGCTACAGGCAGAGAACAGGAGAGACCAAAGATCACCCATACATGATGCCCCTGCAATGGCGGGGAATTGATTAGTGGGCTATGCCCAGTTGATCCCAGCAGGTGATCCATGCACCATGCTTCAGAGGAAGAATTTACCCAATCTAAGCTGAAGGAAAATTCCTTCCCAACCCCAAATCTGGCAATCAGTTGATCCCTGAGCATATGACCAAGACACACCAGTCAGTCATCTAAGGCCTGGTCTACACTACGCATTTAAACCGAATTTAGCAGCATTAAACTGATTTAACCCTGCATCGTCCACACAACGAGGCCCTTTATATCGATATAAAGGGCTCTTTAAACCAGTTTATGTACTTCTCCCCGACGAGAGGAGTAGCGCTGAAATTGGTATTGCCATGTCGGATTAGGGTTAGTGTGACCACAAATTGACGGTATTGGCCTCTGGGCAGTATCCCACAGTGGACCATTGTGACCGCTCTGGAAAGCCATCTGAACTTGAATGCACTGGCCAGGTAGACAGGAAAAGCCCTGCAAACTTTTGAATTTCATTTCCTGTTTGCCCAGCGTGGAGAGCTCACCAGCACAGATGACCACGCAGAGCTCATCAGCACAGGTAACAATGCAGTTTCCTGAGAATCTAAAGAGAGCTCCAGCATGGACCGCACGGGAAGTACTGGATCTGATCGCTGTATGGGGAGAGGATTCTGTGCTAACAGAACTCCGTTCCAAAAAACGAAATGAAAAAACATTTGAAAAAATTTCCAAGGCCATGATGCAGAGAGGCCACACCAGGGACTCAATACAGTGCTGTATGAAAGTTAAGGAGCTCAGACAAGCCTACCAGAAAACCAAAGAAGCAGACGGAAGGTCCAGGTCAGGGCCGAAAACATGCCGCTTTTACGCTGAGCTGCATGCAATTCTCAGGGGTTCTGCCACCACCACCCCATCCCTGTCTGTGGATTCCGAGGTGAGGGTGCTAATCTCAGCCATGGCTGAGGATTCTGCGGACGGGGAAGATGAGGAGGAGGAAGAGCTTGCAGAGAGCATACAGCACTCTGTTCTCCCCAACAGCCAGGAGCTTTTTCTCACCCTGACGGAATTACCCTCCCAACCCTCCATCCCACACAATGAAGCCATGGAAGGGACCCAGGGCCAGCGCTTCCATTTAGGAGGCCTAGGCAATCACCGAGGGCACCGGGATTATTGGTGGGCGGCATTTTGCCAGAGGGGGCGGCAGGCGGCTCCGGTGGAGCTGCCGCAGTCGTGCCTGCGGACAGTCGGTTGCTCCGGTGGACCTCCTGCAGGCACCACTGCGGCAGCTCCACCGGAGCCGTGGACCAGCGGACCCTCCGCAGGCACGACTGCGGCAGCTCCACCGGAGCGGGACGAGGGCAAAATTGCCGCACGCCTAGGGCGCTAAAACCCCTAGCGCCGGTCCTGAAGGAACCTCTGGTGAGTGTACCTTTGTAAATATAAAACATGGTTTAAAAGCAAGCGTTTTTTAATGATTAATTTGCCCTGAGGACTTGGGATGCATTCGCGGCCAATACAGTTACTGGAGAAGTCTGTTAAAATGTCTGGGGATGAAGCAGAAATCACCCAGGGACATCTCCATGAAGCTCTCCTGGAGGTACTCCAAAAGCCTTTGCAGAAGGTTTCTGAGCAGGGCAGCCTTATTCCGTCCTCCATGGTAGGACACCTGACCACGCCATGCATGTAGCAAGTAATCTGGTATCATTGCATGACAAAGCCTAGCTGCGTATGGTCCCAGTGTTTGCTGACGCTGAAGCAACATCGTTCTTTATCTCGTTGTGTTATCCTCAGGAAAAGGATTCTCTGCACTACCTCAGAGCACTGGTCCACCCCATCTGGTGTCCCATCTCCAACTGTAGCCAATCTCCAATGCATCAGAGGAAGGAACACCACCCTATACCTAATACACCTATTATCCACTGGGGGAAAGTGGGGAATTTCTTCCTAATCCCTGCAGGCAACCGGCTGAACCCCTGAAGCATGAGACATTGCTATAGTAATTTTTAAAATGCAAAGCTACTAGTGTTATGAGTATGTTAAGGTCAGTATACGCAATTCTGTTCTCCCCATCACCCATGAAGGAAGGCACAAACAGGGGGATCCAAGTGTTCTTTTGGCATATGTGTTTCCCAGCACCCCAGAAATGACTGTTTTCCAGTGGTCAGAAGTCCAGTAACAAAAGCCAAAGTTATAATAACCTTAACCAACAGTGCCTTTGCCAAACTTCACATTAAAATACTACTGGCAGACCTGCACTGCCTCCAGTGGGCTATCAGTGGAGGACACCAGACCTCCCAATTGAGAGAAATTCAACCAGCCACTACAATTTTGTCCTTTATCCTGCAATAGTGTGACGCTCCCCAATTATTGCAGAACTGACTCCCATCTATTCATTTGCTTTTGGGTTTGTTCAGTAACTACACCTTTGTGGCTGACCCACCATCTGGACAAAGAATGCACATGGTATGCAAGTTTGGAAGATGTTGGCCAAAATTTTAGCAATTGGACCAGAGGATAATCTAATAGAACTTGTAAAGAAAGAGATCAAGTTGATTTCATTAAAAAGATAAGCTTCCACTAATATTAGAATGATACTTTTAGCATAGGTTCTTTTTCTGCTTTTGGCATGAGGAAACTAAAACTTCAGCATGAAAAATATGATAGTCAGCAACTCCTTTTTCTGGCAAGGAATGGACCTATCCTTCCAAATATTTGATAAGTATTTACAAATAAACACACTATAGACAGTGTTCCAAATGAGCAGAATATCCATTAATAATTTGCACTACCAAGATTTAAATTAAATATAGACATCTTGTTAGCCAGATACTCTCAAAATAACACAGACATTATCAGTAAAAGATGTAGTAAGGTTTTAGTTTTATCTTTTTTCACTGTACTCTGGATCCCATTTAGTACTTAACTTTTTGTAATCTTGAAATAAATTCCCAAACTCACCACATTTACAACACCAGAATGGCACTGCAGATCAAAGATTTGCACAAACTTGCCATGACTGAGAATCCAGACTGGAATGGAATGACAATCATTCATCTCAAAGGTGCCAAAGCAGTTCAGATACCGTGTGTCATGCTGCAGCATCATGAGTGGCTAAAATCTCAAGTGACAGCCCTTTCCCCAGATAGTGCAGACATAAGGCCCAGGGCCAGAAGATGAAGCCAGCACACTACGAGCAATTGAGGCCTGCTGCGCTTTCCTCTTTTTCAATCACCTCTCTTCAGCCTACTGACTTCTTGGTGCAGCACAACCTTCCAGTATAACCTGGTGCTAGCTGCATCTTCCCAGCTTGCAGTTTAGAATTTGAAAGTTTTCAAGTCCCTCTTACAAATGCCCTTGAATGTGAACCTAGGTCAGCTCAGGGGTCTTGGAGCATTCACAAGTTCTCCGTACAGAAGGTCCTTTGGAATGGATCCGTCTGGTGAAGATGAGCAAGCCAATGGATCACTATATTTGAGAATAGTGATTACACTTGGTAATTTTGCTTTATCAAGTTCTTTGTTTTCAGGACCTTTGGTTTCACGCTTGATATATAGAACACAAGAAAGACAGCAAGTAGGGAAGGTGTTTAACCCTCTGTTATGTCTGCTGTAGGTGGAACAGGTCTTGCCACCATAGAGGAGCATGTTCAAAATGCACGTTTGGTAGACCCATATCTTGTTGTTCAGTATCAGCTTCCTGATATCCTTCATGCACCAGGTCAACTGGCCGAATGTGGTGGTTGCCTTTCCTGTGTAAAAGTTAAGTTAATCATCTAGTGATGACTTAACAATACAGTGGATCCTAAATAACAGAACTTGTGCACAATTTCTAGAGTGGTGCTAGCTATTAAAACATCTGGTGTAGTCAACACACCTTGTGCCATAATCATTTTCTTTAGACTGATGGTTAGTCCAAATTCATCACAAACTAGTGCAGCAAAGTTGCTGAGCTCCTCTTCACTGTGTACAACAAGTACTGTGTCATCAGCAAAAAGAAGTTCTCTGGTCAGCAGTTGTTTGAGATTGCTTTTTGGTTTTAGACATGCAGTGTTGAAGAGTTTTCCCTCTTATTTTGTATGGAGATGCACACCCTTGGTGCTAGATGAGAAAGCATGATGAAGCAGCAGAGAGATGAACAGGCCAAAGAGTGATGGTGACAAAACACATCCCTGTTTGACACCACTGAAGATTTCAAAGTTATCAGATTGAATACCTTCATACTGGACTGTAACCTTCATGGCATCATGCAAGGATCATATCAGACTGAGGATTGTGAGGGCAACCAATTCTCTTTAGCAATTGAAAAGGGCCCTGTCTGCTGACCAGGTTATAAGCCTTTGTAAGATCTATGAAACCCATGTAGGCAGGTTTTCTTTTTTTCTTGACATTTTTCTTGCAGTTGGCTTTAATGTGAAGACCAAATCAATAGTGGATATATCAGTGTGGAAGCCTTACTGACTCTCTTGATATGCATGTTCAGCAAGGACTTGCAGTCTTTGAGAATGACGTGTACAAATACCTTGCCAGCAACACTAAGGACAGAAATTCCTCTGTAGTTGTTGCAATCTCTCTGATCTCCTTGGCATTTATAGTTAGCATGCTGGCAACGTTTGTGTCTTGTGGTACCCCTCCCTCCCTTCAACAGGCCAGCAAGACATTGTGCAGATGTTTAAGCACAGCTGTCCTCCTTGTTTCAGTACCTCAGCTGGATTCCATTTTTTCCTGTGGAGTTTCCTGGTGCTTGGGAGGTGATTGCCTTTTCAAGCTCATTTATAGATGCTTCTGTATTAAACTCTTCCACAGTCTGGGGAGAGCATTTAGCACTACTTCAGAAACAGTGGTTTTATGGGACCAGAATTTGTGATCGTGTTCCACCCAGCATTGCGGCTGTTTGTCTCTGTCAATGGTGATGTCTCCACTAAGACATCTTGACTGAAGGACCTATTGCTTTTTGAGTCCTTCATACATACCTCTTAGCTCACCTTTCTCAAAGGATGTTTGTATCTTCTTGCTACACAGGTCAAGGCAATGTGATTGAGCACATTGACCAAGAGCACATTACAACAAAGAAGGCAATCTGAAGTTGCTGATAGAACAAGTCCTTCTCTTCAATGATGCAAGAAGTGTTGGGGCATATGTACTGATGTTTTTGGCAAAGCCACCTGTGGTAGATATTTTTATTGATCTTATACATTCTGATGTTGCACCATGTCATTCAACCATGGGTGCTAATTAGTTTATTGTTGTTTTTTTAACTGCAAAACCCACCGCAGGTTTGCAGAGGTTTCCTTTTCCCAGGATAGAAAAAGGTGTAATGCATCTCATGCAGAGAGCCTGTGTCAGCTGGTCAGGTTGCAGAGAGAGCAGCTACGTAGTGTCAAGCTTCTCCGGCTCTTTGTCAATGATGGTGGACAGCCTAGGGCCACTGACTTCATCTCTAGATCATTTGATATACCAGGGCACATTGTCCTCACATTCCAACAAGCAAGTTTGAAGAAGGCAACCATCGTACCTGAAACTTGAGCGCATACACCTAAGCAGAAAAAAAATAGGGAGGTGGAGTCTTCCCTTAAGACTAAAGCGCACACACACACATCATCCCTGTTAGTGGTACTGACCAGGTCCAAAGGCCTGAAGACTGAAAGGTTTGGAAGCCAGTGTATCTGCAGGAAATGCCAGAGCTGAGTTACTATTTTCTCCACAGCAGATTTGGTCCAGAGTTTTTTCCCCTACCCTTTGTTCAGCCAAGCACTAGCTGCAAGGTAGCTGCAGCAGATGGCGTTACTCCTTTGTGGATATTGTTTTTCATTCCAATGGGTGTCTGACATACCCCTCCACTGCTCAGAGAAGGATGGGGTTCTAGTTTAGTCACTGAGCACCTAACCTGTGGCAGGTTGTACTAGGTTGTGTTACCAGTAGCAAGCCTAACATGACTATGAAGACTATAAATAAAAGTTATTACAGTCTGACTACTCTACCAACAAATCTTCATGCCTTTTATGTGCGGCTTCTCTTCTCCTTAGGTGTTTGTGGCCAAGCACCCTAAAAAGATTCTGGCTGTGATCCTACATGAAAAATAAAGATACCCAAGATATTCCTGCCTCTAACTCAAAAATATCTTTTTTTTAAATTTGTGATCTCTACGCTATCCCATTTCATGTTAGCAGTTTGTTTCCATGCTAATCTGGTACCAAAGACACCAAGTCATGTTTAGTAACTAGCAAGGTAATTGCCCCTCTATTTTGCCCTGGCCTAGTGGAATGCCAGGTTCTCTGTAACATCTATAATACCTTCAAGCACCAAACAAAATTTTGACCTCTAGAAGCCACTCCAGGCTGGAGTCACATAAGAACTTAGGCACCTAACTGCCACTTTTGGCACCTAAATCTCAGAATCAGACCCAGCTGGGATTCAAAGTCCCCACTCAGCTGTTACCAAAGCCTGTAGGCACCTAAAATCTCTCAAGGCTTAAATTTGTGCAGTGAAATTTCCTCTGTGCCCTGTGTTTCCGCTTCTGAGCATAGGCACTGCAGCCCCAGGACAGGCATCCAGGCATCTAAGCTTCAGAGCAATGCATGAACACAGGGGAAGACAGTCATTCCTTCCTTTGTGCAGGTGAGCTCACACAAAATGCCAGCAGCAGCAGGAGAGGAGAAGGACTTCCTTCATAATTTTTTAGCCGGGTGGTGGTTGTGGAAAATGGCAATGAGATCCCTCATAACTCTTAGCCACTTGTTAGAGCCCTCACCTAATGTGGAAGACCCCAGGTTCAAGTTCCCACTCATATGGAGAGGGGACTTGAGAGGAAAGATGAACTGGACTCTACCACCTCCCAGGTGAGTGCCCTTATTATTGGGCAATGAGATATTCTGAGGTGGGCTCCCTCAGTGTCTCCTGTCGAAGCTGTTCCACTGTGCTGGAATGTTCTCTGGGTCTGGAGCTTTGGATACTGCTAGAACCTGGCAGTGTTTGCTTTACATTTATAAATATGACTGTGCTTCAGCTTTGGTGCACCTGGGGACAGCATCACTCTCCAGCCCCAGCATGGCGAGTATGACCCCCCTGGAGTGAGCAGGATTTTCAGATGTATGAACAAACTAAATTTTTTGCATGGGTATGAGTATTGGGCAATGGCACTGAGTACTAGCGCTATTTTCCACCTGGGGCAATAATTTTAGCTGACATCTCACCCCTGAGAGTAGTAAAGGCACAGAAAGCACAGCTGCTACTGCCATACCAGGGCCAATATGCTACTAGCCTGTTTACTGCAATGGTCCCAGCTGAACTCATTGCAGGGTGTAGTGGGAAACAGTCCTACTGCAGAGGAAGAAATAAGGCTGCCACCCCTAGAAACCTTTGAGGGGGGTGGGATTGCAATATCTCTCCATCAAAGTGTCATTGAGATATCTCAGGAGGATACAAGAAACACCTCTATGTACACAAATGGTTCCATATGCCCCATCTCCCTGCCTAAGCCAACAGGGGAATGAAAAGCAGATGCCAACACTATCGCTGTTGTTTGTACTGCAACCTCTTCTCGTATGAGTAAAACAATGAAAAGTTGATACCTGTGTCTTAACTTGGGGCTGAGAGAGGCCCCATCTTTAAATTTAACATTGTAAGGAAACACATAGCCATTGTTCATTTCCTTTCACTGGGTTCAGCTGTGCTCACCTGGAGGGACTGGCTAGATTGTGGTGGAGTCCTGAACACAGCCCAGCTCACAGAATGGCTGCTGCCACCCACCATGTCTCCCTCCTTCTCCTCCTCACTATTCACAGCAGGGGCCTCCGTCTTGAGCTCCTCCGAGGTATTCCCGGTGGTCTGTGAGGTGCTGATGGGGTCTCCACCAAGTACGGCATTTAGTTCATTGTATAAGCAGCAGGTCTGAGGATCAGCACCAGATCTATTCTTGGCGTGCCTGGCCTTGTGGTATGCTTGGCGAAGTTCCTTCGCCTTTGCGCAGCACGGCTGCTGATCCTAGTCGTATCCCATTGCTTGCATCCCCCCATGTTCATAAATGTCCACGTTTCTACAGCTAGTCCATAGCTGTGCTCATACAGCCTCTTCTCCTCATAGGCTCAGGATGTCCAGTGCTTCCTGTTCACCCCAGGCAGGAGCACATCTAGTGCATGAGGCCAGCCTGGTTGGTTGAGCAGTTACACACAAGAAGGGTGAGTTGGTAGGTGTGCTCACCAAGGTGGGCACCCAGGAAAAGGCATTTCAAAACCACGTAAGGAGTTTAAAGGGCGTGGGGGGAGAACTGCTTTGGCTGGTCTCCAGGACCCTGGGGCAATGGAGTTGACAATTGTGACCAGAGCAGCCACTGTTGCAGGAAATGGAGCATTGCAGGACAGCTGCTGGAGCACTGTTAAGGTCAACACAGGTCATGCCATGTTTATACTCGCACTGCCTCGATGTCAGTAGGCGGACCTTGGCTCCACACCAATTGGGGAGGTGGCTTTACTATAGCAAGGTGCTTACATCAACCAGAGACAAATTTGAGTATAGACGCATGTACAGATCGGTCAACACAAGACAATTTATTTCAACTTAACTCTGTAGTGCAGACCAGGCCGTAGATTGTACGCACTTTGGGGGCAGGGACTGGTTTTTTTTGTTCTGTGTTTGTACGGCGCATAGGGTTCCTTGTCTATGATTGGAGCTCCTGGATGCTAAGATAATGCAAATAATAATACTAATCTGAATAGCTGCCTTGAATTGCTCAGAACTAATAAGCATTACTTTTTCTTTCTTTCTGCTATTCCTTATCTCTGCCTTAGGATTGAACTGTGCTTTTAAGGCACAGCCCTGCGTTGCAAGGCAAATGGATGGATTGTGTATTGTCCTGACATTCCGTTTAATTTTCTTTTTTATATTCAATCCATTATTTCTAGTTACATCTTCTGTTAGCAACTTAACTAATCCCTCTTCATCCCCGTTGCTGATACAGTTCATATATTTGTAGACAGTTGTCATGTTTCCCCATCTCCTTTATTTTGCCAGGCTAGACATATTTTCTTCTTTCACTCTTTCTTCATGAGAGCTATCCCCCCGGCTCCCTAATCAGAAAGGACTTTTCTCTTGAATTATTGTTAGTGTCTGTCCTGAATTGTGCAGAACTGAGGGAAACAGTCATACAGAAAGAGATTACCACGTAATCCCATTCACAGTGAAATACAAACCTACATCGTATTATATATAGTAGGCTCAGCTGGAATAAATTGGTGTAGCTACACTGATTTACAGCTGCTTAGAATCAAGCCAGTAACTCTGCTTTTACAGCTGGTGGAAATTTAGGGTATCTCTACAAAGCAAAGAAAAACCTGCGGCTTGCCTTTGCCAGCCGACTCAGATTTGCAGGGCTCAGGCTGCAGGGCTGTTTCATTGCAGGGTAGGTGTCTGGGCTTGGGCTGAAGGTAGGGCTCTGAGACCCTCGCAAGGTCCCAGAGATTGGGATCAGGGTCCCAGGGCCCGGGTTCCAGCCCGAGTCCAGAGGTATACACAGCAATGAAACAGTCTCACAGCCCGAGCCCAAGTCAGCTGGCAAGGGCCAGACAGGGGTTACTGGTTGCTGTGTAGACATCCCCTTAAAACAGGGGTAGGCAACCCATGGCACGTGTGTTGAAGGCGGCACATGAGCTGATTTTCAGTGGCACTCGCACTGCCCAGGTCCTGGCCACCAGTCCAAGAAACTCTGCATTTTAATTTAATTTTAAATGAAGCTTCATAAATATTTTTAAAACCTTATTTACTTTACATACAACAATAGTTTAGTTATATATTATAGACTTATAGAAAGAGACATTCTAAAAATGTTAAAATGTATTACCAGCATGCGAAACCTTGGAGTGACTAAATGAAGACTCTGCATTCCACTTCTGAAAGGTTGCCGACCCTGCCTTAGAAAGTATGAAACATTCTGAAATGGAAAATTAGACTCTACTCCTGCAACTGCCACACGGATGAGTAGCTCCATTGATTTAAATGAAACTGCCTGAATGAGTAAGCTCTTTTGCAGGATTGGCCTCTCAGTGTTCACTTCCTTACCAGCTAATGTTAAATATAAATAATGTTCCCCATCCTGCAAATCCTTCTTCAGGTTAGTAGTCAAATTAACATCAGTCAATAGGATTTCTTGCATGAATAAGGGCAACTTCTGTTAGTAAGGTTCTGCAGGATCGTATCTGATTGCACTTTTCAGAAATAGATTTTTATAATCCTAATTACTTAATTCCTCAACCATTCTATAAATAGAATAAGAACCTCCCCAGAAAACGGAGAATAAAAGTCATCAGGGAAGTGCAAAATGATAATAAATCTCCTTCATAAACAATGAAGAAATGGAATCAAGATGTAAGGCCATATAGTGTCTTCCATAAATAATATTTTCTTTTTCATTAACTATAACAATTCAGTGATTTAAAATAATCCAGCATAGCTGCAAATGCTTAAAAGCTGTCTGTAGCCAAGTGCACAATAAAGATTGCGATTAGCAATTTTTTTTGTATAAACATTGCACAGCAGTTGCCCTATTTGGTGGCAGGCTATTAGACTCTAATGAAAAATGTGCATTTTCATTAGCGTTAATGGTCTTGAATATCAGCTCTACACTTCTCGCTGGCCTAATTCAGTGGTTAAATTCCAGATTCGCTCCTGTGATACATGTTGCCCTTTTAGAGATGTAATATACACACTGTGTGGCTACTAGTGTAGGTTCAAGTTACAAGATGAGTTAAATGAAGGTGAAGACTGCAATCTGTATCTCTTGGAAGTGGAAGACCTATTTCTGTGACAGGCCCAGGTGTCTCTCTGACAATGTTTAGTATGATGCCTGGCTGGTGAGGTACAGGGAAGGCCTCTCCCTGATCTTAGCATTTCCTTGCTTTTAATGTTTTCTGTGTGAAGGTGCAGTGTACCTGGAGCAAACTGCACGGGGTTTTAGAAACCTTTTTTGCTACTGGAATAAGTGACAGACGACATTAAATGACATGATACTGACTCACATATACTATTATTAACACTGTTTGTATTAGGGTTGTGATAAAAAGAGCCCAACCTAGATTGAGGCCTGGTTAGAATTATAGAATCATAGATTAGGGGTGGAAGAGACCTCAGGAGGTCATTTAGTCCAACCCCCTCCTCAAAACAGGACCAACCCCAACTAAATCATCCCAGCCAGGGCTTTGTCAAACCAGGCCTTAAAAATCTCTAAGGATGGAGATTCCACCACCTCCCTAGGTAACCTATTCCAGTGCTTCACCACCCTCCTAGTCAAATAGTGTTTCCTAATATCCAACCTAGACCTCCTCCAACTGCAACTTGAGACCATTGCTCATTGTTCTGTCATCTGCCACTGAGAACAGCCGAGCTCCATCCTCTCTGGAACCCCCCCTCAAGTAGTTGAAGGCTGCTATCAAATCCCCCCTCACTCTTCTCTTCGGCATGCTAAACAAGCCCAGTTCCGTCAGTCTATCCTCCATATGTCATGTGCTCCAGCCCCCTGATCACTTTCACTGCCCTCTGTTGGACTCTCTCCAATTCGTCCACATCCTTTCTGTAGTGGAGTGGCCCCAAACTGGATGCAATACTCCAGATGTGGCCACACCAGTGCCAAATAGAGGAGAATAATCATTTCCTTCGATCTACTGGCAACGCTCCTACTAATGCAGCCTAATGTGCCATTAGCCTTCTTGGCAACAAGGGCACACTGTTGACTCCTATCCAGCTTCTCATCCACTGTAATCCCCAGGACCTTTTCTGCAGAACTGCTGCTTAGTCAGTCGGTCCCCAGCCTGTAGCAGTGCATGGGATTCTTCCTTCCTAAGTATAGGACTCTGCACTTGTCCTTGTTACACAAGGCTGTCCATACTGCCCAAAAACAGGGTGAGAAACAATCCCTGCGCTGAGGAGCTTGCAATCTAAATAGAAAAGACAAACAAAGGAAATGCTGTTATCTCCATGTTACAGATGGAGAATGGAGGCTCAGAGAGAGGAAATTAGCAACTTGCCTGAGGTCACACAGGAAGTCTTTTGACACCTGAAGTTTGAACCGAGTTCCCTCAGTCTTAGGCCCAGTGCCTTAATCACAAGGCCAGCCCTTAATTTCTTAATGATTTTTAGGGGGAAGAGGCAGGAGGGGCTGGCAGGAGCATATTTTGAAAGTAATGTAATAGATATTTAAAGTTAATAATTCATAGAACTATTTTAACAGCAGGTTTCAGAGTAGCAGCCGTGTTAGTCTGTATCCGCAAACAGAACAGGAGTACTTGTGGCACCTTAGAGACTAACACATTTATTTGAGCATAAGCTTTCGTGGGCTACAGCCCACTTCTTCAAATGCATAGCGGTTTCACATTAACTCGAGTAACAAGATGTAGCTGATTTCTAGCGTCCCACCAAATGGGACCCTTAGTTTGTGATAATTCCTGTCTATATCTTTATCTAATACACATTGGACCAGATTCTCAGTTTCAGTTGATTGTTTGTTTTTTCACAAATGTTTATACATATCTCATTTGTGCATGCATATCCGTAATACAAGCATGTAAATCAAGTATTTCTATATGCATATGGCCAGTTAGCTGATTGGCCACCTGTGCACAATATCCAATTTGCAAGCATATACCTGGTATCTGTGCACATAAATTAGATACCCAAAAGGGCACATGCCTGACTTTCTGTTCTTCTTTTCTTGTGTTATTACAAACTGATGCTGTTTCCATACCTGCCCCTGGCTGGTTCATACACACTGTGTACTTCCCCCGAACAGATGATTACAGATCATAACATGAAACTGTTCAAATGTCTGTTTTCCTTACCCCTATTTTCCCTCTCTCAGTACAATTTTCTGGGAAAAATTTTCCTGGTCTTTAAATATTTCGGTTTTGCGTTTTCATTCCAACTGAATCAATGCCCATGATGATAATGACAACAACTACAGTAAAATCAAATGCTGTGATTTTTGTACTCTTGCTTTCTGCAAAAATGATATATTGATTGTTCTTCAAGTAACTGCTACTCTCCATGATTTAGATCCACTTCATTTAAGATTTCACTCTTGGAAGTAGGTGGCTGACAACGTAAACAAGTGCTTTGTACCTGCAGTGTTATCCTATGATAATTAAATTTTCTTAAAGAAACATCTACAAGATTTTGTGGCTGAGTACCATATGTGACAAACTTCTTAATATTTGTGTTTATTGCTAGAAACCAAACCCCACTGTACTTGATCTCAGTGAAATAAAATGTTTCAACACTAAAAATAAGAAATATGAATCAGGTAAGGCTGCCACTACAAAGCTGTGTGAAGAAAGGATTTTTCTATTCTCTAACTATTCCAAAAAATTTAAATTTCATTCCGGGTCAAACTGAAAACAAATTTTATTAACATTTTCAGCAAATTGAAAAGGTAATATCATTTGGGTTCAAACAAAGCGCTTTGTTCAATCCAAATAATTTCTGTTTCAACCATTTAATGTTTAAATTTTTTAATAAATTTGAAGCAAATTTCTAAATAAAATTGTTTTGAAGCAAAAAACAGAAATGTTGTAATGAAGCATTCTGACTTTTTCAGAATTTGTTTTTATTTTCTCTGACCCAAACAATTCAGCAGCACCCACATGAATTCAAAAATGTTTCAGTGTTGCTGAAAAAAGTTTTGGATGAAAAGTTTTTTGTTCAGCTCTAGTTGCCCGTGTGCCTCCTGCCCTTTGCAAGGTCACTTAACTAGACTGACTTAACTCATCTAGCTTTGAGTGTTATAATCCTGAAATGCAGCCCAGGTTCACTGACGTTTACAAACCCTTTCAGCAGGCAAGCACCAGAGAGGGGCCATGCTGCTGCTTCCAGGAGCCGCGTGGACTGGCCCCTGACCCTGCTCCTTGGCTGGAGCACCAGAGCGGGGCAAGTCCCAGACCGCACTCCCCAGTGGGAGTTCAAGGGCCAGCTCAAAATGGCTGGTGGGCCGGCTTCGGCCTGCGGGCTGTAGTTTTCCCACCCCTGCTCTAGGACAAATCTATCAGAGGTGACTTTTTGTGTCATATCCCTTCTTTCCCACAAGTGCAGGAGAGGGCCTTCTGGTTTTGAGATGAACTCCTATTGTGATAGTTCTCAGTGTGCCCAGGATTGTGAGTCATCTTGTTACCCCGCCTCCAGCAAGAGGGAAAATTGCTGGTACTTAAATGGGTGTCAGCTCCCTGCCACTACTAGTCTATTAGCCATCCAAACAATCTCCTCTGGGCTAAGCTATGCCTTTGCCAGCTGGCGTTAAGAGATTCTTGAGTCATGCACCGCCTTTTTCACTGAGGCAGTAGGGTCAGCCATTGCCATCATCCCAGGACCCTCTTGCCTGGACAGGACACTAGCTGTACTACTCATTAATTTGAACTTTGTACATGCAGTCAGTCAGTCAACAACTCCAGTGATCATACTGAAATCCAGCTCGATGACAACATTAGATGTTCGTTGCCATGTTCACTCCTCCCTTGGGAAAAGGTGAGGCATGTGTCCTTCCTCCATCCCCTTCAAGTTTAATTACATCTCAAAATACCACACAAAACCCATAGATTAAGGGGCACCTTTCCCCCCACACCCACCCTCAGGCCTGGAGCAGAAGTGACAGATTAGTCTCTTCTGGGACCAACCCCACCAGCCAATCACACTGGCCCATGAGGCCTCCCAAAGCACGGGGCCCAGAGTGGTTGCCCCAATTCGCCCTACCCAAGGGATGGCTCTGCCTCTCCTTAACATCAATACCTCCCTCAGCAGTTGCTTCACCCCCCTCTGGGCTTCTCCCATCCTTTGCAGGATAGCATGAATTTATCAGCACTTTTGCCACCTAGAGTCTCGTTTTGAGTGGCTCTGACACGTGTTACCGTGTGGCCTTGCTTACTTTCCCTGCTCCCAGTAGTGCTCTGGGCCACAGCATTTCCTAGTGTTACCAGTGTTTCCTCACTCTCAGCACAGCTCTGGGTCACAGTGCCTTTTAGCCATACCACAGACACACTTAGCACTGACTCAGTTTCCCCAGCAAGAGTAGAGCGTCAGTTTTCCCCCTTGGCCACTGAGTCTGGCCACAGCTGGCTTGCATTTGAGCCCTTAGGGATTTAACCCTGTTACAATATTACACAAAATAACTTATCAGGAAAAATAACTTCCCACAGTCCGAATCCCAGAACAACATTTAGTGGCCATTAGACCCACACCTGTTTGCCTGCTAGTCCCTGATCTGACACAGCCTTATGTCCTTCCTCTTAGGTCCCATGGGACCCTCTTCTTCTGTTTGAGCTGCCTGTGTTTGTTCTGGTCAGGAAGCATCCTCCCCACTGCAGTGTAGACACACCCTAAGTGAATCCAAAACTGAAAGTGAGTCTTAGGGCATGTAAACTCACCTGCACCAAAACCAAAACAAGTTTGCCAAACCACTACTGTATGAAACCATGAAGTGCCCACAGCTGCCAGTGGAGCCCATAATCATAGTACAGAAGTTCTGCTACTTTATTTCACAGTTTAATGAAATTTCCAAACAGTGACCTTGCCACAGAGCAAGACACTCCAAACCTGAAGACTCACAAACTCCACATTGTGGGCCTTCATTACATTCAGTTCCAACTTGCAACTACTGTGATTGGACATCCTTTCACAGTAATTATGTGCAAATGGCTAGTAAGATTAGAATGAGATGAGAATGCACCCACCAGTGCTCATGTAGCCATGGTAATTGCTACTATCGATTTTTATATTGAGAGAAATGATTTATTATTTTTGATCATCAAAAAGAGTCTTTTATGCCCTTCACAATAACAAGGAAGGAAGTAGTCCCTGCCCCTAAAGAGTTTACAGTCTAAATCTGAGAAAGCACAAGTCGCAAGTTTGGAGCCGGTGAGTAGTGCAAGGTTTGTTTGGGGTTTTGTCTCACTTCCTTTAAGTAACGTGACTGAAGTGAATTTTTGAATTCTGCATGATTTCCTTTGAGCCTATTGTCTATGCTTGAGGCCAGCAGCTACAGAAAGTTTTTTCCGGAGATTCTCCACAATGTTGCACCCTAAATATGAGTTCTTCATCATTAGAATCTCTTTCCCCCTCCCATGTAATATTTTGTGGTTTTTAAAATGTTTGAAAATGAAGGTGGAGATAATCATTCATCTTTGTATGGAGGGAGGGACAATAGAAGAAGAGAAATATATTTTCCATGGTATGCCTCCTTAAAGTAATTCTAAGGATGAAGTTTTAACAAAGGCGTCATGGTGAAGGTTGGATGAGCAAGAAATCCTAAATTTCAATAAGCCATAACTTAAATGCAGCTCCTAAACACTTTCTTTCTGATCCCTCCTTTTGTTTTTCATCTTCCTTCGCACTAATAGCTCTTTCAAGATAACTAGCATATTTGAAAATACCACAGAACCTTACATTATCTTGAACAGTACATATTTCTTACACTTCTGAAGAAGCAGCTGTTTATCCTCCACCCTGACAGCACATGAAATTTATTGACAGCTGCACATCTCAGAATACTGACATGAAAAATATCTCCACTAAATTCACTGAGACTGTAAACGCTTCCCTAGCTTGTAAGCACGACAAACTACAGTTTCCTAGGAAAAAAAGATGAGTGCTATTAAAATTTAACCCATTGAATTTCCAGCAACTGACAGCTGGTTTCATGCCTTCCCAAACAAATGATTGATATAGAGTCTAATCTTCTAAATGGCTAATAGCTGGTCTGGCTTTCTGAAATGAACTCAATTGACCTTAGAAGGCAAATTTGCATTACACCACATAGAATATAGAAGCCCTGCCTTCTTCACAGTAGCACTTGTTAATATATAAGCTTTTAGATATGTGGCTATTAAGGAAAAGCCTAAATATGTTACAGCAGATATTCTATGAGAAAACTTTTTTTTTAAATATAGCTAGATCCCATTGTGACTAGTTTTGTTTACAAGGATAATTGCTTCTCGATGGATGTTGATGTCACCCATCTTAAATTACTGCCATTAATTTAGAGTATTAGTCATAAACTATTTTCAATTAACTTTCAGAGAGTTTGTCAGAAGCATTAGAGGAAGAAGAAAAAGCTGCAAGTCTTACTAATACTACTGTGTATTTAATCTTGCTTTATAATACAGTCTGTTAGTCATAGTCATTTATGTATTTCTTTTTGCAAAGGGCAAATAATCAGTTATATCGCTGTTTGACTGAATTGTAAAACAGACCTTCTGTCATGTGATGATGGTAAAGATTCACAGAAGAAGATGCTTTCTCCTAACACCAAATAAGGAAAACTCTATTGTCGCTAACATTGTTCCTGCCTCTTTCTCTGGTTCACTGGCGAGCTTGGGTCTTAACCCTAATCCTTTTGCAGGGCTCCTTTTTAGAAGTATAAAGAAACAGTATTTGTATCTTCCCACCTTTTTAATGATTATTTACACAAAACAGGTGGATTTGTTTAGATAAGTCAGAGGCTAGTAGACAGTAGCTAGCTGCTGCAGGTCCTGAAAGCTGAACATTCTAGAAAAGGAGCAGTAGAAAGTGGATGGGGATGGGGTTTATTTTCCTCTGACAATCCAAGTATCAGGGCAGAGGGAAAGGACTTCAGGAAGTCCTACAGATGGAGCAGTTTCAAATGAAATTGCCAGAGCAAAAGATGGCAAGCCAAGTGTGGTGTCAATAATCACTCTTCAGATGCGTGCATAGGTGATGATTTTGACACAAGTATACAGCACAGAAAGGAAAGGGAGATCCTGTCCCAAAGCAGCTATTTATTTCCTCTGTATGGATTAGCCTTTAAGTTACCACTGAAGAGTTAACAGTAAGCCATCATTTGTTACTGTGCTGTCAGAGACCACTGCAATCACAGGTCTCTGCTCATACACATGATTGCACTCTGTGTAATCCTTCTTCTTTCATTTTCATGAAAAACACAGCAGAAAGAAAAAAACATATGGAACCTAGAGGTTCTTACAAATCTAATACCCCTACCTTTGATGAATATGTCAAACCAAGGACCAGGGAGCTTTGCAAACAGGGAGTTCTCCAGGTGAAGGATGAGCAAATACGAGACCCTTGGGGTAAGTGGCTGTCTGTAGTGTGTGTTTGGGGGTTACTTGCTGTGTGCTGAGTGAGTGAGCCTGTTTTTGTTTGTTTGACCATGTGCTGTGGCTGGCAGTTGGAAGCTGTGAGCTTCTAAACAAGGTTTGAGATCTAGAAGCCTCTGTTCATTGGCTGAGCCTTAGGCAGGGGGCAGGGCTATCAAGAAGGCCAGGACTTTATAAAGCAGTGAGTCAGCAACCAGGGGCCGCTAACAGGGAGTTTTGAGAGGGAGTTCGGAAGGGGAGTGGGAAGGGGATGAGGGATACTTGCCAGTCTTTAAAAGCTTTAAACTAAACTATAATCAAAACTTCTTGATTTTAAACAAAAACCCTATCATTAATCTAGGTAACTGTAGGAGAGAATGCAGGCAGAAACCCAGCAGCAGAGTGGGGATTAGTCTGTTTATTGTACTCAGCGTAGCATGTATGATTATCTGCCCTGTAGGCGGGTGGCATATGTGTGCACTTGGTGCAAGGAACTCCTGGCCCTCAGAGACCATGTATGGACTTTGGAGGCCAAGGTGACGGAACTGGAGGAGCTAAGGGAGGCAGAGAGTTATGCTGATGAGGCTTTTCGGGACACTATAGAATTGCCCCACCTCCGGTCAGACAGCCACTGTGCTGTTGAGGAGGATGAAAGGCCCAAGGAAGCAGAGCACTCAATGGGAGCAGAGGGAAACCTTCCCATAGTTGAGACCCTCCTTCCAGATGGTGTTAGGGTATCCTCTCGCACTGAAGTTACCTCTCCTGGGGAGGGAACTCCAGTCATTAGGAGAAGGCAGGTGCTAGTTATGGGAGATCTGGTTATTAGAAACATAGATAACTGGGTTTGTGGTGACCGGGAGAACCGTATGGTGACTTGCCTTCCTGGTGCGAAGGTTGTGGATCTCTCGAGGCATCTAAATAGACTTATGTGTAGTGCTGGGGAGGAGCCAGTGGTTGTGGTACGTGTAGGTACCAATGACATAGGGAAGAGTAGGAGAGACGTCCTGGAGGCCAAATTTAGGCTGCTAGGAAAGCGACTGAAATCCAGGACATTTATGGTGACATTCTCAGAAATGTGTCTAGTTCCACGCGTAGGGCCAGGTAGGCAGGCAGAGCTTCAGAGTCTCAATGCATGGATGAGATGATGGTGTAGGGAAGAGGGGTTTAGATTCATTAGGAACTGGAGAAACTTTTGGGGTGGGGGAGCCTATACAGGAAGGATGGGCTCCACCTAAACCAAAGTGGATCCAGACTGCTGGCACTTACATTTAAAAAGGTTGCAGAGCAGTTTTTAAACTAAGAGAACGGGGAAAGCTGATTGCTGCAGAGAAGCACGTGGATCGGATAGAGATTTCTCTTAGAAGAGAGTCTATTGATAGAGATTCTCTAGGTTTTAGTCAGGAGGAGCGGATGGAAAAGGATAACATATGGGCCAGATCAGGTGAGAAACACAGAATTAGACGCATCAGAAAAGGGCAGACAAATAAACAGTGACAAGTTTTTAAGGTGCTTGTACACAAATGCTAGAAGTCTAAATAGTAAGATGGGTGAAGGAGAGTGTCTCATGTTAAAGGAGATATTGATATAATTGGCATCACAGAAACCTGGTGGAGTGAGGACAATGGGACACAATCATTCCAGGGTACAAAATATATCAGAAAGACAGAAAAGGTCATGCGGGGGGAGAGGGGAGTGGCATTGTATGAGAAAGAAAATGTAGAATCAAATGAAGTAAAAATCTTAAATGAATCCACATGTTCCACAGAATCTCTATGGATAGTAATTCCATGCTCTAATAAGAATATAACATTAGGGATCTATTATCAACCACCTGACCAGGACAGTAATATGAAATGCTAAGGGAGATTAGAGAGGCTATGAAAATAAAGAACTCAATAATAGTGGGGGATTTAAATTATCCTTATATTGACTGGGTACCGGTCACCTCAGGATTAAATGCAGAGCCAAAATTTCTCCATACTATAAATGACTGTTTCTTGCAGCACCTGGATACAGGAACCCACAAGGGAAGAGGCAATTCTTGATTTAGTCCCGAGCGGACCGCAGGATCTGGTCCAAGAGGTAACTGTAACAGGACTGCTTGGAAACAGTGACCACAATATAATAACATTCCTGTGGTCGGAAGAACATCTCAGAAGCCCAACACTGTGGCATTTAATTTCAGAAAGGGGAACTATGCAAAAATGAGGAGGTGAGTTAAACAGAAGTTAAAAGATACAGTGACTAGAATAGAATGAAATCCCTGCAAGCTGCATGGACACTTTTCAAAGACACCATAATAGAGGCCAATTTAAATGTATATTGCAAATTAAAAAAAACAGTAGAAGAGCTAAAAAAAGAGCCACCGTGGCTTAACACTGTGTAAAAGAAGGAGTGAGAGATAAAAAGGCATCTTTTAAAAAGTGGAAGTCAAATCCTAGTGATGTGAATAGAAAGGAGCATAAACACTGCCAAATTAAGTGTAAAAAATGTAATAAGAAATGCCAAAAAGGAGTTTGAAGAACTATTAGCCAAAAACTCCAAAGGTAATAACAAAAACTCCAAAGGTAATAACAAAACATCAGAAGCAGGAAGCCTGCTAAACAACCAGTGAGAGCCCTGGACGATTGAGATGCAAAAGGAGAGCTTAAAGACAATAAAGTCATTGCAGAGAAAACAAATGAATCCTTTGCTTCAGTCTTCACAGCTGAGGATGTTAGGGAGATTCCCAAACCTGAGCCGTCCTTTGTAGGTGACAAATCTGAGGAATTGTTACAGATTGAAGTGTCACTAGAAGAGGTTTTGGAATTAATTGACTTGTTACTGTTATGTTTATCTCCAGGACCATGTGGCATTCACCCAAGAGTTCTGAAAGAACTCAAATGGGAAATTGTGGAACTATTAAATATGGTTTGTAACCTGTCCTTTAAATCAGCTTCTGTACCCAATGACTGGAAGATAGCTAATGTAACACCAATATTTAAAAAGGGCTCTAGAAGTGATGCCATCAATTACAGACCAGTATGTCTAACATTAGTACAGGGCAAATTAGTTGAAACAATAGTAAAGAATAAAATTGTCAAACACTGAGAAGAACCTAAATTGTTGGGCAAAAGTCAACATGGTTTCTGTAAAGGGAAATCGTGTCTTACTAATCTATTAGAGTTCTTTGAAGGGGTCAACAAATGTGGACAAGGGGGATCCAGTGGACATAGTGTACTTAGATTTCCAGAAAGCCTTTGACAAGGTCACTCACCAAAGGCTCTTACGTAAATTAAGTTGTCATGGAATAAGAAGAAAGATCCTTTCATGGATTGAGAACTGGTTAAAAGACAGGGAACAAAGGGTAGGAACAAATGGTAAATTTTCAGAATGGAGAGGGGTAATTAGTGGTGTTCCCCAAGGGTCAGTCCTAGGACCAATCCTATTCAACTTATTCAGAAATGATCTGGAGAAAGGGGTAAACAGTGAGGTGGTAAAGTTTGCAGACGATACTATATTGCTCAAGCTAGTTAAGACCAAAGCAGACTATGAAGAACTTCATAAAGATCTCACAAAACTAAGTGATTGGGCAACAAAATGGCAAATAAAATTTAATGTGGGTAAATGTAAAATAACCCCAACTATACATACAATATGATGGGGGCTAATTTAGCTACAACTAATCAGGAAAGAGATCTTGGAGTCATCGTGGATGTCCATGCAGTGTGCAGCATCAGTCAAAAAAGCAAACAGGATGTTAAAAATCATTAAAAAAGGGATAGAGAATAAGATGGAGAGTATCTTATTGCCCCTAGATAAATCCATGGTATGCCCACATCTTGAATAATGCATACAGATATGGTCTCCTCATCTCAAAAAATATATACTAGCATTAGAAAAGATTCAGAGAAGGGCAACTAAAATGATTAGGGGTTTGGAACAGGTCCCATATGACGAGAGATTAAAGAGGCTAGGACTTTTTAGCTTGGAAAAGAGGAGACTAAGGGGGGATATGATAGAGGTATATAAAATCATGAGTGGTGTGGAGAAAGTGAATAAGGAAAAGTTATTTACTTGTCACCATAATATAAGAACTAGGGACCACCAAATGAAATTAATGGGCAGTAGGTTTAAAACAAATAAAAGGAAGTTCTTCACACAGCACACAGTCAACTTGTGGAACTCCTTGCCTGAGGAAGTTGTGAAGGTTAGGACTATAACAGGGTTTAAAAAAGAACAGATAAATTAATGGAGGTTAAGTCCATTAATGGCTATTAGCCAGGATGGGTAAGGAATGGTGTCCCTAGCCTCTGTTTATCAGAAGGTGGAGATGGATGACAGGAGAGAGATAACGTCATCATTACCTGTTAGGTTCACTCCCTCTGGGGCACCTGGCATTGGCCACTGTCAGCAGACAGGATAATGGGCTGGATGGACCGTTGGTCTGATCCAGTATGACCATTCTTATGTTCAAGGAAAAGTTTGCTTATTTTATGATAGAAATACAATGGAGTGGTTATTCTTTGAGATATACTGTAGGGCCTGATTCTGCTGAAGTCAATGTCAAAACTCTGTTCTTTTAATGAAGCAAGATTGGACCCATAGTCTTTTATTTCATAGCAAGTTAGAAATGAGTGATACATGGCTATCTACAGTAACTTGCCATTTTGAATAAATACTACAGTAAAAACATGAGTAAAAGTTGTGGAAATAGGGTATGCAAGTTCCACAAGTTTGCTTAGATGGATTCAATTTCTGTAATATTGCCAACACATTTCTAGATTTTATGACTTGGCTGATTCTTGAACACAGAAGCTGTAATAATAGTCAAATATTCAACACTTCTAAATTCTACAGAACCTCTGAGAACTTATATGGTTCCTAAATGGACCAAATTCATAGAGTACTTTTTCTTTTATTAAGGCCTTTTGCAGTCAAATATGCAGAAATGATATTGGTGGAGTAATCATCTGCATCTGGTATGAACACATTTTGCAAATAAGACAACAGAGAGGGGGATGTTAATCAAGACAACGGCTGAATGTCATGTACGCCTAAAATGAATATCTTGTTGTTCTTGGTTAAAAGCTGTTTAATTTTGTGGCCATACTGTTTGGTTCTTGTTAATGCTTTTTTTTAAATGTTTGCAGCCATGCTTAAATATTGTATTGTATGCATAAGCATATTAAAGAAAATAGAGGTCAGCAGTTGTTTGACGTTCAGCTTTATAAACAGACCCTCAGGATGACAATATTTTACACCATTGGTGCACAAACTTTTCCAGTCACACCTCCCTTATCGTTTGTGGAATTTGTCACAGCTCTCCTCTATTACTTGTAATCTGATACTGGGTTGGTTGGTTGGTTTGTTTTGCGAGGACTCTATCCTGCAGTGAAACTGGGATCTCACTGATATAAAAGCAGGAGCAGGATAAAAAAAATAACAAAGAATGTGGGAGTGGGAATGGGGATTGCAGGGCAGGACAGGAACAGGATTAAAAAAATAGTCCTTCTGCGCCACAAACATGAATGCCCCAGCCAACAGCAATGCAGAGGTAAGGGTGGCATTGCAGCTGTTGGCTGCTCTGCCTTCAGAGCTATGCAACCAGACAGCGTAAGAGGGTAATATATGGTGACAAAGGCATTAAAAATGCTATACATCGATTTATATAAACAAACAAAATGACACTGAATGAATGAAAGTTTCTATAGTCTGAAAGACAAATTCTTAGGTCTTTCACTGGCTGGGCTGGTGGAGATCAGATGTAATGTGGAGGTAACATTTTGGGACTCCAAGGTTTCGTGCTGTCGAAGTGTCTTCTGTCAGCCATTCTATTAGTGTCAAAGGAGAAGAGAAGCCACTTGTTGACTTCCCCAGACAGATGATTTGTAATCATTTAGAAGGGGAAGTGATAAGGAGAGAATGATGCCTTCTTTCCCCCCAGAATAATGGGTTGTGGGTATTTGAACCATGTATAGAGTAGGTATTGGTTGGGCTGGAGACAAGTTCTGATTCTCCTAGAAACTAGTGGGTACCTGAGTACTACACTTAGGAAGAAAAAATGCACATGTACAAAATGGGGAACAACAGGTTAGGCAGTAATACTGCTGAAAAGAATCCATGGCTTTTCATGGTTCACAAATTGACTATGACCCAACAATGTGGTGCAGTTGCAATAAAAGTTAATATCATCCTGGGATGTATTAACAGGAATATTGGATGAAAAACATGGGAGTTTAATTGTCCCACTCCACTCAGCACTGGTGAGGCCTCAGCTGGAGTAGTATGTCCAATTTTGGGTGCCACACTTCAAGAAAGATATGGACAAACTGGACAGAGTCAAGAGGAGAGCAACAAAAATGAAAAAAAAGTTTAGAAAATTTGTCCTATGAGGAAAGGTTAACAAAACTGGGCATGTTTAATCTTGAGAAAAAAGACTGAAGGGAGACCCGATAACAATCTTCACATACATTAATGGCTTTTACAAAGAGGACTGTGCTCAATTGTCCTCCACTCAAGGTAGGACAAGAAGTAAGAGGCTTAATCTGCAGCAAGGGAGATTTAGGTTAGATATTAAGAAAAACTTTCCAGCTATAAGGATCGTTAAGCACTGGAATAGGTTTCCAAGAGAGGTTGTGGAATCCACATCACTGGAGGCTTTTAAGAACAGGTTGGACAAACACCTGTAAGGGAGTGTAGGGTCTTGGTTTACTTGGTCCTGCCTCAGCATGGGGAGCTGGACCACATGACCTCTTGAAGTCCCTTCCAGCCCTACACTTCTGTGATTTGTTGCTCTCTTGGTTAATCTATTACAAGTCACTAGGGCACTGAGCTGTGCCCCTCCAATAGCTGCTGTTTTGTGAGTGAGAGAGTTAAGCACCATCACTATGAGCAGGCGAGCTGAGAATCCAGAGTATAGGCAGTGGGGTATCATTTATAGACACTGGGGTTCTCATTCATGTATATTAATACAGTTTGGGGCACACTGGCAGACAAATCTGAACTCCTACACAGTCCTACTCTGCCAATACTTTGGAAACTTGTACCTTATGACGACATTACAGAGACAACACAAACATATCATGTAAATACCATGATTCCAATCCTTAACTGTATTAGGGCCACTTTACATTATTCCACCAGCACGAGGCAGCCTTAAAGATGATGTAGTTGGCTGTAAAAGGATCACCCCAGTGTAGGCAGATCCTTAGGTGGCAGAGTGGACATAGAAGCTCCTCAGCCAATCTCTATCCCAGCTGCCATTGTAATAAGTGAGTAGAGGAAGGGAGCTCACACATAATAGGTGGCAATTAGATCAACCCTGGCTTACACTGGGGTCCAACCCACTGTACAGCAGCCACAGAATAGGAAGAGAGCAAAAGTGAATGAAAGCCCGTGGCTACAACCAAAGAGGTCATACAACGACATGCCAACAACCAGTATTTGACATCTAGCTCTTCCCAGCTCTAAGTCACCTAGTTTTGGGTATTTTTGCTCAGGTGGAAAATCCAGTCAACTGTTGTGTACTAGTCTACACTGTGTAAAGAATAAAACAAGTAAGTGTTGGTATGTGATCGATACAGTCTCATTACTAAGAATGTTTTATAAAGGTCCACAGTGTAATAAATAGTGTGATGATTTACACAGAGGGTTTTAAAATGCCCCGAGTTCTCACTGTCTCTCAGAATTACCATGAGTTTTGCTTTAAGCCAGACAGTCCAGTTAGGAATATTTACTGTCTGTTGGAAACTGACAAGAACATGAAAACTCCAGAGAGAGAATTGTCAGTGTCACTTCTTGATGTCATGAGAAGATTACAGAAGCCACATCAGATTTATAAAGATGGTTGTTTACTAGTTGAAAATGGTCAAAATAAGCTTTTCCTGTGCTCTGTGGGGGAAGAGTTTCTGAAGAGATTTCAAGCAGTTTTATGCTACTTGTCACAGCAGCATAACTCATGCTCTGCTCTTAAGCAGTTTGTCTCATCACTATAAGTGTTTCGTTTTGGTTTTTTTATTATTGTTTTTCTTGTACAGAAATAGGAGAATGGAAAAATCTTCAGGGCAAATGCAGCAGTTCTGACTCTCGGAGGTGCTGAGCAGCCTCAATTCCCTTTGGTGCTGAAAGTTTGTCTCTCTCGCTCATTCAGAATCAGGCCCAGTGTTTGCAAATTGTGCTAATATCAGCGCTGATATTAACTAGGGATGTGAATAATCAAACACTTAAGTGTTTTATTTAAAAATGTCAAGTATCAGGAGGTAGCCACCGGGCTCCTTGTTATTTAAAAATGTGACTTATAGAAAATACCATTTTACATTATTACTTATCCATGAGACCTTCCGTAGTTCATACATTTTTTTAATATACTGAGTTTTTAAATGCAAAACATTAATACAAAAATATATAATAAAACAGTTATCTAAACAATAGATCAGTTAGTACTAGAAAGCAGTGACAACACTAAAATAAAGTAAGTTTTGGGCAGTGCCTGATAAATATTATTCAATCTACATTTTTATTTTACAGAGATGCATCAATAAAAAAGAATGGCTCTAATCTTTCTATGAATAAGTATGTATTACAGTAAAAGTAATTGTTGATTATTTAGTTACACACATAATGTGTTAGGTGTTTTCTAAATACAAGCCACAGGTCTTGTCCAAAAGATTTCCCACCCTAAACTTACAAGAGAAAAGAGTTCTAACACACCGTCAAATGCTCAGGGTGATGATAGAGACACAACTTCTTAGTTACATGGTTGTTCATTGCAAATTTCTCTTTTCTTTTTAAATTAAACATGATCTCCTCCCTCTTAAACTCCCCCCATCCTTACTTTATAGTTTTAACCATCTCATTTCCCCACCTTTAGCCCCAGCATCTTTATGCCCCTACTTCACAACATTCAGCTCCCTCCCTCCATGTAAATGAGCAGTTCCGTCTCTTTACCTATATGAATGAAACAGACAGCTTAATTTAGATAAATAGCTTAATTTCTTCTTGGCATCACAAAAAGAGTGAGCCTTCAGGAAAGATTTAAATGAGGAGAAGGTAGTGGTTTTTTGAACAAGTTCAGTCAGTACATTTCATCTGTAAGGAACTTTAGGAACTAAATAATTTTAGGACAGGAGGTCATACAAGTGTAGGACTGGAAGGGACCCCGAGAGGTCATCTAGTTCAGTCCTCTGCACTCACGGCAGGACTAAATATTTTCTACACCATCCCCAAATTCTTTCATAGACCACATTTTAAAAGTGAGATTAGCTCAGAGCTCTCCTCCATTCCTTTTCTCGACTGCACAGCTCACTCCCAGACAATCCTTCAGGTCACCACTTCTCCCATGCACCACTGCAGAACATCTGTGATCCCGAAAGCAAATGCATGCAGAAACATTAGAGAAGTGCATTATGTATTTTTAGATTTTTTTTTAACATATGATTTAGCAGCTGCAAACAAAGAGATGGCATCAAGAATCCCATCATGTCTTCGTTGACTCCAGCAAGCACTCTGCAGAAAACCACTGGTCAATAGACCTCTGTGCTAGCAGATACAAGCACTTGCCAGGAGCATTGCATTTGCAAATGGTGTCAGATAGACTGCATCAACTGAAGAGTCACCTCTCTGTATTTTCAGAGAGTAAATGACATCACTTGTCAGACATTCTTTCAGCACAGATAAAAACAGTGTCTCTTCTAGAACCCTGCTGAGTGAGACTCCAAGAAATGACACTGCCCCGTCACAAAGACCCGGCTATTGAACAGGATTAACTGCCACCACTCAGTGGGGTCTCCTGGTACAGAGTAAGTGCAGTAAGATGTAGTGTGCCTGCTCTTCTCAGCAGCGTTTGAAGTTACTGAGGCTCAGGGTCAGCTAAGATGTTTTCCCAGTAGCAGCACACATTACGTTTCCGAGGGTGCCTTCGTTATTGGCAGCCGAATCACAGTCTGTCTCCAGGGATTTATTTTGCTTTCTCTGATATCAGTATTTCCTTTCTGATATTCTTCAACTAGCCTGCACGTGGCAGCTGTGACTCTAAACCCAGCAAGAATCACTTGAAACAAGGATCTAGCACACAAGTTATACTGTAGCTTTTCAGCATCACTGAACCAGGATGATCAGAGGTTAAAAAAATGCTGTTTTTAAAGGCCCTGATGCTATAGACTAGGGCCTGGTCTGCACTACACGTTTAAACCGATGTTAGCAGCGTTAAACCGATTTAACTGCGCACCCGTCCACACTACGAGGCCCTTTATATCGATATAAAGGGCTCTTTAAATCGGTTTCTGTACTCCTCCCCGATCAGAGGAGTAGCGCTAAAATCGATATTACCATATTGGATTAGGGTTAGTGTGGCCGCAAATTGACGGTATTGGCCTCCAGGCGGTATTCCACAGTGCTCCACTGTGACCGCTCTGGACAGCAATCTGAACTCGGATGCACTGGCCAGGTAGACAGGAAAAGCCCCGCAAACTTTTGAATTTCATTTCCTGTTTGCCCAGTGTGGAGCTCTGATCAGCACAGGTGGCAATGCAGTCCCAAATCCAAAAAGAGCTCCAGCATGGACCGTACGGGAGATACTGGATCTGATCGCTGTATGGGGAGACAAATCTGTTCTATCAGAGCTCCTTTCAGAAGATGAAATGCCAAAACGTTTGAAAAAAATCTCCAGGCTACACAGTGCTGCGTGACAAGCGTAACGGAAAGCCAAAGAATCAAATGGACTCTCATGGAGGGAAGGAGGGGGTACTGAGGACTCCGGCTATCCCAGAGTCCACAGCAGTCTCCGAAAAATATTTACATTCTTGGCTGAGCTCCCAATGCCTGTAGGTTCACACACATTGTCCGGCGTGGTTCAGGGTATAGCTCGACAATTTACTCCCTCCCTCCCCACGTTAAAGAAAAGGGAAAGAAATCATTTCTTGACTTCTTTCAATGTCACCCTGTGTCTACTGAATGCTGCTGGTAGACGCAATGCTGCGGCAGTGAAGAGCAGTATCCGCTTCTCTCCCCTCCCTGGTGGCAGATGGTGCAGTAGGACTGTTAGCCGTCCTTGTCATGAGCCCGTGAGTGCTCCTGGCTGGCCTCAGGTGAGGCTGGCCGGGGTCGCCTGGGTAAAAATAGGAATGATTCCCGGTCATTCCCAGTAGATGGTACAGAACGGCTGGTAACCGTCCTCATCATAGCAACTGGGGGCTGAGCTCCATCAGCCCCCTCCTTTTCCTGTATAAAGAAAAGATTCTGTACTGCCTGGACTATCATAGCAGCGGGATGCTGGCCTCCTCTCTCCCGCACCACTTAATGTTCTGCCTGGACTGTCATAGCACCGGGAGGCTGCCTCCCCCTCATTTTATCTCACTAACAAGTCACTGTTTCTTATTCCTGCATTCTTTATAACTTCATGACACAAATGGGGGGACACTGCCACGGTAGCCCAGGAAGGTGGGGGAGAAGGGAAGCAACGGGTGGGGTTGTTGCAGGGGCACCCCCTAGAATGGCATGTAGCTCATCATTTCTGCGGGATCTGACATGGAGCAGCTGTGCTCTCTGATACACTGGTTCTCTAGTACACTTGCCCCATATTCTAGGCAGAACTGACTCTATTTTTAGAAACCATAAAGGAGGGATTGACTCGGGGAGTCATTCCCAGTTTTGCCTTTGCGCCCCGGCCGATCTCAGCCAGGGGCACCCATGATAGCAGCAGACAGTACAGAACGACAGATAACCGTCATCTTACTGCCAATTTACAATGGCAGCAGACAGTACAGAACAACTGATAACCGTCTCTGCTATCATGCAAAAGCAAATGAATGCTGCTGTGTAGCGCTGCAGTAACACCTCTGTTAGCAGCATCCAGTACACATACGATGACAGTAAAAAAAATGCTGAACGGGCTCCATGGTTGCTGTGCTATGGCGTCTGCCAGGGCAATCCAGGGAAAAAGGGTTCGAAATGATTGTCTGCCGTTGTTTTCCCGGAGGAAGGAATGAGTGACAACGTTTACCCAGAACCACCTGCGACAATGATTTTTGCCCCATCAGGCACTGGGATCTCAACCCAGAATTCCAAGGGGCGGGGGAGACTGTGGGAACTATGGGATAGCTACCCACAGTGCAATGCTCTGGAAATCGACGCTAGCCTCGGACCATGAACGCATACCGCCGAATTAATGTGCTTAGTGTGGCCGCGTGCACTCGACTTTATACAATCTGTTTTACAAAATCGGTTTATGTAAAATTGGAATAATCCCGTAGTGTAGACGTACCCCAGGTCTTTGGTGCTGAGATGTGCTTTTACTGCCCTGGCACCGCAGCAGAAATATTGGCCTCTTCCAAACTTACCTGTCGGGTTAAAGCCTCAGATGGCTCAAGAATTTAGAGCCAAGACTCTACCAAGTTCCAGTGTGCCACAGTCAATGTCCCTTTCCCCTTTTTTGGCTCCTCTTTGCAAAATAAGATGATGATGATCCCATATTTTTCTCTGCCAGGCTTTTCTGTGTATGATGGCCCCGCTTGTTAAAGCCTGAGCTTTTTGTAGCTGCCATTTGCCAGCACCAAGGATTGCAACTTTCTTTACTCAGCCAGTCTGTAGCATAAGTTTGTAAACTTGGGGGCAAGGACTGTTTGTCTTATTTGCTTCATGTCTCCTCACCCAGCACAATGGGACCAGTCTCAAGGGAGCTGGCCCCTGTGATTAAAATAGGTCTAACTCCCCTGTGCCAGAGCAGGTGCTCCCAGCTGAGTCAGTTGAGGAGGCAGAGCTGCACTGGGCTGTAAAAGGTGAGGGGGGGTCAGTAAGGGTAGATTTGGAAGGGGAACTGCAGTGTAAAGCTGTAGAGTGAGAGGAAAGGAGTTGGGCAAGAAGAGCTGGCTGAAAGCCTTGTTTTTCTTTTGGGAGAAAGCAAGGAAGGCAGGCAAGGCCAGGCCTAATTTTGCATGTGCCCCAGCTGCCCTTTCAAACAAGAAGGGACAGTACCTTTGGGAGGAGAAGTTATGCCCAGCTTAATGCTGAGTGGAAGCTTTTTGTGTTTGTTGTTTAGAACTCTGGGTTGATAATTAATAAAAATGGGCCCCAAGAAAGGCTGTGATTGATTGAGAGACTGTGTAGAGTTCTTAAGGGAGAACATTGAACAGGGGGAAGGTGTTTCAAAGTGACCTTTCACCATGAGACAGTGCTCAAGAGGCAGCTGATCATGTTAAGGGACTACTGTCTGAGAAGTACAAGAAGAATATTCTTTAAAGTAGGAAAATGAATCAGGTATTGCCCCTTCAAGAGAAGCTTCTAATTTCTTACTTTTACATTTCAGTACCAGCAGGGATGTGAACTAGTTTCCAAAAACCTGTCCACGTATCCACATTTCTCACAGCATAAGTCTTCTGCAGACATTGATAACACTGAAGCACTATTACAATATGTTGTGTAAGAAAATGCTGTATGAACTATTTCCTGAGATTGTAGATATTCTATTTTTATATCAAAATTTAAATGTCTATTTCATCTTCTAAAGAATTTCATAAGAGGCTTAAGAAAGAGGAGATTCATACTCAGGTAAAGGAAAGCTACTTATGCATTATTTACACTAAACCATAGTATTTGCCAAGTAAGGATTATATCTTGCTTGTTTTCACCAGTGAAATATCACTGAAGTCAAAGGATTTTTACGGGTCTAAGATTTAGCTTTAAGACTAAATAATAACCAATTGGCATTTTATAAATATCATGTTTAATTTCTCATTCACCTCCCGTGCTTTATCTGCACTTATTTAAACAAGTATCTGCAATTTTATTATTTAATTTTTTCATTAAAAACTTAAAATATGGCTTCATATAAATTATAGTACACCTCTACCCTGATATAACGCTACCCTATATAATACAAATTCGGATATAACTCGGTAAAGCTGTGCTCTGGTGGGGCGGGGCTGCGCGCTCCAGCAGATCAAAGCAAGTTCAGTATAACGCAGTTTCACCTATAACACGCTAAGATTTTTTTGCTCCCGAGGACAGCGTTATATTGGGGTAGAGGTATATTAGTGCAAAAATCTAATACTATCTCCCATGCAACTGTGTAGTCAGTTGAAATGGCCAGATTGCATTCTAGTAGGCAGCACACACAATGCTTAAATCGAATGCATCTTCCCTGCATGCCTGGCTACTCAGCTGGCTGCAGAGGGGATGCATAGTCCCACCCACACTCTCTGCCTACTCTTAGACATCTAGCACCAGAGAGACATGTGGGAGGGCTGGGTGCAGGGGGTGAAAGGGAACAAGTACCTAGCACTGTCCTATTTGGGTTCTAGATAGTTCTGCACAGGGGCTCCAGCAGTAGGTGGATGGAATTCTTTGCTGCCTTCTAACTCCTCCCTTGTGTGTCTGTACAAAGACTAGCTAGAACTTGGCCTCCAAAGGCTTGCATTCATATTAGAAAAGGACCTATGCCCAGAATTGTGATCTATGCTTGTGGCCAGGTTTTGACATGCCCTCTTCAGAGTTAGAGCATCTTTGGATTTGGGGTTCAGGTCCATCTCAAACTTACGCAACATCTTTCATCTTGATGGATCCCAAAATGATGCGCAAGCTATATGTGGAAGAATCATATGGCCCACCACAGAAATGCTACCATATCTGGAATAGAAGGTGGCAGATGCTTTGTACAGGCAATGCTACGTGATACTTTTGTGGGGGATGGGGCAGAACGGACTAAATTGAAACAGCAAGAGAAACTTAAGTATGCAGAGTGCGATTACCAGAGCTGAAACCTGTGCAGAACATGGAAATTAGGCTTTTGTTTTGTTTTGTGTTAAGAGTAGGGATATTATCCAGAGGTCTTGAAATGACCTTGAGTGATCTAGCCCCCAGATTCACATATCATCCAAAAGCTGACACCATTCCAACTATACAATGCCTTTTTATTATGATGGGGGTATGGATTTATTACTGATCCAGATTTTCCTTGGTCTTACTCCACCAGTGATTGGATTTGCTTCCCTGCATATTTTATCTGGAAGGTATTTCCCTCTCCTCTCTGATGTATGCTTCTTCCTGGCAACAATCACACTTTTTTAAGTCCCCCAGAATAGTGGGGCTTTATATCTTCATTTGGCTAAGAAATGCAGTTTTTCTAGATCATGGAGATCTGGGTTTGAATTCTTTTACAACAAGGTCCAGTCATGATTAATTAGTCCCATTTTGAAAACATGCACAGTAAAAGCCGAGGACTTGTTTGTTACCAGTAGACAATCTCTACCAGGGAACATGAATATTTCTATTTAATTCACCCTATTCTATGAGATTATCTGGTACAATCAAGTGACTTACCTGGTAATTAAAACCTGACCTCTTGGATTTGATAGCTATGGCATGAGCAGAGACCAAGGTTCATTCTAAATTGGCAGTGAATATACTGTTGCCATTTTAACATACCTGCTTAGCTTCCAATAATTCCTGGTATACTAACTGGGCCTGTAAAAGCAGCAAAGAATCCTGTGGCACCTTATAGACTAACAGACGTTTTGGAGCATGAGCTTTTGTGGGTGAATACCCACTTCCTCAGATGCATGTAGTGGAAATATATATATATATTTATATATATATATATATATATATATATATATATATATATATATATATATATATATATATAGGTATATATATGCCTGCCCCTGGAAATTTCCACTACATGCATCTGAGGAAGTGGGTATTCACCCACAAAAGCTCATGCTCCAAAACGTCTGTTAGTCTATAAGGTGCCACAGGATTCTTTGCTGCTTTTACAGATCCAGACTAACACGGCTACCCCTCTGATACTTAACTAGGCTTGTGCATAGAATCTGATTTTGGGACAAGGATGAATATTATTAGGATTAAGGTAGCATATACAGGCCCTGAGCAGGGATTAATGTCCTGCAACAGTGTTGGCTGCCTCTTGAGCACCTCCTCATAGGTGGAGGTTTGCCTCTGTTTCTCCCCCTCTTTACGGCCCCTTACGAAGAGTAGACAGGCACCACCACGCCTGCCCAGATCTGGTTTGATAACAGAAATAGATTTTAATGGTCCTCAGGGTACCAAAAAATCACCACACACAAGTCCGCACTTAGCTCTGATGTCTCCTCTCGCAACCAGAGCTCTTGTTCTGTCCCATAGCCCATCCTCCTGCTCACTGGACTTGGGCCTCCAAATCCCCCTGCCATCAGGGGTTTTCTTTTCCTGCAAGAGCATCTCTCACTTCCTAGAGCTTCCTGAGTTTCCCCTTCTAGCTCTGTTTACTGACATGCCTTCTGCCACTTTTTATATCCCAGTATAGCCCCTCATTTCAATATGTTTATTGTAATTTCTGTTCTATCAGTATCATAGAGCAAATCACCAGTCCAGGATCTGTGATTTTTTTATTTCCTTTTTTCTTTTTTAAAGAAAGACTCAACAAATTCTACAAATTCTCAACCACTGATTGGAAAAACAGTGCAATCAAGTCAATGTTTTGCCTTGCTTATAAATCCAGTGAACAATAAGTTCATGTGTTTTGAATAACCCCGAAAGGTCTTAATAAAGCAGCTCTTTTTGGAATGATTGGGCTTTTCTATTAATTCAAATGCATAGAAATTATTGGTACTAATTTTTGGTCTTTCCTGTTCAGTCATCATTAATTTTTGAGGAGTGTGTTGGGTGTCTGAAAAATAGCTATTCAATAGATATTTTTTTCAAACCCACCAAAAAACTGCATTTGCACTTCTTCTCTCAAACTGTATTCTTATCTAGGACAAAAAAAGGGCCTATAAAATGTTTTGAAAGTTAGTTTTGAATCTTCTCCTGAATGGCTTTTAAAAGCTAGCCTCTGCTATAAAATTCTGCTTCCAGCTACAATCTGATGTCTAATGGGTATATGACAATCGGACAATCTGTATCCCTATGGGGGGGGGGGGCAGAATGAAGACATACAAAGAACTCTCAATAGTTCTACATCTCAACTAGCAATAAGTCCAAGTAAAAATGTAGCTCTCCAAGCACATGTCAAGAAATGGAAAGAAAGGTTCAGGAGGGCAGCTGACTGCGTCACTATAGGTTTAGCTAGACAGTATGCATTAGGAATATTTATGAGCTTTAGGAGCAGAGTCGTCTGTAATGCAATTGCAGCTCATTTAATTGAGAAAAGGGAATGAAAAATGCTTACCTAGACATGTCTACTTAAGCCATCCTCTGATTTACTCCATTTGTATCAATACAGGAAGTCAAAGAAGCAAATTGAATTTATAGGCAAGTGAAAGATAAACCAATTTTGTCTGGAGAAATCCCAGTAACGTAGTTTATACCTAAGCTTCCTCCTCTGTTTTCATATATCTGTGTGTCCACAGCATGTTACAAAATAGTAAATCAATTTAAATGATCCATATGTGTCAATTATACTGTTCAAGAGACATTCCTACAATGGAACTCTGCTCTTTTTATGGTCGTAGTAGCTCCATCAAATGCATTACTAACAATCTCAGGCAGGATCCATAAGGAGCTCCTTATATCCTCAGAGCCTCATTTGCTGGTATGATGAGCAAAAATCCCAGATCCTGGATAAATGTTAATTTAATTATAATATGTTCAACTTTTTTAATATTTCTCTTTTAGTTAACATGAAACTGCATATCTTTCTGGAATGCATGTTCTAAATAGCCTATTCAGTTAAGTCAATAAACTCAAACAGAAAAGCAACAGGATATCAAAAAAAGGAGTTACACAGTTAGGCATACTCAAAGGAAGGGATAAGCTGCTTCCAACCACAGGGGTGCAGGGCCGGCGCTTCCATTTAGGCGACCTAGGCAATCGCCTAGGGCACCAGGATTATTGGAGGGCGGCATTTTGCTGTGGGGGCTGCAGGCGGCTCCGGTTGACCTGCCGCAGGCGTGCCTGTGGAGGGTCCGCTGGTTCTGCAGCTCTGGTGGACCTGCCGCAGGCTTTCCTGCGGACGGTCCGCTGGTCCTGTGGCTCCGGTGGACCTCCCGCAGGCACGCCTGCGGCAGCTCCACCACAGCCATGGGACCAGCGGACCCTCCACAGGAACGCCTGCGACAGGTCCACCGGAGCCAAGGGAGCAGCACGCTGGGTGGCAAAATGGCCGTGCTCCTAGGGCGCCAAAAACACTGGCGCCGGTCCTGCGGGTGTGGGGGTAGGGGAAAAGATAAGCTCTGCAAAGACGTGGGCCAGTTCATCCCTTCCCCCTTCCCCTGTAGCTGGAAGCAGCTCCCATCCTTCCCTCCCACACAGTGCCGAAAGGCTGCTGCTGGCCACATTCTGGTGTGAACTCTAACAGAAATCTGAGGAGAGGGGGCATGTGACCCTGAGTCCCCCCCACACGTGTTGCCTCAGGAAGATGCAGTACCAAGAGAGGTGGGTCCATCCCAGGGGCCAAGCCAGCATGGAGGCGGACAGCATCAGGCAGGGAGGGTCAGGTCAGTCAGTCACCCTCCTGTGTGTCACCTCTCCCCAAGTGAAGGGTGGTCGGGGGGGGTTCACCTCTCCCTGTGTGAACCCTAAAGTAGGTAAAAAAAAAATCCAACTATACAATATTTCTTTTTTAACAGGGTCTCAGTCAACTTGATGTTAGTTTGAATGTTTGTACTGCATAGTTCTAATTGATTGCCATTGAGCTTGCTTGAATATGAGTAGTTTTACCAGGTATCTTGTATTCAGCATAGGGAAATATGGTCACCCTAGGTTGTAGCAAGATGAACCTACAGTCACACTGATACAAGGAGGAGAATAGGAGCCTGAGAAAGGAAGGTTAGGAAGTAGTCCTAGGAAAGAACAGTAAGGTCTGAGAGAGAGAGACCTGAACTGATCATTTGAAGGTCCTTGGATTGGTAACCGGATTGGTAGAGGGCGGGCCTAGGTTCTCCTACCAGCCACTGTGGGAGTGGTACTGTCAGCCAGGGGCAGCTCCAGACCCCAGCACACCAAGCATGTGTTTAGGGTGGCAAGCCGCAGGGGGCACTCTGCCGGCGCCACGAGGGTGGCAGGCAGGCTGCCTTCAGCGACTTGCCTGTGGAGAGTCTGCTGGTCCCGAGGCTTCAGTGAACCTCCAGCAGGCATGCCTGTGGAGGGTCCGCAGGTCCCGTGGCTTCAGAGGACCGCAGGCATGCCTGCAGGAGGTCTGCGGAAGCCGCGGGTCCAGCAGACCCTCTGCAGGCAAGCTGCCACAGGCAGCCTGCCTGCCGTGCTTGGCGTGGAAAATCCCTAGAGCCGCCCCTGCTGTCAGTGCATTAAAGATAGAGACTCCAAGGAAAGTGACTTTGATAATATCCTGGAAGGGGAGGATGATGGTAACTTGGCCAGAGGGCTAAGCCATGAAGAAGAGGCACAGCAGCTCTGGACTGGCAGGAGAGTAGCTGCAGAGTGAGTGACTGGGACCATGAGCTGAATGACTGGCAGACAGGGCATGGACAGTTGCAAGCTAATTCCCCAGATGAGCCCCGAGGAGGTGTTGTCAAGCAGTATGTAGAGCAGACCCTGTGACATGACTTGAGAGCGATAGGAGGGTGCAAGGATGGTGGAGTTCTGAGGAAGGCAGAAGGAGTGAGCACAAAGAAGGGATGCAGGGGATTGGCAGGACATAGAAGGAGGAATGGAGAGGATGGCAGGGATGAGGGAGCAAAGAGAAGGGGCACTGAAAGGAGAACAGGGTATCCGTGGGGTGTAAGAAGGATATAGAAAAGGAGCTATAGAAGAGGGGTATGGAGGAAGAATGTGGGGACTGGGAGAGTTAGGGGTGAGGGGTGGAGCACAGAGAGCAAGGAGAAGACCAGAAAACATGGAAGAGAAGTGCAGAGGCCAAGTGAGGCATAATCTTCACTTTGTATTTCTCAGAGTGCTTCAGCTAAAGTACCTTTTTTAAAACAGGTATGTATTTATATAGAACACAGAGGGGCCCCGGGAGTTCCTGGCTACAGAGGCTCTATTGTGGTGGTGATAACGGATCCTCGGTGGCTTGACCTTTATTAATATGCTGGTTGACAGCCAACACAGAAAATTCCAGCCACTTTCCTGGCTAGATACTACAATGACTGGCACTCTGTAAACACTTAAGCGAGGTTCTGATTAGCTGGTTGTGAAACAACAACATTCAACAGCCCAGTGAAAATATCAGCTGTGTGGGGAAAATAGCCTTTAAATTGGTTTCTTAGGGAGTTAACCCTTAAAATACCAGGCCTGTTTCTCACCTGGTATAAATCAGCATGGCTAATGGATAACAACATTGCTATGCTGATTTAAACTCCCTAAGAATGTGGCTCACAGTCTTTACCTGAAAATATTTGACGTTTTGCTGTTTAATTTCAGAAAACATTTTCAATAAGAATTTCTCTGCCAGGTACAGGCTGCAAAGAATCCTGTGGCACCTTATAGACTAACAGACATTTTGGAGCATGAGCTTTCGTGGGTGAATACCCACTTCCTCAGATGCATGTAGTGGAAATTTCCAGGGGCAGGTATATATATGCTAGCAAGCAAGCTAGAGATAACGAGGTCAGTTCAATCAGGGAGGATGAGGCCCTGTTCTAGCAGTTGAGGTGTGAAAACCAAGAGAGGAGAAACTGGTTCTGTAGTTGGCAAGCCATTCACAGTCTTTGTTCAATCCTGAGCTGATGGTGTCAAATTTGCAGATGAACTGAAGCTCAGCAGTTTCTCTTTGAAGTTTGGTCCTGAAGTTTTTTTGCTGCAGGATGGCCACCTTAAGGTCTGCTATAGTGTGGCCAGGGAGGTTGAAGTGCTCTCCTACAGGTTTTTGTATATTGCCATTCCTAATGTCTGATTTGTGTCCATTTATCCTTTTCCGTAGAGACTGTCCAGTTTGGCCGATGTACATAGCAGAGGGGCATTGCTGGCATATGATGGCATATATTACATTGGTGGATGTGCAGGTGAATGAACCAGTGATGGTGTGGCTGATCTGGTTAGGTCCTGTGATGGTGTCGCTAGTGTAGATATGTGGGCAGAGTTGGCATCGAGGTTTGTTGCATGGATTGGTTCCTGAGCTAGAGTTATTATGGTGCGGTGTGCAGTTACTGGTGAGAATATGTTTCAGGTTGGCAGGTTGTCTGTGGGCAAGAACTGGCCTGCCACCCAAGGCCTGTGAAAGTGTGGGATCATTGTCCAGGATGGGTTGTAGATCCTTGATGATGCGTTGGAGGGGTTTTAGCTGGGGGCTGTATGTGATGGCCAGTGGAGTCCTGTTGGTTTCTTTCTTGGGTTTGTCTTGCAGTAGGAGGCTTCTGGGTACACGTCTGGCTCTGTTGATCCGTTTCCTTATTTCCTCTTGCGGGTATTGTAGTTTTGAGAATGCTTGGTGGAGACTTTGTAGGTGTTGGTCTCTGTCTGAGGGGTTAGAGCAGATGTGGTTGTACCTCAGTGCTTGGCTGTAGACAATGGATCGTGTGATGTGTCCGGGATGGAAGCTGGAGGCAGGAAGGTAGGCATAGCAGTCGGTATTCCTACCTTCATGCCTCCAGCTTCCATCCCAGACACATCACACGACAGAGACCAACACCTACAAAATCTCCACCAAGCATTCTCAAAACTACAATACCCACAAGAGGAAATAAGGAAACAGATCAACAGAGCCAGACGTGTACCCAGAAGCCTCCTACTGCAAGACAAACTCAAGAAAGAAACCAACAGGACTCCACTGGCCATCACATACAGCCCCCAGCTAAAACCCCTCCAACGCATCATCAAGGATCTACAACCCATCCTGGACAATGATCCCACACTTTCACAGGCCTTGGGTGGCAGGCCAGTTCTTGCTCACAGACAACCTGCCAACCTGAAACATATTCTCACTAGTAACTGCACATCGCACCATAATAACTCTAGCTCAGGATCCAATCCATGCAACAAACCTCGATGCCAACTCTGCCCACATATCTACACTAGCGACACCATCACAGGACCTAACCAGATCAGCCACACCATCACTGGTTCATTCACCTGCACATCCACCAATGTAATATATGCCATCATATGCCAGCAATGCCCCTCTGCTATGTACATCGGCCAAACTGGACAGTCTCTATGGAAAAGGATAAATGGACACAAATCAGACATTAGGAATGGAAATATACAAAAACCTGTAGGAGAACACTTCAACCTCCCTGGCCACACTATAGCAGACCTTAAGGTGGCCATCCTGCAGCAAAATAACTTCAGGGCCAGACTTCAAAGAGAAACTGCTGAGCTTCAGTTCATCTGCAAATTTGACACCATCAGCTCAGGATTGAACAAAGACTGTGAATGGCTTGCCAACTACAGAACCAGTTTCTCCTCTCTTGGTTTTCACACCTCAACTGCTAGAACAGGGCCTCATCCTCCCTGATTGAACTGACCTCGTTATCTCTAGCTTGCTTGCTAGCATATATATACCTGCCCCTGGAAATTTCCACTACATGCATCTGAGGAAGTGGGTATTCACCCACGAAAGCTCATGCTCCAAAACATCTGTTAGTCTATAAGGTGCCACAGGATTCTTTGCTGCTTTTACAGATCCAGACTAACACGGCTACCCCTCTGATACTCTGCCAGGTACTTTTACTTTGTCAGTCCTCTGTATTCTGGATACATCTAACTTTATTTAAGCCAAAACTCTAATAACTTTATCTGGTATCTGAGCAAGCATTCCATCTGAATTTCTGGTAGCTAACAAGCAGCACAGATCAGTTATTACCTCTGAGAAGTGGTTCATTTTAATTACCTGCAAATGTTTTATGATGGCTGTAGTTTCTTAGCTGCTCGAATGACACTCCTCTGTCATTAGTGTTCCCTCTAATGCAAATTGATAGCATGGTTTGTGATTTCTGCCACTTATCAATTAAGAATTGTAATTGGTTATGGACAGAAGAGTGGACTTTAATTGATAGATGTTGTTCAAATATATTCCATCAATTTAGTTTGTCCAGAATGCTTAGAAAATTGAAAAACTTTCACTCCAAATTTGCCTGCTGAGTTCTCTGGATCATGACTGTCAACAAGTAATACATTTGTTAGTAGTACTTGTACCTCAATATACACATTGTATTTTATTTTTGTTTACTCACCCTTAGAGCCATTAATTTCTTTCCTCATCTCTCACAGATATATTCTCAGCCCTCACCTGGAAGACTTAAGCCATGTATCACTAGGAAAATTAAAAGTGTACAAAGTAAACCCTCAGGGCAGAGGGGGACCTAGGTTTTAACTCTACTAGATAGCATAGGCTAAAACTAAAGCGAACTGACACATTTTTCAGTTCATGAGAAATGTTTCAGTTGGGTTTTTGTTGTTGTTGTTGTTGTTGTTGTTATGGATTTGTTCTTCCTTGAAGCAAAAGCAAATTTGCTGAAATTTCTCTGCAACTGGAAAAATTATTTTTTGAAACACTGAAACGTGGTGTTTCTGAAACAAAATGTGAAACTGACATTGTCAGTTTCGCTGCTGCTATTTATGCAAGAAGTCAATGAGTGTTAGGGACCTATGTAGCTTTGAGGATCTGGACCAGAGTGTCTAGGGGGTAGGTGCAGGTACTACTGAGTAATGGATTTACTGTCTCTAAATTCTCATCTCTATATTAAAGAAAACTGTAAAATTTGGAATGGACAGCCAGTTATTTTAAGTATTAGTTATAAGAAAAGTTAGTCATACTTGCCAAGCATTGTATTCTACAACAAAGATTTAAGATACTCTCAAAGACTTTTAATCTCTTAAAGGAATGAAAAGGATTGTTGCAGTCATGTTTCCTGAGCTAATGACTAATGCAGCAATAGAAAGGCTGTAGATTTATTTTAATGTAAGCTCATCCTAAAAGCCATTTGGGAGGTTAGTTTTTTTGTTTTTGTTTCGTTTCGTTTTGTTTCCTTTGACATGGTGGTGGTATTGCACAGAGGCTTAGTTCAATAAATAAAACTACCAAAGTCAGCAAATGCAATAAGGCAAGTTGTGTAAAAGTTACAGCAGAGGGATTCAAAAATAATTAGGGCTTTAGCTGTATCATGTATAAGGATGTCTTCGTCTTAGCCTTAAGGGAACTTGGTTCTAGCCTATATCTAAAAGCTAGATTTTAAAATCACTCAGTCAAATAAAAATTAGCAATTGCTTGTGAAAGGTGCTGGACTGATAGCCTGAACAATTGAAGTATTTATCCACAGAGCAAGGAGAGCCTGGACACCAGCAATAAACATTTCCCCACATTGCACACAGCCAGCTGCAACCCAGATCTGAAAGGATCACTTTTAGAGCCCAAGGGCTAGTTTTATCTCAATCATCCTTCAAGCATCCTCCCAAACCACAAACCTGTATTAAATCTTCCTTAAGCCTTCTCCAAAAGGCTATGGCACCTCCGCTTTCTGAAGTGTCAAATACCAAAATTCGGTCTATATCCTGTATAGTGAGAAATAGGAGCAATCCAGACACCCTTTTTTTTTGCCCCTGGTCATTTTGTCACAGGCCCTGCATCCCTTCCCACGTGGACTCCCCCTCTTCATTTGGAATTGTTTTGGGTATGTCTACCCAGCAAAAGCTGTGCATAGCCAGCCCAAGCTAGCTTGAATCCAGCTAGCACATATAGCTAGCAGTAGCAGTGAAGACAGCATAGCATGGGCTTCATAGCAGGCTAGCAAGCTGAGTACAGGTGCAGAGTGCCAGGCTTGTTCTACTGGTGCTGTCTTCATTGCTATTGTTACCCATACTAGCTGCATTCAAGCTAGCTCTGGTTTGCTAGCCTGTGCACAGCTTTTGCTGTATAAGCATACTCTTAGAAGATAGGCCTGGCAAACTTCTGCTCTTCCTATATCCATGCTCTCCTCATTCTTTGAGGTGCTCCAGTCTTGAGGTCCTCTATTCTATTTATAAGGGTGCCTGACTTGCTGGATAACATCCACACACAGTCCTCTCTCGGGCATCTCCTAATCAGTAGGTGTTGTGCCCAAACACCCTTTATTTCATGAAAAATTTGAAGGTCTTAGGCTCAGAAGGAAAATTGTGTCAGAAGAAATGAGAGCAGGTAGAGCCTGAGAATAGATTAGGAGGGGAACAAGCCAGTCCCTGAAGAAATGACCCCTGGGAAAAAAAGAATCTCTGGGAGAGAGAAGAAAGTCAACCAACTCTCCCCTGGAGATCCCAAAAGCATTAAAAAGAAATACAGTGGACCCTACCTCACAAAACAATACAAGTTAATGTGGGAATCTGAGCCTGTTGGGGGAGGGCTCCTGTATGGAGTGACAGCGCTCTGGGAGTTCACATTAATTTGAGTTTAATTTACAAGTTACACTACTTCAGACTTGGAGTAAGTGGTAGCTCTTGTTATATGGACTTGTAGACTGGGAATTAAACTGTGATCACAGATGGTTTCCCATCAGGACCAGACAGCCATGTTTCACTTTTTACCAACATGGACTAGTTTTGAAACAGAAACCTGGAGGGTAGAGGACTCTGTTTCCCATTTCCAATATCCTGAGCCATCTACTCCCCTAAAGTCTCCCCTGTGAGTAGTCTCTGACTTTTCTGCCTCATTGGGTCACTTTTGTATTCATAAGCAATTTCAGAGGCTGTTTGAAACACTGCCAATCTAATTTGGCCATATTTTATTTTCCTTTCTATTTTAGTTCTGCAAGAGAACTTAGTAGTTTTTGAGCCTCATTAAACATACACTGTCTGGGCAACGCAAGCACAAGGTCTTCTTTTAGATGCAATTTGCATGTAGCTGATGCAGGCAAGTCAAATGGGATTCTTGGCTCCTAAACTGTAAAATCTTGGCCTAGAGTTTCAATCAATATAATCTACAGAGGTACAATCAGCTAAGAGCCTTAAGAGAGAATTCTTAATGAAGACATTATAATTATCATGGTATCACTGAATTATATAGACTTCGAGCAGGTACTACACAAATGTGTATGAAGTAGGGGGAGCAGGGTATCCAAGCACCATCACCAATGTACGCTAATACAGGACAGAAAATAGCCTGATGCACATGTATGCGCACACCAGATCCCTTGATGCCAGCACTTGGACACTACGTTAAGAGAATATTTGGAATTATCATCTGAAGGCACATTTTAAAATGATAATGGAAAAAGTGTTTTTAAATTAGGAACCTGTCATAACTAGAAAGGGGAGAGTAACAACCCTCCTGTAGACAATACTATAAAATCCCTCCTGGCCAGAGGCACCAAAATCTTTTTACCTATAAAGGGTTAAGAAGCTCAGGTAACCTGGCTGACACCTGACCCAAAGGACCAATAAGGGGACAAGATACTTCCAAATCTTGTGGGAGAGGGGGAGGCTTTTGTTTGTGCTCTTTGTTTTTGGGTGTGTTCATTCTTGGGACTAAGAGGGACCGGACATCAATCTATGTTCTCCAAATCTTTCTGCACAAGTCTCTCATATTTCAAACTTGTAAGTAACAGGCAGGCAAGGCGTGTTAGTTTATTGTTGTTTTCTCAACTTCTAAATGTTTCTTTTGCTAGAGAGTTTACCTCTGTTTGCTGTAACTTTGAACCTAAGGCTAGAGGGGGTTCCTCTGGGCTCTTTGAATCTGATTACCCTGTGAAGTTATTTTCCATCCTGATTTTACAGAGATGGTTTACCTTTTCTTTTAATAAAATTATTTTTAGAACCTGATTGATTTTTCAGTGTTTTAAGATCCAAGGGTTTGGATCTTTGTTCACCAGGACTAATGGGTGAGGGGATGACCAAGCCTTCCCAGGAAAAGGCGTGTAGGGTTTTGGGGGGATATTTCTCAAGCCTACCCAGGTAAAGTGGTGTAAGGGCTTGAGGGGATATTTTGGGGGAAGAGGAACTCCAAGTGGTCCTTTCCCTGTTTCTTGTTAAAGCACTTGGTGGTGGCAGAATACCAGGTTTTAACCTAAGATGGTAGAAGTAAGCTTTGGGGCTTTCATGAGAGTCCCCACATCTGCACCCTAGAGTTCAAAGTGGGGAAGGAACCTTGACAGAACCTTAAAGTTGCCCCAAGATAAGTTTATATTACCCTCATCTCCATTCCCCCACTTTACACTCCTATTGTTATAGGAATGTAATTTGTCTTCTCTTTAGATTATAAACTGTTCTAGGCAGGAACCATGGCTGCTTATAGGTTTGTTCAGTGCCCAACACAAAGGCTCCTGTTAGGATCAGGACCCCATTAGGGACTAATATAATATTAATAAGAATGACAGGTGAACGACACTCAACAAACAGGTACCGTGTAGACACATACTAGTCTATATTCACTCAAAGAAATAATAACTCCAGTTTAGAATCTTAAGCATAGAAAAGATGGAGAGTGGAATTTTGGCCCCATTGCAGTCTATGGGAGTTTTGCCATTGACATCAGTGGGGCCAAGATTTCTCCTACAGGGTCAAATCCTGCAACCCTTCCATAGGTGAAAATCCCATTTCTTTGAAGTAATTTTTGTCTGAGGAATGGTTATATTTGGGGGAGGCCCCGGACAATTGGAAAAAGGCAAATATAGTGCCCATCTTTTAAAAAGAGAAGAAGGAGAATCTGGGGAACTGCAGACCGTTCAGCCTCACCTCAGTCCCTGGAAAAATCTTGAAGCAGGTCCTCAAGGAAATCATTTTGAAGCACTTAGAGGAGAGGAAGGTGATCAGGAGCAGTCATCTTGGATTCATCCAGGGCAAGTCATGGCTGACCAACCTGATTGCCTTCTATGATGAGATAACTGGCTCTGTGGATATAGGGAAAGCAGTGGACATGATATATCTGGACTTTAGCAAAGCTTCTGATACTGTCTCCTACAGTATTCTTTCCAGCAAGTTAAAGAATGGATTGGCTGAATGGACCATAAGGTGGATAGAAAGATTGTTGGGCTCAACAGATAGTGATCAACGGCTTGATATCTAACTGGCAGCGGATATCAAGCGGAGTGCCCAAGGGGTTGGCCCTGGGGCCGGTTTTGTTCAATATCTTTATTAATGATCTGGATGATGGGATGGATTGCACCCTCAGCAAGTTCACGGATGACACTAAGCTGGGGGGAGAGGTAGATACGCTGGAGGGTAGATTAAAGTTCAAAGTGACCTAGACAAATTAGAGGATTGGGCCAAAATAAATCTGATGAGGTTCAACAAGGACAAGTGCAGAGTCCTGTACTTAAGACAGAAGAATCCCATGCACCACTACAGGCTGGGGACTGACTCCCTAAGCAGCAGTTCTGCAGAAAAGGACCTATGGATTACAGTGGATGAGAAGCTGGATATGAGTCAACAGTGTACCCTTGTTGCCAAGAAGGCTAACGGCATATTGGGCTGCATTAGTAGGAGCATTTCCAGCAGATCAAGGGAAGTGATTATTCTCCTCTATTCAACCCTGGTGAGGCCACCTCTGGAGTATTGCGTCCAGTTTTGGGCCCCCCACTACAGAAAGGATGTGGACAAATTGGAAAGAGTCCAGTGGAGGGCAACGAAAATGATCAGGGGGCTGGAGCACATGACTTATGAGGATAGGCTGACGGAACTGGGCTTGTTTACTCTGCAGAAGAGAAGAGTGAGGGGGGATCTGATAGCAGGCTTCAACTACCTGAAGTGGGGTTCCAAAGAGGATGGAGCTCAGCTGTTCTCAGTGGTGGCAGATGATAAAACAAGGAGCAATGGTCTCAAGTTGCAGTGGGGAAGGTCTAGGTTGGATATTAAGAAAAACTGTTTCACTAGGAGAGTGATAAAGCACTGAAATTGGGTTACTTAAGAAGGTGGTGGACTCTCTATCCTTAGAAGTTTTTAAGGGCCAGTTTGACAAAGCCCTGGCTGGGATGATTTAGTTGGGGTTGGTCCTGCTTTGAGCAGTGGGTTGGACTAGATGACCTCCTGAAGTCTCTTCCAATCCTAATCTTCTATGATTCAATGTAATCACAGCTACTGTAACTAAAATAGAAATGAAACTCTCCTGGTGACTTTTATTGTTTTCTGATGAGTTCTCATTGATATTCCAGAGACTGGGTAAGCGATTGCATGAAGGATGGCCTAGTGGGGAAGATGTTAGCTTAAACTTTAGGAGAGCCTAGTTCAATTTCCTTATTCTGCCACAGACTCTCTGAATGTCCTTGGGCAAGTCACTTAGGCCTAGGTTCACAAAGGGACTCTAAGGCCTAGCTGCCACTTTAGGTGCCTAAATGTTGGGTATGGGCACTTAATGGCATTGACAAAACCACTGCCAGCTGGTACCTACGTTTCTACTAGTAACTTCCCTAAGGCATCTAAATTTCAGTGGCTGAACGTGCACACAGCTGCCTCAGTCCTGACACCCTCACCACCTATCTTCTGCCTAAACCTCAGTGGGATTCACCAGGTAGGCAATCCCTTGCCTACCTTCCCTTTGGAGCCTGAGGCAATAGGTGTGCTCTGAGCACATCTATGCCCACATAAAATAGAGGAGAAGGGGGTGTCCTGTCCCTTATAACTGTTAGCCCAGTGAGGAGGGTACTCTGGATGTGGGAGACTTGGGATCAACTCCCCCTCTGTAGCTGATAGGGAAAAGGGATTTGAGGTCTGGGTCTCCCACTTCTTATCACTGAGCTATGGGATATTTTGTTGTGGGACTGTCCTCCTCCATCCCTCTCCACTGTGTATAACTAGAACAGGGGGACTGGACCCTGGAGCTCCCACGTGGATGCCATAACCACCAGGCTATAGAGGGTCTCTCTAGCCCAGTGACTCTAAATATTTATCCAAAGTGGAACAACTTCAACAGGAGAGATTGAGGGAGCACCCTAACTCCATCAGACTATCCCATGGCTCAGTGGTGAGAGCACAGTTCTGAGAAGTCAGAGACCCCTATTCAAATCCTTTCTCCCCCTTGGGCAGACAGGGGAATTGAACCTGAGTCTCCCAGATCCCCGTGAGTCTTTAACTGCTGGGCTAAAAGACATAAAGTAGCTGGCAATGGCAGCACCACCATCTCCTCCTGTCTTCCTCAGTTTGTGGCTCGCTCTGGGACTTAGGTAGAAGACTAGACTCCCAGAGTGAAGCAGCAGTGTGCATGCTCAGAGGCAGAAATATAGGTCCTAGGGAGCTTCTACCCTGAAAACAGGCACCGACTGTGTTTATGTGCCTACAGAATTCAACGGTGGCAGCAGAGTGGGGTTTTGTGTGTCACAGTGGAGCCGTTGTGCCTCCATTCCCCCATCTGTAAAATGGGGCTAATAGCACTTCCCTGCCTTACAGTGGTATTGTGAGAATAAAGACGTTAAAGAATCTGAGGGGCTCAGACACTTCGGTGATGAGGGACTACATAAGTACCTTAGATAGAAAGTTACCAGTGATTGGCTCCATCTGCAAATGATATATGAGGGAGACTCTAATTTTGATCACCCCAAAGCTTAGGAGTATTTGGAAGTTGGGGCTTTGTCTCTGACCCATATCAGGTTATTATTAACAGACCTTAGCTCATTTGCCAGGGTCCACCACAAACTGGGGACTATGTTGATTTAAAATAAAACATTTAGCAATGAAGAGACACGCAGTTTTATTTCCTCTGATTCTTCTGACCTATTGTAGTATCCCTTTTCTGGGCTTGGCCACAAAAATGGACTCTATGCCCACTGATTCCAGTTAGACTCTGCATAGGTAAGTGGTCTGTACTAGTACAGCTGTCTGCAGGATTAGGGTCCACGTTGTAGGAGTTTGTTCAGTTGTTTCTATTGTTTTTTTTAAAAAGTGCATAACCACAAACCTGAAATCTCATTCCCCTGCAATATGTCCTTAACCAGTTCTGTTAAAATAGGGCCCAACACTTACCAAAAAGGTATTTAGAAATGTGATTACCCATTCCAGCATGCTCAGAGGAGCATGCTCAGAGGAGGAGTGCTTCCCAGCTGGCAAGCAAAACTTTAGCCAGGTTCTTTGAATATTAACCTGATCCTGTACAAGAAATGTTTGATGTAGCATGTTAACATTTTATTGTAATTTTGCCTTACCCCTTTTTTGTGTGTGTGTGTGACAAAATGTCTGCATTGACTGCTTTTAATCTGTAATTTTCTTATGTCATTGTTAGTTGCAGTCTCTCTTTGCAAACATAAAACCAGAAATCCTTAATGTTCTAATCAATACATTTTGCCAATATCTCATGCTACTCAGCCATCACTACAAAAAGAACCTGGACTAGACTGACCAGGCCATGTGCAATCACTTTATTCCTTGAATTCATTGTTTTCTTTCCACAAGGATATAAATGTAGAATTTGAAATGGGCGATTTAAAAAAAAAAAACCTGACTGCTTATATATTAATGCTTAAATGGTTTTCCTCTACTTGTCATATCTAATGAAAACCAGTAACTAAAACAAATGTGGCACTAATAAAATCATAAGCTAGAGCTAAGGCATTTAGGATGCCCACTTCTACTCTATTACAACTTCATATCAAAAAGCCTGCAAACCTGAAGCTAATGCCTTATAATATTTTTAAATAAACAGTCTGCTTAGAAAATGTTTGCATCTATCTCATTATTTTTCTCTATTTCTTTTTACTCCTTTATTACATGAAAACAGGATCTTTGCTTAATAAGAATGTGTCTGGTCCTGCTGTTTTTTCCCCCCACCTCAAGTCATAATCCTCTGTGTTTTGATGTGGGTTTGTTTTTCTTCTTTGAAAGATCATTCGTAGTGAAGCAACTCGTATATAATAGGGAGTTTTTTGGGTGGGTGAAAGTAAAAAAGAATGAATGTTTAGAGGAGTAGGGTGAGAGGCGATAATTAGTTATGTGAAGTGAATTAATTGCTTTTCTTTGAAAAATAATCCTCCAACTGTAAGGTGGCAATTGGTTGCTACAGAAATGATTGTGATGTCACATTATAGAACAATGGGCTGGAGGAGATGAACTCTTGAGAAGCAAAGATCCTGTCTTCATTAGCAATAAAGAACAAGTGAAGAAAATATATAAAAAGTTATTGTCCAGGCTGAAATAATTATTGCTGCTCAGGTGAATGACTTTCTAAGTTGTTGGGGGAGGGGGGCGTTTATTGACACTAGCCTATTAATACATATGATTTTTAAATTATACTTTTAAAGTGCTTTTACATCATAACATATAGCACAAGAATTTCTGGACACGATCCGCAAACAGTTAAGCACCAGTTTAATGTTACCTATGAGTAGTCCCATTGGCGTTAATGGGACTAGTCGTCTGAATAAAGTTAAGAATGTGCTTTGACTGTTTGCAGGTTCAGAACCTATGATCTCAAATTTGCTACAAAATACAATAGTTCTATCGGTTTATGCAATCACCAGCCCTCTATCCATGTCTCCACTTCTCTGACACCAAATTTAACCTGTGTAAATCTGATATCTTACACATGGATGCTAATTACTATCAACAGAGCTACTGAATCATGAAATTGGAGTTACAGAAAATGGTTCTCTTTAATGAATGAACACCACATTGTTTGAAATTCCTACTCTTTTATGTTTCACTTGCACCTCAACAGCAGGATCAGACATTCGTATTAAGCAAAGACTGTTTTCATGCAATAAAGTAGAGGAGGTGTAAGGAGAAAGAGATGTAAACATTTTCTAAGAAAAATATTTGCTTTAAAACAATAAAGTATTAGCTTCGGAGTTGCAAACATTTTAATATGAAGTTGTATTAGTGGTCTTTATCTCACTTAGGCTTCCTCAGCATGAGTTTTATGTTGGCTAAAGGATTATTTTATTAGGGGAAAAAACTTTTTAAAAAGAAAAAAAACTTCCGATGAAGAACAGAAGTTGTTAATCATGTAAGGAGCCATTTTTCTTTTCTGTTTTACTGAGTCAAATCAGTAATTAAAGTTATCCAGATGCGGTCGTTTCAGAGGAGTGCTAAACTAGAAAACATGAAATTACTCTAATTGTCCCAGTGTGATTAAATTTAGAAGAGGTGGTCAATGCATCAGCCTAGTTAATTTTTTTTTAAAAAAAAACATAAACAGGTCGAACTCTCAAGAATATTGATCTGATCTGTGTACATATGGTGGTGTGTTTTCTTAAGTAACTGCAACAGGGTTATAAATTCAATCTAGCTATACTTGCGGCTTGGTAGCATGCCAAAATGCCTCCTATTCATCCATATTATAATGTTTCCATTTCCCTTTGTTCTGCCTCACTAACTTCAGAACTTGTCATCTAGGTACATGCACAGCAGCAGATGCATATAGATGAACTCTCTGTAGCAACTCTTCTGTCTCTGAAATGAAAACAGAACAGATTGATGGGGTCAGTATTAAAGTAGCCCCCTGTAATGAGTTGAAGATTCCCATCTGTGCTATATACTAATGGGGCTGAAACCTGTAAGGGAAAAAAATCAATACAAATTTATGGGCTCTTCATAAGCATTAAATTAACAACAAGAAAAATGCAGAATTGTATCAAGAGGATGCTCATGATCCTCCTGAGGCTTATAAAACTAACTGAGCACAACCTGATATAATTAAGGTGTTAAATAAGACTTCAACATTTAAAGTTTCTGGAGGAAAAACAACTTGGTATCATTTTCAGACCCTAAACAAACAAGCAAATCTTTCCAAGAGGAAGCAAGCACAACAGAAGTTCAGCATAGTGCCCATCCTGTGTGATTTCTGGAGAAGGGAAAAGATAAGTAATTTCACATTTTTTTTAACTTGGTCAGAATAGTGAGTGGGATGTATTTATTTAAGTCTTCATTTAGGAAGTTTTAACAAGTTTAAAATCAATACCATACATTTTTATTTAAAGAAACATGCAATGACATAGTCATCCCACTTTTCTGTCTGGCAGGGTATTGCCATGTTCTGCGATGACGCTCCTTATGTTGTTTCTGTGGATTTTCTAAAGTAAAAGAGAATTCCATTTTCATTTGTGTTTACGAACCTAGCCATGTCTATATTTTTAAAACATTCAAATATGATATGTTTTGTGAGTGAATGTGCTCTAGGTATTGAACAAATGGGACCCAAATATCCATATACCTATCTGTGCCATATCTATTTTCCAGGTACTTAATAAATGCATTAACTTTTCCATAACTCTAATCGCTTCTCTCTCTTTCTCTCTTCTCCCTCCTTCCCCCCACACACACTCACTACTTTTTTTTTTATGCCATTACTCTAATTTTGGGCAGTTCTTCTTTTTTCCAGTTAGAAGCTACCAGTACTCAGTAGGCGCTTCTAGCAAATGACCATTTGTTTTGCTGGATTCACTGTATCCAGTCCACTGTTGCTTTGTGCTGGCTGGCTTGATAGGGCCATTTAATATCTGGAACAGCTAGTCCAAACTGCTTTAATAGATCTGTATAAATTAGATAAACTTGCTCTATCTTCTCTTATTCCATATTAATTCTAACAATATTCTGTGCATGCATGTGTGTATACACACACACACACACACTATTTATAGAGGATGATTATAGAAAGATTATAAAGACAGAAACATATTGTAGGCAAATATTAATTTTACCATGACTATTCAAGGACTGATCAAAAAATTACATACTTCCCCCAGCACTCTACATCTTTTTCCATTTATGAAAGTAATGATTTGCTATGTAAACTGTAAATATCTTCTAAATTATTTCAGATTTGAATTCTCAAGTATCTTATACAATTCTCATTTGTACCTAAAAGTTTTCTCAACTGTTCATGTGACATTTTACTTCATGCAAAATTCATATACACTAACACTTAGTCATGCTTTCACAACATCTCATTACGTCAATGGTGACAACATAGGTAAATTACATACTATATGTCATTCAGACTATGTGATTTGAGATTTAAAATATGATAATCATTGTCCAACTTGGACATTAACATCTATTTACATCAGTGTAAATGGATTATGGAAATGGTGAAAATGGGGAAATAAATTAATCTGAAATACATTCCCAGACCAAAGAAAATCATGAGTTAGAGTAAAAGTTGAGAATACATTTCTGAAACTACAGAGTTAAACAAAATACAAGAGAATATCAAAGTTTTCAAAACTTTGAAGCTATCAAAAATTCTAGTTCATTAAGGTTTAATCTGAAGAAACCTAAACATCCAAAAGCATAAAATTGTATAATTAAGCTACCCAAATAACCTGAATCTAGTCCAGAGAATGACGTAATTCAACCATCAGCTGTGCCTTGTTCCTTATATACCTTTACCATAGTTCTGTAAATGGTTCTGCAGATGCTTTACTGAGCCTGAGTAAAGTTAGTCACCGGTACATGGTTGTATTTTTGGACCGAGGAGCTTTTCTTAGAGGCTTCCAACAGTCTACAAATTTTTAAAAAATAAATGCATAAATAAAAAGATCTTCATAGTATCAATTTGCTTGCATTTTGAAACTCATCTTCCCATGGAAGAGACCTAGAGAAATTATTTTAAATTAAAGTTTAGGTCTCCACGTTCAGCACCTTTCAACATTAGAGGCCAATTGACCGTGCTGAGGTTCCTAATTTGGCAGCGAACAATCATTAGGCCTTTCCAGTATCAAAATTGAGCCTGGATATTTGAAGTTTCTAGGACAACCATTCTGTAGATGAGACATGAAAAAATAGTACTACATTTTACAATCATGATTAACCTCTATTTTTTCCTGGTTCCCATATCTTGAAAACCACTTGTCTGTATCACCTCATATATGAGCAGAAAATTGGCTGCTGACCACAGAACACGTATGCAAAATCAAAATAAGATATTACAGTTTTGAGAACTTAAAGGGAGGGCCAAATGTTTATAATGGAAGGCAAGTCTCAATCTTAGCTATGGAGGCTCTGAAAGAATGGGCCATATGCTTTCCAGGATGTTTTGTGATTCAGTGTTTCTCCTTGGCTTTTTACTTAGTTTGGTGGCTGTAACTAGAGTTAGTGATTAAGGTATCAATTATGCAAACACTTAAGCACATGCATGACGTTTTACTTATGAATACTCCCACAGAAGTCTTGTAAGGATGATGCATGCTTGCAAAACCCTAGGTGATTTTAGTCTTTGTGTTACCTATTAAGGGCAGGAGTTGTTCCTTATTTAACAGCTTTCGAGGTCATATACTGATCATTACACTTTTTTTTTTAAACTTGTAGCTTGGGGAAATAGGAAAACAGAAGGACTGATATAATTGCTGGTGCTGAAACAGAAGTATTCACTGAAGGGCAACCTCCAGTCCTGTCGCCTTCAATAGCAGTTGTATTCTTGATGGAATCAGTGCAGAACACAAGAATAAAGAGAAAAGCAAAGGTAATTTAATAAGATCTTATGCACAGAAGTCTTGTATACACTAAAGGCTACAATTCTTTGGCACTTCCCAAAGGAGTAATAAGATCAAATTAGAATATTAATGTGCACAGTAAGGCCAGATTTCAGAAGTGCTCAAACCCACAAAGGGCCAGATTTTTCCAAAGGGTACTCCTCCCATTTAAGTACCTCAATGAAGGAGTTCACTTCAGTCCAGATGTAAATGGGCATGATTCACTGGAGTTGCACCGGTTTACTCATAGGCTCTTTGGCCCTAACAATTTAGATCTAATAATCACCATTAAACAAGACTAGAGAAGGTCACCAAAAAACTTTACTAGCTAACATGTTTAATACACTCTTTTTAAACATTGTTGCATATTTTGAGTTTTGGAGAGTCAATTTGTTTTTCCCCCTGAAGTTCAGTCGGGTAAAGCAAGATACAGAACAAGTAAACATTGTAGTTCATATTCTGAGTTCAGTTACATCAGTAAAAATCACAAGTCACTCCACTGCATTTTGATAACTATGACATTTTTGGAAAGGTGTTCTAATATCAGTGATAAGCACTTTCAACCCTAATGCTAGTGTCTTATAATTTTCTGTCTAGGAATAGTCCATAGGCAAGTATTAACTCTTCTTGAAAGCTAGCATCTTCTGCTTCAAGAATACAATAATAATGAAATTCAAAATCAATATAATTCAGTAATGGAATTTTAGTATATTACTGATGGTGCATTGATTTACGTTACGGATATCAATGGACAGCTGTGCAATTGTACACTAAATCTTGGCATCTGAAAATAAAACAAAAAAGCACTTGCTTTAATTAATGTCTAGCCAATCTTCATGTAGATGAGTATACTTCCTTTACATTTGGAACCAAGTAAGGTTGATTCTTCATTCATTGCTATGTAATTTATTTTTTAAAGTTGATAATATGTTCTTGAGCAATGATCTCTAAAAGGCTTTATTTGTTACAACAAGCTTTGGTGGTGTTAACACTTTTCTGTGGAATTTATTTTTCTTCTCATCCAGCATGTGAGAGACTTAGGAAGAATTATCCATTCCTCCAAGGTTTCAATTTGCAGAATAAAGTGCACACACAGCTCCACTGAGAGTACTGGAGTCAACTCAGCCACAAAACTGCATTAACTACAAGAGGGAAACCCCAGAGAGATGAATGAGGTTTTTTAAAGCTTTGGATTACATGCATAAGGATGCTCTGTGTCAGCTACAGCTTTGCTCAGAAGGTTGTCTCCATCCAGATGCTCCACATGTTTAAAGAGGAACCTGGCTAACAAATGTCAACACTCACATGAAAAGAAGCTCTTCCAGCATTTTCTAAGTGTATGACGATATACAAAACCTTTTTGCTGCTAAAAATATTGAGCCCTGGTGACATAGAGTGTTTATGATCCCACTGAGCTTTTGTGCAGTTTTCCATATGCTCTTATGAGTCACAATGTATGTCAGCATTTCCATTACAAATAACGACTCATTGCCAAAGGAGACCACTGCAATGCACAGTATTAAAATCGAGTTACCTTGTACAGATAAGTTTCTGGATAAAAGTGTAATTGCTATGTCCTGAGTAACTGGAGAGTTTCTTGAATCTAGACACTGAGACTCAACATCTACATAACCTGGAGCTTTTTTATCATGTCTGCACAGTCACACACCATTGACTACATTCCAGAAGACCTGTCCCAATATGCATTAGACTCAGTCAAACTTGGGAAAGAGACTATTAGTGCCAGTTAATTCCTTGCTCATTTCAAAGAGCCTGCTCAGGAATTTGCAGGGGGTCCCCAGAATCTAAAATCGCTCCCCATTTTCAATAATGAAAACTGGCTTTTGATACAGAGTCCAACGACTGAAACACGTAAGTGATCTTAGGTCTGTTAATGAGGGATATAGTTGAAAGTTACTCTATGAGAGAGCAGCTCAAGCAGAGGTATTGCACATGTAAGCCTGTCAGGAAGGATCTGCCATCTAAGCACTGAGGTATCTAGGCATCTGAGCACTTACAAATAATTGAAATGGATATAACTAGGGCCCTACCAAATTCCTGGTTCATTTTGGTAAATTTCATGGTCATAGCATTTTAAAAATCTTTAATTTCATGGTTTCAGACATTTAAATCTTAAATTTCATGGTGGTGTAACTGTGGCAGTCGACCCAAAAGAGGGTCCTGGGGAGTGGGGTTGCAAAGCTATTGGGGGGCGGGGGTCATGGTATTGCCACTCTTACTTCTGCACTACCTTCAGAGCTGAGTGGTTGGAGAGTGGCAGCCGCTGGCCAGGAAGGCAGTGCTGATGCCAGCAGCAGCACAGAAGTAAGGGTGGCAATACAATACCTTGCCACCCTTACTTCTGCACTGCTGCTGGTGGCTCTGCTTTCTGGACTAGGTGCCTGCCAAAAGCCACCACTCTCTGTCTGCCCGGCTCTGAAGGCAATGCAGAAGTAAGAGTGGCTATCCCTCTACTCCCCTACAATAGCCAGATTTACAAGGGAGACCAGATTTCACAGTCTGTGATGTGTTTTTTTCACGGCCATGTATTTGGTAGGGACCTAGATATAACAGTGCATCTCTCCCTTTCCTTCCAACCTGTAGGAGAAATAACTTACATATTTTGTAAGTTATGAAGGCTTTACTGTGGGAAAGTCCAGTCAAAGAGATGCATTTTGTAGAGCTGTGTGGTGGTTACTCTCACAAAAGGTAACTCCATCACCTAAGAAATTTCTGTCTCGGGCACTTAGGAGCCTCCCCCTATTGGTTAACAATTTCACTGTTCCAGGAGCATGTAGCTGTCATGAACGGTGGTGGTTAATGCTATGATTTTGTTACGGGGGTCATGGAAATCCAGAATCTGTGACTTCCAAAGACCTCCATGACTTCAGCCCCAGCAGCTCAGAGCTGCAGCCTCCCGCAGTGGCAAGAGCTATGAGCTACCCTCACTGCCTGAGGCAGAGTGCCCCCAAGCTCCCAGCCACCATGAGCAGGGGTGGTACCCCACAGCTCCCAGCTGCTGCAGAGGACAGGACAACCCCTACAGCTCCTCACCAGCCACAGTGGCAAAGGGATCGTCGCAGCTCCCCGCCAGCTGTGGTAGGGCAGGAGGACCCCTACAACCGCCAGTCACTAAGGGGGGCAGGTGGCCCCCACAGCTCCCCACCGTGACAGCAGCAGGGAGATTCCCACAGCTCCCTGCTGCTGGGGAGGAGGGAGGGGGACCTGCAGCTCCCCTCTGCCACAGGGGGTCAAGGGACTCTTGGATCCCTGGCCACCACAGGGGCCAGGGGGATCCCAGCAGCTCCCCACTGCTAGGGAGGGGGCAGTGGGACTCTGAAGCTCTGAGCCCCCACTGGTGGGGGCCCCAGAGCTCCTAGCCATCCCACAGCTGCCCCATCCTTTTCCATTTTATCGTGGATATTTTTAGTAACTCAGGGACAGGTCATGGTCTTCCATTATATTTTTCTTTACTGCCCATGACCTGTCCATGACTTTTACTAAAAATATCCATGAAAAATCTTAGCCTTAGTCATGGTTGCAGTGGGCGGGCTGATCTCTGAGGTAGCTGAGGCCAGTCAATGGAGAGCTATGAATATTGGGACTGAGATCTTGAATTGGCCTATATATTTAATGCGGAGCCTGTGCAGAGTGTGAAGCAGCAGTAGGATGTGTTCATGGCGACCTGTGTTGCTAAGCTGATGCACTGCTGTGTTTTGTACCAATGGGGACTTTTTCAAGGCATGTGGCTTCACTCCTGGATAAGACCAGCAACAATCAAGCCCAGAGATCATCAGTGTGGCCAGGTCTGAATTCAACGGAAAGAGGTGAAATCTTCTAGCTGTCCCAGTTTGATATAATTTCTTATGTGATGGCTAAAGCATTACAGGAAGGAGGAGAGAAATTGGACTACTGAATTTTTGCCATCAGTTCCCAGTAAAATGCTATTGCCAAAGACAGTGCTCAATCCCGCCTCCTTTGAACTAATTGGCTCCAATGAGTGCAGGATTAGGTCTATCATACATGCCTCTACTTTTCTAGGTATATTGCTGCTGAATTTTCACCTCACTTGTGCGGATGCATTAACTTTCATGTTGCTGATATCTTCAGGCAGCTGAGGTAGGGAACATAAGGATAACTTTTAAGGTCGGTTTATCTGTCTCTTTCATTTTATTCAGTCCACATGTAAGGACTAGGAAACACATTTGAGCAGTTCAGATGCCCTCCATTGAAAGGACTGTTTTGTCATGGATGTAGCAATCTTATCCAGGAATGCCCATTACAAATATGACAATGACACAGGCACAGATATGTAAATACTCTCTGTCCTTTTTCACTGGATGAAAACAATTACAAAACATATAAGCCAAGCAAGCTGCTCTTCTTTCCTGGAACTGTACATCCGTACATCACAATTCACTAAAATAAGGAAAAAAGAAAGAGGGTAGTAAATGATCTATACAGCTGGGAACATCTGTCTGCCAGAAAGGATATACGTTCCACTGTACAGCTAGAATAGAATTACCACTGAACTTAGTCAAGCCATTAGAATGCCACATGATATGTATTTTATTCTTACTCTTCTAACTTGAAAACATCCAAACCAATTTTTTCTCCAAATTTTGCACAAATAGTCACATTTGGACTGAGAAAAGTATGGAACATTAAAAAAAAAAAGATTTCCTGTAAAGTGAATAGTGAATGAAAACTTCCAAAAGGGGAGAGAGAAAATCAGGATTGTATTGAAGGGAATAAAACATGCTGAAGGATTGACTGATACATTAAACCATTAAACTTTCCATAGTGCATTGAATCCATTGTAAGACATGCTGCCAAAAGCCATTTTCACAATGTGCAGAAAAGCTGTCAGTGTTCTAGAATCTTGTTTGTGTTGGGTCTTAGGCAAGTTTAATTTTAGAGGTGTACATTCTCCATCTGAGGACAGAGGAAACTCTTGCAGATGGATTTCTGCAGCATAGACAGTTTTTCTACCCACAGAAATGTCATCGTTTTAAAGTATTTCTTTAACATACAAATATATAATGGTATGGTTTATTATTAAGGTTTTAATCAAACTCTCTTGGGACAACCTGTGAAATTGTTCATGGTTTCACCATTCCTCAACCATTCCACCAATCCCAAACTCATGCTGATAATAATAGTGGTAGGACTATTTTTATAATATGCAATGATGTGGTATTAAGGTTTTTATTAGCCTGAATGATGTTTGTATGTATATTCAGACACATGTACCATGTAATAAGTAATATTTTGGAAATATTTCCTTGTATTTTTATTATAGAGCCATATGTAACATTAATCCAATCCAGCAACCTTTACTAATCCTGAGTAGCACTTAATCCCATTGACTTCAGTGGAGTTAGTCTGTGTCTGTTAGGTTTGCAGAGTAACGCCCTATAAAGTTTAATGAATAACATAACTTGTAAGTTATTAAAATTGAACAGGATTCATTATCTCTGCATTAAGAAACATTCTATACACTCTTAACATTCTGTGGCTGGCATGTAAATCAGTTTCATTCCAGAAGAAGTGTGGGAGAAACAAAGTGCCCAACAGACATGAGTGGTGACCTGTCATGACACTGACTTATAAGAAGAGATGGGATAACTCATTTGTTGCTATACTATTGCTCGTTAAAATATCTCAGCTCATTTGTAAAAATCAGAGGCTTGATTTGGACTCACAACAGTTTGAAACTGATGTACATCCAATGGAGTTATTCCTGATTTATTCCAAAGTAATTGAGAAGAGAATTAGGCCCAAGATAGTTTATTACATGGCTGATTTTTCAACAGATATAGCTATAGATATATTGTACATACTATCTAATCTCTGCCAAGACAAAATTTCATTAAGGAATTCTGGTGACCTCACAAATCATAGGAACAGAAATTAAGTCCCCAGAACCCCAACACAGTGTTAGTGGCCCAAATTCTACTCCCATTTATCTTGGGGCAACTGAGATCGATTGGCCCAGTATTTTTAATGTAATATAATTTAGGTCAGAATGGTCTTTATTTGAAATTTCAGTTTATATTCCAGTCTCCCCAAAAGCATTAGTATCAGTTTAGATACCCAGTGATATGAATGTGTCCATTGGAGCAGTCGGTAACTGTGGAATTTTCAGAAATAGAGTGTGTGCGTTCGCACCACACCAGTAAGAAGTATTGAAATACAAATTGAAGTATATTTCCCAAAAGCATGAGACACAAAATAATTTGGTACGATGGGCATTTTTTCTTCATCTGAGGCTTTTATTTTTTTGTCATTGTTTTTACATAGATGTTCAAGTCAAACAAGTTAGTCTAAATGTTTTATGACTTCCATTAACAGCGTTGGGACTTACTTTTATCCCAAAGAGGTCATTTTCCCCCTTAAGCCACATGCACAAGGTATGTTCTATCTTTCAAAAACAAGTGGATGGAATGATGCATTTTTCTCTATTGATTGTTCCTTTATTAGGCCTTACGATAGACATGACATCATTAACTTAATTTTCTATAGCCAATGTGTATTTAAAAGATTATCCTTTTGTTCTCTTTGTTGTCCACACAATGACATAGCACCCCTTTCCCCTTGTATTTTGTTCTGATCTGTCAGTCTAAGTGGCAGCTTGCCACACTAATTGCCATCTTGTGAATTAACTGACCTGTAAAATTATCAGGCATCTCTTGCAAGAGGCTGTCAGGAAACTGGAAAACATAGTGCAAGTTTAAACTACCAAGAACAGATTAGGAGTTACTCTGACTTCAGAATGTAGTGCTTTTGCTAGTGTGCAGCTGACAGCACTGGAAATTGAAGTCCTCTGTCTCGAAGACAGATAGTATTAATGCACATTTTCCACACCATCCTTGTTGCATTTACTTACTCTTTTGACCATTTAATATATAGAGCTATATTTTGTAAATGAGAAGGGTTTTTTTGGTCTTGTAGTTCTTGTTTCTTCTGATGTGTGACCACTCTTGTCTTCAGTTCATTAGGGTGAAATCCATTCCCAAAACTTGGGCTTTGTGTATGTGAGGAGAGGAAGGAAGGAGATGGAATCCACCACCTCCGACCTGGGGTCTTGGTCCTAACAGCTGGAGTGATGGTCCAATGTTGTTGGGAGACCAGATCCTCATAAATATGGCTTCAGTGGTTGGTCTCAGCCCACCTCTGGCCAGTTTTCATTGAGGTCTTTTTTTTTACTTATGTGGGTGGGGCCAGCACGGAGATAACACTCCAGACTCATTTTCCCTGCAGGGCTTCAATGCAAGGCTTAAATAATACAAAGGACCTTGCAGTAGCTCCCCATACAATGGATGAATCTCCTCCTGCCTGAATTGTCAGCCTACTTGCTCAGATTTAGGGCATATCTGTTTACGATCTTCTCTCAGAGTGAGGCTGTCCATAGGCTATTGTGGGTTTCTGTCCCCGAGGTACTGTCCTGGTGCTGATCTCCAGTGGCCAATGCTTGAACTGGCGCAGGAAAAGGATAATTAAATAACATGCCAGTTCATTAGTCTCTTATTAATGAAACCAGTGCTATACAATCTAATGCACATTGTGATATCAGGTTTCTCAGGTTCTTCCCTTCAAGTGTTAACCAAATAAGGATACCAAATTGTTTGATATCACAGACAGTAAAATCCTGAATGAGTCTAACTGAGTAATGCTGAATCTGAAAAAGAATGAGCCAGCTCTTGTCCATTAGTAAGGGCCCTATGGATGCCATCAACTATTACTCAGAGCAACCCTCTGAAGTCAATGGGGAGTTCTACGTAAAAATCAATGGCAGGATGTGTCCCTGTAAATCCAAACAACCACGGCAGCATGCAACACTCTGTCAGCTTTAAGTAAAAGATGATTGAGATCTTCTTGAAGCTTGTTCTCTGTTCTCTGAGAAAATAACTGAGAGGTGAAATCTTAGGAAGGGCATGGTCTTTAATATATATAGAAATCTCTATGTCCGGCTGATGATTTAAAAAGTCAAAGTAAATTGAGTATCATTCTCTAATGTAATTTGTATCACTCAAATCAAAGGGATCATTGGGTAAAGCAGCAACTCTGACGTAAGCACATAACCTTCACAGCACAGTTGTGCATCATAATGAAATGACACACTAAGGAAGCTTTTTACGAGCACATGTAAATTCTCTGGCTACTGTGCAGATGGGGAGGTGAGCTGCTATTGCTAGGGGACTCTGGGAGAAAGACTGTGAGTAGAAAAAGAATGAGAGAAAAAGAATAGAACTGATTCACTACAGTATCACTCCATTTTTACTCAAGGGGAGTTACACAGGCAGAGCGGTGAATCCAGCACAATAAAAGTTGTAAGCTGGCAGGGCTGTCCCTCTGCGTCCGTGTCTGAGGAGGCCATGTCTCCTCGCAATTTAGGTCTGCTAAAGCCTTTTTCAAGCAGGGAAAAGGGGAAAATTAGTGGTTCTCAAGGGGCCCATCCTTCAAGCAGGGCAGATCACACACAGTCTAGGCTCTGGCCTGTAACCAGGGAGACTGGTAGCAGTCTGTCCGCCGAGCCGTTAAGCAGAGCGGGGTAGCCAACAGTCAAGGGTCTGTTCTGCAACCAGGCAGAGCTGCAGCAGTCTATTCACCCCACCTTTAAGCAGGCCGACGCAACAAGCAGTCAGGGGTCTGGCTTGCAGTCAGGCAGAGCTGTAGCCCCAATCCAGTATATGGGGTTCAAGTTTGGGGTGAGCACCACCTGCAGTCTGTGGGGCTCAGATTTGGGGTGAGCGGAGGATCACAGGCCTCCTAGCCTATGGAGGGGAAGTACTGCCACCCCAGGAGTGGGTGGCAGGGGGAACGCAGGCCTGCCCAACTCCACCATGTCCCAATCCAGGGCCCTAACGGTGGTGGAGCAGTCTGCCATAGGGTCAGCAGGGATCCACCCCCAACACACTGACCTAATTTCAGGCTCATTCTCCACCAGACCATTGCCTGGTTCCCTGGGTTGCTTCCTTTTCTCCCCATCAAGAGTACCTGGATCCAGGGGTTGTCCTCAACACCCCCGGGCACACTGCCAAGGGTAGTGGTATCATTTCCTCCACATTGAGAGCATCAGGGCTCCCTGGAAGCTCATGCTGGTCCCTGGGGCAACAGCGGCTTCACTCCAGTAGCGGCAGCTTCCTCCCAACTGAGCGGCTGGGCTGGACTTTTATATTTCCCTTTCCTCTCCCACCCCTCTGCTTCTGGCGTCCCGAGCGTGGCCCTCCTGACTCCTCCCATCAGGCAAATCATGGGGGTTCCCTCTGCGTCTGCATCTGAGGGAGGCCACACCTTCTCGCTACAAAGTACGAGAACTTTGGGCCATCTGATTGTGTTGTGACAACTCTAAGTGATATGATCTAAGATAATAATCCAGAGCACATCATAAATACGATGGAGAAAATCTTAGCTCTTAACTAAATTCACAGCCAGGACCTTTCAGACAGCAAAACAGGGTGACTGTCCCCACTTATTGTATTAATCAATCAGAAAATAAAACTGTATAACTGGTGGGATTCAGTTGGCCAGCAGTATCTTCCTGACCAGAAATGCTTGCAAGATTATTGTAATTATTGCTTTGTTTTATGCATGTAATAGAAACACAAAGTCCTTTTACATGAGGTTTGTTGCCTTGTAATTTGGTGATATCTTGTTTCTACTGACTTCATCAGATGTCGTCTTATACATTACAAATTGCAATTCAGCACCAAAAAACCTCACATGTCTAGTGGGTAAGTTTGTATCAGCTGACCTGGTTATTAATCCATTGATCATGCTCTCGATGGAAAAACAACAAAAGTAAGTTACCTATGGTTCAAACTGTAGTAGCATAATATAGCCTCCTTGCAAATTCCATGTTTGGTTTTACAATGACAGGGATTTTTCTTTCTGAAACTGCAATATATAGCAAACAATACCATCATTCGTGGACATGGAGGAAATGCTTTCTTGTATACAGCATCTCTCACCCACCTAACCTTCCCATCTGCGCTTTCTCACCTTGCACACTGTCGGTCAAACCTATATTTGGATTGATGTTGTCAGAAGTTTTGTTTTAGTGAGGACTGAGTAAGCAAAGCACAATTTGACTCTATATGGAGAGATTAATGGAGAAGGGACAGTCTGAAAAATATTGCTCCAAAATTATGTCACAGGCCACACGAATGAAAATGCAATGAATAACTAAAGAGGGAATTGGAAGACTTCTTCATTGTGCATTTGGCACAAATTTATCCTCATATATAAAAAGCTAAATTTTTGAGAGCACTAAATGGATTTCTCAGTTTCTCTATCCCTCCAACTTAATCCTTTAAATTGCTCATATGAGCTCAGGATGACAAATGTGATAAAATAAATGATGAGGCCTATTCACTAATGTAATTTGTATCACGAAAAGTCAAGTAAAAATCCATATCTGCGTATATGATACAAGCACATACTGTATCGTTCTTAGTCAACTTGTGATGCTGAACCACTATCTTAAGGTTAAAAAGAAAAAGGAAAATACATGCTGACTTTTAAATTAAATTAGCAATGGCACAAGATGACAAAATCATGTTTACTAAAAGTTCCTGGCCAATGAGAGCTGCTGGAGCAGGAGGGCCATGCTGCTGCTTGTGGGAACCATGCAGAGTGGGGCAAATCCTTGACACTGCTCCCTGGCTGGAGTGCCGAAGCAGAGCAAGCCCCGGATCCCACTCCCCAGCAGGAGTTCAAGGGCTGGATTAAAATGTCTGAAGGGCCAGATGCAGCCCCAGGTCACAGTTTGCCCACCCTGGTCTAAAAGGACTCCAAGGCTCTTAACCAATTTAACAAGGTAAATCACCTTAATAGTAGGGAGTGTTATAGAGGGGGCAAGTTCTCTGTAGTTCTTCCCTCTTCATACCAGCATAATCTCAGTCTTGGTTAGTTTCAGTTTCAGTGTGAAGTTCTTCATCCAGAGACTGATATTTAGATAGGCATTGCGACTAGTTTTTTTTCCGGATTCTACTCAGGATTTGTCTCCCAGTAAATACATAACTCAGAAGGTTGTCTCTGTTCAGTAGTGGTCATCAAATTGTTTCTCAGGGCTTGTTTACATGGGAAAATGTTACCAGTTACATGGTACCAAAAATACCTGTATAGCTGTCTGCATAGACACTCTTATTCCAGTACAATAACGGCATTTTTCAGTATAGCTTAAACTCCTTTCCACACAATGTAAACTACACCAAAAAAGGACAGTCATACTGGAATAGGAGTGTCCACATGAGGGGAGAAAAAGGGTATGTTACACCCATTTAACTACCTTTGATTTAAATTCACACCTTAGGTTATACTGCAAAACCTCTCCTATGCACAAACTCATGTGTGAATGTCTTGCTGTAAAATGTATACAGACATACCCATAGACACTGACATATTTCCTATCTCACCAAGATCTATAAAATACCTGTTTCAACAGAAGCATGCTTGCTCTTTTTGAAGAAACTAAAATAAGCCACATCAAGTTATTCCTTTGTAAATTTGTTAAATCTTTGTTCTAGTAAAGTAAGAACAAAAATAAAACCAGATTGTGGTTTCTACAATGAAAAAAGTGTTCCTCACAGAAAGAATCAGGTACAAAATAATGCTTAGTATCAGAGGGGTAGCCGTGTTAGTCTGGATCTGTAAAAGCAGCAGAGTCCTGTGGCACCTTATAGACTAACAGACGTTTTGGAGCATGAGCTTTCACCTACAAAATAATGCTTGTTCTGGAAGCTAGCTAACCTAGTTATAAAAATGCCCTCACTAACTGGGATAAATAGGTAGATGAAAGCAGTGGATTTTCTGATGCTTTTATTGATTTTGGTTTTTGTTGTGCACCTTCTAGTTTGCACAGAGAAGCAGCCTTTCTGTTTTCTTTACTCATTAGCAAAGAGAAAAGAGATTAGACATCTAGTAGAAACTATTGTACAAATTGGGATCAGGGCTCCTTCAGATCAAGATTCACATTTAGAGCGTTTTGTCAATGTCATTAAGTAATTCAATAAAGCAGGAATGGTATCTCTGGTGGATTGAACGTCCATTGTTCAGATAAGAAAAGCTCAATTCTTCTTTCATTTGCTGTCGCAGAGGCACTGGAATAATTTCTTCAGCAGTGAACAGAAACACAGAACGGAAATTATGGATCTGTAATATTTCAGAAGGCGCAAAGCTAGAGAATACATGTGGGAGTTTCTGCTTCTTGAAAGAAGGGTGGGGGGGTGTTTTCTTTTTTCTTTTTTTATGAATTGACCCTGATAACTTATGTGGATGTTTTCTAATGCTTGGTGATTATGTCAAGGTTTTTTTAATTACTTTAAAATACATCATATTTTCCTTGGATTTGTATTACATTCCAGACAACAAAGAGTTAATGTTAGGCTAGACTGATCCATTAGGATTAGCCCTCACAGGGAAGTGGTGTGTAGCTGTACTGTAGCAGGAGCAGCCCAGGGAAGAAACTGTGTCAAAACACATGTATGTGCTACAGCACTGAGTTGCTGTGGTATAGATGCTTCCTACATTGAAGTTCCGCCTGTGTAAGTAATCCACCTCTCTGAGAGGTGGTAGCTAGGTCCATGAATGAGTTCTTCCTAGCAACATCTACAGTGGGTTATGTCAACCTCACTATATAACATAAGGTGTGAAATTTTTCACAGCCTGAATGATGTAGCTAGGACAAGCTAAGTTTTAGGTGTAGACCAGGCCTCAGAATGGCCACTCTGCTCATGCTATCCTGTTCTGGGAGGAAAGTAAGATACTTCATTGGTTTTCAGAGTTCAGCTTGCTTCACCCCTCTTGCCTGGCCATTGCTGCAGACAAGCATATGGACGGAATGAAACCATTGCTCCACCCACTCCTCACCTCCACCCCACCCTTTCACTTGCTAAGGGACCACATTAGCACCATAGCCTCTCCTGGACCTCTGTCATAAACAGATAGCTAAGGGTTAATGTCTCTTTCACCTGAAGCACCTGACCAGAGGACCAATCAGGAAACCGGATTTTTTCAACTTTGGGTGGAGGGAATTTTGTGTCTGAGGTCTTTCTGCCTGCTTTCTCTGAGCTTTGGAGAAGTAGTTTCTGCTTTCTAATCTTCTGTTTCTAAGTGTAAGGACAAAGAGATCAGATAGTAAGTTATATGGTTTCTTTTCTTTGGTATTTGCCTGAATATAAGTGCTGGAGTGCTTTGATTTGTATTCTTTTTGAATAAGGCTGTTTATTCATATTTCTTTTAAGCAATTAACCCTGTATTTTGTCACCTTAATACAGAGAGACCATTTGTATGTATTTTTCTTTCTTTTTTATATAAAGCTTTCTTTTTAAAACCTGTTAAAGTTTTCTTTACTGGGAAATTTCAGGGAAATTGAGTCTGTACTCACCAGGGAATTGGTGGGAGGAAGAAATCAGGGGGAGATCTGTTTGTGTTGGATTTGCTAGCCTGATTTTGCATTCCCTCTGGGTGAAGAGGAAAGTGCTTTTGTTTCCAGGACTGGGAACGGAGAGGGGGAGTCACTCTGTGTAGATTCACAGAGCTTGTGTCTGTGTATCTCTCTAGGAGCACCTGGAGGGGGGGAAGGGAAAAAGGATTATTTCCCTTTGTTGTGAGACTCAAGGGATTTGGGTCTTGGGGTCCCCAGGGAAGGTTTTTCAGGTGGACCAGAGTGCCCCAAAACACTCTAATTTTTTGAGTGGTGGCAGCAAGTACCAGGTCCAAGCTGGTAACTAAGCTTGGAGGTTTTCATGCTAACCCCCATATTTTGGACGCTAAGGTCCAAATCTGGGACTAAAGGTATGATATGAGTGGCAGCGGTTACGGGATAGACAAAATCCAGAAGCCAGTAGGAATATTATTTTTTTCTCTCCTCTGCTAAGGGCTTTTTAGCAGAGAGAAACAGTTTGGGTTTAAAAGAGAATTTTTTTTTCTGCTCTCTCTGGCAGTTTGTGGCTTGCATGTTAAGCAAGAAGCCATTACCAGACTGTTAAGAGTCTTTTGTCACACAATAGCACTCCCATTGAGAGTCAATACCAGCACTATATACATGCAAATAAAGTGGTTTTTCTAGTACACTAGAGGAAGAAAAGAAAATAAGCACTGTTGCTAGGCAGACTTCAGGAGGCAACAGAGAACCTGCAGTTCTGAAGATAAACACCGGAGGGCACCCCAACACAAGAAAACAGAAACCATGTCTACCAAGACAAAAATGGAGGCGGAAGAACAAATCAAAAAAGCTGAACACAGGCGACAACTGGAAAAAAGACAAAAAGACGTGGAGCTGAAAGAAAAGGAAGAAAGCATCAAACTAGCATCCTACCAAAGAGAACAGGCAGCCAAAAAGGCAGCACACACAAGAAAACTAGAAGAAGAAGAGGTGGCCCACCGAAGGAAACAAGCAGAAGAAGAGTTGGCCCACAGAAGGAAGCAAGAAGAAGAAGAGGCGGCCCACCACCGAGACATGGAAAAACAACAAAAAGAAAATGAAGAGAAGGAAAAACAGAGAAAACATGAACTGGACTTGGCAAAAGCTGGGCTGCATGTGCCAGCCAACCCTAACAACCCGGCGCCAATTATTGCTCCACAGCACAGGAAATTTCCCACCTACAAGGCAGGTGATGACACCGAGGCCTTCTTGGAAAATTTTGAAAGAGCCTGTCTTGGGTACAGCATCCCCGAAGACCAGTACATGGTAGAATTGAGGTCACAGCTCAGTGGACCTTTAGCAGAGGTGGCAGCTGAAATGCCTAAGCAGCAAATGAATGACTATAAACTTTTTCAAACCAAGGCCAGATACAGAATGGGGATAACCCCAGATCATGCCCGTCGGCGCTTCAGAACCCAAAAGTGGAAACCAGATGTGTCATTTCCCAAACACGCCTACTACGTTGCAAAAAATTATGAGGCCTGGATATCAGGACACAATGTTAAAACCTTGGAAGAACTGAACCTCCTCATACAAATGGAGCAGTTCTTGGATGGTGTTCCTGAAGACATCACACGGTACATACAAGATGGAAAACCCAAAGATCTCGCTGAGGCGGGGGAGATTGGAGCCAAATGGATGGAAGTGGCAGAAAGCAAGAAAGCTACTGTCAAGGGGAACGATTACCCCAGGGGGCACACCGACCATAAACCCTACAACCGAGGACAGCCAAAGACCCCACATACCACCCAAGTAAAGCCACAGACACCCTACTCTTCCACCTCACCAGTCTCCAGTAACTCACCTCGGCCCAGTGACCCATCAGATGGAAGATGCTTTAAGTGTAATGAACTGGGACATATCAAGGCCAACTGTCCAAAGAACACCATGCGAGTGCAATTCATTACACCACCATCACACCAAAGATCCCCAGGCCCAGATGCCTCTCAAATACCCTTGGAGCGAAGGGAAAATTTGAGAGTGGGCGGAAAAAAGGTTACTGCATGGAGAGACACAGGGGCACAAGTGTCAGCTATCCACCAATCCTTCGTTGACCCCAAATTCATCAACCCAAAGGCCAAAGTTACAATTTACCCCTTCATGTCACAAGCTGTAGACTTGCCTACAGCTCAGCGGCCTGTCCAGTACAAAGGCTGGTCAGGAATGTGGACTTTTGCAGTCTATGACAATTATCCCATCCCCATGCTACTGGGAGAAGACTTGGCCAACCAGGTGAAGCGGGCCAAGCGAGTGGGAATGGTTACACATAGCCAAACCAGGCAAGCTTCCAGACCCATTCCTGTTCCTGAACCGTCCACAGATGCCCCGTCTGGGTTCCACCCTCACAACTGAGCCCCGATGCAAGCAGTCCGAACAGACATAGGGATGCGAAGGAGTCTGAATCACTTGCACAACTGCATTATAGCCTGTCCCTACCTACCCCACATTATATTAACTCCAGAAATATGTATCCCATCAGAAAATATTTACCCTTAAAAATTCAATATTCCTGTAAACTACTTTGTATTCTCTTTATTATTCCAGCCTACTACATTTAAAAATAAGAATCAAATGCAAAAATAAAATATAGCTCTTTCACAAAGAAGTTGCCAAGGTACAAATATATTTCTAATCAACTAAATATTGTTCTATGCAATCTTGCTATACATTCAAATAACCAAGTCATTGAAAGAAATGAAATCACATGATGACTTGATAGTTTCTATGATTATCCATGGTAATCCCAAGTATTTTACATATTCTTAAAGGGAAAAAAGATGTCCAAGAGGCTACTTATTAGGTAACTTGTTCTTTCTGTAAACTCAATGGAAGGAAACCACATTTCTAAATATGCTGTATATATGTCTTGCCTTACATGTGTACTCTTCTATACCCAACACTTCTCATATTTGATTAACTTTTTAGGGAAAAGGGATAGTGTGAGACTGAGTCACTGAGCTTCAATTATGTATGCCTTTAAACTCTCTGCCTTTGTTTCACTATTTATAACACAATGATAATAATCACCAATTTTTATAAAACACTTTTGACACCATGAGCCTGCTGGATGAAATCCTGGCCCTACTGAAGTTAATAGCAAAATTCCCATTGAGGCCAGGATTTCACATATTGACTTTAGCAGGCTTTGGCTCAGGCCCTATATAAAAGCAAAGTTTTATAATGATTATTTTCTGTTTCCTCCTCATTTACTCCATATAGGACTATTAGCCTCACATATCATTTTGGCACTGATTCAGTGAAGCAGTTCACCTAACATTTAAGCATGCAAGTATTGTCCCCTAAATCAAGGAGAATACTCACATGCCACAAGTTACGCACATGTTAAAGTACCTTGTTGACCTAGAGGCTAGTGCTTGAATCCAAGGCTGGCCCTAGACCAAATGGCACCCCAGGCAAGGAGCATCTTTGGTCCCCCACCCCCCATTTGTTAAACTTTTGAATACCATATTTTTATTGCATTTATTTCATTACTTTGATACATGATTTGCCCCTGTCAGATAAGATGAAAAATTTGCATGCTAAATCTGCGAGCTGGGCATCCCAGGTGATCACCTGAGTTGCCTGCCCCTAAATCCAGCTCTACTTCAATCCCTACCTCCATTTTCAGTGTAGCAGTTAAGTATGTCTTTAAGTATGACTTTGGTGAGGTGTATGCCAGTGAATCAGGACTGTACGAGGCTGGGATCACATTCAGATACTGTTTATCCAAAGCCTCAAAAAGTAGCTTCTCAACAAAGTGTCACCACATGTGCATAACAGCTCCCTTGATACAATTTTGAGATTGAAATTTTGAAAACTAATTTGGCCACTAAAGACTGTTATAATTATTATCGTATATTTTAAAAGCAAGAAATCAATCCAGCTCTTTTTAATTTCCTTTTGTCCCACAATGTGAATTTCAAACAAATTGAAATTTCATTACTTTGATCTTAAGAATTGGTTCTGTTTTGGGCTTTATCTTAGGTGAAGGTGTGGTCGTCTCTATCAGGCTGGAACAGATATATAAAGAGATGAGTTTGCTTTGCAGTTATCTCAGTTAGACATTTTAGACCTGATAGTAACCCTTTAGATAATGATTCACTGTGCTAATTCAATTATTAATGATTTCCTGCCCCTTTTTCCAGGGGAAAATATCAGCTTTTTCTCTAAAAGCAGCAAAGAGTCCTATTGCACCTTATAGACTAACAGATGTATTGAAGCATGAGCTTTCGTGGGTGAATACCCACTTCATTGGATGCAACTTTTTCTCTGGTAATCAGTGCAGAAATAGACTCAGTTAGAGCAATAATTCAAAAAAGGAAAAACACACACAACTCTTAGCCAGAATTCTCAAACCCAGGTCCTAAAGTTAGGTTCCTAAATCCATATTTAGGCATCTAAATCCAAGATGCCTGATTTTTCAGAAGTGCAGAACACCCAAAAATGCCAGTGAAGCAGGGAGAGACATGAAAGTGCACACCACCTTTGCTGTCCCTTGCTTTTAAAAGAGATTTCTGGGTGTTTTGAGAGGAGTCTTTGCCTTCCCCCTTCTTGCCTCATCTCTCCCAGTCTTGTAGGTGTTAACTGTCACTGGGACGGGCTAGCACCAAGGGGGTCAAGATGAAGGGTGAGTGTTTCTAAACTGACAGCTCCATAGGCCAAATGGTGAATATAAGTTATTGTTTTGGTACACAGCCTATAGGAACAGAGACTTTTTCCTTTCAGTGGGAGTCAGCCCTATGGAAAATCCTTTAGTGGTCCTGCAGTTCTCCACCCTGGACAATTTTTAAATGAAGATTGGATGTTTTGCTAAAAGATATGGTCTAGGTATTATTTTGTGGAAGTTTTGTGGCATGTGTTACACAGTAAGCCAGATTAGATAGTCCTTTCTGGCTTTTGAATCCATGAAACAGGCATGCCACTATGAAACTTACTGTTCCAAACTCCAGTGTCCACCATTTTGCCTGACAATTTATCAAAACAGTGAAAATCATGTGTAAGCACCCCCTGCCTTCCCAATTTTCTGTACCTTGCAAGACATCTTCATCACTTGCCCTCCAGCAAGGGTCTGTCAGTGATGCTCAGACTGAGGCTCGTGAGCTGCAAGTGGTTCTTTAATATACCTCCTGCAGCTCTTTGCAGCACATGATATTAAACACTGTGTGATTTAATTATTAACCAATCAGGATGTTTTTACTATGTTAGTAACCAACTGTAGCTGATAAAATAATATTTGGTCAGTCATTTTGCTATGAGAATAATATACTAAATATTTCCCCTCTCATACTGTTTAAATACGAATACAGAGTACTATACTAAATGAAACAATGAATTGACACTACTGTGGCTATTTTGGGTAATGCTGATCGCTAATTTGGCTCCTGAACCACTGAGGTCTGAGTATCACTGGTCTAGATTGAACATTACCGTCCCCTGGGAGAAGGCAGAGAGAGGAAGAAGGGAGAAATCAATCGGGGTTGCATATAATTCACAATCCTCTCTCAAACTCTGTGTCCCATTGGTTGCATGCACTTTACCCTGCTTTGAACGCTCTGTTTCTTCCTCTGGCCTTTTGCGGTAGGTTTCAAAATTAAATGCAATTGCTTTAAAAGGATTGGTAATGCTGAAAGACAGCTCAGGGTTCAGTCTGTCCCTAAAATAACTCAAACCTTTTTTTCAGAATAGGATTCTGCGGTGTTTGAAAAATATTAAAGGCGACCCTAAATCAGATTAAGAGCTAGCTCTTAGTTCTTGATATCTTGGAATGTTGCCAGACAGCAATCTTAGTGATTGAGTCATTCTGCAGTGGCAGAGTTTGTTCAGATAATGCCCCAGTGAGTCATGATGTCTAATTCCTTTTAAAAGAGCCATGAGACCCACAATTTTAATTACATTATGGTACTAAGTGGAGGACGACTTAATGGAAAAGGCCCAGAATAGCATATTTCAAGCCCTGGCCTGTCTTTAGAGTTAGAGTAGCGGACAGCTATATCCTTGCTTGAAAGTACACTTTTTGTCTTGCAGCAGCACAGTTTATGGCCACCCTTTTAATGCTTTGCAGTGACTGTAAAGATAATATAAGGTTATGTAAGTCAGAATGGTCAGTCTACCATTAATGCAGTTGGGGAGTGGGAACATATTGAAAGTCATGCTGTAGAGACATCAGCAGCATGTGACCTCTGCCTGAGCAACTCTGGATGAAATTCTTCCTGATGAGTGCCTATGACAGGATATAGAAATTTTCCTGATCATGACTGATAGGTCTGGGTGAATACAGACTCAGACAACACTTTTCATTATTCGTACAGACGGAACACAAGTTTTGCTGCATAAATCAAAGACCACACTGTTTTCTGTACTAGCTGGGCTCAAGGGAGAGGGAGCTTTACTCATATAAACATAGCAAGAAATTCAGATGTGTCCTATTCAGATTAAGAACACAGATACTCAGACAACAACCTTGCATTTATGGAGATGTTTTGGAGAACTTGTGATTTGGGAACCGCAGTAAAAATGGCACTGTGTTTCAGAGAGGAAAAGGTTGATGAGAGAACCCTGGTGACGTTAGTATGTATACTACAGTGCAGATAATTAGAGTAAAGAGTCTGTATACTTCTGCATCATTAAATCTGTATTTTGGGCCCTTGTGAATCTAGTGAGCCTAAAGGTATATTACATTCTACATCCCCCCACAAAAAAATTAGGCAAGAGAATCCCATATATACATGTTACATGTGGATGAAACCTAACCAGTAGCCATGCTTGGGAAGGTACAGGCAGAGCAACCACCCACACGACCTGCTTAATCCCCTGCAAACTTTGTAGGGAACTCTGCACCAGCTCCAAATCCACCAGCATTGGGATGGGCCACTGGATTCTCATTGTTTAGTGCTTGTTACGGATATTTGGCTGGAATCAAGCATCCTGTGAACAGGCAATCTACAAGCTTCCTCCCTAGCTAGCTGTGCATTGGTCTGAACCAAAGCCCATTGAAGTCAATGGGCTCCGTGTGACCTACAACACCCGTGCATTAGACAAGTCCTGAGCTAAACCTGCCTAAGGTGTCAGTCATCACTTGTCCATTGAGAACTAGTACAAGCCCATTATACTCATTTTCTCCTGTGACTTTGAATCTGCTTTTCAACCCTTAGATTACCAGCACCATTATCTCACTTCTTTGGTCCATAGTTGTCATTATTTTCCAATTAATATTTTCATCAATGACAAATCTGCAAAAAAAAAAGTACCTATCATAGTTAACGTGTTCTCTAAACCATTTGTTTCCAAAATTAATTAGAATGGTGTGATCATTAAATCAGCTAAAACAAATTTAATTTATATTTATTACATCATGTCTTCACGGTAAATGGGACTTGGTGCCTTGACATAACTAAATTGGTTGTAAATTCCAGATTACTGAAGCAAGTCTCCTATAACAGGATGATCTGTCTTCAAGTCATTTTTGTTTTGACAGTTGCCGACAGTGATTTCATCAAGTCCAGCATAAAAATACCCTATTTTGATCCCAGACGAATCCTAATCTTGTGTGTCCAGGAAAAAATGTGAAGCACGAAAAGGTAACACTTCAATCAGACATTCAAAAGGCCTCAGCATACAGAATGGAAACCCCCTTCGGAATGAAATAGCTGTAAGAAAAGATAATAAAGAATGAACAGTGATTGGCATTAAAGAAACAATTGCAGCCATCTGCGAAATCATCTTTCAATATTAATGTTTTCCTAAATGTATCTTCTTCAATCAAGATTTAATTTTAAATTGTGCTCTGGAAACTGTGTATATTTGTTATACCTATCAAAGTATTTATACAGGCTCCCTCGCCATAATAGCCACGTACCCACACAACATTCATCCTCCCAGAACCCCTGGGAGGTAGGGAAGTAGTATTATCTCCGTTTCACACAAGGGCAATGAGACACACAGAGACTGACTTGCCCAAGCTAACAAAGGAAGTCTGTGGCAGAGCCAAGAAGGGTGCTCGGCTCTGCCAAGTCCTGCTCCAGTGCTTTCCCTCCATCCTTCACTCTAGTTTTTGCATGACTACAATTTGTTATTGTGGAAAAAATAGTAACATTCAGATTTAAAGTGCAGACCAAATCATGGGGTAGATTGACATCAAGGGGGAGTTTGGACTCAATTTCAATGGCATGTTGTAACCTCATTATTTCAAAGATATGAAGTTTTTCAAAGCACTTAGATAGCATATGTAAAATGGAAACTCAAACTCTGGCTTCAAGAAAAGGATTGGAGCTAGATTTTCCCACCAGAGTGCTCTCAGCACTGAGCTATGGGATTGTCTGATGTGTGACTTTCTCAGTCTCTCCTGTTGAAACTTTTCCACTGTGTATAAAGAGTGATTGGGCCAGAGAGCGCGGGAATGACAATGATTTTGTAGCCCAGTGATTAGGGCGCCCACCTAGGGAGCAGGAGACTGGGGGCTGGTCTACACTGGGGGGAGGGAATCGATTTAAGATACGCAACTTCGCGTAGCTGAAGTTGAAGTATCTTAGTTCAACTTGCCTGGCCGTCCTAACGGCGGCTAGTCAACTGCCGGGGCTCCCCCATCAACGCTACTTACTCCTCCTGCCGAGGTGGAGTACGGGTGTCGATCCGTGAATCGACTTATCGTGTCTAGATGAGATGTGATAAATCGATCCCTGATAGATCGATTACTACCCACCAATCCAGAGAGTAGTATAGACATACCCTGGGTTAAATTTCCCTGTAATGGAATGTTAACTGTACTATACTGTTATGACACCAGGTGGCACTGTGTGTAAAAATGCCACCACATCATCATGCATCCAGGGGTGGGGGAAATTGATGGGTCTGGCAATGAAAGGGGGACCTTTGCCAAGGACAGTAGATCACTACTCCCCATGGGAGTCACTGGCACCCCTTGGCCAGCTGGGGGAGAGAGGTGCTCATTGGCCAACATTCCCCAGCTCCCAGGATTTAGCCCAGCGCAGGGGCCATGTGGAGCCTCTTACAGCAGTGACAGTCCTCAGGATGCAGAGGGAAGCTGGTAAGGATTTTGGGGCCCCTTTCCCCTGGGACAGAGGGTCTGCCCTGATGTGGGGGGTACTCTGACCCACTGCAGGGCTTGTATCTCTGCCCCACCCCCCAGCACAGGGACACTGCCAGTTATCGGAGCAGGAGTTCCCTAAGGGAGAGATTCTATGCTGACTCCTCCCTGCTCATGGGGGGGTGAGGAGGAGCTTGGGGTCCACATGGTGCTGCAACAGCAAGTGAGAATGGCCCTGCTGGAGCTGGGTTTATTGCCACAGCCCCCACCTCTCCCATTACTCAACAGCGAGGAGGACTGGGGCCACATGGTGCTGCAACTGCAGCTGGGGGTGGGGTGGGCTTGGGTCCCAGGTGGCCCTGACAGAGCCAAGTCTGCTGCTTTGGCCCCCACCCCTCCCCTGCATATGAGAGCACACTGCAGCTTGTGTTACGATGACCAGCTGTCCTGATATTTTCAGGACCTTCCTGATATTAGGGGCTTTATCTTATATACGGAACTATGCCCCCCAAAAAAGGTGTCCCAATTTTTCACTCTTGATATCTGGACACCCTAGCTTGTGTCCAGGTGCACCTCCCCCCCTCCCCCCACGACTTCCAGGGAGAAGCGCCCATGAGATTTCAGCCAAGGGTATGGCCAGCTGCCTCAGGAACTGCTCAGAAGAAGCCAGGCTGGATGCACAGTGCATTCCCTCCCCTCCCTCAGGGCAAGGCAGCAGGAGTTGGTGCATATGGTAGTAGGGATGCCCTTCTGCATGCACAGGAGGGACCCAGCCCCATCCTAATGGAGGCACTGAGTATGGTGGCCTCAGAGGTGGGTGAGGGTTTATTTGAGCAGTTTTGCAGGGGGATTGCAAGCACAGCCCCGTGGGGAGGATGTGCACAGTCTTTGAAGGAATGGAACTCAGGTACAGACCAATGGCCTGGAACAAGCTCAGGAGGAAAGTCACACATTGAAAGGAGCAGCTGGGCAGGAGCAGGGACCTTGGCAGTGAGTTGGAAGAGTGTGTTCTTCCTGCTTGGGACCCGGAACCCATCATACCAGAGGTTCACAGGGTGACTGTTTAACCTTTTTTAACCTTTTCAGTGTCACAGTTTACTGCACATTCCGCTGCTCCCTGTCTTTCCCAGCCCACTTCTATTTGAATGGGACTTGACAAAATATGACCTGCAGTTTGAGGAGGGGGAGGAAAGTATATGTCCTAAACTGTAGGCAGTGACAGGTTTTAATTAAGAAAATGAATAATTTAAGAATTAAAGTTGCTTGTTCTCTCTCCTAGAGATTTTATGAGTATATCTAGATAAGTGTCAGACATTAGGCTAAAATGCAAAGTTCATATCTGGGAATGACATTCACCTTACTGTAACTCACTAAAAGCAGGAATAACAAAGTTTCATACCTATTTTATTATCTTTTACCTGCTAAACTGGCAGATGACTCACATCCTTAGCTATACACTAAAAGTAAATGAATCAAGGAACTCAGGTAAACTGAATGAAACTCTGTTATAGTCCAGAACAGGGCTGATTACACAATGTTCCAGTGACGAATGCAGAAAATACAATGGCTGGGAGATTTTCAGTGCAATGCTTATTCTATAGGAATGAGCATATTTTTTAAAAGGACATGGTTTTAGTTTGTTTTTACTTTTAAATGCTGGAATCTTTTTCTTTTTTAGTCTAAATCTATTTTTGAAAAGCTTGATTGTAAAACCCATTGTAAAACCCATTGCATTTATTTGTCTTTTCTTCTATTTAGGACTGTCAAACAATTAAAAAAAGTAATAGCAATTAATCTCACTGTTAATAATAGAATACAATTTATTTTTTGTACATAATTCTACATTTGGAGAAAAGAGATTGCACTACAGTACTTGTAATGGGGGAATTTAAAAATACAAATATTTTGTAATAACTGGTTACATTCAAATATTTGCACTGTAAAAAAAAAAACAAAAGAAATTCAATTTCTAACTGAAATGTCTTAGGGCTTGTCTACATTTAAAATACTACCATGGCACAGCTTTGCTGCTATAGCACTTACAGTGCAAATATTTGTAATAAATTTATTGAAATATTTTGGGATATTTTCTACATTTTCATGTACATTGATTTCAGTTACAACGCAGAATACAATATGTACAGTGCTCACTTTTCTTCTGCCTAAATTGTAGGGTACGTCAGGATGTCAGATCTGCAGCTAAGGGGGAGTTAGACCTTAATTTAAGAATTAGAGATTGTAATTGTGATCCAACATATCTTTGTTCTAACATATCCTCAGCTCAGTGTAAAACTTGCCATAAACCAAGATATAATAAATTCAGGAGCTACGTTTTCATTGCTTAATCAATCAACAATCAAATTCCTATGCCAGTACATAGGAGAAAAGTTAGCAAGGACACTGGAAGGGTTTATAGACTAAAAAACATAGTTTAATTAAATGCTTTCATTGCAACAAAATTGTTTTCTGGAAACCTTCATTCTGGCCTGCTCCAGTGTGTTCATTTTTAAAACTAGAAATTAAAAAATAGAACTGAATGTGTGAAATGTCTTATCAGGGCCTTTCTGAATTTGTGCCAAGAGAGCTATTAGCGTGATTGAAGGTGAGCCAGCCAAAATGAAATCCGCTAGGGAACAAGAAGAGAGACGCCTTTCTGCCCTAGACCCATCAACCATAATGAATGATAGGCAGAGTGCATGACAAGGACTGAAATGGAAGACTGACAAAGGCTCAGGAGAGCTTCAGAATAATTCTTTCAGTCGCATATGTCAGAGGCAAATCATAATATTTTTCATGTAGCTATGCTGTCAGTGCAAAAAAGAAAACACAAAGCACTATTTACTTTTCAAGCTGGCATCATTTTGGCCAGAAGAGAAGGAATATTGAGTTAATTAAATGTGTAGGTAAAAATCTCCATTCTGTTTTCGTACTGCTTATAAGCACGAGGGGCAGTGTAACACAGTTACACTAGGTTCCGCAGTAAGCAAGAGACCTAATGAGCAATCTACTGATTACAGTTATTTTTCCCTCTCTTTGATGTTTTCATCCACAGCGCTTAAGGCCTTATGCAATACATTGTATCCAGGAGCTGCTGAGCCAGGTGGGTTGCTGAAGGCTATGGATACAGGTCTCATGACTTCCTCAGGAAATAGACTGGCCTCCTGCATGAGGATAAAACACCCTTTTGCATTCCTGAGAGTTGTGAAGAGTTGATGAAAATAAAGTTCCCAGTCCAGCGTGCCACAGCTCTCTATTTTCTGCCTTTCACAGCCAGTCACAGAGGTTGCAAGACTAGATAACTCCCTTGTTCAACCACAGCAGGTGAAGATAAAGAACAGTTGTCTGGGTTCTTTTTTAAAAGCATGTTAGTAGGCATAGGTGCCTAAACTAGAGGTGCGGGAGGTGCTGCCGCACCCCTTGGCTTTAAGTGGATTCCATTATATACAGGTTTACAGTTTGGTTTAATGGCTCTCTGCACCCCTACTGTACAAATTGTTCCAGGACCCCTTTTGGTAGGGATCATCCCCTTTTCCTAGAGATTGGTGTCTCCTGACCCTGAGTAGAAGGAGTTAAGGAGAGGTCTCCTTCCCCCTCCTCAGGTGGTCCATTCTCATTGCCAGTTCTTTGGGGAGCAGTAAGAGTAACCCAATGGGCTCCTCTCTTGTATTTGCTGACCTACAGGCTAGAAGTTACCATTATTATTGAATGTTTGTGTTAGTACAGCAGAGCTTAGCAGCCCCAATCAGGATCAGGGCCCTGTTGTGCTAGCCCCTCTGCAAACAGAAGGCACCCTGGCCAGAAGAACTTCCAAATTTATCAGCCAGCAGAAGTGAGTTCTTCATTCTCTGCTGCCATTTTTTTTTCAGTCTAAACTCATGATCTTTGAATGCTTGGGACTGGTAACACTAGAAGTAGGGATGGGGGAAGAGTACTGTTCAGAGAAGTTAGGTAAGATGGGATAAGCATTTGAATTTGTCAAGGCTTGTGCTAACTGGACCACTAGACTTTCTAAAGTTCTCCCAGAAGCAGGGCCAGCTCCAGGCACCAGCGGAGGAAGCACATGCCTGGGGCAGCACATGCTATGGGGTGGCTTTCCGTCCATTTTTCGGGGAGACACAGTCCGAGTGGCTTCTTTTTTTGTTTGTTTGGTTTTGGGTTTTTTGTGCCTTGGCAGTCTGAGCGGCTGCTTTTTTTTTCTTTGCTTGGGGTGGCAAAAATGGTAGAGCCGGCCCTGCCCAGAAGTAGTAAAAATATTCCTCAGAATTCTGAGTGACAGTGAGTTTGACAATTTGCACAGAGCTAAGAAGTAAATTTGACACATTTTAATTATTATACTTTAAATGTGGTATTGTAAAGTAATTTAAAATTGAAGCTAGGGACATATTCCTGTGGACAGTGATTTGATGGGAAAGTTTCAGGAATCTGGAAGTGCCATCCAAAAAGAATGGAATATTCAGAAATTGTAATTAGCAAAAAAGGCATGTTTCTCTGGTTCTGGATCAATGAATTATTCACCACAGGTTATTCCAGTACTTTCTAAATCTATATCTGAGCTTTGCACAGTAAACTCAGAAGAACTGCAACCAAATATTTAGCATAACACAGTGATGGATGGTGAAACAACTTTGCATTTTTACAATGATTGAATAATAGTCAATTCAGAAAAATATAGGTCTCTGGGAGTAAAATAGAACAACAGAATGCATTATTTTTCTACCACTGAATTATCAGTTCCCACAAGAGTCTTGTTATTCATAGTAATAGCATATGGTGAAATTTTGTTATCGTAAACTAGAGGGTGAAATCATAGCTTCATTAAAGTTAATGACAAAACTCCCATTGACTTCCCTGGACCCAGGATTTCATCCCAGGAATTTTACTCACATCTAAGGGAACAACATGTCCTAGGAACATGTCAATTAATTGATGCCCATAATGTTACTGTTGTAAAACTAAACAGAGGGGTGGGTTTACAAAGCTTAGTGTAAATAAAAATGTTGTGATTATTTGTTTTTATGTAAATGAAAATGAGGCTTTGTTTTAAATGTAAATAAATGTTCCACACCAGAAATGGAACCCTAAACAGATCTGCATTGTGCAGGTGCACAAGAACCATGCAATGATAGGGACTAGAAACAGCATGAAAGTGACCGGTTTAGTTTAATTATCTAAACTGGGCTAGATTTTGATTTAGGCACAGCTGTAAACTAGGGATGGTGCACAAGCCATACCAGACTAGTAGTAGCCTCTGAAGGCATTGTGACTCATCTTGGAGTCACAATGTCTCCCCTTCTTCCATCTTGATCCCATGTAGGGTGACCAAATAGCAAATGTGAAAAATCAGGACTGGAGGTGGGGGGATAATAGGAGCCTATATAAGAAAAAGACCCAAAAATCAGGACTGCCCCAATAAAATCAAGACATCTGGTCACCCTAACCCCAAGGGGCAGTAATTTATTGCTAGCCTATAACGGGAAATTACTATTCCACTTCTTGTGTTGGCTTAGAGAGTCGGCAATGGAGCCATAGGTTCACATATTCCCTGCCTACCTGCTCTGGGGAAGGAGTAAGGAAGTGAATAGCCTAGGGTGTCTTCCTGTAGAGAAGAAGTAGCATTTTCCCTCTATAGCAGTATTACACCAAATTTCATGTGGATAAGAATATACAGAAAGCAATAGCTTGGAGGTGCAGCCATAGCTATCCATCAGTGTGCAATCCATTTCCTTACTTAGGGAGTTTTGCAATTTGTTTGTAAAACCTTTGCAACTTGCTTTTCAAACTTAAGCCTTGGACCTAAAAATGCATGTAAGTATTTTTAAATTTATGTGCTTGAATATCCCCAGTAAATTAACATATGTAAATTTAAATGTGTGTGTGCATATTTATAGGATCAGCACCATGTTCAGTGCCTTCATGAACATGCAGAATATAGTCTGCTTTCGGCTCTGTAACATACTTGCAAAAAGTCATTCTAAACTTATAGATACATTTGCTCAGACTCTGCTGAACATTATTCATACAGGTGATATAGATATAGTGAATGAAAAGCAAACTACCTACATGTTTGCAGGTACCACATTGCTCATATGCTACCCGGATATTTATCTAAGAGAGAAGTTATATTAGCTCTTATATGACCTCTTTCAGCATCAAATTAATGCATACTTGAAAACTAGGGCCAAAAATTCTCATCCTGGGTGCCTAAAGTTAGCCAAATAGCCTGATTTATTTTTCAGAGATGCTACTCACCCACAGCTCTCATCAAAGACAAAGAAATCTGTCAATGCTCTGTACCTCTAATAATAAGGCCAAATTTTTAGGTGCCTAAGTTTAAGCACCCAGAGTTGATAATGTTTGTCCAATAGTGTTATAATCGAATATCTACAGGTGAAAAAATCAAAATAATGAAATTGTTGAAGTTACAGTACTGAAGTAATTGTCTCTTTCTGCCTAGTTTTTTTTTTTTCAAAATGCCACGTCATCTGTCAAGAGCTTAAATAAGGAATCCTGACTAATGTATTTTATTCTTCTCCTCTCAGAGGTAAAACTGCATAAATAAAACAAATAGCAGTAGTAGGCTCTTCACTATGTGACTTGCAGTCAAAAATGGCATAAATCTTTTTTAATATATCCGTGGGGTAAAAGTTTTCACTCAGGTATTTTTCTATCAGCTGAGAAATGGCAATTTAAGACTCAAATGTCAAAACACTAATTAGAACATGAGGAGGAGCATTTTTTAAAAATCTATTCATTCACTTTAGTTTTGATGAGACATCTGATTCCTCCCAACTTGTAAATGAAGGGCTAACTGGTTACATTCAATTTCTAACTGAAATGTCTTAGCTCTTGCCTACTCTTAAAATGCTACCACGGCACAGCTGCGCTGCTGTAGCACTTCAGTGTAGTCCAGAGTCGGCAACCTCTGGCACGCAGCTTGCCAGGATAAGCACCCTGGAGAGCCAGGCGAGTTTGTTTATCTGCCGCATTGGCAAGTTCGGCCGATCGCAGCTCCCACTGGCCACGGTTCACTGTCCCAGGCCAATGGGGATGGTGGGAAGCGCCGTGGGCCAAAGGATGTGCTAGCTGCTGCTTCCCGCCACCTCCAATTAGCCTGGGGCGGCGAACCATGGCCAGTGGGAGACATGGTTCGCTGAACCGGCCGACACGGCAGATAAACGAACTAGCCTGGCCCGCCAGGGTGCTTACCCTGACGAGCCGCATGCCAGAGGTTGCCGACCCCTAGTGTAGACGCTACCTATGCCGATGGGAGAATCCCACCCATCAGCATACTTCCCCAAGAGTTGATAGCTAAGTGGACAGGAGAATTCTTCCATCCATCTAGCACTGTCTACATAGGGACTTAGGTCAATTTAACTATACTGTTTGGGTGTGGATTTTTCACACCCCTGAGCAACATAATTATGCTGACCTAATTTTCTAGTGTAGACCAAGCCTTATTCTGATTCATCATTACTGAACACACTTTAGAATGTTACTGAAGTTCTAATTAATCCGAACAGAATATGTCCTTTGTTCATGGAGAATTTTGAAAACAATACTACTAGATTGCTATGATTCTAAGTATTAAAAGTCAGATTTTACTGACTTATTACTGACATATTACTCCCATAAAGTCAATAAGACAAGAAAGAGGCTAAGAATCTTCCATATTAGCTATTCATAGAGAACTACCACCACGATAAAGAAAAACTGCAAAGAGTACTTAATCATACTTTTCTTCATGGAGACAGGCAACACGCTTTCTATTTATACTTTTAAAAATTTGAAAAGAATGTTAATGTTGCAAAGTCAAGTACTCAAAAGGAGGAGCTCAGAACCGGTATCAATAGCATTACTTGAAGTCCTAGATGTGCATTCACTGATGGTTTGGGATGATGTATGCAGAGCTCCTGGCTTTCTAACATGTGGGATTTACATGTATTAGCTGTCTGAATCACTACATTCTTCTTTTGAAGCTTACATGACACCAGGAAGGAAAAAAATTACAATGTCTATAGACATTAATGGCTATTGCATTGTGTCATTGAAGGGCAGAATTAAGGTTGTTTGGGTGCCCTAACTGGCACTTTCCATACTTTAAAACATTTAGATTTCTTTTAAATTTAACCTTAACTCTGAATTTCCTGGGTTTACAGTGCTGGTTTTAGAATAATTGCAACATCCTTGTATTGTCTTTTACTCTAAAATACTTTTTTGTACTTTCAACCTTAGCTCTGTGTTAACATAATTTTTGTCTGGGAATAGTCAGAGGGTTAATGTTCTAGCACTGGTGTGATGATTGCAATGAAAGTGTGACTCATTACTACATATTTTATTTATGGGGATGAGGTGGTCACTTTGTGGGACATCTGCAGAGAAAAAAAGATTAAACTGTACAGAAAATAGCTTCTCACAAGAGGCAACAGCCATGAATTAGTGGCATCTCTGGGGGGTTGGATTTTTATAATTTTGTTCTCACTGGTTTAGTGTTTTTCTATTTTCACTCTGCTTTTCTTTCTTAGTCAGAGTCGACTCTCTCTTTGCACAGGCAGGTTCTCTCTGCTGTTTGCCAGAATAAAATCCATTAAATAAAAATCACAGCATGGTAGGCAGTTTTCTGTTTGTCTCTGACTGTGACAGCCCTCCAGGAGAGCACTCAAACATACTGCTAAAGTGAGTGACTGTACTCCTGACTCTCCCTTCTCCAGCCACCTTGTTACACTGATTTACGATCTTTTTCTTTTTCCTTCCTTCCTAGCTTCCACAGCTGAGCCAATCTCCAGATAGGCTCTGTGACCAGATCCTCAGCAGGTGTAAAAGGGTGTCACTCTATTAAAGTCATACCAATAAACAAACACATAGCAATACCAATAAAGGCCAGTACACCTCTACCCCGATATAATGCTGTCCTCAGGAGCCAAAAAATCTTACCACATTATAGGTGAAACCGCATTATATCGAACTTGCTTGATCCGCTGGAGTGCGCAGCCCTTCCCTCCCCCCTGAAGCACTGCTTTACTATGTTATATCCAAATTCGTGTTATATAGGATTGCGTTATATTGGGGTAATGGTGTATTTTGATATATATTTGTGGATTAACAATTATTTTTCTCAGCTCCTGGCAGAAACTCTCTCCCATAAGTCTCATCATAGTGAAATGAAAACAAGCAGCACTGAATGCAGACCCTTTCTATCCCCAGTTTATATTGGCTGTCTATAATCTGTACTGAGTCACCAGGAGGACAGGGGGCAAAGGTGACTTTAAACCATCCTTGCATCCTCCCAGTTCTGTGCTAGCGCAGCAACCAGTGTGGCTCCCAGAGTAAAATAAATCAGCCAGTGGCTGCTTCAATTTACAGCATCCTTCTGAGGGTTGCCAATAGGCTGCTGTGCAGCAAAACGCTGCCATAGTGCTCAGCATTATGAAGACACCTCCTCCCCCAACAACCTCCTTTCCTCACCTTGCCCTAACCCACTACAGGCCATTCTCTGAAGCCTTATTGCAGCCCTGTGAAGAGCCTATGTCTGTGGAATTCTCCCCCAGCCAGCTGAGGAGCTTCTACAACCTGTGTGCATCAGCAGAGAGATAATTATTATTAATAATTATTTGTATTACCATTGTATCTAGGAGCCCTTGTCATGGACCAGCATCCTCCCGCCATGCCAGGCACAGAACAAACACAGAACAAAAACAGTCCCTGCTCCAGAGCGCTCACAATCAAAGTATAACATATGAGACAACACATGGCTGCGGACAGACAGGGATGTATAAGGAAAAAATGAGATGTTATTGGTCAGCATGACAGGCAGTGGTCTCAGAACACCCCGTGTCCATTTTCAAGTTTTTTGTAGGCATCATGGAAAAGGAGAGTTTGAAGGAGTGATTTGAAGGAGGATAATGAAGTGGCTTTGCAGATTTTTATGGAAAGCTCGTCCCAAGAGTGAAGGGCAGCATGGGATGAAAGCACAAAGGTGTTTCTTTGAGAATTTAACTGGTAGATGATGGAGGTTGACATCTTCTCAATTATCAAGCACAAGCACAAGGGGAACGAATTTCATCTGAAGTAAATGACTGGGTGTTCTTTACCTTCCACCTCCTGCAATAGCCCAACCCGCAGGCTGATGTTAGAGACATCAATCTGTAAGACAAAAAGCTTTGAAAAAATCAAGGTGGAACAAGAAGGAGATCTCAAGCCAGTTAATCCTTCAATGCTCTGAAAGTTTTAGGACAGTCATGAGTCCACCAGACCTTCATGGGGACTGTATCTTTCATCAAATCCGTCAATTGTAGTGAAGTTCAGAACAAACCATCTATAATACCCCATTAACCAGGGGTGCTAGAACAGTTTTTATAGTGGGTGTACTGATGATGGAAACCAGGTATTTGATATTTGTTGTTACTACTTAAAGCTAGGGGGTGTGGCAGCACCCGCAGAACCCCTAGTTCCAGCACCACTGCCACTAACCCTAGGAAATGTCATACTTGCCTTTTTGTGATGGGCATGGGGCATTCTGCCAAGGCTTGAAAGTTTCCCACTAGCAGGTATAGGCACCTACTTCCCAGGGTGTACCCCAGGTACATCGCCTCTTGACTAACTAAGTGGCACTTCGATGGGTTGGCTGTAAGACCATGCTTTTGAGAATCTGATGGATTACAGCAATATGTTTCATGTGATCATTCCAAATCTTGCTATAGATGACAATATCCTCAATGTACATAGATACATTAGCCTCTGAAAGGTGGCTACTGAGTCAGACAGGCTAAAGGACATAATCCTGAATTGGTATAGTCTGAATGGCATGAAGAAACCCATCTTCTCTCAGGACTCCAGGGTTAAGACAATCTGCCAGTATGCCCTAGAGAGATCAAGCATGGAGATATAACTGATGGCCCCCCTACCTCTCCAACAATACATTAAATGTCAGCATCAAGTGTATATCAAAATCTGACACCACACTGATGTTTTGGTAGATGCAAAATCTGGCAACCCATCCTGTTTATGCACAAGCATGATGGGGTTCCGCCATTTACTGTGCAACTCCTCAGCTACCTAGAGGACCAATATGGTCCATATCTCCCTTTGCATTGTTTCTCATGTGTATTTTCACAACAGTCAAAAATTCTCTTCTTCAATTTCTATGTGATGAAACACTAGGTGAGTCTGACCTGGCACCACTGAAAAGACCATAGAGAAGGACTGGGAAAGCTTTTGAATCTGTCATTCTTGTTCTGCCTATAGGCCCTCTTCCAATGGCACATGGTTGAAGCTGGAGGACATGGAGGCCTCACGTTCTGAGGGAAACAGTGTTATCAAAAGTCCTTCCCTATCTTTCCATGCCTTTAGCAAGTTGACCTGGTACATTTTAGTGTCCTTCCTCCTCTTGGGCTGGCAAATCTTGTAATTTATCAGACTGATCCATCTGACTGATCCATCTGGCTAACCATTTGGATTCTGAAGTGGGTAGTAGAAGTAATACCTGGTCCCCTGGCTGGAAATCCCCAATGCAGGCCTCCTTGTTATAGGCTTGTGTTTGCCCCTGCTGCACCTTCACTATGTTCTCCTTTGTAAACTCAGCCAAGACCTTTATAACTGAGGGAGAAATTAGTACATACTGTATCGTATTAATTGCCATGGAACTTTGCTCCTCCCACGTCTCATGAAGGCAGTCCAGTATTCCACTCGGTTGTCCAATAATTCAAAGAGGGAGAACTCCATTTACACTTGTGGGACCTCACAGAGAGCAAACAAGAGGGGCAGGAGCAACTGGTCCTGGTAGTGGGATACCAGGGCTATGAACTTTGTGGGGTAAGAGTGCACATCCCCTTGGAGGCACTGCAAATATATAGTGCCTGTAGAGTCTATTCCAGGTCCCACCAGACTAGGCCACGCCAGAGTTTGACTGCCATGCAAATCTATCAAACCTTGCACCTTCACTCCTTTGACTTGTATGGGAACCAGTAATTTCTTTGGCTCTTTCTTGCATGCCCTGGAGTCAGTCACCCAGACCAGCAATAGTTACAATCCATGTATGAGTAGTCTCGGTGGAAGTGGCCTGGTTGCCCACACATGAAGCAAGCCCTTGTTGCCAGAGCTGGGGTTCCTGCTTGGTCTCCTACATCCACTGCTGGCTTCAAGGAGTGACTTCTCTTAGGGCCAGCCATACTTCCTAGGCCTGGGTATTGGTGGGAATGTGCCCCTACATGCTACCCTTGATCTTCAGCCCAAGCCCTGCCAGGGTCAAGTTGCCATACCCCTCTCATGCCCCTCTTTCTTGCTATCCCTTCTGCGGGCTGCATCAGAAGGGATTGGAGTGGGCTACCCCGGGGTCTCCACTGCGGGCCCAGTGTTGAGCAGATAGTTCTTGAATAATGTTATGGCCATTACCAACACTCTGTTCCGACAAGCGGACAAATACAAAATGACGTGGCTGCACCCTAGGTCCAAACAGTGGCATCTGATAGATTATGCCATTGTCAGAAGGCGAGACATCCGAGACGTACTGATCACCAGAGTAATGCGAGGCACAGAGTGCTGAACAGATCACAGATTAGTCAAGATGTCTCTTCAACTTCACATCACTCCCTCTCGGCACAAACGCCCTAAGCATGTGTGACCTGCCTTCAACATAGCCAAACTGAAGGATGCTCAATGTTTCAACAATTTCCAGAAGAGTCTTGATGACAAACTGACATCCCACAGACAATTGATCGGTACTGTAACCGAAAAGTGGGACCAGTTCAAGCAGACAGTGACTGACACAGCATTAACATCTCTTGGACCAAAGAAAAGAACACATCAGGATTGGTTTCATGAGAACCAAGAAGAAATATGCTCAGCACTGGAAATAAAGAGAAAAGCATTTATTGAATGGCAGAATGACCCCTCCTCAGTCTCTAAATGGGACCATTTCAAGTACCTTCAGAGCAAATCACAGAAAGACCTCCGTCAGATACAAGACAACTGGTAGGAGAGCAAAGCCAAAGAAATGCTGAGATTCACGACTCAAAGATGTTCTTCAGTGCTATTAAGACTGTCTATGGACCTTCTAAACCAAGGACCACCCCATTCCTCTCATCAGACGACACAACGCTGATTAAAGATAAAGAAGACATCAACAAAAGATGGCGAGAACACTTTAGCAACCTCCTCAATAGACCATCAACCGTGAATAATAATGTCCTCAATGAAATTCCACAACCTGCTCTGACAGATCTTGACTTTCCGCCCACTATAGATGAGATTAAGAAAGCTGTTAGCCAGATGAGTTCAGGAAAAGCTCCTGGAAAAGATGGGATACCAGCAGAGATATACAAAGCAGCAGGTCCAGCAGCACTAGCAGCGTTCCACAGCGTGATCATCAGCATCTGGGAGGATGAAAACATACCACAGGACCTCCGTGACACTACTGTTGTCCCTCTTTTCAAGTACAAAGGCAGCAAAGCAGAATGTGGAAACTATAGAGGCATATCCCTCTTCTCCGTTGGTGGGAAGATTATCGCCCGCATCATCTTGAACAGCCTAATAGCCAGTATTTCCGAGGCAAATCTACCTGAAAGTCAATGTGGTTTCTGACCTGGCCGGAGCACAGTCGACATGGTGTTTGCTGTCAGACAAATACAAGAGAAGTGCATTGAACAGAATATTCACCTGTATGCTGTCTTCATAGATCTGATAAAGGCATTTGATACCGTCAACATGGAAGCCCTTTGGACCATTCTAACATGACTTGGCTGCCCAAGAAAATTTGTCCAGATTATACACCTTTTTCATGACAGCATGACAGGCGAAGTATTGTCTGATGGAGCCACATCAGACCCCTTCAACATCACCAACGGCGTGAAACAAGGATGTGTTCCTGCTCCTGTCCTATTTAACCTGTTCTCTGCATACGTCCTTAACCATACAATGAAAGATCTGGACCAAGGTATATACTTGAAATACCAGCACGATGGTTCACTTTTTGACCTCCGTCGCCTGAATGCAAAGACTAAGACAGTACAGAAACTCCTTCTTGAGGCACTCTTTGCCGACAACTGTGCCCTCATGGCTCACACTGAAAATGATCTTCAGCACATTGTCAACAATTTTGCTGAGGCCTCGCAACTTTTCGGACTATCTATCAGCCTCGGAAAGACAGAAGTTCTTCATCAACCTGCACCTGGATCAAATGCTTCTGTCCGAGTATCTCCATTGACGGCACTCAGCTTAAAGTAGTGGAGAACTTTAAATACCTGGGTAGTGTCATATCCAGTGATGGGTCACTGGATACTGAGATCAATGCACGAATATCCAAAGCATACCAGGCACTTGGCTGTCTGCGTGTCAAAGTTTTAAACCACCACAACATCCGGATGTCAACAAAACTGCTTGTGTACAGAGCTGTTGTTCTCTCATCTCTTTTGTACGGGTGCGAAACATGGACACTATATAGGTGTCACCTCAAGCAGCTCGAAGCATTCCACATGCGCTGCCTCCACAACATCATGAAGATCCACTGGCAAGACAAAGTGCCCAATCTCGAGGTCCTCAAGAGAACCCAGATGACAAGCATCGAAATGATGATCATGAAGTCACAGCTACGTTGGACCAGTCATGTCAACCGCATGGATGCCAACAGAATCCCCCGCCAGCTTCTGTATGGTGAGCTCTCCCAGGGCATCCGGCATATAGGTCGTCCATGGAAACATTATAAGGACACCATCAAAGCCAATCTACAGTACAGCAGTATCAAACCTAGGGACCTTGAGGACGCCACCAGCGACAGAATACAGTGGCGTGCAATAGTTAGAAATACCTGCATCACCTTTGAGGAAGACCGCTGCCGGCGTCTACAAGAGGCACGCGAACGACGTCACAGAGCATCAACAGCACACAATCCACTGACCGCGAACTTCCCATGCACCATCTGCAGCAAAATGTGCACCTCTACAACTGGCTTGTACAGTCATCAGAGGGAACACCATGAGACCAGCAATAGATGATCTGCACAGATTTGTCATCATCGGATCAATGGACTACCAAGAATGTTATGGCACCACCCACTCCTATCCTTCCGCCAGGAGGACTTGGATAAACTGTTCCAAGATGACTCTTTCAGCTACCTAGGCTCCTGTTTTCTCATCAGGATGGAGCACCGGCCACCAATGTTCTCTTGGATACTGGGCCACCACCTGTCGTCGTGCCCCAGATGGGAAACTTTCCCATTGGAAATGACGGCCGTGAATTTCGATCAAACTATCAAAGGCATCCAAGATGGCCATCTTAAGCTGAAGGTAATCTTGTGCAGCTGCCACTCTGAGGCTTGATATACAGCCTGGGCTGTTCCCATGAGGCATGGGACTAGAAGAGTAGGCCAGCTTTCCACAGGCCAGTTGGCTTCTGTGGCAACCCTCTTGAAGGTTAGCAGGAATGCAGCTGGGTTGTCTTCCAGCTCCATTTTTGTTAAGCAGGATACTAGGTGTGAGACATACACTGGCCCCCGCTGGCGCCAGGTTCTCTGTAACCGTGTGGCCATCTGCTCTGCCAGCTGTTGTGGCTAATCCAGCAGTATAGTTAACTCTCTACTGAGATGCTGCTGCTACTGAATGGTTAGCTGCTGAAGCAGTTGGGCCTGCTGCTGCTGTTGCTGTTCCTGGTGCTCCACAATCCACTTTAGTAGTTTGTCCATGTCCATCTTCAAATACTTACCAGTCTTTTTCTTTCCTTCTCTCTTTTTTTTCAGTATCCCTTAAGTTGGGCCATGTTCTCCATCAGTTTGTAGCAGGTTTCACACAGAGGCCAGCAGGCCTAGTGGGCAGGCTGTGGCTCGACATTCCTTCCACCCTGTAGTGAGTTTCACTCAGGCCAGTAGGCCCAGAGCGCAGACCATGGCCCATCAATTCCCCAGTGGCTGGAGTTCTCCTGGACTGATGGGGGCAGGAGGGAGGGGAAGGTACAGGGACCTGGGCCTTCCTTCACCACTTGATCCCAGCCCAGGGCCCAAGGACGAGAGGCATGAGGTGTCTTGGTCACCTCTTCCTGGTTCACCTGACCAGATTTCCATGTGCCACTTCTTATCTCCCAAGCATTGGTTAGGGAGTGGTCACAGCCTGCTTTCACCTCAGCTGGAGTTCCTAATCAGTCCCAGCTCAGTCAGTGTCATAAGCAAATAGTTAAGGGTTAGTAGAACAGGAGTACTTCATGTCTCTTTTGCCTGTAAAAGGTTAACAAGTTCAGTGAGTCTGGCTGTCACCTGACCAGAGGACCAATCAGGGGACAGGATACTTGCAAATCTTGAGGGAGGGAAGTTTTTGTGTGTGCTGTTAGTTTCTGGTTGTTGTTCTCTCTGGGTTCTGAGAGTGACCAGACGTGCAACCAGGTTTCTCTCCAATCTCCCTGATACAGGTTCTTATAGATTCAAAATAGTAAGTACTAGGTGATAAGGTGAGTTAGGCTTATGTTTGTTTTCTTTATTTGCAAATGTGTATTTGGCTTGGAGGAGTTCAAATGTGTATTTGGCTGGAAGGAGTTCAAATTTGTATTTTGCTGAAAGGATTTTAATTTGTACTTGTATACTTAGGCTGGGAGGGTATTCCCAGTGTCTGTAGCTGAAAGACCCTATAACATATTCTATCTTAAATGTACAAAGATAATTTTTACTGTTTTTTCTTTCTTTAATTAAAAGCTTTTCTTGTTTAAGAACCTGATTATTTTTTTACTCTGGTGAAACCCAAGGGGACTGGGTCTGGATTCACCAGGGAATTGGTGGGGAGAAAGGAGGGAAGGGGGAGAGAAAGGTTAATTTCTCTCTGTGTTAGGATTACTTTCTCTCTCAGGGAGAGTCTGGGAGGGGGAGAGAGAAAGAGGGGGGAAGGTGAATTTTCCTCTCTGTTTTAAGCTTCAAGGAGTTTGAATCACAGTAATTTTCCAGGGTAACCCAGGGAGGGGAAGCCTGGGAGAGGCAACGGTGAGGGAAAGGGTTTACTTTCCTTGTGTTAAGATCCAGAGGGACTAGGTCTTGGGGGTCCCCGGGCAAGGTTTTGGGGGGACCAGAATGTACCAGGCACTGGAATTCCTGGTTGGTGGCAGCGCTACAAGTACTAAGCTGGTAATTGAGCTTAGAGGAATTCATGCTGGTACCCCATCTTTTGGACGCTAAGGTTCAGAGTGGGGAATTATACCATGACAGTCAGTCAACTGTTTTTCCCAAGAGAATTGCTCTGTCACAGCCAGTTAAAGAGTTCTTAGGACTTACCCCTTTTGTTATCTCTTGGGATACCGTAAATCACTTTAGCTGAGTTCAGTGTTGCTGTCCCCATTTAATCCAATCCTTACCAACCAATGGATGTGCACTCTCTGGGGTTGTCTTTTCTCTGTCTCCCATAAGGAGATGAGTGGTGATGGGTAGGGATGGGTCATGGTGGCATTCATTTAATTTTGCTGTATCTATATCGTTGACATTTTATTTGAGGTGGGGGATTCATTGATGTGTCTAATTATTAGTGTATTTTAAAAGACTGCCCAGAGCATTGGATAGATGCTCTTGTATCATAGAGTTAGTAGTCTGCATTAATTAAATTAATAAATATACGCACCAATACACAGTGACCACCAGCAATGTTTACAAATTAACTCAGTGCAACAGGGTGACTTGCCCTTTAAGAGTAAGAGGCCTAGGGCTAGCCAATCCTGTTTAATAAACTATGCTCTTCCAGGCCTGTGCTGGGTATAGGACTTAAAAGGAAGGAAGCCCAGCAGCTCAGGGTCTGGTTATGGAGGAGAGCAATTGAGCTGGCTGGGGCTGGCAATCCAAGTCACAGGAATTGAGCTAACTCCAGTGGCAGACCCCTGGAACAAAGGGCTATGCTCCAGGAAGACACATAAGATGAAAGATTTTCCTCCAGAAGAGGAACAAGGAGCTGAAGAGGAGTCCAAGAGGGATGAGAGGCAAGAGAGATGCTTTGATGGTGTTTAATTTTGAGGAGCCCAGGGAGAAGCTACTCTATGAAAGAAGAATGTAATTCTATTAAATATTGTTTGATTTGGAAGGACCTAGCTATTAGCGCAGGAGGGAGCCAGGTGAAGGGACTTTGACAAGACCACCTGGGAGAAGCCAGCTTGGGGCTCATGTAATTACAGCTGGACTTAAATACTCCAGGAGGGGACTGAACTCTTAAATGACCTGGCTGAATAGCGAGGCTAGAGAAGATCCAGATGGAGGTGACCAACAGGAGGAGATAACCAAGAGGAAGAACCAGTATGTCCATACCCAGCCACAAGTGGGGTCAGTTGGTGAGTCGCTTCTGTGCGTGTGAGGCTTGCTCTGGGGTGGGACTCCATAACACTCAACTATTTAACATACATACTGAACGTCTCCAACAGTCAAGTTACAAGTAATGTTCAGAAAATTTGAAATTTCACATTTAAAATGAGAATGAACAAGTTTTACACAGAAAGGGGCTCCTATTCCTTCACCCTCCCCATTCCCCCTCCCCAACAAAGCCCCAGTCCAAACACCATAACTTCTGGCTTGCTTGAATGTGCATTTGGTCATTTGGGTCTGTTGGGTAGAGGCTGTCCTTCAGGGCCCATCTGTAGTTTTAAATATGTGCTGACAATTCCACTTAGCTTGATTACTGTGCGAATATAGTGCTACAGTTGGTTTGTTTTTTAAAAAAAATAAATTGCTGAGCAATTCTGGCAGCTGTTGGATAAGTTAACAACTAACATCCCATTGTCCTGGAAAACAGCATTTTTTATGCCAGTACTTCAGTTACTGTCGCCTGTCACATTAAAAACAGAGGTGAAAAGACATTGCTGTGTGGACCCTGCATACCTAGAAGAAATAGTATTTGCTGCTGATAGCTACCTAAACTTTCTAATGAAGGCAATCACACTGCAAGCAGATGGTGCATAACAGATTAAACATAGCTCTTGTTGACATATTGGGAGTTATATGAATCCTGCTGAATATATGACTGAAACATACCCTTCTATCTTTTCTTCTAATGCTGCTACTGTAGCTATGTTCAATCTTTACAGAGACCATTCATTTTAACATACCTTTAACCTCTACAAACACTGCACAAAGACATGCTATGTGATCAATAAAGAGCAGTGCCATGATATTCCTTGTCACAGTCATTGTGCCCTGATAATTTTTGTGGGAAGAAAAAAATACAGTAACCAATCTAAAAACATTTGCAGTTTTCCTGGTGAATATCTCCCACAGATACCAAGCCTACCTAATGTGTGTGCTTGGCTGCTTTTTGCTTTGTTCCTTCAACAAGAACAATTTATTTTGTATTTTAATCAGTTACTTGCTAGGCACCTTATTTTTCACCACAACACCATAGATTTCAGCTTATATAAAAATGTGACTGAGAGTTCCTTCTGGTGTATAAAACTCTCTCGTGTAGAGGATTTTAATTATTCTACCTCTTTCCTTGCTGAACTGAATCATGTTGAGCCATGTTTTATTTATCATCTCTGTCTTTTTTTTTTTAATGCTTTCCTGCTATCTAAAGCAGCATAAAGATCTTGTGTCAGTCATCTACTCCATGACCTGTGGTTCTGGGAGAGACTTTGGCCTGGCATACAATAACTCCTTAAAGTTAATGCACTGACTCTCGTGTAAAGCTGCAGTGAATGACAGCCAAATGAGGCTGATGTCTAGTGCCCTTTGCCATAGAGGATTCTGGTCTACTCATAGATTTTAAAGTCAGAAGGACCATCATAATCATCTAGTCTGATGCCCTGCAAGCCATAGAACCTCACTCATCCACTCCTGTAACAGACTCCTAACCTCTGGGTGAGTTACTGAAGTCCTCAAATCCTGGTTTAAAGACTTCAAGTTACAGAAAATCCACCATTTACACTAGTTTACATCTGCAAGTGACCTGCTCCCCATGCTGCAAAGAAAGGCAAAAAACGCCCATTTGGTCTCTGCCAATCTGACCCAGGGAAAATTCTTTCACTACTCCAAATATGGTGATCAGCTAGACCCTGAGCATGTGGGCAAGACTCACAAGCCAGACACCTGGGAAAGAATTCTCTGTAGTAACTCAGCGCCTTTGACATCTAGTGTCTTATCTCCAGCCGTTGGAGGTATTTGCTGCTAGCAGAACAGCTTTCATTTCTGCAAGCATGCAGACTCTGTGTGTCTATATTTTTGTTTGTTTATTTTTATAGTCAATTGCCTTTAGGTTGCCAGTAAACTAAGTTTATATGTTTATATATCCAGGAAGCTGCAGATACTTGTTTTTCTGTTTGGTATGATCTATGCTGAACGTTTCTGTGCCAAATGTATTAAAACTCTAGGTTTAGGCATTGTCAGTTCAATTATTTTATTAAGCACAATATGATATGACACAAAATCAAAACCTTGCAATATGTGCACTTTTCCCATCACAACTTCTCCTTAGCATATTGAACACTGAAGAGCAGATATTTAGTTGCAAGGACAAGCATCTCAGGGAAGGAAATGTGGCTCAGGTAACCACAACTCCCTACTTGCTGTGCCCCAGTTGTTCCCTGACAGATGGTAGCTTATTGCTGACTTCTGCTAGGATCAGGCCCTGCAGCAGCTAAGCTAGGCAGTATGCATGTCCAGAGGCAGAAACTTAGTGACCTGTAAAACTTTCGCTGCAAAAGTGTAGGCCCCTGCAGAGTTAGGCACCACCTGGGCAGGGTTTTGTGAATGCCAGTGGAGTCTAAATCTGCTGCTTCAGCACCTAAGTCCCTCTGTGACTCTGGCACTAAGCTGAGTGAGCATAGCTTTCAAAACCCCCGGTCATTGGTTTTAAAATGTACCTCTGGGTGGGCTTTAGGTTATCTGCCTTTGCTTTTCTGCATGTTTGTGATGAAATGGTTGATTCCAAATTTCGTAAACTCTGTTTCTTTTAAATAGAAAAATTGAATATTTTTTTCTGGAGGTGATCTGCTGTTAGCAGTATACGTATTCCATTTCAGAAGGCACTATTCAGCAGAGTGCAAAAGTGCATTGATTTACTATGAAAGGGGAAACTCCTTCTACCACCAGCATAATTTGGAATAGCTCACTCAGATAAATGAGTGGATTTCTATAAAAGAGAATAAAATACAAACCTCCAAATACTTTCCTTGTGTAAATAAAAAACTCTTTTCTGTCCTTATTGCTGAAATTCCTCATTTTAACTAAATCATCTCCCTATGAAATGTGCAATATGCAACTATACTTGTCTATGAAAACAAACAGCTGTTCCTGTTTCAAGAGCTGAGGAAATAACTTTATGACTCTTTTAATTTTATTTTGTTGGGATTTTTTTGCTGGGAGGCAACTCAACAAACAAACAATGTATGATTCTGAGGGTCTGATCCTCAGAATTGCATTAAAGTCAATGGGAAAGACTCTCATTGACTTCAGTGGGAGTTGAACTTTCTTGGGTTATTCAAAAGTATTCACCAAATAATTTGAGTGATTAACCCTTAACCTACTGCTTGCTCTCAACAAACTGCTGGTAAACATTCAACATCCAAAATCTGAAATTCAGTGTTTGCTTGATTAGTCTTGATTCTAGTTCTTCAGTAACTAACTTCAGCTCAGTTAGTCTCATTGCCCTGTTGGTTGGGCTCCCTGGCAATCCCTGGATGGAGGAATTTTTCCCTGACAGAATGTAATTCTTATAGTTGGGGGTTAGATTCAAATATGTTTATCTGCTCAAAATTAGCATTCTGTGAATATTCACTAATGTTTACTTGAAAACATTGGTTTGCACAAACATTTCTACCAGTAAACTCATTTACTAGACATTTACAGAACAAACACAAACAGGACATGGACATGGGTGAAGTGATTTTATTATTATATTAGAGTGGACATTTGTGAAAACTTTGTTCAGGCATCTACCAGCTCTCCGTTCTGTGCATCTCATTTCAGAGGGGCAGCGCTCTTGTCATTCTAGTCTTTGGCTTCCTTCAACATGTGCTTGAAATGCATTGAATTGTTTTGGTGCTCTTCATGACTGCTGGTAAAAGGATCAGTCATGCATCAGATGCGTGCATGCATCAAGATAGCTAGACAGCCATAGGTGTAGTGCTGAGTAGTAACTGGTGGTCGTGGTACGTGTAGGTCCCGATGACACAGGGAAAGGTAAGTGAGAGGTACTGAATGCCAAATTTAGGCTGCTAGGTAAGAGATTAAAGTCCAGGGCCTCAATGGCAGCATTCTCTGAAATGCTCCAGCTCCACGTGCAGGGCCATTTAGACAGGCAGAACTGCAGCGTCTCAAGGTGTGGATGAGACAATGGTGTTGAGAGGAGGGATTTAGGTTTATTAGGAACTGGGAAACCTTTGGGGAAAGGAGAAGCCTATACAGGAAGGATGGGCTCCACCTAAATAGAAACAGAACCAGACTGCTGGAATGTAAAATTAAAAATTTCGTAGAGGCTTTTTTAAACCCAGAGCTGGGGGAAAGCCGACAGATGTGAAGGAGCACACGGTTTGTACAGACACATCCCTGAGGGCAGGATTTATTAAAGGGATACTCTATATCCTAGTAAGAGGAGAGGATAGAATTTGATAAAGTACAGGTAGGAACTGAAGAGAAACAGTCGAACAAAAGAGTCTCATTCAATGGCATCACATGAAGGGCAGACAACTAAATACTGACAAATTTTATAATTGCTTTATACAAATGCTAGAAGTCTAAATACTAAGAGGGGTGAGATTGCATGATATTAAATGGTATTTATGTAATAGACATCACAGAAACTTGGGGGGAATGATGATAATCAGTGAGACATAATAATACCATGGTACAAAATAAAGAGGAATGACAGAGTAGGTCATGTTGGGAGGGGGAGCACTATATGTGAAAGAAAGCATAGAGTCAAATATAATAAAAGTCTTAAATGAATATACAGTACCGTAGAATCTCAATGGATAGCAATTCTATGCTTCAATAATAAGAGTATAGCAGTAGGAATACACTATCGACTATCTGACCAAGATGGTGATGGTAACTGTGAAATACTCAAGTCGATTAAAGAGGCTACAAAAACAGAAATAATAATAATCCCCAATAATAATGGGGGATTTCGACTATTCCCATATGGGAGCATTTCACCTCAGGACAGGATGCAGAGACACAATTTCTAGATATCATTAATGACTGCATCTTGGAGCAGTTAGTCATGGATCCCACAAGAGGAGAGACAATTCTTGATTTAGTCCCCAGTGGAGCACAGAATCTAGTCCAAGAGGTGAATATAGCTGAACCATTCAGTAATAGCCACCATAATATAATTAAATTTAAACATCTTTGTGGGGGGGATGAATACCAAAGAAACCACTAAACAGTAGCATTTAAGTTCAAAACAAGGGACTACACAAAAATGAGAAAACAGACATTAAAAGGAACAGTCACAAGAGCGAAATGCCTGAAAGCTGCATGGAATATTTTTAAAACATCATAATCGAGGCTCAAACTATATGTATAGTCCAAATAAAAAAAAGTAAGAGGATTAAAAAAAAGTGCCACCATGGCTAAACGGAGCACAAGGGATGGATCACTCAATAAATTGCCCTGTTCTGTTCACTCCCTCTGAAACATTTTGCACTCGCCACTGTTGGAAGACTGATACTGGGCTAGATGGACCTTGGTCTGATCCAGCATGCATTCTTATGTTCTTACATGTATTATGTATATGTGAAACTGAATTAAGGAAAAAATACAGATAAATATTGTAACTGATGACCTTAAACAACTCCAGTTAATGATGGTATGTGAGCCTCAGCCAAATGAGGGAGTGAGTCCATTCTCACACACACCCCAAAAAACCCCAAACACACACCCAAATCTTGGACTCCACTGAATATGCTTGGGAAAAACACAAAGGAGATAACCAAAATATTATTGTACTATAACAGGATGGATGCCTTGTGGGATGGATCCTGATGCCATAAACAGAAAATTTACTATGAGAGCCTAACAAGGATCTTAATGAGTTCCACTTCTTGAAAAACAGTCTGCAAGCAATGCCTTTGCAATAAATTCAGATGGGAGACCTTGTTCAATGAAAGTAAGTAGGCTTCTATTGATGGATGATAGGATTCCTGTCCTATTACTTTTCTGGGGCTTCTGATTAGCTTCAGGTGGCCCAGAAAACCCATGGTAGGCTAATGTCACAGCTCTTCAGGGCCACCCAGCGGATTCAGGGGGCCTGGGGCAAAGCAATTTCAGGGGCCCCTTTCATAAAAAAATTGCAACACTATATTTTTGTGGGGGCCCCTGCAGGGCCCAGGGCAAATTGCCCCACTTGCTCCCCCCCCAGGCGGCTCTGGGAAAAATAAACCATACGCATCTCGGCACAAACCCAGTTTTGAGAAAACGTCTTTACAAGATATCACTGGTTCTCAGCATCAGCTAGTGCTAAAAGACACTAAAGCCCATTAAAAGGGTTGGACAAATATTTTCCGTCAAAACTTTTTTTGGATCGAAAACTAGGGGTTTTTAAAAAGCAGAAAAAAATCACTGACAATGTCTGCTTTCCTTCAAAATTTGTTGTGATTTTTTTAATTGAAAAGCTGAAATTAGTCTGCCAAAATCTGAATATGGTTTGAGGTTTCAGAAGTGTGTGGCCAAATATTTGCTGATTGCTGTGTTTGAGTCTTTAAAGAAACAATAAAAAAAATCTGCTTAAAAAAAATCCAAAACTTTTGAACCACCTCAGCTTGTGACCAAACGCCTGAGCCCATCCAGTCCGAGATTTTTCCAGGTTTCTGATACTTTGCTGGCTTCCTTGATTCATATCTGTCTCCATAACTTTGGGTTCATTTAGCTTAGAACATAACAACAGCCATACTGGGTCAAACCAAAGGTTCATTCAGCCCAGTATCCTGTCTACCGACAATGGCCAATGCCAAGTGCCCCAGAGGGAGTGAACCTAATGTAATGATCAAGTGATCTCTCTCCTGCCATCCATCTCCACCCTCTGACAAACAGAGGCTAGGGACACCATTCCTTACCCATCCTGGCTAATAGCCATTAATGGACTTAACCTCCATGCATTTATCTGTTTCCTAGAGACTGGCTCCATGGGGTCCCTCACAAACTGGAGACGGTTACTTTGGGTTTGTCTTTAGTATAGCTTATGTACATACTCCATGAACTGAGCATTTGAGCTTGTTCTAGAATCTGGGATGAGCCTATGTTGTGAAAACTGAAATGCTCAAAATAGCACATGCATGTGAATGGACACAGGGTGCTAAAATTAAATTAACCCAGGGGTTCTCAAACTGGGGGTCGGGACCCCTCAGGGGGTCACGAGGTTATTACTGGGGGTCGCGAGCTGTCAGCCTCCACCTCAAACCCCACTTTGCCTCCAGCATTTATAATAGTGTTAAATATATAAAAAAGGGTCGCATTCAGAGGTTTGCTATGCGAAAGGGGTCACCAGTACAAAAGTTTGAGAACCACTGAATTAACCCCTCTGAAGCCTCAGGGAATGCGAGGCGAGGGGTCTCCCTTGGTAGGGTTGGGAAGGAGGTAGGTGGTGTAGGATATTGCTCTTCTCATGTGATGTATCCCCCAGTGGCTAATTTTAAATGAAGCTACCCTTCCCTGACATGAATCTCCCTATGGCACTGAAATTAAATATAGACTATAATTTGGCATTTGAGAAGTGAAAGGGTGGTGGCCCTAATGGAAAAGCTAACAGCTTGGCTCTTCTGCAAGCCTCAAACTGCTGAATGAGCTTTAGGGTAGGGAAGGCTGTGCCTCCCAAACAGCCTGGCTCTGCCCCCATCCGACCCCTACCCACTTCCTGCCCCCCGACTGCCCACCCCCCCTCAGAATCCCCAACCTATCCTGCTCCTTGTCCCCTCACCATCCCCCAGAGACCCCACCATCACCCCCACCCCAGGACCCCACCTCTGCTCCCTGTCCCCTGACTGCCCCGACCCCTATCCACCCCCCCACCGAGTCCTGACAGACCCCTGGAACGCCCACGATCCAACCCCCCCGTTCCCTGTCCCCTGACCACCACTCCCCAACCTCTGCCCCCTCCCTGTCCTCTGACTGTCCCCAGGACTCCCTGCCCCTTATCCAACCCCTCCCCCCGGGCCTCAGCCCCTTACCCCCGGCTCCCCCATCGTCCGGAGCCTCAGCGCATCCAGGAGCGTCCCTGGACAGCTGCAGCATGGCTCCGGCGGGGCCTGAGCTCCTCCCCGCTCAGAGCCACATGATAAGGAGGCGGGGCTGCTAACTCCAGGCCAAGTGGAGGGAGCTCAGACCCCTCTGGAGCTTGCAGCACCGCCCCCTTACCACACGGCTCTGAGCAGGGAGGAGCTGAGGCCCCGCTGGCACCATACTGCAGCTGTCCAGGGACATTCCTGGATGCACTGAGGCTCCAGGAGAGGGGCAGAGGTGGGGTCGGATCGGGGAGGGAGCCTCAGCCATTCTCATGGGGGCCCCTGAGGAGCCCAGGGCCTGGGGCAAATTGCCCCACTTGCCCCCCAATCTGGGCAGCCCTGCAGCTCTTGTGTTTGGCTTAGCTTCTCAAAGGTTTACCTCTGCCCCTTAATATATAATAACATGATTTGTCAGGCTATTAGCACTTTTAAAACTGTCAACTTCTTCTGAAACAACAACCTGCCCCTTTAATGGCACTACTGACTCCAAAGGAGATTAGTCCTTGACCTTAACTATTCAGCACTCTTTATGTACAACAGGTGGATGGATACCTTCCCTGAACATTATTTTGACTGACCTCCACCTCAGCTTAAGCACCACAGGCCTGAAAATGGAGGATTCTCCTAGCCAACTCAGTAACAAACAGTTATAAATGCCAGTCTAGGCACTCCACAAATAATTGTTTCAGGATACAGACATCTGCAGTTTACTCTAGGATTCAGAAACAAAGGTTTGTGGTGTGTCTAGACTAGCGTTATAATCATGTTAGTTAACTCAAGTCAATTGGCAATCAATTAAACAGGACCCCAGAACTTATCTTTATGGTTTCACCTGCGATTGAGGTCAGTTCTCCAAAGGACAAGGAATAGAGAAAACAAAGATGGGAAGGGAATGCTCGGCAGCTCTTGGACTCTGAAGATGCAGTGTAGGGGCAATTTTACATATACCACTCTCTTCATGTAAGGAATGGAAGAAATAACATGCCCACGTACTTTGTAATGTTATAATATTCATGTGTGGGAAGAAGAATGAGAACCAAGATGTCAAGAAATGCCTCTGTTTTTTCATTTTTGAGCAAAATATTCCAAACTATGCAAATTAAAGAAACTCACGTGCAATTAAGTTATAGTTCTAAATTTCTAACAAATAACTAAAAGGAACTGAAAAAAATATTTTATCCCTTTAAGTTTCATAAAGTTCAGCCCTGAATTATGTACATTGTAGAAAGAGCATTACATTGTGAGCCTGGTAAATGGAAGCCACAAGTCATTTGTAGAGTACTCTATTCCCCAGTGGCACTGGCTGCCTTTTTACACTAGATTTCTAAGCCATCCTTTACAGTAGCAGGATCCTTGAAAGCGTTCAGTGGTGCAGACATTAACAGCACAAACAAAGGGTGTTTGTATTTTAAGCAATGCATTACACACACAAAAAAAGTTGACCTTAAACTACTTATCACAGAAAGACATCACAGTATTTTCTGGTTCCTTGCTATTTGATTTTAACAACACACAATGTAGAGAGCCAGAAGTTGTGGTAATTCTATGAGGTTCCCATTCAGCACTCCATATTCAGGTAAAACACTCATTGTAAGTAGTGTAAATGGGAGTTTTGACTGAGACAAGTGCTGAATTAGGGCACTAAGTAGTTAGAATGTGTGGAAGCAATTGGGAAGAAGGAACCTGGGAACTCCATTTGCTAAACCTTCTCTACTAAAGCCCATAGAAGTAGATTTGCCACCCCAAATTTAGGCCACAAGCTTCTGGCAGACACCATATGTAAAACCACATTTAGCTGATCCGCCTTCTAAGTAAACCCACCACACACACAAAAAAAATCATGGAACTAACATGATGGCATCCCATTGTTTACTGCACTTGTGTGTTATACCCATTTCCCCACCATGTGTCTGTCTGGGTCTACTGAGGTTGCAAGTTCTTTGGGGAAGGGACCATCTACTATTCTGTGTTTGCACAGTGCCAAGCACAACAAGGCCCCATTCTTGGCTGACCCTTAGGCACTACTGTAGTAAGCATGATTAATAACAATAATATAATGAATTTCCAGTGTTTGCATCTGCCCTGCCTGTTACTGGTTCTATTTCCTGTCCACATGCACAAGCTGTTTGTTTTCCTGCTCCTATACTGCTCTGAATGGCTACATGCACACTCCCAACTTTACTTCTCACACAGCATGAGTGTGTGCTCTGTTGTTGCCACAAATTATCGCAGGAGTAATATAGTAGAATTCGGTATTGCCTTCAGAGATGTCATTGCTAATAAATGTACTGTGACACAGTTATGTTAAATATATTATGTGAATATTAATGACTAGAAGCTGAAGCTAGACACATTCAGGCTAGAAATAAGGTGCAATTTTCTTTTGAAACAGCAATGGTAATTAACCATTAGAACATGCTACTCTTTTGTCATGTATTGTATTTCCCAGTCCCCCTTCTCTCTCTCACCCATCTATATGCCAAGTCTTTATTTTCTTGTTCCTTTCCCTTGCTGACCTGACTCCTGAGGATATCCTAGCAGGCCCAGAATAATACTTTCACCTTCCTTAAATTTGGGGAGAGTGTCAACGGTGCTCCAGCACCTGTTGTAACAAATGATCAAAAGAATCCTGCATCCTTGTTCATTAAAAAGGGGTGTAACGAGGCGGTGTGGCTCCCCTCCTCATCCGGGAGGGTCGAGCCCCGTCAATCATCCATAGGGGCAGGGCCTCGAAGAGGAAGTCCTGCCCCCCAGAGGGTCAAGCGGCGACCCGGAAGAATAAAAGCCGGCCCTCAGCCCTCAGTTGGAGCCCAGCCACCGTCAGGAGCAGACCTGTCTGCGGGAGCTCCTGACTGGGAAGCTGCTGAGGCCGCAGGCCGGTGTCCGGACTGGCCAGAACCTCCCCACTATGACGAGGAGCTGCCAGAGCTGCCCCGCACCCGCTACGATGAGGAGTGGGCGGAGCTGCCCCGCCCTTGTTGCGGCCCCGAGGACCCCCCGGAACAGGCCTGGCCGGACTTCCCAGAAGAGCTGCCGGACCTGCCGCCCAGCCCTGGCCGGGAGGAGCCGATGTGGTGGGACGTCCCTGAAGCTGATCCCACGAACCAGGTAGGCTCGGAGGGGGATACTGGGAGTAGCCCGGGAGCAGCCGACCCGAGTCAGGCTGCAGACCTCCCGATACCCATGGCAGTGTGTTGCGGTCAGGATCCCCACTGACCACCTGCAGCAGTGATCACCGCCACTAGGGCCCCGGGCTGGAACGCAGTGGAGTGGGTGGGCCTGCGTTCCCCCTGCCACCCGTAGCCGGGTGGCAGAATCCCCCTCCCCCTGGCCTGAGGAGGCCATTAGGCTTACTGTGTGTTTGCCTAACCCTGACGCAAGAGGATCTGAGCCTCTATAACTGTGTTTGGTGCCCCGCCCGAACCAAGGGCTGGGCCCCCTCTGACTTTGCCACTGCTCTGCCCTGCTCCAAAGGGCCAGAGCGGTTAAACTGTGTTTGGTGCCCCGCCCGAACCAAGGGCTGGGCCCCCTCTGACTTTGCCACTACTCTGCCCTGCTCCAAAGGGCCAGAGCTGCTATAACTGTGTAACTGGTGCCCCACCCGAACCAAGGGCTGGGCCCCCTTTGCCTGTGCCACTGCTCGGCCCTGTCCCAAAGGGCCCAAGCGACCCGCACTCCTGCCAGCCCGCCCTGAACCAAAGGGCCGGAGCTGGGATAACTGTGTATTGTTACTCAGCCCTGCAGCAGAGGGGCTGAGCCCCAAACTGACTGTATATTGTTGCTCAGCCTTGCAGCAGGCGGCCTGAGCTCCTAATTAACTGTGTGTTGGTGCCCGCCTGAATCCAGGGCCGGGCCCCCGTTGACTGTACCACTGCCCAGTCCTATCCATAGGGACCGACTACCCGCGCGGTAGGCGACAGTCCTGAGACCGAGACCCGCAGACGACAAGTCGAGGCCGGTGTGGCTCCCCTCCTCATCCGGGAGGGTCGAGCCCCAGCAAGTCTCGCTTACAGGGGGAAGACTACATGACACCATTTTGTTGATACCCAATAAACACGCATATTTTCCCCACCCCATAGACTAGACAGTATGGACTAAATCTTGAAGGGTGCTTAGCGCCCAGAACTCCCATTGAAATCAGTGGAAATTGCAGGTGCTCTGCTCTCACAGTCATGCTCAGCGTGGGTTAGGATCATTCATGGAGATGGCTCCAGTTTTTGCAGTGTACCGTGGAAGAAAATCAGCGAACATAGACAAGCGCATGTATGGGGTAAATGCCTCTATTAGCAGAGCTCCAGTAGTCTGGGCCTCACAGGGACACATTGTTATGCTGTCTCTCTCCCAAGTACCTCACAAGATACCAGAAAAGGATACTTCTTATCACTAGCAGCAGATTTTTTTTTTTGTGACATTTTAAATGAACAGTTCCCTCAATCTTCTGACAATCATGCTGGGGGGAGGGTGGAGAGAAGGGCTGCTATGAAGTGGAGCAACGGAGTAAAAGCAGCAGATGGAAAATTACATGTACAATCACACAACAGGGTACCAATTATTTTTCCTTGGTAGCAACAAATTCTTGATTACTTTAACAAAACATGGTGAAAACTCCAAGGCTCATTCATATTTAATAAAAGAGAATGCAATCATTTTCTATTGTGAGGGTCAGAAAGGTTGAAGGCATATAATATTTGGATTTTTCTGCGACATTAAAGGTCAATTCCATTAGCATCCATGGAGTGAGGCTGATTTACACCAGCTAGGCATCTGGCTCCAAGTGTTTACGTAAAGTAAAAGAATGCCAAAGAATTTACACCAACCTGCCAAAGAAGTTCTCCAATCCAGTTCCCCCAAAGCTATGGAGTAATTATTCAAAATAGTGCCATCTACTGGTTCTGACCTTGCAAAGCCCGCATAACATAATAGAGGAGTTACAATTTCAATAGTAGTCTGTTCAGTGTGTTTGATTCTTGTTTGCTGTTAGCTTAACTGCATAGTTGGACACTGGGATACAATTTCAGAGCTGCAGAAGTGATTGATGGAGACCAGAGTGTTTATTAATATCTTTACATTTCATCCAAATGCTATGTGAAATGTATATCTGTTTGCTTACGGTCAAATTGTTCAACATAGTATTTAGGTTTTTTTGGGGATGGTGTGGGGGACAGCGTTGAGAGAAGGGAATTACAGTATTTTAATTAATACTTCCCAATGCACCTACTTAGACCCCAATCCAGCAAAGCACTTAAGCATATACTTAATTTTTAGGAACTGAGCCGTTTCAGTGAAGTAGATGAAAATACTCATATTTCTCTGCTGCCTTGGTGTGCAGGAAAACATAAGAGAAAACTACATTCTTAGAAATCTGGCTAAAATATGTCTGTTTCTTATTTATCCAAGATGCTCAGGGCCATATTCTAGCTTCAGATTTGTATGTGCAGCTCCCATATAAGTCTTTGAGCTTTATATGCAAACCAAGTTTATGGCCCTTATACAGGGAACTTTATATAGTAAAAGCATTTCACTGCCTGAACTGTGAATTTTAGAAAATGAAAATTATGAATTATTGGCTATATGGCAAAGTAATATTCAGCACCGTTAAAGCATTTTATATGTTTAAAGTGCTTTACAAATGTTACAGAATTAATCCTTGTAACCTCAACAAGGGATCCATTCCTGGCCCTTTTTAAATAAAATAATAAAAATCTTCTCTCTGTTACACCGTATAAGTAGATATTACATCCAATAAAACAAAGTTAAAATTATGTTACGGTTGCAAAGCCCTCCAAAGTTATGAAATGCTAGAATTGAGCATGAATGCCTCTGTAACCTTAATTCAGCCCATTTGTGCATATGATCTTTTCCGCAGAATGGATGAATAGTTCTTCAATATTTCTTCAATGCATGCACCTAGTCCTATTTAATACACACCATCCAAATCCTGCACAGAATACAAAATAACTAATATCCTTCTGAGTATGCCTGTGGTGCTCTCACCACAGAAACAGGGAGATTTGTAAACCTTAATGGATTTATCTCCACAACACCCATGTGTGAATAGCTAGCATTATCCCTGTTTTACAGCTGGAAAACTGAGGCACAGAAAGGTTAAAGCCAGAATTGTCAAATGTACCCACTAATTCTGGGTATACAATTTGAGTCAGCTAGGGCCTGATTTTTTTTTCTTTCTTAATGTTTAGTATCTTTATTTGTTCAACGAACAACTCCAGGCAACTTCAGCTGCAGTAGTGAATGTTCTGCATGTCTTCAAATCTGGTCAAATGTTTTTGTTTTTTTGGTTTGTTGGGGGGGTTGGTTTTGTTTTGTTTAGAAGGATCAGTGGTGCCAATTTGATTGTGAAAACTAGATTTGTTAGAAGAAAACTGCACCCATTTTTTTCTTCCCAGCACTATGAAGTTTCAAAGGGAAATTTTACCCCAAATAAAATATGAAATTACTTTTTTTAAGTTGCAGTTGATATTTCTAAGCACAGTGTTGGAGGCAGACATCTTGTTGAAAATTGATATAATCTGTCATTATACTAACCTGAGAGCCCGATGGAAGGGACTGTAATCACTTTCCAATCTGCTTGAATAATAGTGGCAGCAAGATGGCAAACTCCAGAACTAGACTTAGGACTAAGAATTTGTTCTTATCCTTTTCATTTTCCTGTTGTGGGACAGAGTGGAATGAGTGCAGTTTTCTGTTAGTTCACTTGTATGCCCTCTGCTGAGACTATAGCAACTGAGAAAAAATCTTATAGGTTTTTCATTACCAGTGGTTATTTTCTTTTCTTTTTAGCTTCCCAGTGAGAGAACCTTGAAATACTCATTGATACATTTCCAGAAGAGTATATCACAGTTTTAATTTGTTGGATTTTAGGAATGGTGTCCATGACAGTGTTTACCCATTAACTGTTAATTAGCATTAAAAAAGAAAGAATACAAACATTTGTTTTAAACAGAAAATGAGCTACTCTGGGGAAAAAAAATAATCTTATAAAACAGTGGTTCTCAAACAGGGGTACATGTACCCCTGGGAATACACAGAAGTCTTCCAGGGGGTACATTAACTCATCTAGATATTTGCCTAGTTTTACAACAGACAACATAAAATGCACTAGCGCAGTCAGTACAAACTAAAATTTCATACAATGACTAGTTTATACTGCTCTATATTACTACACACTGAAATGTGTGAACAATATTTATATTCCAATTGATTTATTTTATAATTATATGGTAAAAATGAGAATGTAAGCAATTTATCACTAATAATATGCTGTGACGCTTTTATATTTTTATGTCTGATTTTGTAAGCAAGTAGTCTTTACATGAGGTAAAACTTGGGGATAGGCAAGACAAACCAGACTCCTGAAAGGGGTACAGTAGTCAGGAAAGGTTGAGAGCCACTGTTCTAAAAGGCTGAATTTCTGCAACCAAACCCCATTAATGGGCATGACTTATTGATTAAATAACATATAACATGAAAGTATGACCCCAAAATGTTTAGGGTCATCTTCTTATATGAAATGCCATGCTTGAAGAAACTATGCAGTCAAATAGGGCATTCATTAGTGAAACATTTAGGACCTGCTGGACATCAGCAAAAATTCTTTGTGAACTTGATCTCAGACATCCATTGTCAACGGTATAAAAATGATTGATATTCCATAAATTGCATTGTGGATGTCATACCCACAGAGAGACTCAAGCATTCAAATCTTGAGCCAAGCCTCATCTTTGTGTTGATTGATGGCTCTTTGTCACTCAGTTTTATAGGTTATGACCACTGGAGACTTCAAAATGAACTAAGCCACACATAACAGGACCCCTTGCTCAGTGAAGCAGGGATGCGGGACTGAGAAACCAAACTGTTCTGTCAAAAAAAAAAAATACTCTGCTCAAAAAGATCTGTCAGACTTTCAAAGCTTTTGACAGGTCCTATATTCAATGCATACAAAAGTATTTTTGATAAATGTAGACAAAGCTATCCAGGGTGTTTCTTTGACATTTAAAAATGCTGCTATTTCGTATTCTTAAATAAAACACACATCTGTCTTATATAGTCACCTTTCTTTCATATTCTACAAAAGAAACAGCTGTATTCTTGTTATAAGAGAGAAATAAAGTGCTCTGTTTATAATGGTCAGTAGCTGAAGTTGTCCACCCAGTTGGTATAGAAGGGTTGCTCATATTTTTTATGACAGTGATGGAAAAGTTTTTGAAGTCTTACAAAACTCAGAAAGTTAAAACTGTATCTGAGGTCTGGCTTCAGCAGGTAGAAACTCAGAATTTCCATTTTGTGGGAAATTCTGGCATTTCAAAATTTTGTTTTTGGTTGGAATTGGAACAAACAATTTTAGACACCCCACAAAATGGAAATTCTGAAGTGTTGAGTTCAGCAAATTTGCATTTCAAAATTTTTAGTTTATATATTTTTATTTTTACATTTCTTCATGACTATGGCATGTCATGAAATGAAAAACCAAAAAAAAATCTGAATCAAATTTTGAAATTTCAAAACTGAAATTATTTTGCTTCAAAGTGTGTTTCTGTGGGAATTTTTTTGAAATCAATATGGTTTTGCAAAAAATTCAGTTTTTCCAATGAAAATCTGTTTCAACGAAAATTATTTCTGACGGCTCTACTTCTGACCTATACTGTGCTATGGGAAAATTATATTAGCATGCATAATAAAGTATGTTTATTAATGTTCATAATTATCTAGTCCTTCTAAATTCAGCTACAGTATTTGTCTTGATTATCTCTCTTGGCATGAATAAAGCGTCTGCATAAAGTAATATTTCCTTTTAATTTATTTTCCAGTCTCTAATTAAGTATCCCCTTTGTTTTCATAGCATTTTACATGACTAAGTATAAAAAGATGGACTGATAGAGTATTGCTGAAGTCTTCACAATTTTGAAAACTTTGGTCAATTTGCAGTCTAAGGACCCAATGCAACTCTCACTGAATTCAATAGGAGACTTTTCATCATCTTCAACAGAAGTTGGATCTGACACTAGCGAACTAATGAAAGTACAAAGATATAACACTACCTGTCCAATGTGGTTGGAGAATTAGAGATCTTATCCTGCAAGGCTAAAGGCACCAGGAAAAGAAAAGCACGTCTCCCCAGGAGGTAATAGTTACTAATAACTTGCCAAGAGACTATTTTCAGAAAGTTTAGCATAGCAAAGAATTATTTTTTTCCCCTAAAAAGTAAGTTTGAGCGATTGGAAAATTCTACGCTGGCAAACTTTTATCACCCATCCAGTTTAGACTGCAGAACCTTGTTTTGATGGGTGCTTTTTTTAGGGAAAAAAACATACTGTGGGTTTTTTCCCAACATTGTGTCCATTCTCAGCCTTGTAATCTACTTCTCCTGTTGAGAAAAGTTGACAGCAAGGGTCTATCCTCTTGTCTTTCAAATGACATGTACAATATTGTATATCAGGATCAAAGGAGCCAGAATGTGGCTATAACATCAGACAATATGACACAAAATACGTGGAGAACCAGAACTTCATATGCCTCTGGCACCATCTTTAGACAAAAGGATCTCTATTCTGGTGGGGACAACGTTAAACATAGCAGAACAATATCAATTTAAGACAAGATTTTCAAATGTATGTAAAAGAGTTAAGTGCCTAACATCCTTAAACGCTCTTGAAAATTTCATCTTTACAACCTAATTCTACTGTCACTGAACTCAACAGGAGTATTGCTATTCACTTTAATGGGAGTAGCATTGGTTCTTTAGCACAGCTAGTCTGTTTTTTTTTTCAAAAAACACGTATTCAACATTTTGTTGGAAACTAAAGGCAAGGCTAAGGAATCTGGGTTTGAGTTTTGAATATGGCTCATATCCAGGTTTCATTATACATGAATTCGGAGGTTGGACAAATTTATTCATCTGGACACATTTCTTTGACAAACAGTTTAAGTTCCTGATCTTGCAAGCACTAAATTGTAGGAGTCATTTCATGTATATGAGTAGTCTCTGACTACATAAATGGACCTCTTCACATGCATAGGAATTTGTAGGATCAGGTCCCAAATCTTTTACAGTATGTAATCACAATACTGGAACTGCTGCAGAATGGCTTCTATGTTGTATAGCGAACAATGACCATTTAAGCATTATAAAGTAGTAGTACCCTAATGTGAGAGAAATCTGTCAGGCTTGACCCAACCAAAATGACTGTTCAGAATAGCTCTCTCTTACGGCTGGTCTACACTGGGGGTGGGGGATCGATCTAAGATACGCAACTTCAGCTACTTGTATAGCGTAGCTGAAGTCGAAGTATCTTAGATCGAGTTACCTACTGTCCTCATGGTGCGGGATCAACGTCCACGGCTCCCCCTGTCGACTCCGCTACCGCCGTTCACATTAGTGGAATTCCGGAGTCGACAGGAGCTCGTTCACGGATCAATGTATCGCGTCTAGATGAGATGATATATATTGATCCCTGAGAAATCGATTGCTACCTGCCGATATGGCCAGTAGTGAAAATGTATCCTTATCTTCCAACAGCACAAGAGTCCCAGAGGAACAAGGGAGCTACAGCTATGTGTTGGGTGATTTAAGCACTCTAGAGGCTGTTTGGCATGCCACATACATATTTTCTTTGACACCTTGGCATTAGTTTATCCTGTTGTATCTTAGGGGAAAAGATAACAGAAACGTTAAACCCAACATCCATGTTCCAATGCGTTAGATCAACTTCCTGGATCTCTAAGGACTTTAACATTTACAACTTCTCACAGCCAATAGCACAACCTTGAGTCTGCCAGGTAATACTGAAACAAATTGTGCCATTTAAAGATGATGCTAGTTCTCTGGAAAATAAAAACAGAAACTAATTGCTTTTATTTCACTGCCTGAAGGAAACTAATATGCACTGAAAATTGAGACAACATCAACAGACTTTGTGGGCCCACCACTAGTTTTATACTGCTATAGTTCTACTGCCTTGAATGGCATTATTCCTCAATTCTCACCTGGAGGGAGATGAGAATCAGGCTCACCATAGTCTGACTAGAGCTTTAAAAATCTTTATTTTTCCATACATCAGAAGCTGGACCCTGATTTTCCTACAGATGTGAGCAGACATGTACCAATTACTGCATCCTACTCTTGAGATGTCAAACTACAAATGGATGTACGGGACTGGTTTAGAATATATTTTTGATGGACACACAGAGTATGGGCTCTATTCACACACACACACACACACACACACACACACACACATTGTGGTGGAAAGGCTGCCTGGGTGGGGCCCTTGTAATGATGCAAGGTGCCCATGATGCTGCCAAGGCCCAGGTTGACCAGAGCAGCCCAGGAAGTGGTCAGGGCCAGATGGAAGCAGGAGTAGCTAAGGTGCTTGGAGGATGAACTCTGGAACCATGACTGTAAGTTAAAAGTGCCCTCCCCTGGCAGAATAGCCAGGTCTGAGGAAACACCACTCATGTTCCCCAGGGTGGGAATTTAACTCCATATCTTTAATGAAAGTTCCTGAAAAAGGTGGTGGTGATAAATGAAAGTTTATACTTGCAAGAAAACCTCCTAAAATCTTTACAGCCCTGCTTTCCCTCATAGCAATGTATTTAACGGAGCAAGGTTTTTATTACATACATAGAGTCACTGCCAAAAGTCAGCCTTTATTAACCTCATTAGGAAGTGTTTCCTTAGTGCTCAAATAGGTCCTTCTGTTACCTAACATGGATTGTGACAAACATATTGTTCTCCAAACCCCTCCCCCACAAAGAACATACATTCCTGAATCTCTGCCAATGTATAGCACCTGGGTAGTTACTTTAAAAAAAATTAATATTCACATAAGGTTTCTCACATCTATTTTCCTGGCAGGATCAGAATCAAAATGTGATTTCAGAAGGATGAATAGAATTTGACCTATAATCACACATTCTATGTTGCTGGAAATTTCTGAAGTTGCTCTTTGATTCTTGACATCATCAAGGATTTCACACAGGGCCCTCCTTAGCCATACGCAGAATATGCAGCCACCTAGGGCACCACTAGGTCTGGGAGCACCGCTCTTCTGGGAGCCCGGACAGATGGGAAGCAGTGGAGCATGTAAGAGCAGGGCTGTTGGGTCCTGGAGAGGCGAATGCAGCACAGTCTGAGAGAGAGGATTGGCTGCTGGGGTCTCTGGGAAGGGGTGGGGGAAGAAACTCACCTGCGAGTGTGACTCCTTTCCCCGGCATGAGGTGAGGCAGGCTCAGCGGCTCTGGCAGTATCCTTTGTTGTCCTCCATAACATCTGTTCTTCTCCCCCCTGCCCCACGGAGCACCCCACCTTTCTCCCCCCTCCTCTCTCTGGCTGCCTACTGAGGAACGAAAATGAAAGTAATTCACTTCCTTGGCAGGCAGCCAGGATTGGAATGGTCGCACAGGACTTGGCCGGGGATAGCCAGATAGCATGTGCAAAAAATCAGGACAGGGGGTTGGGATAGCGTGAGCAGATGTCCCACTTTCATACGGACAGTCCCAATTTTGGGGTCTTTTTCTTATATAGGCTCCTGGTGCCTATATTAGACAAAGCCCCAAATATCGGGACTGGCCCTATAAAATCAGGATATCTGGATCTGGTCACCCTAGCTGGGGAGCGCATCTTTCCCCAGGCGGAGTTGCACAGGGCAGGATGAGCTGCTGTGGCTCCATGGGTGCCCCGTCACTGAGCTCAGATGCTGTGCTAACTTCACCATGGTCCGTTGGGCTGGCAGTGGTGCCCATTGGCGTGTGATCGGACCTGAGGATTTGCTGCTGCTGTTGCCACTCTGCACCCCAGGAGGTGGATTTTGGGGTCCTGCAGTTTTCCACCTATCTCCTTCTCTACTGCAGCTGTCCGACCAGCAGGCTGGGGGGTGAGCCAAGCATGAAAGCAGTGCTGTGTTGCCATTTAGATTGTCATTTAACAAATTTGTTTGTCAAAAATGCTTGCTAACAATCCTGAATTCAATTTCATTTTTTTTTAAAAATCAGTATCTTAGCCAAAAACAGAAAATTAAGTTGTCAACAATTATTTGTGACAAGTTTGGTATGGGGAAGAGAGTGGGCCAGTTTTCATCAGAGAAACAAAAAATGTTGACTGACTTCCCTATAGCCCTATTACTGCTAAATAGAGCCCTCCAACAACTGTAATATGCTCATCTCCTTACTAGTGTATAGAGCAGTGGTTCTCAAACTTTAGCAGCCCACGAACCCTTTTCACTAAATTGTGAAATGTCATGAACCCCCTCCTAAAAATGAATATTTTCAGGGATTTAAGTTTAAATTTCCTCAGTGTGATGGATGCCCCAACTCCCCGCCCCGCTCTTCCTGGGGCTCAGGCTGGGGTTTGGGCTGCCAGCTCTCTCGCTGAAGGGGGCAGGGCTCAGGCTGCCAGCCCCACTCTTCCTGTTACTCAGGCTGCCAGCTCCCTTGCTGACCGCCAGGACTTGGGCTTCCAGCCCCAACTGCCCAACCCCACTCTCCCTGGGGCTTGGGCTACCAGCCCCATGCGGAGCGCTGGGGTTTGGGCTGCTGGCTCCTGCACTGACCTCCAGAACTCGGGCTGCCAGCCCAAACTGCCCAGCCCCGCTATCCTTGGGGTTCGGAGTGTCTACCCGGCAACCAGGTCCCACCTGCTGTCTCCAATGCCCAGGGTCCTCTGGCCTCCATTATTGAAATTTTTCTGGCAAACCTCCTGTAATGTTCTGCAAACCCCCAGGGGTTCGCGAACCCCAGTTTGGGAACCACTGGTATAGGGCAGGGGTCAGCAACCTACGGCACACGTGCCAAAGGTGGCGTGCTAGCTGATTTTTGATGCTCTGGGGTTCCGGCTGCTGCCCCATTGCCAGCCGAGGTCCCAGCCGCCGGCCCCACTCAGCACCCACTGCTGGCCTGGGGACCCCCAAGGAACCCCAGGCAGGCAGCAGGCTAAGCAGGCCGGTGGCTGAGACCTTGGCTGAGCCACTCAACCCACTGTCAGCCTGGGGTTCCATTCACTCAGCTGACAGCAGACTGAGCGGGACTAAATTCAACGAAATAGGAAAACAAGAGCAACTAATGACAAAGTGCAAGAACTTACAGAGCCTCCTGAAGCACAGTGATAGTTTTGATTTAAATGGACTTGAACTGTACGAAGAATTGAGTACACTGTCATCAGTGTTGCCACATGCAAAATCGATGATGGACATTGTACAGTTTATTCATACCAGCAAACTTGTTGATATATATATATCCTAATGTGCACATTGTCACCCGTATTCTATTGACAATTCCTGTAACAGTAGCGTCAGGAGAACAGAGTTTCTCAAAACTAAAGCTCATTAAAAACTATCTCCGCTCTACAATGAATCAGGAATGCTTAACTGGTCTTGCTATTCTTGCAATCAAACAAGGCATCACTTTGTCTTTGTCATATGATGACATTATTACTGATTTTGCAGCCAAAAAAGCCAGAAAGATTGCTTTTAATTAAAAACTAATCCTTGTTTCAATACCTCTTCATAGAAATTTCCAATAAAATGGTGACAAATTTAAAAAATTATATTATTTGCATCATTCTGTCAAATCAGAATTTTTTCTACAGTGCTACTTCTTTAGTGCTAGTTCATCAGCATTACAGTATGCTTAATTAAGTTAAACTGGTTTTAATAACATGCATGTGGCAAGTTTTCCAATACTGTAAGCTTATGTTTGTGTTGCTCAGAGCAAGTCAGGCACAGGGGCACCAGTTTAATAATCCCCCCTAGAGCACCATAAATCCTAAGGACGGCCCTGATTTCACAGCTCCGAACAGATGTTGCAAAAAGAAAATGAGACTTTATTCTTTGGTTGGCTAAGCAAATGTCTTTTTTACTGAGGACTGGAGCCTTCACAGAGTGGTGTCCCAGCTTGAACAACAGATGTGTTACTTTAACAAATCTCCACTTCACTGTTCCAGATGAAAGGTCAAGATGTTTCCTTAGTGGCTAAGGTGGCACAGGACAGAATTTGATCCCTCTTGTCTAGAGTACCAGAAAATTCAAGAATTAAACTCTCCAACTCCAGTCTTCAGCTGCTGCTGAGGAGTGAGCAGTGCAACTCAAGAAGGAGGTGTCAAAATGGGTTTACAGCACCTGTCCACCTTTCCTGATCTTGCTCTGTTCTCAGGATAAGTTAGTGTACCCAGGGTCAGCTCCAGGCACCAGTACAGCAAGCAGGTGCTTGAGGTGGCAATTCAGCAGCAACTCCCTCTGTCCCTCTCGGAGGGAAGGACCTGCCACCGCATTGCCACCAAACAATGAAGTGGCGGCGGTAGAGCTGCCACTGATTACGCGCGGATTTGGGGGCAGCAAAAATGCTGGAACGGGCCCTTAGCGTACCTTAGGAGGTGATCAAATTTTGCTCTGATTGCCAATGGCTCCAGGGAATCACCAAGGCACAGGGAAGCCCCTTTTTCTCAATCACAGCCGCTACGCCAGTGGCAGGAAGGGGTACTACAGGAGCTGTTAAAGCAGTTCCATGCCACCAGAAGATCCCTTACACTGAGGTAATACACCAGTGACCTCTGCTTTCTGGCTGTGTTGTTCCACCAGCACAGCTCAATGTGGCTCTTACATTCTAGAGCAGTGATCCCCAAACTGTGGGGGAGAAACTTCTGGGAGGGAGGGCATGGCAGAGCCCAGGCCAGCCCCTCCGGAGCTGGGAAGGGAGCTCCACCCAGCCCCTCTCTGCCCCCAGTTCCAGCCCCAGCCCCGTCCCCAGCCAAGGCCCCAGCTTTAACTCCCAGCCCCAACCGCAGCCTGGCCCAAGCCTCAGGCCCCAGCTGCAGCCTGGCTCTGGGTCCCACTCCCATCAACGACTCCTGCTTCCAGGCCCAGCCTTGCCTCCAGCCACAGCCACAGCTCTGCTGCTGGCTGTAGTCCCACAGTCGCAGATCCAGCCCTGGCCTCAGTCCTATTCCTGGGGGGGAAGGATAGCTCAGTGGTTTGAGCATTGGCCTGCTAAACCCATAGTTATGAGCTCAATCCTTGAGGGAGCCCTTTGGGGAGCTGAGGTAAAAAGCAGGGGATTGGTCCTGCTTTGAGCAGGGGGTTGGACTAGATGACCTCCTGAGGTCCCTTCCAATCCTAATATTCTATGACTCCAGGGGGGCACAGACAGATTAGATTATGAGGCACATGGCACAAGAAGTTTATGTTCTTATGTTCTAAGTTTATGGACCACTGCTCTAGAGAATCTGGGCCACAGTACAAAAGTCAGCAGAAAAAGGACAGATATAAAATGTCAGTACCCAAGCCCCATTAAGAGAGGATACCCTGACTTTCGTAAGCAATTATCCTGTTGGATAAGCCAGGTCATTTAATCTAAAATATGCGGAGACAGTCACAAGTAGCCAAACATACACAACACAGATGCTTGACCCAAATGAAACACTGCTTTGTAAGAACTTAAAATAGTTGCTAAAACAAACCATCATGATTGTGGCACGAAGCTCATCATGAATGCTCCTAGCTATGAATCAGTGGATGAAGCCATATGACATATAATTCTTACTCTTATTAGAAAAAGAACTAAAATCATGCACTCAGATCTGAGGCCTATTCTTTTATACTGGTATAACTCAATAAGGAGAAGGGAATATTTTACATTATTCACAGTGGATCTTAATTTCAAAATCCTACCTTTACCCGAGATAGGCAGGAGGATAGGAAGTGGTGCAGGCCTGGCATTTGCAGAATACGTTGCCATGGAGGCCTACGGCAGCCATGACAACAATGTTGTTTATCACTGCTCAGAGTGGGAGTGTATTGTACATGCTCAGCTAGTACTTGCTGGTAGGAACCATAAACTATCTGGCTGGAGGCTTGTGCACACATCCTGGCCCCCACACTATGGCCTCTTAGTGGCATGACACACAACCTCAAGCATTAGCCAGATCTACCTACCATGTCTCTGTAGGAGGTACCTCCATTACTAGTGGTAACACAAACATACATAATATTTTAGGGGCAGGGGGGAAGCATATATTCTAAAGGTTATGTGCCAGTTTCTCTGGTCTGCTAAGGCCATTCAAAAACAGTTCAAAGTGACCTGGAAAGGCTGGAGATAGCTGGTGGAGATTCCTCCTTGCACAGGGAAACTCTCCAGTGGTGGAGGCAACTCTGCTATCTCCTGGGCCACATGTCCCCACACCCACACAGCATTGGGGGTGGGGCAAAGGGGCAGTGAGAAGGAGACAGTGTGGAGCCAGCATTTAGGGGCTAGGCATTATGTGTGAGGGTGTGTGGTAGAGCAGAATGCCACTATGCCTGATTATGCACTGGTGTGATGTCCTATGACAGTGCAGGGGGTGAACAGGTGAGCCAGCATTCTGATCACTCAGATGTTAATTGATTCCCCTTCAGAAAGCTGATGGGGGTAATTAGACAATCAGGCTGGATGGATGAATGGAATAAGGGGCTAATGAGCCCATCAGCCAAGGCTGATAAAGAGGCAGGAAGGAAGTGCCAAGGAGGAAAGAGGACTAGGGCATGTTGAGCTTTCTAACACAGCAGCCTGAGGAGAGGGAGATCTTTGGAGGAGAGCTAAAAGGCATGGCGGTGCTGTGAATAGATTGTTGCAAGGGGACTGTTATGGATATGGTGGAGGGAACTTAAAATAAAAGGGTTTGGTGAAGGCACAACCTCTGGCGTCCATGAAGTTTCTGCTGGGAAGAAGGTGAGAGTGAACCCACCCCCAGTGAGAGGTCCCTAAAGTGAGGGAAGTTAGAGTATGTCTTCTGCTTGTATGAGTGGCCAAGAATCAAGGCTGGGTGGCCAAGAAACAACTGACTCCCTGTGGCAGCTACTCTCCACTACCTCCAAGCACAGTGTGGATGCAGTGCAGAATCAGGGCCCATGTGAATGAAAAAGAATGGTGGCAGTGCGACCTCAGCTAATGAGAAGCAGGAGGAGATGCCAGCTGCAAGACATCCATCTGCACAGACCTTGTATAGACTGCCAAAGAGATTACTCACACTGTATCCAGGTGTAAGGGTCTGCAGGGGGCTTTGAAGGGCTTTGTGGCCCTTTGGAGGACTGGGGCCATAGTCAGTACATGTCAGAGTCCAGGATCAATTTATCTTCATTCCCTGTTATTATTTGCCCACCTTCAGTGTGAACAATGTTTTGAAAGCTAAAGGCCAACAACATTTTCTGTTTCGGCACATGGTGCCTGGTGTTAAGCAAGTGACACTGCTTGAAATGCAGATCATGAAAAGCAAGTTCACAGCAAACCATCCCTTCTTGTAAAGCCGAGTTCATGTTGCTATTTAAAATTGTTTCTTACAAGCCATTCATTAAATTTATGGCTGTACCTGACCTTCCATTACCATTACAATATTGTTTCTAGAGCCTTCTCAAAAAAAAGCTGTTTCACTATTTTTATGAAGCTGTGTGTAGAAAAGTACATGAGTGAGGGGGACCATGTAGACATCATCCTTTAGATATGGACCAGTGGTTAAAAGGCTCACTACTGAGCATTTCAGAGGGTAGTTTGTAACGAAAAGCCCCTTCATTGTGACTTCATAAGTACTGTCTCTCTTTCAATATAAATCTACAATTCTAGTTATACCATCCCTCCAAGATATCCAGTTAGGGCCTGATCCTTTTCCTATTAATGTCAATTGAATTTTTGCCATGGACTTAAGGCTCAATTATATTTTCCACTGAAGGATGTGAATTCTCTCTTATATTGATGAACCTCTCTGTGATCCTACCTGTATATTCAATATTCTGTAGATTTTTAGTTGCAGATAGTCTCTGAATGTCTAACTACTGGACTATTTAATTTTTAATATTCTCAGCTGTACAAAGTAAATAACTTCTATAATTATGTGTACTGGTGACATTTTTTCCCTGTTACATCCCACCATGTACCTTTTAGCCCAGGGAACCACTAATGGCAAGTTTAGCTACTTTAAGTAAATTCCATAATTTCACTTTATAAAGGGCACCAAATTTTTGTAAATGTTTATTACAAAGTTTGTTTTGTGCCCTGTGGGTCTAAACCAAATCTCATTTACTAATGGAAATGTGTTACCCTGCTTACTGTACACCTGACCTTTCAATTGTACTGAGTAATTTCTGGAAACAATGCTAAAACCATTTCCTGCTATGGAAGGAGTGACACCGCAGCATTTCATGGGCATATTTTCTTGACAAAAGGTATTTGGAAAAGCTTGTCGGGGTCCAATTAAACTTTATTCATGCTGACAGTAACAACCTCATATATTAATATAGCTGTGTCTCCAGCACATGCCATGCTTGGACAGATTTATTACAAATGCTGGCTCCATCTCTTCCTCCAACAGTAAAACATACAAGAGAAAGAAGGCGTAAGATAAGACTTAAAGTATAGTATGTGTTTAAGTCAGTGTTTCTCAAACTGAGATCACCGCTTGTGTAGGGAAAGCCTCTGGTGGGCCGGGCTGGTTTGTTTACCTACCCCATCTGCAGATCCAGTCGATCGCAGCTCCCACTGGCTGAGGTTCACCTCTCCAGGCCAATGGGAGCTGCTGGAAGTGGTGGCCAGTAAGTCCCTCAGCCTGTGCCACTTCCAGCAGCCCCCATTGGCCTGCAGCAGCAAACCATGGCCAGTAGGAGCCACGATCAGCCGGACCTGCAGACGGGGCAGGTAAATAAACTGGCCCGGCCTGCCAAGGGCTTTCCCTACACAAGCGATGACCCCAGTTTGAGAAACACTGGCTTAAGTGATTTACTGAATAGGAATGGATTCAAGCACGTACTTAAATGCATTGTTGAATGGAAAAGGCCTATCACTCCATCTATAACACTTACCATTTTACTGAGTATTACTTATTTTGCTTATTTATAGGCATTTCCATGGTACTTACCATCAGTTTCTAGGCACTTCCCAAATATTAATTAATTATGCCTCATCGCACTAATATGAAGGTCAGAATTAATGCCCCCCTTAGGCAGAAAACAAACTGAGTGTTCTTTGGTAATATATACACTGTAATACCTTGGCCCAGTGAAGTTTAAGAATGGAATGTGAATTTCAAGTTTTCAGTGGTTTTAATTAGGGCAAATCATGCCTTCCCTGTACAGATGATTTAGAAGATGAGTGTGTGAAAGCAGCCCTTACAGCTGGCTAGAAAATTTGTGTGGAAACAATTTTAATAAAAAATATAAAATATTTTTGTAAACATTTTCATTTTAAATAATGGGGGAGGGTTGACACTACTTCTGCCCTGTTGCATCTAAATGTTCCATTGACTTCAGTGGAGCTGGGCTTACGCAGTACCTCAGTGACAGTCACATCACTTTTATTTAGGTGGCTAAAAATGGGTTTAGAAGCCTGTCTTTAGAAACCCCAGTTTGGAAATTTAGCCTAAGCCTACAAATTACGTTTTGTTTCTCCAACAGAGTTTGCATATTTCCCAAAGACAGGCATTTAAATGTAGTTATCCATATGCCTGAGAGAGAGAGAGAGAGAAAGAGAGAGATTGAGGATTTATATTATAAACCTCACAGGATTTGAAATAAAAAACCTTTAAATTCTAATGTTGAGTATGTTAAATATACATTTGCTAACATACATGGGAACTTAAAGATGGTGTTTTGGCCACCAGAGGGAGACTACGGTTTGCATTAATGTAATACAAATATAAATTGTTGCAAGGTGATTTTAAGACTTCAGCATATTGACTACAGATTTTAAGCCAAATGTTGTTCCTTTGCTCATGCTGACATCTAGATGTAGACAAAATTTCATAAAAATCTGACTTAATACTGAACTTTAGTGCTTGCTATTGTCTTGAGAATAACTTACAATCCCCATCATTTGGTCCTATATAAATAGCAACAGAAATACACTTTTTCTAATCACTACTTCACATCCATACCAAGACTCTCAATTATTATGACTTTATTTGTATAGATGTTTAAATCTAACACAAAATTAAAACAAAACAAAAGTAAACTATTTCCTATTAATTAAAAATGTGGTAATTTAGTATTGTTCATATTTATTAACACAATCAAACTATACCTTGATCCACATTTCTATGACATGCTTGTCAAAAAGGAGGTGCTGTGTAGGCCGGAAAGGGGTTTCCGCTGTGTTCATAGCAACCTAGCTGCATTCCTTTACACTGCCTACTCTTTTTCTCTCTCCACATGATCCCTGTAATCCTCTTATTGAAAGAAGAGAGTAATGAGGCCTAATGGTAAAATATCAACATTTCCTGTAACTTAATAAAATGGAAATCTGTCTAAAATATATTAATAGAATTGTTAGTTAGGACATTGCTACCAGTATTGATTTAAAGGAATAAAAAGCTAAATCTAGTATTCAGAAATATGTCAATATATTCCTTAGTGCATTCTGTCAAGTTAAAAAACTGATAATCAATATATTTAATTAAAAGTATGGGAAGAAATGTCTCCTTCAGTGCACAAACTGAAAGCAGGATTAAAGCGGTGGGTAGGGTTTTCTAACCTCTCTCCAAGACACGTGGTGCACTGCTCTGTTCACAGGCTACTCAGATTCACAGTAGTGAAAAAAGAGAAACAAACACTAAACAACTTCATAACTTTTCTTTGTTCACTCACTTTTTAGTTAATTTATCCCAGGGATTAATGGCATTATCATCCAGGTTGTGTAACGAGAAGGGGTGGAGGCCAGGAAACAAACCACCAGGTGCAGGCGTGTGAAGGACAAACAAAATCCTATGTGGCTGCCATAAACAAAGAACATCAGATCTCATGGTAATAGAATATACAGCGTCTGTGGTAATGTTACATAATTGTTGTACATAGATTACCTTACACTGTAAATTGGAACAAGGGAAACTAAAAGAAAATTATTGCTGCTTGAGTTTCTTGTGTTCTTTGCTTGTTCGCATGTGAACAATCTGTTCCAAGATTGCCAATTCTAGGAGTAAAAAATTTGAGTCACAGCCCCAAAAGTAAACATTGGCTTAAATATCAAGTGATATTTTTACTGTTTGGGAGTTTTTTCTGGCTCCTGATTTTTTTTTAACTTTATTTTTTACCCTGAAACTCTGTGTGACCATTTCAATCTGAAACAGCACTATCATACAGCCCTCTCCTCATAGCAGATTGAAGAGAGATCCCCTCTAGCCCTCTATCAACTTCTGAGATGGGGAAAGTTATAATTCTCTGCCTCTCCATTCCTTTTTTCTATCACTATCTTGCTCCCTCCATATCGTCCCAGCCCATCCAGTCACAATCTCTTGCCCACACCTTCTCTTCCTTGTCCCCTCAGTCTTTTGCCTCCGTCTACCGTCTTGTCCTGTCCTACCCCCATTTCACTCTCTGATTTCCCAGTTTCTTATCTGTCTGTCTAGTGGTTTTATACTGCTGCCCATAGCCATAGTATCTGAGTGTCTTTCACATAAAATCAGTAGCAATAATGAAGTCCCTAGTGGATTTTGTGGATTCTTGGGACTTCTTCCTTTTGAGGGGAAGAACTCTGCTTGGGGCAAGGTTTTTTGTCTTTGATTTCTTAGACTTGGGATTTATTGGCTAGAAGGTGCTGTCAGTGTTGTGTGATAGAAAGAGGAAGAGGAAGGTTTTGCAGCATTTCCTAAAGACAGGCAGACTCTGGATTCACCTGATCTCCTCTAGAAATTTGTTTTACAGACAGATCCCTTGACTGAGAATCCTTTGTCCCCAGCTCTCACGTACTTTGTCTGGAGTTTTGTGATCTCTGCCTTAGAGAAGCACAGGTGTCACAGTGGTTCACAGAGACAAATTCAGTCTTTAATGTAGCTGTGGCTTGAACCATCCATTGCGTTGAAAATAATGACCATAGCCTTAAACTGGTATCATAAGCTGAATGGGAGCCTATGATGGGGTAGACTTGACCCAGAGGCCCCCTGTTGGAGGCCTCAAGATCCTGGCACACCCATTCCAGGAAAAGAGCAGTAGAGAAGTCTTCCAAGCAGTCTAGAGTGGCTTCAGGGAAGCAGCCAATCAGAGAGGCTGCAGGGAGCAGCCAATCAGGGCTCGGGGAGCCATATAAAGGGAGCTGCAGTGCTAGAGTCAAGTAGTTGCTGCTTGGAGCTTGAGGAGTGAAGCTGGTGCTTATAGCAGACTGATAACAGCACCATGGACAGCTCAGTGCTGGCAGGGACTTAGGGAGCAAGAAAGAGCTCCCGGCTGGCTGCTGGGTCTGAACACAGAGGAATCGTGGGGTAAGGATGAAACATTGGTGAAGGATGGGGAAATGGCTGGGTAACTGAAAGTACTTTGGGTAAAGGAACAGAGTGGAACGTGGGCTGGGACCCAGAGTAGTGGGTGGGCCTGGGTCCCCCTCATAAGCCACTGGGGAAGTGGCCTACAACTGGACAGTCAGAAACCTCCAGAAAGGGGATCTGAACTGTTAAGAGGCCCCACTAGAGACCTAGGGCCAGAACAGAGTGGGAAAAGTGTTGGAGTTGTGTTCCATACAGACTGCACATGACTTGGATGGAGGGCTGTCACTAGAAACTCCCAGAGAAACAGCCAGAATGGGTCACCACAGACTGAAAGAGGTAGAGACACATACCTGAACAAGGGGGTGCTTGCAATAGGTGGGTGGGCGGGCATCCCATTATAGAGCCAGTGGAGGGACTTGATCAAAGGCCTGATGTGCTCATGGCTGCCTGAGCAATAGAAAAGATAGGCAGACATTCTGCACCAGCTGAATCATGTGCATTGTCTTCATATTCAGCTTCAGATGCAGTAAATTACAGTAATCCAGCCTGGAGGTGACTAATACTAGGATTACTATGGCCAGGGCCTCATCTGGGGGACGAGATAGGCATTTTTAGAAACTGGTGCTACCTGGTCACCCAGACTTATTAAAGAGTTAAACAGGACCCCAAGACTTCACCCCACTCTAATGAATGGGGACTCTATTTCTTCAATGGAAAGTAGAGACAATGTCCTGGCTTTTTCTTCAAAGCATTTCCTCTTTCCAGACAGCATCACTTTAGTCTTTTGTAGGTTCAGCTTGAGCCAGCTGCTCTTAACCCAAGAACTAATTTCCTGTAGGCATTGTGACATTTTTAGATGCAGCAATGGTTGCATCAGTTGAGAATGAGATATAAAGGGGAGTGTCATGGGCACACTGCTGGCAGCTAATCCCATCCTATCTCACTGTCTCTCCTAGTGGTCTCAATGTAGATTTTGAAGAGACGGGGATAGCGTGAATCCCTGTGAGACCCTGCAGGCTAGGGTTTTCAGAGGGAGGAACCTGTTGCTCATCACCACTCTATATTCTGATAGAGAGGAACAATTAGAACCACTGTAGTGCTGGACTATCTAGTGGAGATATCTCATGTAGGCAGGTTAGTAGTACCTTGTGGTCCACCATGTCAAAGGCTGCAGAAAGGTCCAATACTACAATTGTGGTGATCTTACCTCTGTCCATGGCCACAAGAAGATTGTCCTTTAGTACCACAAGAGCCACCTCTGTGCTGTGCCTTGGACTGAATACTGATCGTGAGGTACTCCTGTCCCCATTCCATGTTTCTCCCACATTTTCCTTTCCCTGCTCATTCACCCTCTTAAGCCATTTATATTCACTTGTCCCCTTCTTTCTGCCTCCACCAGTGTCTCTCCTTGACCTCTCTCTCATTTTCCTATCTGCACAGTCTCCTATATGCCACATGTGATCAGTAGGCCAGTTATCTTAGCCAAGGATAGATTGGGGGAACTCTTACTTCCACCTGCTAAGGATCAAGGAAATGGCATGCATTTTGGCAGAGGGCAGCCTGTATCTTCCATCATATTGAAAACAATGAGAGATGATAGCCATTTTACTAATAGCAAAAAACATGACAGACCCATCTTTCTCTTGAAATCATGAGTAACTTAAATGCCTAATCATGACTTGTGAAAACTGACAACTCAACAATGTATTTGAACTGTGGGATGAAACACAAACAAATGAACTCCTAGCACTTTGTCAGGCCACAGTAAAAATTCTCCATTCCCTTTTCCCTTTTTTTTTTTTAAAAGACCAGAAGGGACTGTTAAGAGTGTGTAGTCTGACCTCTTGCATAACACAGAACCAGTAATTTCTGCATCCCACCCATAACTTCTGTTTAAGGTATCACATTTTAGTTGTTTTTCATTTCTTAATGGTACAAATGTCCAGGGTATTTCAGAAGTCAGCCATTGGACTCTCTTCCTTCATGTACCTGTCCCTTAGATGCCTTTTTTATAAGGGCATCAGTGTCAACTTGGGCAGAGTTTTTGCATCATCATTTTAAGACTGTTTGCCTCTGTACTCTGGATTACAACTTCAATTATCTAAACAATATTGGTGTCCTTGATCAAGATTTATCAGGTAGGAGGGATGAAAAGCCAGTGAATGCTGCTGTATATGTAGGGAGGAGGAGCTCAGAATTTGAGACCAGAAGGGACCATCATGATCACCTAGTCTGACCTCCTGCATGTTGCAGGCCATGGAACCTCACCTGACCCAACTCCTGTAGTAGGCTCATAACCTCTGGTTGAGTTACTGAAGTCCTCAGATTTTGATTTAAAGACTTCAAGTTACAGAGAATCCACCACTTATTCTACTTCAAACCAGTAAGTGACCCATGCTGCATCGCAAACTGGAAAAACTCCAGGTCTCTTCCAATCTGACCTGCGGGAAAATTCCTTCCCGATACCAAAAATGGCATCAAGAGGTATTGACATCTTTCTGGCACTTATTTACCTGGCCCATCTGCAAGTCAAGGAAGTGGCAGAATTGGCCACTGTACAGCAGTATCATGCATTCTCTAATATGGTGGAGAAAAACCACTTAAGTTAGACTAGGCATTTCTTCTCCATATGGTGAAAACTCACATGAAGCAGGTTTCAGGAGCAATGGTAGGAGGAAACTGTTATCATTACTCCTTAAGATCAGTGGTGGCTCTGAAAGTTTCCTCTATTTAGATAACTTCTTTGTGGAAAAATCAGCAGCTCAGCTGTGTGGGGCAATAATGGACTTAAAATAATTGGAAGTAATCTTTTTAAATCCCCAATTCAGCCTGTTGAATGAACATTTGACAATCTAATGGAAATGTTCTCATGATGTTACTGAAAACAATTCATTGTTTAAACTTTTAAATATACCTTTGGAATAAAATATTGCACATCATGCTAATGACTGGCAATCAGAAAGTGAAATTGACTAGAAACAGGCTTTAAACAAAAATTAGTGACCATGGAATCAGTTCTCCTTGTCCAAACCGAATAAGATGAGAAACAAGTAGTTTACAGTAAGTGGTGAAAACTAAACAAGGTGGGCTTTTTGTAATTCACTCAATATTAGCTCATATGCTAATGGTAACACAGACTTATTTCCCTTTAAGCTACTATATGTACAGATTAGGTTAAATATTGGGGAGAAATGTTCTCATTCTGAGACTGTTTAAACTATATGGTACAAACAAATTACCCTCTCTGGAGCTATTTTTCTTTTAATAATCTCAGGTGTTAATAGTGCCATAGGTAAGTAAACATTTTTTACAATAGGATTTAAAAAAATCCCTCCAGATATTAAAAAGGAGCATACATTGCAAGGCAGAGAAACTCTCTAGCCATTACCTGTTGCTATGCCACCTCTTTCTCTTATTCCTGCATCTGCAGGAGACTTTTTAAGCTCTGCCCAATTTCCTACATTATTTCTTTGTTGACAGAACCTATATTAAAGAAGGTGTGGCTAGGATTAGAAATAGAACAGCCCCCAGAAAGCATATGCTCTTCATCCTGGAACTGCAACATCAGGGACCAGAAGCATCCAAGTGTGTGTAACTCTCCATCTTCAAGTTTCTCACACAGTTTTGTGGTTTCAAGCCCTGCACCTTCCAGAAAACCCCTCTTCAGTCTGTTTTGTGAGTATTGGATTGTAGCAGGTATGCTATTTCTAATCATGCTGTTCTGTGGGAGAACTGTGACAAGCAGGAACGATGAGCCAGTTTTAACTTCAGTTATCTCAGAATTTTCCAGATATGTTTTCAGTGCTTTTTGAGCAATGGTAAAGGTGACTGAGATGATACAGAGCTGTAAAATGGAACAGTATTCCAAAAGATAAAAGTCCAGAAATGGAAGAATTAAAGGGTCAATGTGGTCTAGTTTTCAGTAGGAGCACTGACATAGCATTTAACAAGTTATGTAGTTTGTAATTTGCCTGTGCATGTCATTAATTTACATTAAGTAATGTATGCAATGGCTAAAATGTTCAAATATGGGTGCCTAAGTCAATGGCATGATTTTCAAAGAAGTCAGTGGGTGCTGCAAGGTGCATAGCACCTGTGAAAATTAGGGTACAGTTTGTGGTGCCTAAATGTGGATTTAGATACATCTAATTTTAAGCAACTTAGTCAGAATTGTGGACACTTTTACCATACTAAGTGCACTGAGTCCCTGGCTGAGATTAGATTAGTAAATGCATATACTACTTTAGAGCAGACCTGTTTATTGGTAACCTGTTTCTTCTCCATGCAGTACACAGTGCCCCTGGATAAGATGAAAGATCTAAGCCTAGAGGGCTCCATGACACGCTGTGAAACAGATGAAGTGGGTGGAGTTCTCCTTCCAAAAAGAGTGTGTGACAGGTGGGATCAAATTTGGAACTTCAGAGCCAAACCTGATGATCTGCTCATCGCAACCTATGCAAAAGCAGGTGTGTCCACAGAGGAGAGTGGAAATGGGTTGAGAGAATTATCTGCCTGCACTGAAACTCGTGCTTTGCAATACTTTTATCCAAGACTTGTGATTTGAAATGTATGTAATCACTAGCATAGGCCTTTCATCAGAGCTCCAGTGACTTCTAGCTTCCTTGTCAGGGGAAAAAAAACCAACCACTTACAAAATGCAAATAGTTAGTCTAGTCTAATATCATGATTAAATCTTTAGTTCAGTTTGTGTAAATGTATAGCAGTGACACACAATTTGTATGTATTTGATTTTTAACTAGGGTTTGCTTCCCTTTACAATGAAGCAAAGGGAATTGGTTGAACTATTATGAATTTAGGGCTTGTGAGTTTTGTGGGGGAGGGTTTTTGTTTTGTTAGTGACTCAGGTATGAACAATTCCTGAATTCTGCAAGTTTTAGTTAGGGCTGGTCTATGCTGAAAACTTACATTGGCATAGCTATGTCTCTCAGGGGTGTTCAAAAACCATACCCTTCAGAGATTTAGCTCTGCCATCCTAACCCCTGGTGTTGACAGCACTAGATCAAAAAGAATTCTTCCTTTGTCCTAGCTACTGCCTCTTGGGGAGGTGGATTAACTACAGTGATGGAAGAACCCTTTGTCACTGTAGTGTCTACACTGAAGTGCTACAGCAGCACATATTTAGGGCTACACTAATATCTTAAGTGTAAATGTAGGGATATTAAAGAAGGTACTAACAGTGATTCCCCCAAGTCACAGTGACCCCCCCCGTTCACCAAGTACAAAAATCTTATGTTAACTTGTAAACTCCTGTCTGCAGAAAACACTGATTGTGTCTGTCCTGTGAAAGACACTCTATTACTATGTAAAACTTACAAACAAGTTAATTGACTTTGTTCTTGAAGTAAACACTATGCTAGCCTTAAGCTCTAATTGATACAATGTAAACAGACTCCCACCCTCTGTGATTACAGGGCCAGGAATCTCATAGGAATTAACGCACACACTAAAAGTGGTGGAGAGAATAAATTAAAATATGGCTAAGATATGGAATGTATGTTGAATGTTTGATGTATGTGAATGGTTAGGGAGGTGCCAGCCTGGAAAGGATCCATCAGCCAAAGAATGTGTCAAGTGGACCACCAGACAACCCCCAGAGGGTAAACTGGGATCCACCATAAACACCTGGAAGGAATGTGCCACTTTAGACAGTGTGGAGCCACCAGGACTGTGCCATCTGCTAATTGAGCCAACAACAGCAGGATGAAACAGTTCCCATAGACTAACATAGGAATTAATTCCTCTAAAAATGGACTCTAAAAACTGGATTTTGAGTCACTGGTTCTGCTGCCGACCTCCAAGAGCATCAGGTGCATCTGACACAGACTTGGCTCCATCCTCATGACCAAGATACCTGGCCAGTAACTTGGCATGAGCAACTTCTGGGCTGGTAACTATAACACCTATACAGAACCTGAATGAATGTGTGTGTGTGTGTGTGTAAGGAATAAGTAGTAAAAGCAAACAACATTGTTTTATCTTTTGCTTATATTTAAAAGTGGCATCTTTGCCTTATCCCTCTAAGATCCTGCTGGCTTTTATTATATTGGTATAACATAAACATAGCCCTAATTATTATTTGCCAAGAGGTTTGGATGAATCTTCAGCCTACAGGTTGTTCAGTCTGTCTTCACTAGCTAGTGTTACTGAAATATTGGGTCTGCCTAGCTGAGAGCCAATAACAGCCTGACAGAGATAAGGAAAAGATGCTTTATTCTGCAGAAGAAAGGAGAGCCTTGGTACAAAGACTCTGCCTTACACAAATTTCACAAACTTTTTATACATATTTAGACAAAGACCCTTGCATGTTAACACTTGATTGGTAAGTGTCAAACTTTGGGCTTTTGTTATTTGTTCAGTGAAAACTGGTTTGAAGCAAGTTTTCTCTGCTTTGAGGCAGAAGAGAAAAAACACTTTAAAAATTTGGGTACTGTGTATGTGAGGCTTCTGCTTCCCCCTACTGGCTGCTTGTAAGCTATTAAGGGGGGGCTACCTTAACTTAATCTAACCTGAAGAGACAGTTACTGGGTTTCTTTACGGACAGGAGAGCCTCTGGCTACGGTATTACACAGACATATTGCATTACTACCCAAACAATACATAGGAAGAAAATAACTTAACAATTATACAGAAGAGACCAGTAAACCATGATTCAAGGTCTGGGAGAGGGTTTTTAAATTTAAAGGTGTGAGTGAGAGACAGCATGGAAAATAGCAGCATTTTTAATAGCCTGTAAGCTTTTTTAATTAAGCTAGAGTGATTAACATAACAGCATTTTTTATGTGAGCACAAGCCCCCCCCTAATTTAGCACTTATGGCATTTAGCACACTTATTTTGCATAGCCACTTCTACTAAATTTTTTGTTGCAACTTTTGAAAAGCATTTATTGATGCATTAGCTGTTTTTTAAGCTTTGCAGAAATGTTTACAATTGCGTTTTTTAGTTTAGCTACCCCCATCCTAGGAATGAGCGCACAAACAAAGGAATGGAATTGTTTGCCTGACAACTAAGGGATTTTTGGCCCGCTTGGTTTTAGTCCTTATGTAAAAAGCTTGTGAGAATAGCTTCCTAGGTTGAGGATTTGACTAGAATTTAACGTGTTCCTAATCTGGACATTAGGCAACACTTGGGCCACACCACACTGACTTTGCCAGCCAGGAGGGAAAGCCTTGTAGGTGCTATGGCCACAGATAAAATACAAGCCGGGGGGTTTTAAATAGAAGGTAAGGGTATTACCCGCGACTCAGTGGCGCTGGTTCACTGACACGTTTTACTGCTTGGGGGTACCTTTTATGCAGTTCTGGCACCTTTAATGGGAAATATTTAAGCATTTTAGGGCATGGGTAGCATTTAGGATGCTCCCACAATATATAATAGCAAACAAATTAGCTGTAAAACTTGCAAGCGATCCCATGGGCTGTGGGCATTCACCCATTTTTTTTTTAAGAGATGGGTGAGGCAACACAATGCCAGAGTAAATAGTTATATAAAACGTGTGCTATTTATGGGGCCCAGCAGGAGGAATGAGGGGAACCATTTCCTTTGATAAAGAATGCCTGTTGATTTTACAGCAAAAGCGTCATGTAGGAGGCAAGGGGACATTTGGGTGTTTTTCAAGACATTTAAAGGGGAAAAGTTCCAGTTCTGACACTAAACTGAAGGGTTTGGTTACAGGCTTTAAGGGGAAGGTAGCCTACCTTTTTCCCAATTCCTTTAGCATTTTTTTAAACAAAGGGGCAGGTTATACTCAATTTTAAGGATATTAAAAAGAGGGACCCCCTTAGCCACCCAGTAATGCCAAACTTTAGACATCTTTTTGTATTATACTGGTATTTTTTACCTATGCCCATTTAGTTTTTTGTACTACCTGCAAGGAGAGTACTTCAGAGAGATTTGCAGGAACAGCCCACAACCCTATATTTTTTTAGAACGAGTTTGGTGGCACAGCCAGCAATCAGACAGGTGTTTGAATGTGGCCAGTCGCTGTAAGGATTTAACCACTAGGTGGGGATTGGCATGTACAAAGGGCAAACTAAAAGCAAATAACCATTGTACTACCACCCAGAAATTTATAGTCAGAGTTTCAGGATTTATTTTGTTGGAACAGGAGCTTTAGTTCCTTGAGAGGCTTAGTCTGCCAGGTATCATCTGCTTCAGGCTCTTCTGGGTTGCGGTGGGAAGAGCTGGTGGGGCTCCCTCAATGTCCAAAGTCGTCTGCTTCTGGCCCCAGCCTAGGGGCTAGCTTGACTCAGGTGTGATGAGTTGAAGTGTTTTGCTTTTGCACTTGAACTACAGTGTGAGAAGTAAGGAGGACTTGGAAAGGGCCCGTCCACCGGGGTTGGAGAGGCTTGTGTTTTTATTTTTTTATATAGGCCCAGTTTTCTGGAACGATTTGATGAGCTGGGACATTAGCGGGTAGGGACTGAAATTGAGCTGCATACCTGTGGAGAGAGGTGAGAGTAATTTGGAGGGAAACAACATATTTGGTTGGGCTTTTTTAAGTGCCTAAATTAGTTACAGGTCCTGACTTAGCAAATCTGGTGTATGGCCTGCCAAATAAGTTCAAAGGGTGAGAGACTGAGCCGGCCTCTGGGGGCAGTTCAAACTGCCAGAAGGGCCAGAGGCAGGGCTTGAAGCCATTTTAACCCAGTCTGAGCACACAGTTTAGAGAGTTTAAGTTTTGAAGTCTGATTTATTTTTTTTCACTTGTCCCGAAGATGGTGGTTCTTAAGGGATGTGTAAAAACCAGGTAACACGCAGGACCTTTGCAAGGGCCTGAATAACCTGGGCAGTGAAATGAGTTCCTTGGTCAGAGTTAATAGACCTAGGAGGGCCAAACCTAGGAAAGATATGGTTTAATAGGGTCTTCCCCACCTTTAAGGCAGTTGCTTGTTTAGTCAGGAATGCTTTGATTCAACCAGTTAGTTGGCACACGATTACAAGAAGATATTTGTAGCCTTGGCACTTAGGCATTTCCAAATATTTAATTTGGAGTTGTTCAAAGGGCATGTATGCCCATAACCTGGCTCCGGGGGGGCCTTTAGGTTCCCCCCATGGGTTGAATTTTGCACAGATATTATAGGTAGCAAGGACTCTGGTATGCCCCTGGAGTGTTCCAGGAAGCTGAAGTCTATTTACAGTAGCTGCTGTAGCTTCTGCTTCACCATGTGTTTCCTGGTGTAGTTTAAGTAGGGCAGGCCGCAAAGCAGCTCAGGGCAATGCTCTTTTTTTTTTTTTTTTTTTTTTTTTAATCTGGTAGTTGCCACTCCCCCTTGGCGTCTCAGTGGTCCCTATACTTTTCCAATGATTGATTTTTAATGGCTTAGGGGTAAAAGGGACCAGGGCTGGAGTTGGTGGAAGAGGACGTGAGTGCCATCTGGTGTGCAACATAGGGCTGTAGGGAAGCAGCTTTTGAAGCTGAATTGGCCAGTCAGTTGCCACAGACGGTGGGATTATTCCCTTTTCTGATGGGCCCGTACATGGATGATAGCAACCTGAGATGGCAGATGAATGGCTTCCAATAGTTTTAGAATTAAGGGCCCATGTGTAACCTTAATGCCACTGAAGGAGATAGGCCAACTGTGGGCAGAATGTGGGTTTGTGGCGTGACAAACACCAAAAGCATATTTCAAGTCAGTGTATATGTTCACCGACTGACTTGCTGCCTGCTCACATGCTCAGGTGAAGGCTATCAATTCTGCTGCCTGGGCTGAGGTGGAGGGTCCCAAGAGAGCAGACTGTAATACATTAAACTGAGTAGTTACTGCAAATCCAGATACTCATTGGCCTTTCACGACTTGTGCAGAGCCATCTGTGTACAGCTCCAAGTCAGCATTTGGAATGGGCACATTTGAGAGATCTGGACAAGGTTTTTGATGTTGTATTTTCTGAAGGCAATTATGTGAGGGCTTCTGTTGCCTTTCACAGACAACGAACATGGTAGCAGGGTTTCAAGGTATGGCACTGTTTAATTTTTAAGTTTTGGTTTTAGATAACAAACTTTTAAGTGTTAGTCTGGTTAATTGCTGAGTGCCTTTTTGAACCAACAGCTGTTGGGCTGCATGTGAGGTCCGTAGGGCCATCTGATGGCCCAAGGTAATTTGTTTTGCTTGGGGTACCAGGAGACCAGCAGTGACCATTGCTCGGAGGCAGCCAGGAAAGCCTTGTGCTACAGCATCTAATTTTTGAGAATAATAAACTACAGGTGGTTTTTTAGGCCCAAAAATCTGCAGTAGTAAAAGGGACATGAACATAACTGTTTACAACATTCCCATCCATTGTGCCTGGATATTAACTCTTTTTTCCATAGACTGCTCCCTGTCTTGTACGAGATAGACTAAGGACGGTGGTCAGAGAAGTGTACCCACTACCCATCGCTCCACTAGTTAGCTTACTGGCCTGAATTGTGGCTTCCTCAATTTTCAGTGGCAGGGCCGCTGTCTCAGACCCTGTAGAGGAGAGAACCAGGTCCACCACAGCCGGTGGTATTACTGCCGGGGTTGGCCGCAGTCTAAGACAATACGTGGGGGGGGTTATCCTCCCAACAATCGGCTTTGTGAGGGGCAGAAGCTTCCAGGAATAGAGGGGGCTGGATTTGTACCTTTTTTCAAGCGACATTGAGCCTCATCATCCCACAAAAACAAATAGTCCATTTGACCTGGTGCCTGATTCTCCAATATCAGGTGCAAAGGGGTTAAATGAGTCAAATATCAAAGGAGCCAAACTCGGGCCATGCAGTTCCCAGGGCTGGCCAATCCTGGGTGCAAAGTTGTAAAAAGCACTTCCTTGACATCCCTTTTTGAACTCCAGGCAGGGGCCATTTACTTAACATATAATTTAAAGGGCATCTTTAGAGGGTTTACCCAGAGACCCACCGATTTGTCTTCTGACACTTAAACAGAGAATTACACAGAGAGCAGAGGGAATTACGCTCTAAACCAGGATTTTCTACCTTTATTACACTGACTGCTACAGGGGACAGGACATAAGGATCTTAATTCGACCTCAGAGCTTTATCACACACTATGGCTTCCACCCTGAGGAATTACGAACGAGAGGTTCAGTTCTGCCCACATACCTAACACCGAAATGTACAGAGCAGAAAAACAACAGTAACCAGTTAAACAGAACAGAACCAAATAGCAAACCAGAACCAGATAGCGTTTCCTTATCCTATTCGGGCTCACCTTATCGGAGCACGAACCCCAGGGGCTGTGGTGAAGTGAGGAAGAGTGGCTAAACACCCCAGTGGCGCCGCTCCTAGTTCGTTGCAGCCATCTGGAGTCCGATGTCAGAGCTAGGAGAGTCCCATCTGGGGTCACCAGAAACAGTTACCGAAATATCGGGTCTGCCTAGCTGAGAGCCAATAACAGCCTGACAGGGATAAGGAAAAGGTGCTTTATTGTGCAGAACAAAGGAGAGCCTTGCACCTTGAAACAAAGACTCTGCCTTACACAAATTTCACAAACTTTTTATACATATTTAGACAAAGACCCTTGCATGTTAACACTTGATTGGTAGGTGTCAAACTTTGGGCTTTTGTTATTTGTTTAGTAAAAACTGGTTTGAAGCAAGTTCTCTGCTTTGAGGCAGAGAAAAAAAGTTTAAAAGTTCAGGGTACTGTGTATGTGAGGCTTCTGCTTCCCCCTACTGGCTGCTTGTAAGCTATTAAGGGGGGCTACCTTAACTTTTACACTAGTATTTATTTTTTGTGTCCTGCGATTGGCCACTTACATCATATGGTAGATTATTTACACCTTTCAAATAAGGGAATAATGAACAACAAACTTCAGGTACTAATTTTGGATGAACAAAAATATGTAAAGCTTTAGGATTAAAGAACATTCTTGAATGCCTGGTGGTCATCCAAATACTCAAATAACTAGAGGTGGTAAAAAGGTTTAACAGAAAATATGGCTGCTGAGAAATTTTCTATGGGAAAATTTCTATTTTGTTTCAATTTTCCGTAAGGAAAATTGAAACAAAATATTGTGTGAGATCATCCTAAATAAAAGCATTTCAGTTTGTTGCATGGAATTGAAATATTTAATTTTGGATCAGTGCAACACTAAATGGCATCTGTCTGAGCTGCTGTAGTGCATTAGGGGACTTGTAGTTCAATTTCCCATGCCCCCATTCTCTCCTATAGGCTGGACTCCTTGGCTAGATTATAATGCATTACAGGTTCTCCCCTGGATGAACCATCACAGTGCATCATGGGATCTGTAGTCAAGTCACAGAGCTCAGCCCATGGGGGAGAATCAGTGTTTGAAGCACCCAAACTATAACTCTTAGGAGGCACCCTACAACTCAGCCAGATTCAGAAGGTCAAACCAACTCAAAACAAAATATTTCTGAATTGAAACATTGAATATTTTTGTTTCAAATTAAAAATTCAGAATTTTTCATTTATTGAAACCTTTGATTTGTTCACTTTGTCTTAGTTCAGGATGAAAAAACTGCAAATATTGGAATTTCCCACAAGATGGAAATTGTGATGTTAACTCAGCTCTACAAATAAACAATCCCACAATTCATAGCCAATTGAGCTCAATGCTTTTATTCATTAATTTCTACTACACACAAGAACACAGTCCTGAATGCAAGCCTAGAGGCTTTTCCTCAGGAGGTACTAAAAGTTTCAACTTCCCTTCCTACCATTACATTTTGTCTCTGATTCACCTTCTAACCCTCATGCCTATCATCATCTTGTAGCAATGGCCTTGTGACTTCCCCAGTCTTCCTTGATTGTGGTCACCATCCAGCTAGTGTTTTTAACAAGCTTCCATTTCTCTTTTGGAAAAGTCTCTGCACTGCAGTGGGAAAATGGGTAAAATTCTAATTTTCAGGTACAACATGGATACAGGAGATTGTGGATATGATCCAACATGATGGAGACATTGAGAAATGCAAACGTGCCACCACTTACCTGCGACACCCTTTCATTGAGTGGGTTCTGCCTGGACCTTTCAGCTCTGATACAAATGGTAAATGTAACACAATGGTTCTCAAACTTTTTTGTACTCACACCCCTTATAAATTAAACACTTATCACCATTATAAATGCTGGATGCAAAGTGGGCTTTGCGGTGGAGGCTGACAGCTCATGACCTATGTAATAACCTCACAATCCCCTGAAAGATCTCAGCCCCCAGTTTGAGAACTTCTATAACACAAACAGGACTTGATTTTGTCCAAAATCAGGGCATCAAAATTTTGTTTTCTAAATAAAGGAAAATGTTATCCACTGAAAGAGTATCCATTGTAGATGACAGTTTTCCAAGAAAAACTATCCATTTGTCATGTTATCTGGAGAGATCTCTACACAGGTCATTGCTCATTTTCAGGTCTATGAGCAGGAGCTCTTCAATGAAGTCTGCCAGTGAGTGAGCCCTCAAGCCAACCTTCCCTAGCGCATATTCTGAGTGGATTAGCAGCTGTACTTCTCCTCACCTCCCCCACACCTGACTGTGTCAGGGCATAGAAGGACAAAAGGGGCACCTGTTTCTGGGGAAGAGAAGGAAGGATCAAGCGAGAGGAAGTGGCAGTGGGGGGAGACTATGACATTACTGTAGAAATTAATCTAAAGCCAGAAACCCCGGGAGGAGGAGAGTATAATGACAGGACAAATGGAAGAATTTTTGTTAACTATGCTACTCTGGAGGTATAGGATTGAAAATACTGTCATTAAGTTGGGACTGGAAGAAAATAGTAAAAGTAAATACTGTTTTCTTCCATTCTTCCACCATATTTATTCCAACATACTGATTTTACTCTTAAAGGGGACAGAGTGGTGAGACAGGAGAACATGCTTGCTTAGATGAGAGAAGTTTAAAACAAAAATTTCCTTGTTCCCTCTTGTCTCTCTGATTCACACATCTTGAATCATCATTTAAATAATAAAAAAAAAACAATCCTCACTGCCTCCCATTCCATGACAGATGGCCCAGTATTTTCACTTTGACAATCTGGTCATCCTATCTATGGCTCTCTTGACCTAGAAAGAAATTTTCTGCAAGTAAAATGAAAATTCACTGAGTGCTGTAATGGGAAAAGGTCCAGCCAAGTACATGCAATATTCAGCATTTCCATAGAGCAGGGCTGGCCAGCCTGTGGCTCCAGAGCCACATGCAACTCTTCAGAAGTTAATATGCGGCTCCTTTTTATAAGCACCAACTCTGGGGCTGGAGCTACAGGCGCCAACTTTCAAATGTGCTGGGAGGGTGCTCACTGATCAACCCCTGGCTCTGCAACAGGCTCTGCCCCCCCCCTGCACCCCTTTCAGCCCCTCTCCTGAATCTGCTGTACCCTCCCTCCACAAAGCCTCCTGCATGCTGCAAAACAGCTGATAGGGAGGGAGGAGGTGCTGATCAGCAGGGCTGCCAGTAGGCAGGAGGTGCTGGGAGTGGTGCTGATAAGAGGGCTGCTGATGTATTACTGTGGCTCTTTGGCAATGTACATTGGTGAATTCTGGCTCCTTCTCAGGCTTAGGCTGGCCACCCCTGCCCTAGAGGGATTCAGACAGTATCCCAAAAAAGCAAATATGTATACGAATCAACACTCACCATTCCTCAAGAATGCAGGCAAAGTCTCAAGGACACTGATGGTTGATACATGTTATACGATGTTTTCCATGGAGGGTTGCAATGAGGTAGAGTTGGATATGTATAAACTGATACAAACTGTCATTTCCCTGGAAAGTCTGAGTCAAAATCCCACACATGATGGTGACAAAGACATAGAAGAGTTTGCATAGAAGGACACTGGAGAGTTACTACAAAATATTTTGCAGGCCTGGAACTAGCTGAAGCGATGCCCTCCCCACGAACACTGAAAACTCATCTCCCTGTACAACTGGTGCCTCCATCCTTTTGGGAGCAAGAGTGTAAGGTAATGAGGGGAAGGTGGGGCTCAAGTCTACTTTATTTGGAAATGAACTGAAACTAAATAGGAGTGAGGCTGGTTTCCAGACTCCTCCTGAAATCTAGAGGCCCATCTTCCCTGTAATATTTAGCTTCTGTATGAAAGTGAAGGAATTTCATTCAGTCACAAATTGGTTTCAGAAAATGGCAGCTCCCAAGCAGAAAACTTGTATGGCTTTGGTGACCATCTTTTGAGAGAGAACACAGCAGGACACTCAGCACCCTCTGTACATGTCTACATCTATAATGTTAAATATACATATTATTTCACTTCTTTCTTTCTCTCACTTGCTTCCACACCCAATCCAGATAATCTATGTGGCAAGAAATGCCAAAGACAACCTGGTGTCCTACTACCATTTTCACAGAATGAATAAAAATATGCCTGAGCCAGGAACCTGGGAGGAGTTTTTGGAGAAATTCATGGCTGGACAAGGTGAATGGAACCAACTGTGCAACATCCTATTCCTTTTTTTTAATTCATGCTATTTATATTAAGCCTCCATCCATTGTTCTGAACCAACACTGATACTGTACTATAGGGAAATCTACTCCAAACATTTCAGCAGGAACTCCATTCCATCCTGGTGTCTTTTACCAGTACTCAAACACTTCCTTTCTCTATCCTCTCACTCCAGGGAACTCATCTATCTCTCTCTTTTTCTTCCTCCCACCCCCATTCTCCTCCGTGGTCCCTAAAACCCACAAATTCCTTGTTTTTAAAGCTTAATCTTTTTTTCCAAACATTTTGAGGTTAAAGACATATTGCTCAGCAGTCAGCTGGAGAGGAAGGATAGCCAAGTAGATAGGGTGATTGTCTGGGGCTCTGGAAAATGTTGTTTCCTATGCAATGTGAATCTACACCACACCAGCTTGTCAAAAGTAGTAACAACCCATGTAAATGTGACATTGCTACAGCACTCCAACAGTCCCAGATTACAGGCTAGTTTGCTACTAGCAGTGCCCACAACATATGGCACTGTTAACATATGGCAAGCTGGTGTGCTGTAGAGTGACACCTTAACTTGCTGTGCTGTAACGTGCTGTGTAGAGAAGTACTCAGTCTCTCTGTGCATCCATTCGTCTACACACACCCCTGCACATGCACACTGGGTTTCAGAGCCCAAGCAGGAATGTCTATATGGCTATTTTTAGAACTGTAATGTGAGCCTCACACCCTGAGTCTGTAGATCCAGACTCTGAGATTAGATGCTGCTGCTGGTTTGTGGTGGTGGTGGTTTGGTTTTTATGTATTTTGCAATGTAAAGGACCACCCCACCCCAGCTCCCCATCTATAAAATACTCCTATTTCTCTGGGGCATTGAGGATCATTAAAGATTAAATGCTCAGATATTTCACTTATAGGGGCTACATCTCGATAGATCAGACATTGCTACTTGCTGACTACTGGTTACTCTCTTGCTTTCAGTGCTTTGGGGTTGCTGGTATGATCATGTAAAAGGATGGTGGGATGCAAAAGAAAACCACTGTATTCTCTACCTCTTCTATGAAGACCTAAAGGAGGTGAGTGGGTGAGTCAGAGTTCATAGTGCTCTGTTGCCATTCAGGGTTCCAGCAGGTATGAGCTCCCCACAGCAATATTCTGTTAACACCAGTTGGGTCTTCAGCTGATCCACATCCCAATGATAGATGAGATTCCCACATTTAAAACTTCCTCACAGATTTTCCCTGTCTGATTTGTTTCCTCTTCCTGGGTCGGTTTCTTATCCAATTTCACTCCTTCCACAGGATCCAAAGCGTGAAATCCAAAAGGTGTTACAGTTCCTGGAGAAGGACTTGGAGAATGAAGTTCTTGATAAAATCATCCACCACACAACATTTGAGATAATGAAGGACAACCCCATGGCAAACTACACTTTTCAACCTCCTGCAGTAATGGACCACTCGATCTCACCATTCATGAGAAAAGGTGCTTGTAGCAGTGTGGACATTTACAGAGTGCCCTGCCCTTTTAATCCCCCTCTTGCAGGACCCTTAAGAATTACATACATGGATAAGAACTACATACACACTCACTCACTCTCTCTCTCTCTCTCACTCTGGGCTGGTTTAATAACAAACTTCTTAACAATCCTCAGGGTTCCAAAATAAAGTCCATTACCACACAACAGTCCATACTTCGCTCTGGTGTCTTATCTCAGTCAGAGCAATGCCATCCTAGTCTGTTATCACAGTCTATCCTCCCAGCTCTTTCTAGCTGGAGCTTAGCTCCCTGGCCTACAGGCCCACAAACTTCTAGGCCCAAATGCTGTCTGGGTTTCTCCACAGAAGCTTCCAGCTCCCTTAATCTCAAGGTCTTCCCTGCAGAAGCCCTTCATGCTCCCTACGGTGTCTCTCATTTTCCTAATCTTCCTCATTGATTGCAGCCTCCTTTTGCACTTTTTAGGACAGTCATCCTGATCTCTCCCAGCTATGGCTCATTCTATAGTACAATCTGAGCCAACCCCAGCCCTTAAGGGATGAGTTAACCTGTTACAGTGCTGCTGTTTTATATTTTTAGTATTCCCTCATCTTCCTTCCTGTTGTGTTTTGAATTAGCACTTCATTTGAACTGTTAATATCTTTTGAGTTAGTGATAATGGATTTCAGGACTTGAGATGAAGTAGAAGAATTCTTCCTAATAGTGACTGAATATCTCCTTGGTTTTCCTGTATTGTAGGGACTGTTGGAGATTGGAAGAACCATTTCACAATGGCACAGAATGAGAAATTTGATGACGATTATAGGAAGAAGATGTCTAGAACCTCTCTGACCTTCCGCATGGAGCTCTGAGAAGGGGTCATAGGGATTATTCTCTATAATCTACTAGCACTTTCCCTATAAAAACCTCACAAAATAACTGTGCATCTAAAATTACAATGCCCCAGTTTTCCACACCACTGATTTTACAGGGCTGAGCATCCCCTTTCTCTGTGTAAACCTAATTTTGAGACAAACTTCTTACTTAAACTAGAGTCAAGCAGTAATGTACTGTAGAGACTTTGCAGGAATCCCTCAAAATCCCACCCCCAAATTGAAGAGGTGGCTGGGGTGATTTCCCTGATGAAATTTATCCCTTCATCTCTAACTTTTATTCCTGGTGTTCATAAAATTCTTCTGAAGAGCAGGCCTGTAGGGTCTTGTTCATTTACTTTTTTTTTTACTTTTTGTAAAACTTTAGATGGTAATATCCAGTATTTTTAAAACCATTCCCAGCAGCAAGTAAAAACCCTGAGCTAGAAGGCACTATTGAAGTGCAACATGCTGTTATTGTTTGTATGTTTTCAATATGCTGGGAAAACTGTAATCCATCCACACACTCCATTAGTGCGGTAAGTAAGTACTATTAGCTACACTTTGCAGATGATGAAATGGTGTCATGCAAGAATTTGAAGTTACTTATTCCCCTTCTCCCTCCATACATACTGCATGCTATATAAGATCTAGCCCTAAATGACTTGCATGGGTGGCAGTTTGGTCTAACAAATTAGTCTATGGGACTATGAATCGGAAAGCTATACTCGTTCCACCTCTAGGACTGACCTGCCCTCCAGGCCTCAAACAAACCAGTTTGCCACTAAAGCTAGGCACCTAAATCCATACTTTGAAGACTTCAAAGAATGGATTTAGGTGCCTAGCTGAAGTCAGTCAGATACTGGGATGCCTCAGCACCTTTGAAAATCAGACTGCTTAGCTAGGTGCCAACTATAGAGTTAGACCTGGATCTTCAAAGGTATTTAGGCTCATAACTTCCACTAATTTTTTAACAGAAGCTAAAGGCCTGATACCTTTTGAGATGGGGGCCTGATGTGCTGAACTTTAGACATCCATGTTTGAAAATGTTGTCATTAAACATAACCTTTCTGAGCCTCAATTTCTTATTATTTCTTATGTACAAAATGGGGATATTGAAATGTACCCCTCAAAGTGGTTGTGAAGCATGATTTGTGTTGTAAAAGCACTTTGAGAGCCTTAAATGAAAGGTATTATGTAACTGCAAAGTAATATGAAGACCATATGGTAGGGAACAGATGGGAGTAGAACGCGAGAGCAATTTTATTCCCAATTCTCGCCTCACTTCACAAGACTACACTGCCTCTGGTACTTCTATGGGGTAGGGGGTGCAAAGCATACATTTGTGGGTGCAAAATGAATTGTGTGAGTGAACAAGAGAGCACATGGACACAAGGTGTACAGGTTTCACAAAGTCACTCACATCCTTTTCAAAGACTTGTCATTTGTGAGGAACCTCCTAAATTCTACCAGGGCATGAGAACACTCTGATGTTTCTATTTCAGAGGCAAATAATGCCAAAACTAGCACTTCAGCTTCTGCCTTATAGAGTCCTGTGGAGCAGATCTGATAAAGAACGTTAGAATTATATAAATATGAAGTTTCTAGGCCAAGCCATTTTTGAGAGATGACAAAAAGAATCTTCAGAACTTAATGTATGTCCACTTTGCAGCTGGGAGCGAGGCCTGCAGCCTACCTAGACAGACTCGCTCTAGTACACTAGAAGTAGCTGTGTGGACATTGCAGCACCAGAAAAGGCTCAAACTAGTCACAAAGCTTGAGCTCTGCGTGCTAGCCCAAGACTCTACTGGTGCTACACCATCCACACAGCTATTTTTAGCATGCTGGTGCAAGTCTATCTACCTGGGCTGGGAGGCTTGTTCCCAGCTGCAGTGTCGACATAGATGTAGGTACTTCTATGACCCCCATTACCATAGTATGTGAGCACCTCCCAGTCTTCAATGTATTTTCACAACAGCAGGGTGAGATAGGGCAGTACGATCCCCTCCGTTTTATGGGTGGAGGTCTGAGGCACGGAGACTTGTTTAAGTTACACAGTCTGTCCATGGCAGAGTAGGGAATTAAACTCCAGTCTCCCAAGTCCCAGACTAGTGCCCATATCACTGAACCATCCTTTGTCTCTGTAAACTCTATGTAAACTTAATTTGCACCAATTTTTTTCAGAGCATCACATCTCAGAAATAACAGGAGTACTTGTGGCAAATGTGTTAGTCTCTAAGGTGCCACAAGTACTCCTGTTCTTTTTGCGGATACAGACTAACACGGCTGCTATTCTGAAACATCTCAGAAACAGAATGCTTGAACCACCTCCAGTTTAGTCAACAGCCTTTTCCTCTGGCTAACCGCACATTCAACATTTTAAACAAAAAGACCATTTCTGAAGAGTTGAGAGAAGCCCAAAGTAAGTTTACAAGTGAAAGCTGATTACACCCTTAACTATAGAAAGACTCCAGAACATGGAGCACATATTTATCAGCTCATTGCCTCTAGAGAGTAAGATTATCAACCTGGTTGTCTAATTTTAGGTAGTATGTTGTGTTAGATTCCCACTGAGTAAAATAAACTAACACAGAGAGGAATAAATGAAGCTGCACAGGCGTTGCTACTGGTAATAAAGAGCCAAAGGTGATAACATGAAGGTATCAAGCGGAGTGCCACAAGGGTCGGTCCTGGGGCTAGTTTTGTTTAATATCTTCATTAATGATCTGGAGGATGGCGTGGACTGCACCCTCAGCAAGTTTGCAGATGACACTAAACTGAGAGGAGCTTTAGATATGCTGGAGGGTAGGGATAGGATACAGAGGGACCTAGACAAATTAGAGGATTGGGCCAAAAGAAATCTGATGAGGTTAAACAAGGACAAGTGCAGAGTCCTGCACTTAGGACAGAAGAATCCCATGCACCACTACAGACTAGGGACCGAATGGCTAGGCAGCAGTTCTGCAGAAAAGGACCTAGGGGTTACAGTGAATGAGAAGCTGGATATGAGTCAACAGTGTTGCCACTACAACAAATCAAATCCACCTTGCCTTGTCTGTGAAGAAGAGAATCCTGATTTCCTGGTGTCCACTGTCCCAGAGGGTCTCCCCGCCAGCGACAAAATCCAGCTGTCATCTGGACTCCCCAGTGTTCCTCCTCAAAGGCTTCCAATTAGCTGGAGAGTGGAAGGTCCTGGGCTTTGCACCTGTACGCTGTGTCCATTGCACTTAAGAGTAGGAAAGGTTTCTGTGCTGGGGTTTTCTTTATTGTTTTCTGAATACTAAGGGAGGTTTTGTGGGCCTGAGCTTCAAGCTCCTAAAGCCAGTCACTGTATCATAGAATCATAGAATATCAGGGTTGGAAGGGACCTCAGGAGGTCATCTAGTCCAACCCCCTGCTCAAAGCAGGACCAATTCCCAACTAACTAAATCATCCCAGCCAGGGCTTTGCCAAGCCTGACCTTAAAAACCTCTAAGGAAGGAGATTCCACCACCTCCCTAGGTAACCTATTTCATTGTTTGTATTAATGTTTGCACTTTTCTTCACACACACACCCCTTATCCCAGTTTCTGTACTGTTACCCTTAATACACACACGTTTGTTTGCACCATATTACATTATCTCCTCTTTATTTTTATTACATTATACAGGGAGGGAGGGATACTTTATTTGGGGAGCTAAATCCACTGGTGACAGACACGGAAGGGAGCCAAGTCTACGCTTCTGAGAAAAGGGGCTTTCCTTTTCTATCTTCCCCCTCTCATTTCTCAAGTATTTCCTTTGGAAGCATTGCCTTACTCCCCTCGAGGTAACAACTTAAAGCTAGTTGCTGGTATAGTACTACTACCGATACAGTAGCCATTTTTTCTTTCTTGGGGGGGAGGGTTTGGGGGTTTGTAGAAAATGAAGCAACACAATTTGTAGCTGACTTAATTCTAAGTAAAAACCTAAATAAGTTGTTGCTGTTGTCAATCCCATTTTGTCATTTAACCGCTAACATTATGCTTGATGATTCACCTCATAAATAGCCCTTGCCATACAGAGCTTAAATTTCAAACCACAGAGCGGGAAGATAAGACATACTGGGATACTTGGAGAAAGATATTAGCTAAGGCCTGGTCTATACTAGGAAATCAGGTCGGTATGACTACATCACTCAGGTGTGTGAATAATCCACATCCCTGGACAATACATTTAAACTTACCTGACCCCACGTGTTGACAGAAGAATTATCCCATTGACCTACCTAACGCCTCTCGGACATGGTCTACACTATGAACTTATGTCAGTATAACTATGTCGCCCAGGGGTGAAGGCTTCTCCTGTCGACATAATTACCACTTCTTGGGGAGGTGGAGTACCTATGGTGATGGGAGAAGCCTGTCTCCTATCAGCATAGGTAATGTCTCTGCTAAAGCACTACAGCTGAGCAGCTGCACCACTGCAAAGACCCTTTGTCTTGGCTAACAGTTAGAAAAAGTACAAGAAAGGCTTGTTGGTGCAGTTTCTCTTTTGGGCCAATAGAGGTTGTCAAAGATCTAGCAAACAGAGTCACTACTGAACTACAGTCTGTCTATTGTTTTCTTCTTCTACGCTGTGTTGGGTGTTACCAGAGGCTATCAATTATTTACATTGAAAAAATGTATCCCCATCTCATGACCTGTTGGGTGTCTCCAGGAACCCAAGAGAAACTGAAAAATGTAACAAGTCTTGCTCCATGACAATTGCCCTGGGCAATAAGCAGGCTACGCCCACTTGCAGTTGCCTTCACCTTGGCTTTCCCCTCACATAGCTGTAAGCACTGTCAAAGGACAGGGTCAGGACTCTCCATTGACACAAGTGACCCACACAGGCACATATATAACAATAATTTAGGAAAATCTTTCAACACTAAAGGCTACATAATGCCTGTGAGGCACATCTCTGAGTAGGGTAGAATACGGGGCCACACCACCCCATGGGGATATCTGTCAGAGATTGTACACCAGTGCACTGGAAAATATTCTTTAGGATAGTACAGCCTGCTCATCACACTATGAGCCTGCTCTGTTCCTTGATACACCGGCAGGAGGACAAAGAGTTGTCCTTGTGTTGCCCCAAGCTGAGGGACTGTGCCAGAATCAGAGAATGCAGCAGAGCCGGTCTCCAGGCAACCTAATGAGTGCAGCTGGACTCTGTTAGGCTCCCTGACTGGCTACACTGCCTGAATGGTTGGAAGGCTCTGCAAACCAGCTCTTAAGCCCAACAGCAGCACTGCTTTGTACTCAAGTATTTGCATGTGGCTGTGATAGTTTATTTCCAGTCTTGCCTCTCCCTCGCCTCACTTCAGGTAACACTGTTTTGACCTTGGCTCTGATTTCTAAACTCTGACTTTGGTTCTGGCCCTTGGCTCTGGCCTCTGATTCCAGCTGTGATCCTTGGTTCTAGCATCTGGCTTCTAATTCCTGTTCTGATTGCTAAGCCTGATTCCTGCTCTAGGCCTGGTCACCGACAGACTGTGATGATTCCTAGCATAAGGCACATGGGGATGAGTGAGAGGATTCCTGGAACCTTTCCCCTTTGTGTGTATCCGTCCAAGAACCAGAGACAATCTGACTCTAACAAGACCAAAGGAAAGAATCTTCCCATCTTGGGACTAGTTTATACCCAGATTTATTTCATAAAGAGTTCCCTGCTGCTCAGTCAGAACAAGTGTCCACAGCAAATGGAGATACAGTGAGATACATCCAAAAGGCAACCTCACATCCCTATGTCACATGTGGAGAAATACATATTTAAAGACAAATGAAGGGATGCAGCTACAGCACATGTGTAGATGCACATATTGAATGGCTCTACGTGTCCATGGAGGGCCTTGCCTATATATGGTACAGTATGTCTCAGGAGACAGGACTGCCTGCAGTGGAGGTCAGGCTGTGCCCCAGGGTCAGAGGACTGGACTGAGCAGCAGCCTGAGGAGTTTTGTTTCCTTTCCTGACTATGTTAATTGGTACCTTTTTTTATTTTGCTTCCTTGCTATAGTTATTATCCCTCAGGGAAAAGCCCTTGCTGGCTGTGACTGTCTGTCATTCTCCTGAATCACTTCACCAGCTTACACAACCAAAAAGAGTAATGTCTAATGCTCCTGCTATATTACTTAAATATACTGTTGACTGAGAGCAACCAGGAAGTAGCTGTCCTTTAGTCAAACACAAGATATTGGACTCAACACAGGGATAACGGGGTGACGTTTTATGGCTTGTGTTACACAGGCGAGACTAGATGAACTAATGGCCTCCTTTGGCATTAAAATCTATGAATTGATCAGATATGCACTACACTAGCATTCAGTTGCCATGAACAGTAGGTAAAAGGAGTAATACAGATCACATGCCTGAAGACCAACAGACACCAGCGCTAATGAGAGGCACAAGAGAGCCAAATGCTTCCAGCACCTGAGATGTTCATAAAAATCATATGACTGCACACCTCAGAGAAATGGGAAAGCGTAGTTCTACTCTGCAAAGGGACTATGTAAAAATGCTAACATCTTATTCAACAGATCCCTTTCCTGAGTATATTCCAAGCCAGGTTTGCTGACCTTAGCGACAAAAGAGTTTGGGGTTTTTACTACTTATTTACTCCCTTTACTATTCAGGAGCCAACACATTTAAATGAGTTTAAACTGTGGATTCTGTCCCTTCTTGTATATGAATAATAGCATTTACTAAATTCCAATCAGTTACACTTGTATGAACCCATGGGTGACAATGAGCTGTGTAGGTGTTACTGAAAGATTCATTTAACCATCAGAATCTTTTACTGGTGAGAATGCATGTGATAGAAAGAAACTAGCTTTTTTTCTTACAAGCACAAGTAATGTATGTGGGGCTGTAGGTCAGGGAAAAAACCTCTTGTGAGAAGGACACGTTTGTTTGGAGTAACTGAGCTACAATAAACACTGATCTTCATGATTACAGAGTCACTCTCCAGAGTAGAGCCATACTTTAAGCTCAGCTTTGCATGGGAAATAGAAATGGCATACTTTATGGCTTGCTTTAATGAAAGGGCCAGCATAGTGTTTCTAAAGTTTCTAAGTTCTACACTGTTTTCCAGATACTTTAAATTAACATTTCAAGTCTCTTTGACAGGTGGCTAAAGCTTCAGTTTTGCATCTCATCCTAAAGTCAATAACTTCAGCACCACAAGATCACCCTAATACCTTTCCTCTAGATTCTGTATTGAGTCAAACATCGGGTACTAGCTACCTTTCCCTGGTTTTCCTGAGAGGCCTCCCATACAAGGGCTGACCACGCACTACTATGCTTAGGTTATTCAATCTGAGGAGCTCAGACCCCTAAGAAGGGAGTGGGTGGGTGAGATTCTGTGGCCTGCATTGTGCAGAAGGTCAGACTATATGATCATAACGGTTCCTTCTGACCTTAAAGTCTGTGAGTCTATGAGTCTAAGTCACGGTGACATGGCTTCAATTTCTGAGTGCTGCTGTAGGAAGAATCTGTTTAAGCTACTAAATAAGATTCTTACATTTCTTTTAAATATTGCTTGATATTCCTGAGTTTACTGTCCACCTTGAGGTACCCAAGTGCCATAGAAAAACTGAAAGACTTGACTCCAGAGAGGGTGAGATGGCCTGAATTGTATGGCACAAAGAGAATTCCTCTGCCAACAGAGACTTGTAACACGTGGGATTGAATGTGAAACTTCAAAGCCAGGCCTTATGATTTACTTATCTCTATCTGTCACACAGCAGGTGAGGGCAAAAAGACAGGAAAGGGACAACTCTTCCAGAATTCCTTTCCCCAAATACGAGTGTAATTTTTCCAGAGCTGTGCAGAATGGGCAATACTGAGAAAGTCTGGTCTGTTTGTCATGGTGGCGCATTTGCTAAAGAAGGAGCTGGAACTCTGTCATCCCCACTGGGCTGAGTTAAGGGTGCTGTGCTTTGTCTGGTGTCTGTGCGAGCACTTCAGTGTCCCTCTCTGAGCAGAGGAGTGTATGTTCTGTTAGATGCCTAAATTTCCTTACTCTTGTGGTTTTCTGTCAGGTATGTTGTATATAGAACTCTTACATTGAACAAGAAATTTGAAAAACACTTCAGGAAGATGATGACTGAGACTCCTCTGTTACTTGAATGGAGCTCTGAGAACCATAAATGGAGCAAAGAGGCTGTCAGAGGCTCTCTTTTTTCCTATCTCCTTAACTAGCATTCAATATGAGAGCAAACATTACATTCATTCCACTGATTTCACAGTGTGTGATCTGCCTCATGCTTGGATTGAAAGTTATTATTTAGGCAGTTAGGAACTAGGTCAGAGAAACACACTAGGGTTTTTTATCCTTCTTTTCTCTTCATCAAGTTGTAAAGGAATTGGATGATTTTTGACAGTTACATAAGTCATTATATAAGTGCAAGGAAAACTTCATGCATTTAGACCAAAATTCTTAAACATGTCCACTAATTTCAGGATATCCAGGTGTCTCAAAGTGGGCACTCAGACACTCAGGCACTTAAATTTAGAGGATATTTTGAAATTGGGTCCTTAGGTCAGTGCTTGGTGTATCATAAATCTATATCATAAATTATTACTTTCATGTAATGACATAAGTACTCTTATATACAATTAATAGTAGGAAAATAAGTGTCACCTAGACTGTACCCTTCCTGCTCACACAAAATGTCAGTTTCTTTGCTTTAAGTTACAGTAGATTTTTTGAAGGGGACTGTAAAATAAGGATCAGTAATAGGACATGATACCTTTTGGAATCTCCAGTTCCAATTCAACCCAGATTGGATTGGATTATTTATTTTAAACTTTTTTTCTGCAAAGTACAACTAAATAGCTTTGGCCAACACACAGTAGTGGGCAGTATCACACTCTTATGTCTCAGGCATTTGTTCTTGCAAACACATAGAGAGGACTTGTCTTTTTAGACATTAGATACTATTGCAACAATCCATGCAGTTCTACTACTGGAAGCAACAGTGGGTGCTTAAGTGTAGATATCTTCCCCCTTCAAACTACCCACTGCCAAAGATCATGCAAATCTCAGATTGGACTATTCAGTCACGTGAGACATTGCAAACCATCTACACCATAGGCTGCAATTCCCACCACCTCTCATAGACGAAAGGATGTCAACAAAAGTCTTCGCAGGATCAAGGCCATAGTTAGCAGCCAAAAGAGAAGTGGGCAGCTATATTATACAAAAATGGTCACAACGAATGGTCAATATGAATAAGCGTTTCACAATCTGTTGGAATGTGAAAATGTATTTGTTGTTGTTTTTCATATAAAATCAGTCTTCGCAGAAACTGAATGAAACAGGATGTAGTTTCTACAGAGCAAGAGCTCAAATTAAATTCACGGACAAGGAACTTTGGCCCAGATTCTCAAAGCTATTTAAGTGCCTAATGCCCAATGGTCTTTGATTTTCAAAATTCAGTAAATTTTCAAAACATATTGTGAACCTGAGAAAGTTAGTTTTGCGCACATTTCCAGAGTTGGAAAAACTGAATATTGTTTGGCATGTTTGATATTATGTTGCTTCAGAAAAACTCAGAGCTACAGGTTAATGTTAAAATTCTGGTTTAATATTCACAATAGATGAGGTAATTATTTTTTTCACTGATTATAATTATTTAGCAATGCCTGAATTACATTAGAGAAAACCTTCAGTGTTGTTAGTGCAATGTGTGTTCTGTCATTGTAGGGTCACAATGGTGAAATGAAAAATTAGTTTATAACAGAGGTTATCAACTGTGGTCTGCAGACCACCAGTGGTCCGCAAGTTCCATTCAGGTAGTCCGCAGATAGTTCCCTCTAAGGTGCATGCCTGGACAGCCACACACACGAGAGAATGAAGGGCCATCCACCTAATTAGTGAAGTCACGCAGGTGTGGCTCCACTAATTAGGTGCCTGGACCCTGGAGAAGAGACATATGTAAGGTGAGGTGGTGGCCTCAGGAGAAATAGGGGGTAGGTGGGAGGGGGAAGTGGGGTGAGAAGAGGGGGTGGGGGGAATTTGGGAAGTGCAGGGCTGCAGTGGCCAGAGAAAGAGCTGACTTTCCCCAAGGGCTGCGGCTGCCGGGGAGAAACAGGCCTCCTTCCCAGCCTCAGCTCTGTGGCTGCTGTGGTAAGGGAGAGATCCCTCTTCTTCCCAGCCCCAGCTCAGGGGCTGCCATGGCAGGGGAGAGAGGGCACATCCATCGCATTAGAAAGGTAAGACTACTGATATTAAAATATGAGTTGTGTGCTTTTATTTGTAGAACAAAAAACATTAATTATTATTAAGGGTTTTTTATATAGTGCTTCTATCCAAAGTGCTTTACAGTAGTTAGTTAACAGTACAAACAACATTTGAAAGATCATTAAGTGGTCTGCTGAGACCCTCAGCAATTTTCAAGTGGTCTGGGAAAAAAAAGTTTGAGAACCACGGGTTTATAAAATGTTACTATACATACCAGGAAAACACAATATACATGAAAGAATACAGTATGTGGCCCAAATTCAAAACTGGGATAAGTTACTCCAGGTCCTCTTAAATAAGTGGAGTTGCATCCACTTAATATCGGGGTGAAATCCTAGCTCTATTGAAGTCAATTTTTGTCATTGACTTTGGCAGGGCCAGGATTTCACCTTAGTCTGAAATTGACCCTATTATGGGTATGTCTACACTGCAATTAGACACCTGCATCTGTCTCATGCCAGCTGACTTGGGATCATGGGGCTCGAACTAAGAGGCTGCTAAACTGCAGTGTAGACATTTGGGCTCAGGCTGCAGCTGAAGCTGTGGAACACTCCCAACTCTGAGTGCTAGAGCCCGAGCTCCAGCCTTCATCTAAACATCTACATTGCAATTAAACAGCCCTTCACCTGAGTCCCACAAGCCCAGTTAGCTGCCATGGGCCAGCTATGGGTTTTTAACTACAGTGTAGACATACCTTATGTCTCTGCCACATATGCTGAATAATACATACTCATAGACTTTAAGACCAGAAGGGACCATCGTGATGATCCAGTGTGACCTCCTGCACATTGCAGGCCACAGAACCTCACCTACCAACTCCTGTAATAGACCTCTAACCTCTGGGTGAGTTACTGAAGTCCTCAAATCATAGTTTAAAGACTTCAAGTTACAGAGACTCCACCATTTACATTAGTTTAAACCTGAAAGTGACCCATGCCTCACATTGCAGAGGAAGGCAAAAAAAAAAACCCAGGGTCTCTGCCAGTCTGACCCGGGAGAAATTCCTTCTTGACTCCAAATACGGTGATCAGTTTGGCAAGTCCAACCAACCAGACACCTGCAAAAGAATTCTCTGTAGTAACTCAGAGCTCTTGCCATCTAGTTTCCCATCATGGGCTGTTGGGAATATTTCCTGTCAGCAATCACAGATTGGCTACATGCCATTGTAGGCGATCTCATCAGACCATCCCCTCCATAAACGTATCAAGCTCAAACTTGAAACCAGTTAAGTTTTTTGCCCCCACTGCTCCTCTTGGAAGGCTCTTCCAGAACTTCACTCCTCTGATGGTTAGAAACCTTCATCTAATTTCAAGCCTAAACTTGTTGGCCAGTTTATATCTATTTGTTCTTGTGTCAACATTAGCACTTAACTTAAATAATTCCTCTCCCTCTCTGGTATTCATCCCTCTGGTATATTTATAAAGAGCAATCATATCTTCCCTTAGCCTTTGTGTGGTTAGGCTAAACAACCCAAGCTCTTTGAGTCTCCTTTCATACTAAGGGCCTGATCTTCAAACACTTATGGATGTGCTTAACTTTAAGCACACAAGGAGTCCCACTCAGATAACTGTAACCATGTGAGTAGCTTACATGAGCACATCATACATATTTGCAAGATTAGATACAATATATTATATTGCAAGAACAAGACAAGAAAAAAACCTAACAGAGGTATTCTTAGTACAGATTAAAACCAGTATGTGATATTATCTGTCAAATTCTGCCTCTGAGTACAAATGGGGTTTCATTGCACAGAATTTGTCTCTCTGTATTATTCATGACACTAGAGTTGGCTTTGATGAAAGAATATTCTATTACTCATTTCCCGTCTTTGATAAGTACAGTATTTACTTTAAAATTACACTTACTTTATGTTTTAGGAATCTCGTATATTTCTGAGGGGTCACCAGGATCTTTCCTCCCTATTTACTAGAAGGCATTTTCCAGTATGCAATGGAAAATTATTTCAACTATTACATCGAAGCAAAATTTGACTGAACTAAAATAAGTGGTTACAATAATGAATTAATAAAGGACTCAACTCAGAAGAAATTAAGGGGGTTTGAATTTATATATAGTGAATGCATTGAAATAAAAAGTTATGAAAATCAACTTTTGTGCTTTGCATGAATAACAATTCTATCTTCTTTCAGTGCTCGCTATTTAAATTTTAAAAATATCAGTGACAATAGGCAGAGTTGGAAAAATGCAAATTATTGCTCCCTGAAGACAGCAGAATGTTTTGACTAACAACATTTTTTCATTAATAACCATTCTCCTTTAATTAATTCACTGATATTCAGTTTTAATCCTGTGAATTGTAAATAGAATATCACTAAAAAGTTTCTCCCAAACAATTTCTCATAAAAAATTAATTATTTATAGTGAAATGTCAAACATATCAAGCACTATCATCATATTGAAAGTGCAGACAGAGCTGGAATCAAAACACACACATTTTAAATGTATATTGTGGGTCTTCCCTGGGAGTGAAAGGATGTCCCTTAACTGAAGCACAGGATTGAGAGCCACAATGTCCAGCCTCTGTCACTGGTTCTGATACAGAAAATCTGTATGACTTCCAACAAATCACTTATTCTCTCTGTGCCTCATTTGAGATATTTAAAAATAGGATCCTAAATTCATATTTTGGTACCCACCTGGTTTTCCGAAGTACTGAATATGTAATTCCTGTTATCCTCATTCTCTCCGTATAGCCTGATCTATACTAGGAAATTTGATAGGTATAATTTCATCACTCAGGCATGTGAAAAATCCACCACCCTAAGAAACTCAGTTAAACCAACCAAACCCCCAGTGTAGTCAGTGCTAGGTCGATGCGGACCTAGCTACCACCTGTCGGGTAGATGGATTATCTATGACAACAGAAAAAACTCTCCCCTTGGTGTAGGTAGCATCTTTACTGAAGTGCTATAGCTGCTGCAGTTTTAAGGGTAAACAAGCTCTATGGTGGAGCTAGGGGCAGATATGATAATTAGGACACCCTAATGTGTCCTAATGCCAGCAAGTTAAAGAAGTATGGGCTGAATGAATGGATGGTAAGGTGGATAGAAAGTTGGCTAGATCATCAGGCTCAATGGGTAGTCATCAATGGCTCCATGTCTAGCTGGCAGTCGGTATCAAGCAGAATGCCCCAAGGGTCAGTCCTGGGGCCGGTTTTGTTCAATATCTTCATTAATGATCTAGAGGATGGCATGGACTCCACTCTCAGCAAGTTTGCAGATGACACTAAACTGGGAGGAGTGATAGATATGCTGGAGGGTAGGGATAGGATACAGAGGGACCTAGACAAATTAAAGGATTGGGACAAAAGAAACCTGATGAGGCTCAGCAAGGACAAGTGCAGAGTCCTGCACTTAGGACAGAAGAATTCCAAGCACTGTTACAGACTAGGGACCAAAAGGCTAGGCAGCAGTTCTGCAGAAAAGGACTTAGGGGTTACAGTGGACGAGAAGCTGGACGTGAATCGACTGTGAGCCCTTGTTGCCAAGAAAGCTAATGGCATTTTGGGCTGTATAAATAGGGGCATTGCCAGCAGATCGAGGGATGTGATCATTCTCCTCTATTCGACATTGGTGAGGCCTCATCTGGAGTACTGTGTCCATTTTTGGGCCCCACACAACAAGGATGTGGAAAAATTGGAAAGAGTCCAGTGGAGGGCAACAAAAATGATTAGGGGGCTGGAGCACATGACTTACGAGGAGAGGCTGAGGGAACTGGGATTGTTTAGTTTGCAGAAGAGAAGAATGAGGGAGGATTTGATAGCTGCTTTCAGCTTCCAAAGAAGATGGATTTAGACTGTTGTCAGTGATACCAGATGACAGAACAAGGAGTAATGGTCTCAAGTTGCAGTGGGGGAGGTTTAGGTTGGATATTAGGAAAAACTTTTTCACTAGGAGTGTGGTGAAACACTGGAATGGGTTATCTAGGGAGATGGTGGAATCTCCTTCCTTAGAGGTTTTTAAGGTCGGGCTTGACAAATCCCTGTCTGGGATGATTTAGTTGGGAATTGGTCCTGCTTTGAGCAGGGGGTTGGACTAGATGACCTCCTGAGGTCCCTTCCAACCCTGATATTCTATGATTCTACATTTATGTTGCCCCAAACCTCCATGGTTCTGTGTTTTATTCCAGCTGCCCTTGAGACAGTCTGGTAGCTGGGGAACTCTGAGGTGTAAAGGAGACTGGGCCATACACTTTTTTCCTCTGCCATGTTCCTTATGCGGCGAATATATAGCTCAGGAGTTATTTCAGTGGCTCTATGTCACCATTATGTTTCCCTAAAATAAGGGAATTCTGAAGCAATTGTTCAAACCTCTTTTATGGCTGCTTTCACTGCCAGAGCAGCACAAAACAGTCTTAACGTATCAGAAAATCTGGCATTAAATATTTGGTTATTACATAAAGGCATAGGCAAAATTTGACTTCTGTCTGTCAGGGGGCAGCTCCAGTCAGGCCAATGAGGCTGTGAGTGGAGGGCAAATTCCACACCTGTCCGAGGCTTGCAGTTTTGGAGGGGCAATGCCCTTCCTGGTCCCCCAAACTATGCCCATGCTAAAGAGCAGAGTCTACCATCTTTGACATAATTAGGAGATCCACTTTGGGTTGAGGGTAGTGTATTATGGTGCACTGGTTAAGATTATGTTACAGAGTGCAGCTTTAAACCTTTATTTTGTTAAAAAAAAACTTGGTAAAATGGCAATAACAAAACAGAATATTTTGAATTTTTTGTAATGATGATGAAAGATGAATTGATACAGAAAGAATAAGAGTTCAACTATCAGCCCTTGTGGTAACTTTTTCACTGGATTGTCTCACTTTTCCTGTTACTTCGTTTGCAAGAAATCTAAAACACTGTGAGATCTGACCCTGGGCAACATTATTGTTCATTATGTGCTGATTCCTAGAATATCAGTTCTACATTTACAATGTTTTCCTCTAAACATTTAATAAATTTTTAGTCCTAGTGAAAATGCCAAAGCAAACCCCCACAATTATCATTTGGCCATAAATCTCAGGAGAAAGTTCCTTGTCTTTGGAAAAAGGCGTCCCAGAGTTCAAGTCTCGCCTCTTGCTACACAGGCTGTTTAAATTCTCAAGCATTTCAGCACTCCTATTATTGACTACAACCATGACCCCTAACTTAGAAAACAGGGAATCACTGCTAAACACTCCCTCCCCCTTATTTAAATAAATTAGTACAGAACTCATGCCAGGTCACTCCAGGCCCAGGACCTGGTCACTAATATGACAAACCATAAATCTTATCTGCTGCTTGACCCTGCCTTTCAGAGTGACTAACCCAGTTTCAGGGATGCTAAGGCTATAAACTACTGCCTGGATCCACAAGTGAACCCAGAAAATCACTGGAAGGCACAAAGCTTGAGTTATACACCCAGGGGGTCTGTCTACACTGCACTGAACAACCCCTGGCTGGCCCCCCAGCGGGTCAGGGAGCTGGGGCTGTTTAATTGCTGTGTAGACGCTCAGGCTTCAGCCCAGGCTCTAGGGTCCTGCAGGTGCAGCCCCTGTGCGCGACTATCCCCCGCTTGACCAAGGGGGAAGCGAGCCCCGCTAACCCGCCTGGGGTTCGCAGTGCGAGAGGGCTCGATGGGCGATGCGGAGTTACGGGACGAACGAGGCCGCCCGGAGCCGCCGCTGCCCTAGGGCTTGTGGGCGGGGCAGGGCACGTCCCGGCTGCAGGCCCGTGGGGGTGAGGGTGGGGCCTGGCTACCCCCCCCATGGTTTCTGGTTACCATAGAAACAGGCGGGAGGGCCGAAACGCGACCTCTGGCCTGACGTGAGTGCTGACGTAGGAGGCCGCGGGGAAGACGAAAGCGGAAGCGGGGAGCAGGATGCGGCTGCACTGAAACTCCCCTGACCGCTGCGCCGGGAGAGGCTCCGCCATGGAGGTACCGGGAGGAGCCGCCGGGCTGATGCGCTGGGGCGGGGCCGGGCCGGGCCGACGGCCGCTGCTCTCCCTGAGCGGGGCCGGGGGGGAATTAACCCGTCACTGGCGGGCGCCCCCTCCCCGCACGCGGTGGGACCGGGGCCGCGGCAGCATCTCGCTGGGTGTGACCTTGGGCGCGCGCGCCCCCCCCCCTCGCCGCCGGTCCCCCTCCTCCCAGGCGGGGCGGGGCGGAGGAGAGCGTGGGTGACCCCTCCCCCTCCCCTGGCGTTCCCGGGGGACCCTCCTGTGCGCGCCCCGCCCCTGGCTGCTGTGCGCGGCTACAGGGAAGCGCTGCACGTGAACCCGGTGGCCTCAGTGTCACCCCTGGCTTTACATTTAGTCTGTTTATAAAACGAGAGTCCAGCCTCATTTCTGCCTGGAGCCTTGGGAAGCCACCACTAGCAGAGAGGGGTCACTGGAAAACTGCCCATCAGAGGTGTTTAGGGGTTGGCAGGAGGAGAACTGTCTACATCCTCGCACTTCACACTGCTTGTGACTGTTTTATGGTAACAGCAGGGTGGTGGTGATTGCCCCAGTAAACGAGCCCACATGCACTTTTCCAGTCTGGTATCTTCCTTGTGGGAGCAGAGCCAATCGCATGCTTCAGAGGAAAGTGAAAACACTGTTATGCATTGGCTGGGTTAGTCAGTGTCACCCTGGGAGGTAAAATTACATACTGACCACAGCTGGGGGTGACTAGATCAATACTGACTTAGAAGTTTTATAGTCTAATAAGAGCACTCAAGCTCTATGGGACCTTGACAATATTTTAGAAGTATGCTAAATGAATAGTGTTCCTCAGTTCTGCAGGTCAAATGAAGTAACCAGTGACTGCATAAATATAGTGACAAGTAATTTCTATCACACACAAGCATGGGGGCATGTATATTTCATGTAACTTTTTTGCAGTTACAAAGAGAAACAAAGATACTTCCAAAGGAAGTTTCAAGTCATTTGTATTTGCCTGTGGAATAAACTGAAAAATCCAGTGTGATTCCCTGGACTTAACAGTTATGTATCAGGAATGTGATCACATCTCAGAACATGGCATAGTTTGGTGTGATTGGTTTAAAGATGTCTCGAATTGGTATATTTTCTACAAAACTTTAGTTTAGGATTGGTACTTCTCTGTAATCTGTTTGCATTGTAGTTACCTAACTAGAAGCTGATTTAATTGCAAATTATTAAAATAGACTATCAAAATTTTATTCATGTAAAATAAACATGAAAGTAAGTTAATCTACTCTGTTAGTGTGAAAAGAATGGTGAATCAAGCATACAATTTTTATAGTACGGCAATATTACCTACAGCATGGCAGAAAAATCTTGTGTTGCTACACAGCTTACGCTGTCTCTTATCCTGACTGTTCAGAGTTGCTGTAAGGTCTCTGTGTGGAGTCCCAATCCTTTTTTCATATGCCCCTGCTTGAACTTTGAGCTTATACTTGCAGTGTCTCTTCATGTTCAGAGCTCTCCAGTGACCCGAAACTCAGAAAGGAATCCAACAAAAAGTGGAAACAGACAATCTGCTAAGGAAGAGTACAGAAGAGCACAAGCATGTATGGAAAGGTTAAGGCACAAACTGAGTTACGCCTAGCAAGGGACGTAAAAGGCATTAAGAAGAGGTTCTTTAAATACATTAGGCGCATGAGAAAGATGAAGGAAAGCGTAGGTCCTCCGCTTAAAGAAATGTGATTTAGATGAAATTACTGTAAAGTGAAAGACTATTCTTGAAAAGTGGTTTTCAATGTTTGTTGTCAAACTGGGAGGGCACATCTAGTGGGGGTCAGTCCTGGGGCTGGTTCAGTTAAATACTTTTATTAATGACTTGTGTAATGGAATGTGAGTATGCTTCTAAAATTTGTTAATAATACCGTGCTGGGAGGGATTGCAAGAACTTTGGAAGACGGGTATAGCATTCAAAATGACCTTAAACTGGAGAATTGGTGTGAAATGAACAAGAGGAAATTCAATGAAGACAACTGCAAAGTCACTTAGGATGGAAAAATCAAATGCACAGCTACAAAATGGGGGAAAAAACTGGCTAGATGGTACTGTTGAAAAGGATTGGGGCATTATAGTGGACCACGAATTGAACATGAATAAACAATATGATGCAATTGCAAAAAAAGGTTAATATTATTCTGGTGTACATTAACAGAAGTGTTTCATGCAAGACATGGAAGGTAATTGTCCCACTCTACTCAGCAATGGTGGAGGTCTCAGCTGGAGTACCATGGCCAGTTCTGGTCAAAACACTTTAGAAAAGATAGTCAAATTGGAGAGAGTCCAGAGGAGAGCAACAAAAATGATTAAAGGTTTAGAAAATCTGACCTATGAGGAGAGGCTGAAAAACTGAGAAGAGAAGACAGATAAGTCTTCAAATATGTTAAGTGCTGTTATAAAGAGGACAGTGACTAATTGATCTGTCTCTGTTGACAATAGGACAAGAAGTAATGGGCTTATCTGCAGCAGGGGAGATTTAGGTTAGATATTGGGTTAAGTTCCAAGGGAGGTTGTGGAATCCCCCTTCATTGGAGGTTTTAAAGAAAAGGTTGCACAAATACCTGTCAGGGGTGGTCTAGGTCTACTTAGCCCCAGGGGCTGTACTTGATGATAACTTTTTAAGGTTCCTTCCACCCCTACATTACTATAATTGTCTCTTCCCAAATATACATGAACATTAAATCACCTTCCAAACCCAGACCAAGATGATGATGTAAACCTCTTTGAATATGGTTTGGGAGATCCTACCATAAAATCACTGTTCATTTAAATGGCGCTCTTCCTCTAGCATTTTCATTTGTCCACATCTTTAAGGCAGGTCTTTTGCTAGGTTATCAAGCCATACTTTCTGGACCAGTTGTAAACAGAATAAGTAGATTTTGCCCCGCCTTTGTATACCAGCTCTTTGGATAGAAATCCCATATCTAAAAGACAGATTTCTAAGAATATATTGGCTCATGACATCATGCTGTGATGGATGTCTGAACTCATTTCTTCCATTCTTCTTTTTAAATCTTAATTTTCTTGAGTTCCAAGTTCTACTAGAGCTGTTAACTACTGTCAGGGTACAACACGCTCTTAACCAGTTCCATTATTAGTCTAATGAAGAGTTCAGTTCTGACATGCTGTGCTTTTTGTTTTGTTTTTCAGGTGCAAGATGCTGGACAAGATATGGCGGTTTCCTATGCCACACCAGGAAGCGGTAAATCGAAGGTAAACTTTCTTTACAAATGTAACTGATTTGGACAGATTTACAACCTGCTACACTAGCTGCTGCTGGGGGAATAATCAAGAGAGATTAATTTTAAAAGGTAAACATTGACTCCTCTATTTGCCAAAATTAAGTTGTGGTTGTTAAACCTAGAGAGCCCTGTTAAACTTTGGAGAATGCTGAAAAAAAATCTTGTTAATGCTATTGGCAGTTATTACTGGAAGCAGATGTACTAACCCTTTAGAAAACACTTAGCGGCATCCAGTTCAAACAATGGACTTTTCATTTCTTTAGTGTATAGATTCCTTCATTTAAATTTACTTCCCACTTGTACAATGAAGTTAAGACAGTATGCCATGTTAAAAACATTCAGCAATTTACATTATTCTCAAATGCCTCCTTAGCTTTTTCAATTTGGCAGACCTTATATTTTTTTTACTTGTTTGAAGATTTTTAATCCATCTCTGAATGCTAACCCTTCATAACTGAGTCTTACTTTCACATTTATATTGCCTCCTTAGGCCCTGTGGAGTAAACTTGTAAAAGTTAATGCAGAATTAGTGGGTCACTTATATGGCACTATACGTTTAAATTGTGTTTACAGACATATGATATGACGTGTTTCAGTCCCTAAATTTTAATATCTTGAAAGTCAGACATTTAATATTCCTTGTTTTCAGTGTTCTAGTCATCAGGCATAGATTACAAAACATGCTTTCCTTATCACATTTTACAGCTGGATACGCTGTCCAAGGAAGATCTCATCAAATTTGCGAAGAAGCAAATGATGCTTATGCAGAAAGTGAAGTCAAGATGCACAGGTACCACACAGAAAAGGAATTTATTTGGCTGTTCCTAGAGTTTTGTATTACTTTAAAAAAAAAAAAAAAAAGTAGGTGTAAGGGGAAGGGACCACCCTGGGCCACTTCCCCAGAGCCCTGCACCTTTTTCACCCTTTTCTCAGGGCCTTGTTCTGATGGAGTCCCAACAGCCAGCCCAGAGCTCCTTGCTCTTTTTCCCCCACCCCCATTTCTGCCAGCTCTGCTCTCGCCGAGGTCCTGTCACTTCCTCAGCTATCCACACTCCTCCAGTTCCAGCAAGGAGTTGATCTCATGCTGGCCCTGCAGCTCTTCTTATACTAGTCTGCTGGGTCCTGATAGGGGCTGCTGGAGCAGCCAATTTGATTGGCTATGTCCCCCGCAGCCACTCTAGACACCTTGGATGACTTTTTTCATTGCCCTTTTCTGGGGTGGGATGTGACAGGGCCACAAGGCCTCCAGCAGGGGGCCCTCAGAGGGTCTTGTACACCCTGTCACAGGTGGAGATAGAACTATATGTTTTGCTTTTTCCTTTCACTGATGTAGTGCTTCACAACTTTTAACCCATCTATTTAAGGCAAATACTACATTTTTATATACCAAGTTTCAGCCTAATGTACATTTTGATGACTATGTGACTTTTGAATACTAATATGCCAGGAAATTCTTAACTTACACTGAGTTGGTGTTTTGAAATTTTAAAAATCTGATGTCATTACTATACTAATGTAATACATTAATTATATTTATGATCTCATAAAGTGACTGATTCTCTTCTAAGTGAGTAGCTGCTCTTTGAAATGTGAAACAGCCTTATGGTGAATTTTTTTTATATACATTTTATTTGTTTTAGAATTGGAAAAAGAGATTGAACTCAAATCAAAACCAGCTGCTGGAGGAGCTGATGATATTATTCAGGTGGGACTATATCATTTTTTTTTTTGAAGTACTATACATAATAAGTGACCCCTGGAAATCTTTCCACTGGTGGTGTTTACTGAATAGCAAACTATTTTACTTAGACTATCCGGGGCCAGTCCTTCTCATGCACTTAAGACACTTTCTTTGTCATTCTCCACCAAGTGTTACGAGTCTACTTCGTATATGGAAATATTTAATTTTTGTGTCAGTTTTATGACAAATTACTAGTAAAATGTTAACTTCTTTTCTTAAGTTCGTTCTTCTATAGGAGAGTAGTTCAGCTCATGATGAACATTTGCACTGCCACTATAAAAAATGGGGCAGCAGTTTTACTCAGTCCAACAGTTAAAAAGAGCTTTTTATTTTATGAATTTATCACAATAAATACACTTTTCAACTATTTTTAGATTTGAACTGGCACTTTGAGTTTAGTAGTGAAAGCACCTATCTTGCTGAAAGTATAGTAACTTATGTAGCTACTCAGATGAAAAGTTAGTGTAAGAACCTGTAAACTACTGAAACAAGATTCAGATTGTTTAAACAATTATTTACACACAGCTTTTTTTCTGGAGGTATAAATAATAAAATAGGACACCAGTTTTCCAATGCAGCAAGTTCATTCTGCTCAGTAGATTAACAGTGATAGGTGTTTAGTTAGCAGTATAGCTGTCGCTATACTCTGTCTTCTCTCTGTGGACTGAAGGTAATTATTGTAATGGGCTTGGTTTTCTGTTGCACAATATACAGCAGATCTCACAGCCAATATCTGAGCTCTGTACGATTGCCTCACAAAGGTTGCTGAGACTCTGCATTTTCACATTTTTTTCCTAACAGTCTTCTTGCTCTCTCTCCAAATTAGGCACTCTCAGAAAGGCTGGATGCTGTTCTTCTGGAAAAAGCAGAGATCCAACAGCAGTGCTTAGCCCTCAAAAAAGAAAATGCTAAAAGGAAACAAGAAGCAGAGGTAGTGAAATGAGCAATAACATGTTTCTGCTATAAACATTTCTAGTCCATGGTAGTTTTGTTTTCTAGTTTAATAATTATGATTGTATGGTTCACTTTTTAATCCCTTTTTTTCTCATTCTCTTTTGTTCATTGTTAGTTAATAATACTCATAGTTCGTATATTTTTAATTATAATCAACAATGTAAATACTTTCCCAAAATTATTACGGTATCCGTTTGCAAGTCTTAAAACAAATGGGTTATGCACAGACTAAATGGTCAGTGTCAGGTTGTCCTGCCCTGACTCAGGAGAGTGGGTACCTAAGTTGCCTCTAAGCGGCATGGCCACACACTAGGCTATCAAGGGCAATGCAGGCGTGCAGCCACAAGAGCCTGGACTGGGGAGAAGAGAGGTGTCTCTCCCCCAGCCCTAGGCTGCTGTGGCAAGATAGGGCTGGTGGGGAGTCCCCTCTCCCCACTGCAGCCTTGGGGCAGCCTGCACTGCAAACCCCTCAGCCCTAGCCCCACCGCAGAGCCTACATCCCCTGCTGGAGACCTCACTCCCCCACCACCACCCCGCACTTTGAACCCTTGGCCCAACCCCCACCATATTGGTGTACATAACAAAATTCATTCCACACATGGATGTAAAATATTAGAGGGAGCATTGGTGAGTACCAACCTCAGGGCAGACTATTAAGAACCAGGGCGCAAACCCCAAATTGGCTTTGGGTTTTGTAGTTAGATTTCACCAATCAATTTTCAAATGTAAACTCCCCAGGCGCTATAACAGCTTAAATATGGAGTCACGGAAAGACTCCTTGGGTTCTCCAATCTATCTCATCACCTAGGCAAGCTTACGCTTGTGATGGTCCTTTATACCATGAATCACAACAGCAGTCAGGTTACTTCCAGTCTCAAAGAACGAGCTGCTTACCTCAGGTCAATTGCTCCTTAGATCTCACATCAAAGACCACACTTGTAGTCAATCCTATAACAAACTACATACAGATTTATGACTAGGAAAAGAAGAGTTATTCACAAGGGTAAAACAGTTAAACATACATACACAAATGAGTTACATTCTTAAGTTTCAAAAAGTAATATAGAGCTTGCTTATTATAGAAGCTTCCATGACCTTTAGAGCTAACCCAGGCTAAGCAGCTGGGAATTCCTTGCTTGTGTCTAGGAACCCTGCCTCCAGAATCCAAGCAGCAATGAGATACAGTTCCTCCTTGTTAGGGGATTTTAATTCCCTTCCCCCCTTCTGCTCTGAACTGCAAACTCACAGATGGGAGGAATTCATTTCCAAAACTCATCTTCATGGGGAGTGGGAGAGAGTAAACAACAAAATCTTTTGTCCTTTTTAATATACCACTCCAATCTGTCCGGTGTTGATGGGCCTTCCTTGTTGGAAAGGACATAATACCTTCTGTTGGAGACCAGCATTTCACTCTAGTTAAGGTCTTTCTCCTGTCAAGTGATTTACACAGTTAAAAAGGCTTATAGTGCAGATCCTCAAATATTACCTTACCATATGGGATACAGATGTTATAAGTGAGATTAATGCTTTCAGCAACTCACAAGCATTCAATAAAGTTGCCACAAAACACGTTGGAATCCCAATACCTATTGTAACAATACCTAACATACAGGTGAACCAGACTGATTCCAGCTATGTATTTGCCAGTATTCAGTCAAGGCCTGGGGACCGTTAACAAGTTTAGGCTTGAAATTACGCACATCTTTCTAATTACAAGATGAGCAAAGTTCTGGAACAGCTATCCAAAGGGAGTAGTGGGGGCAAAAAAACCTAACTAGCTTCAAGACTGAGCTTAATAGGTTTATGGAGGGGATGGTCTGATGTGACTGCTTATAGTGGCATGTAGCCAGTCTCTGACTGCTAGCAGAAAATATATCCAACGGCCACTGATGGGGCACTAGGTGGGGAGGGCTCTGAGTTACTACAGAAAATTCTTTCCAAGGTGTCTGGTTGGTGGAACTTGCTGAAATGCTCAGAGTCCAACTGACTACCATATTTGGGATCTGGAAAGAATTTTCCCCTAGGTCAGATTAGCAGAGATCCTGGGGGTTGGGGGGTTTTCTTTCTCTGATCATGGAGCGTGGGTCACTTGCTGGTTTAAACTAGTATAAATGGTGGATTATCTGTAACTTGAAGTCTTTAAGCCATGATTTGAGGACTTCAGTAACTCAGCCAGGGGTTAGGAGTCTGTTACAGGAGTTGGTGGGTGAGGTTCTATGGCCTGCAATGTGCAGGAGGTCAGACTAGATGACCATGATGGTCTATCCTGACCTTAAAGTCTATGAATCTATGAGACCTTGGCATGAGCTGGCATCTGGTCCACCAGCATCATAGTCAGACCTTAGCAAAGTACTGAAAGAATCCAATAACTATCATACCTTAAAACGTTCCTTTCAGCTTCTCCTCTGAACTTGCCAACACTGTTACATTCTGTCTTTTGACCATGCATCCTGCAGTGAGTTTGCTGTTCCTAGTGTACCCTTTATCTCACCTAATTTGCTTGTACATTTTTTCTCCCATTCTAAATTAAGTCCTCAAATGTCATTTCCTCGTTCCAAATAATTTAGGATTTTAAGGTATTTGTTGTTAAGCCACAAAACTTAATGTGACTTCCATCTCTGGTACACTAGTCAACATCAAGGACTTGTTTATTCCAAACTCTTTCCCGATTTCCTTGGTTATCCATGAGACAGAGACCTTTGCAATTCAGAGATCACAATATCCAAATTTGCAGGTATGCAGGAATTACTTGATAAATTATTAGGTTGTAAAATTTAACCAGTTTAGTTAATAATATCTAACTTCCATATTAGCATGAGTTCAAATGGCATTTATTATGCAGATGAATTACTTTGTTACTGATTTTTCAGGTGGGGAAGTCATATACTGGGTATTCATCTATTTTTGGTTTTAGTTTGTGGCTTTCTTTCTATGTAATTATTGACATATATGTTTGTTTGAGGTTGCTGTAACTAAGACAGAAGAACTGCAGAAGCAGTTGGAACAATCAAGCGTTGACCACTTGAAAGATATTGAAGGCCTTAAGAATGAAGTAGTAAGAGCACAGTCCAAATACAATGAAGACTTAGCCAAACTGCAGGAAGAAGTTGAGAAACAAATGGGGCTTGCAGAACAGCTTGAACTTCACAGTAATCAACAAGAGGAAACTAAAAGACTACAAGAAGAGGTCCAGCAAATTAAGCATACATATGAGGAACAGATTTTATGTCTGAATAAACAGTTGGAAACTATCAGTGAAGATAAAAACAAAGAAATTGAAAATCTGCAAGAAGTTATCAAAACTAATTCTCAACGTTACTGTAGTGAAATCAATAATCTGCATGAAGAGCTTATGCAAGTAAAGGGTATACACCAGGAAGAGGTTTCAGAATTGATGTGTCAGCTTGAAGCTACTTCTAAAGAATATAAAGAGGAACGAAACCAGATAAATCGGCGAAAGCCAGACTTAACAGAGCAGGACTTGGTAAAAGAGGAAAGCATGAAGAGTGAATTATGTGCTAGTAATGAGAAATGTGAACATGAATTGAAGCAACTAAGAGAAGCTGTAAATGAAAATGAGGCAGATGTTACAGATGTACAAAGAGAGACTTATGTGAACACAAAAATGGAAGAAAAGGTCAACCGCTTAGAACATATTTTAAAAGAACTGGAATCTCAACATAGTATATTAAAAGATGAACTAACCTATATGAATAATGTTAAGTTAAAACTGGAGGAGGAAATTCAGCGCACAAAGGATGAATATTTTCATGAGCGGGAAGACTTGGAGTTTAAAATTAATGAACTGCAACTTGCTAAAGAAGATCATTGTTGTGTAATTGAAAAACTAAAATCAGAGCTCCAAGCAACAAGACACCAATATGAAATCACTGAAAAAGAGCGTAACCGAGAAGTTCAAAGTCTGAGAGAACAACAAGAGAGAGAGATTTCGGAACTACATCAGACTTTATTGTCAAGTTCAGAAAAAGAACATATGGCATTGGTTTTTGAAATACAGGATCTTAAGGAACAATATCAAAAGCTCATACAGGAGAAGGAAGAAGCAGTGTTCAATTATGAGAGTTTGAGGGAAACGCTGGAAACTCTACAAACTGAATTGGGGGAATCAGCTGGAAAGATCAGTCAGGAGTTTGAATCAATGAAGCAGCAGCAAGCTTCTGACGTCAGTGAGTTACAACAGAAACTCAGAGCTGCTTTCAATGAAAAGGATGCTCTTCTTGAAACAGTGAGTCGTCTTCAGGAAGAAGCAGAAAAATTATCATCTAAACAAGCTGAGGTGGAAGAACTTAAGCATAAAATAGTCAGCTTTCAGGAGGCGAATGAGGCAATGGTGATCTTTCTTGATCAAAAAGAGATCACAATAAAAGAACTGGAGGAAAAGGTGACTGCTCTTGCCTCTCAAAGAGATGGTATTTTAAGTGAACTGAAATGTTCAGGTGAAGAAGTAGAAAATCTCCAAGAAATGTGTAAAAAAGAACAAGAAAAGGTCCTGGAACTTCAGCAACAAGCAGAATTTGTTAACCAGTGCAACAGTGAACTGAAAAAAAATGTAGAGGATTTAATAGAGACACTAAAAGAAGCTTTAAAAGAGAAGGATGAGAATAACCAAAAGTTAGTGCAATTAGAGGAACAAATGGAAGCTCTCTCGCTTGATAGAAAGAGTCTGTTATCTCAAGCATATACTCTTCATAAGGAAAATGAGAAAATCAATAAGGAAAAAGACAAAATAAGTAGTAATCTGGAAAAGGTTACCTCTGAAAAGGAGGATTGGCTAGTATTTAAAGAACAAGCTGAAAGTTTAGAAAAGAAATTACAAATTGCTGTTGAAGAAAAAGACCATTTAACTTTGCTTCTTGAAAACAAACAAGCACATGCATTACTTGTCAAAACTCAGCTGTACGGTTTGCTTGAGCAAATAGGGTCCAGGCTTTCAGATGATGATAAGGAACATGATGCTATTAATTTACTGGAGTTTGCAAATGATTCCTTGGCAAAAATGAAAGAAGAAAAACAGAGCCTTACTTTGCAGAATGATGAAAAAGTTGTTAATTTACAGCAGAAGGTTGAGAGACTTCAGAAAGAAAATGTAGTTCAATGTACAGAGCTCAGATCTTTGCTGGAAAACTTTGAAAAAGAAAAGTGTCTCTTAGCAGAAAAATTAGAAGGAGCTTTGACAGAAAAAGCAGCATTGCAGCTAGACATCCAAGAGATGAAGAGTGCCAGTGAGAAAGCAAGGAATGAAAAACAAGATCTTCTAGCTTGTATTGAAGAGATCTCTCAAAAACTTGCATGTTATGAAAGCCAAATACAAGAACGACAGAAGGAATCTTTTACAGAAGAGCAAGAAAACCTAAAACTCGGTCTAGAACAAAGAGAGGCTGAACTTAGAAATGTGAAAGCCGAACTGACCTCTCTAAAGGTGATGCTTTTTGTTATTTCAGTATACAGACTAAACCTCTAACACTTAATGAAGGTTCAAAAGTATTTTCACTTTATTTCATGGCCCACCGCCCCCAATCAACTGATCTGCTTTTTTTCGATAAGTATTTCTAATGGAGAGTAAAAGCAGCAAAGAATCCTGTGGCACCTTATAGACTAACAGACGTTTTGGAGCATGAGCTTTTGTGGGTGAATACTCACTTCATCAGTCTGAAGAAGTGGGTATTCACCCACAAAAGCTCATGCTCCAAAACGTCTGTTAGTCTATAAGGTGCCACAGGATTCTTTGCTGCTTTTACAGATCCAGACTAACACGGCTACCCCTCTGATACCTAATGGAGAGTGCCTCACCAAGGAGGCAACGTTAAAGTTACTTTAGCATTAAAAGCTTACTTGAGCAAAATATAATCTTCTCCCTTTTCTCACAAATGATCTTTCATTTACAGGAGGGATGGCCTAGATGACTTAATAATGTCTCTTAGTTCTTAAATGTTATAAATCTACAACTTAAATAAGCACAACTTAAAGTTGGTGTTAGATAGTTATCTGCCCTGCCCTGTTTGTGGTAAGTTTGCTGGAACTTCCTTACATCAGAGCATTGTTAGTGCCTGATAATGACTGAGAAATAGCAGCTGGCCAGAACTACATGGTCTGTCCTTTCTTGTTCTTGACAGGGCAGGATGGAAAGTAGTTGCTATGAGGATGATTTCCCTGCCCTTACATTTTAAGTAACTTTGTAAATTATCAAGAAAACATAAAATTATACATAAACCATAATATTTATGTCTCATTCATATAGAAATAGCCCAGATTCTGGCCTTAAGTTTAGTAAATATTAATCAGCTTCTGATGGTGACATGCAAGGAATTTGCAAATACCAAAAATGTTTGTAATGTTTCATTATCTTTGTTTTATATCACAGGATTTCATGGAGAAGTCGTCTGTAAAAAATGACCAACAATCTTCCATAGCAGAACTAGAAGCAAAAATTGGTGCTTTTCTTATTTCTTTATATTTAATTAGTTGTGACTTTTAATCCATTATTTAACATACTTCATTTTTCATTTTTTTAACCCTAGTTTATGAGAAGTACTTAAAATAAGCAAATGACTTCCTGATGTCCAATAAGGGTTCAAAATATGCCTGTGGTCTGTTACCCTAACAGTTAATACTTTTATTTTAAGGTAGACATCTGTGTATCACTGGCTTTGTACAATTGACCCCAATTCATAATAACTGTGTCATATGGAGGGGAAGATCTAATAATCTTTAATATTTTAAATTGGTAACTGTTAAGATGCCATTGAACAACATAGCTTTTTTTGAGAGAGAAAGCTAAGCACTCTGAGCATTCCAGTTGGCTTTTGAAAGAAAATTAGCGCTGGCTGGAAGCAAAACCATTGAATTTCACCAAGAGGATTGGTAATATAATAAAACAATAGGCTCCTCATGGACTATTTTAGAGTCTAATGTGTTTTCTCAGAAATGTACAGCTGTTCTTTATAGTTCAGTGTCTTTTTCATTTAAAAAACAAGATGACAGTGCAGATTAGTGGCCAGCATAATTATATTAGAAAGCTAGTCACTTTCACATATGAAGATAGCCCAAAGCATTAAAACTAGTAAATATTAGTGGCTGGCTTTGTGACGTAAAAGATATTGTTCTGCACTATAGCCCTGAGTTTGACTGATCTCCCAGTTTTGCTCCCTATAAAATCCATGCAGTCAAATAAGAAATAGTGGTAATGACTTGTTAGAGAGAGAACCTTGCCCACTTCCGTGTATAGAAAAATAATGGCAAGGTGGTTTTTTTTTTTTTTTTTTTTTTTTTTTTTAAGGGAAAATAGTTATATGGCTGGGACAACTCAGAGCTGCCTCATGAGAAGAGGGAGGAAATAAAATCTCCCGCCTCTCAGACAAACACCTCACCCTTACATTCCTGCAACATGTAAATGACCAATGCAGTTACTTTAAAATGTTAGGGAGGAAGTAATGACAAACTGAAACAACTGTACTTGTCACAGGAGTAGCTGGAAACATGTTTTTTGAGTTTTAAAATTCTAACAAACCAAAGTTTGCTAACGGAAGTCTCTGGAACAGTGGAAGTGTTCACCATTATAGCTGTTTGTTTTGCTGGGAATCTTAGCTTTCAAACCAGGCCTCCAAGAGCTTAAGTGAATGAAGTGTTTTAAATGTCTTCCTGTTTTTCAGTAGTAATGGATGCATATACTTTTTTATTTTGCTAATGTTTACAAAATCACGTAGATACTAGTTTTGTATCTTACTTATTCCGTTGCGTAGATGAATTTGTTTCTGTTTTTTGTGTTAGTATGTCTGGAAAAGCTATCTGCAGAGAGAGAAGAGAAGGTAAATAAAGTTAAAGTCATTGCTGTGAAAGCAAGGAAAGAACTAGATTCTAGTAGAAAAGAGGTAAGTTATTTAGATCACATATTGAAGAGCTTTCTGGCACTGTAAGGTTCTATTGTTATCACACTGTTACGTATTGCTTTGAAATAAGGTGCAGTCTTTGAGAGAAGAATTAGAGTTGGTACAATCAGAGAAAGATCAGCTGTCTACTTCTATGAGGGACATCATCCAAGGAGCAGAAAGCTATAAGGTAAGAGGTACTAACTATATCTTCAAAAATGCTTTATTTATCAAAAAATGTTATTTAGAGATGACATTTCCTAGCCTGATTCCAGTTTGATGTGTCCATGACTCACTACTGCATAATTACTGTCAGCCTACCTAATTTCCCTCTGTAGCTGCAGTGTTCTTTGCTTCCTGTCCTAAACTATTGTACAGTGTTGCTGTGTATTGTTCTACAATTGCCATATCTCACCTCAGAGATTTCAGTGGTGGATGAAGTGATCCCTGCATTTATACTTGGCATTTAGTAGCATATATTATACTTATTTTATTAAATTTGTTATTCACATGAAGCATGTGTGTGGTAGGGCACTAGAACAATGACAATTATGTTTATAATTAAAATTGCAAGAGTTTCCACAATAATCCCTGTTTTTATGGACTCAACTTTCAGAAACATTCATCCTTGTATTTGGAAATATTCCATGCTCCTTAAAGTTTGCTTAACTTTTTTGTATTATAAGCAATTCACCTTTGCATATGTATTTGGTTTAAAAATACGTACATAAATCTAACCATACTTTTAAATATGGGCCTACGCCTCAGTGGAGTTGTGAGGTTGTAAGGTAGCGTGCTCAGAAGTAGATTTTTTGTTAGTATGCTCGCTGCCTTAGTGCAATTGATCCATTCTATCTGGCTGGAGTGACCAGATGGTCAAGCAGGGACACCAATGATACTGAGAATGCTTTCGTGAAGAAAACTGTCTCTTTAAAACATGCACAACAAAGTGCTCCCAAAAATTACCTTTAATATCAGAGACAAGAGAAAACCATGGATGCAGTAGTTAAGTTTTTGTCAGCAAATTTCTGAAATTCTTCAGTTCTTTCAGATTTAAATAAATTCTTTTTCTCGTGGAAACACTTCAGCTATCAGAATATAAATCAATAGAAAATGCTGCTGCCTTGTGAAACCAGAGTAGTGTAAAAACTGTATCCCACTGATCAATACCAGCAGCAAACTTAGGGATTCCCTTCTCCTCACCCCATTACTTCCATTGAAGTGTGAATTTCAAAGTTTAATTAGGACCATTTGAATGCTAATGTTAAGTTTAGACAAAGAAAAATATAATGGGAAATAACCCTTGTTAATGCAGTTAAATTGCCAACTCAAGAAACATAAAAGATAAGAAATAGAAATAAGAAATAAATGGAGATATACTTATCTCCTAGAACTGGAAGGGACCTTGAAAGGTCATAGAGTCCAGCCCCCTGCCTTCATTAGCAGGACCAATTTTTGCCCCAAATCTCTAAGTGACCCCCTCAAGGATTGAACTCACAGCCCTGGATTTAGCAGGCCAATGCTCAAACCACTGAGCTATCCCTCCTCCCCAAGGTTCCAACAGCCCCCATTTCCAAAAAAATCAGTCATTCTTTTACTAATATACCTTTTTTAAAAATCTGTGGTGACTTTAGAGGTCTTCAATGAATGACTTAAATCTAGAGAGGAAAATTTGAAAGAACTGTTTTCACTAGAACCTAGAATGGAACTGCAACTTTAATTCACATATGGTACTTCTGATGTCACAATAAGAAACATCAAGTACTGAACAATAATAAGAATGTGCAAACACCCATTTATTTGCTATAAGCACACCACAGCTTCCATGTATTTAACAAAAATTGAAGTGCTTTGTGCATGTTTCAAGAATCTTTTGCTGGAATATGACAAGCAAGCAGAACAGCTGGATTTGGAAAAGGACCGAGCAAATAATCTTGAACATCAGATGGATGACCTTACAAGACAACTAGAGACCTCAACTCAGCAGGTAGCTTATTTTGTGACTGAGCAAATAATTTTTACGACAAATATGAAGTAATTGATTTTAAGTCCCATTTCAGTTTGATAGACACATACGTAAATTATCCCTGTAAATATTTTCGTAATTTCTCCTGTATTTTTGAATAGATACAAGCAAATAAACTAATATTTGTGTTCTGACAAGATAGAAATCCCAGTGTTCGGAATGTTTGGATCTGGAAAAAAATATTAAATGAAAATAGGGACATTATAAAAATATCTAGATTTCTCTCTGAACTGAAAGAACATAGGGGCCTGTTGGAGTTATAGGATCAGGGCCCAAATCTGAAGAAGATTGAAATTAAGCCCATTTGTCAACAACTGTAGTACATGAGCTTGAGCTGGTTCTCAGAAAAGAGCAGCTGTACAACCCTGACAGTGGTCATACAGATTTTAAGTCCTGTATATCAAATGTGTAGTACAGAGCTTTATCTACACTTTGTTGATACTATCCCTTCTCTCTACTTGGCACAAAATACAGCAGCCATTGGTAAGGACTGAGAATTTGTCTGGTGTCCTTTTTTACCAAAACAAGATATTATTTTAAAATATTAATACTAACTGTAAATTAAAAATGTTTCAAACTAGAAGTGAAGTTTTTTTTTTCTTCCTGTCTCCCTCGGACAGTGCTGAGGAGCGAGGCAAAATGTGTTCAGTCAACACCCAAAACATCTGAAAAATGAGTGGGTTCTATGATGGCCTAAATCTAATCATTGATTGGCTGAAATACTCTCATGAGACTTTAAAATCTCCTTTTTTTGCCTCCAGTCTCACTCTTGAATAGATTCTACTGGTTATCCAGCAGATGAATTTTTTCAAATTGATATAAAATATTTCATGAACAAAATATGATCAATAATTTTGCTGTTTAATTTTTTTTTCATGTATTCATCCTTAATTCTGGATTCACATAACAAGGGGAAGGACAGTGAGACCATATGGTGAAAATGCTGGTGGTTCAAAACAAACCCTGTAAATATCTGCAACTCTAGTCCAGATAGGGATAGATTTCTTACCTGTGCCTTAGCTTTATCTTATTTAAAACAGATAAATTGGCAACATTTGGTGGTATTGAAGTAACTTGTTTGGTGTAGGGATTGATGTCATTAACATCTGCTCAGAACTATGGCAGCTGTATTTGAGTGGAGGTTGGCATGCTGTTCCTGAAGAGCTAGTGAATAGTTTTCCAAGCTTACCCACTGTTCTCCCTCAACCCCTTAAACTGCAACAGGGTTGTAATATAGTGTCAGAATTGGGTTGTAAGAGTGTCCTAATTGTGCCACCCATTTTTAAACCAGGCTATTTCCTATTCTGGTTTTAAACTGTTAGTATGGTCATGTTTAAGCATCTGCAGAAATAGTTTACAAAGGCTGTTGGGTGGAAATCATTGTGTATTTTCTAAAAAACAACAACAAACCACAGGCAGCATCTCTGCCTGTAAGAATTTCAAGAATGTTAACTGCCACTTTCATCTTGTTACTAATATCATTCTAGCAAAACCAACTAAACTCTGCCAATGAAGACCTTATGGCTCGTCTTGAAACACTACAGTCTAATGTTAAACTGCTAGAAGCCCAGATATTAGAAATGCAGAGAGCCAAAGCAAAAGTCGACAAAGAACTGGAAGCTGAAAAATTTCTAAAAGAGCAAAAGATAAAGGTAAAAGCAATGTTGTGGGTCCATAAAAACAAAGCATGGGCTATTCCCTGAATGAATTGAAGGGAAGACTTCCTGAAAGTGTGGTAAACTGTCAGAGTGGAATCTTTAAAATATTTTAACTAGTTTGGTTTTGTTGCCTTTATAGATCAGATACAGCATTGTATTCTGTTGCCTGGCTGACCCTTTAAGTCCGTGCCTCCATTGATAGTTTTGTCATAGTCAGTAGTGAGAATAGAATGAGGCCTTAGTTTAACATAGTCATAACATTGCTATTAATTTTATAATCCATCTGGGGTTTAATTTGGAGGGTAGGAAGCTTTTTTAAAAAAACCTTTCATTCTTACCTACATAAATTTTGTGACATACGCATCATGAGCAAACATTCTTGAACTCAAATTATGTAACCGAAAAGCATTTAAACTAATTTTCAGGACCATAGCAGTGCTGTAAGAGAACTTGAAGACCTTCAGCTTCAGCTTCAGAAGGAAAAGAAACATCTTCAGAAAACTATGCAGGAGCTAGAGCTGGCCCGGCGGGTAGGGTAATTGTTTCTGTTACAGTAATGCTTGGAGGACCCAAATAAGGTTGTAGCCCCACTGTGTTATGTGCTGTGCATAACATATGATAGAACATCCTTGCCCCCAGAGCTTAAAATCCAAGTAAAACAAAGGGTGGGAGACGGGAAGTCTTATCCCATTTTATAGATGGGGAACTGAGGCATAGAGAAACTGTTACTAGCCCGGGTCTCACAAAAGACTGCATGGAAGTGGAAATTGAATCCGGATATCCTGAGTCCAACTCCAGTGCCTTAATTACAAGACTCTCTTTGCTTTTCCAGAGCCAAATTCCTTTAGAATGCTTATTAGAACATGCTAGACAGAATTTTAATATTCTAACTTGTTTCCTTGTTTTGATTCTGATACAAGCAAATGAGATTTAGAATGCTGATGGGTAAGTTTTCCTCTTTTGCGTATGTGGCTATAGACTTAAACAAAAATCGGAGTTGTGAGGAACAGTTTTGCAGTACAGAGTAATCAAAACAAAAATCCTTCAAATCAGCCCAAGCAATTTTAAACTGAGACTACAAAATATGTAATCTACAGGATGCCCAGAAGAGCACACTAATGGATATGGAAATGGCTGATTATGACCGTTTAGTGAAAGAACTTAATCAGAAGATTACAGATAAAAACTGCAAAATTGAAGATCTTGAGCAAGAGCTCAGAATTCAAAAACAAAAACAAGAAACACTACAAGAAGAAATACGTGAGTAAAATATTAACTTTTTAAATTTCTCATTGTCTGCGATGGGCCTTCTTATATCCAGCGTGGTGGGGAGGCAAACAGCTTGGGAACATCATGTATGTATATCTTAACATTCTCAGCTCAGGAGACAAGGGCTGCCAAAAAAGAGTCTTGGGTGCTGGCTGGTGAGTCTTGCCCACATGCTCAGGGTTTAACTGATCGCCATATTTGGGGTCGGGAAGGAATTTTCCTCCAGGGCGGATTGGCAGGGGCCCTGGAGGTTTTTCGCCTTCCTCTGCAGCGTGGGGCATGGGTCGCTTGCTGGTGGATTCTCTGCAGTTTGAGGTCTTCAGACCAGTTTTGAGGATTTCAATAACTCAGTCCTGGATTAGGGGTTGTATAAAAGTGGATGGGTATGGTTCTGTGGCCTGCCTTGTGCAGGAGGTCAGACTAGATGATCATATTGGTCCCTTCTGACCTATGAGTCTAAGACATTGAAAGAAGACTTGTCAAAATTCCTTTCTTATGTGTTCAATGAATTATAGTAGTTCATCTGTTACTTGTTTACTGAGCAGTAAACTAATAGTCAGATACCTTGCTGGACAAATTGCATTTCTCACATGTCTCTGTTAATCCCAGTGCTGGAGAGCTAGTGACACTTCAGAATCTTTTACAGAGCTGAGTGACTGAAAACCCCCAATGGAGTTATAACACTCTACTTAAAAATATTACCAAATAATGGTGTGTTAAATATTGCATTTTTTGCCATCCTCTTATGCATAATCCTAATTTGCTTAAAAATACTTTGTGTTAGAAAACCAGTATGATACCTGGAAATTTGAAGTCCAACTCTTGGTGAACTGCTTGTTTGCAACATTCTTTTTCAGTTACATTTATAACACTTGTATGAAAGCACCCTATACAGTTTTTTTCCTTTGCTCATCAAAAATTATCTCTGCATTAGAATCCCTTCAATCTTCTGTGCTACAGTATGAGGAAAGGAACTCCCAAATAAAACAACTGCTAGTGAAAACCAAAAAAGAACTGGCAGATTCAAGGCAAGCTGTAAGTGCTTATTTTACTGCACATGCTTTTTTATACCAATGCTTATAATTTAGTTTCAAGTTTGGATTTTGAAATAAAAAAAAATTTAGTGTTTTAAATTAATCAAGATATCTTTATCCTGCAGGAAAATGACCGTCTAATACTGCAAGCATCATTAAAAGGAGAGCTAGAGGCAAGTCAGCAGCAAGTGGAAGTCTATAAGGCAAGGAACTTCATTCTTTGTTGTTAGCACAAGCTTTCTGACATAAGAAACTAGAGAGAGTGCTGTGGGGTAATATACACTGAGTGCTACAGATGTAAGCAGGTTGTTACAAAAGCTGTATCACTAATTTTGTTTTTAATCAGTTCTCTCAATTGTCCTCAAGTGTTTTATTTAATATAGTACCCTAAGTCTTTTAATTTCTTGTTATTATTTTGTGCTTGTGCTAAGGCACAGGTATCTTTCGTAGTGATTCTGATACCAAGAGGAAAATCTGATGATGATTCTCCTGAGCTACGTCATAGCCTTTCACTTCCTTCAGAGTGTAAATACTGCCAGGAGCGGGTCCAGGAGTGCAGTTTCTCTCTCTGATGCCCAGGCCCATCCAACTCCTCTCTTTCCTCCCTGACGTGTGTAACCAAGGGTGTAGAAATAATAATTTCCTAGGTTTTTTTAAATAAAAATTACGTTTAGTGACACTTAAGATTGCTCAAGGACACTTTCAGTGCAGTCAAAACCTTAAAAGCATGCAAGTAAGAAGTTTCTACCATCCTTTCCACTTTCATATTGCTTATATTATCATCAGTGGCATGCTCTTAAGATTCACTTTCATCTCCAATAGATGTTGAAAAGCAATAGGTACCCTCAGCTTCATCACTTATGCAGTCACAGACAATCTCATATACTGACACATTCTCCAGCATTTTAAATTTACAAAGCACTTCACAGACCCTAGTTAATCCTTACAATAGCCCTGCAAGGTAGGTAGTTGTGTGTATTATTATCCTCGTTTCACAGCAGGGAGACTGAGGCAGGGAGATGAAGTGACTTGGCCAAAGCTACACAGCAAATCCGTGACGGAGTCAGGATTAGAACTCAGGATCACCTGTCTTCTAGCCCTTTGCTTAAACCTCATATGCTCTTATATCTACAGATCAGTTCATCTATCACACTGTCAGATGTTCTGATCTGTTACTGTCATATGAGGTGTATCTGACTCTTAGTCCATTCATCTGAGAATTTAATCTGCTTTAACATTGCAGAAATCATTGTTTGGGGTTTGTGCAATAGCATGAGTGGTGAAATTGGCGTAAATAGTACAATTTCTATATATACTTTTTCCATAAATATAAAAACTATATCTGACCTTCTGCATTTTTTTTCTGATGTTTCAAGTATAAAGCCCTGTAAAGTGTAAGTGCTGCTGCTGTTACGTTTCAGAATTGATGCACGTCAGTTCAGATATTCAGTTGGCTTGCTGCTTTCTCCCGTTTATTTTTAATCTCTCAAAAGAGAATTAGGGAATCTGAGTCCTATGACAAGGATATATTTTTTTAATCTACCTTTGGCCCTAATTAATTAAACTTTGCTTTTTAAAAAAAGCGTTTTATTTAAAACACATTACCAGCAAAAAGCCTTAGTATAAGGTTAATTTTCATCAGTATGAATTTTGATAGCCAGTAACAGGCATCTGCCTTGCCACCAAATGACACATTTGTTGATTTACAGAAAGTAGGGTTTGTGCTTTAATAATTTAAAAAAAAAAAAGGCAGTTGAGGAAAAAATGAAATAATTCTCTAGAAAAATTTGTCTTCACATTTCTTCCCATTATTTTAGTAAAATTCAAATGATAAATGATGCATGCGATACTGCTCAGATACATTCCAACATAAGCCTTTTTCACATTAATATTTTTTAAAACCAGATTTTAATTTTATGGTATCTAGTCATTTCTAGGTTTCCCATCCCAATATCTGGATGCTTTGTTTCATTCTCTGTTCACCTAATGAAAACGAGAGTCAATTCTAAAGACTACATTCTAGTTATGTTTAAGTGCCTGTTCATTTTCAGATTCAGCTGGCTGAACTAACGTCAGAAAAACACAAGATTCAAGAACATCTGCGGACCTCTTCGGAGCAACACCAGCGCACTCTGAGTTCTTACCAGCAGAAAATTGCAACCCTCCAAGAAGAATGCAACACAGCAAAGGTACGTTTTCATAAAATAAGTAATAGCTCTTTAGACTGTTAGAAGACAAAGTTACTGAACTTTCACTTTTGCTTCCCTAAATTATCGTCTTGCAGGATTCTTACTCCTGGGTCTTAGCTACTTGGCAGATGACTGGAAGGAATTCTCCTAACTTGTAATGGTTTTTGACCTTTTCAGCATAGAGCACAAGTTAGGCCTTTTACTACTTCGTTTGCACCATCCTCCGTGGAATATAAATGCTGCCATCCAAATGCTATAGTCAGTTTCTTTGATGCACCAGAGCTGAAGTTCCGTTGTGATAATCGGGCTGACAAATGTACTGTAATAGTGAGCTCAATTGTAAAAAAAATATGTAAAAGTTTGTAATATTATTATTATATAATAACAAATGTTGATGGAAACTAAAGAGCCCAGCTGGGTGAGGTAATATCTCTTATTGGACCAACGTTTGTTGGTGGAAGAGGCAAGCTTTTGAGCTACACAGAGCTCTTTAAAATGGGAAGTATGTCAAGTTGCTTTCAATGATAAATGTTATAAACAGCTGCAGGAGACCTGGATATAATTCAAGGGCTCAATTGAAATCATGCTAGGTAAAAATAAAAAATGTAGAACCAGAAACGTAATGAACCAAAATTGTTTTCAAATATTAGGCCTCGTTGATGGGCAAAATAATGAGGAGATAGGGTATTCCACCCATCGTTCCTTTTGTGGGTCCTTTAAAGAAAAAGTACTTGGGGGAAAAATAGGAGACGACAGACAGAGGCTACTGAAGCAGGCTTCACTATCATAGCTGCTCCTGCCACCATCTTCTGGCACCCTGCCATCATACAAATCCTGATCAGGCCAGAGAGAGGGATCCAGATGAGATCGCCACTCCTACTGGCTCCATCTGAATCCCACTAGAGATAAAATAGGATCAGACATTAGCAGCAGCAACAACAGCTCTAGCCCATCTCAGCTAACGTCGTCTCTTTTTCCCAAGAGGACAGTTATTACCATCTGAGAAATGGTCAAACTAGGGGATTTTTCATTTAAACTTCTCTCCAGCTAAAGGAAAAAGGAACAAAAAATGCTGTTAAAATACATTTCAAATGTTTTAACTATGTTTCCTTCTCTGTAACTTTTAATAAATTGTTTAAAAGATTTTTCATGTGTTTACCATAGTCCTAAATAGATTGAGGTCTCTGTATACCAAACCCCAGACCTCTTTTAACTCTCTTTAATGATAGGCAGTGGCTGTGTTATGTTAACACCTTTGGCCCATTTATTCCATTTAAATTAATATACAGCAGCTCCCAGGAAAAAAAAGCCACCTCCCGATGATCAACGTATGTGTGCCTTGGAGGAAAAAAGAAAATAACTTCACAAACCAGAAAGTCCAAACTCTGTGAGGGAGGGAGATGAGGGAGTGTCCTAAAGACAACATCATCTGAAAAGCAGAGTTCAAAAATAAGTAATTTCCTCTTTTGAAGATATTATTTTTGCAGGATTCTCACATCCCAAATGAACATGAGTAGAGGCACAATGACCAGCAATAGCAAAGCTAGTCCCAACTGTGTGAAGAGGTAGAGGTTTTTATTAATATTTAGCATAAACAGTAAGAGGTGTAACAACATTCAAGCCTGTGTGAAGAGATTGCAATTTGAGAGAATTCCACGCTGAAAATAAAGGACATCTTAACATAAAATTCTTCTTAGGGGAGGCAAAGGTCTGGAATCCCCCATCTTGCAAAAGTTCTGGAGCACAGAGCGTCTTCTGGAAACTGAATACAAGGAGTAATATACCTCTACCTCGATATAATGCTGTCCTCGGGAACCAAAAAATCTTACCGCATTATAGGTGAAACTGCATTATATCGAACTTGCTTTGATCCGCTGGAGTGCACAGGCCCCCTACCCCCGGAGCACTGCTTTACTGCATTATATTCGAATTCGTGTTATATCAGGTCATGTTATATCTGGGTAGAGGTGTACCTTGTAAATATCTGAAGAGAGGACCAGATAGCAGCTTGGCAATTCTCTGTGGTGGATACATCCATCTAATCAAATAGGCCTTGACATGGCTTCCAGATAATAGCAATGTGAAATGCCTTTGGGACATAGTTCTCTTTGTAACAGCATTGCTCAGCAAATTTGGTTTCTTTATCAAATCAAATCAAATTAGGTGGAGTTAATCTGCTCCAAATAGACTCCCAAGGATTTCTGACACTGATGATGGAACACTAACATAACTTCGGATGGGAATCTCAAGTGAGTCCACTTTACCACCTTATCCTTGTAAAAATGAATCTGGTATAAGCTGCGTCCATTCACTAGCACTAGGAAAATGACTGTCAGTGTAAGAAACTAAAGTTCATAGGAATTAGTGTTTAAAGGAGCTTTCATCAGGACCACGTTTTCATTTCCCTGCAGAGGTGTTTTGTTTTTTTTCTTTTAATTGGAGGTTTCAGAAGTGTTGAGCCCTGCATGAAATGACAAAAGGTTGCAGAAACACACTTCTACCTGAAACTAGTTCATGATAAGCCAAAAAAGATATTTCTGGAAGGAGTTAGTCTGTGCAAGAGACTGAGATGGGCGAAGAAAGTAGTCAAGCAGTTTTTGTAGCGCAAGTAAAGGAGTCCATATGGACCTTACTGTACTACACGTAAAAACCTTTCCCACTGGAAGCCCTAGGTCCTATTTAGTAGATGACTTCTGAATCAGCTGCTTGAACACACCATACCTACAAACCTCTAATCTGCCAGAAGCCAAGCTGTAAGGGAGAGAGTTTCTTGGAGCCAGACCTATAGGAGTGTGTCTCATTTGCCTCAAGGACGGTTTGGGGGCACTCAGCTCACCAAATTTCTTCGCTATCCAGGTCAACCTTTGTAGACTTGTTGGGCATTTCCACACGTCATGGCTAATTCCTTTGTGGACAATGCAAAGCATCCATCCTGGATGTAGTTCTGCTACACTGACATGGTATGAAGCTATGGTGTGGCCAGCCCTCTTTCTTGGATACTACATCTGCAAAAGAAAAAGAATTCTGACACCTCAGAGGAGCACGTGACCAGTGAAAAGGTGAGCCTCAAAATAGTTGCCAAGTCACAACTAAGAAATTAGATGCAAAAACAGTAGAGCAAGTGAAGATGCATCGAATACAACAAAGGCTGCTTATCAAATATTTTGGGTGTGGAATACTTTAACTCAAGTGCCTGAATGAAAGGAAAAGTGAAGGACTTGTTTAAAAAAAATTATATATCCAAACATCACTGGAGCCAGAAGAGCTGTAGCAATGGCTGTTGAAGTACAGTCTCGCCATGGAAGCTCCTTCACCAGCCACAGTTAAGAAACGACTGGAACATTCAGAGAGATGTATTTATATTTAGCAGGGGGTGGTGTATTACATCCAGTAGAGGGCATGACATGTGTTGCCCTCAGTGTTTAAAAAAAAAAAAAAAAAAAAAAATTCACAAGCTATGGGAATTCCACCAGCCACTTGCTGAGATTCAGGAGAGAAAATCATGCACAGATGGTATTTTTAGAGAAAGGGAGCACAAAACTTTGAATACTGGATGAGTACTACTTGTCAAGTCAGTGTGATTAATACACACTCTTCTTGCTGTAAGAGCTGTGGTCAAAGATGAAGCTACCTGACTCTTTTTTTTAATGGCAGGAAATTTACATTGACGTAACTTTAATTTACATGTTAAGTGATTTTAGTATAAGCATAGTAAAAAGACAGAAAATAAACTGTAGATATATATTTTTAAAACAAAGTATGGAATCTTCCCATCATCTTGTTTGCTTGAACAGAAATACCAGAATGACTCAGAAATCCAGTCTTAGTACAAATAGCTGTCTGATTATGACTGTAACAGTGACTGACTATGACGAAGCCTGTATGTTGGCAGAGGAAATGATTGCCTGTGTTGTTTCTATCGCCATCTTGTTTTGGAGTTGCTGTTTATAATATTTTGTTGGTTGTTTTTATTTTCAAGGACTTCGTAATGTTTTATAGTACTATTTGTATGTTACAATATAATATATAAAATTGTGTATTTGTAAACTGTCCGAAAGACAGATGTGATTAACGCTAATGTTCTCCCTATACCAAAAAAAGTTTAGCTACCAATCATGGAATATTGTATTTTAAATGAACTGGCTCTTAGGTGATATATTAACTGTTTTAACCATCCATTCAACACTACAAAAAAGGAAATGCAACTGTTCATATTTCTTGATCTTTAAACGATGTAATATGCATATATATCACAAAGTAAAACTGAAACTATTTGGTTTTATATAAATAAGTGGCATATATAATTGAGGGTTTTGTTTTTTTTTCATGTTATAGGCAGAACAAGTTGCTGTTACCTCTGAATTTGAAAGCTACAAAGTCCGTGTTCATAATGTTTTAAAACAGCAAAAGAATAAATCTGCTTCTCAGACTGAAACTGAGAGAGCCAAGCAAGAAAGGTAAAAGTTATGTCTATACGTGCTCGATAGTAAAAGCCTAATGAAGCCAACAATAAGCAAGACTTTTTTTTGCTATTGTATACCTATATAAATAGAAAGGCATGGGGATGAGAAATCCACTGCTGTAGTCTTTTTGGCTAACAAACTGCAGTAATGTGACAGAAATGTTCATCTATGTGATGATTATTGATTCACATCTAATTTTTGGCATTCATATTTTATAACTGAAGATTACTGAAATACCCAGACAGAACACTTTAAAAAGATGCCATCAACTTAAATCTAAAATTGTTTCACATATCTATGTTACTATAGCTAAAAGATTTTTGAAATCTCTATTTTTCACTACGATTACATTCTACATTTGATATTACTCTGAAAAATAAAATTTTTTCACTATTTCTCTGAGGGCTATTAGGTACTACTGTAATACAAATAAATAATATATAGTCAGCCAGTTTCTATTGTTTCTGTGGAGTCTTCCACTTGAAAAAATTACTGGTGGGTGAGGGAATAGTGTTGTGACTATCAAACCCAAAAAACTGGCAGGAAAACTCAAGCGCAGATTTAAAACCTAAATCTAATTTTAACTCACTATTAGAAATCACTTGATTTCCAAGTTGACCATACCCCTTTTTCAGTAACTTGTGCTGGGACTCCTACTTTGAACATAGTGGCTGTTGGCAGAACACTTTGAGTTTGATACATTTACATTTTGTTTTTGTATAGCTATATAACAGATATCTTAGAGTAAGGCTTTATTTTCTTGTTTTAAAAGAAAACAGGTAACTTTATTCCTGAATGAATGTATGTTTATACTCCCTTTCTCCACCTTCTCCCTTACCAAAACGTAAAATACCTTTTTTTTTCCTGCGTGGATTATCTGTTTTCTCTTGTCCCTGCTTGGATAGGGGATGAACCCTTGAGGTTGAGAATGAAGCTGAAACTAATGTCTGCTTTTTGGTCAACAGTTTCAGTGTAAGCCTGATTTGTGGCATGAAAATGTACTGTTGAAAATGGTTTTCAGCTACAGCCTTCCTTACAAAAAGCTGCTGTTCACACCAGCTCAACTGAACCATTGTTAGCATCAGCGAAAGGCGAGTGTAAGTAAGGCTCCAGGGGCCAGTCCAGTTCTTACCAGCATGTCAATTAGACTTGCTTTCAGCAAGATTAACTGACATGGCGGTTTAAAAAAAACAAACTAAACAGTTCCAGTCCCAGAAGACTTGCAAACGCAACAGTTTTACCCATTGTTACCCTTTTTTTGTAAACTTTCCCTGGCATAAACATGGTGAAAAGGTGAACTGAACTAGTTCTGAAAACTTTTAAGTGCAAGTATAGGCCAGACAAATTCAATGCAGTTTCAGAAGGTCTTAGACTTAATTCCACGTGGGATCTACGCTAGCAGTTATCTGTTTCAGGGCAACCATTCCTGATGGTCATAGTCAAAAAGTGGTCAGTGTCCTAAAATGACAGAGTCATTGTGCGTAAGCCATGGTTAGGACTATAATTTTGTGACAGAAGTCACAGAATCCATGACTTCCAGAGACCTCTGTGACTTGAGCCCCCAACACCTGGGAGCTGCAGGATCCCCCAATGCCCCTGATGGCTGGGAACTGCGGGTGCCCCAGCTCCCAGCTGCAGAGGGAGGCAGAGGTGCCCCACAGGCAGCTCCCAGCTGCAGAGGGAGGCAGGGATGCCTGGAGTGCCGAGGCAGTGGCAAGACCCCGAACTCCACACCACTGTTGACAGCAGGGCTTCCAGAAAGTCCCAGCCGCCATGGGCAGCAGGGGTGCCCGGCAGCTCTTGAGTCCCACAGGCACCCTGGGGCTTGGAGCTGCGCGGGCGCCCTGGGCTTTGGAGCCACCGCAGGTGGTAACGGGACCTTGCACGTCTGAGCCAGGCCCCTTGGTTGATGTGGGGAGCCTGCAGCTCCCCATTTTGTCATGCATATTTTTAGTAAAAGTCACAGACAGGTCATGGGCAATAAAGAAAAAAATCATGGAAGCCCATGACCTGTCTGTGACTTTTACTAAAAATATGCATGACAATCTTAGTCCTAATCATGATTAACTGATCTTTGGCACTGGTTTGGAAATACTGGTCCAGATCCAGCAGAGGGAGTCCTATGATTCATTAGGGAGGGGATCCCTGATAGAAACTATTAAATAGCATCTGAACTGTTGCCTATTTAAAAAAAATAAATAGAAGATACTGAGAATTCGGAGAAATTCTTCATCAGATTCTGGCTAGTCAGGGCATGAGTTCCTTTGAAACAAGATCGTTGTAAGGGAGTCTCATTTACTTATCTTCCCCTTTTGCCAGCAGAGGAATTCTGATGGGAAGCAGTGTTCTGTTACTACTGGACATAGGCTGTTGGGGAAGGGTTAATTTCAGAAATTTGTAAGTCGGACAGTTTGATCAACAGTTGAATAATACAGGATAAAATTTCAAAGGAAGGATTACTCCCTGAGTTAAAGGGTTATTTCTACAACTCTTAACCATACAAACAGTTAATTTTAGAAGTTAATAGAATTATTCACATCCGTAAGGACTAAGAGCTTGAATACGCTTTCAGGTTCTTAAAGTTGTATTTTTGTCAAAATTGGGACAGGTGAGTTTGCTTTTTTCCTCTAGATTCTCTTGCCTGAATCAATTTATCTGAATATAGCACACTGACTGGTTTTTCTGGTGTTAATTTTTGCGGGTTACCACCTTCTCCCCAACCCCATTTTTCACAACCTTCTACTCTTTCTTTCCTGTACCTTGTGTTCACCCCTGCAAGGCTGGCGCAAAACAAACAAACAAATACAAAAAACACCCAAGAGACATTTCTTACCTAAACCTGCACCCCACCCATTATCTATTTTCCTTCCCACGCACAGCTTCTCTAGCTTTGTCCCCCATAACTTGTCTAATGCTGAAAGGATTATTAACAACACTCTTTCCCTCCTTCCCTCATCCCCCATTAATCAGGCAATGCTTCAAGCTGTTCCAGGAACAATGGGACACAAGCAGGTCATGTGTTCCTGGGACAATCCCGAAATCAGCTATTTTGTTGTCATTTCACCTAAGATTATATTCTAGAGAGAATTCTGTCGTAACACTTAATCATTCAAACCATTTAGTGTAATGAAAAGGTAATTCAGATCTAATAGAATAGATTACCCAAAATACTAATGATACGTTTGGCAGTTCTGAAATGAGATAACTCTCTTTAAAATATGTATTGTTTTTTTCCTTAGAGAACACATGGAAACGGTGATAGACCAACTAAAAGTAAAGTTACAAGACGCCCAGCATAATTTACAAATCAGTGTAACTGAACTTCAAGCATTGCAGTCTGAACATGACACCCTGCTGGAACGGCACAATAAGATGCTGCAGGAGACGGTGACGAAAGAGGCAGAACTCCGAGAAAAGTATGGTTCTCTGATGACGAAATATGTTGTATTATTGTTTGTGCAATTGGTGCCACGCCTTTGTTTGTTTGAACCATTCTACATTCATGGAAGGGGTATAATTGTTTGCAGAAAGTTAGTGGGATTTCCATAAGATCAGGGATTTTAAACTTCCTCCTACTCAAATTTCCCTACACATTTTTTCTGTTTAACTGTATACTTTCAAAGATTACATTTTTGCAGCCCCTTGTGTTGAGAAATGTAATCTGATGCAAATGTCCACTTCTGACTAGGAAAAGCGTTCAAGTCTCTAAATTGCAGTACAGACAGAATGGTGGGAATCCCATCATTGCCAGTTAAAGTCCAATTAAGTGCCCTTGTGAAAAGGTAACATTTTTAAATATCTCCTTCCCACAATCCCATTTCACTATTTTAGTCAGAGTGAGCATCTGTGACTTTTAATTTTTCAGACAAATTTATGGGTGTCTTAAATTTTTCTGCTTCAGGGCACTTCAACAAACTCCATCCTTCCCCTTCTCTCTTCTTGTTTCCCTGTGTGGTACTGTCAAACTTCTTTCTTGTTGCAGAGAATGGGATGGAATAATCTTTGGAATTGTTGGCATTTGGTATGGGTGGAGAGTAACAAAAGATACTTTCAGCTCCTGTTGGCCATAGAAACAAAGACCAGACCTGATACTTGAACCTGGGTCTTTTACTTATCAGTGAAGCATGAGGCACAATTTTTTTTCTTAGGTTGGCATAATTAGTGGGGGGGGGGAAAACATAATTGGGAATCATCTATAAGGTAAACATTCATCTTTCAGGGTCTGTACTATACAGTCTGAGAACATGGTGTTGAAGTCAGAGCATTCACAGACTGTGAATCAGCTGATGACCCAGAACGAAGCTCTTCAGAACAGTTTTAGAGATCAAGTGAGGCATTTGCAAGAAGAGCATAGGAAGACTGTAGAGACGTTGCAACAGCAGTTATCCAAGGTAGAAGCGCAATTCTTCCAACTTAAGAGTGAACCCAGCACAAGAGGTAAGTTTTTGTAGAGTCATGCATCCCAAAAACTCCCTTTTGGTGATTATTCGCGTTTAGCTAAGTGGCAGACTGATTTGTCACCTCTCTGTCGTTGATAATCATACAGACCTCTCCAAAAACATATGGTATACTCATTTACCAACTGTTTTTCACATATAAAATGGTAAGCACTGATATTGGTTTCAATTGTTGATACAGTACTTATGTCAATTACGTCACTTTATTTCCTCTGTGACATCTGGGATTTTGTCATCTTACTGACAGAGGGAGGAAGAGTCATTCTAAAAATTAAGAGTCATTATTGCTCTGCCTGTCCATTTGTATCAGGTTTTGGAGAGCCCACTGGACATCTCCTTTCAAGATAAAGAGTAAAGCTACTGATTCGGTGCATATGGAAGAAGCTACAACTTCTCATCGCAAAAGACAGCTGTGTAGCTTAGATCTTGGGTTAGCAAAAGAGCAATAGAATGTGATTGTGTGTAGTAAACTGTATTTGTAATACATTCTTAAATGTTGTACCAAGCAGTTATAAAACACCTTTTTAGCTATATATATAGATCAGTGGTATATGTATCTGATAGAGATCTTGTTGTTTTTTATTTAAAAATTTACTAAAAAGCCAGAGTATTGAATGGTTCAGGGTATTGATGATAGGAAATAAAGCCTTTGAACTCACGGTCATAGGTTGAAACCTAACCGAAGCTGGTAGTCCCCAAATGCTATTTGGCTACACAGTGACACATGTAGAGTGAATTGTTGGTCTCAGCTCATTTCCTAAAGGGTCAGTCTGTATTATAAATATTACCATCCAAATTGGCACCCTTGTTGGCGGTCTCAGAAAATAAGTTGAAGACTCGTTCTGGAGGCTGAGCTAAAGCCCCTTTTAAAAGGGGATTCCCCACTTCAGGAACTAGGCACATTGTAGAGGTTGGAGTGACATGCAGGGAAAGAAGGAGCTTGTGTTTATGCTGCTTCTGCTTGTACTTTATTTCTTATGTGGATTTGGGTGTGTCTCTGTCTCTTTCTCCACATCTGTCAATATGCAACTTTCAAAAGCACTAAAATTCCTTGAGATTTAGTTTCTAAATTGAAACAATCTACAATATTATTTTAAAAAAATCCCTCACCGCTGTTACTGAACCATATACTAATTATAGTTAACTGAACAGGTATGCTGTGAAATGCTTACCCTTTCAAAAGAGTAAAAAACTAACCCTTGATCTGTATCTTTCTAAAGGTAAAACCAGCACCAACCTTTCATATTTTTAGCGTATGTACTGAAAAAAGATACGATAATCCAGAATTTTTTCTGCTGAGATTTGTGTGAGTGAGTGGGCACGGACCAGAAACTGGACTGAGACGACCCATTTGGTTCATAGGTGCAATCTCTTAGGGGGTGACTGTCCAGCTTTTCACTCCTCCTTTCCCTTTCACTATGGCTATAGGATTAATGCAGCCTCATCTCTGGTCTTACTTCCCACTCCCCTCCCCCCCCCCCCATCCCCGAAATTTAAAATAGTTACACCAGTGACTTGTTTCACATAGGCCATTTAAAAGACGCTTTAAATCACTGGTAATGTGGGGTTTAGTTATAGTGGTGTCTTTGAAGTGAAAGGCTGTGTTTTATATTGTGAAATATGCTTTATTCATTCTTTAAGGACGACTGAACTTCTCACATAATGGCTTTGTTTCACTTTACTGCATGTGTACACCTCCTTAATTTAAGATGCTAAAAGATGTATTTAGCGTCTTTAGTTCTCACATTCTCCTTCCTATCCGGTTGAGTGGCTTTTGGGTGATCATCCCCAGCATACAGCTGTGTTGTTTATTAATGTATGCCATCCAAAAGAAATTCTTTTTCAGGTCCGGCTGTTTCAAACCTACCAGTGAAGAACTTGCGAGAACGGAGAAACACTGACCTTCCTCTTCTTGATGTGCACACTGTAGCTAGGGAAGAGGGAGAAGGAATGGAAACAACCGACACAGAGTCTGTGTCTTCTGCCAGTATCTATATGCCATCATTGGAACAACTTCTTAATTCTCCTGAAGCAAAATTTGGCAAGTAAAACCTTTTTTAAATAGATGTTTAAGTACTTAATTAATTTGAGTTATAGAATCAATATTACTTGGTACTCTTCTGGGCACCATAGAAAGTTGTCCCTTAGAGCATTGAGATGCTTGTCATTCTTTCTCCCACTTTACTACCATAACTTTTTCCCCCTGGTGTTGCAGCAACCTTGGGTGGGATTTTCAAGGGAGACTTAAGCACCTTACAGCCGCTTCAGGTGCCTAAGTCCAAAGATCCTCAAAACCCCTGTTCAGCTGCCACCTAACCCTATAGACACCTAAACTCCCTAGGCACCTAAATTTCCACTGGTAGGGTCCCCTAAGTGCCAAAGATCTCACTTGCAAGGACCCATACAGTAGATGTGCTCACAGGCCAGCATAGATCACATCCTCATGGGCCATGCATAAAATGGAGGAGAATGTTGTGGTGATGATCTTTTACCAAGTTGCCTCCTGGTTAGAGCAATCATGTAGGATGTGGGAGGCCCAGGTTCAAGTCCCCCTCAGTGTGCGTGAACACACACACACTCTCTCTCACTCACTCTCTCTCACCCACCCCTTCCGTCCTTCCTTCCATCCTTGGATTAGGCACCTATCCCCAGGATATGGTTCGTGGCTCTGACATCTGAATGGAGATACGCACCAAACTCCCTCTGAGGGGCAGGACTTAGGCTAGCTTAGATGGCTCTCCACTCAACATGTTGGTTTCTGTAAATCCCCCTTTTTAGGTACCTTGCTTTCCTCAGGCATTGTATAAGAAGCCTGGGCTCCTAACTCGGGGTTGTGAATTTCACTTGGCAGCAGGTCATCTAAAAGTTAGGTGCTGTAATGCTCAGCCTAAGCTGTGCCTTAAGAATCCCACCCCTTCTAATAAAGCATTGGACACTGCTGCCACCACAAACATTGCTACTTGAGGAGTTGGCTGAGGCTTATGAGAATAATTTACCGTCTCCTAGGGATTAGAAATCTGAACTTTGATTCCTTCCTATTGCAGACACTAGACCACTATGCATTGTTAGCACTGAGTGTACATTGACATTATTAATTTTTGTATAAGCTTTGTCCTCGAATAGGGATTAAGGGTCATGTTTGTTAGTTTTTATTCATGGATTCCAAGACTACTTAAAATTTGTGTAAAAAAAAAAAACAAAACAAAAAAAAAAAACAAAAACAAAAACAAAAAAACAAACAAAAACTTTTACATTTAGGGACTTTCTTGGGAAAGAGAACAGATAGGTGAATGAGTTGGTAAACTGTAGGAACTGTGAGTGTGAAGAGAACAGCTCAGAATACTGTATAGAAAGCTATTAAGTTTTCATCCAACTCCTATTAAATTCAGACACAGAACTTCCACTGGCTTTAATGTGAGTGGGATTGCGCTACTGGAGAACATAGGATCAGCGGGAACTTGTGCCAAAGTGCATGATTTCCTTTTGAAGTTGCAAAAAAGTAGAGTGGGGAAATGCAGAACAACCAGCTAATTGTACAGAGATGATAAGCAAGTCCAAAAACAATTTTGAGGAAATACTGAATTCCTCCGAAAGGAAAAACAACCCAGGAGTTCCTCCCCCAAACCTTTAAAGAAACACTGAAGTCAGATTCTACAAAAATAGTTGAGTTGCTACGAACTTTTTAGTACTTTTTTAAATTTTGTGTATATACAAAAAAAATCACAAACCAAAAATTTGGCAGAAATAATAGAAATGGGTGGTGATGGAAAAACTCTGAGAAGTCAGATTTTACATTTCTGTGATTCAGTGTTGCCACCATGACACCAGTGTAATTCTGAAAAATGACCCTGATAAACTATCAGTCCAAATGTAAAATACCATGTAAAGTAAAGTCCAAAGTAATCCTTTTTGAAATATAAAATTGCAGAGCCACCTCAATGGCAAACAGAACTCACCAAAGAAGAGCTGGTGCAGAAGCTAAACACAACAACAAAAAGTGCTGATCATTTGAATGGATTGCTTCATGAATCCGAAGCAACCAATGCAATATTAATGGAACAAATTAAGGTTAGTAGCCATGCACTCACTGACATTTTAGATATGGCTCTTTAGGGGGGGTTGTTTGTTTTTGTTTACTGCATGTATGTGTTTCAAAGCAATTCTTTTTATACCTTAATACCAAATTAGTTGTTTCACAAAACTTATTATTCAAACTGGAATGTTTGAAATTTGGTGAGATGCAAAATATAACTACCTATAATTTTTTTCAAATTCCACATACTGTATGTACATAACATTGACAAAATACACCCAGTAGTTGGTAAGATAAAAGTCAGTTCTCACATGCAAGTGCACCTTTACTCAATAGATGTAAATGTAGGTTGAGCTTAAGATTCCTTGGATGCTCGAATACTGAGCTGATATAGCATCAAATGACTGTTACTTATCTAATTTTATTTTAGGAGCTACTCAATTTGATCAGTGTTGGTGGATTCAAAGGTGCTGTTTTCAAAGACTGTTTTACGTCCTTAGTTGACAAGGCCAATTTGCATTTTCTGCAACTGAAGATAACAGCTTTTTGAAGCCAGTCTTCAAAACAGCATTCTTGTGAGGTGCACAGTCTACTAATATCAAAATTTGGGTGCATACCACTTGTTTTGCTATATAAATATTTCCTCATTAGATGAGTGAATAGTTTGCCAAAACATAACCCAAGTACCATATCTACTCAAGCCTTTGAATTTTACTCCTGATCACCAGAATTGCAAAGTCTGTTCCTTGTTCCCCCATACTTTCTTTATACAACTAAATTACTTTTAACTAATATTGCAAAACTTATCCAAAAAGGTGTTAAAGATTTTAAATAGGTTAAATGAATTCTGAACCAATAGTGTTATCTGGAGGCCAGCTGTACATTCAGGCCTCATGGGATCTTTGCCCAGAACACATCTTATGTAAACTACTGAACACTTTCAGTACCTTATTGCATGTCTAATATATATGTGCTGTGTTTCCAGATTAGTTTATTCAGTCATTCATATTATAAAAATCAATAAAAATGTAATATTTAATGGTGTCTTTCTGCCTGCAGCTTCTTAAGAGTGAAGTAAGACGACTGGAAAGGAACCAAGAGCGAGAGAAGTCTGTTGCTAATCTGGAATACTTGAAAAATGTTCTGCTGCAATTTATATTTCTGAAGTCAGGCAGTGAAAGAGAGAGGCTTCTTCCAGTAATGGATACCATGTTGCAGCTCAGCCCTGAAGAGAAGGGAAAACTTGTTGCAATTGCCCATGGTATGAGAGGTACTTTTGTATTGTCAAAAAGTTGCAGAAATAGAATATGAAAGTAGAAAAGATAAATGAAACTTGGTGTGACATCCTTCTGTGCAGATCTTCCAGAACAATAAAGATCAAGAACATGGTGTAAACAGACAGGGAATAGAATATTCTGATCATTTAGGAGGGAGTTAAGATATTCATAACTAATAAAACAAGACTGTTAGTCAAAAGTTTAAAAAAAAATTATCTGACGTAAAAATACAACCTTTGAGAAACAGTTATATCTAACTTCCTTTCTTGTTGAACCTCATAGCAGACAGAGGGCTTGTCTACATCAGAAAGTTGCAGCGCTGGTGAGGGAGTTACAGCGCTGCAACTTAGGAGGTGTACACATCTGCAGGGCACCACCAGCGCTGCAACTCCCTGTTTGCAGCACTGGCCGTACTCCCGTTTTGTCTCGGGTGTAGAGGATCCAGCGCTGGTGATCCAGCGCTGGTAATCAAGTATAGACACTTACCAGCGCTTTTCTTGACCTCCGTGGAATAAGCAGGTATCCCAGCATACCTGAGGAAGCCTCTGGTAATCAAGCTGGTCTCCTTCCCCGGCTTGCTCTCGCGTTCCCCGAACCCCGAGCAAGCAGGTCTCCGTCCCTGCGGTTTGCAGGGTGGTTCCGGGAACGCGAGAGCAAACCGGGGAAGGAGACCAGCTTCGCCGCGGTTTGCTCTCGCGTTCCGCGAACCACCCTGCAAACCGCAGGGAAGGAGACCTGCTTGCTCGGCGGTTCGGGGAACGCGAGAGCAAACCGCGGGGAAGGAGACCAGCTTCGCCGCGGTTTGCTCTCGCGTTCCCCGAACAAGCAGGTCTCCTTCCCTGCGGTTTGCACGGTGGTTCGCGGAACGCGAGAGCAAACCGCGGCGAAGCTGGTCTCCTTTCCCGGTTTGCTCTCGCGTTCCCCGAACCCGAGCAAGCAGGTCTCCTTCCCTGCGTTTTGCAGGGTGGTTCGCGGAACGCGAGAGCAAACCGCGGCGAAGCTGGTCTCCTTTCCCGGTTTGCTCTCGCGTTCCCCGAACCCGAGCAAGCAGGTCTCCTTCCCTGCGGTTTGCAGGGTGGTTCGCGGAACGCGAGAGCAAACCGCGGCGAAGCTGGTCTCCTTTCCCGGTTTGCTCTCGCGTTCCCCGAACCCGAGCAAGCAGGTCTCCTTCCCTGCGGTTTGCAGGGTGGTTCGCGGAACGCGAGAGCAAACCGCGGCGAAGCTGGTCTCCTTCCCCGGTTTGCTCTCGCGTTCCCCGAAACCCCTTGAAGCCGCCCAACAGCGCTGCAGTGTGGCCACATCTAACACCACTTGCAGCGCTGGTTGCTGTAAGTGTGGCCACTCTGCAGCGCTGGCCCTATACAGCTGTACTAATACAGCTGTAACAACCAGCGCTGCAAAATTTTAGATGTAGACATGGCCTGAGTCACTTTTCTGAAGATCTCATTCAAAGTGATATAGGGGAAAAAAGGTACTGTGAAATAGCTCCCATGGCAGATGCTCTCCCAAGAAACTAGAAGTTATAGTCTAATTTTAATTAATAAAGGTCATATTATAAAACTAACTTTTTTTAGTGGCTAATGTCCACCTTTGAAAATACTCTCCAACAAATATCCCATAAGTACAAGGATCTAGGAAAATTCAGGCCTCTGCAAGAATTTTGTAAGTCGACAGCTCCTTCTTATGGTAAGTGTTAAGAGTACTTGTCAAACATAATTTCCTCGCAATTTGCAATAGGCTTTTTGTATTATCCCATTCAAAACATTTTTATTGGGTATTTATTGTCATTTTCCCTATTTAGGGAAATTGTAATTAGTTAAACATTTTCGATTGTCATGGGCAGTGTGTGCATTTTCCAGATCATTTTTTTAAATAAGGAATAAGTCAGTTACTCCTGAACATAAAGTAAGGAGAAGTGAGCATGACAGTGAAATGTGGAGACACACTAATGCACTAAGTGGGAGGATTTATAATTGGAATGGCAAGGCAGAAAAAGTTCCTGGCATTGAGTACTGCTGTTCTGGCAGTCCCTAGGGAATAGAGCTTACTATTAACATGGGATCTTCAAGGTGAAGTCCATAAAGGAGATGAAACAGGCCTTTTATCTCTTTGCCAAATGCAGACATGTTTCCTGAAATACGCTAATGTAGTGGTCACCAACCTGTAGATCGCGATCAACTGGTCAATCCCGGAGCCTCAGCCAGTCGATCACGATCTCCAGCTGCTAAAAGTCCAGTGGTGCAATGAAACTAGGCAGGCTCCCTGCCTGCAATGGCCCCACACCACTCCCAGAAGCCGCCAGCATGTCCCCATGACTCCTGGGGCAGGGCAGATCTTTGTACACTGCTCCTACCTGCAAGCACTACACCCGCAGCATCCATTAGTCGGGAATGGGCAACTGCGGCCAATGGGAGCTGCGGGGGCAGTGCCTGCAGAGAGGGGCAGCGCGCAGAGCCACATGACCTCCCCTCTTCCCCCCAGGGGCCGCAAGGGCATGCTGGCCTCTTCTGGGAGCAGTGTAGGGCTGAGACAGGCAGGGAGCCTGCCTTAGCCTTGCTGCACTGCTGACCAGGAGCCACCCGAGGTAAGTGCAGCCTGTTGGGAATCTGCAACCCAACCCCCAGCTCTGAGCCCCCTCCCGGAGCCAGCACCCCGAACTCCTTCCTCCACCCCAAACCCCTGCCCCAGCCCTGATCCTTCCCCCAGATCTAGCACACTGTACTCCCTCCTGCATCCAAACTCCCTCCCAGAGCCTGTAACCCCTCCTGCACCCCAAGACTCTGCCCCAGCCCAGAGCCCCCTCCTGCACCCAAACTTCCTGCTAGAGCTTGCACCCCTAACCCCCTCTTGCATCCCCTGCCCCAGGCTCAGCCCAGAGCTCCCTCCCACATTCCAAACCCCTTAGCCCCAGCCCAGAGCCCATATTCCCTTGTGAACGTCAAGCCCCTGCCCCAACCCCCTGAAAGTGAGTGAGGGTCAGAGAGAGCGAGTAACGGAGGGAAGGGGGGAATGGAGTGAGCGGAGCGGGGCCTCAGGGTAGGAGTGGGGTAGATCCTGGACTGCACTTAAATTCCAAAATTGATCTTGTGTGTAAAAAGGTTGGAGACCACTGCTCTAAACAAAGTGTACACTGGACAGTGGTGTTTCGTAATGACAAAATCTGTCAATGTGGTAGCAGTTCTCTAGAGTGTATTTTAAAAGGTTCTCATAAAAAAAGATAACTGGCGAACTTAAGGATGGGATTTGAATGTAGGAAAACTGACAGCAGTACATTTTTGTGTCTTTCTTGAATAAGATTGCATCGTTCAGTTCACTTGTGCATAGTTGTTCAGAGCTGGTGAAGATTATAAGCATATTTTTCCTCCCTTCAGGTGAGGAAGAAAGTGCATCACGGCCCTCTGGTTGGGCTTCGTACCTTCATAGTTGGTCAGGACTTCGATGAGACAATGGAAATCTTTTAGACATTTACATTCCACAATTGCACTAACCGAGAAATTTTACTATAGAAGAATGAACCTTACATGTGTAGCATTGACAGTTTTATTTTTCTGATTTTGCAGATTACCTTAAGCAATGCATCTTGGCCTAAAGATTGGAATAGAGGGTTTCTAAAGAATATGCTCTATTACTTTCTCACTCCAGGTTCTGGTTGTACCAAACTCTTTCATTGTTTCTTCTAAATATTTTTAGGTTAAGCAAGTTGGGACTCAGGAGTAAAATGAAAGGGGTAAAAAGTTACTGATTACTTGAGAACATAATTTGGCAAACTGGTCACATATTTTATTTTTATTAAAAATGTTGCATAATTTAATAACTAGAACAGTAGGTAAAATAATTCTTAGTAAAGTACTTCAAAAATACGTTTTCAGGATGTTATTTTCACTCGATGTATTTGAAGAAAACAAATAATTTGTAGTATTATAAATCTATTGTCCAAATAGTATAATATCAAAGTCAAATAAAACTGTTTCCACTGCATGATGATCTTTATAAAATATTGCATGGCTCTTAAGAGAATTTGGAGAGACATGGCATTTTCTGTTTTGACTTTGGCTAAATTCTCAGTAAAGTTTGCAGCAAAAACAGATTCAGAATATGAAGCCTAGGGCCAAAGAGATTAGTGACCCCTAAAACTTGTCCTGTGTTTGGGATATTAATATGTCGGATGGATATTCAAGGCCTGACATTGGATCAGATGCTAGAGAGCATTCAGGGAAGGCCCAGGACAGACGTTTTCAAGAATCAGTGGCACATGTGGGCTAAAATTCTAGGAGAGAGGGCTTAAACTAAGGTATCTTTATCTGAGGTTGGAATCTGCATAGGCAACTTGAGGGATGAGTAACGAAGACTAGGCAAGACCCTGTAAGGAGGCACTGGCACCATCATGCTGTACTGAAATAAAGGATAAAGAATGATGGTAGGAACAAGATCCTGAAGGAAGGATCTGAAATTGCTGAAGTTTACACACCCTAAATAAAACTGCCAGGAAAGAAGGAAGTGTGTTTTCTTTGAAAACTTTTATAGCAGATACAGTTTGCAGGCATTCTTATGTAAGGAAATTACTCACTTCTTTCTCTCTTCACTCTTCCCTGTCTCTCTCCCTTTTGGTCAAGTGATTTGTGCTTCATTTTAGATTATGCTACTTCACGGCTTTTCTGGAAACAGCACTTCCATGTGTAAGAATAAGTATAATTCTGTTGTAAACAGTGCACTAATTTCCCACCCTCCCCCAGCTTCTGCGTCTGTTTTGTTTTACTTTTTTCCTCCTAATCCATGCTGTCTTTTTCCTCTACGTATTCCAGTTCTGTTCTCTTAATTACTCCATTATTTGTATGTAAATTTATTATATATACATATGCATTCTTCTCACCTACCATCCAAGACTTTTTCAGGCATTTGTGTCTCCTTCTCCAATATGCTCTTATTCAGTTCTAAAACTACACTTCTGAACACAGAGGAGCGGGAAGATGCACACTTAGACCCACCAGCACATCTTTCTCTATTAGAGATACTGCTGCCATACCACACTGTACAAAACTAAGCAGTAAGACCAGGGTTAGGGAAAAGCAGTCCTGAGATGCTGTTGTCCACTCCCTGAATAACATAGTATTAATCAGGACTGTGGTTAATTTGGCCGCAAGAACAGCAGTAGAGATTGTCTTGCTATGAGAACAGAATGTCTATGATGAGTAGTTATTGATATGAAAGTGACTATATGTAAATGACTTCTTAGTGATCTCTACTTCTTGTGACTTACTATATTGAGGGGGAAATACATTTTTTTAAATTGCTATTTGCCGTTAGCACTGCAAAGCCAACATAGTTACTATAGAGTAAATCCTTTTGGCACAAACCAATTACCAATGCACTTCTTAAATACTAGTTGCAGAATTGTCCTGGGTCATAGATGAGTCAGAAAGCATCCAGTTTGACTTTCCTGTCTAGGATTGCAAGCCTCATAATTAGAAAGACATCTTTTGAACAATTGAAGATGCCACTGTGGTGTTTTTACAGTCATTTTTGGACTATACACACCCCTTCCTCATCATTGATTTGTTCTAAATCACTAGATGTTAATCCTCATTTTTCTTTTTCACAGTCAGCTGTGATTAGTCTAATTAAAATAATGCCAAGACAAGGTTGGTGGTAAAAGATTTCAGTTCATAATATTTCACTCATATGCGCTTACATTTTTAAATCACAGCAGGAAAATGTCTGCACCGTTTCTTACGTTGATTTCAAAACTAGTTCAACTGAAATTTGCTGCTGTCATGATTCTTTCCTCCTACAGTCTTTTCTGCACAATATCTATTCAACTGTCTTTGTTATAGAGAGGCTGTGATAAGTGAATTTTTCTCTTTTAAAATGTGTATTTCAAATCCTAAGATTTTTATTTAACTTTGCAAACTGTGAATAATATTTTATGCTGCTTGCATACTTTAACACTGACTGTATTAAATAGCAATGGCTTTTTTATTTTTCAGACTTTTGACTTGTATATCCACTATTTTAACGAAACTCAAATATTGTGCTCATGAATGTAATAAACACTTCTTGCATATGCTTCTGCTACAAAGGAACATTACTGAGGCCTTGAAAGAGTGTTGTCAGAATATTTTAATAATTACAACTAAACATATTTGTATAATGTGTGTGATACAATTGTCAGTGCTTTCAAAACAGAACATTTCCAGGCTGAGGAAGAAACTTCAGCTGTAAGTGCATGTCTGGGGTTTTTAAATACATAGTTACAATAAACAGAATAGACAGGACATGTGGACTGGAAGCAGAATTATTTTTCATTAACTTCCATTTTAGTCTTCTAATCAGGCACCCTAGTTGTGACTCAAATTCCAAAAGGCAATTTAAATTGAAAATTAAAGCTGGCACTTTGCTCACCTTTGCACTGTGCTGCTCATTTTTAAAGAGTATATGTTGGCCTCACTTTGATTGTTCTGTTTACTCTTTTTACAGTACCATATTTTCCTGATTGTTTACAGACTTGTAAGAAGACATGACCCAAGTCCCACCAGGTTTACATACTTAGGGCCAAATTAGAGGCTCCCTAACATTAGAAGGAAGAGGGCCACAGTTTGATTACAGATGCTGGGGACTCCAAAAGAGCCTGCCGGTTCTGAAGCTAGGGCTAGAAACTGCAGAGGGAGAGGGTTTGATTAGGGCCATGGCCCCACCCCCTGCACATCTGTTGGACTGTGGTTCAGCAACTGCTACCTACACTTGCACAAGTCTGCAGCCCACTCCCTTTTATTGCCTTACAAAGATGGTGTTCCTGCAGGTGCCACCACTTGGCTTGTGCTTCTCTTTTTACCTGCAGAGGCACAGCTGTCCAGAGAGGCAGTCACATTAAATACTTTTCTTAAAATTCACTATTAAAACCTCTTTCTGAGGAACACGCTTTAAAACATATCCTGATTTTTTTTTAAAGAAACAAAACAAATACTTAAAGTATAACTGCTCCTTTGTTTATTCACAAGGAAGTTTTGAGTGGGCCTGAAGGCAACACCATTGAACATGCTCGGGTCCATCCTTTCTCTCTGCACATCTACCTCCCAACCTTTTCATACTAGCTCTGCTGCTGCTAGGACCATTAAACACCTTTTTGCAGAGCCTGGGAAAGGCGGGCAGCCTCCACAAAACTGAAACTTGGGTGTACATGGTGTCAGAGGTGCAAAGTGAACAAATGAAAGAACTTTTTTCTGTTGTAATCATAGGGGTTACTTGTAACAAAAGTAGATAAAAATGTTTGTTGGAAATGTGACTTTAATTGATGGTCTCCTAATGTTCTGTTATACATTTTGATAAAATGCATATTCACCTGAGTGTGTGCCTTTGTTCAGAATGCCTATCTTCTTTGATAATTTGAGTAAATGTTATTCAGGTACTTCCTGTTATGGATTTGTCCTGCAGTACAAAAGTAAAAGAGTTTATGATAGTAAAAAGTTGAATAACATGAGTTATGAGTTTACTATAGAAATATTGGCACAATCCTGACTTGGGGATAGCATCACCATGTTGAAAATGAATGTGAATATGTGTGTGGGGAGAAACATAATTTTAGAAATTTAATGTAAAATAACTGTCTTAGTGTATCTTATTAAGAAAAATATAAATGAACTTTTAAAAATTTGTGCTTTTTGTTATTTATATTTGTTATTTGTGCTTTTGTTATTTAGCATATGCTACTGGAGAGAAAATGGCTGACATCTAGTAGCTGAGACTGATTAAAAAGTTCTGAATGTGTGGTGTTAGGGGTGGAGGAGCTGCTTCAGAGATTCTCTGGTTTAATTTACACACCAGCCACTCTAACCTGAAACTAACACTTTCACAAGATTGGCCTCTTTATTCAAATAGCATCCAATTTCTTATGTCCAAGAATGATTTAAACTCAAACACATAGGCCTCTTGTCCAATTCCTGTAGTCTGTTTTCCTTAGATAAATATATCTAAGGAACTCATCCTGGTAAGAGAGGAAAGGTGAAGGAATAAAACTGAAGGATCCATCTCTATTGTTCCTTTGCTAATTAAATCTGCTTTGGCTTTGATAATTTTCTTTGTTGCGAATCAAGTTTTGGGGAAGCTTGTTGTGAAAATGCAGGAGAGAAAAAAGCAATTGTGCCAGCAGGAACCACCAGCTTGACATTTCAGACCTCATCCTAGTAATTTTGGCAAGAATATTCTGAATCTGAGTGTCAGGTTTTGCTTCTAAATCAATACTCATTTCTTCTGGAAGCCCACATTCAAGCTCTTGAAAATCTAGGAAAGACTGAAGGTATGTCTGCACGACAGAGACTATACTAGCATGGCTATGCTGGCATAACCCCATAGGGTAGCTCCAGTCTACACAGACAAAAAGGGGTTTTTCAATCTGTGTTGGAATACCACATCCCAAAGTAAGCATTCTTCAGTCAACATAGCTGTACCTACACTGAGGGCTATGTCAGCATAGCAGTGTTGGTTAGGGGAGTGATTTTTCACACCGTGAGGTAACTATTCCAATATAACTTTCAAGTGTAAACTAAGTTTAAGGTTTGTGTGTTTTAAGATTAAACATAAAGATGCTTTCATTATGATAACACAGATTTTTCTCTAAATAAGATGCAAAATCATAGCTAACTTTAGTAGCATAAGGGACTAGAATAAATATGATTCTCCATTGCCTAGTACCTTGCATACTCATTTACACCTGTGTACAAGAATGTATGTAAAAATGCAACCATTCTAAGTGGAGGTTTCTGATATTCTGCTGTTTACATTCACCTTGCAGTTTGAAATGGACTAGGTACTTGTCATAAACAGATAGCTGAGGGTTAATGTCTCTTTCACCTGAAGCACCTGACCAGAGGACCAATCAGGAAACCGGATTTTTTCAACTTTGGGTGGAGGGAATTTTGTGTCTGAGTCTTTGTCTGTCTGCCTGCTTTCTCTGAGCTTTGGAGAAGTAGTTTCTACTTTCTAGTCTTCTGTTTCTAAGTGTAAGGACAAAGAGATCAGATAGTAAGTTATATGGTTTCTTTTCTTTGGTATTTGCATGAATATAAGTGCTGGAGTGCTTTGATTTGTATTCTTTTTGAATAAGGCTGTTTATTCAATATTCTTTTAAGCAATTGACCCTGTATTGTATCATCTTAATACAGAGAGACCATTTGTATGTATTTTTTTTCTTTCTTTTTTTATATAAAGCTTTCTTTTAAGACCTGTTGGAGTTTTTCTTTACTTCAGGGAAATTGAGTCTGTACTCACCAGGGAATTGGTGGGAGGAAGAAATCAAGGGGAGATCTGTGTGTTGGATTGCTAGCCTGATTTTGCATTCCCTCTGGGGGAATAGGAAAGTACTTTTGTTTCCAGGACTGGGAACAGAGAGGGGGGAAGGGAAAAAGGATTATTTCCCTTTGTTGTGAGACTCAAGGGATTTGGGTCTTGGGGTCCCCAGGGAAGGTTTTCAGGGGGACCAGAGTGCCCCAAAACACTCTAATTTTTTGGGTGGTGGCAGCAGGTACCAGGTCCAAGCTGGTAACTAAGCTTGGAGGTTTTCATGCTAACCCCCATATTTTGGACGCTAAGGTCCAAATCTGGGACTAAGGTTATGATATGGTGTAGCAGTGGTGGGATATAGACAGAATCCAGAAGCCAGTAGGAATATTATATTTTTCTTTTCTCTGCTAAGGGCTTTTTAGCAGAGAGAAACAGTTGGTTTTAAAAGGGAACCAGAGAGAATTTTTTTTTCTGCTCTCTCTGGCAGTTTGTGGCTTGCATGTTAAGCGAGAAGCCATTAAGAGACTGTTGAGGGTCTTTTGTCACACAATAGCACTCCCATTGAGAGTCATTACCAGCACTATATGAATGCAAATAAAGTGGTTTTTCAGGTTTACTTAACATTGAAAATTAGCTAAAGGCACTGTTGCTAGGCAGACTTCAGGAGGCAACAGAGAACCTGCAGTTCAAAAGATAAACACCGGAGGGCACCCCAACACAAGAAAACAGGAATCATGACTTCTAAGGCAAAAATTAAGGCCGAAGAGCAATTCAAAGAAGCTGAACACAGGCGACAAATGGAGATGAAAGAAAGAGAAGAACAAATCAAAGAGGCAGCACACAAAATAAAAATAGAAGAAGAAGAGGTGGCCCACCGAAGGAAGCAAGCAGAAGAAGAGTTGGCCCACAGACGGAAGCAAGAAGAAGAAGAGGCAGCCCACAGAAGACAGAACTCCAGAGGGAAGCCCACCAACAGGCCATGGAATTAGAAAAGGCTAAGCAACAGACTCCAGCCAACCCTAACAACCCGGCGCCAATTATTGCTCCACAGCACAGGAAATTTCCCACCTACAAGGCAGGGGATGACACCGAGGCCTTCTTGGAAAATTTTGAAAGAGCCTCTCTTGGGTACAACATCCCCGAAGACCAGTACATGGTAGAATTGAGGTCACAGCTCAGTGGACCTTTAGCAGAGGTGGCAGCTGAAATGCCTAAGCAGCAAATGAATGACTATAAACTTTTTCAAACCAAGGCCAGATACAGAATGGGGATAACCCCAGATCATGCCCGTCGGCGCTTCAGAACCCAAAAGTGGAAACCAGAGGTGTCATTTCCCAAACACGCCTACTACATTGCAAAAAACTATGAGGCCTGGATAACAGGAAACAACGTTCAAACCTTGGAAGAACTGCACCTCCTCATACAGATGGAGCAGTTCTTGGATGGTGTTCCTGAAGACATCACACGGTACATACAAGATGGAAATCCCAAAGATATCGCTGAGGCGGGGGAGATTGGAGCCAAATGGATGGAACTGGCAGAAAGCAAGAAAGCTACTGTCAAGGGGAACAATTACCCCAGGGGGCACACAGACCATAAACCCTACAACCGAGGACAGCTAAAGACCCCACATACCACCCAAGTAAAGCCACAGACACCCTACCCTTCCACCTCACCAGTCTCCAGTAACTCACCTCGGCCCAGTGACCCATCAGATGGAAGATGCTTTAAGTGTAATGAACTGGGACATATCAAGGCCAACTGTCCCAAGAACACCATGCGAGTGCAATTCATTACACCACCATCACCCCAAAGATCCCCAGGCCCGGATGCCTCTCAAATACCCTTGGAGCGAAGGGAAAATTTGAGAGTGGGCGGTAAGAAGGTTACTGCGTGGAGAGACACGGGGGCACAAGTGTCAGCTATCCACCAATCCTTCGTTGACCCCAAATTCATCAACCCAAAGGCCAAAGTTACAATTTACCCCTTCATGTCACAAGCTGTAGACTTGCCTACAGCTCAACTGCCTGTCCAGTACAAAGGCTGGTCAGGAATGTGGACTTTTTTGCAGTCTATGACAATTATCCTATCCCCATGCTACTGGGGGAAGACTTGGCCAACCAGGTGAGGCGGGCCAAGAGAGTGGGAATGGTTACACGTAGCCAAACCAGGCAAGCTTCCAGACCCATTCCTGTTCCTGAGCCGTCCACAGAGGCCCCGTCTGTGTTACCAGAGACCCAGACAGAGGTAGTGGACCCGGATTCCATGCCAACCACTGAAACAGCCACAGCACCTCCAGTCCCAGGCCCGGAACTGGAACAGCAACCAGCACCAGCAAGTGCAACACCATCTTCAAACTCAACGCCAGAGGGCGCCAGCGAGCCAGAACTGGCAGAAGCCAAAGACAGCCATACCCAAAAGGCTCAGCCAGAGCCTGAAATACCCACAGGTGCACCAGCGGAGAGCGGTTCACCAGCAACGGAAACAAACCCTTCACCTACATCGCTTCCAGAGGGACCAAGTCCACAGTCTGAGGAAGAACTGATGACCCCAGCCTCAAGGGAACAGTTCCAGGCTGAGCAGGAAGCGGATAACAGCCTTCAGAAAGCTTGGGCGGCGGCACGGAGCACCCCACCGCCTCTCAGCTCTTCTAATCGATCCCGGTTTGTTATAGACCAAGGACTTTTATACAAGGAAATTCTTTCTGGTGGACACCGGGAAGAAGGGCAGCCACAAAAACAGTTGGTGGTTCCAACTAAGTACCGAGGGAAGCTCTTAAGCTTAGCCCATGATCATCCCAGTGGCCATGCTGGGGTGAACAGAACCAAAGACCGGTTGGGGAAGTCCTTCCACTGGGAGGGGATGGGCAAGGACGTTGCCAAGTATGTCCGGTCTTGTGAGGTATGCCAAAGAGTGGGAAAGCCTCAAGACCAGGTCAAGGCCCCTCTCCAGCCACTCCCCATAATTGAGGTCCCATTTCAGCGAGTAGCTGTGGATATTCTGGGTCCTTTCCCAAAAAAGACACCCAGAGGAAAGCAGTACGTACTGACTTTAGTGGACTTTGCTACCCGATGGCCAGAAGCAGTAGCTCTAGGCAACACCAGGGCTAACACTGTGTGCCTGGCCATAACAGACATCTTTGCCAGGGTAGGTTGGCCCTCCGACATCCTTACAGATTCAGGGTCTAATTTCCTGGCAGGGACCATGGAAAAACTGTGGGAAACTCATGGGGTGAATCACTTGGTTGCCACCCCGTACCACCATCAAACCAATGGCCTGGTGGAAAGGTTCAATGGAACTTTGGGGGCCATGATACGAAAATTCATCAACGAATTCTCCAATAATTGGGACCTAGTGTTGCAGCAGTTGCTGTTTGCCTACAGGGCTGTACCACATCCCAGTTTAGGGTTTTCACCATTTGAACTTGTGTATGGTCACGAGGTTAAGGGGCCATTACAGTTGGTGAAGCAGCAATGGGAGGGGTTTACGCCTTCTCCAGGAACTAACATTCTGGACTTTGTAAGCAACCTACAAAGCACCCTCCGACACTCTTTAGCCCTTGCTAGAGAGAACCCAAAGGATGCTCAAGAAGAGCAAAAGGCCTGGTATGACAGACATGCCAGAGAACGTTCCTTCAAGGTAGGAGACCAGGTTATGGTCTTGAAGGCGCAACAGGCCCATAAGATGGAAGCATCATGGGAAGGGCCATTCACGGTCCAAGAGCGCCTGGGAGCTGTAAACTACCTCATAGCATTTCCCAATTCCTCACTAAAGCCTAAAGTGTACCATGTTAATTCTCTCAAGCCTTTCTATTCCAGAGATTTACAGGTTTGTCAGTTTACAGTCCAGGAAGATGATGCTGAGTGGCCTGACGGTGTCTACTACGATGGGAAAAAAGATGGTGGCGTGGAAGAGGTGAACCTCTCAACCACCCTGGAACGTCTGCAGCGGCAAGAAATCAAGGAGCTGTGCCCTAGCTTCGCCCCATTGTTCTCAGCCACCCCAGGACGGACTGAACGGGCATACCACTCCATTGATACAGGTAATGCTCACCCAATCAGAACCCCACCCTACCGGGTGTCTCCTCATGCCCAAGCTGCTATAGAACGGGAGATCCAGAACATGCTACAGATGGGTATAATCCGCTCATCTACCAGTGCATGGGCATCTCCAGTGGTTCTGGTACCCAAACCAGATGGGGAAATACGCTTCTGCGTGGACTACCGTAAGCTAAATGCTGTAACTCGTCCGGACAACTATCCAATGCCACGTACCGATGAGCTATTGGAGAAGTTGGGACGTGCCCAGTTCATCTCTACAATAGACTTAACCAAGGGGTACTGGCAAGTACCGCTAGATGAACCTGCCAAGGAGAGGTCAGCATTCGTCACCCATGCGGGGGTGTATGAATTCAATGTCCTTCCTTTCGGCCTTCGAAATGCACCCGCCACCTTCCAGAGGCTGGTAGATGGTCTACTAGCTGGACTGGGAGAATTTGCAGTTGCCTACCTCGATGATGTGGCCATTTTTTCAGACTCCTGGCCCGAACACCTATAGCTAAGGGTTAATGTCTCTTTCACCTGAAGCACCTGACCAGAGGACCAATCAGGAAACCGGATTTTTTCAACTTTGGGTGGAGGGAATTTTGTGTCTGAGTCTTTGTTTTCTGTCTGCCTGCTTTCTCTGAGCTTTGGAGAAGCAGTTTCTACTTTCTAGTCTTCTGTTTCTAAGTGTAAGGACAAAGAGATCAGATAGTAAGTTATATGGTTTCTTTTCTTTGGTATTTGCATAAATATAAGTGCTGGAGTGCTTTAATTTGTATTCTTTTTGAATAAGGCTGTTTATTCAATATTTCTTTTAAGCAATTGACCCTGTATTGTATCATCTTAATACAGAGAGACCATTTGTATGTATTTTTCTTTCTTTTTATATAAAGCTTTCTTTTAAGACCTGTTGGAGTTTTTCTTTACTTCAGGAAAATTGAGTCTGTACTCACCAGGGAATTGGTGGGAGGAAGAAATCGGGGAGATCTGTGTGTTGGATTTGCTAGCCTGATTTTGCATTCCCTCTGGGGGAATAGGAAAGTACTTTTTGTTTCCAGGATTGGGAACAGAGAGGGGGAATCACTCTGTTTGGATTCACAGAGCTTGTGTCTGTGTATCTCTCCAGGAGCACCTGGAGGGGGGAAGGGAAAAAGGATTATTTCCCTCTGTTTTGAGACTCAAGGGATTTGGGTCTTGGGGTCCCCAGGGAAGGTTTTTCAGGGGGACCAGAGTGCCCCAAAACACTCTAATTTTTTGGGTGGTGGCAGCAGGTACCAGGTCCAAGCTGGTAACTAAGCTTGGAGGTTTTCATGCTAATCCCCATATTTTGGACGCTAAGGTCCAAATCTGGGACTAAGGTTATGATATGGTGTAGCAGTGGTGGGATATAGACAGAATCCAGAAGCCAGTAGGAATATTATATTTTTCTTTTCTCTGCTAAGGGCTTTTTAGCAGAGAGAGAAACAGTTGGTTTTAAAAGGGAACCAGAGAGAATTTTTTTTTCTGCTCTCTCTGGCAGTTTGTGGCTTTCATGTTAAGCAAGAAGCCATTACCAGACTGTTAAGGGTCTTTTGTCATGCAATAGCCCTCCCATTAGGAGGCAAGTTCCAGCACTATATGCATGCAAATAAAGTGGTTTTTCAGGTTTACTTAACATTGAAGATTAGCTAAAGGCACTGTTGCTAGGCAGACTTCAGGAGGCAACAGAGCTTGCAGTGCAGAAGATAAACACCGGAGGGCACCCCAACACAAGAAAACAGGAACCATGACTTCTAAGGCAAAAATTGAGGCCGAAGAACAAATCAAAGAAGCTGAACACAGGCGGGAGATGGAAAAACACAAACAGGAACTGGAAATAAAACAAAAAGAGATGGAGATGAAAGAAAGAGAAGAACAAATCAAACAGGCAGCACACAAAAGAAAACTAGAAGAAGAAGAGTTCGCCCACCGAAGGAAACAAGAAGAAGAAGAGTTGGCCCACCGCCGAGAAATGAAAAAACAACAAAAAGAAAATGAAGAGAAGGAAAAACAGAAAACATGAACTGGACTTGGCGAAAGCTGGGCTGCATGTGCCAGCCAACCCTAACAACCCGGCGCCAATTATTGCTCCACAGCACAGGAAATTTCCCACCTACAAGGCAGGGGATGACACCGAGGCCTTCTTGGAAAATTTTGAAAGAGCCTGTCTTGGGTACAACATCCCCGAAGACCAGTACATGGTAGAATTGAGGTCACAGCTCAGTGGACCTTTAGCAGAGGTGGCAGCTGAAATGCCTAAGCAGCAAATGAATGACTATAAACTTTTTCAAACCAAGGCCAGATACAGAATGGGGATAACCCCAGATCATGCCCGTCGACGCTTCAGAACCCAAAAGTGGAAACCAGAGGTGTCATTTCCCAAACACGCCTACTACATTGCAAAAAACTATGAGGCCTGGATAACAGGAAACAACGTTCAAATTTTGGAAGAACTGCACCTCCTCATACAAATGGAGCAGTTCTTGGATGGTGTTCCTGAAGACATCACACGGTACATACAAGATGGAAATCCCAAAGATATCGCTGAGGCGGGGGAAATTGAAGCCAAATGGATGGAACTGGCAGAAAGCAAGAAAGCTACTGTCAAGGGGAACGATTACCCCAGGGGGCACACAGACCATAAACCCTACAACCGAGGACAGCCAAAGACCCCACATACCACCCAAGTAAAGCCACAGACACCCTACCCTTCCACCTCACCAGTCTCCAGTAACTCACCTCGGCCCAGTGACCCATCAGATGGAAGATGCTTTAAGTGTAATGAACTGGGACATATCAAGGCCAACTGTCCCAAGAACACCATGCGAGTGCAATTCATTACACCACCATCACACCAAAGATCCCCAGGCCCAGATGCCTCTCAAATACCCTTGGAGCGAAGGGAAAATTTGAGAGTGGGCGGAAAGAAGGTTACTGCGTGAAGAGACACGGGGGCACAAGTGTCAGCTATCCACCAATCCTTCGTTGACCCCAAATTCATCAACCCAAAGGCCAAAGTTACAATTTACCCCTTCATGTCACAAGCTGTAGACTTGCCTACAGCTCAACTGCCTGTCCAGTACAAAGGCTGGTCAGAAATGTGAACTTTTGCAGTCTATGACAATTATCCTATCCCCATGCTACTGGGGGAAGACTTGGCCAACCAGGTGAGGCGGGCCAAGAGAGTGGGAATGGTTACACGTAGCCAAACCAGGCAAGCTTCCAGACCCATTCCTGTTCCTGAGCCGTCCACAGAGGCCCCGTCTGTGTTACCAGAGACCCAGACAGAGGTAGTGGACCCAGATTCCACGCCAACCACTGAAACAGCCACAGCATCTCCAGTCCCAGGCCCGGAACTGGAACAGCAACCAGCACCAGCAAGTGCAACCCCATCTTCAAACTCAACGCCAGAGGGCGCCAGCGAGCCAGAACTGGCAGAAGCCAAAGACAGCCATACCCAAAAGGCTCAGCCAGAGCCTGAAATACCCTCAGGTGCACCAGCGGAGAGCGGTTCACCAGCTACGGAAACAACCCCATCACCTACATCGCTTCCAGAGGGACCAAGTCCACAGTCTGAAGAAGAACTGGTGACCCCAGCCTCAAGGGAACAGTTCCAGGCTGAGCAGGAAGCAGATGACAGCCTTCAGAAAGCGTGGGCGGCGGCACGGAGCACCCCACCGCCTCTCAGCTCTTCTAATCGATCCCGGTTTGTTATAGACCAAGGACTTTTATACAAGGAAATTCTTTCTGGTGGACACCGGGAAGAATGGCAGCCGCAAAAACAGTTGGTGGTTCCAACTAAGTACCGGGGGAAGCTCTTAAGCTTAGCCCATGATCATCCCAGTGGCCATGCTGGGGTGAACAGAACCAAGGACCGGTTGGGGAAGTCCTTCCACTGGGAGGGGATGGGCTAACTTTAGTAGCATAAGGGACTAGAATAAATATGATTCTCCATTGCCTAGTACCTTGCATACTCATTTACACCTGTGTACAAGAATGTATGTAAAAATGCAACCATTCTAAGTGGAGGTTTCTGATATTCTGCTGTTTACATTCACCTTGCAGTTTGAAATGGACTAGGTACTAGAAAACAAAATTCATAGAAAATAAAGTCCTCTCTTTCACCCCCATCAAATAAAAAAAAATGCAGTTTCATTGCCATTCTCCTTTAACCTTTGCATTGTCCAGACCCCCAGCAATTTACATATCTAAAAGTATCATTTTGATTTTCAGCATCTAAAATCTCAGGTAGAGTAGTCTATTTACTTTGAAGGCCTCCCATGATAACAGTAGTCTTGTTTGTTTTTTAAGAACCTGTTAGACCTTATGTCCACAGCTGACGAATATTTTCATTGATTTATACTCTGTCTCTACTGGGCTAGAAACCAAGTAAAGGTAAGGTACTTAATTAAAACTGTTAAACACTGTCCTGTCCTACCTCATTGCAAAGAGTGTTTGCCCCCACCATCCATACTGTTATGATGCCCCCTGAGCCCTGGCCAAGTGCTTCTCCAGTGAAGGTCTCTATTCTGGTAGGTAAATTTCAGTTCTTGTTTTTAATTCATTGGAAGAAAAAAAGATACATTATGTCTTCTGATATTACAGCTTTCCGACCCTTTAGTACTGGAGATAATCTTAAAATCCAGCCATTAGTTAAACTGTTCTCTATTTATTTCAAGTCAGACAAGAAGTATTTACATTTATTAGTAAAATGTCTCCGGTGAAAATGTACTGATATGAAAAACTTTGCAATTAAGATTCCCAAAGACTAGTATATTTAAATGGTAACAGCTTCTGGGTGGAGTGCAAGAGCTTTTTTACCTTAACCCTAAATGTTTTGGAATGGAGTGGGCATACCTGACAGACTGCTTCTTTGCCATTATTCTGCTGCTGTTGTAATAAGTAGGTGCACAAGCTTAGAATTTCTGTTCCAAGGGAAATTTTGAAATGGGAGGGAGGAGGGGGATCAGCATCAGACCAAAACCAGGCAATTTCAGAATTTTGTAAAATTTTCTATTTGACTTTTTTTCAGAATGAAATTGACAAGCTTCCCTGAACTGCCTGGTGTTCCAGCTGCCCATGTGGCAGGCTACCAAGAAACCAGGAGCTTAGCTGCCCAAGCTTGAGCCAGGGTTGCTAGCTCCTGGCTCTGTGAGAGGTAGCCTAGAAGCCCTGAGAGCACTTGGATTTCCTTGGTAACTTGTCTGGTTTCTATTGGAAGATTTGACAAAACAAGAAGTTTGCACAAAATGTTTCCTTTGATAAATCAGCATTTTCCAATGGAAAAATATTCAAGTGAAAAATTTCTGACTAGTTCTACTCAAGCTAGCAACTTTCTGAGGTTGATCCTACACTGGAACTCCCAACCCAGTTTGGTTCAACAGAGCCTGGACTGGTGACCTTACAGCACTCTGTGAAGCTCATCTATTCTGTTGGGAGGGTTAGGAATTTGGGATGGTTGAAGGAGGTGGTTATTTTATGATGTGTGGAGTACATGAGTGCTCTGCTGGAAGAAATGAGAGTAGTTTTAAAAAGATTTGTAAGTATGTACTAAATTTTACATACCTTTTTTTATATTTTATATGTCTTAATGAATAGGCACTTAAAATACATACCCTATATTTTCAAAACAATATCACTGGCGCAATAAGCTTTCACATTAGAATTCACGAAGTTGAGTGTATTGTATGTAAATGTGGAGTACATGCTCAGATAAGAAAAAGATGTTAGTTAATCTAACATCTTTGACTATAAGTCACTAAGCCAACGTTAAAAGTGCTTGTTTCACTGTTTCAGATTTTTGCTATCACAGCTGGCAACAATATAAATACACATCCAATTACTGACCTAGTCACAGAACTGCTATTCTGTTGGTAAATGTTAAATTGTTGTTTTAATATACCAGTTTTTCAGAATTGGAGACTGATGTACTGAACTGTATCCCTTATGGTCTTGCTGCACTATTCCTTTTTGTTTTCCAAGAAAACTGAAATCCAATATGTTAGGCATGTCTCAGGATCAGATGGAAACTTGGCATTGAACCAAAGAGGAAGTCAAACTGATCAGTAACGTAAGTCTGTCAATATACTGTCAAATAACAGCCCTATTTTTAAGCTGTGGAGGAAGATAAACCTTTGTTCTCTACAAATGGTTTTGTAAAAACAAAGTACAGCAGAAACAGTGGTCAAACTGAATAGATCCATTTGTTTCTACACATGAATTATGAAAGATTATTTCTACTCAGTATCGATAATACAATGGACAGCCCAACCCATGTGTTATCTGCTGATTCATTAGAAGTTTTACTAGGAATTTTAGTTGGATATCCTGTATCCAAAAATTACCCATGCTGAAAGCTTTAAAATGCTGTTTAACACATCCAAAAATAAAATGTACCTAATGCTGCAGTACTAGTACTTCCTTCTACTGCGTATTTAACTTTACAGCTTAGAGTATAAAATATAAACCCTTTTTATCTTAATATAATCCATGCAATATAATCTGCAAGTCAGCATGTAACTGCTGTGCTAATAGGCACTCAAAATCAATAACAAATCATGAATACAAATAGCATCTGCAGGTCCCCAAAGGTCTGAGAAGAAGCAAAAGTCAAATACAGGCGAGTCTCATCTTACGCTGGGGTAATGTTCCGCTGTCAGAGCGTAAAGTGAAAAATTTGTATAGTCAAAATTACTTTGAGTGCAATGGTGGGGAAAACTGCCCATACTACAGGAACAGTATTTAAAGTGTTATTTTTCTCTTTTTTTGTTTGTTTTGTTTTTGCCGACCACACAAAGCTGAATTTGCGCATGTTAAATGCATGTAAGATGAGACTTGCCTGTACTACAGTCTAACAGTGTGCCCTGAAGGTTGTAAACACTGGCAGTCTCTCAAAGGAAGTAACTTCCAATGGCTGGACCCCTCAGCTAAGACCGACCGACCTGTGCACCCCCAGGGCCTTTTGGCCTACGAACTGACAGCAAGAGCTTCATTGTGACAGTTAAGACAGTGGAGCGTATAAGGGGATATGTGATTGTCAGATAACTAGATCCCAACTTATTCAGGGCTTTTGTAACAGGGTGGCCTGCTCCTTAAGGGCCAGGCACCATGGGGTTAGCTGGCACTGTTCAGTTCCCCCGCTTGTGCCATAATTAGCTGCCTGCCAGTCTAAGGGATAGGACTAATTAGAGTCAGATGACAACCTGTTAAGTACCAGGATCCCACAAAAAGGCAGAGAAGCTCAGTTTGAGGAAAGAATCACAGGGAGCAGCAAGTTGTGTACCTGTGGAAGGCCCTGAAGTAGGGTCTGGAAGGACTTCAGGGGAGCAGCCTGGATGGTCAGGCCTCTATCCCAAATTAGACGGACGTAAAGGGAAGCTGGAAGGAAGGCCAAAGAGGAGCCCAAAATGGGGTGGAAGTGCTTTTGGTTTTCTGCCGTTGCAGAAAAGGACTTTTGTTATCCCAGAATGGGTTAAGTTTTAGTTATTGGCTTGGCTGGAAGGCACCAACTCCTACCTGTATGGGGAAGGCTGAGGGAACCCACTATGGAGAAGGAAACTGAGGTAGAGAGCACCTGCAGTGTCAGCAGGGTATGCTAAGGGGCAGACATGCACATGACAATGTGGTACAAGAAGTAGGATCATGAGACTCCCCCACTCCTCTAATCAAGGAGAAATTAGAAGTATAAATGCCTTCTTTGACTGAGGAACATCCACCTTCCCAGGCTGGTGTACCCCTCCAAACAAAAGGGAAAAGAGTGGAAGACATGCAACACCTGCTAGCAGTGCAGCGAAGGTAGATGCTGGCAATCCTCTGGTACATTTTAGAGGACTGACAAAAGCTGCAGTGCAGGAAGTACCCCCAGTACTGGTCAGGAAGAAATGCCCTGGTGTGCTGTTGGTGTGGAAAGGTGGGGCACAGAAGAAGGGCCTGACCCTTGAAGAGGAGAGAGAGCAAGTCCCCAGAGGTAGGATTTTTTTTATGTGGGAAGACAGGATATAGTTTCTGTCCTGTGAAGAACTTGAATTTTGGGTATAAAGACATAGCAAGGGAGCAGTCAGATGGCAGATAATTGTATTTTTCACCAGCTTGGTTTTATAGCTGTATCTACAGTCAATTGTTGCTGAAACTCTCCTGCCAGCACTGCAATAATAGTTTTATCACTGGTGTCAGCACTTTTGGTCATCTAGGCCTGCGCAGAGCAAGTGACCAGCCTACACTATGATTGCCACCACTGCTAACCTAGCGGTTGAACTGGCACTTCAACAATAGTGGGAGATTTTGAGAGAAAAATCTTTGTATACAAGGCCAAAAGCATAGGCCTAGCTAAATCTTATGTCATCATCTAGCATGGAGGTGCCAAAAGCGAAAGAAGGAACAATTTGTCAAATGGTTAGAGTGCTAACCTAGGACTTGGGAGCCCTGTGTTGTTTCATGCTTTTTCACAGATCTTGAGCAAGTCACTTAGTCTGTTTCCTCACTTGTAAAATGGAGCTAGTAGCTCTTCCCTACATCACAGTGGTGTTGTAAAGATGGGTACGTTAAAGATTGTGAGACCTCAAATACTAAGGGGGGCCATATAAGTATATTATGTAAATAGTGGCAGAAATGAGTGGATACTGCATTAGAAGGATATAATCAAAGTGTAAATGTATATAGCACCCACGTGGGTTAAATATTTAATCATTTTTTGTATCTTATTAAACTATTTTCTTCAAAAATATCCTGAGACAGTGAATTTCATAGCTTCATTAGAATACACATATTGTAGTGGAATATTGGCTGAGTCTCTGATATTGCGTACTACCAGCGAGCAGAAAAAACACAACGGAGATTAAATCATCACCCTGACTGAGATGGTCTAACCACCACCTAGGGAGGGGCAGGTATTGGAAATCATTAACTTCCAGATTTTCATATAGCAGCGTTTGCAAAAAGTGCATTTTTATATTTGAGCTAAATTTGTACACCTGTTGGACACAGTCGTCTCCATGACTACCAGTGCCTTCATCACTTTAACATTAGATTATAAGTGCATTATGCTTTATATGGGGCTGTACTAAAGTCATGCAAAAACTGCATGTAGTGCAGAATACATCTACCTGCTTATTAAATGTTATTTCCTTTAGGAAGCACATGATAACCAGTGCACATCAGTAATCACAGATATCAGTTGATTTCCAGATAAAGTGTAAAAGGTTTTGACGATCTGGGGGAGAGGGGTAGGGATGGGGAGTAGGGGATCATGTAATTAATGCAAACACACAAGGGGGCTGAACTGAAGGTGCAAAGGCTACCTTAATTCTTCCATTTACCAATTTTTTGTATACTTGACTTTGCAACCTTGATATTCTTTTTAATATTGTGGCTTTTGTATGTATAAGTATATAGAACACCATTCTTAACACAGTTTTATGGGGTATGCTGCTATCCAGCTCTGTCAGTAATTGTTCTCAGGTATTTGTTCCCTGGCAAACTGGAAAATGACCAGTTTTCCAAATTCAGCTATACAATCAATAGATTGCTGGTTTTTCATAGAATTATAGAATATCAGGGTTGGAAGAGACCTCAGGAGGTCATCTAGTCCAACCCTCTGCTCAAAGCAGGACCAATCCCCAACTAAATCATCCCAGACAGCGCTTTGTCAAGCCTGACCTTAAAAACCTCTAAGGAAGAAGATTCCACCACCTTCCTAGGTAACCCATTCCAGTGCTTCACCACCCTCCTATTGAAAAAGTTTTTCCTAATGTCCAACCTAAACCTCCCCCACTGCAACTTGAGACCATTACTCCTTGTTCTGTCATTTGATATCACTGACAACAGTCTAGATCCATCCTCTTTGGAACCCCCTTTCAGGTAGTTGAAAGCAGCTATCAAATCCCCCCTCATTCTTCTCTTCTGCAGACTAAACAATCCCAGTTTCCTCAGCCTCTCCTCAGAAGTCATGTGTTCCAGCCCCTAATCATTTTTGTTGCCCTCCGCTGGACCCTCTCCAATTTTTCCACATCCTTCCTGTAGTGTGGGGCCCAAAACTGGACACAGTACTCTAGATGAAGCCCTTGATCTGATAACAATGCCCTTATTTATACAGCCCAAAATGCCGTTAGCCTTCTTGGCACCAAGGGCACACTGTTGACTCATCCAGCTTCTCGTCCACTGTAACCCGTAGGTCCTTTTCTGCAGAACTGCTGCCTACCCATTCGGTCCCTAGTCTGTGACAGTGCATGGGATTCTTCCGTCCTAAGTGCAGGACTCTGCACTTGTCCTTGTTGAACCTTATCAGATTTATTTTGGCCCAATCTCCTAATTTGTCTTGGTCCCTCAGTATCCTATACCTACCCTCAGGGCTGGCTCCAACTTTTTTGCTGCCCCAAGCGGCAAAGCGAAAAAAAAAAGATAGTCAATCGGCGGCACTTCAGCGGCAGCTCAATCGTGGCACTTAATTCTTCGGTGGCAATTCAAGGGCGCGTCCTTCGGTCCCTCTCTTCCTCTTCAGCGGCATTTCGTCGGCAGCTCAAAGTGAAAGAGAGGGACTGAGGGACCCGCCCCTGAATTGCCGTTGAAGACCCGGATGTGCCGCTCCTTTCCATTAGCCACCCCAAGCACCTGCTTCCTTTGCTAGTGCCTGGAGCCAGCCCTGCCTGCTCTCCAGCATATCTACCACTCTCCCCAGTTTAGGGTCATCTGCAAACTTGCTGAAGGTGCAGTCCACGCCATCCTTTAGATCATTAATGAAGATATTGAACAAAATTGGCACCAGGACCAACCCTTGGGGCACTCCGCATGATACCAGCTGCCAACTGGACAGGGTGACTACCTATGCAGCCTGTGCAGTAGTTTGATCTGGCCTTTGTCTGTATTGATTATTGGCTATGCATTCCTACCTTTGCTTCCTATCACTGAACCAGATTTTAATCAATGACAGAATTTTACCTCTCATCTCATGGTTACTATCTTTCCCTCTTGTGAAGAATTAAGCATATTGGAAAAAACTATAGCCACAGATTCTTTATTCATTCTGAATACTTTCCAACATGTATTGCAAGAAAAGCCCAACCTTCTCTTTAAAAAGCCATGCTGCTTTAAAGAAATATTAGAGAGGCTTTGTTTTGCTGTTGAATTATTGACCAGGATACTGACTGTGTCAATAATAAGACCTTATACTTTGCCCATATTTTTTCTGCATCTTGATGTCCTAGTGTTTTTTCTTCTTCATTTTGCTCATATTGTTGGCTCTTTTGATGACAAGAGGACTGGTAAATAGTACAGCTGGATTTGAAAATAGGGCTGTTAAAATGAAATTTGGCACTGGTAGAGTAGAAAGTGTTGAGATAATCACCTAACGAATAACCAAGTGTTGAGTCACTCTTACTTGGGAGAAAGAGAATAGATCTGCCAGTGAAGTTACTTAGTTTCAAAGCTGCATAAGTTCAGTATAGAACATATACTGGAAGACGAATTAGAATGAAATGTTTTGATTTCAGTGTACAGTTCTGAGAAAATAGTTCTGTTCAGTCCTGGGCATTGTCTAACATAGTGGTTCTCAACCTATTTATCATTGTGGGCTGCATATGCAGTCCCCAATGTATTACCTGGGCTGCACGCAGTGCCCCCTCTCCCTTCCCCCGCAAGCCTCCCCACAGACCCCTATGCCTAGCACCTCCCTCTCACATACCCCTCCACAGAGTGGGGCCAGGAGCAGAGCCCTGGGTGGGGGGCTAGGCAGCAGGGATCCCAGAGTCTGTGGCACTGGGCAGCTGCCCTGGACTCCTGGCGGTCAGCTAGCAACCCCAACCCTGCCATACTGGGCATCCAGGCAGCTGGGAACCTGGACTCTGAAGGGCTGTGCGGCAGCCCCAGACCCCCACCGTATGGGGCGGTTGGTGACCCCAACCCTGTCAGGCTACCAGGCAGCTGGGAACACGGACCCCATGCAATCCGATGGCCTTTAGCACACAGTTGGCCCATGAATTGAGAACAGCTGGTCTAATGTCTACTTCATTGGACTCTTTTTGGCTTTCCTCTGGTTATGTTTCTTTACAGACACATAAAATATGTGAATAATCTAATTACATGACTGTGCGTCACTATATTTCCTTTGAAAGAATTCATATGGGCATTCCAGATGTGGGTCTTGAAAACTTGATAGGGAATTTGTTTCTTTGAGTAGAACAAAACCCGTAGCCCTTCTAAATGAGGGGAAAGGGTCTAATAATTTTTGACTGCATTTGGGGCAAAGGCAGCCTCTGTACTTAACATCCTGTGGAAGCTGCAGGCCATCACTGTCTCTTGGAAAAACACTCATGAGTCAGGAAAATAAACTGCAAGCATTGAACCTTTACTCAACTATGCTTTTCAATTCAGTGAGAACATTTATTAACTGAATAGCAGACTAGTGTGGCTGTTAAAAACAGCCCTCAGGAGATGATTTCAGTGGAAATTACGTCATATGCCAAAGTAGGGAACATGATGGCTTTCTCCTGTCTTCTTCCAGTCTCATTCTTTTTTCTGTTCTGCCCCTTGCACAGACCATTTAAAAGTTTGGAAAAGTTTAAGCAAAGACCAGCCCCACAACAGGCTAAGCTGGCTGCTCCTACTGCCATTTACAGCAGTGACAAAACTCCGCTTGAGTGCGGCGCTGCCAGCTCAGCCTCAGACGCGTGTCAGTCAAGTCTGTCTTTAAACGCAGAAGGCTCCCGCGGGCGGGCTGAGCATGGCCGGGAGCAGGGGAGGAAGGAGCGCGGCAAGTGCTGCTTTGCCCCAGCCCCCGAAGAGAGGCCAGGCCAGCCAAAGTGAGGCCTTCGCATAGCCCCTAGCCCAATGGGCCGCTGCGAGCTGCCGCCAGCCCAGTGCAAGTAGCTAGCGCGCCTCAAGCCCTGGGGCCAGCCCCGCAGTGCGCGCGCCCCTCGGCCGGGGGAGGTGGCAGGGACTCCGGGGCCAGGGAGCCGGCGCCGCGTGTGTAATAATGTACCCAGGGGACAGCAGCAAGCCCGCCAGCGGCTCAGCGTGGCCGGGCGGGGGCGGGGGCCGGCTGCGCTCCCCTCCCTGGCGGTGGAGCAGCAGCGCTGCAGGCGGCGGGCCGGGAAGCGCCATTGCTGCCTGTCCGAGCCCCGCTCCGCCTTCCTGCTTCTCCCGCGGCGGCGACTCCTCGCTGCGGCGCGGCACTTGCCCGGAGCGGCGAAGTTGTGTGGCGGGAGGCGGCTCCCGGCCGCCGGGATGTTGGGGGTCGCGGCGGGAATGACCAACAGGTAGGAGGCCGTCAGCAGCGCCCGCCCACCCGGCCCCATTCATCCCTCCCGGGCCGGGCTGCGGCGGGGGCTCTGCAGCTCCCCCTCCTTGCAGAGCGGCGCTCGGTCCCCGGCCTCCCGGGGCTCGCGTGTGCGGTGCGAGCGCTGAGCGGGAGCCAGCCCTAAACTTCCCCGCAACCTCCCTGGGTGCGGCAGGGGGCAGAGACCCCGGATCCCCGGGAGGCGCTGCAGTGGCAGCCCAAGTCCTGGGGATGCGCTTCACCGCTCCGCGGCCGGCAGCGGCCCGGCTGGGGGGTGTGCGCGTTTGTGGGGGTCGTTGGGAGGAGGGCGGCGATCCCCCAGCTGGGTCATGCGGGCAGCGGCCACGCACCCCGGCGGAATGGGGCAGGGGAGGAAGTAACTGGTTCTGGGCGGACTGCGGAGACCCTGATTATTAGGCAGACCAGTGGGGTCACCCCCCCGGGGGCTGCTTCTGGGGGCTTGTTAGTAAAGTGGGAGTGACAAAGCGCCGGCTGTTCAACACCGGGGGCTGCTTCTGCACCCCTGTGCAGCTGGGCCCGGTTAGAAGATTTTAGGCGGGGGCGGGGCGTGACTCAGATCCTCAGATGCAGCGTGTGACCGGCTCCGGGTGTTTCTCCTGCTGCAGGGTGTGATCTGCGGCTTGCAAGACCTGCGGGCTCTCACAGCCACACCCAGGCGTGGGGTACTTTTTTGTCAGTAGTCCCGCCCAAGCTTCCCCTCTGAAGTAACAGCACCTGCAGTTCTCATTCATGCTTTCACAGTGATCCGCTCCTCACCAGGGGCTAGCAGGAATTGGCTTCTAGCTTGTACTTGTAGAGTTTTCTAGGATTTTTTGTGTTGGGGCAGTGGGTGTGGTAGCCCCCATTCTCTCCCCCTCCCCCCAATCATACACCAAGGACTTGTCTCCATTGAAACTCCTATGTCTGCCCCAGGAATGCTTCACCAGCGTAGAAATACTGGCATATTATATGGTAAAGCATGTTGGATGCAGCAATATCAGCAAAGTTGTGTTTTGTACCCATATATACTAAACTAAAGCCACTCCGCACTAGTAGTGAAAGCACTGCATCTGCATTAGGGACTTGGGCCAGCCCAGCTATGTTGGTCAGGGATCTACACTCCCCTGACAGACATAGCTGTGCCAGCAGAAGTCCATAGGGTGCACATAGCCTTACTCTGTTTGAGTTAGCGTACCTCAAATGAGAGCAGCTATCCTGCGAAGCAGCGCTGAAGCTGCACAGAGGGACTGGATTAGTAGCTGATGAGTTATGCTAACTCAAGTTTCTAGTCTGTAGCTGCACCCCTACTACATTACTAGCTCAAGCATTGGCAGTACCAATGCTCCTGACAGGCCAGTTATCTCAAGTTTAAAGGACAACTGAATTCAAGCTATATACATTTTTGTGTGTAGACAGGAGCTGAGTTAGGCATAACACTCAAATTGTACCTTGAGTTAACACTGCAGTGAAACAAGCCGTTCCCTATGGAAGAAGCAGAGGGTTTGGCCCTTGACATCCAGAGGTCTAGCTCCCAGCCTCACACTCCTGAACAGCTTGACTTCTGCAAAATTAATCTTGCCTGGGACTCTCCTAGAGCAGCTGCTCCTGGAAATCACCATCAGGCTAGTTTAGATTAGTGATGGTGGGGAAATTTAGACTGCATGGGAATATTGGGTGGTTGGGAGGGAGAGTAAAGGTGAGTAAATGCACTAAGGTGGCTTTTCCCCAAGGCTGGTCTCCTCCAATTCACTAATGACTAAATCCAGCATAACACCTCCAGCTGGCTTGAAAGGACAGAATGAAGCCAAGAAGGTAGCATTGGTGCTTTTGCACACTCTGACCCAGATGCATGACGGTCTTGTCCATTCTGCTCATCTGGAGGAAGGGATAGTAAGGATGTATGTTTCATTTTATTTACAATTAAAGCTCTTAGTACAGGGATTTTGGTTTTGGTGTTTTTTTTAAGGCATTGTGTATTTTCCTCAAGCTCTTTCATGTATTTAAATGCTAACCCAGTCTAAACAGTTGGTGTAAGCAGAATAACGTTTTATGTAAACATTTGAGTGATTCAGAAGTGTTTCTATCCTTTGTGTACATCTTCACAATTGTGACAAACTGCCTGTGACAACAGACACATGCAATGATGCTCAGAGCAGAAATTGAGAGATCATAGTTACTTCTTACTAAAATAAAACTAGTAAATGTGTGAAAGGCGAACATAGAAGAGCTGTTTATCATTTGAGCCCTGCAGTTAACACATCACATTTTACATCTGTTTAAATACCTTTGTATGGTGAGCGGGGTGTCCATACTGAGGTGAACTTATAGACCATTCTACCAAAAAAAAGTGTGCTTTGTCATTTTAATTCCTTCTCCCTTTGCTTGAGCATTTAATTTTTAAATAGACTTTTTCTTTCACCATGCAGCTTATTTGTACTGTGGTATCTAGAATTGTTGTGAGGACCTAAAATAACTAGTGTAACAGCATAGATGTTCCTTGCCTCTGATATAAGGGATTTAATGTTATAACTAGGCTTGGCAAACTGGTCAATTGACCGCCTATTATTTGACATTAGACATTGTCATATATTTTAGCAAGAATGCTCTGTTAGGCGATGGCCAACTTTTTTTATTGCATTATGGTCTTTCTATCTTCGTGCTTTGCAGTTTTCTGAGTTAAAATAACTCAGTTATTTAACTTGTTCTTTATAATTAGGTACAAATATCTATCTAAGCCTTTCAGAGCCCACAGATTCTTACTTTTTTTTGTTACTGTTGTTGTTCTAATAAATTAGTGCTTTAAAATATTTGACCATTTTTAACATTTTATTTGATACTATTTGACCAGTCAGTTGACCAATGATTTTTGGACCATTCAAATGCTCAACCCTCCTTTATGACTTAATTCACACAAGAAACAGGATCATGACTGTCAATGTGGTATGTAACAGAAGACATTTATCTCTGCCCCAAGGATCTTATAATTTTAATGAGACAAGACAATAATTAAACAATCCCAGGTGGAAGTTCATATTATGGGACTATGATTTTCTGTGTAGATTTTGTAATTAGTGTAGAATCATGCATTGGGTAAGAGTTAATGCGGAGGGATATGAAAAACTAATAAAGAATAATAAACTGTTTCACTAATTACACAGCATTTTAAAGCTTCACCCACTGTAAATGTTTCTTGGAAGCATATGTTCCAAATTAAAGAATTTTGTAAGTCTTATGCTGATATGTCACAATCTTTCTGTGGCAGAGAAAATTAACAAATACAGTATGTAGTCCCCAGTTTGTTGGAGACCTTGAATGCCGGCAATTTAATGGATGCTGGAAATGTTTAAAACAACTAACTTGCAAACTATCAACCAACTAAATGCTATCCTGTCTTTTTTTTTTTTTTTTTTCCTTCTCCCAATCCCACTACTTGGTCCTCAGCTATTGATTACCCAACCTTGTCTCTAAGAAAACAGACGTAATTTGGCTCAGTTGTTTGACTTCACTAGTGTTAATTTTATTTATGACAGACAAAAATAACATTTTAATTTAATGGGGTACAAGAGCATTCTAGCCAGTTATTGTTTCTGAAATATGCCAGACTGACAGTACTTGAAACGGAGGTTCTCTCTTTGTCCACAAAATAGATACCAGTGCAGGCAGCAGCAATGCACACTGCTGTGTCCTGCTAATGTGCCTTAGCTCTGATGTGGAAGGACTGCCTCTTCAGGTCATAGAACAGCTAAGTCCTTGGCATCTTTTCTGCTGAGACAGCCGCTAAATGCTGCTCTGACAACGTTAATTGGGAGATGAACTGAGACAATCAACTAGGTTGCCAAACACCCAGAGAGCAGTAATGAGTTTTGAGGCAAACTCAGCTTGGAGTCCGCACTTGAAGAAACTTGCTGAAATGAACTAGATAAAAAGCTCCTATAGAAGTCCGCAATTCTTGGCAGCTCATAAGTCATCTGGGAGGAAGTTTCTGTAGTGCAAAACAAACCAATTGTGTCCCTCTGGAATATATGGGTAGCTGGTGCCGTACAAGAAGTGAATGGTGTTGGGCAAAAAGGTGGTGTGGCCGGGGGATGTGCTGATCTAGTACATCCCCATGGCAGCTTCTCCTAGCAGGGCTCCTGTGGGGCACTGACTTCAACTCTAGCAGTTCTTCACTGGTAGAAATTGCCAGGCCTGCCCTTCCTTGGAGTGAATCCCTCCTGTGACTGAAGGAGAGAGTTTGAATCTGGCACTTAGGCCTTGTCTGCACTGCCACTTTACGGTGCTTCAACTGTCTCACTCAGGGGTGTGGAAAACACCTTAAACCGCCCCCCCCCCCCAGAGCTCTGCAAGTTTAGCGCTGTAAAGTGGCAGCGTAGACAGTGTACCAGTGGTGGGAGCTATTCCCCTCATGGAGGTAGTTTTTTTTACAGTGCTGGGAGAACTCTCTCCCAGTGCTGATGCCGCGACTACGCAGCTATGTGGTGGCACTTTAATGTTGCTAGTGAAGACATAGCCATAGTCACTACTAACATGTTTTGACTATGAACCAGTAACCCAGAAGTGACTGATCACCTGAATTGTCCAGTCCCCTTGTTTATGGCTTTCTGCCCTTAAAAGTAGAATATTGAAAAGAAGAAACCATTATCTGCTACAGTACTATTTTGAGAGGATGTCTTTCTGGCATCAGTAACTGTGTGAGAGTTGTGGAGCTGCCACATACCAATCTATGAAAATGATATGTAATAATGATGTGACTACTGTAAGTGACCTGGTCAGTAAAGAAAAGCTGCTGTCTGTGGAGGGTTATCAGAATTTGATAGGGGGCAGTGAGAAGAACAAACAGGGAAGTGGCACAGTGACTTCCCCGAAAAATAGTGTAGGTACACCTTTACCTCGATATAACGTGACCCGATATAACACAAATTTAGATATAACATGCTCCGGGGGGCCAGGGCTGTGCACTTCAGTGGATCAAAGCAAGTTTGATGTAACGCGGTTTCACCTATAACATGGTAAGGTTTTTGGCTCCTGAGGACAGCGTTATATTGAGGTAGAGGTGTATATGCTTGAAAAACAATGGAGCAGGCTTCAAAGACCCTGTCTCCTGTTGTAAACTGTTTTGCTAGAGTGGGAAGTTGCTAGATCAGAGGGTTATACACAGTTAAAAGTGTATTTATTCCTTGGGAAAGTGTGTGTGTGGGGAGGGAGTTTCCATAAGTTGCCAAGAGAGTGTCACTGAACTCTGACAGGCTGGCAGTGAGGCTCCAACAAAGAGTATATAGGGAATTAGTCCTTCCAGCGTCTCCATGTGGAAGATGGTTAGACAACCTACATGCATGCCTGCTTACCAGGTGTTTTATTGCTTTTAAGATCTATTTTCTCTGAAATGTTTTAAATAAATGATACTGTGCTTTAAGGAAGCTGTTTAGTCGCTGATTACCACTGACATTATCCTGGAGGGAACAGAATTGCAGGATATGGACATAAGTCAGACTTGCTAAAGTAAATTGCGGTTGATACACAGGGGACTGCAACCCGGGGCTCACTTTGAGAGTGGAAGACTCACAGTATTCTATGCCAAGAGACCATTGACTGCTCAAGGAGGGGTCAGAGGTGCTGTTTGCTTGGTAACTTCGACAATACTGTAGTGATTTTCATTCTAGGTTAATAGTGGACATTTCTTGCTTGTGGTGGTCACAAATCAAAGTACAGTAGTGTTTTTGGTTTTTTTTAATGTATTATAATCTGGATCAAAAGAACCTTGAATTTTATGCCTGCACTTCAGGGGGAGAGCTAAGTCGTGTGTCTGTAGAAAGAACTAGGTAACTGATTTTGTTCAGATTTTTGACACAGGTTTTCTTATGCTTATGTAAAATTAAAAATAGTCATCCTGGTGTACTGTTATTGGCAGAGTAGGAGTTTCTGCTGGGACTATTGCAGTAAATTGCAAGCTGGCATTTCACAACTGCTTAATGAAAATATGATTTTTCAGTCAATTTACCTTGTGCTTATAGTGCCCAGTTCAAAAAAGTTTCTCATAGTGATATTTACAGGCAAACATACAAGTAAAGTATTGAGCAAAGAAAATGGATCTACATCCAGAACATTTTAGTAAGTTTGAAAAATCAGCCTAGACTCACTGTCTTTTTAACTTTTCTTCTGTATATTAGAGTGGATGATAAAGCTGCAGACGTCTTGGCTCTTATAGCATTAGTGACTATTGTGAATGCAGTGGTTAGGGCCTCCGTAAATCAGAAGCTGTATATAGTACTAGAATGAAATCATATTGTAACCCACAGATGCTTTTTTCTCAGAACTGGCTCCAAATGCTTAGTGCAGATAATCATTTAAAGACACACACTGTACTCTGCATAGCTTGCATGGTTAACACATTTTTTTTTTTTCAAGTTGTAGAAAGATATTTATGGCAAAGCACTTAAGGCAAGCTTTAGTGTTTTCTGTTGTGGTTTCATGCTGTGTGTGTCATTCTGGAAATTCTGATTCCTCTGCATTTTTGTTCTGTTCCAAATTATCATTTTTGGACACCCCACCCACTGTAATGCAGCCTGTATTATTCTTTTTCCATACCAGGATATGTTAAATATTGTTAATATTGTCAAAGTTAAAAACAGGGCTTTTCTTAGTGGAGGAAGTGGTTCATCTTTAGGGCCTGTCCACCATGACAAGTTCTGATGAAAGGCCAAATCAAAAGAAGGCTCTGATCTGTTATGTTTTGTTAAGAGCAGTAGTATATTACATACAAAATCTAGAGAATGAAGAATCCAGACAACTGACACTATGTATATGGCATATAACCTTTAAAATTCAAGGCATAAAACAAGCCTGGGATTAAGCAGCAACTTTTACTATGGAGATATTATTATCACTGTCTATTTATGGAGTTTCTTGTTTTCTCTGAAGCTCTTTCAGTGACCCAGGCACCAGACTATTCGATTTATCATTGATCTGATCTGGTGTAGCATTTCTCATGTTCCTAGACTTCAGAGTGCAGGAAGGTAAACTACTAACTTCACTTTGTTTTAGAAGTTTCTGCCATTTTAAAATCAGATATTTTTGCTGTCCGGCAATAACACTGAAAACCTGGGAGATATAGGGAGTTGCTTTCCAGTATTGCCGATACAAAAGCAATTATGAGTTTGGTTTAAAAATAACAGGATTAGTTTTTAAAATACACTTTGGAGTCTTTTTATTTGCCTCCTTGTTTTGGAGCATTTACAGTGTATTTGCGTCAAGTTTTCATGTCTTTTTTTCACAGCCACGTAGGCTAGTAACTTTCTTTTTAAACTGAAAGCTGAGATTCTCATGCAATCCATTTATTCCAGCAGTTGGGCAGGAAAAACAGCAAATGTTGTAACACTTATCATGGCAAAACCACAAGAGTTGGCAATACCATTTCTCATTTGGAGTTCCTTCATGGATGTATTCTGCCCTCAATACATGTGCATAACTCACATTGCCATTAATGTGTTTTCTGAATATAATCAGAAAAATAATCCTCCAGTTCAGCTCCACTGCTAGCCAAAGGTTTGAAACATCTTGAAAAGACTGTGCAATTTTTAATTGGCTGTAAAAGACTCTCCATGAAGAGATTGTCCAGCTGGTCTTAGTTAACTCTGAAGCCTGTTACTCACCACAGTTAATTCATTTTTTTCATCGGCTGGAGAACACTGGGAGACAAATGATACCAGACAAATGATGATAGCCTGTGCAATGACAGAATGTTTTGAAACAAAAGCCTTGTCTACACTGGCAATTTACAGCTCTGCAACTTTCTCTCTCAGGGGGTGAAAAAACACCCCCCTGAGTGCATCAAGTTTCAGTGCTGTAAAGCGCCAGTGTAGACAGTGCACCAGTGCTGGGAGCCATGCCCCGCATGGAGGTGGGGGTTTTTTTTAGAGCGCTGTGCCGTGACCAGGCAAGCATGTTAAAGTGCTGCTGCGACAATACTTTAGCATTGCCAGTGTAGACTAGCCCAAAGTGACCATCCTTTATGTAGTCTCAGAACAGAAATTTGGTGTGTCATTAATACATGTTGAAATGGTGTGTATTTGAGCATTATAGAAGTGCCTGATAATAGCTCCATCTTTAGGACTGTGTTCTAAAATGGGCTTAAATTGTGGCATAAGTTCCTTTTTGTTTCTGGTAAAATGTTAGCTTTTGTGTTCTCTGAATTTTCAGTGTCGAATGTTTGGTTTCTCTTTATTAATTTTTAATAGGAAATCTTTGAATTTGGGTGCTGGCTGAAATTTGTCCATGGAATTCCTACTTTTCATCGTTGACTGATATCTCTTAAATAAACACTGACTGTCTGATTAAAAAAAAAAAAAACTAGGTAGGGAGGTGGGTCCTAAGTAGATCTGGTACAGTGGGCAGCTTGCGTTTTATTTAACTGATGGATTTAAAGGGTCATTTTAGCTTTTTTTTTCATGTTAGAACTGTAAGTTTTTTAAGTACTGTGCACACAAGCCTGAATGATGGATGGGCTGTGTCTCTCCCCTCTTCCCCCCCCCCCCCCCCCCCCGCGAGCCACCTCCCCAATTCCAGGAGTTCCAGGGTATGGCTACACTTGAAACTTCAAAGCGCTGCCGCATGCGAGTGTGGTCGCAGCGCCAGCGCTGGGAGAGAGCTCTCCCAGTGCTGCACGTACTCCACATCCTGATGGGGTTTAGCTTGTAGCGCTGGGAGCCGCGCTTCCAGCTCTGCGGCACTGTTTACACTGGCGCTTTACAGCGCCATATCTTGCAGCGCTCAGGGGGGTGTTTTTTTTTCACACCCCTGAGCAAGAAAGTTGCAGTGCTGTAAAGCGCCAGTGTAGCAAAGGCCCCAGAGGCTGCTTCCTGGAGCAGTGAGGGAATGCCCTGGGGCACTGAGGTTGGTGTTCATGGTTGGTGCAATGAATGGAGAGTTGCTGTGTAATAATCTGAGAACTTTGAGGAGATGTAATAATTTTATGAACACTACATGTGACCTGGCCAGGGAGAAGTTATTGTATGTTGGGCTGTAAGTCTTCCCTGTATGCATGTGATTGCTCTAGCTTAATAAGATGTTTGGGGCGGGAGAGAGAGAGGAGCGCAAAGGAGAGAAAAAACACAATAGTTCTAGATAAGCAATTCTCAGCAAACATTGCGAGGTGGGGGGGAGTTACAAGACAATGGCATACTTCCAGGCCCAGGTCATAGTGACACAGCTGTTCAGCCAGTGCTGGGAAGGAAGAGGTCAAAAGAACACTAAACAGTTAACCCATCTCAGGAGAGGAAGGGAAGTGAGTTGTCCTGGGCTGTCAGAAGGACTGGCTGACAGAGAGAGAGGGGCTCTGTGGAGGATGGCATATGTATGGACTGCTGTCTTTATAAGGTCTGTTTTCTCTGAAATCCTGTTCTGAATTAATTATACTTTGCTTTAAGAAGGCCGTGTGGCTACTGAATACTGCTGTCCTTGCTCCTCGAGAGAACAGAACTGCAGGCACTGAAGATAACTCAGTCCTGCTGAGGATGTCATGGTTGATACACTGGGGACTGCAGTCCAAGGCCTTGTCTGAGGGTGAGAGAATCACCTGATTCTACCAGGAGGCAGATGACAGCTTGAGGTCTGAGACCTGAGCGGGGTGCACTTGAAGAAACCAGGAGGGATCAGGGTACAGTTCACCCAGTAACTGTCACAGTTAGTAGTATTGAGTGGAGCCCATGAGCTGGGAGTGAAGACGGAATGAAGTGTGCAGAGGTGAAGACCTGAGTTGGAATACTTTTTGCCAGAGGCAGGAAGAAATTTGTTGTAGAGGAAATGGTGGAGATGAAGGTGTCACAGTTCAGGACAACTGTACCTGTATTCTCCCTCTGTGGTCCAGCCAGGGCACCCACTCTAGGCTTCAGCTTCCTGGGCTGTCACCTCTCTTGAGTGGAGACCCACGTCTCATTCCCTTCTGACTGGGGTCTTTCCAGGCTGCACAGTCCCCTGACTATACTGTGAGATCCAAGCAAGAGACTCTGCCTGAGCAGGCCTGCTTACTTTCTTTTCACAGACTAATAATAATTGCCCACAGTCACAAGGTACCATACTGCAGTTCCTATGCAAACCTGGTTTATTCTTAAGATAAAAGCATTACAGAGAAAACATACTAAAAATAGTGTAAGAACCTACTCACATGCTAATAAGCTTAGTAGTCATCGTCTCATCCCTAATGCAGGCTCTGGCAGGAGCAGTCCTTCAAAATCCCACCCAAAGGGTTTCTTCGTGGTTTCAAATTCCTCACAGCTTCAGCTTAGAACAAGCATCCAAAACCTAAGTCAGGAAGTTTAACTTGCTGATACTCACACCGTCTTGTCAAGTGTTGGAAATGGCTGGGGTCCACCTTGGTTGCATTGGCTTCTAGCACTATAAAAGTAATTTTCCCTCTCTTGATATTCACCCCTTCTTGTCAACTGTTGAGAATAGGCTACTTCCACCTTAATTGAATTGGCCTCATTAGCATTGGCCCCAACTTGGTAAGGCAACTCCCATCTTTTCAATGTGCTGTAATATTTATACTGCTTTCTGTATTTTTCACTTCATGCATCTGATGAAGTGGGTTTTAGCCCACGAAAGCTTGTGCCCAAATAAATTAGTTAGTCTCTAAGGTGCCACAAGGACTCCTCTTTTTTGTTAATTCAGTAAAGTGTCTCTTAATTCCATAAAGTTTTTCAGGTGTATTGCAGGCTATTGTCAGTCTATCACAGAAGGTTTGTGAGAATGAGAGCGAACAAAGCTTCAGTGCCAGTGTGATAAGAGGACAGAGAGTGCTTTAGTTCACCCGAGGAAAAGTGTGGTGAGGAACATGTGGAAGGGGAAATAGCTTTTGTGGAAGCTTGAGGACAGATTCAGGAAGCAAATGCTGCAAGCAGCAGGAAAGAAACTGGGTAATGGTGTGGGGCAATGGTGCAGATTGTCAGATAATCAAGCAGGGGGACACTGGTAGACAGAAAAACAGTGGTGCAAAATAGGGATGTAAATAGCGTTTTAAAAAAGTAACCATTTAAACTATTAAAATTGTATCGGTTAAACATTTAACGGTTAACAAGTTTACAACATAGGCATGGGAACTGTGGGTGCAGGGGGTGCTGCAGCACCCCCACATTTTACCAGGTCCCAGCTGCCGGCCCTGCACCTGGGGTCCCGGCTGCCAGCCCTGTGTAAAACATGGGGTGTTGCAGCACCCCTTGCACCGCTAGTTCCCATGCCTGTGACATCAGTTCCATAGCAATGGTCCCGATTCCTAACAATATGGAACCTAGTTCCACATACTCTATGAAATATTATAGCTGTGGTGTTTTTAAGGTGCACATTAGGCATTAAAATGTTAACTGAATATATTCCGATAAGACTGATGCTTATTGGTTAACTGGTTAACACTTTACATCCCCAGTGCAAAATGGAACAGTATTGTTAATTGACAGATAGTAATAGCAGATGGGAGAATGGAGGTATTGTTGTTGCTGGGGGTGAAGCTGTAGTGGAATTCAGCTGCCATATGTGTGTGCGTTTCAAGGCATCGTGGGTGTGGGGATTGCTGTGATAAGCTAATAGACAGGGCACCGGTGAGCTGAGTGAGATGGACTGATTATTATGCATACTGTAAGGAAAGAGTTGCCTTTTTGCAGGTTCAGAACTGATTGAGCAAAGCAGCCACTGCTTACAAAATACTATAATTGTGGTAAATATCATGTTGCAGGAGAACATTTTATAAATAGCTGCATGCATGCAAGGCATGAAACCTGACAGATTAAAGCTATATGTTTCTTAATTTTTTTTGTAGAGGAAATATGTGGAATAAGCATGTCGTTTCTGGTGGGACATCTGAAAAGACGCAGGTTACAACAAGAGCAGACTTGTACACAAAAGTGTGCTTTTGTGCTGTGGTGAATTTGCAATAAGAATACCTACACACAAAGCATTTTTGTAAGTCTAGAGATTTGTTTGTATATTGTGCTTGCTTTTTTAAATATATGTTTGAATTCGATCTTTCTCCATCCCATTCCAGTTTCTCCTCCTGCCTGGTCTTGCAGGGAAGTTACTCCTGTGTGGATTTCATCACTCTTGTCGTAGAACTAATTTTAACAAATTCAGCCTTATGACTTAGTTGCAGGATCCAAGGGAAGGAGAGCCTCATTTGTCATCATCATAAATGGCTAATAATTAGAAGGGGCACAGAAACAGATAAATGTGTGTTTAAATACATGTTAGTTTATGTATCTTCATTCAGTGGCTTCACATTTTTACATTACATTGAGGAGTCAAATGCTGTTCATATTAGCATATTGTTTATTTTTGTGGCATTGTGTATGGTGCATTACTGATGGTAAGGTCACAGTGCAAGTTAAACCACATATGGAAAAACTGGGTGGTGGGTTACTACATTCTATGAAAATACATTTGTGCTGTCTCTTGCTCTTGTGAAATGCTAAACTTCAGAGACATTGTAGACAGTATTGTAGCAAAGGATATTGTAACGGGGTTTGTAATAGACCTCATGGGAGCTGGAGTAATCTGTCAAGTGAATATATTTATGATGAGTTCCTGTGCTACTTTTAAATATTCCAGAGAGTATGTAGAGCTATGAAAACATTCCTGAAAACGTGATTGAACTCCGACTTAAACTCCCTATACTTGTAAATATACAATTGTTTTTTTTTATTTTCTATTACAAGATATAGCCATATTAAAGTGGAACTTAAAAGTGGATTGACTGGGATAATGTCAAAGCTGCCATTCAAAAACCTTAGTTACTGCATTCACTTTTTTTTCCTTTTTGTTAGCCCACTTCATGAAACGGGCGCATTCTTTTGGCTTGGCTTATTTTAGTCAAATATTTATATATGATGAAACATCTGGAGAGGTTTGGTTGTTTGCTTTGTAATTGGATGTTTGAGCTCTGAGTGTTTGCATATTGTAAGATATTTGCAAATCTCACTATGTTTCTGTGGCTATTGGGAGATGTGTATTACATTTCAAAAACTGTAGTAGTTCATCATCTTGTTTTCCTAAAGTATAAGTATTTGTGACAAATACATTAGCTGAAAAAAGGTTAACTCGGATCAACTAGGGACACCTGAGTCCAGTTAAGGGCTGCCTGTGACCTTTAAAAACCTCTCTTCTGGTGAGATGGAGAGAGGGAGAGCTAAACTATAGCAGGGTGAAAAGCTGTTCTCCTTAGGGGAAGCAACAAGCTAACTGCCTGTTTAGGGAAGGACTGGCACCCTAGAGCCCACATAACACAGCAGAACCCCAGACAGCAGGCAGGGAAGAGTGTTCCCTTTTTGTGTTATGATCTTGGTTCAATACTGCTTGGGCCCGCCCAGAGGACCACTGTCAAGGCTAATGCCTCACTCTGACACTTTGATTCTAAAAATTAATACTGGCCACTCCAGGCTGGTATTAAACTCCTAAGGTTATAGCTTCTCTCTGACCTTGGATAGGTAGATGCTGCTACCACCCAAGTGCAAAAAAAACCCTTTTTTGGGACCTATGAAGGCACACTTGGAATTCCTTCCTATGGAGTACCCTCAAGCCCTTTCACCCCCTCTCTGGGGAAGAGCTGAGAAAGAAAACAAAGGAAATCAGCTGTTGCCATCAGCTAATTAAACAACATATGCACAAATCTCTTAAGACACAAAAATTCAATCCTGTTCTTAAAAAAGGTAAATTTTATTAAAAACAAAACGAAAGGAAATACATCTGGAACTTAGCCTTTTTTGCTAGATTAAAAAAAAAGTACAAAATTAAGAAGCAAGGTAGCTCTCTTGAGGTTCAGCTTAAAGGTTACAAGCAAAACAAAAGCTCCTAGGGTTAGCACAGAAGAGTCCACAAGCCATAAAGAAATAAGAGATAAACCTAATCATGTCTTTGCTAGACATTTTGTGATCTACTTACATGTCTAGGGGTTTCAAATGAGTAATTTCCTAGGTATGATCTGATGATTTTCATACCTGGCCCACAGCTTTTTACAGCATAGCTCCAGCCCTGTTTCTGCTCTGTCCCCTCTCTCCAGAGAACAGACAGACAGACAAAGGGAAAGTTTTTTTTTTTTCTCCCAATTTAAAAAAGTTCTAACCCTCCCATTGGCTCTTTGAGTTAGTTGCCCACTCCCTTCTTTTTACCTATGGGCTTTTTTAACCCTTTACAGATAAAGGAAGTAGAGAACAGCTACTAACAGATTTTGTAGCTAACTGGCTGGCTGGATGTCCATAAAAGGGAGCTTCTTCCCGCCCCCCCTTCATTTATCAACCCACCTTGTAAAATACTGAAAAATAAGACTTGAATGAGGAATAAAAACTCTCTGAAGTGGGACTGCTTTATTCCAGGACCCCCCCCCCCCCCCGTTAGAGGGGGAAATGCTGAGCCCAGGGAGTTGGAGGAAGTGCTTTTCCACAGTATAATTCATATCATGCATTTTAAAAAATCTTTTAAAAGTAGACTTCGGGTAATTCAAATTTTGCTGAAACTGTAGTGTATCCAAGCTGTTTATGGGCAGTTCCCTTGAATTAAACAGTAGTCAAGGTCAAAGTCTGTGTGTGTTCAGGATAGGAATAATTTAAAATGGGGGGGGAAGAGAAAGTTTCTGGTGACTCCTTCCACACCTTAAAAAGAAAAAGAAAAGAAACAAAAAACATTAAAATAATTGCACTTTTGTTTGTCAGCTAATAAGCCTGGCCCTCAGTTGGTGGGTTGGTGTTTGTTTGTTGTTTTTTTTTAAAGTGAGGGGCAAGGATATAGCAATACTTCAAACTGTGCAGAGACAGTCCTCTGTCTTTGTACTAGGGTCATGTTGGGATCATGAGACCTAGACTTAAAATAAAAGAAGTCTTTGTGTTCCTCTGTTAAGCTTAACTCTTCTTATTTTTAAGCAGAAAAATTCCTGCTCATATGCATTCAGTGGTTATTCAGTATAGATCCATTGAAAACTGTGTGGGATTAGCAATTGAGGAAACCGCTACTGATGAGAGGGGGAAATAATCATTGAAAATGGCTGATGAATAAAACAGGAAAATTCTTCAAAGGATTCTTTGAACCCTTTGGCTATATAACTATAGCCATTGCTGCTGAGGAGGAGAAGATTTCTGCGGGAGCGATCTGGACTGCTTTGGTAGGTATATTGCCCTCTGGGTATTTATATGGTCCTCACTGCTGCATTATGTGAGCACCTCATAGTTTATAATCTGTGAGCTAGGGAAGTACTTCTATCTTCACTTTTATAGATGGGTTACGGGGCATGGAGAGAAGAAGATAGTTTCGTAGGTATCGCTCAAAGATTCTTTGGTGTTGCTTTGATCAGCATTGCAACACCTAATCCTTAGGTGCCCTGCTGAGTAGAGGAATCCTCAGCCCTGAGCTAGGTGCCTAGGCCCCTTAGACAATGCCTGGGGAGAGTTAGGTGCCTCAGAAAGGGGTCCTCATATGCCAGGAAGCTGAGATGGGAGCTGCCTAAGCAAGCCAGGAGTGACATGCTGAGGAGAGGGATAGGGTGAGGGATTGGGAGAGGGGAGGGGCGTAGGAGTCTAAGTGGCTGTCCTAGTGTGCCTAGCTGATGGACCAGAGATAGGCGCCTCCCTCCACTTGGAATTCTCAGCTGCAAAATCCTCTCCTTGATTTAGGCATCTAAGCCTAGTCAGCCATTTAGGTAGTCCGTGACCTAGCAGCCAAAATACTCCCTCTCTCCCCCATGCCCTTGATACCTCTCTCACATCCGCATTACGTTTTTCTGTGTGGGTGTTGTGTTGCCCCCACCCATCAATGTCCTGCATCCCACCCCCCTGCTGCAGGGCCTGACAGGTATTGGGTGTTGGTCATGCTGAGAGCACACCTACAGAATTGGGCCCCATAGGCGCCAACTTTTCCTGGCGGCAGTGGGTGCTCGACCCCTCTCTGCCTCCAGCCCTGCCCTGACTCTGCCCCTTCCTCCCCTGTCCTGCCCCTATTCCAACCCCTTCCCCAAATCCCTGCCCTGGCCCTGCCTCTTCCCCACCTCCTCCCCTGTGCACATCATGTTCCTGCTCCTCCCCCCTCCCTCCCAGAGCTTGTTATACTGCGAAACAGCTGTTTTGTGGTGGCAAGTGCTGGGAGGAGAAGCAAGGATGCGGCTGTGCTCAGAGGAGGAGGCAGAGGTGTGAGGTGGGATGGGGCAGGGAGGGGAGCTTGGCTCACTCACCAATTTTTTCCTGTGAGGGCTGCAGCCCTGGAGCACCCACGGAGTCAGTGCTTATGTTGGCCCCTACTGTGAGAATCCTGCTTCAGGGGCTCCAGGGCTTCAGTTAGAGTTAGGGCTCTGAGCTGCTCATGATCTGGGGACTTAAGTGGCTTTGCGAATACCAACCAGTGGAAACTTGGACGCTAAAGGGTTAGGTGGCAGCTTGAGTGGCAGTTCTGAAAATGTCAGTGGCACCTAAATGGTGGCCTTGGGTACCTCAAGAGGCAGGTAGGCACCTCAGTACCGCAGAGGATCTGAACCTAACACATCAGAATCTGACATCAGAAAAGGGCAGACCAGTAAAAGTGACAAGTTTTTAAAGTGCTTGTACACAAATGCTAGAAGTCTAAATAATAAGATGGGTGAACTAGAGTGCCTTGTGTTAAAGGAGGCTATTGATGATGTAATAGGCATCACAGAAACCTGGTGGAGTGGGGACAGTCAATGGGACACAATCATTCTGGGGTACAAAATATATCGGAAGGACAGAACAGGTTGTGCGGGAGGTGGGAGTGGCACTATATGTGAAAGAAAATGTAGAATCAAATGAAGTAAGAATCTTAAGTGAATCCACATGTTCCATAGAATCTCTATGGATAGTAATTCTGTGCTCTGATAAGAATATAACAGTAGGGATCTATTATTGACCACCTGACCAGGACAGTGATAGTGATGATGAAATGTCAAGGGAGATTAGAGAGGCTATCATAGTAAAGAACTCAATAATAGTAGGTGTTTTCAGTTATCCCCATATTGACTGGGTATATGTCACCTCAGGATGAAATGCAGACACAAAATTTTTTGATACTTTAAATGACTGATTCTTGGAGCAGCTGGTACAGGAACCCGCAAGGGGAGAGGAGGCATGTCTCAGTTTAGTCCTGAGTGGAGCACAGGATCTGGTCCAAGAGGTAACTATAACAGGACTGCTTGGAAATAGTGACCATAATATAACAACATTTAACATTCCTGTGGTGGGACTAACACCTCAACAGCCCAACACTGTGGCATTTAATTTCAGAAAGGGAAACTATGCAAAAATGAGGAGGTTAGTTAAACAGAAGTTAAAAGGTACAGTAACTAGAGTGAAATTCCTGCAAGAGATATCATAATAAAGGCCTAACTTAAATGTGTACCCCAAATTAAAAAACACAGTAAAAGAACTAAAAAAGCTTTGGGCGGTGGGGCTCTGCTTTGGCCCTGGACCCCAGCAAGTCTAAGCCAGTCCCGGTAACCCCATTAAAATGGGGTTCTGACCCACTTTGGGGTCCCTACCCACAGTTTGAGGACCACTGTAAACTATGCTTCTGATGTGGAATCTATTAGGCATGAAATACTTGGATTGTATTCTAGCTTTTGTATAAGGTGTGAATCCTTTGTCCCTCTGGATTCCCATCCCTGCTCACTGGAAAAGCACCAGGTTAAAGATGGATTCCAGTTCAGGTGACATGATCACATGTCACTGTAAGACCTCAATCCTTCATTTCTCCCAGCCTGACTCACAGGAAGGCTTGCCTGCAAACAGAGCCATCCACAGTCAATTGGCCTGGTTGATGGGAGCCATCAAGATTCCAAACCATCATTAATTGCCCACACTTTGCATAATTACAATAGGCCCTCAGGAGTTATATTTCATATTTCTAGTTGTAGATACAAGAGTGATACATTTATAGAAATAGGATGAACACACTCAGTAGATTATAAGCTTTGTAATGATACCTTACAAGAGACCTTTTGCCTGAAGCATATTTCAGTTACATTATATTCACTCCAGGGGTGAAAGTAACTTAAAGGACTTACCGGTACACTGGAGTCCTGAGTGGGTGTTGCCTCAACTGGAAGAGATGGGGCCTTTCAAGATTTAAAGGCCCTGGGGCTCAAGCTGTGGCTGGGAGCCCCAGGGCCTTTAAATCACCCCAGAGCTACCAGCTGCAGAGGTAGCTGTAAAAGCAGCAAAGAGTCCTGTGGCACCTTATAGACTAACAGAAGTTTTGGAGCATGAGCTTTCGTGGGTGAATACCCACTTTGTTGGATGCATGTCCCAGAGGTAGCTGTGAACCCCAGGGCTCAGGGGCGAATTAAAGGGCTGGGGCGGCAGGGCTTGGGCTAGGGTTGAGGTAGCAGTGGTAGGGCTCTGGCGGTGATTTAAAGGGCCCAGGGCTGTGGCCGCTGTGGGGAGCTCTGGGCCCTTTAAATCACCGCCCCAGGGCTCCGGCAGCGGGTTTTGGGCGGCGCTTTAAAGGGCCCAGGGCTCCCTGCAGGGTCCGGAGCTCTGGGCCTTTTAAATCCCTGCCTGAGCCCGCTGCCAGAGCTCCAGCAGTGATTTAAAGGGCCCAGAGCTCCCCACAGTGGCCCTAGCCCTGGGCCCTTTAAATCATCGCCGGAGAAGCTAGTCCAGTCTGGCATGGCATACTGGCTCTTGCCAGGACGGAGTACTGGACCATGCCAGCTTACTTTCACCTCTGATTCATTCATTAGCATATTTTTATAAAATGATACAGACTGCAACGTCACAGGGAGAAGCCTTCCTATCGGAATAGATCACATCTTCACTAAGCGCTACAGCAGTGCAGCTGTATCAGTGGATGTGTAGACAAGCCCTGAGACATTATCCCCTGTTAACTGACTTTTATTCCATACTTACCAAGCATATTTTCAATTTAATTACATTATTCCTTAAATATAACTCATACATACCTCTTGCAATGATTAGGAATCTTGACAAATTATGACCTTTCTGTGGATTCCTTACATGCTATTCTTTATGGGTAAATAACCTGCAAGACATATTTGGTGTAGTGCGTTTGTCAAGTCTGAGAAGAGTCACTTGCAAAAGAATAGGGAACCATTTGCCAAAAAGCCTCTGTGTCACAATCTTCACTTAATTTTTTGTTCTATAATAAGGAAACTGATCTTTCTAAAGCAATGTTATAATTTTTGAAACATGCAGAGATTATATGTGGCTGCTGGCTTTAAAGAAAATTGCCATTGCTAGCATCATTATTTTAATGGTTGAAAATTATGGCTTCCAGTTGGCAGGAAGGATCTTCCCATCACTGTCATAGAAGCTTTGTGGTACTATAATTCCGGACTGAAATAGATGTTGAAGACTGCTTCTAGTTAAGTGCTATCTAGAAACTATAGCTGTCTTTTCTGAACTCAAAACTCCCTCTGCTAGGCACTTTCATGGTATCTTCAAATTGAAATGCAAAAGTCCTTCCACCCATGTTTAAATAACAATAAATTTGTGACGCACACTAATGAAATCTAGGAAATTCAAAATATAACCTGATATTCTGTGCTTTGTAGCAAAAAGAGTACCACATATGCATGAATTAAGATTGGAATGTCATGATATGCTGTATATTTTCTGCCCTCAATCAACTTTTTATATCTAAAGTTTTTTCTTACGAAATGAAGGAAAGCTTATCACAGAGTATTACATGGTTTATTCTAATCCCTAAAAGAGCAGATATTCTCTAACGGCTCAAGTCTGTCCAGCCATTTTTGCTCTATCTGTGCTAACAAACATACATGTATGTTTTAAGAGGCACATCTCTAATAAATGACTTTTCTAAACAAAAACATTTGCTATTTTTCCTTTTGAAAGTACAGGCTCTAGTATACAGGCCACACTGTTAACTAGTGGCCTTAAAATAGAAATATATGTGAGGAAAAAAGCATAAAATAGTATTTGAAATCAAGCAGCTTTTGTTCACTCATTGGTTTTAAACAACTAACTGGGGATCATTTCCAGCAAGCTGACCAGTATGCCACTGCTTGCTCCTTAGTTGAGTTCATTCTGTGGATCCCCTTTCTCAATCACACCTTTGAGAGTAAATCTTTACTGCAGAGTTAGCCTGGACTTGTCTTGCCAAGGTGGAGCATCCCCCCTGCAGAGTCCTATCCGTGTCAGACCCATGTGGCTGCAGTGCTGCTGTACTAGCTCATATATACTTGGATGGGTTTCTGGCAGGCTATCCCATGGTTCTTAGTGGTGCATTAAACTGGGCTGCTCTGTGAAATCATTCGCAGGATGTTCTCTCCCTTCTTTCTCTCTCGCCTAGCATGGAGCTGCTGTCTGGCAGTAGTGACACGAGAATAGTACTTTATGTAAATAACTTCCAAGTGGAGTTATTCATTATTAATGCAGACAGCACTGAAGGAGAAAGTGAACAGCACTTGGCACCAAGGGCTTCTAACGAGAATGCACGCTGAATTCCATAATGACAAACCACCAAGTGATTTGTGCGGACTAGGCGGACTTTTCTGCCTCCCGCGTTTCTTTCTGTCCACCACCCATACAATTGTCATTTGGGGCACGCTCTCCCGAATGATGGGTCTTACTGACCTCGTGCCACAGCTTTACCAGAAGGCTGGCATTAGTTTTTGGCCAGCTGGCAGCATGGCAGGAGCATTTCTTGGGTAGTGTCTCTGTTCGAATGCAGTGGAATCACAGCAGAAATGGAACAACCAAGTGCAGGGTTAAAATTCTGGGTCAGTGTAGATGATTTAAAGGAGGAGATAAACAGGAAATATAGGTCAGGAAGAATTGTGGAATAGCATAGGAGGAGTAATAGCACCTGGGCTTGATTAGTCTGCATCCTGACTGCAAAAGTATGTGGGTTGCCAGTCCACATTGAAGTGACATCTGAGCTCAAGCCTATACCTTTGGCTGTGCCTCCTACCTTGGGCTTAATGAACCCTTAAGCCTGAGTTAGAGGCTTTTTTGTGTGGATTGAAGGAGGGTAGGGGCAGACAACACCTGGGGTAAAACTGCAGTGAATGTATTCTGGAATGTGAGTTTGGGAACTTAATGGAAATATAGACCAACACCACTCAAGTTCTTTCTAGTAAGTTAGGACTACATTTCCAGCAAGAGAACTTATTAGATAATATTGCCCCCAAAATTAAAATTGAAACACTTATATCCCAGTGTTCATCATGGTTCAGTTTACCAGGGCAAACAATTAAGAACAGAATTTTAATTAATAAAATCCTCTCCCGTGAATTTACTGATACCCATGTGTCAGAGACCAGGTGGAGTGAAGAGGCATAGGGAAGCATGGCAAAGTAATTTAAAAAAATACTTGCGAAGATCTTTGTTTTTGATTCTTCATGCTGATGTATACAGGCCTGAATGGTGAATTTGGATTTGTGACTCTTTTCCCCTGCTTGTTTTTTTGTTTGTTTGTTTGTTTTTTGTTTTACTTTAGAAAGGTGAGGAATTTGCTCTCCCCTGGAATGCCTTGGAGATGTTTGCTGTCAACTCTTGACAGCTTAGTTGAAGAGGTGAATGTCTTAAATGTTTAATATCAAAGTTTCCTTTATCCAAAATGTAAATTAACCCTTGACAAAGCTAAGGCCTGATTTACACACACACTTGTACAGATACCACTGAAGATGTTATTTTTATGTGTGTTTAGCCTGCACTTTTAAACTTACAGGAACAAGCTGTGCAGATGTAAACACTTTTGTTGCAACACTGTGTGCAAACTAGCCATGAAAGTTTTAACAGTTGAGAGAAAAAATACCTTCCCATCTCAGCAGTGCAACTTGTACTATCTCAACTCCTGTGATGATGATATGTTACTAGTTTGCCAGTCAAAATAGAGCCTTCCAATCTAGACAGGATCTGAATTGCTAATACAAAAAGCCACAAAAAACTGCTTCAGATACAATCATTATAAATCATAAAGAAGTGCACAAGTCCCAGGTTTTTTCTCCTTTGCACATCATTTTGAAAGTCTACCCCGGTACTAAGGGTTGAGTTAATATCTTTCCAAAATAGTAATGAAAGAGTAGTTGGAGCACAGGGTGCCAGTTTCCTCTGGACCCTCGGGGGTGCTCAACCCCACACTTTGCCCCAGGCCCTGCCCTCACCTGACCCCTTCCCTCAAACCCCCATACCCACCCTGCCTCCCTTGAGCGCTCCCCCTCTTCTCCTCTTCCCCCCTCTACCTCCTGCGCACTGCAGAACAACTGATTATGACGGATGAGAGGTGGTGGGAGGGAGAGGGAGGAGTTGATCGGCGGGGCGCTAGCAGGCGGAAAGTGCTGGGAGTGGGGGAGCTGGCTGCTGGTGCTAAGCAGCCCTGGAGCACCCACGGATTTGGTGCCTATGAGTTGGAGCAGGGGGACTGGACCCTGATCTCCCATCTCCCAGGTGGGTTCCTGAACCACTGGGCAACAGTTAGTCTCACTTTCTCTCTCCCTAAGTATGTTTACACAGTGGAACAGACTCAGCTGGAGAGACTGGGGAAGCACCACACCAGAATACCCCAGAGCTCAGAGGTTAGAGCACTTTTCTAAGAGTTGGGAGGCTCTTCCTTTCTCCCTCTCAGGAGGGGGATTGGGCGGGGGAATTGCACCTGGGTCTCCTACATCCCAGATGAAAAGTTATAAAGGGGGTATCACCCCCACTCCTTCCTTCTCTGCCCTCCATTTTGTGTGGAGGCAGGTGCCTGCCTAAGTCATTCTCACAAGAAACACCTCAGGCACCTAAGCTGCCTGACTCCAGAAGAGGGGTTCCTGGCTGTGGATCACTAGCAGAGATCTAGCCACCTCCCTGCAGCCTGGGCTTTTGTACCTATCTCTGTGAAAGGGGCAGACTTAGTACACCCCTCTCATCAGCATCTTCAGTTAACTTTCTGAAGTGGCTCCTGGCCTACTATGCTGGCTTTTGTGAATCCCATTCTGAGGCACCCTATCTTCTAACTTAGTGCTTTGACTTGGCTTTGTGGATCTCAGGTCTGGTCTACACTGGGAGGGGAATCGATCTAAGTTATACAACTTCAGCTGACGCTCCCCCCATCGACTCCACCTGCGCCTATTGCCGAGCTGGAGTACAGGAGTCGATAGGAGAGCGCTCGGGGGTCAATTTATCGCATCTAGACTAGACCCGATAAATCGATCCCTGCCCGCTCATCCGGCGGGTAGTGAAGGCATACACTTAGTCTTGTTCCTGTGATTTTCTTGGCACCAAAAATTTGGTACCAAGACACTCAGTGTCACACTGCCTAAGTCCTTTTGTGAATGTAGCCGGAAGTGACTTGCCCAAGAGTCAGGTATAGGCTCCAAGTCCTTCCTTCATGTTTCAGTTAGTTTTCTGAGTTTGCTGGCTTGGTCCTCAATGGAGACCTCAAGTTTTAAAGCAATAGTCCTTGGCTAGGTAAAAGTCTGTTAGTAGGTTGTATCCATTACCTCAATCTTGTGTGTGTGTGTGTGTCTACTTGGTTGCAGGTTGTCTGGAGCATGGAATGGTCTTTCTCTGGTTGTGTCCACACTACAGGATTATTCCGATTTTACATAAACCGGTTTTGTAAAACAGATTGTATAAAGTCGAGTGCACGCGGCCACACTAAGCACATTAATTCGGCAGTGTGCGTCCATGTACCGAGGCTAGCATCGATTTCCAGAGTGTTACACTGTGGGTAGCTATCCTGTAGCTATCCCATAGTTCCCACAGTCTCCCCCACCCATTGGAATTCTGGGTTGAGATCCCAATGCAAAAACAGTGTCGCGGGTGATTCTGGGTAAATGTCGTCACTCAATCCTTCCTCCGTGAAAGCAACGGCAGACAATCATTTCATGCCCTTTTTCCCTGGATTGCCCTGGTAGACGCCATAGCATGGCAACCATGGAGCCCATTTTGCCGTTTTTGTCACTGTCACCGTATGTGTACTAGATACTTCTGACAGACGTGGTACTGCAGAAGTCGGCTGGGGGTGCATGGACAAAAATGGGAATGACTCCCCAGTCATCCTCTTTTTTATGTTTTGTCAAAAAGTAGTCCTGCCTAGAATATGGGGCAAGTGTAATAGAGAACCAGAGACCATAGCCGCTCCATCTCAGAGTCCCAGAGATCCCGCAGAAATGATGAGCTGCATGCCATTCTAGGGGGTACCCCTGCAACAACCCCACCCATTGCTTCCCTCCTCCCCCAAACCCTCCTGGGCTACTGTGGCAGTGTCCCTGCATTTGTGTGATGAAGTAATAAAGAATGCAGGAATAAGAAACACTGACTTTTTAGTGAGATAAAATGAGGGGGAGGCAGCCTCCAGCTGCTATGATAGTCCAGGCAGTACAGAATCTTTTCTTTAGACACGAAAAGTGGGGGCTGATAGAGCTCAGGCACCAGTTGCTATGATGAAGACGGTTACCAGCCATTCTGTGCCATCTGCCGGGAATGACCGGGAGTCATTCCCATTTTTACCCAGACACCCCTGGCCGACCTCACCGAGGCCAGCCAGGAGCACTCATGGGCTGATTATGACAATGGCAGATGGTACAATATGACTGCTATCTATCGGGAAGGGGATGCTGGTGTTCAGCGCTGCAGCACCCCGTTTTCCAGCAGCATGCAGTAGACATAGGGTGACAGTGAAAAAAGGCGAGAAATGTTTTTTTTTTTTTTCCTTTTTCTTTTTTTTTTTTGGGGGGGGAGGGTGTAAATTGATGACATATACCCTGAAACACCCGGGAAAATGTTTTTGACCCTTCAGGCATTGGGAGCTCAGCCAGGAATGCAAATGCTTTTCGGAGACTGCTGGGACTGTGGGATAACTGGAGTCCTCAGTACCCCCTCCCTTCGTCCATGAGCGTCCATTTGATTCTTTGGCTTTCCATTATGCTTGTCACAGAGCACTGTGCTGTGGTCTCTGTCTATCATAGCCTGGAGATTTTTTCAAATGCTTTGTCATTTCGTCTTCTGTAACGGAGCTCTGAGAGAACAGATTTGTCTCCCCATACAGCGATCAGATCCAGTATCTCCTGTACGGTCCATGCTGGAGTTCTTTTTGGATTTGGGACTGCATCGCCACCTGTGCTGATCAGCGCTCCACGCTGGGCAAACAGGAAATGAAATTCAAAAGTTCGCAGGGCTTTTCCTGTCTACCTGGCCAGTGCATCCGAGTTCAGATTGCTTTCCAGAGCGGTCACAATGGTGCACTGTGGGATACTGCCTGGAGGCCAATACCGTCGATTTTCAGCCACACTAACCCTAATCCGACATGGCAATACCGATTTCAGCGCTGCTCCTCTCGTCGGGGAGGAGTACAGAAATCGGTTTAAAGAGCCCTTTATATTGATATAAAGGGCCTCGTTGTGTGGACGGGTGCAGGGTTAAGTCGGTTTAATGCTGCTAAATTTGGTTTAAACGCATAGTGTAGACCAGGCCTCTGTGTTTGGGAAAGTGCCTAGCACATGGTGAGTGCTACAGCAATCTAAACAATATAATAATAGTGACCTGATTGTAAAGACCTCTTTAGCCACCTTCATTCAGAAATAACTGATGTTGCAATGAAACTACATGCATACAATTTTCTTCCAAGTCAGTTATGTCGTATAATGTCTCCTTGGGGTAGGTACACATTATTAGGCTTTGTTTAAAGCCAAGGCTGCAGTCCATATATACATTAATCAAGATTTTTTTTTAAAAATTGCTATTGTGTTTAATCTAAGCAAACATAATGCATTAATGGTAACAAAACTGTCAGAGGGGTTCAAATAGGTATATTAGTGTGGCTCTTCACAATTAAAAATAGTTCAGCTGGAAACCCTTGTGCCTTCTTTATGATTTTTAATGATTGTTTCTGAAGCAGTTTTTTGTGGATTTTTTTGCATTAGAAATTTAGATCCTGTCTAGGTTGGAAGGATCTAATTTGACTGGTAAACTAACAATAGGACATCACAAGATCTGAGATGGTACAAATTGCACAGCTGAGAGGGGAAGGTGATTTGAGCATGTTGAAGCAGGAGATTTTGCTTTTTTCCCCTCCATTTTTCTTCGCACATTTCTCTTTCAGTCCCAGTGTCTAATTGCTCATTCATTGTTAGTGACACCTGGTGGTAAAAGCCAAAGGTTTCAAGCATTTTGCTGATTTCTTGTTAGGCCTGTGTGTTGAAGGTCAGGATATGGAGATACCAGATGTTAAAGAAACTTTTTGTTGATCTGTTTACTGCATGTTAGAGTGAGATGTAATTTTGAGTTCTTAAAGTCGTGTTTGAAATGGAGGTACAGCAAGTGAGAACCTCTGGTTGATGAGTTACTTTCTTCCAATCCGTGTAAAGGGGTATTGGATAATTAAATCTGTTTTTTAAAAGCTTATCCCTTATATTGATTCCAGGAACAAATAGATATGGGTTAAACTTGCGGTTTAGGAGCCCAGTTGTGCCTTCCTTATGCATCTTAGGCCATGGCTACACTGGCGCTTTACAGCGCTGCAACTTTCGCGCTCAGGGGTGTGAAAAAAACACCCCCCTGAGCGCTGCAAGATACAGCGCTGTAAAGCCTCAGTGTAAACAGTGCCGCAGCGCTGGGAGCGTGGCTCCCAGCGCTGCAAGCTACACCCGTAGAGGATGTGGAGTACGTGCAGCTGCGACCACACTCGAAACTTCAAAGCGCTGCCGCAAAGTGTAGTCATTCCCTAACACTCTGCTCACTGGCTTCAGTGGGCTACCCTCTGACCATTCTGATGCTAACCAGTGTGGTACTTGTATCGGCAGCAGTAACATAATTAGTGCTTCTGAGTACAAGGAGCTTTTGTGAGCCCACCATTGAGCACTCCTCTCATGGGAACTCCTGTAAAGACATTTACTTCCATGTCATAACTCTCTCTCTTGATCTGTTCTGTTTTTTTTTAATTTCCTCTGCATTTTTGGTCTAAAATTGAGATGAGAGAAGTTAAACTACTTTCCCATGTGTGATTACATATGCAAAAGGTTTTGGCTTTGTCATAACGTTATGGAAAAATGTCCAACTTTATTTAAAAAAACCCACCATTTTGCCTGCACTAAGTCTTTACTTTGGGCTGGTGCCTTTTTCAGTATTTTTTTAAATTATATCACAGCTACTGTTTGGAAAAGTTTCTGCTGAACAAACAGAGTGAGGCTTAAAAAAAAATAGATCTTATGCCCTCATTAAATGTTAGCAAAAGGAGAAACATGTGAGCACCCACATAGATAAATATATGCTGTTGATACTGTCAGGATCAGAAGATGACAGTAAAATAAAGAAATGTAGATCTGGGACTTAGACTCTTCCAAATTAATTCCATTGTATGCTGTATCCAAACTACTGCTCCATTCTTGGAGATTTGCAATACTTGGACATGACAAAGTAAGTTCTGGAAGTAACTTTTTTGTTGAATGCTTCATTCAGAATGTCTTATGTTTTTATGTCATGTGGTAAGTATGTGATTTTGGGGTTTTCTCATATTTCCTATGTTCATATTAATACCCTGTGAATTATTTTGAAGATGTACCTATTTTTTAGCAAGCTCTGTGGTGATAAAAGGTGCAGAATTCCAGAAGGGGTGACTTCTAAGAGTTGTAGTCCAGGTCCAACCACATTTTCTTCTATGTGTAATGGTTACTATGTGTCTTCCCTTTATGGTGAAAAAGAATAATAATAATAATCACTAGTTAATGGAGGGCTGTATGATATGGAATATAAACATAGAATTGGAAGTCAGAAATTTCAGTGGTCTGATATGACTCTTCTATATTTGTCTTAGTTTTCCCATCAATAAAATATGTATAAAGCTTGCTTAACAGCCTCATGGTGGTTAGGATTAATTAGTTAATATTTATACACCACTTTTAATATGTCAAATGCTAAATAACTACTTGATTTTATTATTTTTCCAGTAATTAGACATATAGGCAGGTAGTACATGGAACATGTCTGTTCATAGAGGGAGCAGAGATGGCATACCACAAAAGCCTTCACAAACCAGTTCTGAATTTAGCACTTGGTGTTTTAGCTGTCAAGTATTGTGTCAGAGGGCACAGCATCAAAGTAAACACGTGCTTACCTGCTGTGGTAAATTGGACATGTAAAATACTATCCATATGTAAATAGAGTGTAGTATTTCTCAGATTTTTTACTTTTAATCCCAAAACTATGCTTGGTTTCACCTCTTTTTTTTTTTTTTTTTTTTTGGTCTCTTCTTTCCCTCCCACTATTGGCCTTTCTGAGGACTTGTCTACACAAGAAAGTTGCATCAGTTTAATGTAAGGTATGATGTTAAACCAATGCAAAAGACTGTGTGGCCACTTTTAATTCCATTTAAACCAAGTTTATTTCAGTTTAATTTAAGTTGATTAGGAACTGGGGGCAGATAAACTGAAAAGGCTTCTTTTACACTGAAAGATTTTTAACTACATTGGTTTAAAATCAAAGCTTAAATTAAACCAGTGCAGCTTTCCCAACAGATAAATCCAACTTTGCCGTACTCCGTGTCTTTTCTCAATGCTAAGTCATTTTCCTTCACTCACTCTTAGTCAAAGGGTACGGTGAGTAGCGATAGATCTGTCGGGAATTGATATATCACAGCTTGTGTAGACGCAATATATCGATCCCCGAACGCGCTCCCGTCGACTGTGGAACTCCACCAGGGCAAGCGGCGGAAGTGGAGTCGACGGGGGAGCCGCGGCCGTCGATCCCGCGCCGTGAGGACGGGAGGTCAATCGAAATAAGATACGTTGACTTCAGCTACGCTATTCCCGTAGCTGAAGTTGCGTATCTTACATCGACGCCGCCCCCCGTGTAGACCAGGCTAAAGGCTACAGTTTCCTGGTTGAGAAGGTTGGTTATGGCTGTTGTCAAGGTTGCCAACCTTGTTGCCAGAGAGCTACACAACACACACCCTTCCCAGAGGTTGTGTGGGCCGCCTCACACCTACTGCACTTCTAGCACTGGTTGGCACAAATCCTGAGCTAAAATACAAAGCCACTAGATTATTGGAATGGCCTTGCCCTTTCTGTAAGTGTCTCATACCACACTTACATTCTGTACTCTCTTTTTGCTCCCTCCCAATTGTTTGTCCCCCTCCCTCCCTCTCTCTCTACCCCATTCATGCTCTCTGGCCTTGTCTGTGTGCAAACATTTCACTGGTTTAATTTAAAACATCTTTTAAACCAATTTAATGAAACTGGTGTGAGCCCCTTTGTGGACATTCTTGTTTCAGTAAGAGTGGCTAATTTTCATTTAGGTTAAGTCTGTTCCTACTTGACTTAAATAACAGAAATAAGCCTAGTTTAAACCAAAACAGGGGTTTGCACTGGTTTAACTAAATTGATTTAAAATCACACCTTAAGCTAAACCAGTGGAAGGTTCTTGTTTAGATGAGCCCTCTATCTCTTCTCCCTACCTTTTGTTAGTTCTTTTCCACTTCACATCTATGTTGTGAATCCTGCAAATAACATTAGTCAAGTGGCATTATCTGGAGCAGCAGCCACGTAAAACCTGACATGAGTCTCCGTTGTTTCACTCTAAGGCCTTGGCTACACTGGCGCTTTACAGCACTGCAACTGTCTCGCTCAGGGGCATGGAAAAAACACCCCGAGCGCTGCAAGATACAGCGCTGTAAAGCGCCAGTGTAAACAGTGCCGCAGCGGTGGGAGCGCGGCTCCCAGTGCTGGAAGCTAAACCCCATCAGGATGTGGAGTATGTGCAGCGCTGGGAGAGCTCTCTCCCAGCACTGGCGCTGCGACCACACTCGCACTTCAAAGCAGTTTCAAGTGTAGCCATACCCTAAGCTTCACTGGGCTCCTAGAAAAGCATCTTGTGGAGGAGCAGCGTAGGCATGATCTTTCCCTATTAGAGAATTACACAGAAGACTATAAAAAAATAGAGAGAATTGGTGTGTAATTGTGTGGGTTCCCATGACTCTGCTTCAATTTTAAATTCTGATCTTCATATTTTTTTCTATAATTATCTTTAATTAACATAAAGCTAGCCTCATGAGTGAAAGCAGACTGTCTAGTATCCCTCTAAATGCCAAAGAACATCCTGTTTCTGTCATATTGTCATTTGTTGTCCAAGTGACAGTTAATATGAAAATGAATTTTTACTTTCCACTCTCTGCCTAATTGTGATTCTGCTAATCTCAGCTCTTTCAAATAGAGCCTTGCCCCTGCTTGCAGATAACATCTAATAAAAAAAACACCACAGGTAATTCAGCTGGATATTGCTTCCACAAGACAAGGAATTGGCTAACAAAATTAATCTGACTAAAAGATGTGAATGTTTTGTAGCCTGTCTCTTCCTTGTAATTAGTTATAATGCATTCTCTCTCTCACACACACACACTCACTCACACTCTCTCTCTCTCGACTTTAAAGAAAATTGATTCTTTTCCAGCAACAACAGTGAGTTTGTCGCCTATCATCTTTCATAAAGTAAAATCTGTTATTTTCTGGTGCTAGATTTCATTTATAGAAACTTGAGAGGAAAAGGATGTGCTTATGGATGAAATAGTGTAGCCCAAGGGGGTGGATTGACTAAGACTGGGCTAACTTCCATAAAAAAAGCCATCAGGCTTGATTTTGAAAGTCAAGAAGGGGTGGGATAGGAGGAAGAGAACAACAAATGCAAGCCTTGGAGGGTAATTGACACGTAAACCAAACATACATTTACACAATCAAAATTTTGGGGTCAGAAACTATTCTTGATTCTTCCTGTCCCTCTTCCTTTTTCTCTTTGAAAAACATTTTTGTGTTCTCTTGCTTAAAAAAAAAAAAAAAATCTTACACACTCTAGAGGCAAATCTCCTCCCCTGGACTCCATAGACTTGTTTAGGCAGGGTCTAGTGCAGGGGTCGGCCAACTTTCAGAAGTGGTGTGCCAAGTCTTCATTTATTCACTCTAATTTAAGGTTTCGCGTGCCGGTAATAAATTTTAATGTTTTTAGAAGGTCTCTTTCTATAAATCTATAATATATAACTAAACTGTTATTGTATGTAAAGTAAATAAAGTTTTAAAAATGTTTAAGAAGCTTCATTTATAATTAAATTAAAATGCAGAGCCCCCTGGACTGGTGACCAGGACCTAGGCAGTGTGAGTGCCACTGAAAATCAGCTTGCTGCCTTCGACACACGTGCCGTAGGTTGCCTACCCCGGTCTAGTGGTTTGAAAGAAAGCCGAGCACTGTGCTGTTGTAAGAAAGCCTGGCAGGTCACTGCAGTGTCCTTGATATCTTAATTAGTTAATGTTAGTACAGATCTTTATAAGAGGCATGATATGACTACTAAGCATCATGTTGTCCTTGTATTGCAGCCAAGGTGAGACTCTTTGTGCCATAAAAACGTAGGATATATGATGGATGGTCAGAAAAACAAAGTCTAAGTTGAGGTGAAGTTAGTCTGTACAAATAATCAGTGCTTTTTCTGATCACATGGAGGTTTTGATTTTTAAATCCTTCTTTTCCTCTTCAACAAAGCTGCTTTTAAACCCGACAGTCTTGCTGTTTTACTTTTAATCCAGAAAATATGTTTCAGTGGAAGGATGGTCCAGTGGTTAGGGCACTAGTCTAAATTTGGGAGATGTGGGTTCAATTCTCTACTTTGGTAGATTTCCTGTGTGATCTTGGGCACATCTTTTAACCTCTCCCTACCTCTGTTCTCCATCTGTAAAATGGGGATAATAGTACTTCCCTACATCACAGGTGGTTGAGGCTCTCAGATACTATGGTGATAGTTTCTTTAGATTAGTAGCATTAGCCCCAAGTTGACAATACTGAGCAGCTAAGTTCCCTCTAAGCTGCACGACCACTCAGCAAGCTATCAAGGGCTGTTCAGGCGGGGAGAGGTGCCTGTCCCCCAGCCCCAGCCTCAGAGCTGCTGTGGCTGGGGAGAGGCCCCTCTCCCCTGCCCTGGGCTGCTGTGGCAAGAGAGGGATAGGGGGAGTCCTCTCTCCCTGCTGCAGTCCCAGGACAGCATGCTCCCCAAAATCCTCATTCCCAGCCCCACCCCAGAGCCCGCATCCCCAACCAGAGCCCTCACCCTCTGCACACCAACCCTCTACCTAAGCCCTGAACCCTCTCCCGCACCTGAACCCCGGCTGCACCCTAGAGCCCGGACCCCCAGCCAGAGCCCTCACCTCCCTACCACACACCCCAGCCCTGTGCTCCAGTCCTGAGCTCCCTCCCATACTCTGAACCCCTGAGCCCCGCCACACATCACCTCCATATTGGTGCACATAAAATTCATTCTGCGCATGAAAATTAGACGGAACATTGCTGAGCAGCCCAGTTTAATTGTTGGTTGATTTCTAATAAGAATGTGAAGCTTATGGAATTACTCCTGGGGGCATTCTGTGTCAGAAAAAATAAAAATACTGTGCACATTATAAAATTCTGCAAATTTTGTCAAAATAACACTACAAAATCCTATCACTTTCAATTATTTTGGTGGTTTATTTCAAAATACCTGTCAGCAAGTATGTCTGCAACAATACAGACAAGAAAAAAGATTCAGGATATGTTTTTTGACAAATAGATTCCTTACTAGGCATGTTAATACAGAACTTTGAGTAATAATTCATTTAAATTACAATACAGAAACTTATTTCCCGCACCCCTCAGAAGCAGTGCAAAGGCTTGGGGGAGTCAGGGGTAACAGAGGAGCTGAGGGAGAGGGAAGTAATTGTTGGCACACCCAACAACCCTGCAGGCTCCTTCCCAGCAGGTTTCAGGGTGGGGCTGCCAGCAGCACTGGCATTAGACTCATCCAGGGCAGAAAGCTGAAGCCCCACTGCATGGAGCTGATGCCTATGATCCTGAGCCCCACCATCTGGGACTGAAGCCAAAGCCTGAGCATCTTGGCTTTGCGGGGCCCCTGTGGTATAGCCCTGCTTGCTACCCCCTAGTGTTGGCCCTGGCGTTTATATGCAGAAAAAAGTTGTTGTGGCACAGGTGGGCCGTGAAGTTTTTGTAGTGTGTTGAGTGGGCCTCAGAAAGAAACAGAGTTGAGAACCCCTGGCATAAATTATGGCACTCACATTGGCACCAAATTAATTCATCCTTATTTGTTCAATGAGTAACAAATCATCAGTGATAAGATACTCGATATGGGAACTGCTTCATAAATAGCACATTTTTTTAGATCAGTACATTTTTGTTCCCTATTCAGTACTTTTAATTTAAAAAAATTACAGCCAGCCAAAAGACATAAGGAGGCAATCAACCATGGTTAATTCAGAGCCGAGTCAGTTGTTCAAGGTGATCAACAAATCTTTAAAGACAATAAAAGTGAACGTAAAGTTGCATATTGAGTGTTCATGCTCTCAGCAGATGAGTGACTGGGGCTAAGCCACAAAAAAGGTTTCATTTCCAAAGTCCCGTTTGCTCTGCTCTGCAGCGTCCTTCCAGCATGCACCATGCTGTGCTACTATAGCTATTATCAGGGTGGAAAGAACATCAGGCAAGTGGGGTTTTTTCCTAGTATGTGAGAGGGCTTTGGAAAGTGATTTTTTTTATTTAACCCTCTGTGGCATAACATAAAATCTTTTAAACAAAACACTACCCCACACATTACAAAAACCAACACATACTTACCTGCCCTTTTGTAGACTGGCACTACGCTTCAGTAGGGTTTTCTGGTAGGCAGTATATCACAGAGCTGTGCATGTAAGGTGACAGAGAAGACTGTAGCGATAATTAATATTAATAAAAAAACAGCATTTTTCCAGTCTCCTCTGCTGACTAGCTAACTTGCCATCTGAGATGTTCAGCTCACAACCCTTCATTTATATTGTATTCCTAAAAACATTTGCCAGTCAGAAGGGGTTTTCCCATTTGTGCATATGTGTGTGTGGAGAGGGTATTGTCCAGAGACTGTTTTGTCCTGTCCAGAGAGTAGTTTTATGTTTTTCCAAATTGTTAGAAAGAGTCTCACCAGCTATATGCTGGGGAATGTTTGGAAGAGTGGAATAGTAGGTGTTCAGTACTTTGGGGGAGGAGGAATTCTGGTGTCAATCTCTGCACTTCACTTTAGGAGAAGAGGGAGTAGAGATGGAATTAAAGGGGAGGGAAATTTATCTTTGATATCACAAGCTCACTTCTCAGAGGGCAACAGCAGAGAGCGGTGGGAGAGATGCTTAGAATGCAAAAACATCAAGGCATTTTTCATACTGAATCGCAAGAACTATATAAACTGAGAAATCTAATACCGTATAGTTTGAATGAGGCCCCAAACTCAAAAAATACTTATTTTTGTAGGTAACTTACACACGTAGTTTACATACTTCCAAACCCTTTAAAGTGCTTCTGGATCCTGTAGTAGGAATTCTTGATAAATCTTTAACAAGACACTTCAAGTATGACTCACTGCATTTTTTTCCTCCAAACAATTAAACTCTTCTTCTGAGCTCATCTATCCCAGCTTGATGTGTAACAACTTGTTTTTTCCTCCTTCAGTGCTACTACTGTATACATAGAATTCATTCTGTCTTGTAACTGTAGTTGAAAACAAGCTTTTTAATGGAAAATATTTTCTAGTAAATATTGCTTTTTATCTGGGACTTAATCACAGACTTGAAGCAATCTGCTCACCTTTTATGGCAGAGATGGGGAGGGAAGGGAAGAGGGGTTCATTCCTTTTTGTGTACATTCTTATGCACCATAGAATATTGGGGTTGGAAGGGACCTCAGGAGGATGTCTAGTCCAACCCCCTGCTCAATCCCCAGACAAATTTTTGCCCCAGATCCCTTGATGGCTCCCTCAAGGATTGAAATCAGCCCTGGTTTTAACAGGCCAATGCTCAAACCACTGAGCTATCCCTCCCACCAGTTTGGTGGTCCATTCCCATTCAGCAAAACACTTAAGCACATGCATAAATTTAAGCACACTTAATATTTCATGTTGGGATTTGACTTTCCTGAGGGAAGCAACTCTTTTTACAGCCCCACAGGGTCATAGAACAAGACCTGGGAGAACCTTAGAGAACTAGCCTAGAGTGAACCCTTGCAGGAAGTGGTGGTGTGTCTCTTATTGATTTAAAGTAGATCTTCCAATAGCTACCATCTCCAGTCTGAAGAGTTTTTGACGTTGGGAGTTTTCTCTTATGAGACTACCCAGTATTATTGTTTGACAAATAGTCCTCACTGTTGTTGTGGCATTCCTCCTTCAGTTAAGCATCAACGTCCAGACATTAGGAGCACTGACACTATCAGGACAGAAAAATGATTTCTTCTGTACTGAGATCTGCTAGTGGCAGCATGGTCAAGGAATTCTGCTTGTTGGTCATATACAGTGTTTCACCAGTGTCTTTTGTTTGTTTGTTTGTTTGTTTGTTTTTATTTTTGGCAGAAGCTTTCTGTATGCCTTAATGCCTGGGGAAGATGTAGTATATAAAATATGTAATGTTTTGAATGTCCATATTTAAAGGATGATCCTTTTTTCAGTCCAGGAAGCACACTGTTGTGAAAATCCCATTGTAATGGATCTGTGGACCTCAGCACAATGAGGAATAGGAAAACGTATCCATGCTTATCTGACAATATCCTTCCTTTGAGGAATAAGACCTGGCCCACCCTGGATAGAAGCAGATCATTCAGAATAGAGATGGAAATTGACATCCAAAGATTTGGGTTTTTTTCATTATGGGGTGTTTCCCATGCTCTGCATTGGGAGACATTACAGTGCATTTTTCTCAGAGTATAAACCAATCAGTAATGTAGGAAAGTAGAATTGAATTATTTTTGTGTAGGGAAGTTGTCTTAATTGGAGGGAACTTCAGGGAGTAGGGCATTCCCCTGTAGCCAGTAACTGGCGGGTACTGGTTCTGCCTCCAAGATGCTAGCAGACTGAAGTACTTATTGTAACAGACTTGTGGAACTTACTAATTGAAGAAAAGTTTTCATGGAAGCACATTTACATGTTCTTATTCTGTGACATTATTATACCTTTATTTTGTGTGCCACATTCCAGTTAGTGGAGGCATTCAGTATGCACTTATGAGCTTGAATTGGTTTTTATTTTGCTGTCGCAGTTTACCCAAGGTGGAAACACTATAAAACTTATGAACAACTGAAATTTGAGTTTCAAGATAGACAGTTTCTCATGCCTCCAGCACGTGGGAGATTTAGAAATTGTGTCTTCCTTCTTTCGAGATCAGCATAATTGTCTAATGCAGCATGTGAGTCTCATTCCCACCACTTCTGGTGTGTAAAAGAACGACTTCTTCTATTATATGAATTCATGGTGAACTGTACGTTATCCTGGATAACGTTCATGCCACAAATGTGGAGTGGGCACAGTAGAGACTATAGCATAGTACTGCAAGTCAGGCTGTTTGGGATTATTTCTTGGCTCTGACATGAATCATTGTGTAACTTTGAGTAAGATTTTTAAAGGAATGTATGTATTGCTATGCTCAGCATTGCAATGCCTGACTGATTTAGGATCAAAGTGATTTAGGCACTTAGGAGCATAAATCTCCAACTCTCTAACACACTTTTGGTACGTAGATTTAGGCTCCTAAATCAGCTAGGCATTGCAACACTGAGCTCAGCAGTGCCTAAACATGTTTACAAATCCAGGCCCTAAGCTATGTGCTTCACTTTCCCCATCTGTCTGTCCCCCACCCTCCTTTCAAAAAACCCTGAGTACAGAAATAAGTGGGTAGTTGTATTTTTTCAAGTTAACCATCATTGGCTCTTGCTAGTTAAAGAATTTTCCAGCCTATCCCCAAGCTTGAGTTAATTAATCTGGAGGATGAAGTTCCTGAAGCCTGAAAAGGATGAAGACTTGCCAGGCTGGAAATATAGTAAGTATAGTAGTACTGTTGTTGAGACAAATATTCACCATGCTTGCGTTTTTCCTTACTGGCGTAGTCCTGGCAATGCCACTGGTGTGACAGTAGCAAACAGAATGGATCAAAAGGTAAATAGTTTAACTGATAAAGAACTATGTAAATGGCTCATAAGGGGTTGTGACACCTCTAAAAAAAACAAAAAACAAACCCCAACCCTATATACACACATATACCTAGCGATGTGGATTGAGTCAATTAAAATTTATTTAGTCATGGAGGTGCAGTTTCTCAGCATTATTCATTGGATACATCCCTCCAGAAAGGGCCTTTCTCATGGTCAACTGTGTTAAATGTTGCAGTATCACATAAAAGAGACTATAACCTCCTTAATCCTATTCCAGGAAGATGAGAATGGATGTCTGTCCTCTATCCATTGATAGGAGGAGATTGTCCATCAGTGCCACTAAAATGATTCTGTATGTTCCATGTCCTGATCTGAATCCAAATTGTGCTCAGTCTAGGATATTAGTTTAAATCAGGTGAGCTTGAAAGTTTTCCTTTGGCTAACTTCTCTGTGAGTTTACTCAGGAATGGGAGGTTTGACAGTGAGTGGTAGTTGCTTGAACAGATGTTCCTGGATGGGTTAACAGCCATGCAGAGTTAAATTAAAGACTGAAAGGTCAACTCCCTAGTCAGACTTTGAGCTTGATTTTCCTATGTTGGTAGAGAAGGAAAAGGAGCTACATCTTTCTTTAGGTTTCAGAGTAGCAACTGTGTTAGTCTGTATCCGCAAAAAGAACAGGAGTACTTGTGGCACCTTAGAGACTAACAAATTTATTTCAGCATGAGCTTTCGTGAGCTACAGCTCACTTCTTCGGATGCGTGGAATGGAACACGCAGACAGGAGATATTTATACATACAGAGAACATGAAAAGGTGGAAGTATGCATACCAACTGGAAGAGTCCAATCAATTGAGATGAGCTATCAGCAGCAGGAGAAAAAAACCCTTTCTTTAGACTTCTCTGCTGCTTGCCAAGCAACCAGCTGGTTTTGTAAAAGGAAAGAACAGTGCTGCAGTGGGATTGAAGAGAGGAATTTGTACAAAATATTGAATATGACTGATAGCTAAAGAACAAAGATGGAAATGAATTTTCAAAGGGGCTGGGGAGCCGTGTATGTGTGGTAATGGAACTTTGGGAATAATTAGGGGCTAGCTCGTTTATATGTGTGAAGAGATAGAAGCTAAAAACTGAGTAGAACAAATAGTTATTTAAATTGGTATTTTCTATGAACTACATCATCTGAGGGAATGCAGATACTTGTTTTGAAGATCCAGCCCACGTTAAAATTTGCAAATGGAAAATATTTTCTCTTCCCTTTTCGTGTACTATTGGAGATGAGAGGGCATTTTATTTTCAAATCTAATAGATCTCTGGCTCCATCTGCTGGACAAAAAGATTCCTGCTAGCTTGCTGAAACACAAAATGTTGCTAGGCCAGGCTTGTGGGGAGGGCTTTGCAATAATAGCAAGTAAAGGGGGAGATACAATTTGCCTTGAGGTACAGCTTCTTTCATAAGGAAGTTGAATGTGAAGAGGAATTTTTGTAAAGAAAAAGGAAGTCTGAGTACTTGGCAGCAAGCAGAGAGAATTCAAATGCTTGTATATCTCCAGTTTTTCTCTATGGGCATCATTCTTGGCATGGATTAGGGAGGTTATAGTCACTGTCTCTCTTTTGTGAGATCACTGTTAGATAAATGAGTTTTGAGTACCTACAGGCTAGAGATAAGGTAACCTGCTGGAGAGAGTTCAGAGCAGAGGATTGAAAATTGTTGTAATTGGGTTGACAGGATTAACTTGACAGGAGTAATTTTAAAAACTGTGTATAACTTACCTCAGCAGTAGTGGTGGATATCTTAACCAACTGCAAGTATTTTGATAGTGCTGGTGCAAAGAAGGAGGAATACTTACTTAGGGTAGCACAAGGGGATATAACGGGGGCTACTAGGAATATAATTAGGAAAAGAAGAATTTTATCTGAAAACTGTGGGAAGAAAGCATGGACAATAAGATACCAGTTAAGCTGTGCTGCAGTCTTCCATGGAAAATGGTGGAAGCTCCATCACTTTAGATTTTAAAACTGGACTGACCAGAGCTCTGGAAAGTACGAACAGAGGATTTAAGGTGCCCTTAAACGCCTTACATTGCATGTTCTGTGATTTACACGAGGTGACGTTGTACAGATGCTGAAGGAAAGGATGAAAGTTAGTTTGTTTAATTTTTTTAAAAGACACAAATCAAGGCAGGCAAATTATGGTTGGGATCTACTGCAAACCCTGGAAACAAAATGAAGAAATCCCACTGTTAAGAGTCTCACGATTTGTTACTCCTTGTGGATTTTAAATAACCTTTATTTGCTGAGAAACACAATACTAAATTCAAGTGACTTCCTGAAATTTGTTCAGTTGGTTTTCTAGTCAAAAGCTGAAGGGCTTAGCAGAGATGCCATTCTGATGAATGAGAAAAGACAACAAGAAGCCTGCAGATTACTAGGATCAAAAGATCCTGAAATGATGATGGATAAAATTCCACAAGTGCCTAAGTCGTTTTCAAATGTGACTGCACTTAGGAGCCGAAGTCTCATTGAGTATTAATTGGAGTGATGGTGGGTAGATAATCTTAACATCTTTCATAGCAAAGCATACCAAAATACTTTACAGAGAGTTACAATATATCACTTCACCTGTCATAGAAATGCATTTTCTTCTGGGGTGGAACATGGTAGCCATTCTGTGCTAGCAACACTACTAAACAGTTTTCTCCGCTTTCCTTCTTAGGACTTTGACAGATCGTAAGGAATTCATCACCTAAAGGATTGGCTAGCTCACAAAGTTAATGTTGATTTGGGAATAAGTGGTGGTGGAGGAAGTAGTGAGGCTAGGAGTTCCGGCTCTAGAAAACATTTTAGGAGATTGGGTCTCTTGCACAGAATGACTAGCCCACTCCTCCGAGTTCATACTGAGAACTAGCAGGGATAGGCAGACTGGCAGAGACAGTTTATGAATGGTCACTGATGAGTTAAGAAAAGAGCCATGCCAATTTCAAGTGCTTTTACCAAGGTTTATCTTTGTAATAGACGCTAGTTCTTTACCCAGTCTTGGTAATGCTTCAGCTAGGAAATAGTTCTTCTATTTTGAAGACCCAAATTATATTAATAAACAGGAGTGAGTCCAAAGGAGAGCTGCTAAGACGATTAAACAATAATATACAATATATGAACTATACCTGGGCTGGTACTTTCAATGGGAATTTGGCACCTGCCTCCTTTAGATATCTTTGAAAATCCCAACCCTAGACTGCATTACATATGTAAATAGATGTTGTTATTCAGGTAGTCAGACTGTAAGATAAAGAGTAACAGGTTGGAGGTAGAAAAAGAAAAATCACATTCAAAATTTCTTCCAGTATCTGACAGTGAGCACAGTCACTCAGTGGAAGACCTAGGATGTGACACCTTCTTGGGAAGATGCTTCTATTTTCTCTTGGAAAGCCTAGCACATTCCCAGTCCTGATGTTGGGAATGGGATGAGGGAAAGAGAAATGGAGAGGGCTCTGTGAGGAAGAGATAGCAACGCACAAGGCCTCAGGCTGAAGGGATTTAATCAATGAATATATATTGACCAGAAGACCCTGATGTCATTGCTCTTCCTCTTTGTTGCTGTCAAGGTTCCTTCCCCACTCTGAAGTTTAGGGTACAGATGTGGGGACCTGCATGGACACTTCTAAGTTTAATTACTAGCTTAGATCTGGTATCACTGCCACCATCCAGAATTTTCAGTGTCTGGATCACTCTCTGTCCCCCCAAAACTTTCCCCTCCCTGGGTAGCCTTAAGGGACTTCACCAGTTCCCTGGTGAACACAGATCCAAACCCCTTGGATCTTAAAACAAGGAGAAATTAACCATCCCCCCTCATTTCCCCCCACCAATCCCTGATGAGTCCCGATCCAATCACCTTGGATCTAAAAACAAGGAAAAATCAATCAGGTATTAAGAAAAAAGGCTTTTAATTAAAGAAAAGAAAGGTAAAAATCATCTCTGTAAAATCAGGATGGAAAATACTTCACAGGGTGATCAGATTCATATAGCCCAGAGGAACCCCCTCTAGCCTTAGGTTCAAAGTTGCAGCAGAGGTAAAATCCTCTCAGCAAAAAGGAACATTTACAAGTTGAGAAAACAAAAATAAGACTAACATGCCTTGCCTGGCTGTTACTTACAAGTTTGAAACATGAGAGACTGGTTCAGAAAGATTTGGAGAGCCTAGATTGATGTCTGGTCCCTCTTAGTCCCAAGAGCGAACAACCCCCAGAACAAAGAGCACAAACAAAAGACCCCCCCCCACCAAGATTTGAAAGTATCTTGTCCCCTTATTGGTCCTCTGGTCAGGTGTCAGCCAGGTTTACTGAGCTTCTTAACCCTTTACAGGTAAAAGAGGCATTAACCCTTAACTATCTGTTTATGACAGTTGCATTTCTCAATTGTTTTAGTTTTGGCACAAATCTCTGGAGAAGGTGTTGATGCAGACAAAACTGCCAAATGCAGTTACATTGGTTTGTCACTGTCAAATTCTATATAACTAAAAGTGCGTTTAAGTTTCTTCAGATGGGCTAATTTAAAGGCTAATGTTTGGTGTCCTAGTTCCTTTTTAATGGCAATTTATCTGAGTTTTCCTTGAAGTGACAAAACTTTTACTGTCCCCATGAATCAACAAACTGTATTTGACTTCCTATATATGTTGAAACCACTGGAGTGCTGCCGATATGTGAAATTTAAACACATCAAAATTCTAAATGCCTCTTGTCTTTTAACTTGTATCTTGATTATAGGAATTTGATTCTCCATGATTAGAAAAAACACTTCTTTCTTGGATGTAGTCATCATCCTTTTGAGAAGTAAAGCTATAACATATTTTGTCATCTGGATAAACTTCATGTGACTATTACACCAGCTTAGATAGAATTAAAGCATAGTTGCAGGCAAAGATAAAAAGTTCATATGAGGAAGTATTGTGCAGTACCGGAAGCAGCAGCTTGTAAAGATAATTATATGGTTAGCTTGTCCATAATAAAATGACACTGATATGTGAATTAAAGTGTCATGAAGACAGAAACTGAGATACTGAGGAAACAGTCCTGTATGTGATATGGCGAGACTGGGGAGTAGAGAGCAAAATATTTCAAGTACCTAAAGTAAGAGTTTGTTAACATTAAGCAGTGGAATGTGTGATTAAAGTAATCAAGATATAAATATGAAGAGTGGGGCATGCATTTTATACTGAAAATCTTTTGTAAGGAAGCCCTTGAGGTACATAGAGTTGTGTAATAGGCTTGACTGAATCCCTTACTCACAGAGTGAGTATCATAGATCCTATAAATACAACATTTCTGTTATTGCTTAATAGGTTTGTTTGTTAAATGTCAGCCTAGCAGTGCCTTTTGTGATATTCCAGGGTGAAATTTAACTCTCTGTAGGGGGCCAGCCCAAGGCTTGTGCCTCAAAACAGGACTGAAGTTCTGCCATAGGCCCTGGATGGTCCTCTGCACAGAGCTGAATGTCACTCTTTGGCAGTGTTTCATTAAAGTCTCACTGTTTTGACTGATCTAAATTTGGCCCTATAAATACCATGTTCAGTAACTTTGTAGTTCTTTTCCTAGCAGAAAGAAAACTTCCTTTTAGGAAAGCTGTTTCATCTTTAATAAAGTAGAGAGGCGGATTGTTAGTCACTTTTCCATAAATAGATTACTCAGAAGGTACCTTCAAAATTCAAAGTTGTCATTGAAAGTGTTCCAGAAAAAAAAACTTACTGTTAAACTTTTTTTTAAAATTGATCAAGCTAGTTATGTTATAATGGGTATTTATAAAAGGCTTTTGATTGATCAAGCTAGTTATGTTATAATGGGTATTTATAAAAGGCTTTAAAATAATTAGGAAAATCTAATGTAGGATTGCAAGCTGATGTGTTACTCAGTATTTTCAAAGCACTATCAGATTTAAAAAAAAAAAGCTTCCTGATTCTTTTAAAAACTCTACAGAGTTTTTTACTACCTCATTGCTTTGGAGTAGTTAATGAACATTAATGGAGTTGAATATTCACAGCTAAGGCTTTGTCTACACTAGCACTTTTGTTGGCAAAACTTTTGTTGGTCAGGGGTGTGAAAAAGAAACACCCCCCCAACTGGCATAAGTTTCACCAACAAAAGTGCTGGTGTGGACAGCGCTGTGTTGGCAAAGAGATGCTCTCTTGCCGACATAACTACTGCTGCATGTTGTGGGTGGTTTAATTATACTGGCGACAGCACGGAGTGGCTACACAGGAGAATTTACAGCAGCGTAGCTGCAGCGGTAAAGCTGTGCTGCTGTAAGTGTAGACATAGGCTAAGAGAATATGCCTTTTAGAAATATTTCAAGGGGCACAGATACTTCTGCAAGGCAAAAGAATGAATCTCTATTTAAAAAGAGGCAAGTTACTTATGTACAGATGCTGTGCAATGTGAAAACTGTATCTGCTTCCTCATTTCTTTGGTAAAGGCACAGATAAAAATTTTATTTTTAATGGCTTCCAGTCAGATGTATTGTTGGGGATGTTTGCAGAATTGCATGGATTTTAGTCATACTCTTACCGTTCAAATCTGAGCTGGGAATCAGATTCTGCCCTGATTTACACCCTGTGCAACCTCGTAGAAGTCAGGGCAGAATTTGGCCCAGTATCCCTAAGAGCCTTTCACCTCCACAACTCCATGGCTTTCACCCTGATCTGCTAATTGTAGCCATTCCCAAAAGTAAGGCCTTGTCTACATTTGTGGCTGTGTATAGGGTACATGTAGCTACACACTGCAGTGAAACGCAGGCTGCTTCCATGCTGCAGCGTACAGCTACATGTGCAGGGCCCTACCATATTCACAGCTGTGAAAAACGCGTCATGCACCTTGGAATCTTATCTCTGTCATGAAATCTGGTCTTTTGTGTACTTTTACCCTATACTATACAGATTTCACGGGGAAGACCAGCGTTTCTCAAACTGGGGGGTCTTGACCCAAATCAGGGTTGTCAGATTATTGTAGGGTGTGATGGAGTGTGACTCACCCCCACAACGCCTCCTGCTAGCCATGCTGGGAATTAGCTTGGGGTTGCTAGTACGCCCTCCTTAGGTGGTGTCTCCTGTCTCTGTGTCCGGGATCTGCATTGCTCCCTGAATCGTGTTGTCCTCTTCTGGACACAGCCTTCTGGCTGTGCTCTACTTGATTCTTAGGAGCTGGAGGGAGGACATGCCGTTGCTTCCGGGAGCTGTTTGAGGTATGTGCCGCCCAGAGCCTGCACCCCATAGCCCCTTAGGGTCACATGAGTAGAGTTAAAGACACCTCTATACCCTGTGGGTATGTACTCTACACAGCTCTCTACCGGCCCATGCCATGCTTCCCCATCTATGCTGCTGTTTTTAGCATGTAGTGTATTCTGCCTCCCTGCTGCTGGAGTCTTTCCCTACTGCGGGAAAAGGCTCTGGAAGTGGGGAAAGGCTCTGGCAAGTTCCAAGCTTTTCCCCACTGCTTCTTCCCCATGCCTGAGCCTTTCACTGACCTGGGTAGCTCCACATTGCAGTGTGGATGTAGACTGCTTTGCAGTGCAGCATGTAGCTACACCTACCCTACACGCTGCCACAAGAGGTGTGCAAAGTAGACATAGTCTAAGAATACACTGCTAAGGAGAGCTGCACTTTTAGGCCTTGGCTACACTGGCGCTTTACAGCGCTGCAACTTTCTCGCTCAGGGGTTGAAAAAACGCCCCCCTGAGCGCAGCAAGTTACAGCGCTGTAAAGCACCAGTAAACAGTAAGCTAATCCCCATGGGGAGGTGGAGTACCTGCAGCGCTGGGCGAGCTCTCTCCCAGCGCTGGCGCCGTGACCACACTTGCACTTCAAAGCGCTGCCACGGGAGCGCTCCCGCGGCAGTGCTTTGGAGTTTCGAGTGTAGCCAAGCCCTCAGTATGATTGCATACTAAAGGCAAGCAACTGTTCTGAATCCTGAGATAGAGTATTAGTTATTTCACTTGTTAATAGAGAACTGCTCAATCCCTTTGAAGTCACATGCCACATCTTCAGACAAATTTAGTGCCCTGTTTGTCCATAGAACAGGTGCAACACAACCCCTTTTGGTGCCAGATCCCCCACAATGTCCTGTCAATGCCCTTCCTTCCTGCCCAGGAATTAGAAGGTAGTTCGTCTCTGTACCCACTGTATCCTTTGCCTCTGATGAGGCTGCCAGCAAGGGAGGCAGTTTTCTAGGAGATGGGGCAGAAAAGTGAAGCTGGCTCCCTCGATTAAGGTAAGGTAAAGGATCCCCTGCTTCCTTCGTCAACAACCAGGAGAACAGTGTAAAAGGCTTCCTAGCTCCGGCACATGGATAAGGGGGGAAGCTCTGTATTCATCGGGCCTGTTAGCTGCCAAAGGTTGGGTGCCTGCTTATTGTTGTTTACTGCTTATGGTGACTAAAGCTGTTGGTCTTTCATGTCATGTAATTGTGTTAAAATAAATGTATAAATTTTAAGTGCATAGCGTTTGGATGACACACACAGCATTTACCATCTATTTTTCTGCTCTTCATCCCCTCCCTCTATTGTGTAATTCCCCTTCCAAGAGCAGGCCTTTTTGCTTACGTTGTTTTAAAATATTGGAAGGGCACTTGAGTTTAGTCCCCTTTTCTGAGGGGGCAAGTGTTTTCTTTCTGCTTTGCCCTGATGGCCTTAGAATTGTGGTTTGCCATGGCAGGAGCTGGAGTGTGGAGTTTAGTGAGCTCCTTCTATTGATTTGTTGTGTGAGATGCTTTAATGGCCAAAAGTAGGAAGTGGTTTGCTAAGTCACATTGTTTTTTATCACTACCACCAGTAAGAACCACGAGAGAAATATGCAAATACTGAATGTTCAGGGTAAAGCTATATATGGGAAAGATAACTTGTGCAATTCTTGTGTTGGCAAGTCTACACACTGTAAGTACCAGCTTCTTCATGCTTTGATCCTTCAGGGGCTGACTTTGGCTTCTGTATCCATATGCGTTAAATTATCTTCAAGGCTACAAGCTGGATGCCTTATACAGATATACTGTCTTATAGTCAGTTTGTGTTTCTTATAAACAGCAACCATATATGGGAACTAACATAAACATTGCCATGGGGATTTTGGAATTGAAAAATTAATGTCAGCTTGCTGGCTTTTACTGTGGTTAAAACCTAATGGCACAGATCATATAGCTTTGAATTTAGTTATTTATTCCATTTTCAGTCATCTTAAAATTGATGTGATGGTCCCTGTGTTCTTGTTGCTGCTATTCTGTGTAAGTGTTTTTAGGAGAAATATTTTGTCTTTGTTCTGTCTTGTGGAACTAAGGATTCACATACACCAAGGAAAATGACCTGTTACTGACAATGATTACTTCTTAACTGGTATTAAGAATGGTGTAACTGCTAGTGCAGGTTGGGTGTAGGGGGAAGAGGGGCATTTTTAGAACCATTACAGAAAGCATAACTTAGACCTGGAATCTTAATTTCTGTGGGGCTGACAAGGGTTTTGTCCCACCTTCTTGTAGAAGCATTTCAACATGATTTGAGAACCAGTTGCTAACAGTCATTGTTGAAAATGGGTCATTTTCCTAGTGCAGATGAATCTTTAGAAAAGGGTGGTTTTTTTACCATTGAGATGGCCATTCTGTTCCATTGTTTTTAGTAATCTATTTTTCAGGTACTTGAAAAATGTCACCTCAGGAAGAATTTTGATAACATTTTTATGTTTGTTCTTACTCCTAAAGTGACTTCTTTTACATAGTTGCGTGAAATCTGGGTTTTTTTTGTTTGTTAATTATCCAGTTATTGCAGAAAAAGAGCATGATCATACTCCAAGACAAAAGTTAAGTTTTGTTTCTTTTGCACTTTCTTTTGCACTGTGATAGCTCATTTCTAAAACTTCCAGTTTGGCATGTGTATTGTTTTCAATTAGTATTGCTCCTTTTGTTAAGTTTGAATTTAAAAAACAAATTAAGAAATGTTGAGTGACTGAAAATTAACACATAGCAAAATAAAAAGAATGTGCTGTGTGCATATGCGAACTACATAAGCATGTACGCTACACATAATCTTCAATAGACAATACACTGGCTTTTCCAAATTCAAGAACCCTTAAACTATAAATTTCATACTTTTTAAAGGTGATCTGGAAAGGAAAAATTTAATTAGACTTATTTCCCTTTTTTCTTCTTCTTTGATTTACTGGACCAGCTTCTACTGGGGAAAGAGACAAGCTTTTGAGCTTACACAGAGCTCTTCTTCAGGTCTCTTCTTTTTCTACTTGTTTTTACCATAGTAACAGTACCCCAAGATGCTGGGGGATTAGTGAAATAAAATCAGAAGGGTTAATAATGTAAAAGTTGAGCAACTGAAAGAGACCTTAATATGAACTAGGGTGACAAAATGTGTTTCCAAGGAGCCAAAAAAGTCAAAGATGATATGATACCTTCCAAGGGCAAGGATCTTTTTATTTGGACTAAACAGCATGTGCTAAAATATTCAAAGGTTACCAAGACAAGTGCAACCAAAAAATGCAAAACTATAGTGACTGGGTCTTGAATTGGCTGCTCAAAAAGAAAGACATAACCCAAAAAAAGGGGAAAAGGGTGGACCTCCTTACACAAACAAACCGGGAACAATGGAATATAACAGTAAAAACAACATAAAACCAATGATCACTAGGAGAGAATAGGCACATTCTAAAACTCCCCAAGGGAAATCTTATATTATTTAAATTCAAAGAATACTTGCTTGATGAGCCCTTTCCAATATTGCTAGTGCTTGCCCTCCACAGGGATGTGAGGATGGAGTTTGACAGAATATTTACAGCAAATGCTACAATATTATAATTAAAATCCTGGTCAGGGTAAGAGCGGCCACTCTGCCTAACTAGCACCTACAAAGACTTTCTAGTCTTGGTTTGCTGGGCAAATTACCCTCATAAGAAGTCTCATTATAAATGGCAGGATAAAACTGACTAATTCCATGGCATGTGGCACTTTTCCACTTATCACACAGATTTTGTCGATCTACTAGACATTTTTCATTGACTAACTACCTTTGTTACCCGTTAGTCATGGCCACACCCTGAATGTTTAACCACTGGTTTACCCTTCCCTACCTTTCTGTCTTTTGTCCCCATCTACACCCTGGAAGCAAATTATATTCTCACAGACTCTGCCTTTGCATGGGGGAAGAGGGTGAATATCAGCATCTTCCGAATTGTAAAAATATGAGTTGAACTTTATTTAACTCATATGTGTAATAAGAAATGGTGAAGGAGAGCCAAGGTGATACTTAGCCAGTAGGGGGAGATGCTGTAAAGTTCATTTTAAGTATACTAATATGTAGGGTGACTATATTTCCCTATGCTGAATATGGGACATCTGGTAAAATTACTTTTATTCAAGTGAGTTCAGTGGCAATCAATCAGAACTATGCAGTACAAATGTTCAAATTAACATCAACTTGCTTGAGCCCCCGTTAAAAAGAAATACTGTGTAATTGGATTATTTTTATTTACCTTCTTATCTTTAAGGCTTTACGGTTCACACTGGGAGGGGTGACGGCCCCCCACCCCCCCCCACACACAACGGAGAGGTGACACATACACACACACACTTCGGTACACATCTCTCACATGGGGGTGGGAGGGACTGACCGACTGACCCTCCTGCTCGGCACTCTCCACCTTCCATGCCTGGCTGGGCCCCTGGGATGGACCCACCTCTCCTGGTACCACATCTTCCCAAGGCAACACAAGGGGGGGCATGCAGGGTCACATGCGCCCCTCCCCGATTTATGCCAGGGTTCACACCAGAATGTGGCTAGAAGCAGCCTTTTGGCACTGTGCAGGAGGGAAGGGATGGGAGCTGCTTCCAGCCGCAGAGAAGTGGGTGGGGATGGATGATGTGGCCCATGTCTTCGCAGAGCTCATCTCTTTCCTTTCCCTCTCCCCCTATGCCTGCCTGCTCCCCTGTGGCTGGAAACAGCTTGTCCCTTCCTGCCTGCACAGTGCTGAAACGTAGCTAACACCTCCAGGCTGCTGCTGGCCACCGACGTAACGAAGCTGCCTCCTGTCCCCAAGCTACAGTGCAGACAGGAAGGGGTTAAGCCATAAGGATGCATTGTGCACCAGGGCACCTCCTTGTCGATGACTTTGTCCTTGGTGTTAAGTCTGCTGCCTCCAGCCCTGCTGAGGTATCCACAGGGCTCTTGGCAGTGGAGGTGGGGTCACCGCCAAGGATGGTGTGCAGCTCCTTATAGAAGCAGCAGCTTTTGGGCACAGCGCTGAAAGGCTGGTTTGCCTCCCTGGCCTTCTGGTATGCCTGCCTCAGCTCCTTTGTCTTCTCTCTGCACCTGCACTGTGTCTCATTCATCGCCCTTATCACACAAAGCAAGAGAAATCTGCCCATGGGTATCGAAGTTCCTACGTCTGGAGCAAAGCTGGGCCTGGACAGTCTCCTCTCCCCATATACTCAGCAGATTCTACAGCACCACAGTGGTTCATATGGAGCCATCGTGGTCAGCTGGGAAGATGCGATGTGAGGTATCCACACTAAGCAAACCGGAAGTGGAATGTCAATAATACCTGGCCCTTTAAAGAGGAAGGGGCAGATGCTTGTTTACCTTGGTGAAGGGCAGCAGAGTTTGAACTGTGTGCGTGCATGCGTGCGTGTGTGTGTATATTTGGGAGGGGAGTTGTATCTTTCCCCAGGGCCGGCGCTTCCATTGAGGTGAACTAGGCAATCGTCTAGGGCGCCAGGATTTTCGGGGGGCGACATTTTGCCGGGGGTGGGGGGGGCGGCAGGCAGCTCCGGTGGACCTGCCGCAGTTGTGCCTGCGGAGGGTCCGTTGGTCTGTGGCTCCATGGAGCTGCCATAGTCGTGCCTGCGGATGGTCCGCTGGTCCCGCGCTGCTCTGGTAGACCTCCCACAGGCAAGGCTGCGGCAGCTCCACCAGAGCTGCGGACCAACGGACCCTCCGCAGAAATGGCTGTGGCAGCTCCGCCGGAGCCACGAGAGCGGCGCGCAGGGCGGCGAAATGGCCGTGCACCTAGAGCATGAAAAACTCTAGCACCGGTCCTGTCTTTCCCTCTTCTGAATTGTTCAGTTGTAGAGATTTTTCTTTTTATTCTTTCAGAAACTTGTGCTATGATTACCATTTTCTAGATAAGTACATCTCTTTTTTTGAGAGAGATTCATTGGCTCTAATCTCCTAATTTTCTTAGCTTTAAGGAAAGCCCTCTGTCTCCCTGCGTGTTCCCCTCCCCCCACGTAGCATAAAGAAAGGTCTAAAAAAGAAGAGAGGATAAAGTTTGTATGCACTTCTCTCCATTCACTGCAAGCAAACCAAGGTTATATTATTTTCCTTTGTTCCCTCCATGATCACCTTGAGCTTTATCTCCTTTAGAAGCAGTTGAATGATAAAGGCAGTAATGTGATTCTGATTCTTCAACACATTCCACTCTTAATGTCTCATTGGTTTTCTCTGGAGTAAAAAGTAATCTTCAAACTTAAATATAACATATTTCAATCTAGAATAGACTATTTGCTCTAAATTTATAATTTTATTTAAATATTCTACATAAGTAGTAGGAAAAATAGTGCAAATGATAAGATTAAGGGTTTTCTCTGTGCAGAATGATAGCACCAAAGCTTTAGTTGTAACTCTTATCAAAGATGACATGCTTATTCTCCATAAATTTGAACTCATGAAAAACTTTAAATCTACGAATATTTACGATTTTTAGTATCCGTAACTCTCAACCTGAGTTAAATTTCAGCTCTTTTAGCTTCTCTTACTGCAACTCAAGCTCCTTTAAGCATACTGAAAGTGTTTCTTATCCTCTTTTTTAGGAACAACATATGTCTTGCAAAATATATAGAATTATTACAGGTACCTTCACAGCATTAGTTGAGACAGGACACTGATCCTGCCAAATACTTAATCGTGTGCTGAACTTTTAGCTCATGAGTTGTCTAATATGGTCTTTATATCTTGTAGTATTGTTTCAATGGATTTTAATTTGGGACGAAATAGAGGACTGCCGAGGTTCTCTTTTCTGAATCATTAGGGTTTGATTTTCTGTTAGTAAGAGCTCAGTTGAATATTTTGATCTGATAGATGTTGACAGTATTAAGTGTTATGATGGTCAGTCCAGCTGTAGTACCAGCACTTATTATTTTTTATAGTTAGAAATGCATTTAAGGCTGAAGGAGGGGTCTAAATTCTAAGAGATTAAAGGTAGGTTAAATACTAATGGTAACAAGACAAGCAATAGTGACTGTTCGCTGATCCTGAAAAATTCAGGCTGCAGGAAGGGAGGCCAGCGCATCCCTCAGCCTGTGCCGCTTCCTGGAGCCCCCATTGGCCTGGAGTGGCGAACCACGGCCAGTGGGAGCTGCGATCGGCCGAACCTGTGGATGCGGCAGGTAAACAGGCCCGGCCTGCCAGGGGCTTTCCCTGAACAAGCGGCGGACCGGCTTTGAGAACCACTGATATACAGTCTCCTACATAACTAGAGGAATGTCTGGAAACATCTGCTCAACTCAGGAGAGGACTGTCTGCATTTCCTGTAATGCCCCCTGCAAGGTGCTGTTCCATATGTTATCTGCAGTGTTTCAGTTTTCGAATTGTACATAGCACAGGTCCAGTGGTCTGATGAGCAAATTTCAAATTGAACCACCCAACTTTTATATGATCTTAAACCAGGTGTTAGGAGAAAAGGAAGAAATTTGTTTCAGGTTTCTGTTTAGAAAGGTTCTGGCATATCCCCAAATATACTCTGTTAATGAAATGTCTTTTCCCATTGAAATCAGATCAACTTAGATCAGGGGTCTTAGATCACTGGGAGCTGTGGGGAGCTGTGCCTGCAGACGATGTACGTAACCAAAATGTCTCGCGGCCTGCCAGCGGATTACCCTGATGAGCCATGCGCCAAAGGCTACCGACCCCTGGCTTAGATCCTCCCCAAGTTCAGCTGCTAAAAGAAGCCAGTAAACAATCTGATTAGATGGAAGTGACTTCAAGAACCATACCAAATAAGAAGTATCCTGGGCCTAGTCTACACTAGAAAATTAGATTGGTTTAACTAAGTTGGTCAGGGGTGTGAAAAATCCATATCCCTGAGCAGCATAGTTAAGACAACCTAAATCCCAGGTGTAGACAGCAAAAGGTAGATGAAAGAATTCTTCCGTCAACCTTTCTACAGCCTTCCGGGGAGGTGCATGTAGGATTAGTGTAAAATTAAAGAACTAAAGTGAGTTTGTTTGGTTAAGGAAATATATGTGTGTTGTGAAGAAAGGCCCTGACTAGCAAGTAGAAGGAAGGCCTTGGAAACAATGTTATAATGCCAAAAGAAATGAAGTAGGGAGGATGTCTGGTGCAAAAAATAACTAATGAAGTAAGGGGAAGTTTCTAAAAAGAAGCCTCTGACTGATAGGGCTGACTGCAGATGGTTTGAAATCACACAAAGAATGACTTAAAATGAGCCAGCATAGCCCTTCCCCAACCCACACACCAGTGTTAAAGCCTGTGTGAACTCAGGTGCAACAGGAAAACTGTTGGACAGCAAGGAGAGGAGGAAAGCCCTTGGGGAGAAAGGAGGTTGTAAATCTTATCTGGATTAAGACTGGAAATAAGGGTTAATTGTCTCCAATTGTTTTTTAGCTGAAGTCAATAAATGGCAGTGACATCAGTTGCTTGTTAAAGGGTATAAAAAGTAAACTCTTAAAGGGTTCATTGGTAATACCTGCCTGGATCTAAGCATGCCTGGGTTTAGCCTGTTTGTAAGTATCTTGATCAAATGCTTTTAAATGCTTTGTTATTGTTTGGATGTAGTAAATTGCTTATTAGGCTTTTTAGCCATGTTTAGAGCAATTGTATAAATACCATTTCTTATTTGGATTTAATAAAGGAATGTATGGTGTTTGGTGATTTCCCATATTAATATTAATTGGATATCAGCCAGGATGGGCAGGGATGATGTGCCTGGCCTGTGTTTGCCAGAAGCTGGGGAATGGGCAACAAGGGATGGATCACTTGATAATTACCTGTTCTGTCCATTTCCTCTGGGGCACATGGCATTGGCCACTGTTGGAAGACAGGATACTGGGCTAGATGGACCTTTGCTCTGACCCAGTGTGGCCGTTCTTATGTTCTTAATAATTTCAAATATTATTATTAATTCCAACAGTGGATTACCTACAGTGACAAGAGAATCTCTCCCATTGGCAGAGCACTACAGTGCTCAACTGTAGTAGACAAGTATCTTTGAGGATGAATAGGTGCCAAGCAGCTCTAAGAATGATCTCTCCAAGGTCATGTGTGGATCTGTTATATTGTGCTGTAAATTGTTATGTGTGCTGACCTGTGACCGATTTGATTTTGGAACCACTTCACTTTGGGGCAGATGTGGGCACGTAACATTGTGGCTTGAGTTGTTGCCTGGCAAGCTCACACTGCTTGGCAGTTGTTATGCAAACAGTCATGAGTTGATATTATGCATTTTGGAGCAGTCTTTCTTCATAATTAAATAGAAACCATATGCAACAAAAAGGGGCATGGCATTTTCTCCATGAGATTTTGAGCCACTCATTAAAAAGAAAAATGCAAGGTTAAACTGAACAGATACTACTGTATTTTGAAAAAACACTGTTACTTTCTTCTCTAGTCACTACCATAGCTCAGTTTATTGCTAATAATTCAAAACAGGTTTTTATATAACATAATGTCTATCCGTAGGTTCACTTTTTACATTGTAGTTGTTAGAAATTAGTTGTTTGGACATGTACTGATGATGTCCTTTAATAATTAAAGGGCCGTAAGAAGTTGGTGATGATTTATAAAAACTACCCTTCTGTGCATATCAGTCATCACCATACTTAACAGGCATTTGTAAGAGCATTAACTAGTCATTAGAAACTACTAATGTCTGACTTTAGGGAGGTGTTGCTTAATTCTGTTTAAATTTATCCTGCTGTGCATTGGGGGTTTACTTGAATATTGCACTTGAAACTGGAATGCAGCATGTTTAGGCAAATACCATAAACTGTTTTCCTTTTCTAATTTTTCCCAGTGTGATTTCTAGGTGAGTGGAGATGTACAGCCTTTTTCTATCTTTAAATCAGTACAGTCGTTAAAATCAAATATATATAATTTTGTTTTATACGTGATTTTTTTCAGTCTTACAGGATACACTAAAGGTTATGTGATGTGGTTGCTAAGAAAATGTTATGTTTTTTTAGATCTATCATATAATGCCTTTCTTAAAAATTCCCCGGATGGCGTTCTATACTGAATTGTTCCTAGAATATTCTTGTATAAAACTCCCATGCTTGTTTATAATCTTATAAACTTGACAGAATTCACAAGTATGAAGCTACAGATCCAATACTACATATTTAAAACCAAAATTTGCATTCTTTGCACATTTTGTTATTGTAGGAATTTTAAATTAACCTTTATGTGTGTTCCACTACAAATCAAAAACTCTGATAGTTGAATGTATAATTCGTACCACATAGACATGTGTTTCCTGTCTAGGTCAAAGAGTGTCTTACAAGTTTCTTGCAAGTAATCAATGAGTTTTGGGTTTTTTAGCTTCCTCACTTCATTTTATCAAACTTACATTTAACAAAATTAAAATCTGAAATAGGTTCATGTATAATTTCTCCCTAGAAATAAACCTGGATAAAAGTCTGTATACATGTGCCAAGATTTAAAATCAATTTTTGAAAAACCATTCAGGTCTGTTTAAACCTACGTTGAAATTCAAGTGTATAGTTTTCATTACCAGTTCAAATGAGACATGCAGCTTGGAAAACCATGATTGTCACCTTCCTGTGTTACAGGAAACTTTTAACTTTATCATTCATGTTTTATAGTCTCCACAGGACCTTGCACCATTGAAAAATAGACAAATGCCAGAGTGGCAGTCCTTTTGATAGTTGATTGTTTTAGTTTTTAGAGTTTGGGAGGAAAAGTGTTTTTGTACTGGCAGCATTAGTCACCTTGGTTTGTAAGAGAACGTTTGAATGCTGGATATGAACGTTCTTGTAGGTCCTCTTGCTGCTCAGTTTATTGGATTAATCTCCAATTTTTTGGTTTGCCTACATGCTTGAGTAACTTTGGATTTTATAGTGCTAATGGATCTCTTTTTGTTATAAATAATGGTATGGAAGAGATAATTGCTCATGAGATTTTTAGCCAATTCCAAGAGGCATAAGGACAGTTGAATAGTTTGCATAATAAATTGTAAATTTGTTCATGATGACTGGGCACTTAAGCTTTAATTTCCAACAAACTTTCATGGAGCCTGGTTGGCTTGCCACAGGCATCCCTTAGGTGTGATAAAGGAAATGTAGTGCCCTTCTGAAGGGTGTGTACCTATGAGAAACAGGAAGCAGTACAGCAACTGCCTGTGCTGAGAGATTTGTAACTCTGACGAGTGCAGGTGTGCAGATCCACTGCTGAGCATATTCTCTCCAGGCATCTTGGCAGCCGCACTACTCTACAGAAACTTTAAAAAACCCTGTGGGTAGAGAAATATGACTGCATTACAACTGAAAGAGTTATCATATTCTGGTCTGTATAGGAGGAGACGGGATCGCCCTGATAGTTTGGGACTTCATGGGTTACATGAAGAGAAGCTAAGGTGAGTGCAAATTAATGGTTAACAAAGGCTCAGGATACTTTTGTAGTTAACAGGCGTTTGTTTAAATGATTACAGCAGACTTAATACAAACCGAGGTTCTAATAATGTCATTGTAAAATGTGTAGTTTAAAAGTAGCCCCAAAATACCAGAATAAATCTAGGAGGGACTAATAAGAAGCAGATGTCCTGTGTTTGCACCAGTCATAGTGTAGTTTTTGGCAATGGCATGAATCGTTTCCTAAATTTGGCAAATGCACTCTGTCTCTAACTTTCTAGTATACTTTTGACAGCTGGTAATGTTGCTAGTAAATAACTTCCCCATATGTGTTATTGCAGTGTAGATTAAAAATCAGTGTTAATCACGAAAGCACTCTAATTGAAACCAAGGAAAGTTGTTTCTCTGGGATCTTCCTGGTGTCATTCTGTAGGGCTTTTCTTTGTTTAAGATGGTCTAGTGCAGCTTGTTGGATCACGCTTCTTTTCATAGGGATTCTTTGTGAAATGGCTCTAGACAAAAGAATGCAGTAGAACCACTTGACATGACCTTATGAAGGAAGGGTGACCAAAAATCTGAAAGCCATTTAACGACTAAGGATATTTTCCCAATATGAAGTTCCTTTTAAAATCTTACATGAGATTTTCAGTGGCCTACATTTAGAACATGAAAGAATAATAGTTTGTAGCCTCAGTAAGTGCAGATTCAGACCAGTGAAAATGCTAACTTTTTATCTCCTAGATAGGGAAACAGTCTGTTCACATTTCATGTTATTCAGTAATGGATTCTTGTGTATATGCTGCAAAAGCATCAATGGAGAGGAAGTACTTCCTATCCCCTAATTGCTTTTACTTTGCTTTTATTTTTAAACTGTGTTTTGATTTGCGTGTTTCAACTTCATAATTGGAATGCTTCATACAATTTTGTGCTTCTGTTTCATATGGGGGTTATAGTGCCATCCTTTTTTTCTTATAAACTCTGCTTTTTCAGGCCGTCAGAATTCACTTTGTGCTGAAACTTTTCATAGAAATTTACTTCTTTAATTGCGGTTTTGTTATTTGTGTTACTTGATTTCAGAAGAATGGAAGTTTACATTTTTAAGATGTCCCTTTGTGTTAAGATTAAGAACTTAATTTCATCTTAATTTTTTTAACTTAATATTATTTTTAATTGTCATGACAATTATCACGACAATAATAGTCAGAGTTACTTAAGTCATATAATGAAGCTGCTATGTATACTTAGATTCTATTCTAAAATCTCTGCCTATGTAGATTTCTGAGGGTATTTATGTATCTGTATAATGTATAACACATATGTTTTCCAATCCAAAGTCATTAACAGAATGTTAATGTTTTAACAAACGAATAGCAGCAAAGAAGTTAAGTGGAATGAAAAGATGCATTTTTCTTTAAAAACCTATATCCATTTGGGATACCTTTTTATCTGCTCCTTTAAGCACTCCATTGTACATTAATGTTGGAGAGCGTGTCTTATATCACGTCATTCTTAATGGCAGATGTCCTTGTTTTCCTCATTACCAGTTGAATGTTCTTTACTGTAGTGTTTTATGTACACAAAAACAAACTGTTACACTAAACGCTTGTCTACACTTGAAACACTACAGCGACACAGTTGCTGCGCTGTGGTTGCACCACAGTTGCACTTCAGTATAGACACTACCTATGCCAACAAGAGGGGTTTTCCCACTGGCATAGGTAATCCACTTCCCCAACAGGCGATAGCTAGGTCAACGGAATAATTCTTTCATCAGCCTAGTGCTGTCCACGCTGGAGGTTAGGTTGGTATAGCTACATTTCTCATGAGTGTGGCTTTTTCACATCCCTCAGAGATGTTGCTGTGTCTGTCATAAACAGATAGTTAAGGGTTAATAGAACAGAAGTACTTCATGTCTCTTTTGACTGTAAGGGGTTAACAAGTTCAGTGAGCCAGGCTGTCACCTGACCAGAGGACCAATCAGGGGACAGGATACTTTCAAATCTTGAGGGAGGGAAGTTTTTGTGTGTGCTGTTAGTTTTTGGTGGTTGTTCTCTCTGGGTTCTGAGAGTGACCAGACGTGCAACCAGGTTTCTCTCCAATCTCCCTGATACAGGTTCTTATAGATTCAAAATAGTAAGTACTAGGTGATAAGGCGAGTTAGGCTTATGTTTGTTTTCTTTATTTGCAAATGTGTATTTGGCTGGGAGGAGTTCAAATGTGTATTTGGCTGGAAGGAGTTCAAATCTGTAGTTTACTGAAAGGATTTTAATTTGTACTTGTATACTTAGGCTGGGAGGGTATTCCCAGTGTCTATAGCTGAAAGACCCTGTAACATATTCCATCTTAAATGTACAAAGATAATTTTTACTGTTTTTTTCTTTCTTTAATTCAAAGCTTTTCTTGTTTAAGAACCTGATTGTTTTTTTTATTCTGGTGAGACCCCGGGGGACTGGGTCTTGATCCACCAGGGAATTGGTGGGGAGAAAAGAGGGGAGGGGGAAAGAGAGGTTAATTTTCTCTCTGTGTTAGGATTACTTTCTCTCTCAGGGAGAGTCTGGGAGGGGGAGAGAGAAGGAGGGGGGAAGGTGAATTTTCCTCTCTGCTTTAAGCTTCAAGGAGTTAGAATCACAGTAATCTTCCAGGGTAACCCAGGGAGGGGAAGCCTGGGAGAGGCAACGGTGAGGGAAAGGGTTTACTTTCCTTGTGTTAAGATCCAGAGGGTCTGGGTCTTGGGGGTCCCCGGGCAAGGTTCTGGGGGGACCAGAGTGTACCAGGCACTGGAATTCCTGGTTGGTGGCAGCACTACAAGTACTAAGCTGGTAATTGAGCTTAGAGGAATTCATGCTGGTACCCCATCTTTTGGACTTCTTAGTGTAGACCAGCCCTCAGTTAATAACTTAGGGCTTGTCTACATCAGAAAGTTGCAGCGCTGGTGAGGGAGTTACAGCGCTGCAACTTAGGAGGTGTACACATCTGCAGGGCACCACCAGCGCTGCAACTCCCTGTTTGCAGCGCTGGCCGTACTCCCGTTTTGTCTAGGGTGTAGAGGATCCAGCGCTGGTGATCCAGCGCTGGTAATCAAGTATAGTCACTTACCAGCGCTTTTCTTGACCTCCGTGGAATAAGCAGGTATCCCAGCATACCTGAGGAAGCTCGGTAATCAAGCTGGTCTCCTTCCCCGGCTTGCTCTCGCGTTCCCCGAACCCCGAGCAAGCAGGTCTCCTTCCCTGAGGTTTGCTGGGTGGTTCCGGGAAGGCGAGAGCAAACCGGGGAAGGAGACCAGCTTCGCCGCGGTTTGCTCTCGCGTTCCGCGAACCACCCTGCAAACCGCAGGGAAGGAGACCTGCTTGTTCGGGGAACGCGAGAGCAAACCGCGGCGAAGCTCGTCTCCTTCCCCGGTTTGCTCTCGCGTTCGCCGAACCCCCGAGCAAGCAGGTCTCCTTCCCTGCGGTTTGCAGGGTGGTTCGCGGAACGCGAGAGCAAACCGGGAAAGGAGACCATCTTCGCCGCGGTTTGCTCTCGCGTTCCCCGAACCCCGAGCAAGCAGGTCTCCTTCCCTGCGGTTTGCTGGGTGGTTCCGGGAACGCGAGAGCAAACCGGGAAAGGAGACCAGCTTCGCCGCGGTTTGCTCTCGCGTTCCGCGAACCACCCTGCAAACCGCAGGGAAGGAGACCTGCTTGCTCGGGGGTTCGGGGAACGCGAGAGCAAACCGGGGAAGGAGACCAGCTTCGCCGCGGTTTGCTCTCGCGTTCCCCGAACAAGCAGGTCTCCTTCCCTGCGGTTTGCACGGTGGTTCGCGGAACGCGAGAGCAAACCGCGGCGAAGCTGGTCTCCTTCCCCGGTTTGCTCTCGCGTTCCCCGAACCCGAGCAAGCAGGTCTCCTTCCCTGCGGTTTGCAGGGTGGTTCGCGGAACGCGAGAGCAAACCGCGGCGAAGCTGGTCTCCTTTCCCGGTTTGCTCTCGCGTTCCCCGAAACCCCTTGAAGCCGCCCAACAGCGCTGCAGTGTGGCCACATCTAACACCACTTGCAGCGCTGGTTGCTGTAAGTGTGGCCACTCTGCAGCGCTGGCCCTATACAGCTGTACTAATACAGCTGTAACAACCAGCGCTGCAAAATTTTAGATGTAGACATGGCCTTAGTTATTAACTTAGTTAATTACTAAGTGACTGAAAAATCACTTAGTAATTAAGCTCAGTTGAATGGGGTATGTTCAGAGGTTCATTCTCCACTCAACATTTCCTTTCCTTTGTATATATTGTTTTTAATATATTCAATGCCCTTTATCTACTTTTTGTCTCTTTTTACTAGTTTTAAATAATGTGTCAAAGTCCTTATGGGATCAGAATCTGCTTTCATAAACAGAACCTGCAAATAGATCTGTTGGAAGCAAATAAATGACATCCATACTTTATAGCTGTAATATTATCATTATTCTTGTTTAACGTGGATATCTTGGTAGCTCCTAGCAGCCCTGATTTGGATTGTGTGCGATGCTACATAAACATAAAGACAAGTTTCAGAGTGGTAGCCTTGTTAGTCTGTATCAGCAAAAACAATGAGGAGTCCTTGTGGCACCTTACGAGACTAACAGATTTATTTGGGCATAAGCTTTCATGGGCTAGAACTCACTTCATAAAGTTGCCCATGATTCCTGCCCTCAGTAGCTTACAATTTATGAAGATAAGCAGTGTGTGAGGCAGAAGTAGCTCCTGAGAAATAATTTGAAGGAGAGGTCAGTAAATAGCCTTTCAGTTAATTTAATGGAAGGTGTTCCAAGTGTAAGAGGTGGAATGGAAGAAAGTCCAAAGATGTTCATGGGACAAAAGGGCAAGCAGGCAGGGCTGGCACTACCATTTAGGCAGCCTAGGCAATCGCCTAGGGTGCCAGAATAAATGGTGGGCGCCGTTTTGCCGGAGGGGGCTGCAGGCGGCTCCAGTGGAGCTGCCGCAGTGGTGCCTGCGGAGGGTCCGGTGCTCCGTGGCTCTGGTGGAGCTGCCGCAGTCGTGCCTGCGGACGGTCGACTGCTCGCGCGGCTCCGGTGGACCTCCCACAGGCACGATTGTGGCAGCTCCACCAGAGCTGTGGACTAGCAGACCCTCCGCAGGCACCACTGCGGCAGCCCCACCGGAGCCGCGGGACTAGCGCGCGGGGTGCCGAAATTGCCGTCCGCCTAGGGCGCTCAAACCCCTAGCGCCAGTCCTGCAAGCAGGTAAACAGTAGGCAGCCTTTGTCAAAAGTGGATTACTAGGGAAGGGCCAGAGATGTAAAGTGCCTTGAAGGTTAATATCTAAGAGGGGACTTGATTATGTTTAAAAAAATGTTTTCAATAGGTGAAAATTATAACATAGATTCAGTCCCTTTGCTCCTTTCATAATTGTTCTTATCAGATTTGCTAATTGTTGAAGTTATTTCTGCTTAAGCTGGATTTTGCTCCTTGCTAACCCATTTTCTTATTTCATCCTGTAGTTGCCATGCTGCCTTATTTGTGATTTTTCAATAATTTCTATGGCAAAAGGTTGCAATGTTATAAATACAGGATTATTAACTACGAGATGGAGAAGAATGAGAACTCAGGAGGAGGAAGCCCTTAATTTTCATGAATATTAAATGGAACCCTGTAGAACATTCTCTGTTTTCATTGAGTTCTCCACAGTTACACCTTAGGATCTGTCCTTAGTGCTTACATTTACTTTAGATTCTATCAATAGGATAAAATATTACTTTCAGTGTGCATTACTTGTGTACACTAAATTTAATATGCCATCATCATGTTGCCCTATTGTATAGCTTTGTAACATCCCCGTGAAGTTCTCCACTTCATTAATTTTTCGTAGTCGTGGGTAACCCTTTTTTAAATAGTTATTTAATTAAATGTTAAATAGTACCAGTACTTGGGTCAATTCACTATAAACCTTTTGCCGTGTTAAAAACTGGCCATTCATCCCTGCTCTTTGTTTTCTAATCCAGCACCAAAATTTGTGTATGACTTAGTTTTCTCGGGGCTCGCCCACACACCAAAAACCCTCCGTGGCAGCGAGTCTCAGAGCCAGATCAACTGACTGGGGCTCTCAGGGCTTGTGCTATGAGACTAAAGCTAGCAGTATAGACTTTCTCACTTGAGCTGGAGCTTAGGCTCTGAAACCTGGCAAGGTGGGCTGGGTCTGAGAGCCCAGGCTCCCACCTGAGTGGGAACATGTATACCAGGGGCTGGCAACCTTTGGCATGCGGCTCAACAGGGTAAGCACCCTGGTGGAATGGGCCAATTTGTTTACCTGCCGCATCGGCAGGTTCAGCCAATCGCGGCTCCCACTGGCTGTGGTTTGCTGCTCCAGGCCAATAGGGGCCACGGGAAGCCGCAGCCAGCACATCCCTCGGCCCACACTGCTTCCTGCAGCCCCCAGTGGCCGGGGATGGCGAACCACAGCCAGTGGGAGCTGCTATTGGCCGAACCTGCCGACACGGCAGGTAAACAAACTGGCCTGGCCCGCCAGGGTGCTTACCCTGGCGAGCTGCGTGCCAGAGGTTGCCGGCCCCTAATGAATACTGATATTTTTTTCCCTATAGCATGAGCTTGAATCAGTTCACACAGGTTCTGAGACTCACTGCAGTGCGGGTGGGCAGTTGGAGGGGTGTTTTTTTGTTTGGAGATGTACCCTTAGTGGCTTCTTATAGGGCATTGTGAAGAAGCCTTAAACGAAGCCCAGGTACACGTCCTCTACTAGTTCTCCTTATTCCAGCACTTTATTGCTTCTCTCCCTTATAGTGTCCCTCTCCCTTACCCTTCTTTTGTTACTTGTCTTCCTAGATTGTTACTTTTTTGGGGAGCAAGCACAGGGTGATCATTCCTGTTTGTACAGGGAATAGCACAGTTACCCAACTCATTGTCCTTGGTAAGGGAATTGATTTAATATCCCTGAGAGAGAGAGTAACTCTCTCTCTTTCTCAGCCCAGTTATTGGCTCTTAAGTGGAGTGATGAACATCATTTTGATAGAATGTATATACTAAGCATATATTCTTCCCTGAGTTTCTGCATGTAGCTGGTGTGTTGGGTGAGTGGGTGCAGCAAAGGTTCTTTCTAGTTTTAACTGCTGGGATTTTCTTGAGACAGGGACTGTTACAGAATGCTTTAGTGATCACAATGGGAGCTTGGACTTGAGCCCAGTTTGGATTTAATTTACTTTATGGATCAGTGTTAAAACTGAGTAGCACCACAGGACCACAAAGTCTGAGAACCCCAGTACGATAATAATTTCTGTCTTGAACTCAGATGTACATATGATTCCATATATTCTGCAAAAACAGATACCTGTTTTAATCCTCATCTTCTGGAAATCACATTTTCCTGGCAGAGTCTTCACAGACTGCTGCAGAAGCATCAATATTGGCTGGTGCCAAAGAGCTTTAAATGGATATTTGCTGCTGAATTTTAAATTTTTTTTTAACTTTTAATTTGAAATTAAGTGTAATGTGACTTAATCTGAAGTATTAAAATACAAATAATTAATAATTAGGACATTATAATTCTGTATTACACCATTGAACAATATATTCAGAATATGTATGTAGGTTTCAATTCCCAAAGTTTTACAAAATAAGAAAATACCATTGACTTTCCCTTAAAAAAAAAAAATCCCTTAAAGATATGTGAAGTAGAGTAGGAAAATAGAGTAATTTCCTGTGTTAACATAACTTTTGAGAGAGATCATCCACTGCCGGCTTTGAGGGTCCATAACAGGAAACAGATCTTTAACTTTTGAAGCTGTACCCATTAATGCTGGTAGTAGTCTATTTCCATCATTGTCTTCCAGAGGTTTATAATTCTGCTGTGCAATTTCCAATCGATCAGCCCAGAAGCATTTTTTTCCACCTACTGCAGGGAGCATTGTAGGGAAATGATATGCGTTTGACAACTAAATTTTAAAATTTGTCATTCTCAGTCTGTAGTAGAATCCTCTTAATAGCATCTTAGTGAATGGTGCTGTGTCTTCATTAAGTTACTATCTGAAAATATTTCAGACTTTACCTGCTAGACCCCTTTTCTTGTAGTCTAATGTGCAGAACTGTGAATTGGAAAATTTGCATTCAGTTTCTGTATCTGCCACAGTTCGTATAGTGATGGATGAGTCACTTAAGTGCTCAGTGCCTCAGTTTCCCCAGCTCTAGGGGTTACAGATTGGTGGTAGTTAAATGTTTTAAAATGCTTTGTTGGTGCAGAGTTCTGTAAGTGCAGTCCAGAGAGTTTCTCTCTCTCTCATTCACTACCTCTCTACAGCACTTGTTTTTTCGGTCAGAAACCCAATCCTGCACAATTGGAGTCAGTGGGAGTTTGGCTATTGTGCACTGAATCAAGCTCTAAGTGAATAACTCTGATGTTTTCTGTTTCTGCTTCTAGCTTCCCAAGGCATCAGCTTCAGCATCAGTGTGAAAATGACATGATTCCTGGTAGTCCCACTGCTCTTTGCAAAGTTTCTGAATATCCTAAGCAAACTGCCAGGAGTCTTGTTAATTTCACCATGCTGCTGCTTAGCAAAATTATGAGATTTGTTTGTCTCCAGATCTGGGGAAATGACAGTGCCCATCAATATACACACAGTTCATCTATGGAATGCTTTCATGACAGGGCTAAAAACTTGTTTTTTGAAAACAAAAGCTTGAATTCACCACAGGTTGATGGTGTGTGGGTCCCTTCACTTCCCAGGTCAAGCTTTCCACTTACCCTGGGTGAGTGGATTTACTAGCCCTTTCCACAGAAATTAATTTAAGACAGAATGAATATAAACTATCACAAATATTTTTACTTGAAAACTTAAAAGTACACCAGCCTGCAACAGTGTGTTTTGAGTACTGCATTGTGATGGCGGACATTACATTCATCATGTTTAAGCTGTGTTCCGTGGCTCCTATTTGAATTTCTTTGTGTTCTCATAAATTGATCACATCCCCATTTTACTTTTATAATTTACCTAGATTTGAAACAAGATAACACAGAATACTGTACATTGAGGATACAGTCATCATGACATCTTCAGTGAAAGTTCAGTGTACACCTGCTAATATTTGTATTTTGAGGCTCTTTACTACCTGTTACAATGTTAAAACAAAGTATTGTTATTTTTTCTTCCTTCCGTGCTTAGCACCTCATCTATTTGAAGAATTTTAAATTCACATATAATTAGAAAATGATAGAGTGAAACATTTTTCAAAACCACCTCCGTAGAGATTTTTTTTGTACTGTGTTGTGAAATACTTTTTTAAGTGATATCACAAAAATTCTAGCTATCTGGTAAATTTTTTCTCCCCTACTTTCTCCAGAAAACAGGATGCTAAGGAAGTAGTAAGCATACATCTGTGACTAATCATTCGGAGCCATTCAACAGCAGCTTTATAAGTCCTATTTTCACATCCCCCTTCTCCACCCTGACCTTCCTAACTTTGTTTGGCCTAAAAAATTCTTATGATTTACTTTCACAATTCAGTAGAATATTTTGGAAAAACTGGAAGAAAATTGATTAAAACAATTGTTCAGTTAGTGTTTAATGATTACACTTGAAAAAATAATTGAGCTAAGTGTCTTACTAACTAAGTCTTTTAGGTCCCTACTAAGTAAAATTAAAGTTAAAATTTTAAGAACTTATGGAATGGCTGATAATTTGTTAATTTCAGTAATCACATCAAATAAGTACTAGCTTTCTTCATTTAGTTTTCATCAGTTATTTGAGTAGTTAGTCACTCTATTCTCTTTCACAGAAGATATCTTATAAAGTTTTCTCTGTTTTGAGAGACATTGACAGTTGAAAACTACTGGATCAGTTTTGTATTCGCCTGGTGAACGCCAACTCTTAATTTCATGCACTGAAGTACTAAGCCGTTTTACAGACAAATTGCTGTAGACTCCAGTTAAGCACATGCTTAAGGGACTTGGGATGTAAGCATATTAAAGTTAAACATGTGTTTAAATTTGTAAAGCCTGAAGCAGTTCAGCCGTGTCCTGGGCCATCCATTTCTCAGTGCCCCATAGCATTTAAAAGTTATGCAGGGTCCCAAGCATCCCCAATGTAAAATCTAAAAAGCTCTCATCAGACAGACCCCTAGTTAGATCTCATAAGATGCCTATGGACTTTGCCTCCCTGCAGACCTATTAGTGCTCATAGGAGAAACAGTGAGGAGCTGACTTGGAGGAGTGAGATGAGGCAGTAGGGACCCTGCAGAGCTTCTGAACTCTGCAGGATACTGAGAGCCGAGGGGAGGCAGAGGAAGCAAATTTGCAGAATTCCTAAACTTTGGCTGTTGAATATTAATGTGTAACATTTCACAATAGTCTCACAAAACTTAAAAGAAAGTTAAATATTTATACATCGTTTCTCCAGCTTCTTTAAGGTGCAAATATCAGCAGAGGCTCAATAGCAGTATTAACAGTAATCAGTACCAAAGCAGAAGTACACATATCGAGGTTTTACACAGTAAATATTCAATAATAAAAATATTGAAATAAGTTTAGAGTCCAACATTTTGTACACGGCTATGACTAGAAATACTGCCAGAGCAATCTGTATTTTGGACCAGAATACTTTGTCCATGAATCAAAAACATTTTTGATCCTTGGACTGTTGAGGTTTTAAGTGAAGAGAGAGTTCATCAATGTCTGCTCACTATTAGAGGAAATATTGACGCTTCTTATGACAATTTCCAGAGAGTTTGACACTTCCAAAGGATTAGAGGAACAAAGCATATATTCACGCTTACTTTAACCCTAAGCTATTAAAAGTAACTCATGATGAGAACACCCTCTCTCGTCCTCACCCTCCTGCTTTTTTTATGTGGCATAATCATTCCTAAACAATTTCTTTTGACTGAATCACCATCAGACAATATCCTTTGAGTCCAAATGACTAGGTGGTGATAAACAGTACTTGTGTAACTGAGCAATCATTCCTCTTAAATTACTGTAATGATCCAAGCATAAAATTTTGTGTGGTGGTTTTATAAAATGGTGGTAAATACAATGGTTATAGTAGATATTGACAAATAGAGGAGTGAGAATTCTTTCTTTCAATGCTAGTTGGTTACATTTCATAAATAGATTGTATTTTAAAACCTGTTTTTGATATGCGGACTTAGTGTGTTTAACAAATAACACCTGCATCAAAAGCATTCTATAAATAACATTTAATGTAATATCTTTTCATTTTTAATGTATGTGTGAGTATTTTAAACTACATTTTGAATACAATATTTGCCATAAAATGATTAATTTCCACATAGGAATGCTCTGTAGCAGAGAGAAAACTTAGTCTTGGTTAAAACCGACTGATTCACAGATGGCAGAAGAGAACCGTGAACCTGTCTTTTAGATAGTAAAGGAGGTCTGGGTTCATGATTTTTCTGTCCCTGTAATTAATAAGTTGTGTTTTAAAATGTGAATCTAGCCCACGCAGTGTTCTCTTGAGTACCATGAACTGAGTTGGGGATGCCAGATTGTGATAATATTTGAGTATACGTCCCAAACCTAAATAACACTCTGAATGGTCTTGCATGCCATCTGATGTCTTAGTGCACGTCGTTTTTTGAGGCCCCTTCATTTCGCTTGGTCTCTTCCATAAGAATTAATGAGTTGTGAGACTTAGGAATTCAAATTCCTTGTTTTTTATATTCAGAGCTGTCAACTTAGTAGCAGTTAGATTTTTCTTTAAAGTACTCGCATGAACCAATAATTTCATTAGAAAAGCTCCATGAGCTTTTCATAATGTTTTGGGGTTTATTAATGAGGAGGGGAACTGCCCACGTCTGGCAAAAGGTTTGCAGTTCTTTCTGCAGCGCTGTTCCTGTTTCTGCTTTTAGGTATCAGCTAGGCAAAGCTTGGGTAATTTTGGCTGAGGTTTTTGTTTTGGGAGGAACCTGACACACAGCAAAAATCACAGGCTGTGAACTCATACAGACAGAAGTTGTAACATAAAATGAATACATAAAATAAAAATTATCATAAACCTCTGAACCAAAACTGAAGAGAGTTGCACACTGTAACAAAAATGTCTGTATTGGCAATTTGTTTCTAAAATAAACCACTTTTAATTATTTTTTTAAATGTGCATTCCCTAGAGCTTTGTTGCATGCCCCTTGCTACACCTTAAATCTCCAGACTGTTAAACTGTTCAACTTTTTCCCTCTATATCCAACCCTGCTACAATTGTCCCTCTCCCTGTTTTTTTCCAACTATGCTTTTATAAAAGATTCAAAAGGCTTTTGTACCAAAAAAAGAATGAATGAAGGTGAAGAAAGTGTGAAATGTACTTTTGTTTTTCTGTATATTAAACCTGTGCATGTCACGCTCTTAATGATTGATAATGTCCTTGGCAGAAAGTTTGTTTAGTAAATCTGGTTACTCCATGCTCCCTGGCCTAAGCGGCTATTGAAAACTGCTATCATCCATGCTGTAGATAAGAATCAGATTACCTGAGGTGGTCTGTTTGCTTTTGTTCTAGTAAACAGCGTTTGTATTTTCCTGCTGTTGATTTTACTTTATTTAGGCCTTTTCAATGAGAAATGTTTATGTACATTTCTCCTTTTGAAGACTTTGATTATTAAACCAGTAACAAAATCAATGTTTTAGTGGGCTCTGTACTAACCTCTAACAGCATACATTCAGTTCACAAGGAAGTGTGCAAAAAAGTTTGCTTTTTTAAATAGCAAATGCGAGCATTGTCGCCTTGGGACAGCTAAGTAAATTGCCACGTTAGTTGTAATGAATTTTGACTGAAGTATGCAAAGGAGTCATTAGGATTAAACTGAATTCTTTATTTAAACTAACTCTCAAATTGTAACCATTTTCTTCATCTTCCCTTCCTCATCTTTCCTCACCCAGTCTGTCCCTATTGTTCTCGAGTATGTATTTCAATTGTTCATTCATACCCTACTCATTTAACATTAGACAATGGGGACGTACCCTGGTGCCTGTCACTATAGAAAAGTCTAAAAAAAACCAACCACAAACCCATAGCCTTGGGTTTAGAAAGTGTTTGGCAACTTTTATTTTATAGTTGGTGGTACTGAAATTCACATACTTGTTTCTGAAGGAGTAAGCCCTAAATACACAGTATAAAGTGAGGGCGTTTGGCCTGTGTTATGGAAGAGATCAGACTAGATGATCGCAATGGTCTGTTTGGATCTTAAAATCTCTGAAAGCAGACATTTTGTGCTAGCTTTTTTTGCTAGTATATTTATTCACATTTGTCTCATGGTCCAAGTACAATTACAATGAATACTTACTCTGTTACTGGCTGTTAGAATGTGTTAACCAGAATATTTAAGGGGGAAGCTAAATACGGGTTGTTTAGCTATTTTCCATTCTCTCCTTTTTGATATTGGAACTTGATAATGCAGTGATGAATATTTGAGAAATAAAATGCGATGCTTAAAACCAAAGTGGTTAACGGATGTCACTTAATCTTTAGGGGAGGAAAAAACTATGTTGTGTCAATAGATCTGCTTTCTTCATCAAGCTCATCTTCCTTCTCTCCCCAACACAGCTTGTTTAATTCAAACAGCTAAAAACTTAACTGACTTCTAAAGTCACTAACAGAAGTTATAGAATATTTTAGAAAAGAAAAGCTTACAGTAAGGTGAAAGGTGAAATAAAGTAGATTCTGCTATCAATGCTAATATCTTTGTTTACTTAAGAAGAGATCTATATAAGACTGACATGTGACTCAGTAAAGAAATAAACACTCTCCTCCATCACCGCAGCTGAAGGTCAGTCCTTCAGTGTGGAGTCTCCAGTGGAGTCGTTGCTATAATAAGAATGTAGTTTAGAGCCAGAATGTCTGGTGTTGACAGTTATCCCAACCATATAAGGAACTACATGGACATACAAGAAGGCTTTCATGAAAGGCCGGGTGTTCAGTTTAGTCAAGATGTTAATTATAGCTGCTGGATGAACTGTTCAGGTCATGGCATTCAGCTTATAAAAACATCAATTGTAGCTACTGTAAGAAGATGCCTAATGCAGGACTAACATTTAATATAATTTCTTCTTTAAATTTACATGCTTATTGTTTGGAACAGCATCTGTGGCAATATGTAATGATAGATTATATTTATTAAATACCTGGTATTGGGAAAGGAAACTGCTATTTTCAAAGGGAAGTACTATAACCCAGCATTACCAAAGTTCACTGGGACATGAAGTTTCATAGAAAATATAAAGATCAATATTGCAGATTTATGTTTATAGTTACAAGAAATGATGATCAAAATAGAATTTACTGGTGGGGTCAAATGCTTTGTAGCTTCTGCTGGCGGAGCTCATTGCACACATGAGGGGCTCCTTGCATCTCTCCATTCCCTGCACAACCTCCCTGTGTGGCACACTGCCACCCTCCTCTGTTTCGGGGACTCACTGCAATCCTCCCACCCCTTCCATCATGTCAAGGCCTGCATGCCCCCCGACTTCTCCACTCTTCTCATTCGAGGCTCTCATTCTCCCCTCACCCATGCCAGAGGCTCTGTGTGTGCCTGTCTTCCCCCATGCCCTCCAATTCTTACTTTTTTTTTTTCTGTTTGAGAGATAAGTCATTCATGATGTCAACATGTTAAACTCCTGGGAGGATGTATGCAATGTAGTTGTAGCCATGTCAATTCCAGGATATTTGAGAGACAAGGTAGTAATATCTTTTATTGGACCAACTTCTGTTGGTGAGGGAGAGGACAGGCATTCGAGCTTTTGAGTATAGAGCTTTTCTTGGGAGAATGGGCAAAGCTGAGATGGGAGGAATTGGGCTGGAAAATTTTAATGGCTGACATCAACCAGTTCTTTAATCTATAGACAATTAGGGTATGTCTACATGCAACTAGACACCCACTGGTGGTCCATGTCAGCTAACTTGGGTTTGTGGGGCTCGGGCTGGAGTCCAGGCTCTTGGACCCACTGAAGTGGGAGCTTGGGCACCTCCAGCCCATGCCTGGATGTCTACACAGCTGTGAAACAGCCCCACAGCCTGAGCCCCATGAGCCTGAGTTGGCTGGCATGGGCGGCCAGCCGACAGTTTTTATTTGCTGTGTAAACATATAACAGGCCTGGCTGAAGCTGATGAGTCTGCTAATTAGATGCAGGGACTCTGTGGCTATGTCTACATATATCTTAATATCAATATCTGTACTCCTCCCCAACGAGGGGAGTAGCGCTGACATCAGTGTTGCCATTTCGGAATAGGGTTAGTGTGGCTGCAATTCGACGGTATTGGGCTCCGGGAGCTGTCCCACAGTGCACCATTGTGACCGCTCTGGACAGCAATCTGGAGTTGGATGCACTGGTCAAGTAGACAGGAAAAGCCCCTCGAACTTTTGAATTTCATTTCCTGTTTGCCCAGCTTGGAGAGCTGATCAGCACAGGTGACCATGCAGAGCTCATCAGCACAGGTAACTATGCAGTCTGAGAATCGAAAAAGAGCTCCAGGATGAGCATGGGAGGTACTGGATCTGATCGCTATATGGGGAGACGATTCCGAGCTAACAGATCTCCGTTCCAAAAGACGAAATGAAAAACATTTGAAAAAATTTCCAAGGCCATGATGCAGAGAGGCCACAGCAGGGACTCAGTACAGTGCCGTGTGAAAGTTAAGGAGCTCAGACAGGCCTACCAGAAAACCAAAGAAGCAAACAGAAGGTCCGGGGCAGGGCCGCAAACATGCCGCTTCTACGCTGAGCTGCATGCAATTCTAGGGGGGTCCGCCACCAGTACCCCACCCCTGTCCGTGGATTCCGAGGTGTCGGTGATCTTAGCCTTGCCTGAGGATTCTGCGGACGGGGAAGATGAGGAGGAGGAAGAGCTTGCAGAGACACACAGCACTCCGTTCTCCCCAACAGCCAGGAGCTTTTTCTCAGCCTGACAGAAGTACCCTCCCAGCCTTCCCAAACCACTATCCCAGACAATGGAGCCATGGAAGGGACCTCTGGTGAGTGTACCTTTTGTAAATATAAAACATGGTTTAAAAGCAAGCATTTTTTTTAATGATTAATTTGCCCTGAGGACTTGGCATGCATTTGCGGCCAGTACAGTTACTGGAAAAGTCTGTTAACATGTCTAGGGATGGAGCGGTAATCCTCCAGGGACATCTCCATGAAGCTCTCCTGGAGGTATTTCAAAAGCCTTTGCAGAAGGTTTCTGGGCAGGGCAGCCTTATTCCGTCCTCCATGGTAGGATACTTGACCACGCCATGCATGTAGCAAGTAATTTGGTATCATTGCATGACAAAGCCTAGCTGCGTATGGTCCCAATGTTTGTTGGCATTCAAACAACATCCATTCTTTATCTCGCTGTGTTATCCTCAGGAGAGTGATATCGTTCATGGTAACCTGGTTGAAATACGGGAATTTAATTAAGGGGACAGAGATGGTTGGGCTGTTTGCCTGTGGCTTAAAAGAAATCCTTCCCTGCATTTAGCCAAGCAGGGGGGAAGAGGGTGGTGGTGATTGCACTGAACTTTTTTGCATTTGGCTAGCTAGGATCCTCCCTGCTACCAGCCACACAGTGGAGGGGAAGGGTGCCTAGCAGCTATCTTCCATGATACCAGCCACACGGTGGGGAGAGGGGTAAAGCGATCATCCCAGAGAATTGGATGGGGGCGGTTTTGGTGCTGCACGTTAACAGGAAAGAAGCAGCACTCAACGGGCTTTGCTTGCTATTTGGGAAAGGAGGGCACTGAATATATGAAGGCTGCAGAAGCCGAAAGACAATGGCTTACTATGGCCGCATGCAAGCCGAATTCTGATGCCCGGCCCTGCATCTGTGATCTCTAACACCAAAGCCGCAGGCACTCAATATTAAGATGCAAAATGCGACCTTGTAGTGAGATCACATGTGCTATGTAAGGTGAATAGTGTTGTTCACTGTGAAAGAGTATAACCATTGTTCTGTAAAATGTATCTTTCTAAATACTTCTCTCCCTTTTTTCCCTCACTCCTGCAGCTGCAAATTTTTCAAGTTTCCCTCCTCTGTCCCGAAGGCTATCTCAGATAAGGCGGCGGAAAAAAAAGACGTGAGACGAAATTTTCTCAGAAATCATTGAAGTGACCTGCAATGAAAGAGCTCATCTGAATGAGTGGAAGGACGTGATATCAAAGTACAGGAAAGATGCCAGTGACCGTGAGGACAGGAGGGACCAACATGAGGACAGGAGAGACGCTCGAGATGAAAGGTGGCGGCAGGAAGATCTGCGGTGACGGGATGCAACTCTGGGGCTCCTGTGTGATCAAACTGACATGCTCCGGCGTCTGGTGGAGCTTCAGGAACAGCAGCAGGATCACAGAGTGCCGCTGCAGCCCCTGTATAACTGCCCTCACTCCACACCATGTTCCTTAGCCTCCTCACCCACCAGACGACTAAGAACGCGTGGGAGGAGACTCCGTGCACCCGCTCATTCCACCCCAGTGGACAGCCCAACCAAAAGGCTGTCTTTATTTTGAAATTTTTTTAGTGGCCTTTTCCTTCCCTCCTTTCCTCCTCGCAAACCCCACCCGGGCTACCTTGTCAGTTCTCTCCCTCTTTTCATAATTAATTAAGAAAGAATACATGATTTTTAAACAGAGTGACTTTATTTCCTTAGGAAGCAAGCGATAATCGAAGGGGAAGGGTGGGTTGCTTACAGGGAATGAGTCAATCGGGGGGGGGGAGGGTTATCAAGGAGAAACAAACAGAACAGTCACACCATACCCTGGACCGTGATGAAACTGGTTTTCAAAGCTTCTCTTATGCGCACCGCTTCCTGGTATGCTCTTCTAATCGCCCTGGTGTCTGGCTGCGTGCAATCAGTGGCCAGGTGATTTGCCTCAGCCTTCCACCCCACCATAAAGGTCTCCCCCTTACTCTCACAGAGATTGTGGAGCACATAGCAAGCAGCAGTAACAATGGGGACATTGGTTTGGCTGAGGTCTGAGTGAGTCAGTAATGTGCGCCAGCGCACCTTTAAACGGCCAAATGCACATTCTACCACCATTCTGCACTTGCTCAGCCTGTAGTTGAACAACTCCTGACCACTATCCAGGCTGCCTGTGTATGGCTTCGTGAGCCATGGTATCAAGGGGTAAGCTGGGTCCCCCAGGTTAACTACAGGCATTTCAACATCCCCAACTGTTATTTTCTGGTCTGGGCAGTAATTCCCTTTCTGCAGCCGTTTAAACAGAATAGTGTTCCTGAAGACGCAAGCGTCATGAACGCTTCCTGGCCATCCCACGTGGATGTTGGTGAAACGTCCCTTGTGATCCACCAGTGCTTGTAGCACCATGGAAAAGTACCCCTTGCGGTTTATGGACTGGGTGCCCTGGTGCTCCGGTGCCAAGATAGGGATATGGGTTCCATCTATCGCCCCACCACAGTTAGGGAATCCCAGTGCAGCAAAGTCATTCACTATGACCTGCACATTTCCCAGAGTCACAACCTTTCGTAGCAGCAGCTTAATGATTGCTTTGGCTACTTGCATCACAGCAGCCCCCAAAGTAGATTTGCCCACTCCAAATTGATTCCTGACTGACCGGTAGCTGTCTGGCATTGCAAGCTTCCAGAGGGCTATCACCACTCGCTTCTCAGCTGTGAGGGCTGCTCTCATCTTGGTATTCTGGTGTTTCAGGGCAGGGGAAAGCAAGTCACAAAGTTCCATGAAAGTGCCCTTACACATGCAAAAGTTTCGCAGCCACTGGGAATCGTCCCACACCTGCAACACTATGCGGTCCTACCAGTCTGTGCTTGTTTCCCGGGCCCAAAATTGGCATTCAGTGGCTAGAACCTGCCCCATTACCAGCATGATCTCCAAAGCACAGGGGTCCACGGTTTGAGAGAATTCTGTGTCCATGTCCTCATCACTCTCGTCGCCGCACTGCCGTAGCCGCCTCCTCCTCGCCTGGTTTTGCAGGTCTTGGTTCAGGATAGACTGCACGAGAATGCGCGAGGTGTTTACAACGTCCGTGATTGCTGTCTTGAGCTGAGCAGGCTCCATGCTTTCTGTGCTATGGCGTCTCCACAGTTCATCTAGGAACAAAGGCGCGAAACAGTTGTCTGCTACTTGCACGGAGGGAGGGGTGAGGCTGTACTCAGAACTATCCGCAACAATGTTTTTTGCCCCATCAGGCACTGGGATTTCAACCCAGAATTCCAATGGGTGAGGGAGACTGCGGGAACTATGGGATAGCTATGGGATAGCTACCTACAGTGCAACGCTCCAGAAATTGACACTAGCCTCGGTACATGGACGCACACTGCCGAATTAATGTGCTTAGTGTGGCCACGTGCACTTGACTTTATACAATCTGTTTTAAAAAAACAGCTTCTGTAAAATTGGAATAATCCCGTAGTGTAGACATACCTTTAGTGTAGGGTGCCTATTTTTATGGATAAGCTATTTCATGCAATGTCTCACTGCAAAGGTGTTAAAGTACTTCTGATATGTTGTGGTAATTATTGGAATGCTGGCATAAAGGTATTCAGGAATAGCTAGATGGGGGGCAGTGGTGGGAGGAAAAGGAATGTAATCAAAGGTAACTTAAAGAAGGGTGTAAAGATAAAAATTACCCATGTTCTATATATTTCACACAAAACAGGGATTCTCTAGAAAACATTTTTCATCAGCAAAAGAAAATATAACACTTTCTGAAACATCTTAAAAAAAGGTATTGTTGAAATATCTCTTCTCTCCCACAAATTCTAGTTTAAGATTACTTTAACTGATTATTATGATCTAGAAAGATCCTTGTGGGAAGATGCCTCTTATCAAATTCCTGTAATATTCACTTTCCAGTAAAGAAATGGAAAATGAATTCTCTGTAGTAGCAGATACCAAGCACATTTGTTTACACTGGCATAAGTTTATACTGAATTATGTTATAAAGGCTGTCTGTCATCTACCCTGTAGATAATTCTCTGTGAAAAAATCACTGTAGTTTTTGGAAACACTCAACTTTGACCTAATTCTGACCATGTTGAAGTCTGTAGATATTTTCTTATCATCTTAAATGGGAGCAGAGTTAGGCCAGTGTTGAGGACTTTTGAAAATCCCATCCATAATTTACAATTAAAACACTAGAAAAAGAAGAATTACTCCTTTCTTCAAATTAATTTGTAAGAACCATTTGATTTTGGGAACACTTGCCCAACAATTACAAAAACTAATATTTTGGTCACTTAAGACAATATTAAATTTTAAGTTTAATGATAATGAGGAGAATCCAGTTCAGCACTTTAAAAAAAGTTGGTGTAGAATTTTATGCAGGGTCCTGGAAAGCCATGTATATTTAATAGCAAGTGGAAATTGAATGACTTTTTTCTAACTACTGGCTGTATATGTGTGTGTGTTCCATTGCACAAAGGCTGCTGATTAATTTATTTAAAATTAAATCATCCTTTTGTATGTCGCGGATATAGAGGGGGAGGATTGTGCTGTGAGTTTTTATCCTGCTCTGCAATAACTTGACCTTGTACAGGGAATGTAGCTGCTTTGCTTTCAGGAGGTCAGCAGTGACACAGCAGCCTTTCAGATGAGGCAGACAACATTATTTCATTGTAGTGCAATTAAGTCACCAATGGCAGTTGTTATTGCCAAGCACCTAGTTTGGAGCTGTGACTGTTCTGCACATCTATTTGTGGAATGAAGTAAAATGTTCTACCAGCAGCAAGTCCTGCTGAGCTTTCTCTATAAAAGTCCCCCTCTTTGATCTAAGATAGATACCCAAAATATTCAGCCTGGTTTTAATACTCACTAGACAAAAGACAGTTTTAAATAATTCTTCATGTACTGTAGAATTGACTTAGTAGCAATCGTTACAGCTTCTGTTAATTAAAACAACTTATATGGTATCATCCACATTATGTGACATTACAGTTGGGGTTGTATCTGTGTCCTCATTATGCATCTGATTTTTCAGAAGGTTCATATTAGAATCCCTCGATTGGAGTCCTGTCTCATGCCATATTGAATGCAGGTACCTCATCTGTTGTGGATTAATCCCCTGCCTAGCGTTTGTGTTTTAAAAGCACAAAAATCCTTGTAAATGGTCAAAATCTTTTGGGGCCAAATTCCCAAGTAAGATTTTTACTTATATCAGTCTCTCTCCATTGTAACCAGTGTCACTTCTGAGTCATAGCAGTGTAAACTGGTAGAAGTTCAGAATCAGGCTCCTTTTATTTATTTAACCTTTGTAGTCATGTCACTTTAAGGAATCTGGCTCTAAAACCAGCCAGCAAGATTAAAACAGCCTTTGTGGACTCAGATGTTGAGATAAACACAACTTTTTGTAGCTGGTACCACTCCTAATGAGGAGAACAGGAGCCACATGGCTAACGTGCCATAAAAACTTTTGATATGCAGCTCAGGGTACACTTTCATTGTTATTACAAAACGTTTCTGTGGCATCAGAAGTTTGCACAGTGTTTTACACCACAGATAAGAAGAGGCAGGTTGAGATTCTGAGTACAAAAGGTGAGAAAGCCGCCTTGGCTCTCTTGGGATTCTAGACTGCTGCAGGAACTGAAAAGGGCCACAGCATAAATTAGAGGAGCCCCTGGGGCCCTCAATTTATGGCAGCCTCCTGAGAGCAACCTAGAGGATGCTTGGCACTGCTAGCTATCTAAACAAGAAAAGACAAATAAGAATACAGAGGACAACTGAAGAGAATGGGTAAAGATTTGATATTCGCGCCCCCGCCCCCTTTAGGAAGTGGTATTTTTGAAGAAGGACTTGCAAGAAGAGGAGGCTTGGGTGGAAGAGGAGAGGGAGGTTGTTTTGGGTGCTGGGTGGAGCAAATTAGAAGTCACAAATCTTAAGACTGGGGAAAGGGATGCAGGAAACAGTAAGGTAAAAATATTGGGAAAAGCTTAGGCATCAGAAGGGGGAGCAGGGAAATGAGAGCATAGATGTATATGGAAGTTGCACTGAAATGGAATGACACTGGTATATGTAAGAAAAAGAATCTGGCCCAAGAGGTTTTGCCCATTTAAGATGATTTGAGGGCTTTTAAAACACAAAAACTAGTTCATAAACTGTTCTGGCAAGCGGTTGATCCTGTTGTGACAACAGCCTGTCATTTTTTTTTTTTTTTTTTTTGCTGCTTTAAAAATAATGACTTACTGAGATATTAAGACTAAAAAATTGGCCATCAAACGTGTGGTAACTTTATAGTTTCATTAGGATTTTTGACATGTTGACTTAGTGGTCCTCTTGAACTCCTTAGTTCATCCTGCAGCAGCTGGATGATTTGACATGATTAGACTGCAGCTCTGGGGCTAGAGCTTTGACAACCATCAACACTCAGTTTTTAAATGCCAGAACAGCACTCTGTCATTGAATGAAGAGGACAGGAACTGTAAAAGCATCTAGAATACAAAAAAGTATCTTGTGTTTTTACAAAATAGTAATTAATACATCTATCAAAACTCCTAAATAAATTTCTCTGAATTGGAGCAACATTTAAATCATTTAAACAGAAGGTGCTACACTAGCTGACTACCAGCACAAACATTGGACATATGTATCTATTTTTGAGTTTACATTGACTTTTTTTGGGTCAACGAAAGTGTCATTGGAAAGTCAATTCCACCTTGAGAAGAGCGCTCACAGGTATATGGGAGAAGATTAATAAAAGAATAGTGATACTAGGGTAGAGTGCAGCAGCACTTTACGTGTAGAGAGGGGGGTTCAAATTCAAACAGATTTTCTTTCTTTAAGGTTTTAGGGGAAAATTTTTTTAAAGGCGGTTGCATTGTGCTTTTTAACTCCACCAATCTAAAATATAAACCTTAAACTAAGAAAAGTGCCCCAAATGAGAACCAGATCACCTCTCTGTGTAAACTGCTGTTGCGATATTGCTATAGTACTGTATTCGTTTTGATCCTGCATTTCCAATAGAGCTAATATGGAAGAGGACAAGGAACACGATAGTGGTTACATCTCCACTGCTATACCTACACTGCCTGTTGTTCGTCATTGGTGCCGCAGTAGAATCATAGAATCGTAGGATTGGAAGGGACCTCGAGAGGTCATCTTGTCCAGTCCACAGCACTCATGGCAGGACTAGTATTCTCTAGACCATCCCAGACAGGTGTTTGTCTAACCTGCTGTTAAAAATCTCCAATGATGGAGGTTCCCCAGGAGCAGTAAAAGTACTATGTCGTCAGGGCTTCCAGTTGTTTCAGCACCATGTTCTGAATCTATCCTCTGACCAGGGGCATTAGGACATAGTGCTATAGCCTCAGCCCTGTCTGTGCTAGAATGTTCACTGTGACAGACACAGCATTGCTGTCAGCGGGTCCATTATATTCTAGTATGGATGCAGCCTGCGATACTAGCACCAGGAGCAGTAAAAGTACTATGTCGTCAGGGCTTCCAGTTGTTTCAGCACCATGTTCTGAATCTATCCTCTGACCAGGGGCATTAGGACATAGTGCTATAGCCTCAGCCCTGTCTGTGCTAGAATGTTCACTGTGACAGACACAGCATTGCTGTCAGCGGGTCCATTATATTCTAGTATGGATGCAGCCTGCGATACTAGCACCAGGAGCAGTAAAAGTACTATGTCGTCAGGGCTTCCAGTTGTTTCAGCACCATGTTCTGAATCTATCCTCTGACCAGGGGCATTAGGACATAGTGCTATAGCCTCAGCCCTGTCTGTGCTAGAATGTTCACTGTGACAGACACAGCATTGCTGTCAGCGGGTCCATCATATTCTAGTATGGATGCAGCCTGCGATACTAGCACTGAGCACCAGTATCAGGGTAGGAGGGATACTGAACACATGACTATTACTGTGATAGCAGCACTGTTAGTTGAACCAGGGTACCATAACTCTAAAACATGTTTTTTAAGTATCCTTTTATATCACACAAGCTCCAAAGAAACAATTACAAATTTTATCTCCTCTCATACACATGCCACATATTCTACTTCAAAATTACAGTGAAAAAAGGGAGGAAAAAATGTTTGCTTGTCAAATATCAATAAACAAAGTTTAAGGTGGTGGGACAATAGCCCTATCCACACTACATTTTTAAGTATGATTTTTGTGATTGGTTAGATGCACAGTCAGCTTAACCATGTACAAGTGACATGATTCAGTTTGTGTCCACACAGCATCTTTTCTGATATGACAGCTATGTTTGTGCATCTGAACCTCACATGCTACCTAACCATGTGCTAAGAGAGTGTTCTATGCAAAGTTGCAAAATAGCTTGACCTGCTGAACTGGGTACCATGTGCTAGCCTACGTCTCTGCCAAGGGTGACAGACTTTTTAATCATGTTGTGTGTGGATTCAAATCATGTTTAGAGCCAACCATGTCAGAAAACACTTTCAAATTTGTTTTAAAAATGTAATGCAAACAAGTCCTTTGGAATGGAGTCGTCTTTTCTTTTCAAAGACACTGGCATTTATTAAAAATGAAAGATTTGAATGGAGTTCCCTTGATTTTTGTCAGGGGGTTTTGTAAGACCCCTGTGTTGTGTGCTGTTCCTGAACTGTATATTTGTTCGCACTTCCTTCCCCCTATTCTCCTTCCTCACTTTCTCAGACTTCCCTCTAACAATCAAATTCTCTGGATACCGAAACCCTCTTCCAGAAAAGGCAAAATACATATGGTTTGCTATTCATTTTTGTAATCAGTTACTACTAAAACTGAGTTGAACGTGAGGTGTCAGTTACTTGAAAGAACTTTCAAAAATCTATTTTGGTTTGAAGTCCTAAGCTGTCAGAGGCTGGGCCTAGCATCGCTGCCTAAAATGTGACAAAAAAGTATAACTATTGTCTGCAAATCCAGACTTTTTTTCCTTCCAGAAAGAGTAAAGGTACTTAATCTCCTGGGATAGAACAACTTCTCCTACTAAGAAATCTGCAGTTGGAGTGCGGGGACTCATATCAAATTGAATGTTGCATTAAAATAATTACTGTATAATAAAACCCATATGAACAGACTTTCCTGGGACAATTTGAGGAGCAGAGAGAGGAAAAGCTAGGGGGTTGGACTAGATGACCTCCTGAGGTCCCTTCCAATCTTGATATTCTATGATTCTGTGAAATGGTATATAGTCAGCTTCAGAAGTCGTCATCATTGTGATGATAAGACAGTTGACATCCTTATAATGTGCTGCCCCCCCCTTCCCTAATAGCCATATTAAATTCTTTCAGCTTTCAGATCTGTATGGGATTCATCTGTCAGTGCAGTGCTGTAAACACAACCTGGTAACTTAAAATCAAGATTATACATCAGCATCTAGAACTTATTTGGCAGTTCAGTTAATGATGTGTGAGACAAAATAGAAAATAACCTATCCACTTGTAGCTATATCTTCTTTGCAATGCTGGCAGAAAGAAAAATGTTTATCAATAAACTCAGCACATTTGACTGAGAAGATACATAAGGAGCACACATTGTAAAAGATTAATTTTACAATCTAGGCTAATGGAAGTTTAAAGCAATTTGTATCTAATGGTATAGAATACTTTTCTTGGTGTGTTCATGATACAGTATTATTGGAACCATTTCCCCCAGTAAATAGTAACTATTAATGAGTTTGACAGTGAATATGTTGAGTCATATATGCTTATCATAAAATAGCTCTTCTGTGTCTGAATGGAATTCTTATTATCAGCAATAGATAGCGAAGACTGTATGTACTGTCCAAGTTTGTATTACAACCTTGTAATGGAATGTGTTCCAATGCATCTTAGCAAATCACAGCATGTCATTCTCACTCCTCTACTGGTGAACTTTTAACTTGAAACTCTAGCAGAGGGCTTGGCAAGGCTAAGTAACTGATGTGAAACTGTGGAAGTAAATCACTTTGCTGGGAACAAGGGGAAGTCCTGCATATTGTGACTCCCAACTTTATTGTCTGCAGCTTCTTTGCACAATAGCAGTTGATTTTTTTTAAAATAAGGATTAAATTAATTGAATTTCCAATTATGGAAAATATGGAATTCCAAAGCAGAGCTCACTCCTATATGATTCCAGAGAATGAAGAAGTTCCACACAGGGGTATTCATGATGTCCATAATACCAATGGAAATGAAGGCGAGAAAGCAGTGTCAAAATTACAACGTAGGCACAGTGACATAAAAGTATACAAAGAATTTTGTGACTTTTATGCAAGATTGTAAGTTCACTTTCTGGGGTTGGGATGTTACTGTGGTAAAATAATTTTAAAATCTGCAGTAGTTTTTTTCCAATGAAATTTCATGTAGAATGTGTTTGAATCACTTTCTAACGTAAAGCTTACTATTCCTAGGATAAATTTATAGTTTTGATTTCTTCCAAAACTTGCAATAGTTGCTGTAAACAAAACCAAACTTTAATTTCAGTAGGTTTTATTTCAGTTACATGTATTAGGTTGGATTTGTCAAATAGACTATGTGCTCTTAAAGAGACTTCTGATATTAGGTTCTGTAAATTATGGGGGAAATGTGTAAACTGTCCCATTGGTAACAATAGAAAACCATTCTACTTTCATCAGTAGTGCTATAGTAATACATATTTCTCAAAGGAAAGTGAAGAAATATATGTGCATTTTTGGGAGAAAGGAGGGTTATAAGGCATTGTTTTGTTGGAAGCTATAATTTTCAAAGGTTCTTTATTTTATGTGGTTGCCTAGATTATTTCATATCTGACAAATGCTGACAGTTGAAATTCTAAGCTATAGTCTTCGTTTATCATTCTTAGTATTCAACAGCTGTTGAGCTCTAAAGAAAGGTCACAATTTATATTGTGATCAATATTCACGTCACATCCAGTTTATTCTGTTATTGGGTATGACAAATGAAGCGATTCAGTTGTCTTCCATAAAGCACAATGGTTTTGATGGAAATAGATTGTGGAGAAAGGCAGTTAGCTTTAGAGCTTAAACACAACTGTTTGCGCTTAACATTTCTTTTTGTATGTGTTTGACTGAAACCCCTGTGGAATAAAATGTTCTTGGTCTGATTCTCTTTGTCAGGTATTTTGCTCATGCAGGTATCTCTCTGGAAGACACCTTTTTCTGTAAAGTGCTGTAGAATAGAAAAAAGCAGCAGATTAATAATAACTAGTCAAGTGTTTCTTTAAGCAGGGGCTTGCCTTTTTTGTGGTACAACAGGGTAAGGAATAGACCAGCTTTCCATTATTTAATAAAATGTATACTTGCTAGTACTTCGTATCAGATTGTTCCTGCACAAGGTGCTGAGCATCCTCCAGCTCCTATTGAAATCAATGGGAGTCACGGGCACTCAGCACCTTGTGTGGGATTGAGCTTTTTATATCTATAGATACAATCTGATTTTTTTCTGAACAATAAAATCTGTTTATTTTTGAAAAATAAAGCAGAGATTGTTTTATAAACTTCTGATTAAATGTTTGGATCAAATCAGATTACCAGCAAATTCAAATACCTGAAATAGTTCTTGAATACACTCTAGAACATATTCTGCTAACATTTGTCAGATGTTGTGAAACTTAAGAGTTGTCCTGTACATTCTCCATGTTACAGATAAGTATTCAGTAGAAAGCTTAGTCTCAAAGACTTAAGTTTTGTGAATTTAGATTTAAGCAAGAAAACTTCTTGCTGTGTGAAAAATCAAGCATGGACTTTGAAATTTTAGAGTAGTTTCTCATTTGATTGTAAAGTAGCTGTTTTGATTTATTGCAGATGAGGATTTGTCCTTAATGATAGAGTTTAGTTCCTCTGGTATTTGCAAATATTGCATTATAATGTTTTTACTACATGCCTTTAAGAAGCACACCCAAGAACATTAAATATGTTCTATCCTTTTTGTTGATGACTCAAATCTTTTGAATTGGTTTTGAATTGATACTCACTTTCAGAACAATATTCTTGCTTTGATCTCAGATGGGGAAACATCTTTAATTACTGAGGAAATTGGCTCTTGTCTTCCATAATCATTGTAATTGTTTATTTCCTTTTGTTTCTTATAGTGCTTGATTGAATGAAAATATAACCTGTTTTTTTTCCCCTCATACAAGCCTGAACATACATTTTTTATCAAAAGTTCTTAGAATAGGGTGCTGCTTTGACCAAAAAAAAAAAAAAAGAAAAAAAGGAAACATCTCACAACTTTCTCCTCATTAAGGGACTGCTGCAACTCCTGTTATAGTCAGTGGAAAGATTTCCATGACTTCAGTGAGAGTTTGATTGGGACAGTTGGCTTTTCAAAAGAGAGTGAAATAAAATCAGTGGAACTGAATGTTTCCTTTTTCTTTATCCCCTCATTTTAGAGAAGATCAACAATCTCTTTCTGGTTTGTTTTTTATTACAGTAATATGGCAAATGCTCTTGCAAATGCCATATGTGAGCGCTGCAAAGGGGGCTTTGCACCTGCTGAGAAGATTGTTAACAGCAATGGTGAACTGTACCATGAACAGTGTTTTGTGTGTGCCCAGTGCTTTCAGCAGTTCCCTGAAGGACTCTTTTACGAGGTAAGTTAGTTAAAATATTTTTCTCCCCTCAGTTCCTTGGCTTTTATTTTTTATAATGTACAAATGATAAATACTGACAGTGCATTTGTTTATAAAATATTATCACAGAATGGTAGGAGCATTCTTTGAAAAGAAATATCCAGCAGAGACAGCGGGAAGTAGAGGCATTTCTAGTTTTGCCTTTAAAGACACATTATGGGACATTTCTTTGACACACGTACATAATGTGGGTGTTCAGGAGTTTTGCCTATAAAGACACATTATGTACATCATACTGGAAGCATGCAGAAAGCACAGCTACTAAAATGAAATGTAACCTAGAGAGTGAAATCCTGACCCCACTGACTTCACTGTGGTCAGGATTTCACCCAGAGTGTTTCTATTAGAGATGAGCCCATGATGTGACATTCAAATTCAGATTTGAACGTACCCAGAGTATGATAGGATTTGGATCAGGTATTCCACTTCAGGACCATCTCTAGTAAGGTTTAGCATTTTAAACTAACAAAATGAAAACAATTCTGAATTAATGCTTTGCTCATTTCATTGTATTATACTGTCAGAATTTGTATCACTTTTGTTGTGCAATTCCTTGGCATAGCAATCTGGGGATATTCTAAATCAATTGTTAAACATTGAATTTAAGGATCCATTAGCATATTTTTCTAAAATGTATGTTCTCTCAGGTCAAATATGTATTTTAATTTTAATCCAGTTTTTCCCCCTCTTTTCTCTTTCATGGGGATTCAGGTGGGTTATTTTCACCTAGTACAAAGTGACCTTAGAGAGAGCTTTTGACCAGTCTATAAAATATTGAGTGATTTGTATAGGACAGACTAAAACCTGTGAGATAGGCAAGTATTGTCCATGTAAAGATTTGTTACATTACAATCTCAGAATGGAGTAAACCAGCTCTTACTAACCTATTCACATTGTCTAGGCTTCTAAGGTGCTTCAGACACGATGCAGTGTGAAAAGAAGCAGTATTATTATTTCAGTTAATACTCTCACCAAGTCCCCAGGCCCTTCCTATTTTCCTGTACAGTCAGAATCTTTGGACTTTCTCTCCATCAAATGCATATCTTGTGTCTTTATTTTCACTGGTGCTATTTCTAATTCAGAAGTAAAGGAGATACAGCTGGAGGTGGGCTAGGCTGTTGGGTGGCATAGTGGGAGCAGGAGCTTGGTTTGGCAACAGGAGCTTGGTTTCAGAGCAGCGCAAACAGCCAGGTAAGGAGGGGAAGAACATCCGGAAGCAGGAGGATGCCTGGCTGTGAAGGGGGAAAAGAATACTGAGAACTGTAGGGCTGCAAAAGCAGAGTAGGGAGGGGCAAGGCTGGGCAGAGGTGGAGAAGTGGGTGGGAGAGGAGTAGTGGGGAAGAGACAGTCAAGCACAGAGAAATAAGTAACAGGGTGAGGCAAGGCTACTGGGAGAAGGGAAGGAGGATAGGTTTGAAGAGGCAGTTGGGTAGAAGCCATTAACTGGGACCTGATCAGGAGGAGATCTATATCTGGGACATGCTGTAGTGGCTGCCAGAAGGCATCTGGAAGGAGAGTGTGTAGCATATTGGCTGTTAGGAGAGGAGACTGGGCAGGCTGATTGCTGTGAGCTTGCTGAGAATTTGCTATTCTTTGACTGGCTTGAGGATCCAGTCCTGCAGGAATTCTGCAAATCCTCAGATGTTGGAGCAGTTCTTGGGTACCATTGTAGTGGCACAGTAGAAGGAAGGACTTGAATCACAGCTCAGCCTATTTTTGCACCTAACCCAAAAAGATTAAAATCCCTTTAGTGCTCACACACAGCCATATGTGAATAGTCTCAAAGAGCATAAGCAAGTTTCCCTGTGTTGTTTGGATGTATCTAGGCTCTGCATCAACAATGAAGCAAATGCCTCTCCCCTCCCACATTATCTGTTTAATGTCTCCCTTAACATTCTTGTCTATGGTGTGAAAGCACCTATTGTCTGGCCAAGATGGAAGAAAGACAGGAGCCACTGGATATGGTTTATACATGGATTCTAAGGCCAGAAGGGATGATTCTGATCATCTAGTCTGACCTTCTGTATAACACAGGCCGTAGAACTTCTCCAAAATAATTTCTAGAGCAGAACTTTTAGAAAAAACATCCGAGTTTGATTTAAAACTTGTCAATGATGGAGAACCCACCATAACCTTTGGTAAATTGTTCCGATGGTTAATGTCCCTCACTGTCAAAAATGTATACCTTATTTCCCATCTATATTTACCTAGCTTCAACTTCCAGCCATTAGATTGTGTTACACTTTTCTCTGCTAGTTTGAAGAGCCCATTATTGAGTGATTTCTTCCCTTTGTAGATACTTATGAACTGTAATCAAGACACCCCTTAAGTTTCTTTTTGTTAAGCTAAGTAGATTGAGCTCTTTGAGTCTGTCACTATAAGGCATGTTTCTTCTTCGAGTGCTTGCTCATGTCGATTCCATTGTAGGTGTGCACGTGCCCACATGCACAGCCATTGGAGATTTTTGCCTTAGCGGTACCCTTAGGGCTGGTTGTAGCTCCTCCTAGAGCAGGGGTGGGCAAACTATGGCCTGCAGGCCACATCTGGCCCACGGGACTGTCCTGCCCAGCCCCCGAACTCCTGGTCCGGGAGGCTAGCCCCCGGCCCCTCCCCCGCTGTCCCTCCTCACCGCAGTGTCAGCTCGCTCACTCTGCCAGTGGTGCAATGCTCTGGGCAGCAGGGTTGTGAGCTCCTCAGGCAGCACAGCTGCAGAGCCTGGCCTGTGCTGCGTGGTGGCAGCAGCAGCGTAGCTGTAGTGCCACCAGCCACCGGTGCTCCAGGCAGCGCAGTAAGGGGGCAGGGAGTAGGTGGGGAGTTGGATAGAGGGCAGGGGTGGTGGTCAGAGGGTGGGGGTGTGGATAGGAGTCGCGGTGGTAGGGGGGGAACAGGGAGTTGAATGGGGGCAGGGGTACCAGAGGGCAGTCAGGAAGGAGGGGGAGTTGGATGGGACGGAAGGGGGGAGTTGGGGCAGGGGTTCTGGGGGCAGTCGGGACAGGGAGAAGGGATGTGAGGATGGGGCAGGGGTCTCAGAGGGGCCTTCAGGGAACGAGGGGGTTGGATGGGTCAGGAGTCCTGGGGGGCAGTCAGGAAGGGGGGGGTTGATGGGGCAGAAGGGGTCAGGGGTTCTGAGGGCAGTCAGGGGACAGGGAGATGAGGTGGTTGGATGGGCAGGGGTCCTGGGAGGGCCATCAGGAATGAGAGGAGGGGTTGGATGGGAAGGCGGGGGCTTGGGGACAGTTAGGGGACAGGAAGTGAGGGTGTATGGATGGGGCAGGGGTCCCAGAAGGGCCATCAGGGAATGAGGGCCAGGTAGGAGGTGGGGGCCGGTCCACAACCCTCCCGCAACTGGCCCTCCATACAATGTAGAAAACACGATGCGGCCCTTAGGTCAAAAAGTTTGTCCGTCCCTGCTGTAGAGTGCTGCACTCGTGCTGTGGTATATCAGGTGCTGCCGGCCCACGCCCTCTCTATTCCTTCTTAATGGCCTTGGTGGTCAGTCAGAGTGCCTCTCTTGGTTGTCCAGAGCAAGCAGTTTCTTCCATTGGACTTCTTGCCTTTGGGCCTTTGATGATTAGTGTTAAGTAGTTGTTAAGTGCATAGTGAGTTGACAGTTAAGGTCTCAGCTGGGACTTCCCCCCAAGTGGGGCATGCCCCGAGTCCCCAGGTTTAAGCCCTGCTCAGTTTGTGGCAGGCTTATGCCTGTGAGTGACCCCTATGCAAGGGCAACACTAGGGAGGGGCATGAATGGTCACATGCCCCTCTCCAGATGCCTGGGGGAGGGGCGCATTCCAGAGGGGGGGAGCTGTCCCTGTTCTATCCTGCCCACCAGCTGTGCTTGGTACATGCCTAGACCAGAGTAGCCTGTCTGCCTGAGCTTGCTGGAGTCGATGTTCCTGCCACTGCCTATCCGATAAGCAGAGAAGCAGGGGAGCTTCTTTCTTGCAGTTATGGGGCAAAATAGGTGGGCTCAGGGGAGGGAGGAAGGGAAGCAGGGAGGAACGGGGGCTGCCAGGGACACAGGGGATGATCATGGGAGGATGAGGGGAGGCAGTATAGGACAGGGCTGGGAGGCTGGTGCAGGGGAGGGGCAAGGAAGGAGTGGCTGGCCTGGATGGGTGTCTTGGGGAGGGAGCAGCAGGGCCAAGGGCTAGCCATGAGAGGCATGTTTGGGGGCTGCAAAACCCATGCAGGATGGTGGATTTCTGTGGGAGAGAAGTTTCTTGGCCTGGGTTCTTCCAGCCACACGGTAAGCTAGACGGAAATCCCTAATGTGCTTTTAGCAATGCATAGGATTCCTTTAAAGCCATAAGGGTAGGAAACAGGTATTTTACTTTAAATAAGGCCCAGCCTGAGTTCAAACTATTGCATGAGTGCAGAATCAGACTCATATTTCATGAAAGAAAACCAAACTTCTCATATGACCTGGGCCAGCCTACTAGTAGCTGGTGAGCACTTTAAATTCCAGTGCATCCTCCAAATGTTTGTTGTGTGTTGATATGAAATTCAAAGGAGGATGAGGATGGTCTTATGGTTAAAACACTGGCTTCTCTTTATAAGACCTAAATATTATTATTTTGCCACAGACTTCCTTTATGCGAGTCACTTAATTTGTCTCTGTCTTAGTTTCCCTATCTGTAAAATGGGGATAATTCTTAGCTAGGAAGGACATGTGATGATGAACTTGTCTGTGAAACTTTGTAAGAATGTGCTATAGTAGCACAAAATATTTATTAAAATATTAGGGATGAGACTTTAAAGCAATGTTTCTCAAACTGGGGTCGCCACTTCTGTAGGAAAAGCCCCATGCGTGCTGGGCCAGTTTGTTTATCTGCGCTATCCACAGGTCTGGCTGATTGCAGCTCCCACTGGCCGCGGATTGCTGCTCCAGACCAATGGGAGCTGCTGGAAGCAGCGCGGGCCAAGGGAGTTCAGGCGATAAGCTGCTATATGTAAAGATATTGAAAAGATTGGCATGTTTACCAGAGAGACGTGCTAGGATTTTCAGAAGAGCCCCAGGAGTTAAGTGCCCAACTCTCATTGAACTTCAGTGGGGTTTCAGTGTCTAACTTTCCTACCCTCCTTTGAAAATCCTAGCTGAGATGAATGAGAGAGGACCAATAAATGTGTAGAAAACCATTACTGATACAGAAAAGATAGATTAGGAACTTCTGTTGATCCTGTCTCATACTGTGAGAACAAGGGGATATTAAAATAAGTTGAAAGGCAAATTCAAATCTTGTAAACGAAATTATATTTTCACACAATTCAAAACTAGCATGTGGAACTCACTGCAATCTCATTGAGGCCAGAAGCTGAGGAATCCAAAAATGATTAGACATCTATGGATAGTAAGAATATCAAAGACCTCCTGAGGTCCCTTCCAACCCTGATATTCTATGATAATAGTAATTACACGGTAAACGAAATACCCAGAGGAATTTTGGAAAGGATATAAACCCTTAACATGCTGTAGGGCGTAAACTAACCTCTACTATTGAGGAATAGGAGTAAACTTTTCCTGGGGCACCTTAGACCATAGCTGACTACTGCAGAGTTTCTTGAACCTTGTTCTGAAGCATCTGGTGCTGGTTCCTGTTAATGACAGAATACTGGACTAGGTTGACCACTAGTCTGATCCAGTCTCATAATTTGGCAATTCCTATATTTCGATGTTCCTGTTATTAGAAACAAGTATGACAGATTTTTGGATCCATCTATATATAACTGAACACTCTCAATTTTAAATATATATATTTAAAATAGCTATTAAATTAACCCTATGCAATATGAATTCTCTAACCAAATTATGTATTAAAAATAAAGCAAAACAAAAAAAAACTTAGTAAACTAAGCAGCATCTGTTGTTCATCTTGTTAAACTGCCAATTTCACAATAAATCCTGATTTGCACAGTTTATATTACTGAATGCTGTATGCAGGGTCAGAAAAGGTGGGTAAATATGCATTTATTTTTTGGATTACTAATAATGCACTACAGTGCTGCATTTAATTGTATGTTACCAGCTGCCTCATTATTCACTTTATTTTTATTTTTTCTGCAAATGAAATATTCCTTTTATTACAAGTCAAAAACGTAGGAGTTAACGGGGTATTCCTGGTTAACAGCAGACTACATCTTTCTATATAGTTCAAGTGTGTTGCTGACTTTGAGCCTTTTAAGGTATGGGTCCTCAACCGCATTATAGACTCAGCCCACCACTTTGAAGAAATACAGGCCCTGTAATGTTTAACTATGGTTTGATGCACTCGTGTGTTCTGTGTATGACAGAGCCATTGAGTTTCCTTATGCTACACGGAACAGTTCTGTGCACTTGAGTTCCCTTGTGCATCTAGCTGTCCCTTCCAATTAACAGGAGGATAGACTGAACATGAGAGTTCCTTCAGGCCTGAGCTCACTGGAATCTCCCAGTGTCTTGTTTGATCTCAGGAGCTCTAAAGAATAATTTTCTAGTCCTGGATGGTGTTCCATAAATGCCTGTCAGCTTTATTTTGCTCTTGTCAAAGCATCTGTTATAGGGGTATAAATATGTGGTAATTGGTCCAACTTAAAAATAAACCATATAGATTCCTCCTACTACTAACAGCAGGGAGTATCTCTGCAGACATTTTTCCACCAGATGCTCTTTTTAGGTGTTTCTGTATCAGAGGGAGAACACAATTTCCCAAATAGGGAGAGACAGGAATAAATTACTTTTGTGTCCCCTGCTTGTGTATGGACCAGACCACTTGCACTGATTCTGGAAGCATACTTTCTCTTGCAGCCTTTCTGGAGCACAGACTGCTTGATGGATAATGATTTGTCAGGTTTCCAGTATATTTGAAAGAGCTAAGGTTGCCTGTAGAGTAATATTTCCTGAAAGCAGGGTTGCAAAAGTGCTTACATTTTTTATTAAGATGGCCACCATCCAAGTTCTGCTTTACACCAGGCCTGTGACAGTCAGTCTGGAATTCCCTACAGGTCTAGGAGTCCTGCATTCCTCCCCAGATGGGCAGAAATGTAGGATCACAGCTAAAGGCACATTTCTGTCTGAAAACTTAGTACCTACTATAGTGACAAGCCAACAAGTAAGATTACGAAAACGAAAAGAGATTAGGGTGTGTGAGTGGTGTGGGGAGTGGGGGGAAGAGTCTCCTCTACTTTTTTTCAGTTTGTTTATTTTATGTATTGAATATTTATTGTATTTGTGTATAGTCAGTTTCACAGTGTCCCTGTAAGCTCTGTTAGGGCTAAATTTGAGCCATGCTGCAAGCAATATGTATGGGGCAATGCAGTACCACCATAACCTTTAAATTGTGCCCCTTTACTATCAGCAGTTACTAGTTGCCTGTGCCCCCACGACAGCTGCCTTAAGTGCTTGGGGGAATTAGACATCAAGAAGAGTTTGCCTTGCACCCAGAAGGAGAGGGACATTCACCTCAGGGCCCTCCTGATGGAGTCTGCTTGCCACCCGGCTTCTGAGCCCTCTACGCAGGCTGCACCGAGTACTTTAGCCTCTATATACAGTGTGCCACCAGCACCCGACTCCTCTCGGCGCTGGTCCCGAAGAAGGAGGCAAAGAAGCACTCACCAGCACCGAGCAAGAAGGCCCAGTGGTCATCCGGTAAAGGGACCGTGCCTGTCCGCCAGCCTTCTCCAGAGCAGCACAAGTGTGCCTCCGTGGCTGGGGCTCTTAGCGCTCTTAAAGGTCTGTCACTGACTCTGGTGGGCGGTATGGGACCCACCACCCTGCCTGCACCATCGTCATCCCAAGCCCAGGCACAGAGAGAGAGCACAGATCTCCACCTGCTCCTATAACGTCTCTGGTGCCACAGGACCAGGCTAAGGCTCCCCGAGAGAGCAAGCCAGCCATTAAGACCCCGCCAGGGTCAGGGGAGTGCCGTAGGTCGCCAGACAAGCAATCCCATGGCAGGTTGCAGGTGCTCTGCCGATCGCCCAGACTCTTGCCCCAGTCACCAAGATGTTATTCCCCAGTGTGGGGTTGAGGCTCCCCATATTATGACCGACGCTGTTCACCCTCTTGCCGATCTGTTGTCTAGATGTTGGTCTTAGTCACTGGCACTATGGGACTGCTCCCCCTCATGTTACCGGTCTTCTCAGCACTGTTCCCCCAATGCTGATCTCCCTGGCACCTGGACCATTCTCCCCAGTATAATCACTGGTCACTTACACCTGGTCAGCGCTCACCGGTAGCCACGACCAGCAAGCAGACCCAGGCATTGACGGCTCCTCCCTTGTCACCAGAAAGTGGTTCCTGTGGCATGGAGACCCAGTTCAGTCCATCGCCCTGGTCTCTGCGAGAGGGTGGCCGTATTGGGGAGCATGGGACGTTCCGGTGATGACGATGCCCCCTTTGCAGAGTTCTTCAGTGGCCACGTCAGAGCAGAGATCGACGGCACTGGGCCTGGTACTGGAAGATTGCTCTGAGGTCGGGGTGGAGGATCTGGTGCCCACCCCAAACCTCCCTCTCCAGCACCTGCCGAGCCCTCAGAATCTCCACCAGCGGCCAGGGCCGCCTCCTCTTCCCTGGACAAGGAGGTTGCGGGACCTTTCAGGGCCAGCCCCTCAGATGACTTTAAAGAACACCAAGCGATTATCTGATGCATCTCTTGGTTCTGAACAGTGGGGCTCTCCCAGGAGATGCAGGCCTCAATTCAGGATCCCCCCTTGGACAGAGTTGGACTCTTCTCCGTTCAAACAGACACCAGGCTACGTGGGTAGAAGGACACTAAGACTACCCTTGACTCATTGGGCATGCATGCCCTGCACTCTGCCAGAAAGCTGATTCTGGACATAGCAGCCCAGGGCTACACCCTGCAGTTTGTGGATACCCCTCCTTCCCGCCCCCCTGCTTTCCTGTCCCTCATCAGGGACCCCTCTCATGAGCAAATCCTGGTTCAGGAGGCTGACAAGCTCCTGCATTTTGGGGGGTGGGGGTGGAGGTGGTTCCTCAGGACGTGGAAGGAACAGGATTCTACTCCCTATACTTCCTAATCCCAAATGCCAAGGGGGGCCTCAGACCCATCCTGGACCTGCATGTCCTCAACATGTCTCTCAGGTTGAAATTCCGCATGGTCTCCCTGGCTTCCATTATCCCCTCCCTGGATCTGGGGAACTGGTACGCCGCTCTTGACTTGAAGGACGCTTATGTTAGAAGAGAACAGGCTGACCCAAAGGTGGATTTGAGTAAATGGGCTTCTTTATTGCGATACTTGTTCCCCCTGACCCAGTGGTCGAGTAAGCACTGAATTAATTACCTCACACTCTTTTATCTAAGTTAGTTTGTAAATACCACCATTTACTACAACACCCCCAAAACCCTTATTGAGTAATATGAACGCCCATACAATGAATATTAATAGCTGTATACTGAATATAATTATCCCTGCCCTTGATTACTGTTTACAGTATTACCATATTCTACAGACAATTTTTACTTTGAAGATACATTTCTTTGCTATAATTGCAGCCACAAATTCCCTTGATCAGCAATTCACAGGGAAGGGAGGAAGGGGCCATGACCTCAAGCTCGTTTGTAGAGCTGGGAAAGGACGGGAGTTGGAGATAACACTGCTTTACACAAAAAGGTATCCTTTAGATCCCCACCTTCCTTATGCAGCTGCAACACTTATCAATCCTTAACAAGGAGAAGGGAGAGGAGAGGGGTAGTACTTTATCTATCAAGTGAAGAGATGGTGCCTGCCCACGCCTTCCTCCCTAATTCCATGCTAGCGGTTATCCAGGTCTTTACTTAACCCTTACATACCCCAACAGCTTAATTCCATGTCTCCATATTCCCAGGACATAGATAGTTCCTGCTTTTCATAGTGGCAGGGTGCCACTTCCAGTTCATGGTACCACCCTTTGGCCTGTTTTCGGCCTCCAGGGTGTTCACGAAATGCGTAGTGCCAGTAGAGGCTTACCTCAGACATCAAGGGGGTCCTGATCTTTTCATACCTCGATGACTGGCTCATCAAGGGCAGGTCTCTGGAACAGGTGTGGAGAAGCCTCAATCTGGTGCGCTCCACCTGCAGTGACCTGGGCCCGTTAATAAATACAGAAAAGTCCACATTAATGCCAGTCCAGCGCATAGAGGTTATCATAGCAGTTCTTGATTCCACGCAGGCCAGGGCCTTCCTTCCGGAAGCACACTTTCAGGCCATGGTGGATCTCATTGCCCACATGAGAAGACATCCGATCACCAGGACACAGTTTCCTGCGGCGGCTGGGCCACATGGCAGCGTGCACATACATGGTCGGGTACTTCCGGCTTCATCTGCGACCCCTGCAAACATGGCTAGCAACGGTCTACGTTCCCAGCAGGCAACCTTTCAGAAGTGGTGTTCTGAGTCTTCATTTATTCACTCTAATTTAAGGTTTCATGTGCTGGTAATACATTTTAACGTTTTTAGAAGGTCTCTCTATAAGTCTATAAACTATTGTTGTATGTAAAGTAAGCAAGTTTTAAAAAATGTTTAAGAAGCTTCATTTAAAATTAAATTAAAATACAGATCTTATCAGTTTAGTGCAGTGGTTCTTAACCTGGGGTACACGCACCCCCTGGGGCAGGGCCAGTGCAAGGATATTTTGTGCCCTAGGCGAAACTTCCACCTTGCTCCCCCACCCCCACCCGCGCACACATTGGTTCATTGAGGGGCAAATCCCAACAAGCCTTTATAGACCCCAGGGGCAAGCCATGCCCTGGGGCTGCTCCCCAGACCAGGTACCCCCCTCCCCGCCCCCTGAACTCCCCTGGAGGGGGCACAGCCCCCCCACGAGCCCTCCCCACCCCAATCCAGTGGCCTCTGCACCAAGTCCACTCACTGGCTTTGCCGGGCTTGGGCTGCTGCAGCAGCTTGGCAGGGAGGAGCTGCCTTCCGGAGGTACTGGAGAGCCAGAGCATCCCGCTTGTGGCAGCAGCGAGCCCCAGCCATGGAGGAGCCAGCGCGGTGCAGGGGGGCAGCAGCCCTGCAAAGGCGGCGGCACTGCTAGCAGGGAACAGCTGCGCCCCCCCGCCCCTCCTGCCTAGGCTGCGGCCTGGCGCCACCCTGAGGGCTCCTGCAGGCTGCAGTGGATGTATGCGGGCGCCAGCCCCCATGCACCCCCTAGCTCCCCCCTCGCCTAGGGTTACCATATTTCATCAATCAAAAAAGAGGGGAGAGCCCTGCCCTAGCCCTGCTCCCATCCACTCCCTCCTACTTCCCACCCCAACTGCCCCCGTCAGAACCCCCCCTCCCCGCTCCTTGTCCCCTGACTGCCCCCTCCTGGGACCCCTGCCCCTAACTGCCCCCCAGAACCCCACCTTCTACCTAAGCCTCCCTGCTCCTTGTCCCTTAACTGCCCTCTCCTGAGACACCTCCCCCCTTAACTGCCCCCATAGGACCCTACCCCCTACCTGTCCCCTGACTGCTCTAACCCTTATCCACACCCCTGCCCCCAGACAGATCCCTGGGAACTCCCACACCTCATTCCAACCACTCCCTGCCCCCTGACAGGACCACCAGAATTCCTGACCCATCCAACCCTCCCCCTGCTCCCTGACTGGCCCCCAGGATTCCCCTTACCATGCCCATGCCGGTCAGATGCTAGCTCCACGTGGAATCAAAACTCCAAGTGGAGTGCTGAGGCAGCGGGGTGGGAGCTGCGGGAGGGGCAGCGGCGGCTCACACTCCTGGGAGCCGCAGAACCCGAGCGCGGTGAGGGGGAAGCGGGGAGGTGTGCTGCCGGCCCTGCTCAGCCTCCTGCCGGTCTGGGGTTCCATTCACTCAGCCAGCAGCAGGCTGAGCAGGGCCAGTGACTGGGACCCCGGCTGGCAGCCGCGTGCCAGGCAAAATCGGCTCGCGTGCCATCTTTGGTACACGTGCCGTAGGTTGCCGACCCCTTCCCTAGACTGAGCGATTATGGTGCCAGACTGCATCTTCTCGTCCTTGAACTGGTGGACCCCCAAGTCAGTGCTATGTCCCCATCACCGTCGCTCACCTTGGTCTTGGGTGCATCAGATCTGGGCTGGGGAACCCACCTGGGCGAGCTCAGCACCCAAGGTCGCTGGTTGCAGCACGACTTACCTCTTTGTGTCAATGTCAGGGAGCTCAAAGTGGTGTGCCTGGCCTGTCAGGCATTTTTGCCTGACCTGAAAGGTAAGATGGTGCTGGTCCTCATGGACAACACGGCTGCGATGTTGTTACATCACCAGGCAGAGTGGCGTCAGGTCCTTGGCCCTGTGTCAAGAGATGCTCATACTCTGGGACCTTTGTGTGCAGAATGCCATCCAGTTGGTGGCCACTCACTTACTTGGAACTAGGAACATCCTGGCAGATCATCTCAGCAGGACCTTCTCCTCTTGCGATGAGTGGTCCCTCCATCCAGAGATGGTCAACCTGATCTTCCGATGATGGAGGACTCCCCAGGTGGACCTATTTGTGTCCATGCAGAACAGGAAGTGCCACATGTTGTACTCCCTATACGGCGGGGACGAGGGTTCCCTGTCGGATGCCTTCCTGATCCCATGGTTGGGAGCGCTGATATACGCCTTTCTACCAGTGCTGCTTAGCCACAGAGCACTGCTAAAGGTGAAGCAAGACAGAATGTGGGTCATTCTTATTGCCCTGGCGTGGCCTCACCAGCACTGGTTCAGCATGCTGCTGAGTCTTTTGGTGGCTGACCCGCTGCAGTTACTTCTCCGTCCGGATTTGCTGTCCCACGGCAATCTGCTGCACCCGAACCTGGTGTTGCTCCACCTGACAGCATGGCTGCTCTGTGGCTAAGCTCAGACAAGCAAGAGTACTCCACCACAGTCCAACAGGTCCTGCTGTGCAGTAGGAAGCTTTCCACCAGGACTGCCTATGTGGCCAAGTGGAAGCGCTTCACATGTTGGACCTTCGACAAATGCATTCGTCCCAAGGAGGCCTCGTTGCAGAACATCCTGGACTATTTGCATCTAAAGCTCCAGGGCTTGTTGCTGTCTTTGGTCAAGGTGCACCTGGTGGCCATTTCTGCATTCCACCTTCTGCTTCAGGGCAGGTGTGTTTTCGCCCATCCCATGACGGCACAATTCCTGAAAGGTCTAGAGCGAGATCCGGTTGCCCCATGGGACCTGACTCTGGTGCTCTTGAAGCTCATTGGCCCTCCTTTTAAACCCCTAGCTTCCTGCTCCCTCTTGCTCCTTTCCTGGAAGGTGTCGTCCTTGGTCACTATGGCCTTGGCATGGTGGCTGTCCGAGATCAGGGCACACACATCGGAGCTGCCCTATGTGGTCTTCTACAAGGACATGGTCCAGCTACATTCGCATCCGGCTTTTCTGTCCAAGGTTGTTTCCCGGTTCCACACGGGCCAGGACATTTACCTGCCGTTCCTCTGTCTGAAGCCTCATGCATCTAAGACGAGGAGCACGGGTTGCATACACTGGTCTTCAGATGGGCGCTGGCCTTCTACATGCATAGAACATGGCCACTCCGTAAGTCAACACAGGTGTTTATTACTGCCGCGGACAGGATGAAGGGCTGCCTGGTGTCAGCCCGGAGAATTTAATCTTGGATCACGGCATGCATCCACTGCTGCTACGATCTGGCAAAAGTGCACCTGCCAGCGATTGTGATGGCTCGTTCCACTAGCATGCAGGCATCTTCAGCAGCCTTCCTGGCGCAAGTGCCAATCCAAGAGATCTGTCGGGCCGCCTCTTGGTCGTCCGTCCATACATTCGTGTCACACTGCGCACTGACTCAGCAGGTGCGAGACGACAGTGGCTTTTGCAGAGCTGTACTACAAGCTGCACGATTGTGAATTCCAAGCCCACCTCTATTGATACTGCTTGGGAGTCACCTAGAATGGAATCAACATGAGCAAGCACTTGAAGAAGAAAAAACGGTTACCTGTCTTTCATAACTGTTGTTCTTTGAGATCTGTTGCTCATGTCCATTCCATTACCCACCCTCCCGCCCCTCTCTCGGAGCTCTCAGCAAAAAGGAACTGAGAGGGTGTGGGCTGGCAGTGCCTGGTATGTTGCGGCATGAGTGCGGCCCTATGGGTACCGCTATGGCAGAAAATCTCTGATGGTCGCGCACATGGGCACGCGCACACCTAGAATGGAATGGACGTAAGCAACACATCTTGAAGAACAGTAATTATGAAAGGTAGGTAACTGTTTTTTCTAATTCTTTAATCATTCTCATAGCTCTTCTCTGACCCCTCTCAAATTTATCAACATCCTTCCTGAATTTTGGGCACCAGAACTGGACACAGTATTCCAGCAGTGGTTACACCAGTGCCAAATGAAGAAGTAAAATAACCTCTCTGCTCCTACTTGAGACTTCTTTGTTTATGCCTCCCAGGATCACGTTAGCTCTTTTGGCCACAGCATCACACTGGGAGCTCCTGTTCAGCTCATTATCCACCATGGCCCCCAAATCTTCTTCAGAGTAATTGCTTCCCAGGTTAGCATCCCCCAGTCTGTAAGTGTGGCCTACATTCTTTGTTCCGAGAAGTATACATTTACATTTAGCCATATTAAAACACACATCATTTGCTTGCACCCAGTTTAATTAGGCACAACTTTATTCACCTAAAATATCTGGGAGTATCTGTCAATAAATTGTACAGGGCAGGTTCATCATCCTTTCCTTAGTCATTTCCACATAATCCCAAACTTAGTTCCAGCCATCCTGTTGCTGGGACCCCCACCATCCTGAGTCATGCTTCAGTTTCCCCAAAGGAGGTCCCCGATTTTGGCTGGTGTCTTGATCTCCGCCAGACTAGGCATATGCCTTACTTTCCCCATTTTGGTTACTAATTAATTACAGCTGGTGTGTAGGCCACAGGTATTGTCAGTTTGTGCCTCAGTTTCCCCAGTTGCTCTTATGTGCAGAGGTGCTGACCATACCACATGCTGCCCCTCCACCCCCCACAGTGGCTCTCTCTTGATGGCCTTTGGACCCTGTCCCTATTACTGTCTCTGAGTTGGCTCAATGGTGTTTGAGCTGTAACATTCTGCCTGCTAGGAAAATCCACACCCAGTCAGTGGATCAAATTCAGTGATGATTCCTGGGCACATGTCACCTGAGGCACGTTGTGCATAGGCTAAGAGGAAGACTGAGTGCTTCCATACTAGCTGCCTTGCTGGGTTGCCCTCCTCGTGCACAATCACGTGTGCACTAGCTCTGGTGGTTTGAGGAACCAGGGAGTCCCCTAGCTCCCTCACTCCTTACTTTGTGGTACAGGGAGGCCAGCCAGTCCCCCCCGCCCCCCACCAGCTGGGACTCTTGTTCTAGGAATAGGTCATGTAAGTATTCTGGAGCTAAGAAATATGCACATGTACTCTGGGCCGTCTGATCCCTCAATTGTTCAAAACGTGAAGGGGCCAGTGAAATGATTGCAGTGGGATCCCTTGGAGCATTTCCTGGTCTTGTTGCTCAGAAATTAAGGAACAAGCACATGGCCTGCCCTTCCTCCACAGAATCTGCCTGGCCAGATATTTAATACCTAGCCGTGAAAGTGAGGAGTGTTCTGGATGATTTAGGGGGACAAAAGCCAACCTGTCCTTAAACAAGGCAGGGAATGGGAGCAACTAGGCAGATGTCGCAGAAGATCATGGCTAAAGAAGGGGCTTCAAAGCTGTTCCCTGTTAAATGCCTTGCTTCCCCCAAGATGTTCTGCCACATCAAAGCAATGAAAGTGATTGGAGAAGGTGATGGAATGGATTGTTCCTCCCTCATCTACCTCTTATCTGAATTACCTCATCTTTCAAAAAAATTCAGTTTGAGAAATGGGCCATTTTATTTTTCTGAACTGGTTTGTGTCTCACCTACGGTGATATTGCTGGGGGCTCTGCATTAGTTTTTGCTCGTTTTCTGTGTTGATGTTTAACTGAATGGGGAAACAGAGTTCAGGAGAGTGGACGGTTTTTTAGAGAGATTTTTAAGGGCATAAGAGCAGACTATCCCAGTGCATAGGAAAGATAGGAAGTATGGCTCTTAACCAGATCTTCAGTGACCTTAAATTCAAAAACGAGTCATTCAAAAAGTGGAAGCCAGATGAAGTTACAAAGGATGAATATAAAAAAACCAACACAAGCATGTGGGACAGAATTAGAAAGGCTGAGGCGCAAAATGAGATTAAATTAGTGAGGGACAGAAAAGGTAATGAGAACATTTTACAAATACATTATAATCAAGAGAAAGACCAAGGACTGAGTAGGCCCAGTACTCAGTGAGGAGGGAAAGACAATAAAAGAAAACACAGAAATGGCCAAAGTGTTAAATGCTTTTTTTCCCTCCAGTTTTCACCAATAAGGTTAATGGTGATCAGATGTCTAACTTCGGCTATGTCTACACTGGCAATTAAATGACAAAACTTTTGTCTTTCAGAGGTGTTAATGCCCCCCTGGACAAAAGTTTTGCTGCAGCAAGCGCCAATATGAACAGCGTGTTGTCACCAGGAGCGCTTTCCTGCTGAAAACACAAACGCTGCTCATTGGGGGTAGAAGATTTTTGTCGTCAGGAGAGCTGACAGACAGCAGCTACACTGCACGACTTTTAGTGGCATGACTGTGGCAAGACAGCCATGTCGCTAAAAGCTGTGTAGTGTAGACATAGCCTTAGTGAACATCAGAGTAAATAGGGTAGCATCTGAGGCTAAAATAAGGAAACAACAAATTAAGAATTACTTGGGCCTGGTCTACACTAGAAAATTAGGTCAGTGTAACTATGTCGGGGGTGTGAAAAATTCACATCTGAGCAGCATAGTTAAGCCAACCTAAGTCCCTGAATAGACAGCGCTAGGTTGATGGAAGAATTCTTCCATCCTACCTACTGCCTCTCAGGGAGGCAGATTACCTATGCCAACAGGAGAATCCCTCCCATTGGCGTAGGTAGTGTCTGTGCTGAAGCACTACAGCATTTTAAATGTAGAGAAGCCCTTAGACAACTTAGATGTCTTCAAGTCAGCAGGGCCTAATGAAATACTTCCCAGAAAACTTACAGAACTGGATGAAGAGATCTCTGAGCGATTAGCGATTATCCTTGAGAATTTGTGAAAGATGGAAGAAATCCCAGAGAACTGGGGAAGGGCGAATATAGTACCTATCTATAAAAAGAGGAATAAGGACATCCCAGGGAATTACAGATCAGTCAGCTAAACTTTGGTATCTGGAAAGATAATGTAGCAAATAATCAATCAGTTTGTAAGGAGCTAGACCACAGGTCGGCAACCTACGGCACGCATGCCACCTTTGGCACGTGAGCTGATTTTGCCTGGCACATGGCTGCCAGCTGGGTCCCGGCTGCCGGCCCTGCTCAGCGCAGGCCGGCAGAGGCTGAGCAGGGCCAGCCCCAAGTAAAAAAAACTTGTTTACTTTACATACAATAGTTTATAGACTTATAGAGAGAGACCTTCCAAACTGGAGAAATGATCTGAAAGAAAAGGACAAATGCCGGGGCGGGGGATTGCTTTACCAAGTGTGAGGTCAGTCTAATGAGATAAATAAATTAACAGCAGGATACCAAGGGAGGAAAAATAACTTTTGAAGTGGTAAGAGAGTGGCTCATTACAGACAGTTGACAAGAAGACGTGAGTAACAGTAGGGAGAAATTAGTATTGAGGAAATTAAGTTTTAGGTTTTCTAATGACCCAACCACTTCCAGTCTTTATTCAGTAAGTTCAAGGGGGACGGGACTGCATTTTAAGAAGATTATGAGTGTTGCTTGGATAACAATTCATGATTTTGCTAAATCAGGCACAAGCATTGGAGAGTTTTGCTTCTGAGGTGTGGGGGTGTTTTGTTTTGTTTTTTAAATATTTAACAGCCTATGGCAGGGCCAGAGGATGCTGCTGCAATTAACATGGCAAACTTAATTATTATTTATATTAAAGTAGTACCTGGAGGCCTCTCTCAGTATGGGTGGTGTTTAGCAGAAACAGTCTTAAGGAGAGGGTCCTTGAAGGAAGACTTTTTACTGTATATCTTTCTAGTAAGTTATTAAAGACCTGGAGATTTGCAACTAGTTAGTGATTATTTTGAGGTAAGATTTTCTACCTGGAAACTTTTGATTCTTGGAACTCCTGTATATGTCTTAAAAATGTGTATTGTGGGATTAGTTACCAGGGATTGAGGGTTTTTGCTGCTAGGTAAACAGTAGAATCAGCCACAGGGTACTGCAGAAATGAGCTAAAAATAGATTAAAACAAACCATATGCCTGCTTGACACAATCAGAAGAGAAGGAAAACCTGTTCAGCCTACATAGATTTGTGTGCAGTGGCACTGATCTCCAAACAGAGTTAACATGTATAGATAGAGCTCCATTGTATCACTCAGTAACACAAAACAGGAAGTGTTCAGATTTCATACTCTATGTTCATGTCCAAATCCTTTCCAACTCATATGTAATCTGTTTTATAGCTTTATGCTGTATGTCATTACAGAGTGTCTGGCACATTTGATTTGTGCTAACATCAGACAGGTTGGATAACTCACTGTAAGAATACTGGCTTTTCATTCCTAGTGACCCCAGTGAAGTTCAGTGTGAGAACTAAGCTTGGGATCTCATGTTGATAGCAGAGAGCAATCTGCATCATAAAATGGCCACCCTGCTAGACAGTTTAGCGTGACTCACCCTGCTGTATAATGATTCATAAAGATAAAAATTATCTGATCCTTAGAGCAATATACCGGAGCTAATGTGTAAATGTTAGGGTATGGCTACACTTACATTTGTGCAGCGCTGGTAGTTACAGCTGTGTTCGTACAGCTGTGTAGGGACAGCGCTGCAGTGTGGCTACACTGACAGCTACCAGTGCTGCAGTGTGGCCACATTTGCAGCATTTGCAGTGCTGTTGGGAGTGGTGCATTGTGGGCAGCTATCCCACAGAGCACCTCGTCCCATTTTGGCACTGTGGGTTGTGGGAAGGGGATGAAAGGGTGCGGGTCATTCCGCTTCCTGTCCCAACGCCCCGTGGTGCATCGCTACAGATCCCAGCAGATTGGCACCATTGTGAGTCTGCAGTGCGATTTCTGTTAAAAATGGAGCCCGAGCTGCTGAGGACCTTGCTGATGAATGTTGCCAGCACATCACGTTTGGCAGTGGAGCTATTTCTTCAGCTCCAAAGTGACAGGAGTTAGACGATGATATTGATTCGCCTGACGCGCAAGACACTAAATTGCTTGTGGCAGTAACGGATGTGCTCAGCACAGTGGAACGCCGCCTTTGGGCTTGGGAGACAAGCACTGAGTGGTGGGATCACATCGTCCTGCAAGTCTGGGTTGACGAGCAGTGGCTGCAGAACTTTCGGATGAGAAAAGCCACTTTCATGGGACTGTGTGAGGAGCTTGCCCCCACCCTGCGGCGCAAGGACACAAGATTGAGAGCTGCCCTGCCAGTGGAGAAGCGGGTGGCTATTGCAGTCTGGAAGCTGGCAACTCCAGACAGCTACCGATCGGTCACGAACCAGTTTGGAGTGGGAAAGTCGACCGTTGGAATAGTGTTGATGCAAGTTTGCAGGGCCATTAATCGCATCCTGCTAAGAAGAACCATGACTCTGGGGAACGTGCAGGACACTGTGGATGGCTTTGCACACATGGGTTTCCCTAACTGTGGGGGGGGGGGGCGGGCGGGCGGGCGATAGATGGGACGCATATTCCTATTCTGGCATCATTCCACCTGGCATCCGAGTACATTAATCGGAAGGGGTATTTCTCTGTGGTTCTCCAAGCGCTTGTGGATCACCGTGGGCATTTCACTGACATTTACTCAGGATGGCCTGGAAAGGTGCATGATGCACGCATCTTTCGGAACAGTGCCCTGTTCAGGAAGCTGCAGGCCAGGACTTTTTTCCCAGACCGCAAGATCGCAGTAGGGGATGTCGAAATGCCCATTGTGATCCTTGGAGACCCCGCTTACCCCTTAATGCCATGGCTTATGAAACCGTATACAGGGAAGCTTGACAGGAGCAAGGACCGGTTCAACTACAGGCTGAGCCAGTGCAGAATGACTGTGGAGTGTGCTTTCGGCCATTTAAAGGGACGCTGGAGGTGTCTATATGGGAAGCTAGACTTGGGGGAAAGCGGCATCCCCGCTGTTATATCCGTGTGATGTACCCTCCATAATATTTGTGAAGGGAAGAGTGAAACATTCAGTGAGGAATGGACCTCCGTGGTTCAACGCCTAGAGGCTGAATTTGCACAGCCAGAGAGCAGGCCTACTAGAGAGGCCCAGCACAGGGCTTCAAGGATTAGGGATGCCTTAAGGGAGCAATTTGAGGCTGAAAGCCAACAGTAAAGTTTGGTGCCTTGCATGGGTGTGAAGTGCAGTGGTTACAATGATTTGCAGTGCCTGTTTTTCCCTTGGGATACAGTATTTTTCACTTTCTGCAATAATAAAAACTGTTTTAAAAGCCAAGAAATCATTTATTCAAAATACAGTACATAAAAGGGCAGGGGGGTAGGGTGGTGAACTGTACATTCAGAGGTTTGAATATGTCCTGCCTGGATTGCTGTGCAATGCCTGCTGCACTTCAGGATTAATATGCTGCATGGTGATGGGGGTTGAGTGCATAGGGTAAGAGTCGTAGTTCTCAGGGCTGGTAGGTGAACGTACAGGTGTTGGGGGCAGCTGGTGGTGGTAAGAACCAGGCTGCTGGAGAAAGGTGTTTTGAGCAAACACTGGGGCACAAGGGAGAGAGCTTGGAGTGGGGGGTAGCTTGGTACTGATCTGCCTGCATGGCTACGAGAGACTGTATACAGTCCGTTTGGCGTGCCAGGAGGCTTATCGGCTGCTTTGTGCTTTTCTTGGTAGCCAATTCCTTTCTCCTGCTTTGTGTTTCCCTCCACTGATGCATTTTCTCTCTCCAGTCCTGCAGCCTCTTACTCTCTCTGGCATACTGATTCATAACTGCTTTCACCAAATCTTCTTTGCTTTTCCTTGGTTTACGCCTCAAGTTCTGTAATTTTTCAGCAGGCTGTGATAGGGCCGGAGGATTCAAGGACACTTAAAAAAAACAGAAATAGAAACATTTAATACAGAGGCTGCATTGTTTATTATCACAGTGAAGGAGTTTGTAGACTATTTGTAGCATCATTTACACATAGCAAACATAGCACAGAGAGGCCACAGCAGCGAAGACATGGTGAGTAATGGGGTGAGTGTTTCTGCCACGACTCACCTGGGAAGGGGAGCTGCTTGAGTCAGGGCTCACTGGGGTTTCTGTGCATTGGGGAAAGCAGAGAGTAGCTGGGGGGAAAGTGCACTGAACACCACCCCCACAATTGCCACAGCAGTTACTCCTCTGGGAAGGGGAGCTGCTTGAGTCATGGCTCACTGGGGTTTCTGTGCATTGGGGAAAGCAGAGAGCAGCGGGGGGGCCCTACACTGAACACTATCCCTACATTTTCAACAGGATTTTCTACTGCAAGATATATCACCGCTGCGTGTTACCTGGGAAGAGAGGGAGGGTCTTCTACAGCAATGTGGATTCCGCCCTGGTCCCTATGCAGCTTGCCTGTGTGCAGCAATGGTCCCCGCACCCCTCGTGGCACAATGGCGCGGATACGTTAGCCTGACTGGGACAAGGACCACAGTGGCTCTCCCTATAAACTTGCGCAAGCACATTGCCCACGCTCTGGCTGAAACTTTTGAAGAGATTACTGATGCCGATTACAGAGACGTGATAGACCAAATCAATGGGCTATTCCACATCTAGGCATGCATGCAGGCAGCCATAACCCCCCCCTCCCAAAACATTTCCATCCTTAAAATAAAAGCTGCTTACCAGAAACCCGCTCCTCTGCTTCTTCTTCACCAACAAGTTCCAGCTGCTGCGACTGGCTAGCTTCCTCCTGGCTTGAGAAGAGCTCCTGGCTGCATGCCTCCTGGGACTCCGGAGTGTCTCCCTCCACCCCAGTAGCCTCACTCTCGGCTTCCTCTACACCCTCCCCCACTTCTCCCTGCTCTGAACTCTCCATCGTGGTCCTCGGATTGGCAGTGGGGTCACACCCAAGTATGGCATCCAGCTCCTTGTAAAAACGGCAGGTCGTGGGGGCAGCTCGTGAGCGGCCGTTTCCCTCACGACCTTTGCAATAGGCACTCCGCAGCTCCTTTACTTTAACCCTGCACTGCAACGCGTCCCGTTCATGGCCCCTTTGCAGCAAGGACTTTGATATCTGGCCATAGGTATCATAATTTCTATGGCTGGAGCGCAGCTGTGATTGCACAGCTTCCTCACACCAAACACTGATGAGGTCCTGCAGCTCGGAAGTGTTCCATGCTGGGGCTCGTTTGGGGCATGGAGGCATGGTCACTGATTGATTGATTGATTGCACTCCACACCTGGCTGAGCAAACAGGAAGGGGATTTTTAAAATTCCTGGGGCATTTAAAGGGCGGGTCACCTGAGCCCGGGGCAGTGGAGTGCGAAACGATGAGCAGAGTGGCTGAAAAGGTATGCTGGGATACCTCCTAATACCATGGAGGCCAATAAAAGTGCTTTTGGTGGCCACACTTGATGACCAGCGCAGGAATCGCTACACCCCAAGCAGACCAGGTGTACAGCCAGCGCTGCAGCCAGGGAGTTGCAGTGCTGGCCGTGCTTTGCAAGTGTGGACACAGAGTGAGTTGCAGTGCTGTAACCACATCACCAGCGCTGCAACTCTCCAGTGTAGCCAAGCCCTTATACTATTCCTAATTTATGCTTAATATTCACTGAGTTTGTTTTGTTTTTTAGTTTCCAGTTGGAAATGCTCCCCATTGCCTCCATTTTAATGGTTGTCTCAATTTGTAAAATACCAGACATTTTATAGTAAACCTAATGATGTGTGTCTGGTTTTAACATAGCTAGCATTTGCATCTGGTTATGACAGGGGTCGGAAACCTTTCAAAGAAGGAGCCATTTTTTGTGTTTGTCCAAAATATTTCAAGAGCAGCATCACGTGCAAAGCTACTTGTAGAGTTAGAATTTATCAACTAATAATAATTGAACATATTAAAGTTATTACTACTCACCAACACTTTTAATATGACTTCTGCCATTCGAATATAAACAGGAGGGAGCTCCAGGCTGGGGCAGGGGATTGGGGTGCAGGAGTGGGTTTGGGGTCTGGGAGGGAGTTTGGGTGCAGGAGGGAGTTCTGACCTGGGGCAGGGTGTTGGAGTGGGGATGGAGGTTGTGAAGTGCAGGCTCTGGTCGGGAGGCGGCTCCTGGCCAGTGGCACAGTAGGGCTCTGGCCCCATGCTGCTCCTGGAAGTGGCTGGCTGCTGGCACGTCTCTGGTGGGGGGAGGGGAAGGCATCTCCATGCGCTGCCTCCGCCGCCAGCACCGTCCTCACAGCTCACATTGGCCAGGAACCAGCCAATGGGAGCTGTGGGGGTGGTTCTTGTGGGCGTGGGCAGTGCACGGAGACCTGATGCCCTCCTTCTCCCGAGGGGCACGCAGAGATGTGCCAGCAGCCAGCCACTTCCAGGAGCAGCGTGGGGCCAGAGCCGTGCTGCACCGCTGTCCGGGAGCTGTTTGTTGTAAGCGCCTCCCTGCCAGAGCCTGAACTTCACACACTCCCAAAAAACGGCTGCCTGCATGGGGGCAGCCAAAATTGCTGCATGCGTCTTCGGAGCCTCAGGTTGCTGACTCCTGGGTTATGAGATGCCTGAAGACACCCACACATGAGCAGTGCCTCCCCTTCACTCCAAGCCATGTTTGTCTGTATATTATTACAGAAGTTGTCCTACAGCACTACCTTCACTTCCTTGAAATCATTTCCCACCTGTTTCTGTGAAGATGAGCCTGAACCAGAAAATCATGTCTGAAGCACCCTGGACTTTGAGAAAGTTCAAATCTAAATTCAAGCCATGCGTCTGGCCTCAAACTCTGCAATGCGCCAGTTTGAAGCTCCAAATCTAGAACTTTGTTGAGAAAGAGATCAGATATGAATATCCTTAGCCTTGAATGGAAGTTCTCTTCCTGCATTTTTCTGTGTTATACTACTGAGCTGGAAAGTTGTTTTGCACAGTAAATTGCAGAGATTTTTGACATGAACATTCTCCTGCATTTATTTCCTCCAATATGTGGGGCCATTCTTTCAGGAAGTGCAGAGTGCGGAGGTGATCAGAGGGGTTCAGGGAAAATGCTTCCTAGTAGGAAGGGTGTTTATAAGTTGATCCAGTCATTCAAAGGTTAATTCCTGTCTGTAGCACTGTATGTTGCATCAGATTTTCTGTATCCTGTCTGATCTTAAATATTGTCTGACAATGGAAATGATAACACAGAGCAAAAACTTTAGACACTCGGCTTTTTAAAAGGAGAGTTAATACTGTAACAAATAGTGTATTGCATGCTTAATATTAACGTAAGGTAGCTAGATTTAGTATGAAAGGGGTTGATCAGTTTGTCTCCTACAAAAACCTGTTTCTGTGTGTCTCCTCTTTGTTATAGCCAAGTCATCTTTTACAATTTAATTGCATCTGGGAATGATACGGTATTGTGACGGTATGTATATTATTGATGTGAAATGTGAAGTACACTTCTTATTCCTCTAACTTCCAGTTTGTTTCACATTTACAGTTCGAAGGAAGGAAATATTGTGAACATGATTTTCAGATGCTTTTTGCCCCTTGCTGTCATCAGTGTGGTAAGTTTTCTAGCAGAAGTAGTATTTCATACTGATCATCCAATGTAAATTCAACATATAACCTTGGAAACAAATGTAATCCTTGTGAATGTTCCCTGTGAAGGTAGACTTCAGAAAATGTTGGAAATAACCAAAGGATTTATTTGAGTAAAGAGAAGCAGGCAATCGGGCTTAAAAGATGGATGAATTAATTCAGAATGATTAGTGATTTAGCATTTGATTGAGTTAACACTTTAAGGCCTTCATGAGCTTTTGATATGATGTAACAAAAAAAGTTCTTCTGCAACTAAAACTCTCAGACAAGCTCTCATCATCTCCTGTTTCAATTATTTTAACCACTTCCTAATTGGTCTGCTCACAACCTACATTGTCCTACTCCAGTATGTACAAAGTAAGATAATCTTCCTTGCCCATCTCATGAAAACACTGGCTCCCCCATCTCTACTGCATCAAATTCAAACCCTTTTAAGCTTCAAGCCACTTCTAAGGCCTTACTTAGCACTGACTCACCCAGTGCATTTGCATCATCTCTATTTCAATGAGAGAATACCCTTTGTGACGGGTTGGACCCTTGGGATGTCACCTGGTGAGTTGGGCACCACTGAGTCAGACTGTTCTCCCAGCCTGGGTCCCCTTTACCTGGCCTTGATGGGCAGGGCCGGCTTTAGGCCAATTCCCCTGAATCAGGCCCCACCCCTAAGAGCGCCCCGCGCCCAAGCCCCAGTCCGGTGTACCAGCAAGAGCCGGTGTGCTGTACCGGGGTGGCCTAGCTTCTCCAGGGGGCAATTTAAAGGGCCTGGAACTCCCAGGCCCTTTAAATTGCCACCAGAGCCCCACTGCTGGAGCCCTGGGATAGGGCTGCAGGGCTATTTAAAATGTCTGGGGCTCCCATTGCTTGTACTGCCTCAGCCTTTTAAATAGCCGCTGGAGCCCCACCGCTTCCCCAGGGCTCCCGCAGCTATTTACAGGGCCGGGGCGGTGGAAGCAAGGAAGCCCCGGGCCCTTTAAATGGCCCCTGAGCCCCGGGCTGCTGCTGCTACTCCGGTGGAGGAGCGGGCACTCACCATACAGGGTGGGCTGTACCCGCACCCCCTGCCCGCGGCCAGCCCCTGCTGCACCCCCTGCCCACATCAGCCCCGCATCCCCTGCCCTGCCCGCACCAGCTCCTGTCTGCAGCCAGTCCCACACTCCTCTGCCTCCAGCCCTGCCAACCCCTGCTGCACCCCCGTAACCCTGCCTGAAGCCAGCCAGCCCCACACACCCCTGTCTCCAACCAGCCCCGCACCCCTTGCCCTGCCTGCAGCCAGATCCTACCTGCAGCCAGCCCCTGCCCTGCCTCCAGCTAGCCCCGTGTCCACTGGTGCCCTGCAGTTCCCAGGGCAGTAACTCTGCACACTTGCTTCAATGGGAGGGGCAGGGAGCAGCTGGGACCCACACATTTGCACACCCTAGGGTGACCAGACAGCAAGTGTGAAAAATGGGGACAGGGGTCGGGGGATCTTATATAAGAAAAAGACCCCAAAATTGGGACTGTCCCTATAAAATTGGGACATCTGGTCACCCTAGCACACTCCCAGGGAGTGGGGGGGACCCACACATGCAAAACGGAGCTCATTTCTAGTCCAGGCCTATCTTTTTAAAAAAGAAGTTTAGGTAAGGTTAACATACATCCATATTTTCCCGGACATGTCAGGCTTTTTGGTTCTTAAATTGCCATCTGGGAGGAATTTTTAAAATACAGACATATGGTAACCCCTGTTGGTACAAAAAATACATACTGTGGCACATCCCTTAAATCAGAACTTTTTATAGGGAACCAGTTGTGAAGAAATGAAAGGCTTCTTTTTACATTTTTTTTTAAGTCATCCCTGCTGGGGCCCCGCCGAAAATGTTCAAATTGGGCCCCGCATTTCCTAAAGCTGGTCCTGTTGACGGGCTAGGCTCCCCAGCCTTTTCCAGCCAAGCACACAGGCAGGGCCATACCCAGCTGAACAGAGGGCCAGAGATCCGCTCTGGGAAGGCTCATCTTAGGGGACTTGCCACAGCACCGAGATGTCCACCCCCTCCCTTGGAGTACAAACCCCAAATTATATGAAATTCACCTCTTTTCTCAATGTGGAGGAGGGTATACACTTCTTTCCCTCCCCCCCCCCCGCAAAATGACATAAACTGCGTTATATTATAAACCAGAAATACAATTATTAACTATAACAGGTGTATTTTAAGTAGTTAAGGAGGTAGCAGACAGAACAAGGCAGATTACTAAGAAAATAAAACAGAGCAAACAAACCAAGTTTAATGCACTAAAGACACTGGTTACATGTAAGGTCCACCCTAAATGTGGTTCTAATAATCTTCTTCACAAGCCAGATGCTCTTCCAGCCTGGGTTCAGTTCTTTCCCCCAGTTCAGTCTTAGTTGTTCCTAGCAGTCATCTTGGGTGGAGTAGCAGGGGAGAACTGAGGACCCAGATTACCTCACTCCCCACCCTTAAATAGGATTTGCATAAGGCGGGAGTCCTTTGTTTCCTAGTCTGACTCCCACTTCCTTAACAGTGGAAAGTTACAAGAAGTCCGATTCTGCGAGGCCCTTACAACCATTCTTCACAGACTGACCTACAGGTTCACAGGAAGACTAAGCTTTTTTACAGTCCATTGTCCTTGTTGATGGGCCATCTGCGCTGTCTGGCTTGTCCATTGTTGTACCTGAAGTGTTGGCAGTGAGCATCACCCAAAGTAGCATAGTTGAAATACAAATACATAGTCAATATTCCTAATTTCAGATACAGAAATGATACATGCATATACATAGGATAATCACATTCAGTAAATCATAATCTTTCCAATTATATCTCACGAACCATCTTGCATAAAGTATATCTGTTATGTCATATTCTTATCATATTTTCATAAAAAATACGGAATGATATGTCACACCCTTATTGCCTACTCCTTCCATAATCATTTCTCAGCTTTCTTCGTTTCTGCACTGTCCTGTGCATGGAATGCCATTCCAGAGCTGGTCTGAAAAGTCACTCCCCTCCCCTCATTTAAATCTCTCCTGAAGCCCCATTGTTTCCTTGAAGTCCACAGGAAGCTACTTATTTCACTTATTTATCTTATGTGTGAACTGCTTATTTGTATGACGGGACGAGGTTGAATGCTGGCAGAGAGGGGCTTATGGACACTAGATCTAAAGCTAGGGATTGCTAGTAGGCAGAGTGGGTTGAATGATGGAGGGAAGATATGGGAAGGAGTTTAGTGTGTATAACTCAAACAAAAACACAAACATGACTAACTAGATGGACGATGGAGTTCATTGTTTCTGTAGGCCAAGCACATTGCACAGAGGAGGGGCTCAATGCATTCCTCCATTGTCCCCGCAAGTGCCTGGTGTGCTGTCCCCCTGCCCTAATTCTGCTGCCTTCTTGGTCATTTCTCTCCTTAACAAATCTCTCTGCCTGCAATATCAAATGGATACCGTTTAGATGAACTAAAACACTTGTGACTGGGCAAAGGTAAATGATCTTGCCTGAGCTAGGCACAGTGTGGACGGAGCCACAGTGCAACTCTTGAAACTCATTCCTACTCAGCCAAGATAGCTCCTGATGTGAAAGAGCCCCCACTCTTCCGGTCCTAAACCTTTACGACCCCAGCAGTCTAGCAAAGCAGCTCAATCCTAACCAGCAGTTCCATTTGCTGATTCATTTCACCAGTAGGATTGAAGCAGGGCTTAAATTCCCCCCCAGTATTTCCTGGAGCCATGAACTTCAGCCCCGTGGGAGGCACAGGGGCATGGGGCTTCTGCCCTGTCGGGTGCACGGCTCTGCCCCACAGGGCACACTGGGGCTTCTGCAGGTTTTAAAATATTTACTGGAGCTCCACTCTGGATGGCTTCGGATGAATTTAAGTCCCGGATTGAAGTATGAAAATGCAATGGACAGAACGAATAATGACTGGTTGAGTTACCTCTGATCTCATAAGGCCTCTGCCTGGAGCACCGTATGGCCATTGTGTGTAACTCAGCCTTCTTCTTCGAGTGCTGGTCCCTGTCTGTATTCCACTGTGGGTATGCATTCACTCCATGCATCCAGAGCCAGAGAATTGTGAAAGCAGCATCTGTTGGTCCACACATACATCCTGGGTCACCCTGTGCCTCCCACTTAGGAAATAAAGGGTGGGGCTGACCAACTGCCTCTCCAGTTCCTTCTCACTGCCGCTTGGTCCAGATTGGAACCTTCAGTATCCGAAGCTTTATCTGTGAAAATATATTTAGATATCTGTAAACAGCTTTTTTATATTCTAGTTTTTATCCGACAGTTTTAGTGTTTTATAGTTAGTCTTCCCTGACATGGGAAGCATGCCCCCATGCCGATACCCTATTCGGGTACTGGACTATGCCCAGGACTTCAAAATTTCTGCTTCCTGCCTGCAATCCTTCTCAGTCAGCGATGACCACCAACAGTGCTTATACTGCTTCAGGGAAGCCCCCCATCACAGTAAGGTGCAGCATCTGCTGTTTGTTCCCCAGCCGTATGCAGGAAGCATCTAATAGAAAAGGCCACAAAGCTGCAATTGGACCCAGGCCAGGGACCCCTCCCTGTACATTGAACTGATAAATCAAGGAGCACACCCCCTGCCACGAGGTCCAACTCAGGAGCAAAGGAGTTTACCCCTACAAATCCCCAGTCAGGATCTTGTCGGGGGAAAAGGGAGCATAAGCATGAGTCTGAGTCTTCCTCCAAATACACTTTGAAAAAGTTGGATTCTATCCTGCCTAAACTGACCATTAGCTCAGCCCAAGAGAACTTAGTACGTCCTAAGTCTCAGAGGCATAACATACTGGGCCCTCCAGTACCTCCCAAGCACAAATCCTGGGATCTGCCAGCACTGACAAAGATGCGTTGTCAAGAGCAGCAGTTATCCATGGTACCATCTCTGCCTTCAGTGGCTTTGGCACAGACGGTCTCTGTTGCAGCTCTAGGGGTTTGGGTGGACAGGACACACCTCTTCCAGGCCTGGAGTCTCTCACTCCATCGGCTCCCTCTGTTTTGAGAAAGGTTATAACTCCACCAGGGGAGCTGCCTTTGGGAGGAATCTGTCTCCTATTCCATCTTCAGGCTGTGATTTCACTCCAGTGGCACTGTCGGTACCACCGTTGGAACTGGAATTGGCTTTCTTCTCATCGGGAGATTCTGAATCACACTGAACCATTATGCCTTCTTCCTCCAAGACACACGTTCCCCGTCAGAAAACTTGCCCCAACTTGGGACCAACCTCTGCCTCCTCACTCACCTCAGAACTGTTGGTACCCCATGCCATGGGGACCACCACAACCCCCTGTTCAATCCATCCTATTGGCCATACTCTAGGCCATGGGATCAGTACCATCTTGTAGTTGGCTCAATCTGTTAGGGAGTCACCCCTTTCCTCCTCTTTGAGGAGACAACAGGATCTGTCCTCCGATTCCTGCTGCGGAAGAATATGCTCCGGATCCGGTGGTGCCGTTGGCGCCAATAAGATTCGTGTTTTTATTGCCAGATGAGGTGCTGACTCTTATGTCTCCATCCTTCCCCACCCTGCTTCCCAATGACTATAAGCCGTTCCAGGAACTCCTTTGCAGAATTGCATGGGAACTGAAGATTCCTCTTGAGGAGGCTCAGGATCCTCAACACAAGCTCCTGGACATCCTTCAGTCCTCCAGCTCCAGTAGAATAATGCTCTTGGTTAACAAAGCCTGGAGTCAGCTAGAGTAGTCTGGCATAACCAAGCTACCTGCACTCCTACCCCTAAGAGGGCAGAGAAATGGTACTATGTCTCAGCCAAAGGTGTGAAATTTCTGTTCTCTCACCCTGTTCCCAATTCTGTAGTGGTCCAAGCCACTGCAGAGAAATGTAGGCAGCAACACCCGAGATCGACCCTGACTGATAAGGACAACAAGTGTTTCAACTTACTAGGAAGGAAGATCTTTTCTTCTTCTAGTCTCCAGTTCAGGATAGCCAATTACCAACCACTACTGGCTAAGTATGTCTCCCACAGCAGGACAAAGCTCATTTCCAGGCTCTTAGCTGGTTGCCATGACCACTCTCCAATCAGCAGTAGATAGACCTGATACATCTTCCAGGGCAATGGCTACTTCCATTGTGACGCACAAGGAGTCATGGCTCCATACTTCCGCGCATCTCAGAGAAGTCAGTACACCATGGAGGATCTTCCCTTCAGTGAGACTCATCTGTTTAATCAGAAGATGGATGAGTCCTTACACACTTTAAAGGACTCCAGGGGCATCCTCTACTCCCTGGGAATATATGCACATACCCTAAAGAGAAAATTCCACCTTCAGTAATACAAGTTTAGATTGATGGCTCAACAGTTCTTCCACCTGAGATCTTATGAGATCCTAAGAGCAGAGAGTTAAAAAATAAAAACCTGCTTCATCACACTTTCTGCAGCAGATTCCTCATTCCAATCCCAGCCCTCATTGAAACATTATTTTAGATGGGAGGTGTAAGCCACTGAGTCCAACATGTCCTGACTACCAACACACTCTTTTGGGTGGGTCATCTAGTACTCCTTTTCAGCACCTGGAGTGCAATAACAATGAACAAATGGGTGCTCAGCATTATCCATTCTGACTGTATAATAGAGTTTGTGCCCTACCTCCTCCAAAACCCCCTTTCCCTCCTCCCTCTCGGAGACCACTTTCACAAGAACATTCTCAAACAAGAGGTGGAATCTCTCTTATAGTGAAGAGCAATAAAGCAGGTTCCTCTTCAGTACCAAATAAGGGGTTTTTACTTGACATATTTCACAGTTTCCGAAAAGAAAGGCAGTTGGAGACCTATTCTTGGCCACTGCCATCTAAATTGCTTTATTTGCAAATCCAGCTTTTGCATGGTCATGTTGGCATTTATAGTTCAATCTCTGGAAAAAGACAAGTGGTTTACAGCTCTTGACATGAAGGATGCCTACTTTCACATGGACAGCCAAACCACTTGCTAGTGCTTACTCAGATTCATAGTCACCTCCACTCACTTTCACTACAGAGTACTCCCTTTCAGCATTGCTTCCTTCCCCAGGGTCTTTACCAAGGTGTTCTCTGTCATAGCAGTCTATATCAGATGCTGTGATTGCACCATCTTCCCCTACCTCGATGAGTGGCCCCTTGTTACCAGGTCACGCCAAGAGGCCCAGGTGTCTACTGCAACAGTTGCTACAACTCCTCTCCTCTCTGGGGTTTAGCATAAATGCCGAAAAATTCGTTCTCACCCCTAAACTTTGGACTTCATCAGGGCATACTTAAGTTCAATCAGGCAAGGGCTTACTTTCTGAGAGACAGGTTTCAGGCTATGAATGTTATCATGGATCAGTTCATAACCAACCCAGGGTGCCTGTCAAGATCTGTCTTTCTCTCCTAGGTCATATGGCCTCATGCACGTCTCGCCTTTTGCAAGACTCCATTTTGTTTCCTACAAGCGTGGCTTCTGACTTTGTACTCACCAAACATGAGCACATGAGCACCAAAGTGATATTATTCCTGTCATGGTGGAAAAATCCCCATCAGGTTTGTGTTGGTGTTCCATTCCTCGCCTTCACACCAGAAAGGATGATGATTACTGATGCATTCCTGTTGAGTCGGGGAGCTTACATGGACAACCTTGTTCTCTCAGTGCTCACTAAGTCTCCATTTGAAACATTAGCTTCTTGTTTCGTGTCTCCCCTATCCATGAAGGTCACATTCCTGGTAGCCATCACCTCAGCCAGGTGGGTTGATGAGCTTGTGGCATTGATGGCAGAGCCTCCTTACGCTATATTGCATAAGGACAAGTTTCTATTACATTTATACCCTGAATTCACCCCCAGTCTGAGTTTCACCTGAACCAGCCTTTCCGCTTATCTGTATTCTTCCCAAAACGTCACACATCCTCAGAAGAAAGGAGGCTCCATTCCCTCAATGTTTGGCAAGCCTTAGCCTTTCATAACCTGCAGAGAATGAAGACAATCAGGGAATCCCCTGGACTATTTGTCACCATAATGGACAGGGCTAAGGGTCAGGTTATATTCTCTCAAAGAATCTCAAAATGGACGTTGGCCTGTACTTAGACAACTGATATCAGAGCAAATCTCCCCCCCCTCCCCCCCCCCCCCGCCATGGGGTAAGAGCTCATTCTGCAGGAACGCAAGTCTATGTCTTCATTTCAGTAGGTGCTTCTACTTGATAATTGTAAGCAGCTACATGGTGCTCAGTCCACACATTTATTATACACTATGCCGTGGTACAGGACTCCTCTGCTGATGCATCTTTTGGAACAGCAGTCCTTTGTTCAGCTCTGCCATCTACAATCTCTCAGCCTCCTATTTGAGTACTTCTTGTCAATCACCCACAGTGGAATACATATAGGAACCAACGCTCAGAAGAACAGAAAGTTACTTACCTTATAGTAACTGGAGGTTCTTTGAGATGTGTGGTCCCTGTTTATATTCCACTACCTGTCCTCCTTCCCCTCTGCTTTAGATCTTCTCTGATTCGCAGTAGAGAAGGAACTAGAGAGGTGGTCCTGCCGTTGAGCTCCTCAGTTGGAGGCTTAAGGTGAGCCTGGGTGCACGTGAAGACCTACAGACACTGCTTTCAGAATTTTCCAGCTCCAGGCACATGGAGCACATGCATACCCCACAGTGGACTACAGATAGGGACTGCACATCTTGAAGAACCTCCAGTTACTAAATATAAGTAACTTTCTTTATTCCAGTTTTTCTGAGTGTCAACAAAATTGGACATAGTCTTCAAAAGTTACCATGTTAGACAGATGAATAGAGAAATGACATCAAGTTGAGTGTGAAGCCTCATTTTGCTTGGCCAGCAAGAATTGCATCTATCATCACCTGATTTGTGTTTTATCCTTCAGTAGATGGTATGCTCTCCAGAGCTGCAACTGAGTTTTTCTCTGCATTTGTAAAGTGCCTAGAGCCTGTGGGAACTACTAGAGTATAAAACAAAACAAAAATCCTGCTAATCTGCTGGTTAGTCAAAGCAGAAAGGAGAAAGTAATTAGGAAAAAGTCATGCAGAATAAAGAACTGCATGAGTACCAAAACAGCATAAGAGATCAGATGACTGGAAAAGGTGAGGGATGGTAAAAGAAAAACACAGATATACAGAAAATGAAGTGTATGAAGGAGGGTGAGTAAATAAAGTGTTAGCTAGAAGGGGAAGTGCTTTGTTACTAAGGGAATTTGCTTTGAATTTGTAGCCAAGAATAAGGTTGAGAACCAGAGCCCCTGGAGCCATATACCTGAACCCGCAAGCTGGGAGTTTTTGGTTTATTTTACTTTGATGCAGTGTTACTTAAATCACTTTGGTATTTAAAAGAAAGTTGTTTTATTTTTTAACATCCAGATATTTTATTTACCTACAGGTGAGTTCATTATCGGTCGTGTTATTAAAGCTATGAATAATAGCTGGCATCCAGAATGCTTCTGCTGTGACATCTGCCAACAAGTACTGGCAGATATTGGATTTGTCAAGAACGCTGGCAGGTAGATCCTTCACCCCCTTCTGCATTGATTATAAGCAAAGTGGTGGTGAAAGGCTTTACAGTTTATTAAGGCTTCTAAAAATCTTTACCTCTTTAATAAAACACAGTTAAAGGAGTAGCTGAAGTATCTCTAAAAAAAAAAACGAGGAGTCCTTGTGGCACCTTAGAGACTAACAAATTTATCTGGGCATAAAGCTTTCTTGGGCTAAAACCCACTTCATCAGATGCATGGAGTGAAAAATACAATTCAGTTAAGGTGGAAGTGACACCTTCTTGTCAACTGTTGGAAATGGGCCACCTTGATTGCACTGGCCTCGTTACCACTACAAAGTAATTTTCCCTCCCTTGGTATTCACCCCTTCTTGTCCACCTTAATTGAATTGGCTCGTTAGCACTGACCCCCTACTTCATAAGGCAACTCCCATCTTTTCATGTGCTAGAATATATATTCTGCTTACTGTATTTTTCACTTCATGCATCTGATGAAGTGGGTTTTAGCCCATGAACGCTTATGCCCAAATAAATGTGTTAGTTTTGAAGGTGCCACAAGGACTCCTCGTTGTTTTTGCTGATACAGACTAACACGGCTACCACTCTGAAACCTGAAGTATCTCTGTTTACATGTAAGGTACCTTTATGGGGCAGGGATTCAAACAAGTCTCTCATGTGCAGAGAACACAGCTCAAGAATGAAATGTAAATGTTAAATATTGATTTTTTTTTAAATACTTTAAAAAAAGCATTTAACTAATGTTCCACTACACCTTCAGACTTTCCATCAGGGTCACCTTCTGGGTATATCAGTTACCTTATATCGCTCAGTGCCAGTGGTACTTTAAGATATAATAGAGGGAGAACATTTTGAAAGTAGTGTACCAGAGGTAGATAAATGTGTCCCATTAATGCTTTCACATGAAATATCAGAATTTTTTCTGGTGTGATTCCTGCAACTCATGCATCACAACCAGTGGTGCTGAGGTACTAAAAATTTAGATAAAAGTGCACAAACCTACGTTGCACCACTTGGAAATTCTGATGGCACCTCTCTAGAATAAAGTGCATTGCTATAGTGCATTGCTTTTTATTTTCTATTTTTAATGCTTTTTTGCGTGTTAATTTTGCCTGACTGAGATGATTTTATATTAGGGAGCCTGGAAGAAGTAGTAGTTTGGTTCATAAATAAAAATGTTGCTCTTAATTGCAAGCTCTTTCGAGGCCATTGTGGGCTTACTCTGACTTATCAGCAGCACCTTACTCCTGGAGTAGTCCCCTTAACTTCAGTGGGACTATTCATGAGTAAAGGTACTACAGCCCTATGGCCACTATCTTGCAAACAGATACATGCTTAACTTTAAGCGTGTGACTTCACATGGTAAAAGTGACATTCATGCATAAGTATTTTGCAGAATCAGGGCCTAAGTGAGCATTTAGTTTCCCATCTAAACTTCTGAGATTCACAGAGTAAAACACTTGGCAACAAAAATCTTTAGCAAATTCTAATTCCTTTTTTTACTTTTATGCATACATTAAATGCAAGAGAACAGAAGAATGAGCCCCTGGGCTGGATGGAAGTAAATTGACCATTTTTTCCCTTCTCTTGAGCTTAGGTTTCCCTTGGGGGGAGGGATAGCTCAGTGCTGTTTGAGCATTAGCCTGCTAAACCCAGGGTTGTGAGTTCAATCCTTGAAGGGGCCACTTAGGGATTTGGGGCAAAAATCAGTACTTGGTCCTGCTAGTGAAGGCAGGGGGCTGGACTCAATGACCTTTCGAGGTCTCTTCCAGTTCTAGGAGATAGGTATATCTCCAATTATTATTAAGGGTACTGCTCATATGATTTATTCAAATAACAGATTGAATTGAGATCCTAATAGATTTTTGTTTGTGTTTTTTATTGTGTGGTAAGATTCCAAAAAGTATTTATTATTGTTACCTTTTAAATTTTTTCTCTATTTTTAGGCATCTTTGCCGTCCTTGTCACAACCGGGAGAAAGCCAGGGGTCTGGGAAAATACATCTGTCAGAAGTGCCATGCCATTATTGATGAACAACCGCTTATATTCAAGAATGATCCCTATCATCCTGATCATTTCAACTGTGCAAATTGCGGGTAAACGTATTTTATAGAAGAAAAAAACTTTAAGAAAATGCTGATGTTCATTTGTTTTGTCTGTTTAAATTTAAAGTCAGCTTTATTAATGTAATCCATGTTATCAGAGTGTGATTCTTTGTCCTCTCTAGTAGCTAGACCGTATATGGAGGCTTGAGTCCGCCATTACTTCTAGGCTCATGGACTTGATCATTTGGTTAAAACTATAGAGACTTACAGATTACAGAAATCTAGGATGCAGTCCTCTCTCAGATAAGCTTAAATGAAAGCTGAGGTTCTGGAGAACAAGATGGTATCTTGGGTGAAGTTGTAGTATCACTGTGTGTACCCCCAGTTCTAGCTCTGGGCACAGATGAGGGTTTCAGTAGTGAGGAAAGGATAGATTTTGGTAATACTGTAAGAAACAAAAGTGACCTACTGAGAGACTGGATGCAGAGGAGAACAGGAGAGAGGTTGAAGATGACACTAAGGTTGCATTCCTTGGAGGATAGTCCAGTTACAAGTGACAAAAGAGATAGGAGGATGAAGTGAAGAGGAATTAAGAAGAAAGATGAGAATTTCATTTTGGAAAGAGATTCAGTTTGAAATGGTGATAGACGATGTGAGACTGGACAGAACCTCACCCCATGCAATCCTTTAAAATAATCGAACCATTTGTAACAGTGAGGGTAATAAACCACTGGAACAGTGGTAGGTTCTGGTTCACTTGAAATGTTATCAGACTTATCAGTGATCTGATTAACAGACACTCAAGTTTGTGTGGCACATAATATTGACTAGGATTTAAGATTATAAGCACTGTGGCCTGAAGGAATAAAAACGTCAAAATGCCCAAAACCGTAGGCTGAATGAACTGCTACTCAGCAGGAATCTTAATGATAAACTAAGAAATCTCAGTGACTTTTCTATTTTTCTTCACTTGTTTAAAAAAAATAAAAAGTGCAGCCCCTTCACCTCCCCTACTTGCTTCTGTCTTTTACTGCTTAACTTATTCCTCTGCCTCCTGTGGTTTTTAAAGCAAATTGTAAATTCTTCCCTCCTTTTTCTTTGAAACTGTGTGTCTTCAGCTGTGGCAGCTGGTCCTTATCTTTAGGCTGAGTCACTTCCACAATTTTTACAGGCTGCGATGGCAGCTGTGTCGACACAATACAGCAGAAAACCTATAGCTCTTGGGGCAATTGTGAGGAAAGAGTGTTTCTGCTTCAAATAGCTTTGCAGAGTATCTGTGGATTTTCAAAGTGGCCTCTGCAGCAGCTGGAAAAGGCAATTCCCCATCCCGTGGAGGGACTAAAGCTTGCATGGATATTAGCAGTGGGTAAACACAGATTTTCCCCCAGTGTTCCACGTCCTGCACAGAGATGCTGGATTGGAGGTATTATGGGAGATAACACAGGTGCACTAGTTTGTAGCTGACCATCCAGTAATTTGGTGGTAGGGAAGTTTTCACTTTAGATATTTAGTGCTACAGCAAAGATCAGTTTAAAAAGGATCTGTAATCCTAAAGCAAGAGCAACTAAATGAGACCACCACTTTTTATACAGGTTGAACCTCTCTAGTCTAGCACTCTCTGGTCCAGCAACATCCGTGATCCAGCATGATTTTATTTTATGTTTTTTATGCTTTATTTACTTATTTCCTTGTGCCAATACAGTAAAATTGTGTAACAACACTAACACTTTGTTATGAAGAGAGCCGGTAAGTCTTGGCTAGGTGGCATTGCAAGCGTTGTTCCATTTGCTCACCTCGGCAAGATAAAAATAAAGAGAGACCCGCTCACTACAATATGGACCTCCCATGTTCAGCAAATTCTCTGGTTTGGCACCGGTCAGGTCTGTAGGGTGCCGGACTAGAGAGGTTCAACCTGTAGTCCGTTTTAAAGCTTATTTCTGACAATGTCATTTAACTGTTCTTAATTACATAATTATTCAGATTGGATTCAGATCATCCAATTTAGTGGTTAAAACAAAGTAGCATACAGAGATTCTGAGATATTAAGAATATACATGACTGTCACATATAGGTACATATTTTCTTTATCCCTGAACCCTACAAAGGCATGCATGATTGACTTGGACCTAGAGCACTGTAGCAGGGTGGTTACCCGCTCCTGCCCTTTGCAGCTTAAAACAGCCCAGGAGGGGGCTGTAGCTGGAGCCAGAAGTCTGGGCTGATGGTGGGAGTGGCTGCAGCTGGGGGCCATGCCCCAAACTGAGCAATAAGGCTGTATAAGAAGGCCAGGGGAGCCAGAAGCAAAAAGAGTCTTCCTCTGGCTATAGAGGGAGAAGGGCCTGGCTGCTGGGAACTAGACAAGGTACCTAGCGTGGAACAGGGCTGGGGAAAGGCAGTGGAGCTGGGGAGCTCCTGCCTGGAAAGCCCTAGGCTGCGGCCTAGGATTAGGCCAAGAGGTACTGGGGTTGCAGGGTGCAACCTAGGGGTAGACCAAGGCAGCAGGTCCAAACCCCTTTACTGATGATGAGTGGCTGATACTGCAGTCTACCCCAGGGCGTGGGGCTAGACAATGACTGGCAGTAGCCAACACTGAAGCAAAGTGGGGATAGAGGGTGGGTGGGGTTCCCAGGGAGGGGAAACCCTAAGGAAAAGGGGTTGCTGCCAGGATGCAGAACCCCATGTAAAAGGGCACCGGGTCCAGGGAGTGACACGGGGGCCAGCAGGGACAGGTGGATTACTGGCCTACAGAGGGCGCTCTGAGCTGGAATTTGAGCTAATTCCCAAAGTAACCAGCAGGAGGCGCCGTGGGGGTGAGGCCGCCCGGTTACAGCACTAAATTCCAGTCTCAGTTATACTGATGTTAATTCAGAGGAAATCAGATGACTATAGTGGATTATACTAGTGTCACTGAGAACAGAAGTTAGCCCAGTGTATCTAGGACCTTGTCTACACTAATGAAGTTAGTCAATCTAAGTTATGCTAGTTAAATTACGTAAGTTATGTAGCTGAAATTGAGGTAGCTTAGATCGATTTACAGTGGTGTCTACACCATGCTGTGTTGGCAGGAAGCACTCTCCCATCAACATATCCACGTCTTCACCAGACCCACTAAATCAATGGATAGCAGCACTGATTTAGCGCGTAGTGAAGACACGCCCTAGATTTTACAAATGATCTTGTGTTCAGTGTCAATGGCATGTAAGAAAATGATGAAACTATTATAAATCAGATATTTAGAGAAAGTAAAAAAAATGCATGCATTATACTTATCACATATTTCTAAGTTTTCCATGCAAACATTCAATCTTCAAGATAAAATCCACTGAACCAGGCTATTTTGAACACTTGTATCCAAATCCCATAATGGAGTGTAAAAACATCTTTTGAAATAAATCCATAACAATAAAGTCATGGCTTCAAAACATCCCATTAACTGAAATCATTGTCTGTATTCTCAGATTCTGTGTGTTCATGTTTGATTCATTAATTTTTGAACAGGAAGGAACTTACTGCTGATGCCCGTGAGTTGAAGGGAGAATTATATTGTTTGCCATGCCATGATAAAATGGGTGTCCCCATCTGTGGCGCATGTAGGAGACCAATTGAAGGACGAGTGGTGAATGCTATGGGGAAACAGTGGCATGTGGAGGTAAATGTCAAAGAGTGTATTGTATTTTATAAATATTGGCATGAATATACTAGGTCTGGAATTTTATGGGTCAGTTTCAATAGAAAGGATTAGAAAATTTTACAGAAATGGTTGGTAAAGTAAGTTGTAGAGCATGTCTTCAGTTGTAATCACACATACAGTTTATTCCATTTGAAAATTTCTGCATTTTGAGAGAGATTCCCTATATTTCAGATGAGAAATAGTTGTAGAACTCAAAATATCTCTTAAATCAACAGAAACTTTTTAAATGTCTATATACACGAGGACACTGGCATGAAATATGGTTTAGCTGCCACAAATTTCCTGTGTGGTCTTGGGCAAATTATTTAATCTCTCTGTGTCTGCATCGCCTCGCCATCTATAAAATGGGGATAATAATGACATTGCCTACTTTACAGGCTGTGTATGAAGTTAAGTTTACTGTTCAAAAAGGTACTTTGAGATCCTTGGAAAGTTCTATAGAAGTGCAAAGTATTATACAGAAATGTAGTAATATTTTGCATAAATACTATTCATTACAAACTGAAGAATTGGTTTGAAATAAATAGGATGAAATTCAGTAAAGACAAATGCAAAGTGCTACACATAGGAATAATCAATTGTACAACTACACAATGGGAAATGACTGCCTACAAAGGAGTACTGTAGAAAAGGATCTGGGGGTTATAGTGGCTCACAAACTAAATATGAGTCAACAATGTAATACTGCTGCAAGAAAAGCAAACAGCATTCTGGGATGTATTAGCAAGAATGCTGTAAGCAAGATATGAGAAATAATTCTTTCACTTTACTGATAAGGCCTCAGTAGAAGTACAGAAATACTGGGTCCAGTTCTGGAAACTTCAGGAAACCACACTTCAGGAAAGATGTGGACAAATTGGGGCAAGTCCAGAGGAGAGCAACAAAAATGATTATTGTTGACTAGAAACTGTCAACTATGAGGAAACTGTCAACTATGAGGAAAGATTGAAAAAATTGTGTTGGTTTAGTCTGGAGAAGAAACGACTGAGAGGTGACATGATAAGTCTTCAAGTACATAAAAGGTTGCTGTAAAGTGTGTGTAGGGGAGAGAGGGGATACATTTTTCTCTCCACTGAGGACAGGACAAGAAGTAATGGGCTTAAATTACAGCAGGGGAGATTGAGGTTAGATCAGTGATTTTCATCCTGTAGTCCGTGGACCCCTGTGTGTCCACCCACTACATGTTAGGCAGTGGTTCTCAAACTTTTGTTTTGGTGATCCCTCTGAGTGTGACCCCCCCATTATAAATTAAAAACCTTTTTTATATTTAACACTATTATAAATGCTGGAGGCGAAGTGGGATATGGGGGTGGAGGCTGACAGCTCTCGACCCCACATAATAACCTTGCGATCCCCTGAGGGATCACGACCCATCAGTTTGAGAACCCCCTGGTCTAAAGGGTCTGTGAAAGATGACTATGAAAATAAAGTTTTAGTTCCCAGAAAAAGCATTCAATTTTTCTGATCAATCAAAAATATGTGAATACCCCCACCTACAGGTCAAAATGCAGAAGTACTCTGATTACCATAGAAACCCACAGTTTAGCAAACTTTCTCATGCTCCGTCAAATGTTATGCTGAGCACATGCAATATTTATATTTGAATTCTGTTTAATCAGTTTTCAGTCTCAGACTTCTGTGGTAGGGGTCCACAGACCACAGGTTGTATTTTGAAAGGGAGCCGCACCTTCATTTGAAATTTTTTAGGGGTCCAAAATGAAAAAAAGGTCATAGATCATAGAATATCAGGGTTGGAGGGGACCTCAGGAGATCATCTAGTCCAATCCCCTGCTTAAAACAGGACCAATCCCCAGATTTTTGCCCCAGATCCCTAAATGGCCCCCTCAAGGATTGAACTCACAACCCTGGGGTTGAAGACCATTGGTTTTAGATATCAGGAAAATCTTCCTAACTGTAAGAGTAGTTAAGCACTGGAACAAATTACCTAGGGAGGTTGTGGAATCTCTATCATTGAAGGTTTTTAAGAACAGATTAGACAAACACCTGTTAGTGATGGTCTAAAGATAATTAGTCCTGTCTCAGTGCAAGGGAATAGACCAGATGACTTATTGAGGTCCCTGCCAGTCCTACATTTCAATGATTCTGTTAGAGTTCCATAACACTACTTTGCCATCTATGACACCTTCTCTTTGAAAATCTTAAAGCATTTCACAAACAGTTGAGCATTTCAAAGAAGTGCAGGAGATTTAGCCATACATCTTTCATTAAATTTAATGGACTATATGTAGCTAAATCCTTTAAACTGCTTTGAAAATCTCAATCAATACATTTATCCTTACACCACATTCCAGTGAGGTAGGCAAATATTATGCCCATCTTATGGATGGGAGAATTGAGGCAAAAAGAAATTAAGTGACTCCCAAAGGGGCAGGGTCTTAAATGGAACCGAAATCTGCTTAGTCTCGCTCCCTTAATCATAAGATCATCCTTCCTCCTCAGATAACTTAAAATAAATAAAAAACACACCACCATTGACCAGGTTATTGTGACTGTCAAACAAGAAGCGTAGCAATAAAGTTTCTTTAAGTTAGTTTAAGAATTTTCCGCTATATCAATGCCATTTATCAACTAATAATGAATCCAAAACCTTTTCTTCAGTTTATTTTTTTCTTTAGTCTATTTTCTTTAAAATAAGACTTTAAAATGAGCAATATTTTGGTTTTTTATGTTTTAAATCTACAAATAATAAAAGTGATGTTTCTAATTTTAAAGAAGGCATTACCAGCAGACTGTCTTTCAATAATGCTCAGTCCTGAGGTTTATGTATCTGTTACCAAAGAAATGCCATTAACTCAACCAGTCCAGAGACAATTCATATAATTTTCTTTGCAGCATTTTGTTTGTGCAAAGTGTGAAAAGCCATTTCTTGGTCATCGTCACTATGAGAGGAAGGGCTTGGCATATTGTGAAACCCATTACAATCAGGTAAGGTTGAATTTTGTACCTTAGCCACTAATAAATTCATGATTCATCAACTCACTTATATCTGTCAGAGAGAAAAATATTAACACCAAGGGACTAGTTTTGCCTTCTGACAACCATCTGTGTCTTGAAAAGTAGTGTCTGTAGTATTGTAATTCCTTAAACATTTTAACATTTTTCTGCAAATGGTTCAAGTATTTTTACTAACAAAACTGTTAAGGACTTAACAAAACATTCAGTATATAGTCGGCCTTCAAATCCATAATTACTAATGACTGTAGGACTATTGGCTGTGAACTGCAAGGTCAGTGCACCTGTTCAGAGGCTACTAATTACACCCAAAGAATCCAAGGAAAATTTGTCACTCACTGTCTAGGGTTTAACACTAGGCCTTAGTTAATAGAGTGGCTTCCTTACAGCTGCTACTGCACGATAATATGACTCTACATGAAGATAGACTGTGTAACCCAGCTTGACTCACTTTTTCTCCATCTAAGACTACAAACACCAAATGCATTTGTCAGAGAACACCACCTAGTGACTACTTTTATTTTCATACATGGGTTATAGTCAGTGTTCCTTTTCCCTACAGATCCCTTTTTTATAGTCACTCAGATATCACAGTGAGGAGCATAGTTTTAACATCTGGATGAATAAATAGACAAGATATTTTGTGCGTATTCTGGTAACTGTTAAAATAAACTTGTTGCAATTATTTTAAACATGAGCAAACTGCAAAGTTTCACATGCAAACACCTTTTGGCAAATAAAAAGTGGGTAATAAGCTCGATAGTTCTCTGGCAGGGGTCAGCAACCTTTCAGAAGTGGTTGCCAAGTCTTCATTTATTCACTCTAATTTAAGGTTTCGCGTGCCAGTAATACATTTTAATGTTTTTAGAAGGTCTTTTTCTATAAGTCTATAATATGTAACTAAACTATTGTTGTATGTAAAGTAAATAAGGTTTTTAAAATGTTTAAGAAGCTTCATTTAAAATTTAATTAAAGTGGCCAGGACCCGGGCAGTGTGAGTGCCACTGAAAATCAGCTTGTGTGCCGCCTTTGGCATGCGTGCCATAGGTTGCCTACCCCGTTCTATGGCAGGTATTAATTACAGATTCCTGAATATTCAGTTTTGAAGGTTTGATGTTTGAAATATTGATAGTATAGCTGTAAATAATAAATGCCAAAGCACTACAGATGTTAGGTAAAATTTGGGCCAAAAGTAGAGTGGGAGGGTGGATGGGTGTGTACATAAAAATTGAAACTATGCAACAGAAACAGCAAGGCATTGTTCTAGACATGCAGGAGAACCTGAAAGTTCAAATTGACTACAAACAAGCGATATACAAAAGTGAAACTGTCCAGCTTAACTTTCCAAGATGAAAGAAAGGAAACAAAACATAATTAGTAGAGAACAAAAATTTAAACATTATTTTTCATCTTTAATAATGAAGGGTTGTATTTGTAATGGGAATGGAAAGGTGACTTTAAAAAAAAGGAATTGAGTAATTTGCATTCCTTTAATCTTATTGAGTTTGTTAGAAAAGTTGCTATGTCCATATGCTGAGCTGCAATTATTTTGTTTCTAAAATTCTATCCACGATAAGTTTTTTAAGTTAAAAATTCATATTTTCCCCCTATCCACAGCTGTTTGGTGATGTTTGTTTCCACTGTAATCGTGTGATTGAAGGAGATGGTAAGGATTTCTTAAATTGCATTTTTTTTATGTCACTTCAGTAGGAAGCACTTACTAAAAGAGGCACCAGGGAAAGAGAAGACTGGTGTTGAATCCCTTTCGAAATGCTGATTCCCATAATGCCTTTTTCTAAATTCTTCAGAGTTTCTGTGAGTGAAATAAGAGTGTAAAATGGCAAGGCCCCAATCCCTTAGTGAGTTTTACTCAGGCAGCTTCTTTTACCTGGGTGGAGCCCCCCTGACTTTAATAGACCTCAATGCAGGTGTAATTATCCACATGCATGCATCTCATTACAGAATTAGGTTCTAAGGGCCTGATTGTTAAAGGTATTTAGGTGCCTAAAGAGGCAGGGGGACCTGGCAGAGGAGTGAGCAGGCGAACAATGAGCCAGCAGCAGGGTAGGGGGTGGAGACCTTAAGACCCTCCCCTCTACTCCTCCCCCCTCCACTTGCCTGGAGCAGCCTTCGGGGCTGGCTGAAGCCCCGAGCCCCCCCACCTGCCCAGAGGAGCCCCAGGCTGACCGAAGCCCTGAGCCCCCACACCTGCCCGGAGGAGCCCCAGACCAACCCCAGCTGTGCCTCCCCTCCCCAGACCCAAGCCACCCAGATGTGTTTTTCATTATTATTTGGACTTCTGTTACGTCAAAGCATTTTTAATTGTTATACAGACAGCCACTTTTACCAAAAAAGCAAAAGAAATAATAATAAAAAGGACAGGAATGTGCAAAGCACCTTATTTGTGTTTTTATTCTGTTCGGTCCAGTAAAGAATACAGATAACTGTGCATGATTTTTATTATTGAGTCTGCAAAAAAAAACCCAAAATCTAACATACATAAATTACAATGATTTGGATGTATGTATGTGCATATTACCTTAGTAACGTTAGGAAAAAATAAATAATTTTAGGAAAAAGTGTCAGTGTGGCCACCAGCAAGATTTGGTGGCCGCACTCTGAGGCCACTGAAAATTTTGTTGCAAGAACCCCATATCTATCTAATTAGGATGGTTCTGACAAACAGCAGAATACCTTTCTCCAAAATGACACTTATTGGACAACTAGCACCCAGAAATTGCAGAGAGAAGTGCTTAACCAAGGGTGACAGCTACTATAATTGAACATGACTACAGCTGTCTGGCAATAGTCAGTTTCATTCATAATAGGCGGTTGGGTTGCCAACCCTCTCGGTTTCTCTGGGAGTCTCCTGGAATCAGACACTATCTCCCGGAAGCTACTGCAGCCACACTGGGAGATTTTGGCACTAAAAGTCCAGCGACACAGTGGGGCTAAGGCGGGCTCCCTGCCTGCCATGGCCCTATGTCACTCCTAAAAGTGGCCATCCTGTTCCTGCAGCCCCTGGGGGGGAGAGCCAAGGGGTCTCTGTGTGCAGTCCCTTCCCCGAGCGCTGACTCTGCAGCTCCCATTGGTTGGGAACTGCGGCCAATGGGAGCTGTGGGGGTGGCATTTGCTGGCACGGGCAGCACGTGGAGCTCTCTGCCTCACTCCCCTGCCCCCAGGGCTGCAGGGGATGTGCCAGCTGCTTCTGGGAGCGGCACGGGGCCAGGGCAGGCAGGGAGCCTGCCTTAGACGCCCTGTGCTGCCTGGCCAAAGCCTGCACCCCTCACTCCCTCCTGCACCCAAACTCCCTCCCAGAGCCTGCACCTCGCACCCCCTTCTACACTCCAATCCCCAGCCTCACGCTCAGCCTGGAGCCCCCTCCCACACTCCTGACCCCTCTGCCCCAGCCCAGAGTCCACACCCTAATCCAGTGAAAGTGAGTGAGGTGAGGGAGAGCAAGCGAAAGAGTGTGTGGGGAATGGAGTGAGCGGGGGCCTTGAGAAAGGGGCGGGGCAAGGGTTTTGGGGTTTGTGTGATTAAACAGTTGGCAATCCTACTAGGCAACCTTAGGTGCATTTTTATAGTGGAGCTGCACCTGTTGACCTGAACTAAGAAGAGGAAATAGACCATTTTTTGGGAAGAGAAGAGGTGGAAAGTGTTAGGATCTTTATTTGAATGTTCAAATGGACCAATACCAGAATTCAGCCAAAGATTTCTTTATTAATCCAAAGACCAAATTGGCTTTTATACGGTTACTTTAAGCATGAGTTAGCTAAACTTAGCATAACTAAACTTAATATGTACCCATATAACAGCTATCAATCCTAAGTATTGCTAGGATACACCTCTACCCCAATATAATGCAGTTTGATATAACGCAAATTCAGATATAACACGGTAAAGCAGCGCTCCGGAGGACAGGGCTGCTTTACCGCATTATATTCGAATTTGTGTTATCGCAAGTGGTTCCTTTTCCCTCCCCTCCTTACTTGCTGCAGCCCTCCCTGCCCCAGCTTACCTCTGCCTCCTCCCATGAGCGCGCCGGAGCTCCACTTCTCCCCCCTCCCTCCCAGGCTTGCCACGCCAATCAGCTGTTTTGCACGGCAAGCTTGGGAGGGAGGAGAAGCAGAGCTGAGCGGCGTGCTCATGAGAAGAGGAGGCGGCAGCGGAAGTGAGCTGGGGCAGGGAGTGGTTCCATTGTGCCCCCCCACCCTTGCTACGGCCCCCTGCCCCAAATCATTTCTGCCTCTACCTCCTCCCTCAAGCACCCGCTCAGCTCCGCTTCTCCTCCCTCCCAGGCTTGCCATGCCAATCAGCTGTTTTGCACGGCAAGCCTGGGAGGGAAGGGAGAGAAGCGGAGCTGCGGCGCGCTTGTGGGAGGAGATGGAGTGGAGGTGAGCTGGGGCAGGGGGCCCACGGCAAGCAACGGGCGGGAGGGGGCGCAGAGGAACTGCTTCCTGCTCCAGCTCATCTCTGCCTCCACCCGAGTGCGTTGCCACGGCTTCGCTTCCCCCCCTCCCTTGTTCGGCCAAACAGCTGATTGGTGTGCCAAGCCTGGGGTGATGGGGGAAGCTGGGGTGGGGAGCGGTAAAAGCGGTTCCTCTCCCTACCCCGATATAACACGGCCTCACCTATAACACAGTGAGATTTTTTGTCTCCTGAGGACTGCGTTATATCGGGGTAGAGGTGTACTTACAACAGGATTAGGCCCGGGATGCTCAAACCCATATTGGCTGGCTTCAGCTAAACAAGCAGGCACTAGCACGTGGTCCCATCTAGTCCCTTCCCTCTTTCTACATATCTGACATCACTGAGTTTTAGGTATCCACCTTTGTCAAAACTGGTTAGAACAGTGCTTGACCAGTTTGCTAGCAAATGCCCCAGGGCTTGAAGGACTTCCCTCACAATATTTCACTCATCTCTATCATATCTGCAAACGTTAGAGGAACTTCTCCTCCCATGAATCATTCCTTGCTAACAAAGGTCTCATGTTTCATTTCTCTAAGTTTCGTTTCATTCTTTTTCCTAATAAAGCATGCCTTAGGTTTCATTTCTTACTTCTCAGCAACCTTATGTAAAGCAAGCAGGATAGGAAGAGGAAGTAGAGACATAAACAAAGGTGGAAAGAAAGGCAACTTTGATTCAAGATCAAAATGGAGCTCTTCCAGAGCAGAGCTATCACAAAACAAAGAGCAGAGCTAAATGTTAAGCATCAGCTTAAACACTGAAGTAATTTAGAGGCATCTATGCCTCCTACACAGCACTTCCTTACAGTATATGCGTATGTGTGTCTCCTTACCCTCACTTCATTTTCATTATTATGGCCCCTAATTTTATCCCTAATTGAGAAATAGGTTTTAAAATAATCACCTTTTGCTGTTCGTCTTATGAATGTGTAAATTTCAGAAGTTTTTAACAAATGCCTTTGTTTATTAAACTGCTAATATTGTCTTTTTCTCCCTCCCCCTAGTTGTGTCTGCTCTGAATAAGGCATGGTGTGTGAACTGTTTCGCTTGTTCCACTTGCAACACTAAGTTAACACTCAAGTAAGTTTATCAGATAGTTTAAGAAGATGGAAAACAGTTGTGATCTCTTCAGAATAGATCAATAGTCACCTTTCAAGTACAGCTGTTATAGTTTAACTGTAATGGTTATATAATCTTTACAGATAACTTCTTGTAAATGATATATGTATTTGTTCCTTTTGCTCCATTTACTACTTTAAAATCTATTTTTGCTTTGTGTTCAGTTCTTCTTTCAGCTATGACTTATTCTTAAATCTTTTCCTGTTCTTTCCACTGTTTCCTCTGTGTCTTATCTAAAGGGATAAGTTTGTTGAAATTGATCTAAAACCTGTCTGCAAACACTGTTATGAGAAAATGCCAGAAGAATTTAAACGTCGACTTGCCAAACGGGAGCGAGAAGCAAAGGATAAAGACAAGCTGAAAAAGAAAAAGCCAGTTTGTTTGTAAACTTTTCTTTTCCTCCTGTCACCATCTCTGCTCCTTTCTTCTTTGGTCAGTGTTTAGGACATGTATTTTTCTTTTGGTTTTCTGCATGTGTTTGTGATAATCAAAGACAGAACAACTATTAATTTCCACATATCTATGATATGAAATTTTGAACACTACATTTTAATATGTTAAGTTTAGGCCGTTGTGCTCAGAAATAGAGTGTGCAAGGTTTCTTAAACTGCAAAATTCATAAATTTTGGACTTCTCAGAAAAATTCTTACCTTGCTGAACAGACTGTTCTAGACCACTGTGTAGCTATGATTTCATTCCAGCTTCCCAAATGTCATGTTTTGTGCATATAGTTAATTACATATGCCGGTAGGCATTTGTGTGCATGCAGGCTGAATAGTAGTTAGCTGTCCACCTGCCTATCTGCATGCTCAAATGCAGGATTATGCTTAGAAAACTTGGGGATGCAGATTTAGAAGCTAGCTGTGAAAACCTGATAGTTTTGAAATTCCACTTTTAGTAAATGCCTTGTGCTTCCATTTTAACATCCCACAAAATAGTTTCGAAGCTAATATAAAATGTCAGTCCTTGAAAACAATATTGTATGCTGAGTACATTTTCTTGTTTTACTATGTTTTCACTAACATTAACATTTTGCTCCATTTTCAAATTACTGTATCACAACAGCCCTCAATTAGACATATAACCGTAATTCAATAGCAGGGACGGGACTGTGCAAATCTACATATTATTCTTTGAGTGCTTGCTAATGTCCATTCCATTGTAGGTGTGCGCGCACCCACGTGTGCAGCCATTGGAGACTTTTGCCTTAGTGGTACCCATAGGGCCAGCTGTGGCACTCTCTGGAGTGCCGCGCTCATGGTGTGGTATATCAGGCATCGCCAGCCCCGCGCCTTCTCAGTTCCTTCTTACCGCCCATGGTGGTTATTCAGAGCGTCTCTGTCCCTTGCTTCACAAGTGGTCAGTGGTTTTTCTTCATCTGTTTAGCCTTGTGCTTCTTTGTAGATAATTTTAAGTGTTGTTAGTTAGTAGTTAATTACCTTTTAAGTGTTTAGTTAGTATCCAAGCAGGAACTTCCCCTCGGGAGGGCATGCCCCAATCTCCAGGTTTCAAGCCGTGTTCGTCCTGTAACAGGCCTATGCCTGTTAGTGACCTGCACAAGAGCTGTTTACAGTGCCTCGGGGAAAACCATATAAAGGAGCATGGTCGTATGTGCCAGAACTTTCGTCCACGGACTCAGAAGGAGCATGAAATCTGCCTCTGGGCCCTCCTGATGCAGCCTGCCCTGCATCCAGCTTCGGAGCCAGTGTGGCCCAAACTGGCACCCAGCGCTTCAGCTTCGGTGCATAGCACACCTCCAGCACCGGGTTCATCCCAGCACCGATCTCCGTCACCAGTGCCAAAGAAGAAGCCTAAGACGACCGCACCAGCCAAGACCAACTCAGAGGCCCTGGGGAAGGGACTCTGTTCACACCTTCCACCCACTCCAGACCCGTTGAAGGGTTCAGCCATGGGGGGTTCTTCCCCCAGAAAGGACCCGCCACCGACTCCAGGGAGCGGTAAAGGGCCTAAGCAAATGGCGCAACTAGCCCCCTCCAAAGGCCTCGCACCAGGAGAGTCCACGGTGCCTCCTCTCCATGTGGCAAAGGACCCGGCTACGGCTCCCTGTGAGGGCAAGCCCGCCGGAAAGGCCTCCCACAAATCCGGTGAGTGCTGCCAGTCTCCAGAACCAAGACGAAGCCAGAAGTTGCCATGTTCTTGGTCTCCATGTTGGCCCATGTCTCCAGTGAGCCACTACAAATCACTGGTACCGTGCTCCCAATCTCCGTTGTTGCACCAAGGTTCGCCCAGTCGTCGTCACTCACCCTGGTACCAGTACTCGTCCCGCCGTTGGTCACCATCACCAAGAACTTGAGGGCACTTCCAGACACGATGCCACTCCCTCTACCCCCGGCACCGGTCTCCAGCAGCAACCGTGAGCTATCAGACTCAAGCCTCCACAGCTCCTCCCTGGTCATCGGAAGGAGACGACTTATCGGGCTTGGAGATGCAGTTCAGTCCCTCGTCCAGTGGGCTCCAGAGGGCACATCAGCAACATCGGTGCTGATCAGGCGTGAAAGCCAGTGGCCAACTCAACGGCTGAATTGGAACATATGGGGTGTTCCTGTCATGCCGGTGCCCCACTCCTTCCAGCCCTCATTTGCCACATCAGACAGACCACAGGCAGCACTCCTGGCACCAGGCTTGGTACAGGACGTCACACTGACCGCCTCGTGTAAGGAGCCAGTATCCAACCCAAGGCCCGCCCACCCATCCAGTCATCTTCCTCCTCCCCGGATGAAGCAGTAGCAGCACCTTCCAGAGCTAGCCCAGCGGACAATTTCCGCAAGCATCAGGCTGTGCTCTGCAGGGTGGCAGCTAACTTGGGCCTCCAAAGTGGAGGAGATTGAGGAGCAGACGGACATGCTTTTTAATGTGCTCTCTGTGGCTGCCCCAACCCAGGTCATGCTGCCAGTTCACGAAGGGGTTCTGAATATCGCCATGGCCATCTGGCAGACCCCATCCTCCATCCCGCCCACCTCGAAAAAGGTGGAAAACTACTTTGTTTCTGCAAACCAGTTCGAGTACTTATATACTCATCCACCACCAGGTTCTTTGGTCGTGTTGGTGGCCAGTGAGCTGGACAAATGGGCCCACCAGTTCTACCCCTAAGAATAAAGAGGCAAAAAGACTGGACTTATTTAGCCGAAAGATTTTTTCTATGGCTAGGCTCCAGTTTCGAGTGGCAAATCACCATGCCTTCTTGGGCCGCTACAATTTTAACTTGTGGGGCTCTCTCCTAAAGTTCATGTCCCAGGAAGCAGCCCAGGAATTTGCCACCTTGGTCAGGGAAGGGACTGCGGCTGCTCAGTCCTCTCTCCAGATGGCCTGGGATGCTGCTGATTCAGCTGCCCGAGTGGTCGCCAGAGTGGTGGTCATGTGGCGCAGCTCTTGGCTCCAGACTGCCAGCCTGTCCTCAGAGATGCAGGCCTCAGTCCAGGACCTTCCATTTGACAGTGTCAGCCTGTTTTCTGATCAAACAGATGTGCATCTGCATGACTTACAGGACACAAAGGCGACCCTCCGCTCCCTGGGGATGCACACACCTCAATCGTCTAGGCAGCCATTCCAGCCTCCCCACCTCCTAGGCAGTGGCAGCCTCGACAGGGGCCTAGAAGGAAAAGGGACACTGGGTTCAACTGCCACTGCCCTTCATCATCCCAACCTCCTGCACAACCTGGTCTGGCAAAACACCAGGGGGGCCAGAAGAGGTCATTTTGAGGGTGTGCTCAGGAGCAACACACTAGCCAACTGCCTGGATCATTCTTGCCCTTTTCTTGACCGCCTTTTCTCTGACCACTTGGCCTGGTCGCGGGTTACCTCAGACTGTTGGGTCATAGACATAGTGTTTCGGGGCTATACCCTCCAATTTTTGGCCGCCCCACATTCTTCGTTTCCTCCCCCCACTTCCCCAGCTCCTCATTCAAGAGGTTGAGAACCTCCTACACCCAGGGGCTGTGGAGGAGCTTCCTCGGGATATGCAAGGAAGAGGATTCTACTCCCGCTACTTCCTAATCCCAAAGGCAAATGAGAGGTTCAGACCCATCCTGGACCTGCGGGGCCTCAACAAGTCTTTGTTGAAGTTCCACATGGTATCCCTGGCTTCCATCATCCCTTCTCTGGATCCGGGGGTCTGGTACACTGCTTTCAACTTAAGACACATATGTTCATGTCTCTATCTTCCAGGGGCACAGTTGTTTCCTGCGCTTTATAGTGGCAGGGCGCCACTTCCAATTTACGATGCTGTCCTTAGGCCTGTCCTCAGCCCCCAGGGTCTTCATGAAATGCATGGCATTGGTGGGGGCTTACCTGAGGTGTCGAGGGGTTCAGATCTTTCCATATCTCGACGACTAGCTTATCAAGTGCAGGTCTTCAGAGGAGGTCCAGAGGAGCTTTGATCTTGTGCTCTCCACCTGCAGCGACTTGAGTCGCCTAATAAACACAGAAAAATCCACATTAGCACCAGTTCAACGCATAGAGTTCATCTGTGCGGTTCTCGACTCCAGGTGGGCCAGGGCATTCCTGCCAGAAGCGCGTTTTCAAGCCATGTCGAACCTGATCACCCACACACAGAGCCAACCACTCACCACGGCCCACACGTTCCTGCAACTGATGGGCCACATGCACCTATGTTGTAAGCCACGCCTGGCCTCATCTGAGGCCCCTACAAATGTGGTTGGCCTCAATCTACATTCCCAGCAGGCATTCCTGAGTGGTCACAGTGCTGAGTCATGTCCTCTCACCGCTCAACTGGTGGGATGCCAGGTTGGTGCTGTGGGGAGTTCCTTTTGCGACCCCGTCACCATTGCTCACGTTGGTCTCAGAAGTGTCGGACCTGGTCTGGGGAGCTGTTGGCTGCAACACAACCTAGCCCTTCATATCAATGTCAGGGAACTCAGAGCAGTTCACGTGGCATGCCAGGCTTTCCTGCCCCACCTGGAAGGCAAGGTGGTGCAGGTCCTGACAGACAATACGGCCGCAATTTACTACTTGAACAGGCAGGGTGGCGCCAAGTCTTTGGCCCTCTTTCAGGAAGCGACCAGCCTTTGGGACTTCTGTGAGCAGCAGGACGTTCATCTGGTGGCCGGATCGCCTAAGCAGGAGCTTCTTGTCTCACCATGAATGGCCACTCCATCCAGAGGTGATCAACCTGATCTTCTGAAGGTGGGGGAAGCCCCAGCTGCACCTTTTCACATCCAGACAGAACAGGAAGTGCCACATGTTCTGTTCTCTGCCGGGCAGGGACAAGGGCTCCCTGTCAGATGCCTTCCTCATCCCACGGTCGGGAGCAGTCATGTATGCCTTCCTGCCAGTGCTGCTGATCCACAAGGTCCTGCTCAAGGTGAAGCAAGACAAAGCTTCAGTCACCCTCATAGCCTCGGCATTGCCTCATCAGCACTGGTTTGCCATGCTCCTGATGCAGCCACTTCGGCCAGATCTACTGTCCCAGAACCATGGCAAACTGCTTCACCTGAACCTGGCGGTGCTGCACCTGATGGCGTGGTTTCTACAGGGAGGAGCGGCAGTGTTCTGCCAGTGTCCAGCAGGTCTTGCTGAGTAGCAGGAAGCCCCCCACCAGGGCAATCTATGTATTGAAATGGAAGCAGTTCATGTGCTGAGCCACAGATTGCCATATCCAGGTTGAAGGAGGTCCACCTGCAGGATGTCCTGGACTATTTACTACATCTGAAGCTCCAGGACCTGTTGCTGTCCTCAATCAAGGTGCATCTGGCGGCCATTTCGAGTTTCCACCCTCCGTTTCAAGGCAGGTTGGTCTTTGCTCATCCCACGACAGCATGGTTTCTGAAAGGTCAGGATTGCCTTTACCTGTATGTCCAAGACCCAGTCCCTTCTTGGGACTTGAACCTTGTACTCTCCAGGCTCACAGGGCCTCTCTTTGAGCTCCTGGCTTCCTGCTCCCTTCTGCTGTTATCCTGGAATGTCTCTTTTTGGTCGCTATAACTTCAGCTCGTAGGGTGTCTGAGATCAGGATGCTCACATCCAAGCTTATACGTATACGATCTTCTATAAGGACAAGGTCCAGCTGCTTCTGCACCTGGCCTTTCTGCCCAAGGTCGTCTCTCAGTTCTATGCAAGTCAGGACATATATCTTCCAGTCCCTTGCCCGAAGCCTTATGCAAGGGATGAGGAACGCAAGCTGATCACCTTGGACATTAGGGGAGCTCTGGCCTTCTACATAGAGAAATTGAAGCCATTCCATAAGTCTTCACAGCTGTTTGTTGCTGTTGTGGACCAAATGAAGGGTTGTCCAATGTCCACCCAGAGGATCTTGTCCTGGATCACAGCCTGTAGCCGCTACTGCTATGAGCTGGTGAAGGTGCCCCTGCCACCGACTGTGATGGCCCACTCCACTCGGGCACAGGCCTTGGCGGCGGCCTTCCTCACTCAGGTGCCGATCCAGGAAATTTGCCATGCTGCAACCTGGTCATCCATCCACACGTTTGCCACGCACTATGCGCTGAACCAGCAGGCTCAGGCTGATGCGCGTTTTGGCAGAGCAGTACTACAATCTGCAAGATTGTGAACTTTGAGCCCACCTCCTGGGATTCTGCTTGTAAACCACCTACAATGGAATCGACATGAGCAAGCACTTGACAAAGAAAAAATGGTTACCCCCACCTTTTTGAAACTGTTGTTCTTCAAGATGTGTGGCTCATGTCCATTCCATTACCTGCCCTCCTGCCCCTCTGTTGCAGTTGTTGGCAAGAAGGAACTGAGAGGGCGCAGGCTGGCGGTGCCTGATATACCGCACCATGAGTGCGGCACTCCAGAGGGTGCCACAGCCGGCCCTATGGGTATCAATAAGGCAAAAGTCTCTGACAGCTGCACACGTGTGCATGTGCACACCTACAATGGAATGGACATGAGCAACACATCTCGAAGCACAACTGTTACAAAAAGGTGGGTAACCGTTTTTTGAAAACTCTGTCAAGATGCCCTTTGAATAGTAATTGACTTGTTTCTTACAGTTCATAAAGAGTTTATATTGTGTTTTTTGAAATTCTCAATATGGAATGCTACAAATACTCTTTGAAATCTCTTTCACTAAAGATATTTTTCCTTTTGTATCATTTGTAGGAACAAATTTGTTGAATTTGATATGAAGCCTGTCTGCAAGAAATGCTATGAGAAATTTCCTTTGGAGCTGAAGAAAAGATTGAAGAAACTAGCTGAAACTTTAGGGAGGAAGTAAAGCCTCCTTCTAATCTCATCTTCCTGTGCAAAAACGAGAAAATATTACAGCTATTACTTGACTTTTATTTTATTTTTCTTTGAGGCTGCAATTAGCAATACATAAGCAAAAAAAAGAGTTTCCTTGATGCATGACTAGCTTCATACTAAAGTACTTTCCTCCTTATCTCCCGCAAAACATGCATCTAAAAACCCTCTACATTTTATATAAACGTCATAACTGGCAAAAACAAAATATATGTTCAGTTCTGTATTTGATATTTACATGTATACGTATTTGTTGATATGTAGGTTGTTCTTGCATAGTAAATTGTAGATACAGATTCATGTTAAACTCTTATGGCTCTGGTACTGCAGTGGGATCTGCCTTGTACCCACTGATATCAGTGGGATTCTGTGCAGACATAAGATCTGCTTGTGCATATCCTGCAAGGACTTAACAGACAAGCCTAGCTTTCTGTACACAAAGAGTGCCGTTGAAGTTAATGGTAATACTCATGCACAGAATTAAGCATGTTTGTAAGTCTTTAAATGACAGTAGCATCCCTTTTTATGGAACTATTCATTTTTTAGATTCAGATCCAAGTAGTCATTATGAAGCCTTATTTTAAATGTCTCTGAAGAAAGTCAGACTTCTAAGTGCAACCACTGCAAAAGTGTAGTGCCTTTAATAGATAATTCTTAGATAATTAATCTTTGTATATCAGACTTAAAAGTTGTAATGGAAATACAGAAAACATATTCCTGTTGCAAGAAATATGCATATTCAGAGCTACCTGAATTTTGTTATGTTCCGTTTAAAATAATCCAATAACGTTCATGAGTGTTTTTGTATTTTACTTACATTTTGTGCCTTATTCTTCTGTATCTTTCACAATAGTATTCCAAAAATTTGATGCATTAAATATATATACAGTTTTATTTTTATTTTATATTTTTATGCAGAAAATGTATACCAGGTATTATAAGAGATAATACGCTTTAACTACTTCAACTCTATAGGACGTATGCAATTGTTTTTTCAAATATTGAGAACACCTGAATTTTAAAAAAATACATTATGTTGCTTCTAGGCTGAATTAATTTTTTTAAGAGTACATGAAATAATTCTCTTTCATCTCTTAATGTTACTTTTACACCACTGAGTGTATGTATAAATAGTCTATCCTGGGAGGTGCTGAGCACCTTCAGCTTCTATGTCAGCCTTGAAGGACTGGGTCCAAACTGATCAGAATTCCCTATAACATACTTCTAAGTCTTATGCTATTCATTTGTATTCATAAAGGATCTAGGGGGGGTTTCCCTTCCTTTAGAAAAGTGCAGTAGTATGGCAAACTTGTTTAACAAAATTAATAAATATTTTTTTCCTTTACTATAGCAACTTAAACAGATTGTATAGGATTATATTCTACCAACTAAAGTTTCATTTCATATCTTTAAGAAAAAATATCCCTTAGTTGGTTTAAATGCTAAGCTTCCCAGTGTGATTAATAAAGACTATAGAATACAACTTGTCTAACTTTTTCTTAAAGGGATGTTTGGTGGTGAAGGTGAGAGACCCCGTATATGTTGTCTTATTGTAGCCCCGTATATGTTCTCTAATATGTAGCCTTATTAGTGCTACACAGAGTACCGCCCACAATTTGTTGTGTTATTGAACTTGTCAGAAGTGATTCCATAGTTAAGGCTGTATTTCCCTTACTGTACTTTTCCCTTAAAGCAGAACTAGAGTCCGTCTATTTCCGACTTTAATAAATTACTTTAGCTTTTAAATTTCAGATACTGTTCAGTGGATAGTTGAACTGTCTAGGAAATGTTTCAGATAAAATACATGCTAACTTTTCCTAAAATAAAATAATTTAAAATAGGCTAGTTTTGAAATTTACCCCTGAATGCTGCCCACCCTCATCCAACACACAGTCAGTCACCATACATTTTCACATTAGCACACGGGTCACATTGGATATTTAACAACTATGCAGAATAAATTTATCTTCCTTACTCATTATAATCAAAACTAGAAAAGACCAAGGAACTTCAGAGGGCCCAACTCTAACTAGTGAGCGGCTAACATGATCCCATATCAGAGGGGTAGCCGTGTTAGTCTGAATCTGTAAAAAGCAACAGATGGTCCTGTGGCACCTTACAGATTAACAGACGTATTGGAGCATAAGCTTTCGCGGGTGAATACCCACTTCGTCGGATGCATGATCCCATATGAAATTCACTGATGACAAATGCAAGGTAATAAACATTGAAAAGTAAGTTAAATCCATACACTTATTGAGTTCTAAGTTAACTGTAACATACCAGGAAAAAGACCTGGGCATCACTGAGGACATCATCGTGTGGCAGCGGTACTGTGTAAATGTTATAATATATGCAGTGGTGAGCTGGAGCCGGTTTGCAGGAACCAGTTGTTAAATTTAGAAATGCTTTTAGAACCGGTTGTTCCAGGGCAACCGGTTCTAAAAAAGCTTTTAAATTTAACAAAACCTCGGGCAGCTGTCCACCCTGCCCCCGGCCCCAGTTCACATCCTCCTCCTCGTCCCCCTCCACTGCTTCCCGCGAATCAGATGTTCACGGGAATCCTGAAACAAGCAGTAGGCAGGTAAGCTGGGGCTGGAGGGCACGAGGAGGGCTCCACGGAGGCACAGCGCGGCCCTGTCCAGCTCCCCTTGGCCCTGGCCTGGCCCCAGCTGAGCGCCCCTGCCTGGTCCCAGCCAAGCACCCCCGGCTCTGGCCGCAGCGGCTCCGGCCCGGCCCGGGGAATCGGGCCCCGCAGCGCCGGTCCCGCTCGTGGCTTAGCGGATCGAGCCCAGGGAGTCGGGCCCCGCGGCGCCTGTCCCGGTCGAGTGGCTCCGGTCCGGCCCAGGGAGTCGGGCCCCACGGTGCCGGTGCCTGTCCCGGCCGAGTAGCTCCGGCCCGTCCTGGGGAGTCGGGCCCTGCAGTGCTGGTCCTGGTCCTGGTCCCGGCCGAGCAGCTCCGGCCCGGGGAGTCAGGCCCCGCAGCGCTGGTCACAGTCCCGGCCGAGCGGACCCAGCCCGGCCTGGCTCGGGCCCTGCAGTCCCAGTCCCGGCCGAGTGGACCTGGTCCGGCTCGGCTCGGGCCCCGCGGCACCGGTCCCAGTCCTGGCCGAGCGGACCTGGCCCTGGCCAGAGGCAGTGCGGTAAGGGGGCAGGCAACAGGGAGGGGATGTTCGAAGAGGGTACGGGAGTTTGGTGGGTTGTAGGGGAGTGGATAAGGGGTGGGGGCGGTCAGAGGGCAGGGAACAGGGGGATTGAATGGGGCCAAGAGTCCCAGGGGGCAGTCAAGAGCAGGGGTTGGATGAGGCGGTGGGGGTGTCATAAACAGATAGTTAAGAGTTAATGTCTCTTTTACCTGTAAAGGGTTAACAAGCTCAGTGAACCTGGCTGACACCTGACCAAAGGACCAATCGGGGGACAAGATACTTCCAAATCTTGGTGGAGGGAAGTCTTTGTTTGTGCTGTTTGTTTTGTTTTTATTCGCTCTTGGGGCTAAGAGGGACCAGACGTGCAACCAGATCTGTCTCCATTCTTTCTAACAGTCTCTCATGTTCAGAATAGTAAGTACCGGCTAGAAAAGGCGAATTAGTTTTATGTTTGTTTTCTTAATTTGCAAATGTGTATTTTGCTGGAAGGGTGGGTAGTTCACCTCTGTTTGCTGTAACTTGTATCTTAGGTTAGTGGGGAAGGAGTCCCTGTAGTCTATGTATAAGCTTAGACCCTGTAAACATTTTCCATCTTGGTTTTATAGAGATCATTTTTACTTTTTTTCTTTCTTTAATTAAAAGCTTTCTTTTTTAAGTATCTGATTGATTTTTTCCTTGTGTAAGACCCAAGGGAATTGGGTCTGAACTCACCAGGGATTGGTGGGGGGAAAGAAGGGGGGGGGGAAATGTTAATTCCTCTCTGTTTTAAGATTCAAGGAGTTTGGATCACAGTGATCTCTCAGGGAAAGTTTGGGAGGGGGAAAGGTTTATTTTCCCTTGTTATAAGACCCAAGGGGTTTGGGGTCTTGGGTCCCCCAGGGAAGGTTTTGGGGGGACAGGAAGTGTACCAAAACACTATATTTTTGTTTGGTGGCAGCGCTATCAGATCTAAGCTAGGAATTAAGCTTAGAAGGGTACATGCAGCTCCCCACTTTCTGGATGCTAAAGCTCAAAGTGGGAATAATACCTTGACAGGGGGGCAGTCAGGGACAAAGAGAAGGGGTGGTTGGATGGGACAGGGGTCCCAGGGGGCCATCAGGAATGAGAGGAGGGGTTGGATGGGGCAGCAGGGGGCAGTCAGGGCAGGGAATGGGGGTGGATGGGTCAGGGGTCCCGGGGGTGTCAAGGAACATAGGGGGTTGGATGGGGCATGACCTCGTGGGGTGAGGAGGAGGGAACCTGTTAATATTTTGGCAGCTCATCACTGAATATATGTACATAATTGGTAGCATACCCTGACCTGCCATTTAGTCCTAGTCACTTCTCTTTATCATGCTAAGATCCACAGGTCAATTATAACAGGTATTTTAGCATGGGGGACAGCTTGGCAGCAGAACCAGACCTGTTTGTCACTGGCTCTCCTTGAAGTTCCTTCTGGTTTTATCTGCTACCCCAGCGGAGTCACAACTAAAGATAAACATAGCTATCATCCTTGGTTGTGAGGGACTCAGTGTTTCAAAGAGGATTTTCCTTTTTTACCTGAAAGGAATGGCCTCTTCGTTAAACAGGCCTTTTACAGGCAGCCACATCCAAGCAGGTGTCACCTCATCTCCCTCCCATGTATGAAATGTCAGCATGAGCCCTGCAATAATGACAATCAATAAAAACAAATAAAAGTATTAAATGTTATTTGACACACTTAATGTGCAGTCTCAAGAATTGCTAACATGGGTGGACTGTATCACAAGGTTTTCTACATTTAAAAAAATCCCATAGCCAAACAGCTTCTCCCTGAAAAATATATGGGGTCCTATCTCTTTAATGCAGATACACAGGGTCTAATTACTGAGATCAGACAACTCAGGCAAATCAGTTCCTAAACTGTCTTAGCGCTACAATGGGAAACGTTATGGAAAGTGGAGCTATTCAGAATCATCACAAAACCAGATGTACAGTCCTGGCTCCTGCCAGATGCTACAGAAGGAATACAGGTCATTTGGCAAGTTGAAGCAGCCCCTGAAGTATAAGAGAGAATACCACTTTGCAAGTCACAGCTGGAACAAATCCAAGGTGCTGAGGCAAAGTCAGCAGTTGTCCTCAGTTGTCTCAAACCAATCTGCATGACTTCCAACAAGCCCTGTCTCAAGTTAGCGCCCCGCCCCCCCCCCTGCCCAAAATTTGTTCCACACTTTCAGTTTGGAAGCAAATGGCTTCTTATGGCTTTGGTCAAAATGAGGACAGTGGATATACTCTAGTGGTGCAAGAATCAAAGCCACAGTTTTGTTTCTTCCTTATCTCAAGCAGGCCATAGAAACGTGTGGACATGAATGACGCCCGCCCACTTCCCAGACACCCAATAGATGGACATGAATGAAACCATCCATCATCTATAGGCCCTACCAATTTCATGGGCCATTTTGGTCAATTGCATGGTCATAGGATTTTAAAAATCATAAATTTCATGATTTCACCTATTTAAATATGAAATTTCACCATGCTGTAATTGTAGAGGTCTTGAACCAAAAAGGAGTTATGGGGGGAGGGGGGTTGCAGTACTGCTACCCTCACTTCTGTGCTGCTGCTGGTGGTGGCGCTGCCTTCAGAGCTGGGCAGTTGGAGAGCAGCGGCTGCTGGCTGGGAGCCCAGTTTTCATAGAATCATAGACTTTAAGGTCAGAAGGAACCATTATAATCGTCTAGTCTGACCTAAGGCAGAACCCCACCACTAGAAGTAAGGGTAGCATGGTATGGTATTGTCACCCTTAATTCTAGGCTGCTACCTGCAGAGCTGGGCCCTCAGTCAGCAGCCACCACTCTCTGGCTGCCCAGAAGGCAGCAGCACTGAAGTAAGGGTAGCAATACCATACCATGCCATCCTTATTTCTGTGCTGCTGCTGGTGGGATGCTGCCTTTAGAGCTGGGCGCCAGCCAACAGTCACCGCTCTCCAACCATCCAGATCTGAAGGCAGTACAGAAGTAAGGGTGGCAATAGCGTGACCACCCCTCCCAAAATAATCTTCCAACTCCCTTTTGGGTCAGATGCACAATTTGAGAAATGCCGGTCTCCCCCATGAAATCTGTATAGTAGAGGGTAAAATCACATAAAAGACCAGATTTCACAGTCCATGATGCATTTTTCATGGCCAGGAATTTGATAGGGCTCTAATCATGTGCTTCAGAGCACTACAACCAATTCCACATCAACGGTTGTTCCTCATTCTATGTCGAGGACCAGGAACAAACAGGGCTCCATCTGAAACATCTAAACAAGTTCCTAAAGGAGGTGTACTTTCATATTCCCAGTTACCATCCACCAGACAATTCACTTGCTTTACATATAGATGGTAGGTTGTATCCCACCCCAAATTCTGATTATTATTTGATCTGACACATGCTCCCAGGGTCTCTTACAGCAGTGGCTCTCAGCCTTTCCAAACTACTGTCCCCCTTTCAGGAGTCAGATTTGTCTTGTTTACCCACAAGTTTCACCTCACTTAAAAAGTACTTTCTTACAAAATCAAACATAAAAATACAAATGTGTCACAGTACAATATTACTGAAAAATTGCTTATTTTCTCATTTTACCATGGAATGTAAATATTGTACTTATATTTCAGTGTACAGTATATACAGCAGTATAAGTCATTGTTGGAATGAAATTTGTTTGTACTGACTTTGCTAGTGCTTTTTATGTAACCTGCTGTAAAACTAGGCAAATATCCAAATGAGCTGATGTATTACCCCCTGGAAGACCTCTGCATACCCCAGGGAGGCATGTATGCCTGATTGAAAACCATTGTCTTACCAGATCATGTATTAATACTGGCTTTAAGGAAGAAGGAGCTTGACTCCTATTTCTTCCTGGATATTTTGCTGGTCAGGGTGCTGTACAGAGAGAGAGCTGGAGGAAACAGACTTATACAGTTGCTGAAGTAGCTTGAACTCATGATAAACACATCATAATGGCTCCAGGTAGGCAGTCAATCACAGGCTTGCTCTGAGGATTAAGCCTATTGTGCATACATTCTAATCTCAGAAAAATATTCACTGAAGATGTCCATAGTGGAAACCAAATGTCACAGAGATAAACCTCTACTGGGCATGCTGATCTCATGCACAAACCGGGTTCTGTCACACAGAGTTCACGAGTCCTACGCAGCCTCTCCTCACCCCTTTTGTATCACAGAAATGCAGGGATGTAGGGGATCTTGAGACATCCTCAAGACCAGCCCCTTAACGCTGAGGCAGGACTGAGTTACCGCCACCTCGGACAGGTGCTGGTCCAACCCGGTCTTAAAACCCTCCATTGGCAGGGACACCAGGCCCTCCCTTGGGCACCTGTTGCACAGTTCAACTTCCCTTAAAAGTTAAAAAAAAGTTTTATCTTGGATCTAACCCAAAGCTCCCTGGCTGCAGATTAAGCCCCCGTTACTTCTCGCCCTGCCCCCAGTGGCCACAGACAGTTGATCTTTGTACTAGCCCCTCGGCCCCCGATTTACACTGTTACCAGCCCAGGCAACGTGACACGGCTCGCGCCCCCCCGCCCTGTTATCCCTGAAGGGGCCCAGCAGCAGTGGCGGTTGGCAGTTGTCCAGGTCGGTTCTGGGCACGCGCACCCACTCTCTCCCCCCCCACGCCCCAGCGCTCGCTGCGATTGGCTCCCTGGGACTGTGACTGGACAAGCGACGCGCCGTGAGGGCGCCGCCGCGAGCGCGAAGACAGGCGAAGAGCCAGATTCAGAACAAGACAGGAGAGGGCCGGGCACCCTGACATGCGTAATTTCCGCTTCCGCAAGCGTTGGCGACGCACACACACGTAGCGCGCCGCGTTACGTATCCTGCGGCGGGCGGCGCTCGAGCGTCCCCCTCCCCAATCTCACGCCGGCGGGCGCAGCGCGAGCGAGGCGGCGTTTCGGTTTCGCTGAGCGAGCGAGCGGCGCCCGGAGTCCGGCGCGCGCCGCGACCATGAGGCGCAGCAAGGCCGAGGTGGAGCGGTACATCGCCTCAGTGCAGGCCGCGGCCCCTTCCCCCAAAGAGGTGAGCGGCGCGCCAGTGTCCCCGCCTCCCGTGCCCGGCGAGCTCCGCGAGGGGAGTCCCGGCCCGCCGCCCGGGTGATTCTGGGGCTGGGGTGGCGGCTTGTTCCCCAGGAGCGAGGGCCGCGGAGCGGGGCGAGTCCATCGGCGGGGCGGGGGGGTGCCTGGGGGGCTGCTGGGCGCGATCTGCTCCTGGGGCCCCCTTGGCAATGGAGCGGGGTGAAGGGACTTGGTGCCTGCGAGGGGCGGCCGCGGGAGGGGGGCTGCCCGGATCCGGCCCCGGCCCCCGCCTGCGCCAGGAAAACAGGAGGGTTAGCGAGTCACGGGCCGTGTCTGACGGGAACCCGGTGTTCAGCGCCGCTGCCCCGGCCTGGCCTCAGTCGGTGTGGATGGGGCCCGCCTCTCTCCCTATGTGGGCCGGTTGCAAACGCCGGGCCCCTGGCGGTGGGGGTGGGGCTGCAGCCTAGGCTGGGGTCCCCTGACGGGTCTGAGCCATCTTCTTGGCTATGGACGCTTTGCCTTCAGCCCTTAGACCTTCCCTGTCTCCGCGGTTGGGTTGAGTTGAGGGAGAGCGATGGGATCGTGCAGGGAAGCTTGTCCTGCTGCTTCTACTAAGCAAAGGATTTAAGTCGCTAATGCAATGCTGCAGATTTGATTTGTCTGATAAACACTGGTATTGCTCTCAAAGAAAAAAACATGCAATTTAGCTTTCAGGGTTATTAATTTGTAGGGCAGTAATTCAAAGGCTCAAACTTTTTTCACAAAACTTGGATCACATTTTAATAAAAAGTGGCTGACTTATCTCCCTGCTTGTTCATGGGCTTGTAACAACCCCATTGCTACTACCACAATTGTTTACATGGAATTAGTTAGCTTATCTGGTAATGCACTTTAGCAATGAAAATTTTAGCTAGTTCTATGTCACCAGTAACTCTCTGCAGACCCCAGAAGATGTTCTCCAGATCACCGGTGGTCTAAACTGATATAGTTTAATATAGACATTTAATTCTGAAGAACCAGAGGTCAGTCTAATGCTTAAAACATAACTGTTACAATTTGTTCTGTAGTTTTAGTCTGATCAGTAATTGTTGTATATTGCAGTGGCAGGAAATTTAACAGTGTTATGTACTGCTTCATAGGCACATCTGTGCGTTTAATATATAATAAGCCTTTTAGGCAGGATTTGTACGCACAATATAGGTACTATCTCCTTGAAATACGCATGCAGAGATTTTGTTGATTGTGGAAGTCATAGGATTCAGATGCCTTTTACCACAGAGACAATGTCAACAGATTTACTCAATTTAAAAGTTACCTACCACCTATTTGTTGTTACATCACACTTTCTTTAGTGTTTGCTCCTGTTCACTGTGTGAAAGACCCACACAAACAGGGAATGCTGACTTTACATGGGTAACATTGTGGCTGATTGTACTGTATGTACACAGACTAAATAATGGAAAATAGATGCTTCTCATTTTTCCTTTTTCCTGATCTTCTGTATTGTAAAATTAAGAAGGGACTTAAATTAACTATCCCTTGAAATTGTAAAGAAATGTGGCTCACCAGACCTTTTCAAACTTATCAAACACATTTGTCCAATAACATAGTATTTATGGAGAAGATTAAAAACTAAAGGTATCTTATTAAAGGGTAAAAAAAAAATGCATGCTTTTGTTCTAAAATAAATCTTTATGCTGAAACACTGAGAGAGAAATGTAATATATAGCGCATGATTTGAGAAAGTTGAGAGATTGGAAATATACCGGACCCCCGGTAGAACACGGGATTCGGGATCCATGCACGGTACCATGTTAACGGAGGGGGCTGGGGCTTTGTTACCATGACAGCCAATGTAAATAATTACATTTGGGAGCCATGGCCGCAACAGCATTCTAAAAGAACTTGCGCTATATAGGCGCGCGTTCTAGTGAGGGTCTGCTGTAGTGCTTAGAATGTAATAGGTCATCGTACATTTGCCCCGCATCTTAAATGTGATTAAAATTGTATTTTTTCTTTCTTTTTTAAAAAAAAATTGATTGAGAACTTAATGATACAAACAAACCAAGGAATTCTAATCATTCTTAATTTGATCAATACCCGTTAGGTTCACTCACTCTGGGGCACCTGGCATTGGCCACGGTCGGTAGACAGGATATTGGGCTGGATGGACCTTTGGTCTGACCCAGTATGGCCGTTCTTTTGTTCTGCCTCCATAGTTCATCCACTTTTCAGAGAAGCGCTCAGTGTCCAATAAAACCTTGTCCCTACATGCTCTATAGATAATTTTTTGGGTTGTCTTTATTTGCTGCTAATGTAGTGGTTCTCGAGCTGTGGTCTGTGGACCACCAATGTTCCTCAGAACATTTGCTGGTGGCTTGAAGAGATCTGGCTGGTCATGTGATTTTTTTTGACTCTCCTTGTTTCCAGTTCATAAATTGCATTAAAGAAAATTTAAAAATACATCGAATCTTTCTAGTGTTGCACTCTCTCATAAGCAATTTCTGTAGCTGACACGAGGATGTTTCCCAATTGTGAATATGGGAAGTGATCCATAATACAATCTTTTTATGAATTACTAAAACATTTTGAGAAAATGTAAAGATTCCAGAGCTGATGCCAGTATTTCAGAAATAAGTTATGTGGACTTCCGGTAGAAATATGATAGGATCTTAGCTTGGTTTTGTTAGCATTGATGGATATGCTCTTGGAAGGAGAAGTACTTGGCCCTTTCCAGTTGGTGCCATGTTAGAGGGTTGCCAGTAGCTAATGGCTGGACCAAATTTGCATGAAGAAGTCCCAAACTTCATTATCTAAAACATTTATTTCTACTTCTGTTTTCCTTGATAGAGGAGTAGAAATTGCTGTTGGCTGAATTAATTGGTGAGGGGAAAAAAGAGCAATAATCAGTTGTTTCCATACCCTATAGGAAACAGGAGCACGGACCATTTTTTGGTTTTTTGGTCCGTGCTCCAAGGAGCTTACAGTCAAACAAAGACAAAATAAATCCCAGGGCAGACTTAAGTCCCAAATTGCAAAGAGGGAATAAGCTTTTGCACTAAATATCCTTTTAGACAGAGATTGGTATCTATTGTGGATTTTTGCTGTGATTTTGGCCCCATCTGCTGCTTCTGGCTGTATGTTCTGAACCATTCTCCTGCAGCATCTTACAGATGAAAAGGGTGTATATTTGCTTTGTTTCTTTTTTGCTACAGTTCCAGGTAAAATTGTTTGTAGCAAAAAATACAAAAATGAGAACTTAGTGTTAATTAGCAGTTCATTTATTTTGTCATTTTTTTACCCTCTTCTTTTTGGAATGATTTCACCAGTGTCCTTTATTTATTTCCTCCTTGTTTCTCTGCGTCTTTCACCTCTTCTGGTTTTACTTCTTTCTTTGGGACTTTTCAGGGACTTCCATTTTCTTTTTATCTTGTTCATTTACCAACAATCTTTTTTTTTTTTTTTTTTTTAATTTTTTTTGAAGTGATACTCATTCTCTCCTCGAAGGCCTGGAGGTGGATTTTTTTCATTATCCCATCAGTGTTGGTCCTCCACTTAACCAAAATGAGTTGCTAGAGAAATAAGGTGCTCCCTCATTCCCCTTAATGCCTAATTTTGTAGTATCTGCAGGTGCATATCACCTCTATTGGTCCAGGGAGAAAGGATCTCGAGAGTCACAAGCTGATGCTCTGCCATTAAATAAAAAGATGTAGCCTCACTGCTTTTTCTCATCTCTCCTCCCTTTTGTTACCCTTCATCTCTGTGTTCTTCTTTCTTTCTTTTCTCAAGAAGTGCCTGTTTCTCTTCCACAGGAGGAGCCATGACAGGAGCTAGTCAGTTTCATTCATGTTCCTGCTCCAGCAATACTGTTATAGGAGCATCTGAGGCACAAGGATGATCTTCCACTGTTAGAGATACAGTGGGTGGTAGAATGGAGAGAGAGTACTTTTGGCTCCTTCTCCCTTCCCTTGCAGAACATCTGTATTAATGTCAGCTCACAACTATATCTGTGACACAAGCAGAAATTTTCCCTTTGGAGAGAACTATCAGGGAGTAATCAAGAGTAGTGTAGTTTGGGAATACTGTGGGATTCCTATGCCATATTTAACATAAGTGTTTGATGACAGACTTGTTGCAGTATATAATTTAAGAAATTAATCATCTCCCTATTGGTGGATGGATGCATAACAAGCTTTTCTAGCAGCAAGCATATTATATTGTGGCCAAAATTATCCCATCTGGTCTTCCATTCACTGTTTTTGTTAGCTGCCTCTCATAGGTGCTCCTATTGCTTGGTTGTAATGAATTTGCCTGGTTCACTAGGTAGCCTTAATTTCCCAACTGTATGCTATCCGTATGGTATTAGGCCTTTCTCTACAAAGGTGTTATGGCGGAGAATATTATAGACTGTAATGAAAAACTGGACTAGGGTTGATAACTCGTGTGTCTGAAGTTTAGTCACTTAGTACGGTATATGTTAACTGGGAACTTTGTCTAAGCCTTTTTGGGTAAAAAATAGAGATGTATTATATATTTTAAGCATATTTATCATAACAATGTTTTTTTTTTCCCTCCAGAAATCAATGAAAGGATTCTTTTTTGCTAAACTCTATTATGAAGCGAAAGAGTATGAACTTGCTAAAAGGTAAAGCATGTGTTGTTCTGTTTTCCAAAGAGCTTTACTGCTATAGAAATTAAATGCATACTGGTATTGTTACAAAGCAATTTCCGATGCCTAATACTGAATGATCAAAACTGTTATTTCCAGACAGTGCCGATAGCATTTACTTGATACAGATCCATTGAATCACTAATGGGGAAACCTGAAGGAAAATTGGAAATGAGGGACTGAAAAGTATTCTTTTATTCAGACGGCTATCATTCAAACAGCATAGCGAAACTTTATCTTTTAGTTTCCGTAAGTTTCTAAGTGATTCACAGACACAAGTCTCCAGTATTAGACATGCACATTTGCTGGCAGACAGGTAATGGTGGCCCATATCAGAATAATATTGGTTAATTATTTTTTTTTGAGGCCCCAGAACAGATACCTGGAACACTCTGCTTGCTCTTTACCCTCGTAGTGCAGAGCATCAGTGAATATGTTACGTTGTTTGAGCGTCTGTTTCAGGTTTTGTTTCAGAATTATTCATTATATACTGATATGGTAACTGCTTTCTTACAGGTACCTATCTACTTATCTTAATGTACAAGAGAGGGATCCCAAGGCACACAGGTTTCTGGGCCAGCTCTATGAAGCTGAAGATAACATAGAAAAAGCTGTGGGTTGCTATAAGGTAGGAAGTCAAAGTGATCAAATCAAGTGATTCTTGAATTATGGACGAATCCCAGAAGGATTTCGTGTCACTTCTTATTTCTCTTCCCGCCTTAAGTTACTAGAAAGCCTCAATTTTGTAACCCATGAACCTCAGCACATGCTAAGTTAACTCTGAAAAAAAATCTTCTACGAATTCGAAAACTTTCTGGCATATCTGTAGAAAAGCAGGTTTAGATCTGACATTAGTTCGCCTAATGTGCATTATAAACATAATTGTCATGAATCATTCCAGTGGTTGCTCTGGTTCTGGACAATGGCTTTTATTTCAGGGACAGGTATAACTCTCTGCTTACCCTCCCTCAAATGAACAGTTAAGAAGTAACATGCCTATGGGGGAATAATTACTTCTAACCTTGAGTGATTGACTGGCTTATGTTCTAAAGCATGAGGATTTAGTCCTTATGAACTTTATCCTGTCTAATGTGACTGGATATTCATATAAATATCTAACCCTTTAATGAATTGTAATAAGATTTTTAGCTCAGTTTCTTGCAGCATTGAGTTTGAGAGACAGCTTTTTGTGATTCTTGTTATATTTTCCTCTCTTTTTCTCTCTCTCAAAAAGTATATTCTCTTCCCTGGTGCTGTGTTAAAGACCAGCAAAACCAGAGGAAACTAACTTGCTGTCCCTGGGAAAACAAAATTGACTGTGGTCACTACTGTCAAATGAACAAATTAAAAACATTGAAAGAAACAGAGGAAATCCTTCACCTGATCTTACTATTGATGCAATATCTATAAGTGTAAAGAAAATTCAAATAGAAGTAACTGTATACTGAATCTGCCCTAGAGGTGATCTTTAAGTAACTTAGCATTAACTTCTTCCCACACTGAAAATTGATTAATAGGGAGTTTAGGCTGGTAGTATACTTTTCAAAATAAGGCATCATGTTTGCCCTCGGATTCCCTAACAGGGTTCCCTAAAACTTTGTGGTGTGGATTCCAATTGCTGGTAAACTGCATTACAGAATCAGGATCAAAACTTGTTGGTCTGACTTGTTCCATAAGCATATAAAGGTGTAAACTACCAGCATATGTTTCTTCACCTAATAACTTTTTGAAAAATAAGCTTATTACAGACATGTCCAAAACATCTTGTGTAGTGTAATACTATAACACATTTTTGAAGCTGCTTTCACTGAACACTTAAAACTGTAAAAAGTATGTACTGATGAGTATTGCTGAGTAATCTGAGTAGTTTTTTTGTTCTGTTTATCTAGTTATATGCTGAAATACTTCATATTTCATACTAATTACAAAAAATAACAGCTGTTTGGTTTTTTTGTGGTGGTGGTGAAATATTAGCGTTCAGTGGAGTTGAACCCAACACAAAAAGATCTTGTACTGAAGATTGCGGAATTATTGTGTGACAATGATGTTGCAAATGGAAGAACAAAATACTGGGTTGAGAGAGCCTCTAAACTCTTCCCTGGAAGCCCTGCTGTTTACAGACTGAAGGTAAACTGAAATTTTGAGGTGTGCTATAATCACTAAGTTCTAACTTGCATGCAGTTATTTTAAGCTAGGGCCAGGACAGATTGGCGTGTCCATTCCATCTCACATCTAGCTTTTTTGGTTAGTCTAAATCAGTGGTTCTTAATCTTTGTGGCTCAGGAACCTGTTTGTATACCTTGATGGGTTAGTGGGTCATGACAGGCCAATGCTTCTCTTTCTCACAGGTCTATCAGGGGGTGGGGGCAGGATTCTTAGAGCTAAGATTCCAGATGCTCCAGCCAGATGTGAACAGATGGGGAATACCTCACTGGCTCCTGGGAGAGGGAAAGTGAGTTGAGCCATCCTCCAGAAACACACAGCCCTCTCACATGGCCTGGGGGCAGGGGGCGGAGAAAGTAAAGTGTGGAGGGGATCAGGGGGCCTGGAGGTGAGGGGAGATTAGGAGGTTTGGGAGTGGAGTGAGGAAAGAGTTTGGAGGTTCAGGAGGGAGGCTGGGAGCAGGAGTGTGGGGGATGCAGTGAGAGGGTTGGGGGAAGGGTATGGGGGCATAGGAGCCTAGGGGAAGGGCAGCAAGCTGATAGTTCCCAAAATACCACAGCGCCCATACATGCCCCTTGGTGGGCAGAGGGTGAAGTGGTGAGGGGATTTGGAGTCCTGGGGAAAAGTGGGGAGTTTGAAGGACAAGGGCCTATGGATGCAGTGGGGAAACATCTGGGGACAGGATGGATATTATGACTGTGGGGGTCAGTTGGCTGTGGGCCAGGGTATTGGGGGCAGGGATACTTAACTGAGAACATGACATCAACCACATCCTCCCAGCTCCTGTCCTGTGAGGCTAGCAGGGCTCGCCTCCCGTCACTGGGTATTGCAACTTCAGCTGGGCCAAATTTGTGTGAGTTGTTGCTGCAGCCTGGTGCATGGGATCACTGTGCTACTCAAATTTTGCCCAGGTGGCCCCCTGTCGTCATGGTGGAGGGTCGGCTGGGTCAAACCTGAGCAGTACTGTGACTCAATGCACTGTGTCACACGCCCAGAATGGGGAGCTGAGCCCAGCCAGCATCGTGACCCTTTGACACATTCTGGTGACCCAGTTTTGGGTCATAACCCACAGGTTGAGAAACTGTGGTCTAAATAGTTTAGGAGTCATCACGTATCTTGAGTCTTACCCTTGTTCTTCTGTAATGTGAGATTCTCTCTTCATGTTCTTTGATCACTGAAGGTCTGCAAATTTTGAAGTCTTTGTGATGTGTTGAGGTTGATCTTCAGTATTACTATTGCGGCATGGACCATCTTTGCTTTCTGTATCTGCACAACACCTCTCCTGGTGATATTCTAGGCATGTCTAGGTAGAGCTGTGCAAATGATGGATTTTTCAGTTCATTGACAGTTCCAAAAATTTTTGGTTTGATTTGAACAGAAAACAAATTTGTTCAAAAATTCTGGGGATTTTTTTGAAAAGTCAGAAATGTTGGTTCAGAATATTTTGTTTTGACCTAACTCAAAACATTTCATGTAGATTTCAGACATTTTGATAAGAAAGAGCTTGATTCACAAAAGGCCAGGAGATCTGGGGGTGAGCTTCCTCCCTTTTAGGCACGCTAACTCTCCTGTTGAAGGAGTCACGTAGGACGTGGGAGACACAAGTTAAGTCCCCATTAAAATGTCTTGTTATAGAAAGTGGAATAGCTTCAACAGGAGAGATTGAGTGTCCCATACCAGAATATCCTATATCCCAGTGGCAAGGGCATACTCCTGCAATGTGAGAAATCCAAGTTCCAATCTCTCCTCTGGCGGGTGGGGGGATGTCCGACATCTCAGGTGAGTACTCTTAACTACTGGGATAAAGCTTATAAGGGAGGCACCCCTCCTTTTTTGTAAATTTAGTCTGCTGCTTTCCTTTTGTCAAAATGCCTGAAATTGAAATGAAATTTTTTCAGTTGGAAAAACAAGTTTGTTTCAACATTACTGAAACGTTTCATTTTTTTTTCCCTGTTCATTCTAACTATTTGACAGATTTTTGAAACTGCTGGAAAAGTTGTCCCAGCTCTATTCCCAGTATTGTGGTGGTGGTAATGTTGCAGATAAACATAAGAATGGTCATCCAATATGCATTACTTTGCATTTATCAACATTGAATTTCATCTGCCATTTTGTTGCTCAGTCACCCAGTTTAGTGAGATCCCTTTGTAACTCTTCATAGTCCTCTCTGGAGTTAACTATCTTGAGTAATTTTGTATTGTCTGCAAATTTTGCCACCTCACATTACCACTTTTTCCAGATCAGTTATGAATGTTAAACAGCACTGGTTGCAGTACAGACCCCTGGTGGACACCACTATTACCTCTCTTCTGAAAACTGACTCTTTATTCCTACCCTTTGTTTCCTATCTTTTTAACTAGTTACTGATTCATGAGCAGACCTTCTCTCGTATCTCATGACTGCTTACCTTGCTTAAGAGCCTTTGGTGAGGAACCTTGTCAAAGGCTTTCTGAAAGTTTAAGTACACTGTATCCGCTGGATCACCTTTGTCCAAATGTATATTGACCCCCTCAAAGAATTCTAATAGATTGGTGAGGAATGATTTCTCTTTATAAAAGCCATGTTGACTCTTCCCCAACATACTGTGTTCACTTATGTGTCTGATAATTCTGTTCTTTATTATAGTTTCAATTTGCCTGGTATTGAAATTAGGCTTATTAGCCTGTAATTGCTGGGATCGCCTCTGGAGCTTTTTTTTTTTTTTAAAGAAATAGACATCACATTAGCTATCCTCCAGTCATCTGGTACAGAAGTTGATTTAAATGATAGGTTACATGCCACAGTTAGTAGTTCTGCAATTTCATATTTGAGTTACTTCAGAACTTGATGTAGGGAGAACTTCCTGGTCCATGACAGTACTTCTAGTTCTAATAAGTAGCAGACCTTTAAACTGTTACTGGTTTCTTTGTCTACTGATATATTTTCTGATCTGGGTTTATGGCTGACTACTTAGCAAGTACCAGGCCCAACCTCAGTAACACTCACACTTGGCTTATTTTGTTTTTGAGTTTTCTGGGAACAATCGTGGACATCTCAATTTGTTAGAATCCCTAATTCTGTATTGATTATAGATCTATAAAAATATTGTTTTCACTTAAATGTCTGAAGTCCATCACAGACACTGACTTTCTTTGAGCTTTTCCTATCTGAGGGATTAGTGTGCAGAAATGTAGCAGCTTTTTTGATGGCATTGGGCTAGTTTCCTACTTTCTGTACTCTTGAATAAACACTTGGATAAATATTTGGTTTTTAATTTTTTTGCTGTTGCTGCTTTTGCTTTCCGGCATAGGGTCTGTATCTTTACTCCCATTCTTATGAATGAGAATAATGACTTGCTCTTTTCAGTAACTAAGTATCTGTGGCCTGACTTGTGTATGAATGCATTAGTTTTCTAATGTATGTCAGCAATAACATAGTTCAAATTGTCTGTCTGTCTTTTTAAAAAAAGTTAACTCTGCTTTTTTAACAGAAATGAATCCTTGACTAGATACAATGGTATAGAATAGCAATATAAGGAAAAGAATATTCTGTAAAACCAAAATCCTACTAGATCTGACAGGGTTCTCTGAGGCTCTTTGTGCACTTACTTCAATAAAGAAACATTTTAAAAATATTTTTAAAAAATCTCAAATAATGCTATTAAATCTTAGATTATACAAACTCTCATTTCGTATATAAATGTCTTAAAACCTGACATATTCTCAACCTCTTGGTCTGTGCATAATCAGGTTGCTTAGAGTAGGGATAACAAAGGAAACTGTCCTATCATGTGGTCAGTGAATTTAAAAAAAAAAGTTTAAATGGAAAACGAGATACTAAAAACACACTGCCTTTGTTTTAAATAGGAACAGTTATTGGATTGTAAAGGTGAAGATGGATGGAATCAGCTTTTTGATCTGATACAATCGGAACTCTATGCAAGACCAGATGATGTCTATGTAAACATCAAGCTAGTAGAGCTCTACCGTTCAAATAAAAGATTGAAGGATGCTGTGGCTCACTGTCGAGAGGCAGAAAAGAAGACTGCTATGCGATCAAGCTTGCAGTGGTGTTCGTGTGTTGTACAGACATTTAAGGTTTGTTAAATCCATACTGTGGTTTTGGGAAAATCTCGTGTTTTCTGTACTAGGCTGGTTCTTTAGTGGAACTAGTGTCTGTCCTCCAAGTAGTTAGGGACTAGGGGACAGCACAGGGACTATGGAAGAGTTCTTTTTTTTTTTTTTTTTAAACTAAACACCACCAAAACAAAAGGAGCTACAACACACTTCAGTTTACTCTGCATACTTTATTATATTTGATCTTAATGTTTATACAGAAGACTGTTGAATAGATTTGGCGTAGCACATCAGTCTTTGGTAGAGAGGCTTTGTTGCTGAGAATCTGGGGGAGAACTGGATGTTAAGATCCCACCTTACAAACTATTGTGAATATTCTGTGAATGTAACTAACATGCTTTAGGGGTGGTACTATTACTATCCCAAGAAAGGTGAATAAATTATATCTTCTGAAAACTTTTTTTCTAGGAATATCTGGAATCTGCACAGGACTCAGAGTCTGAAAAAAGTATTTGGAGAAGCACCAACAGAGATCTGCTGCTGGCCTACTCCAACCTTGTGATAATGACACTTTCTACTAGAGATGTTCAAGAAAGCAGAGAATCACTTGCAAGGTACTATCTTCATCACATTCCTACTGTAAAAGACTTCTGAGTAATCGCTTGTCAAGGGGTGTCATTCTGTGCCATGGAGCATCAAACAGACGTTTCTTTCAGTGTTCAGGTGTTTGAGGGATACAGCTAACTTTAAAAACAACTCTAGTAGTCACTGAGGCTGGTACTTCTGTCCTATGTTATCTTGACTGGTGCTGTGCATCTGCCTTCAGTCTGCTGGCTGCTAGACTGGAACTGATGCATATCTCTTCACTTTAGTTTAGGCTTGAAGACCCAGAGCAATATTTTTCCCATAAGCTTATACATGGTCCCTTGCTTGTCTCTTATCTAGTTAGAACACTTCATAACTGTACAGTTACCAGTGTGTGTCTTCAAACTGCTCAAGCAGCATAGGTAGGGCCCTACCAATTTCACAGCTGTGAAATAGGCCTTTCTCCGTGAAATCTGATCTCCCCAAAATCAGGCAGGCTGGGAGGGGCAGGACTTTTCCTTCCTCTGCATGGCTGTTATCGGAGGGAGATCAAACCCACCTCCACAGGCAGAGCAGAAGAGGGTGTACCATCCTCACTTCTGCACTGCAGCAGCCCCAGAGTTGGGCTCTGGGCTGCTGCCCCCACGGCTCTTGCTGTGCTCCTGCCGCAGCTCTGGGCTGCTGTTCTCCCCCCCTTCCACCCGAAGTCTTGCTAGGGCTGGGGGCTGCATGGGCGGGCCTCGGGACTGCAACCCCCTGTAGCTGCAGCTCCTGCCCAGGGCACGCTCCAGCTCCGGGGCTTCTGTTCCCTTCCCTCTACCCCCAGCTTCTGCCCAGGCTCAAGCTCCAGGGCTCCTGCCCCCTCCTCGGCTCCTCCCCAGGCTCTGGGCACCTGGACTGGGGGCTGCTGCATTCCCCCCTCCCCCCCCCATGGCTCCAGCCGGGATTCAGGGCTTCCACTTTGCAGCTCCTGCCTAGGCTCAAGGGCTTGGCCTGGGCCTGACCCCCTGGGCTTGAGGCTGCTCCCTCCCAGTGGCTCCTGCCTGGCTCAGGGACCAGGGCTGGGGGCTGCCATTTCTGGAGCTCAAGCTGGGACTTGGGGCTTTTGCCTCCCACAACTCCTGCCTGAGCTCAAGGCTTCTCCTCCCTGCCATGGCTCCTGCCCAGACTCAGGGCTTCTGCCCCTGATCCTGGCTCCTGCCCAGGCTTGAGGCTTCAGCCCCTGCAACACCTGCAGGGGCTCGGGGCTTTCACCCTATGACTCCTGCCAGGGCTGGGGCACCCATTTTTCAAAATGTCCAGGGCCCTTGTGTTAATCCACCACTGGCCCTGGCACTCCCAGCAGCACTGGGAAGATTGGACCTACCTCCACCTCCAGGAGCCTCCTCCAGCTGCAAGAAACTCCGCAGCTGCTGCCTTCAGAGCTGGGCTCTGAAGGCAGCACAGAAGTGACAATGGCAATCCTTCAACCCCCCTACAACAGCTTGTGCGCCCTCCCTTCCCCGCTTGGATCAGGACCCCCACAGTTACAACAGCATGAAATTTCAGACGTAAACATCTGAAATCATGAAATTGGCCAATTTTAAGACCCTGTGGCTGTGAAATTGACGAAAGTGAACCGTGAATTTGATAGGGCCCTAAGCATAGGAGGACATTTCGTCATCAAAAAAGACAAAGGAAGTGCTTACCAGCTTGCGTACAGTCTTGTCTCAGTGTCTGGTGTAAAAATTCTTTAGAACTACTTCAGTGTGTGAATATTTGTATTTGAACCTCTCAATTCATACTGTATCCCAGTAGCAAAATTGCAACCAATGTTGAGATGACACTTTCCTTCCAAACTCCTGTGGTGTGTTAACTAGACTTCTCAAACAAATTTTCCCTCTGGTCTGAAATGTCTCATGCTTTTGGCTCAGGCATCTGAAAAATTTAACTCCCAAGAACAGCCAAGTAGATATTTATCTGTAAATTGTTCAGTAGATGGGATTCCAGGACACGAGCTGGAGGCTTTTTTGGGAAAAGCATTAGGCTTAAGGAACTTATTGTGCATAGTCAAGTATTTCTGCTTGAGTGAGAACTGTGCTTGTCCATACTCAGTCATCTTTTTCCTTAGCTCCTTTGTTACCTGTGGAGTAGTTAAAATTTGAAAGGAAGTTACTTTTAAGAAAAGTGTGTAGTTCAGGCTTGCACAACATATGGGCCACATGCGGCCCGCGGAGGCTCACTGTGCGGCCTGTGGCTGGGATTCAAAGGGCTCTGGGCTGCTGGCAGCGGCGGGGAGCCCAGAGCCATTTAAATCCCAGCCGCGGCCGGGATTCATAGGGCTCTGGGCTTCCCGCAGAGATTCCCGTCCGCGGCTGAGATTTAAAGGGCTCAGGGCTCCCCGCGTCTGCGGGCAGCCCAGAGCCCTTTGAATCCCGACCGCGCTCCAGCGGATGGGTTGGGGCTGGGATTTAAAAGGCTCGGGCTCACCTCAGCGTCAGGAACTCTGGGCCCTTTAAATTCCTGTCCCAGCCCCACAAAGCTCCAGGTTCCCCCAGCCACTGGAGCCCTGGGCCCTTTAATTTGCCCCTGAGGGCTCCCAGCCACCTCTTCAGCTGGGAGCCCCTGGTTGGTTTAAAATCAAGTATCACCTCCCCACCCCCAACCTCCCCTTTTGGCCCACAGCTGTTTTGATGGGGTGGTGCTGGGGAAGGAGGGTTTGTTTCTGCAGGGCTGGCTAGTTTTGGGGTGGGGTGTTTCCGCAGGGCTGGGGGGGTTTGGCCCTCAGCTGTTTTCTTTGGAGTAATGCGGCCCTCACCACTTTACGAGTTGTGCAGGCCTGGTGTAGTTGATTACTTAGTGCCTGCTAGGACACACAGACTATAGGATTGGAAAATATTGCTTTACAAGGGGTAGGTCATATCATTTGTACTGCGTTATCTCCTCTAACTTTCTGAAGCAAAACAGGTTTAGGTTGGTTAGCAGTCAAATGGGTGGTATGAGAAATACATAGTGTCCTGTGCTTTTACTGCTGTGATACTCTGTTACTACGTAGCCTCTCATCTAATAGTATTTCTTGGCAGTATTATCTGTAGACTCATTTGGGTTGTTGGGGGTTTTTTTTTTCCCTGCCATCTTATCCCATGGGGCTTGAATGAATACATCTGAAACAGTTCCAAAATGGGCTATGATCTCGTCAGATCACTTAAAGAATGTTTTGACCTAGTTAGCATTTGGGAAACCTTCCAGGAGTGGCGTTTGTGCAGCATGTGCTTCAGGTACCAGATTGTAGCTGCTACTCAAGTTCCTGCAGAACCACCTCCTACATTTAAAAGTCTAATGCTCAGATTTTTCCTGGCTCTGGTTAATTCAGATCATATGCTCACTTAGTACCAATCACCTTCTGCATGTCCCTTTTACCACCACTTACTATTTTTCATTCTAATCTTGCCCCAAATGATTCACTCTTCTGTCCTCATCTCAACACCAGGTTACGAGGTGCAGCCGTGTCTCTTGAATAATTCCTTTTATTCTTGAGGCAATGCCAGTGGGAGAACTGACTCAAGGGGTGTGTTGGGGGATTGTGTCCTTGCTAAAGAAGTGGTTTGGGGGGGGGGGGGGGGACAAGATACCAAAGTGTAAGATTCACTCATGGGAGTAGAATGTACTTAAAAAAGCAACTTCAGAGCATTGAAAACTTGAGAGTCTGGTGCATTGAGCCATTTGATTCACTATCATGCAAACATACTAGTTCAGTAATCTTACTTCCAGAACAACAAGTCTGAAACCACTAGTATGCAGCTATCCCTAGTTTTAATGACTTTTTGTTCGTACTATAGTTTTGATCACGCTCTTCAGTCTGTGAAACCATATGTGAAAGGAAATGATGAGCTGTCTATTACATTCCTGGAAATGAGAGGTCACTTTTATATGTATGCTGGAACTCTTTTGTTGAAGATGGCCCAGCACAGTGAGAAGCAATGGAGAGCTGTATCTGAACTGGCAGCTTTGTGTTACCTTATAGCTTTTCAAGTAAGCTGTTTTAAGTTTTTGTATTATTATGCATTAGTTGATATAGGACTCATTTTTTATTTTGAACTGTAGTTCTCAGATGAGCAGTACTTTTATGTACATGTCTTACAGCTGTAAGGCAATATTTTACCACCTTTCAGTTTGTTGTAGAAAAACTGGGATCGGTGAGTTCACGTTTTATCTCTTGCCGTAATCAGGTTCTAACAGGTTAGTGTTTTTATCACCTTTGCTCTGACTACAACTACACCATGTACCTGCCAGTGTAAAATTGGCCCCAGCCTTGAGGAAATACAGATCCTTATGTGTTTGCCTCACACCCAGCGTGTTGTGGACACAGCAAAGAATTTGGGCCTCAGTCATTCACCTTATTAAATCAAAATATCTCCTTCCACCTTGGCACCTGTAATCTGGGAATAGTCTGTATTCATGCCAGCTTAATCTTGCTATTAATTTACACCTCCCAGAGATGTCTAGCAAAAATACATACTTAAATGCTAATTAAGAAGAACTTTTGGGGGGACTGGAAGGTGGTGTCTGCTAACTGAAAAATAGTAACTTGCTATGATATCAAACTTCCTTCATGTTCAATAAATAGTAAAAAATAGAAAATCCAAAATTTATAACAAAAAGCTAGAGGGAAGTTTAACTTTTGAAGCAGTAACTTAGTTCCTGACTCTTGTGTAATTCCCACCAGGTCCCTAGACCGAAGACAAAACTAATAAAGGCAGATCAAGCTGGACAAGATATGCTGGAAATGTTAGCCTGTGATCGACAGAGCCAGTCTGGTAACAAGAATATTAATTTCAACTGTTTAAAACAAAACTAGTAATCTGTTATTTTCCAAATGGTATATACAAGAGAGGTTTTTTAGTGATTTGAAATTTAAACGTAATTAAACATTTTGCTATTTAAATTCATGAAAAATGTTCAAAGCTTCAAGTAGGTTTGTATAAAAAGCAAGTCTGATCATGACACACTTAAGTTCCCATATCATCCTCTTAATTTAGCACTCATTTTTGAACTGTTTCAATGTTCTTAAACTACAGAAACTCTTCTTCACATTTTTTAATAGACTATAAAACTTTGGAAGTTGCTACCTCAGTCTCCTTAAAATCCTTTCTGCCCTAGCCCCTACAGTCACTACCAGTTATGCCCTGCTCCTATTATTATTACCATGTCTTCCTTCCCCATCACACCATCTATTGTTTCTGAGCCACCTTTTTCTTTGTCATTAATCTAAGTTGTGAATTCTAGGCTAGGGACTGTGCTGTGGGAATGCATTGTGGTTAAAGGACTTTAGGATGAGTTGCTTTTCAGAAATTTCCTTGCTCTGCAAGGGCCATTCTACTTAAGCCATAGCTATTTATACTGAAGGTAATTCCAGGGCCCCTGGAATACCAAGAATTATGGCTTTCCTATTTGCTATACTAGTCCTACAAAGACTTCCATATCTTTGTGTGTAGATGATTGAATTTAAGAATTCTTTGGTCTGACTGCCGCACAAAGGGTGGCATGAAAAAGACTTGAAAACGTGGGGTTAAATCCTGGCCCAATTGATGTCTGTTGGAGTTTTCCCATGGACTTAACTGGGGCCTGAATTTCAACCAAAATCTTTAATCCTTGACATGTTGGATTAATGACGGGATGAGACATGCTTGCAACTTACTTCACTGCACTGCTCGTATTTAAAATAATTCTGCATGAATATGTTTTGCTTTACAGGTCACATGCTGCTAAACTTAAGCCATGGCAAGCAAGACTTCTACAAAGAGATTGTGGAGTCTTTCGCAAACGAAAGTGGGCAATCTACTTTATTCGATGCACTCTTTGAGAATGGAGCTCCTAGAGAGAGAACTTTCCTTGGCACTGATAATATCAGAAATGTCTGTATACAGGGACCAGACCATGTGGAGCTAGGCAGATATGATATTGGTAAGAAGCATCCCTTAAGAACACTTTACACTTACTCTCTATATCTTAGTGTGATGTTTCTTCTGATTTGAAGAAAAATCATGCAGATAATACAGACTGCAACCAAGGATAAATGGCCTTTGTCAAAGTTGCTATTTGAATAATCTACAACATGGCTATAACATAGACTTTATCAAATATTAAAACAGATGCCTCAGACAAGCAACCCATTTCTCAGAGAAATGCCTGAGGGGAAGTATATTAGGCTTGGAGTATCTGTAGAAGATCATTAAACCTAGCTGTGAGACGAAAAAATGGAGAGTAAGTAAGTTCAAGAGCCATAGCTCTTTGAAGAGGATAATCTATTAGCAACCCCTTTGTTAAAATAAAGGACTGCTAACTCAGGACCTTCTGATGGTGGCAGTGTATGCAGTATTACAGAGATGACACCTCGATCTAGAGGAAAGGTATTCCATTGGCCAGTGAGTTTGCAGTTCTAAATACTGTTCTCTAGCCTCCCTACTTTCATCTTAAGTATGTGTGTTGTGCAGACTTACTGGCCACTCCTTGCTGGGTGGTCTTAAATTTATAAACTTATTTGCCCCAGTATAAACATACATTGTTCACCTGATAGCTAAAAATAAACACGCTTACTCTTTTTACATTCATTTTATACAGTGCAAAAAAGTGGAGATTGGGAATAAGGAGTGGTTAAAATGAAATATTAGGATGCTGCCAAGTGACTGTCATTAATCTCTAAGGCTGATGCAGCATGTGCACTTACGACGCCTGAAGTGATGTCTGAAACACTCCATCTAATTCTACAATATCAGAACTTTTAGAGCAAAATCATGGAGATAGTAAGATTTCATTTGCAATGAAGTTTGGAGTTTTCATGCTCTTTGTCACCAGCTCATGGCCCCCTTCTGCCAAACTTACCTTCCTCAAAGCATAGGTAATTGTTCGAGTGCTTAGAAATGCAAACATAGACACAAACGTTTTAAGATGCTGATTAGAGAGCCAAGGTGGGTAAGTTATCTTTTATTGGACCAGCTTCTGCTGGTGAGAGAGGCAAGCTTTCGAGCTTACTTAGAGGTCTGCTTCAGGTCTGGGAAATGTACTCTGAGTGAGTGTCTACGCTGCCATTAAACCTCCGTGACATGACTTGGGCTTATGGGGCTGTTTCATCGCAGTGCAGACTTTCAGTCTTAGGCTGGAGCCCAAGCTCTGGAATCCTTCCACCTTGCAGGATCTTAGAGCCCAGGTTCCACCCCATGCCTGGGAATCTACACTGCAGTGAAACAGCCCTGCAGTCTGAGCCCTGCAAGCCCGAGTGAGGTGGCACGGGCCAGCCACTTGTGTTTAATTGCAGTGTAAGCTTACCCAGAGTGTTACAGCTAAATACAAGGTGGAACAGATTGTTTAACATAAGTAGTTAACCCCTTTCAAGGGGAAGTGGCCTGTTAATGCCTCTCCAGTCAGAGGGCGGGGGGAGCGGCTTGGGAGGGTTGTAAACCATAAAGCGAGTCTCAGTTCAGTCTGTGATTTTTAGTGTCTAATGAAGTTATGAATTTACACTCCCAGTCTTGTCTTTTGAAAGCGTTGTGCATGTTTCTTTTGCAGATGGGGATTGATAGGTCAAATATAGTGATTGCTTTATGAAAAGCATTCACCCATCCTGTAACCCACTAACAATGTCTGCAGCTGCTTCCCTCTTCCTTTTCCCCCTATGACTGGAGGGATATTAATGGGCCACTTTACCTTAGTGGTCCCTGGAAATACGTTAACTACTGATGCTAAGCAGTCTGTTCCACCTTGTATTTAGCTGTGATGCTCTGAGTACATTTCCCAGACCTGAAGAACTCTGTGTGATCTGGAAAGCTTGTGTGTCTCACTAACAGAAGTTGGTCCAATAAAAGATATTACTTCACTTACCTTGTCTCTCCAATAACCTGGGTCCAACACGACTACAGCAATACATAAGATGCATACATAAGGTGGTGATGGCATTTTTATATTTAAAATAAAATTATCCTCCACACATAACACATGGGATCTATTTGCTTCTGAGGAATGGACTTGGGGGCTTAGTCATAGAAAGAGAAGTAGATTCAAAGGCAGGAAACCAAAGTGTTTGGCTGGATTATCATTTTTTAAAGATTTCATAACTTAAGGATTTTTTTAAATGGAATAAAATGCAGTTTTGGTAAGTTTACTGTTTGCGTGGATACTGCTGATACAGGCTTTAGAAGTAAACAATCATCTGTTTCTGTTTAGGCGCAGTTCGAGTGCACAATGGTTGTCTCCAGCACCTTACATGGCTTGGTTTACAGTGGAACTCCATGTCAGTCTTCCCTGAAATACGCAAGTGGTTAAAACAGCTTTTTCACTTGCCTCAGGAAACATCAAGACTTGAGACCAATGCTCCTGAAACAATCTGTATATTGGACCTGGAAGTAAGGAAACAGTTTAAGCACTGAAATTTACTACGCTATGGAGAATTGCACAGTATAACATGTATTTATTTTATGAAAACAGGTATTTCTACTTGGAGTGATATTTACTAGCCATTTACAATTACAAGAGACATTTAATGCTCACTACAGTTCACATCAGCCTCAATTTTTACCACTGCCAGTGAGCAGACAGCTCTGTAGTGAAAGGCAGAGATCCTGGTGGGATGCTGTTAATAACCTTATTCACAAAAAAACAGTGTAAGTGGTTTTTTGTTTTTATTTATTTATTTATTTATTTTATTTTGCATTTTACTAAATCTAAGTCGCTTCCAGCATGAGAATCTTAGCATTTAGTCAGGTGACTGTAGACTCTTGTAGCATGTACTTCATTATGTCAACATCTTCAATCTTAGACGCTCAAATTTTGTTAGTAAAAATTTCTGAGAGTTTTGAAAGAGACTTCTGTGGTATTTCTATGCTGCAAGTGAAGATGTCATTGTACCATGGGTAGGCTATCTTTAAACTAACCAGAAAGGGTAACAATAGTACTGAAAATGTGGTGACACGGGCTCCAGCGCAGGATAGCAACACAAGTACACTTGGGCAGCTAGCCCAAATACAAGTCCATGCCACCACTTCCTCACGATTGTTGTTACCAATGATTAAAGCTAGTACAGTATACCTACCTATGCTGCAATAACAACTGTAGTTGCAGTGGCAACATACCTTTAGAAATGGATTGGTGTATGTAAAGGGATTCACTCAATTCAGGAGCATCTCCTTGTGGCTTTGGCGTGGCATAGCAGCTGACTCCCTGTGTGGTGACCGCTGCCCATTGTCACTTCAGTGGTCTCTCTTCAAGCAACTTGGCCCTTCAACCAGATTACATTTTAGCCCACCCCTTCCTGTGTAAAAGTCCAGTGACGATATAGCAGATCTTCCATCTGTCGCTGGGCTCTGTTCTTACACCCCTTACCTCAGGAGATTTCACTTCACCTTCCTTGATACTTGGTAGGGGAACCCAGACCCATCCTCCAGAGACCCTGTAGCTGGCAACCAAGGTCTACTCCTTCAGACTCCTTCCTGCCTCCCTGGACTACTTCCTACATCTTCTATTCCCCAGACAGTGCTTGCAGACTCTTTCCCTGCAGCCCTTTTCTGCTTCCAACTTAACTGGCTTAATAATTATCACCCAGGCCTGCTCCTATAGGACTTCATTATCAGTTATAACTGGCTTTCTCGTTCTCTCAAGTACTGCCAGTATGTTAATTGGCCTCACAGGCCTACCTAAATCCTTCAGGGCCTATGTGGGGTGCACACTGCGATCAGGGTAGTTCTGCAGATATATGGCAAATGGGAGGCAAAAAGGGGATTAAAACCAATAATCTGCATTATATTAATAATTTATCTTCATTATTGTAATAGATAGACAAGCAAAAATGTTCCATAAAACAGCAGGCTAATTAGGCAATGTGTCTTCATTACTTTTCAGACCAGGAACAGCGGCAAAATTAAGGCTTCTAGTCCAGCATGAAATAAACACTCTCAGAGCACTGGGGAAACATGGACTTCAACCTGCCCTAATTGTTCACTGGGCAAAATGTCTTCAGAAAACAGTAAGTTGGCAAAAAATATTTTTACCTTTATTATAACTTAAATAACGCTGTAACTTACTTAATCTTTATAACTTACATATTTCTGTTTGAAGTGTTGTAAAATATTTTACATCATTCTTAGCACAATTTAGCAATTAATATAAATAAACTGAAAATGTAGTAAATATTCACTTGATCATGTTATGCCAAATGAAATCACTTTTTGCATTTCTTTTTCCAATAGTCATTTGGTACCCTTCTTTTAAAATCTAATTTTTTTTCTAGCTGCATGTGTTGCATGCATTATGTAGGCTTGTACGGAAACTGGATGAGGCTCACCTGAGAAGTCAGAGGTGCATAAGACAATACCAGAGCCTTTGAAGACTGTAGTTGAAGCAAGTTAACAGTTTGAATAATATCTAATTAATAGCTGAAATTCCCTAAAATAAACACTCTTCTATTCTGCTTCCTTCACAGGGCAGGAATCTAAATTCTTTCTATGACCAAAGGGAATACATTGGACGAAGTGTTTATTATTGGAAAAAAGTTTTGCCTATGCTGGAAATCATCAAAAAGAAGAAAAGTATTCCTGAACCTATTGATCCTTTGTTCAAACACTTCCATAGTGCAGATATTCAGGTACTGACATAACTAGTTGGATTAGACTGAGGGGCTGGAAGCAACCTGAAACCTACTCTGTTGCAGAGCTGTGTAAATAACTGTTGTTGAGGGAGGGAGAGAGTTGATTTACGAGCAGTTCTGAAATCTTGTTTTGTGTCAATCCAAAACACAATTTTTTGTGAACTAAAGTTGGAAGAGACTTCATTTTAGGTCAACCAAAATGTTTAGTTTTGATTTTGGGCACTGTTAACTTTTTAAATAAAAGCAAATGAAATTTTGGGCTAGATTCACAAAACCCCAGAGGAAGTAGTACTGAGGACTGCATTTAGCCTAATGGTTAGGGTACTCACCTGGGATCTGGGAGACCCAGATTTGAATTACCTCCGCAGAGTAGGGGATGGAACCCGGGTGTTCTTACTCCTTGGCAAGTGCCCTAACCATCAGGCCATAGTGTCATTCTCAGTGTCTCTCTGGCTTAGAGGATATTGATTTATACTAAGTAAAACAGCTCCAACAGGGATCTGGGTCTCCCACATCCTGGGTGAGTGCCCTAACCCCTGTGCTGTTGAGTAAAAGGGGTTTTGTGACTCTAGCTTGACACTTCCAAAAACATGTTTGCAATGTAGCTGTAGCTAGATTGGTCCCAGGATATTAGAGAGGGTGGGTCAGGTAATATCTTTCATTGGACCAAGTTCTGTTGGTGAGAGAGACAAGCTTCCAAGGTCGCTTGTCTCTCACACCAGCAGAACTTGGTCCAATAAAAGATATTACCTCCCCCACTTCCAAAGCTGTTTTTTGACTGAAACAATTAGCTGAAATAGACACGAATTCACAAAATGTTTCCCTCAACTTGAATCTGCATTTTTCAGCTTAAAAAAAGTTTTGGTTGAAAAACTTGATCCAGCTTTACTCTAGTGCTTCAAATAAATGCTAAGTTCTGATTTCTGGTAGGGTTTTGTACATTTCAATGACTTGGTTACTGCCTTACTTTCTTAGCAGCTTTAATAACCTTGGCAGAAATTTTTCCTAACATCTGGTTTAAGCTTGATCTTCTAATGTCAAGCTAATGCTCACTGTCTTGCGTACATAAACTGTGCTATTAGAGTAGTACCATGCTTTCTTTATTTTTGAAAAATTACAGATTTTTATGTGTTTATACTGTGTCCTCTCTTGTGATAAGTATAATAATTTGATCCTACGTATTGCATGAGTAGGACCTTACCAAATTCACCCCCATGAAAAATGTGGCATCGAGGAGACCCAGTATTTCTCAAATTTGGGGTCCTGACCCAAAAGGGAGTTGTGTGGGGTGTCACAAGGTTATTTTAGGGGGAATTGCGATATTGCCAGCTTTTACTTCTGCGCTGCCTTCAGAGCTGGGTGGCCAGAGAGCGGCGGCTGTTGGTCGGGTGCCCAGCTGTGAAAGTGGCGCCTCCGCCAGCAGCTGCGCAGAAGTAAGAGTAGCAGTACCACAACCCTCCCTACAATAACCTTGTAACACCCTCCCCGCCCTCCACCCCCAACTCCTCTTTTTTGTCAGGACTCATACAATTACAACACTGTGAAATTTCAAGATTTAAATAACTGAAATCATGAAATGTGTGATTTTTAAAATCCTATGACTGTGAAATTGACCAAAATGGACCATGAATTTGGTAGGGCCCTATACATAAGGCATAATCTATTATCTTTCTGTGAGTTTTTTTGTTTTTATTGGATTCTAGTTTAATCCGTTTTTTACTGAAAAGCCCAGAGCTTACAACAGTCTAGTCAGTCTTCCAAAGGCTTTGTAAAAAGAAATGATTACATCACTGTTCTTATTAGAGACCTTCAGGCCTTAGGAAAAAGTAGTAGATAGATGTACCTTAAGGATTTATGCTGCTTCCCATCACTGTAGTATGAGTACTGAAGTCTCATTGTTTGCTCATGTTTATAATTTCTCATTACTCTAGATTTTGTTCCATAAAACTCTTAGTAGGCTTTTTCCCGCTTTCTTTCCTTATTTTCTTGTCTTCCATTTCTGTACTGTGTTGTGTTGGATGATATAAGGCTCCTAGATACATTGTTGCTTGAATTTATGGCATACAGAGTTCAGCCAACTCTTTGCAAGGAGTAGTCTTGATTCTCCTCTTTTCAGGGCATGTAAGTAACTTCATGTGAGTCTAGTTGTATCAATTACAAGTGTCAGCAATTCAACACTTGGGCCAAATTCTCTGCTAATAAAACTCTCAGTGAGATGTGAAGTCAGTTTGCCAGAGGTTAAGCTTAAAGTTAAAACAGTTTAGGGCATTGACTCTCTTACAGTTAGATATAGAGATGCCATGATATGAGAACCTGATAGAATCTACGTGTGAGAGAAAAACCCTTTTGATTCAGTTTAAGATGTGGCCAAGATCTGTGCAGTCAACGTTGATTCTGGGGTATTTGTATTCAAAATTGTCTGCTCAAGTGTCAAGGATTAGTAAATATTTTGTGATGGATGAGTCTATTTGGGGCACATGAAGCATACTTTTGTGGAGGGAGGGGGTGCGCGCACGCACAAAGTATATAAGGATTTCTCCTAATGGAGATTGGGGAAGGAACTGGAAGGCATCTGATTTTTTTTTTTCTGGGAAAGAAAGATAGGCCAACACTATTTACTATTCTTCTATCTCATCAGGAGCTTTTTTATGACCTGAAAATCAAAAACGTATCCTACAGAAAAGTGGAAACATGTACAAATCAAAGGATGAGCACAAAAGAATAGCATAAGCATGTAGGGGAAAAGTCAGGCCAAAGCACAAGTAAGTTACACAAGAGACATAAGGCAATAAGAAGTTCTATAAATGAATTAGGAGTGAATGAAAGATGAAAGTGTAGGTCTGCCACTTAGCTGTGATGCAGGTCTAATAAGGGATGACATCAAGAGGGCTGAAATGTTTAAGGTATTCTTTGCTTCAATCTTCATTAAAAAAGTTAATTGTAACCAGTTAATTGACACAGTTAATATTAACAAGGGGGAAGGAACATATTCCAGAATAGGAAAAAACAAGTTAAAGAATATTTAGATAAGTTAGGTGTATTCATCAGGCTCTGATGACTTGAAATTAATCCAGAGTACTTAAGGAACTAATTGAAGCAATCTTGGAACAGGTAGTAATTATCTTTGAGAACTCATGGAAGTCCTAGAGGACTAGAGAAGTGCAAACCTAGTACCTATCTTTAAAATGGAGAATAAAGAGAACCCAGGGAATTATAGACCAATCAACTGAACTTCAGTACCTGGAAAGATTCTGGAACAAATTATTAAACAATCTGTTTGCAATCCCCTAGATGATGATAGGACACTAAGGAATACCCAACATGGGTTTGGCAAGAACAAATCATCCCAAACTAACATCACTTCTTTGATAGGGTTACTGGTCTAGTGGATAGCAGGGAAGCAGTAGATACGATGCACCTTGATGTTTTTTAGTAAGGCTTGTGACACCGTCCCATATGACATTTCCATAAGAAAACTAGGGAAATGTGATTAGATGAAATTAGTATAAGGTGAGTGCACAACTGGTTGAAAGGTTACTCAGAATAGTATCAATGGTTAACTGACAAACTAAGAGGGTGTGTCTAGTGAGGTCCCAGGGTTCTGTCCTGGTTCTGGCACTAATCACTGTTTTAATGATTTGGTTACTGGAGTAGAAGAGTATGCTTATAAAACTTGCAATGACACCAAGCTGGGGGTGAGGGGGTGTTAGCACACTGGAGGACAGGATCAGAATTCAAAAGGTCTTGGACAAATTGGAGAATTGGTCTGGCTTCAACAAGATGAAATTCAATAAAGATAAGTGCAAAGTACTTCCATTAAAAAGGAAAAATGAAATGCCCAAATACAAAATTGGGAATTACTGGCTAGGCAGTATTACTGCTGGAAAGAAGCTGGAGGTTATAGTGGGTCACAAATTAAATATGGGCCAGCAATGTGATACAGTTGCATAAAGCTAATATTGTTCTGGGTTGTATTAACACTAGTGTTGTACATAAGAGATGGGAGATAATCGTCCTGCTCTGTGTGGCACTGGAGGGGCCTCAGCTGGAATAATATGCCCAGGTCTGAGTGCCATGCTTTAGGAAAGGTCATGGACAAACTGGAGAGTCTGAAGGATGGCGACAAAAATTACAAAGATTTAGAAAATCTGAGCGGTAAGGATAGGTTTAAAACAAACAAAAAAGCTGGTTGTGTTGTCTAAAGAAAAAGACCAGGGAGCAGATGGGAACCTGATAAGTCTTCACGTATATTAAGGGCTGTTAAAGAGGACTGATCAATTGTTTTCCATGTCCATTGATGGTAGGACAAGTAATAATGAGTTTAATCTACAGCAAGGAAGACTAAAGTTAGATATTAGGGGAAACTTTCTAATTATGAGGATAAACTCTTCAATAGGATTTCAAGAAAGACTGCGGAATCCTCATCATTGGAAGTTTTTAAGAACAGGTTAGAACAACGCTTGTCAAGAATCGTTTGTTTACTTGGTCCTGCCTCAGTGCAAGGGGATGGACTAGAACACCTCTCAAGGTCTCTTCCAGCCCTATTTTTCTATGATTTCGTTGCCAATGCTGATATTAAACATAAAATTCTGTTCTGACTACCAGGATAGTTTGAGATACGGTTGAGTAGAAAATGAAACTGTTCAGACTTTCATAGACACTACTCTGGTTTTGGCTGAGCTTTTTCTGGAGAAACTGGTGAAGTGGAAGGAACTAACACAGTGAAGATGTTTGTATTTGCATATTAAATTGAAGACTTTTTTGTTTGATTTAGTTGTTGAGGGTCTTATGCAGTACTGCTCAGGGCCCTGGGTAAGTATTTAGATATTGAATACAATTTAGATATTGAATAACAAATGATATAGAATGTGATGACATCATGTATGGAAACCACTGGAATTGAGAGTACACTTTTGGAGGAAGGGTTTTGACTAAGATTTAAAGTGCTTTGTGTGAATGCACATTTTCATAGACCCCCTACAAAGAAAAAGAGCAGATGAGAATAGAGGACTAACACAAAGATACAAAATCCAATTTAGTCTGTACAAACTGGTTGTTTTTCATGACTTACTACTTCAGAACTTCATATTCATAATTAAGTTGGGTGACATTTCAACACATCCAGAAAAATGAGCAGAAGGATATATCTTGCAAACTGGCTGAACAACTACTTTGTACTTGATCTCAGTATAATGGCACACTCAAGTATGTGATATATCAGAAGTTGCTTTTCCCTTGGTGTTAGAACAAGGTATTTGTCATTTTATCTGAATTTTTTTCAAAATATGTAGCATGTGTAGTAATATAACTTAATACTCTTCATCCATAGAATTTAGTGTTTTACAAAGGTGATGTAGGCCGGGTGGCCATCCCTCTCTGATAGTCTCTGAGGAAGGCCATGCCTCCTCACTGTCGCGTACCTGTAGAGGTGCTCAAATGGGGGAATTAGCTTCACGTAGTGCTCTGATCCTCCAGCTGGGCAGAACAGTACAGCAGTCTTTGAGCCCCAGGCCCAGTCAGGGCTGGGCAGCAAAGCAATGGGTAAGCTCTAGTCTGCAATCGGCAGAGCAGCTAAGCAGTCTGAGTCCCAGTGAGAGTGAGCACCATAAAGTCTAGGGGTACAGGTAAGGGTGAGCACCAAGAGAGCCTATGGGGCTCAGGTAGGGTTGTGTGAGGAGCACAGGCCTACTGGCCTAAGGAGGGGGAGTACTGCCACCCCAGAGATGGAGTGGCAGGGGGATGTAGGTCTGCCCAACTCCACTACATCCCAGCCCAAGACCTGAACAGTGGCAGAGCGGTCTGCCACTGGATCAGCAGGGAATCCGCCTGCAACACGGTGACTGTATCAGGCCAGCTCCCAGCCAAACTGTTGCATGCTTTCCTTGGACTGCTTCCTACTCTCCCCCTCGGGTGTACTTGTGTCTGTCCTCTAGGGGAGCTCTGGTCAGTCGGCAGGCGTCAATCCTAGCAGCTTCTCTGCAGGCTCCAACAGCAGGCGGGATGTGTCTGTCCCTTGTGGTAGCTCCACCACAACTAAGCTGCCTTTTATACTTCCCCTTCCTATCCCACCCGTCTGCTTCTGGTGGGGTAGACGTGGGTCTCCTGGTTTGGCCCACCAGAGGGCATGTTGTGGTCCCTCCCTGTCATTCTCTGAGGCGGGGGGGGGGGGGGTCACACCACCTTGCTCCAGGTAGATAAACAGCATTTGCCCTATTTTACAGATAAGGAGACTGAAGCACGCAGTCTGGTCACTTGGGGAGCTAATAATCAAGCTTGAAATAGAGTACAGATCTCTTGGCTACTACTCTAGTTGCTTTTTAACTCTGTACCTCTTTCGGATCACAATGCTTCTCATTTCCGTATGCTTCATACATAGTTTAGCAGAGGCATGCAGAATCTGAATGCTGGAACTCAGTCATTACATCAGTTGAAGAACAATACTGCACCAAGCTTAAGTTTACTCTGTTGTGGGCCATGTTAGCCACATAATAGTGAAAGTCAAAAATTGAGAAATATTAAGTGATGGTTGATCAACATCAATATCCACCTCTGAAAACATGAACGTATGTGAAATCTGACAGAAAGGGAGTGCTGTCAAGCTCTTTAAGCCTGAACTTTAGGCTTTAAAGGGACATCAGCTTGAAATCTAGTCTCCTGCAAAGTTAAAAATAGTTTCAGGTACTACTCATCCCTTAGCCCACTTGTCATTAGTGAATTTTCTATTTATATAAAAAATTAAACACAAACTACGTTTAAGGAACATTATTAAGATTACAAAGTTGAAAATTCAGAAGTTAAGAAATGCCAGAGATGCTCTAGGCATCAAAGGTTAGACACCTAAAGTTAATGGACTCTTGACTTTGATTTCTCTTATTTCCCCATCTGTAAAATAGGGATATAGCCCCCTCATCACTGGGATATTGTGAAAAAAAATTCTTTGGTGTTTGTGAAGCACTCTCATATTATGATGGGTATGGAAAAGCCTGTGAAGAAATAATTCCATATTGAGTGCAGAGTTTGAGTAGTGTCTAGTAAAGAAGGTATAAGGAAAAAACAATATGGAATAGCTACTGCACTGTTCATGCTGAGCACAGAACAAGGCAGGGATTGTGTTGAAAAAATATGATGTGGTCATGAAAATAAAGACAGTGTCATAATGCATATGCCCAAGGGCAGGCTGAACTAAGGTTGCAAAGGCATTTCCTAAATTGAAAGCCTGAATTTGCAATCTTAATGTTCTTTTAATGTAGTGTTGTGTATGTAATTTCCTAGCTTTTAAAAAGGAAAACTGCAAGGGAAATTCTGCTCAGCCCCTGTGGCACAGGACCTCAGCTTGTTCAGAGCAGGTGGAATTGTCAAGAAATGTGGCACCAAAGTTGCAGTAAGTCTCCATGGAGCACATGCAAACTACTGTTTTTAATGGCTTAAAAAAGCACATCTGACACACAGGCCAGCCCTCTCCCAAATTTCAAGTTCCTGCTCAAAAGCATGGAGGCACTAGAACTATTGGATGAAAAAGTTGTAAGGAATTCTTTATCATGGGCAAAACAATGTATGTTTCCTAACCTTGTTCTTGGAAATGGCTGGAACATTTGTGTTGAAATTTATAAGCAACTGAAAACAGGATCTTATGGTTGCCTGACATTCCTCTTAGTTATAGATGGTGCCACCAGCTCCCCCTATAACTTTAATCCCCAGATTCATACAGAAACTGAAATTGAATAGACTCAGGTTGCTGTCAGCTGCACAAAGTAAACAAGCCAAACAATTTTTCTTTCAGTTTCAGTAATCTTAAATGTTAATAGTCCAATAGAAAGCTTAAAAGTTTAGGTATTTTTAAAGTTGATATCTTTTCAAAATGTTACACATGGGGACAATTCAATTGGATTTCCATTCTTAACTTTTTTCAGGCTAATTTAATGTGACTCAAACATTTTTGTTGTATTCCTGTGCAGCAGCAAATGTGTTTTAGAAACATTATTGTGACTATCAGATTGCTCTCAAAAATACAAAAAGGACACATTGATATCTGTATTTTTATTTTTTTTTAAAGTAGGGGGAAATAAACTTACAGTAGGAATGCTTTTTTTTTAAAAGCACTTCCAAGAGCCTGAGGTTAAATGTACTTTGTATCAAGCAGTTGCCTAGAGGATGTAAGCTTTACTTTTAGTTTTTGACAAAGCTTCTCTTTGTAGGTTTCCCAGGTGGCAGAATACGAAGAGGAGGCATATATAGCATTTGCTATGTTGGATGCAGTTGATGGAAAAACCGAGGATGCTTTGCTAGCACTTGAAGCTATTAAAAATGTCGTTTCATATTGGAATCTTGCCATAGTAGGTGTAACTCTTTTATTTTAATTTTTATGTTCGTAATACTGCATGGTAAAAATTACTACTTTTGTTGGATAGATTTTCCAGAGAAAGGCTGAAGAAATTGAGAATGATGCACTCTCACCACAAGAACAAGAAGAGTGCAAAAGTCACCTGCAAAAGAGCAGAGACTATCTGTTAAAGATCATTGATGAAAGTTTTACAGACACTTCAGTAATTGAGAAGGTATGTAATTTGGTTTGCTCTATAGTTCATTACTGATGGAATCCTTTGCATCAGCAGGAAATCTGTGTTTTAAATTATCCTTTCAAAATTTGATAGAGCATTAACATTTTCTTCGGTGAAGTGTTTTGCTTTACAAACCAAATTCAGTACTTAAGAATGAACTATGCATTCAGAAGGTCTCTGCATAGTTTGTTCCTAAAATGGAGGTGGCAACAGTTCTTTTCTATTTTGGAAATACTTCGTTATGCACATTTTTTAAAAAGCTTTATTTTAAAATTGTGAATCAATACTGTAGTCAAGATCCTTTTATTTTAGTTCAATTTAAGAAACTTTTATTTTTGGACAAACATTAGGCTGCGGTTAGAGTGGAGATCAAATATTTGACTGCATTTAACTCTGTATCTTTGACTTAATCCTAATCAGTCAATGCTTACAAGGTGGGGCTGCTGAATCAGGAAAAGACACATTTATATACTACTACTGGTTAGATGAATCTTTCTGCTGAAGTTCATGCAGAATTAGGGTGAAATTTTAATAGTAAAAAGTGCAATGTCATGCATTTAGGGATTAATTACAAGAATTTTGGTTATAAATTGGGGACACATCAGCTGGAAGTAACAGAGGAGGAGAAGGACCTCAGAGTATTGGTTGATCACAGGATGACTGTGAGCTGCCAATGTGATATGACTGTTAAAAAAGCTAATGTGGTTTTAGCATGCATCAGGTGAGGTATTTCCAGCAAAGATAAGGAGATGTTAGTACTGTTATACAAGGCACTAGTGAGACCTCATCTGGAATATTGTGTGCAGTTGTGGTCTCCCATATTTAAGAAGGATGAATTCAAACTGGAACAGGTACAGAAAAGGTCTACTAGGATGATCCGAGGAATGGAAAACCTGTCTTATGAAAGGAGACTCCAAAGAGCTTGGCTTGTTTAGTCTAACCAAAAGAAGGTTGAGGCAGGATATGATTGCTCTTTATAAATATATCAGAGGAATAAATATTAGGGAGGGAGAGGAATTATTTAAGCTTGGTACCAATGTGGACACAAGAACAAATGGATATAAACTGGACACTAGGAAGTTTAGACTTGAAATTAAACAAAGGTTTCTAACCATTGGGGGAGTGAAATTCTGGAACAGCCTTCCAAGGGTAGTAGTGGGGGCAAAAGACATATCTGGCTTCAAGACTAAGCTTGATAAATTTATGGAGGGGGATGGTACGATGGGATAGCTTAATTTTGGCAATTAATTTGGCAATTGATCTTTGTTTATCAGCAGGTAGATATGCTCAGTGGTCTGTGATGGGATGTTAGATGGGGTGGGATCTGAGTTATTACAGAGAATTCTTTCCCGGGTGCTGGCTGGTGAGTCTTGCCCACATGCTCAGAGTTTAACTGATCGCCATATTTGGGGTCAGGAAGGAATTTTCCTCCAGGGAAGATTGGCAGAGGCCCTGGAGGTTTTTCGCCTTCCTCTGCGGCATGGGGCAGGGTCACTTGCTGGAGGATTCTCTGCAGCTTGAGGTCTTCAAACCACGATTTGAGGACTTCAGTAACTCAGACATAGGTTGGGGGTTTGTTACAGGAGTGGGTGGGTGAGAATCTGTGGCCTGCATTGTTCAGGAGGTCAGACTAGATGGTCATAATGGTCCCTTCTGACCTTAAAGTCTGAGTCTATAATTATATCATTTAATAGTTTTGTCCTACGTATAGTGATGACATACATGCAGAGTAGTCATTGAGTTTTGGAACAGACAATAAATCATATGTCATGTAAACAATAGTAGTTGACAGTGTCTAAAGTTGTGGGAAACTGACAAAGATTAGCATATTAAAAGCTAAAAAGTTCAGGTTTTGCATTAGTAAAAATATTTGGATCTATTTGTTCAGATAGAGGAATAGTCATCTTGATATGTGGTATTTTTACATGAAAGTCTATTTGCTAATAGTGCTTTATTACTCCAGTTGCACTTGAACTCAAAGTGAGTATATCCCTAAACATCTTTGTGCACTGCAATTCTCTCCCAGTTACCAGTGTCAATAGAAACTGTTAAGGAGATGCTGGATACAGTAATTCAAGAGCTTGGGGATTATGGCGAAGAAGAAAGTCCTGTCTTCAAGAATGGCCTATCCCGAACTGTAGATTCAGAATTTAAACACTCCACTCCATCACCAACAAAATTTTCTTTATCACCAAGTAAAAGCTACAAGGTATATCAAATAACACACACAATTCTTCTGAAATGTATTGTTTTTAATTAATGTGATAAGAGTCAATCATTGTTCTTTCAGTTCTCTCCCAAAACGCCCCCTCGTTGGGCAGAGGATCAGAAATCTTTACTTCAGATGATCTGTCAGCAAGTAGAAGCCATTAAGGTAAATAAATCCTAATTGAGTTTTTGTATCAACAGATGTGTAGTGAAGAGCACTTCAACATTGGATTTGCTACTAAAGTTAACATTAGATTACAAAGCTCAGACTGTTAAAAATTTAAGTTAAACTTCTAGTGTGTGATGAGATTTCCAGTTATATAAATGGAATTAAAGTGGTTAAATCTCTGCATAATTTGAAGAGTATGGGGGCAAGTGTCAGTGTATAGAAATTTGATTTCAGAAGCTGTGAAATTAGTGCGTAAGCAGATAAAGGCATCCTTCTGTGGGACCATACACTGAGCATGTGAATTGTTCTTCTCGTACCTCTGAAGCCATTAATGATAAGAGAAAGATGGCTTTAATTGGATGGTTATAGAGGCAAGACAAAAGCACTATGTAAGGTATTAGTTTCAAGTGTACTTAACATTGAATTGGGTAGCTAGTACTGACATCTAAAAATGGATTTAATTTGTTCGACCTATTCTGTGCCAGATTGGTTCTTTTTACCAGTTTATTTTATCTTGCACTTAAGCAGTAAAGTTATGGAAGTCCAAAAATAAAACAAGAAATTCATTTTTGTTGTTTGTTTGAAATATAGTTAATGGTGATTAAATTATCACTGACCTTTCTCCATATTTTAATAATTTTCCTAACAACCTCACTGCTGCTGAATTGATGCAAAATTCTTATTCACTATTTCCTATGTTAGCCTTGTAAAATTACACTTGCCAGGCAAGCAATTGTTTCTGCCTTTTTAAAGGGCCTTTGTTATAATAGGACAGTCTTTCAGATTGTCTCACTATCTTTTTGTTGCCCTCTCTAGTGCTTCTAATGGTCCCAGAGAATGTGAAATGATTATGTAGTGTATATAATAAACCTCTTCCTCCAAATATTAAAGTACATTCCACTGGACTAAAGCACCGGGTCTAGTCCTTTGCACACTTCTGGAACATTCCCAAATCTGAAACTTGCCAGACAGCTACATAGAGTACTTTCTTTACTTTCATTAAACATTGTCCTTGATCTGGCTGCGAGAACAGATGCCAGATTTGGTAGGGCAGTGTTAGTCATTGTTTGGCTAAAGTGGGATCCACACGGATGACAACATCATTACTATAAGGCAAATAAAAGTTATTCTCAACATTAGTAAATGTTCTCTGTTAGCATATTATTGGCTCCCTATCTTTGCATCGCTTCAAGATTAAAAGAAATTAACTCATCCAGTCTATAACTAAAAATGTTTCAGTGTACCTGAGCATCCTCTACCAATATTTGCTAAAAAAATCAAGGGCAAGGGCAGCTATCCAAGTAAAAGCTTATCCTTTGGCTCCTCTCTAAGGACAACGTTACACGAAAAATTTGTCTCTAGCTTCAGAACTGTTCTTTTTAGTCTACTAATGTGTGTGACTGGAGGATTTAGGTATTTTATGTAATGTTGAATATGGCACTTCGGATGTGTTCAGTTCATTTTTTGCTAGTACTTGACTTTTTTTTTTTTAAAATTTACATAATTGGTTTTGTGTACTAGCTCAGCAGTAGACTATATTAATTCATACAAAGAGACCACTTCGGTGTTAATTGCTGCATATGATAAACAAAAACAGCTAGAGTAATCTCTTCCTTCAAAACTGAGGCTTAGGTGGCAAGGGTATCCAGATAAAAATCAGAGTTTGTTAAACACCAAAGTAAAACTGAGAATTTTTAAGGCTTTGCATAGATAGTACTTACATCAAAGTAAACATCTGCTTTAATATGCAACAATACCTGTCTTTAATTTTAATGTAACACTATATAAATACTCTCTCCTGATAGAATGAGATGCATGAAATGAAACTCAATAATTCCAATTCAAACTTGTCTCATCGGTGGCCTGCTGAAGGCTATGGCACAGATACAATGTCAGATGGCTATCAGGGAACACAGAACTTTCATGGAGCTCCACTAACAGGTAAACTGGTGTTGAGGGTTTAATAAGTTACTGTATCTTGTTTTCAGAAGACCTTGGTCAGCTTTTAAAATTACTATAAATTAGGCATTTAAGGTTTAAACACTGCAAAGGAGTTTAAAAATACCTTTCTGTTGAAAAGTATTACCTACCTTTTGAAGATGGTTCTCCTTTTTTTTTTTTTTTAAATTGGAGATATACCAATCTCCTAGAACTGGAAGGGACCTTGAAAGGTCATTGAGTCCAGCCCCCTGCTTTCACTAGCAGGACCAGTTTTTGCCCCAGATCCCTAAGTGGCCCCCTCAAGGATTGAACTCACAACCCTGGGTTTAGCAGGTCAATGCTCAAACCACTGAGCTATCCCTCCCCCCATTTTGGGTAATGGCAAAATAGAATTACACTCTTGTGTGTTCTCTTTTAGTTGCTACCACTGGCCCATCAGTCTACTACAGTCAGTCGCCTGCCTATAACTCTCAGTATCTTCTCAGAACAGCTGCAACCAATGTAACGCCAACAAAGGTGAGGAGAGGTCTGTTAATTTACTGCTTTGAACTATAGTCTTTAACAATTTTCAGCTTCTATATGTGAAACAGATTCTTCCAATGAAGGCTTTTAGGGATAACTTTGTGTGATAATCATACTTATGTGGATTATGCTCAATGCCCAAATGTGGATGACATACTGAGTCAGTCCTCTCAGATTCTAGTGGTGTGGGAGGGGAGAGAACCATTTACATTCATATTTGAAGTATACATGCTCACTATAAGTTATCTTCTGTTGAGAAAATCTTCAACAATACCTAAGATCTGTTTCTCTGTAGGATGGGAAGAAGTTTTGGGAGTAGTAGAAAGGAATAGAGAAAAACAAGCAGTATCTTCTCAAGCAGCTAGGTGTTTCTATAAAAAACTGTTCTGCTTCACTTAATATTAAGGTCTATACATCTTTTTTTTTAAGATAAGAACAAAAACATCATCAAACTTTTCAGGGCAGGGATTGTCTTATGTTTGGATGGGCACTACCATCCAACAAATAGAAAATAATAATCTTTCTGTTTTTAGGCTCCTGTCTATGGCATGAACAGGCTTACACCTCAACAACATATATATGCTTATCAACAGCCAATGCATACACCACCACTGCAGAACACCTCTGCCTGCATATTTCCCCAAGAAATGTATGGTGGTCCTTTGCGTTTTGATTCTCCTGCAACTGGAATTCTGTCTCCACGTGGTGGTGATGAGTATTACAATTACAGTGTTCCACAAGCAAGCACAAATCCACCATTGCCTGAGCCAGGCTATTTCACAAAACCTTCAATTGGTCCTCTGGTTCCAAAGTCTGCAGAATCAAAGGCGACAGAATTTGGGAAATCTACCTTTGGGCAGCCTGTACCAACGGAAGGAACAAAATCCTCTTTCACAACACCTGCACAATCAGCTCAACCAACCACTTTTAAATTTAACTCTAATTTCAAATCTAATGATGGAGACTTTACATTTTCATCACCTCAGATTGTAACCCAGTACCCCAGTGCAGCTTTTAATAGCAGTGAAAGCCTCTTGGGTCTTCTGACATCAGATAAACCTTTACAAGATGATAGATACATGGGGCAAAAAACAGTTCATGATCATACACCAGGCCAAAGAAATGCTTTCAGTTTTGGTAACAAAAATATTTCAGGCATTTCGTTTACAGAAAACTTGGGACAAAACCAACCTAAAACCTCAGCTTTTGGCAAGGGTGACATGTTCAATTTCCAAGATCCTGGAAAACCAGTGTTTGGAACCCCAAGTTCAGATCTGGCCAACAGAAGTCAGGAAACTGATGGAGGAAGCATCCATGATGCCGATGCCGATGATGATGATGATGGTCCACACTTTGAGCCTGTAGTGCCACTCCCTGACAAGGTTGAAGTCAAGACAGGTGAGGAAGATGAAGAGGAATTCTTTTGCAACAGAGCAAAGCTGTTCCGTTTTGACACAGAATTGAAAGAATGGAAAGAAAGGGGCATTGGAAATGTGAAAATATTGAGGCATAAAATATCTGGGAAGATTCGGCTCCTTATGAGGCGGGAGCAAATACTGAAAATCTGTGCAAATCACTATATAAATACAGATATGAAATTGCAACTAAATGCAGGTTCAGACAAGTCATTTGTATGGCATGCTTTAGATTATGCAGATGAGTTTCCAAAACCTGAGCAGCTTGCCATTAGATTCAAAACACTAGAGGAAGCAATGCTTTTCAAGCAGAAGTTTGAAGAGGTGCAGAATATTTTGAGAGCCTCAGGATCAAATGTTGGTACACCAGCTGTTCAGAGTGTTGGGACTATAAGAGAAATAGCAAATCAGGATAGCAAGGAGCCTTGCAAAACTACTCCTGGAGCCCTGAATTTTGGATTTCGCTTTAAGAAAGAGGAGATGTGGCAGTGTAATGTGTGCTTAGTGAAAAACAGTTTAACTGCTTCCCAGTGTAGTGCTTGCCAGGCTCCAATCCAAAATACAAACAGTTCTGTAAAGGGACCTGATGGCAAAAGCAGTTTTACAGTTACATCAACTGCATCTGCACCAATATCCTTTTCCTTTGGCAGGGAAATCCCATCCACATGTGCTACTAGTGGATATGGGGAACAGTTTATGTTGAAGAAAGATCAGTGGGCTTGTAATGTGTGTCTGGTTCGAAATGAAGCTACTGATAAGAACTGCTCAGCATGCCAAAGTCCGAATCCAAGAAACAAGGAAATGCATGCTGTACCATTACCTGACACTTTTGAAGCTTTCAAACCCCACACTGATGCCACATATGATAAATTTGGATCAGTTTTTGCTAAAAATGGAGGTCACTGGGATTGCAGTGTATGCTTAGTAAGAAACGAGCCCACTGCATCTAAATGTGTTGCCTGCCAGAATCCAAACAGAAGTAACGTGCCAGTATTTGGTCAGCAAGCTTCATTTAAAATTGGCCAAGGAGATGTTCCGAAGACTACACAAAATGATTTTGGAGCTGCGTTCTCTAAAAAAGGAGATCAGTGGGATTGCAGTGTGTGCCTAGTCAGAAATGAAGCAAGAGCTGTAAACTGTGTTGCTTGTCAGAATCCCAATTCACCAAGTCAGCCTGATGTGTCTACATCTACTATTCAAGCATCTGCTACTCCTGGAGTTGATTCTACCACTGATGCCAGTAAACCCCAGAAAAGTGGATTTGAGGGACTCTTCACTAGAAAGGAAGGGCAATGGGATTGCAAAGTTTGCTTGGTACGAAATGAGCCTGCTTCATCTAAATGTGTTGCCTGCCAGAATCCAGATAGAACTAACGTGCCAGTATTTGATCAGCAAGCTTCATTTAAAATTGGCCAAGGAGATGTTCCGAAGACTACACAAAATGATTTTGGAGCTGCGTTCTCTAAAAAAGGAGATCAGTGGGATTGCAGTGTGTGCCTAGTCAGAAATGAAGCAAGAGCTATAAATTGTGTTGCTTGTCAGAATCCCAATTCACCAAGTCAGCCTGATATGTCTACATCTACTATTCAAGCATCTGCTGCTCCCGGATTTGGTTCTACCACTGATGCCAGTAAACCCCAGAAAAGTGGATTTGAGGGACTCTTCACTAGAAAGGAAGGGCAATGGGATTGCAACGTTTGCTTGGTACGAAATGAAGGCTCTTCAGTAACCTGTGCAGCTTGTCAAGCACCAAATCCATGTAATAAGCCTGTTGCTGACGCTCCATCAACTCTTACATTTGGCCTTAAAAGCAAATTATCTGAACCTGCTGGAGGACAACTGGGAACAGGTTTTAAGTGTGACTTTTCTGAAAAAGATTTTAAATTTGGTCATACAGAACAAGGAAAAGCACCTTCTTCCTTCACCTTTCAGATTCCTTCAGATACTGAAGTAAAAGCTGCAAAAGAAGGATTTAGCTTTTCAATGCCTATGCCCGCAGGTGGATTTAAATTTGGCATACAGGAGCCTAGTAAAAATATCACAAAGGATGAGCCACCCAAAGAAAGTTCCAATGATTTCTTAAACAGTGGTAATGAAAAAGAGAAAAGGGAGAATTCCTCAAAGGGTGTAACTGGTATCCAGTCTCATAACGTCTCTAACAAACTGAACAGTGATTTAGTTTTTGGCCAGAATAGCAGCACTTTCACTTTTGCTGACCTTGCAAAAAATACTTCTGGAGAAGAATTTCAGTTTGGTAAAAAAGATCCAAATTTCAAGGGTTTTTCAGGTGCAGGTGAAAAGTTATTTTCCTCACAGAGTTCTAAAGTGGCTCACAAGCCTAATACTTCTGTTGATCTTGAGAAGGAGGATGATGCATATAAGACAGAGGACAATGATGATATCCATTTTGAACCTGTAGTCCAGATGCCTGAAAAAGTGGAACTAGTGACAGGGGAAGAGGATGAGACAGTGCTCTATTCACAAAGAATAAAACTATTTAGATTTGATCCAGAAACAAGCCAGTGGAAAGAACGTGGTGTTGGAAACTTGAAAATTCTTAAAAATGAAGTTAATGGGAAACTAAGAATGCTAATGCGACGTGAACAGGTACTGAAAGTGTGTGCAAACCATTGGATAACAACTACTATGAATTTGAAATCTCTGTCTGGTTCAGACAAGGCATGGATGTGGTTAGCCAGCGACTTTTCTGATGGAGATGCAAAGTTGGAGCAGCTGGCAGCTAAATTCAAGACGACAGAGCAGGCTGAGGAATTCAAACAGAAGTTTGAAGAGTGTCAGAGGCTGCTGTTGGATATACCGCTGCAGACCCCACATAAACTTGTGGATACTGGTAGAACAGCTCAACTCATACAGAAAGCAGAAGAAATGAAAAGTGGGTTGAAAGATCTCAAAACCTTCTTGACAGATGATAAAACTAAATTGACAGAAGAAGAGAATAAAAACTCAGCCTCAGCCAGTAGTACCTCTGATTTAATTATAAAGCCACATACTGAAAGCACTGGGCCTACTCTGGAGTGGGATAACTATGATTTACGTGAAGAAGCATTGGATGATAGTGTAAATAGCTCTGTGTATGCCTCACCTCTGGCAAGTAGCCCTGTGAGAAAAAACCTATTTAGATTTGGGGAGTCTACAACAGGATTTAATTTTAGTTTCAAATCTGCCTTGAGTCCGTCAAAATCTCCTGCCAAACAGAATCAGAGCAGGTTGTCTGTGGGAACAGATGAAGAGTCTGATCTTACTCAAGAAGAAGAAAGAGATGGACAATACTTTGAACCTGTGGTACCTTTACCTGACCTTGTAGATGTTGCAAGTGGTGAAGAAAATGAGCAAGTTGTCTTCAGTCATAGAGCTAAACTCTTCAGGTACGATAAAGATGCCAGTCAATGGAAAGAAAGAGGTATTGGGGATATAAAGATCTTGCAGAATTATGACAACAAACAAGTTCGTATCGTAATGAGAAGAGACCAGGTATTAAAACTCTGTGCTAATCATAGAATAACACCAGACATGAACATGCAACAGATGAAAGGAACTGAAAGAGCCTGGGTCTGGGCTGCATGTGACTTTGCAGATGGGGAAAGAAAGGTAGAGCTCTTAGCTGTGCGATTTAAACTACAAGATGTTGCAGAGTCATTTAAGCAAATTTTTGATGAAGCAAAACATGCCCAAGAAAAAGACACCTTGATTACACCTCTTTCTTCACGTGCCAGTACACCAAGAGAGTCTCCATGTGGCAGAATTGCTGTAGCTGTACTGGAGGAAACCACCAGGGAGAGAACTGATCTGAACCAGGATGGCGATACCTCTGATATGACACTGGAGGTTTCAGAGGTGTCAAGCACTTCTGAAACACCAACAAAAACGGTGGTTTCTCCTCCAAAGTTTGTATTTGGTTCAGAATCGGTCAAGAGTATTTTCAGTAGTGAAAAATCAAAGCCATTCACATTTGGAAATACTTCAGCTACAGGATCTCTATTCGGTTTCAGCTTTAACTCTCCTTCAAAAAGCAAAAGTGAAGAGGATAGTTCAGTGTCTCAAAACATAATGCAGAGAGAACTAGAGCTCACAGGAACTGAGCCTCAGGAAAGCTACACTGCCAATCAGAAGCCTACAGACAACAAGGAAGAAAATTACTTGGTTACATCAGCAGCAGGATCATCTACTTACACATTTAAAACACTAGAAAAAGGTAAGCATTGCCTGAATTGGCAACTGTTTATGCTAAGTAGAAGTTTTACTTTCTTTGAGAAGATTATTGAAAAATTTGTCATGGAAAGCAGTTAGTGGCTTTTTGTTGCAATTCATAGAAAATACTGTATCTTGTGTCCTAGTAGTAAAAGTAAACTGTTCTCTTCAGTAGTTGCAAACTTCATGTTTCTTGCAAATAACTCTTTAGCTTAAAACCTTATGGTTTTGTTCTTTGCTTACAATTGTTCTTTTTGTGCATGGTGACGGGGCAGAGGATGTCTGAACTACTGTGATATGTCAGCATTACTCTGCCCATATCTCAGAAATCAGAGCTAGTAATTGGGCCAAAATTTTCAAATGTGGTTGCCTAAAGTTTGGAACTGGAATCTGTAAGTTGTACTTGTACCTAAATAGATAGTCTTGTCAGCACTTCTGAAATTATGTCTTTTATTTTGGTACTTGAGTACAGATGCAGGGACCTGTTTTTAGACAATCATGTTTGAAAACTTTAGCTTCCATTTCTTTATGGAGAGGCACAGTGGTTTAGCTGAAACCTGCCATAACGTAAGAACATGAGTGCTGCTGATGTATTTTTATGAGATGGTATTAGTAGAATGGTGTAAACTAGATTTTTGTCTTACTGTTTTTTCCTAATCGGATTCCTAAATTTTTCAGCAGCAAAGTGAAATATTTAAGTCAGGAAAATATCCTGCTTGAAGACAATTGTATGGTATATGAAATTTGACTCCAGTCTCTCATGTGATCAAAGTGCAGCCCACAGCCAGTCATTTCAGAGGTCTGGCTTGAAGAGGCTGCACAAATCCTGGTATTGGTCTGTTGTCTTAGCAGACAGAGAATGAATTATGTAACTTAGTGATTTATTTGTATCTTCTGGGAAAACACGTGGGCTTCACCTTTAAATAGCCACCTACAACTTTACAATAGAAACTGAATATTTCATTGTATTATATAGCTAGTAACATTTTAACATATATTAGGGCCCTATCAAATTAATGGTCCATTTTGGTCAATTTCACAGTCATCCATTTTTAAAAATAATTAATTTCATGATTTCAGCTATTTAAATCTGAAATTTCACAGTGTTCTAATTGCAGGGGTACTGACCCAAACAAGTTGTGAGGTGGTTGCAAGATTGTCGGGGGTTGTAGTACTGCTACTCTTACTTCTGCGCTGCTGGTGGTGGTGGTGCTGCCTTCAGAGCTGGGCAGCTGAAGAGCAGCGGCTGCTGGTCGGGAGCCCAGCTCTGAAGGCAAATCCGCCGCCAGCAGCAGAACAAAAGTAAGGGTAGCACGGTATGGTATTGCCACCCTTACTTCTGTGCTGCTGCTGGCAGGGTGCTATCTTCAGAGCTGGGCACCTGGCCAACAGCCACCATTCTCTGGCTGCCCAGCTCTGAAGGCAGCACAGAAGTAAGGGTGGCAATACTGTGACACCCCCTCCCCCCCAAAAAAAACCTTGCAATCCCTCTGCAACTTCATTTTGGGTCAGGACCCCCAATTTGAGAAACGCTGGTCTCCCCTGTTAAATCTGTATAGTATAGGTAAAAGCACATAAGACCAGATTTCATGGTCCATGACGAGTTTTTCATGGCCATGAATTTGGTAGGGCCCTACGTATTATGATTGTATTGGCATTTAAAAGGTGGGCGGGGAGGGGGGGGGATGCAGTCAAATCAATTTTGTTAAATAGAAATACTTTGACTAAAGTGCAGTCAAAATTGGACAATGCAGAATTTTAGACTAACAGTGGATTTAAAAATTATGAAAAGTATGCTGATCTATGTAGTAATGTATCCTGGTAGGAAAAACTAGATAGCTGGTGCTTGTTTACATGCATTGGATAGATTGATAAATAGATGCAGCAGGCAGTGCAAATATTCATTAGCTGATTGTGATCTCTAGATATTGGAGACATACACTTGAGAACATAGATATGTTTGTGCCCCTCTAAAAGTCCAAATAAACACTTACACCTGCATAATTTATTTTCTAGGATTTAATTTTAGTCTTTTTAAATCTAATCCAATGGCCTTTTGGACCAGCACACCTTCCTTCCAGCCCGATAGTAAAGGTATTTAAACACTGCACTGAATGTGTGATGAAATCACTCTTTAGCTGGTACTGACAATTGCCCAATTGTGGCAAAGCAGTTGGCTATATAATGGTATGAAAATTTAAACAAATTTAATATGCATGCTGAAGAGCAGTAGTTAGAATTAGTGTGTCTTTGACTTTGTACCTGCCATAGCAAAAGAATGTCTCCCTGCCCTCTGTTAGTTTAGGTCTTTTTTAATTCACACAACTGGTGGCCTTGGAGTGCTCAACTTGGTAGACTTTTTTGGCTTTTGTATTGCTTCAGATTTACCATAGAGACTCCAGATCTGCTTGCTAAAATCTTCCCTAGGAAGATGAGGAGAGGTATGAGAAATTACACTGAGTATGCTCAGGATGTTGGAATTTCTTATGAAGAGGGTTTCAAACTGGCTCAGTTCCATTCCCAGTGTCTAACCAGTAAGAACTATATATCCTTAAAAATAAGCATCTGTGAAATGGGAGGCAGAGACAGCTGTCCGGAACTCTTGAGTTTTTCCAGTTAGTGTCTGAATTGAATCCACCTGTCTGCTACTGGAAGCATTCAAAAGTTTGCTCACTGCTCCCCTAATTGTTTACTTTTGGCCCTTTTCATTATTAAGTCATATTCTGAGATTGGGAGGCCAGTGCTCTCTACTCACCCAGTGTGTGGCTGCATAAGGAGTTGCTCTGCACCTAACTTATTTTTAAAAATAGACTTTTGTTGGATGACTGACTACTTGCTGAATAAACCAGGCTGGTGAGAACTTTTGGAACCTTTATTTTTATTTTTTTCCTTTTAAAATAGTAATATAACTATTGAATTGTGTACATTGTATCTTCCAATTTTTTTTTAAATTGGACACACAATGTCTCATACTTTAGTGCTGCAACAGTCCTCAGTACGAAACATATATAACCAGATCTTAAAACAAACACATGGTATAATCTAAATACATGCAGTTCTACCTAGATTAAGAATAACTTGGTCAAATGTTGTCTCCATAAAACAAATACTTCTCATTGTTCTAACAATATTAGTTCCTAGAGTATCAAAAAAGTGTTTTCCATCAGTATAATCTGAAAAGGTATATTACATGCTTCCACCAATAGTAATTCTTTCTTTATTAAAAGCAGGGCTGGGTCCAGCTTTTTTGCCGCTCCAAGCATCGAAGCACGGGGGGAAAACCCCGATCTGGGGGGGAGCCCTGATCTGCCGCCGTTCGGCAGCAGCTCAGCCGCTCCGCTTCATTCTTCGGCGGCAATTCGGCAGCAGGGAATGAGGGACCTGCCGCTAAATTGCTGCCGAAGACCCGGACGTGCCACCCCTTTCCATTGGCCGCCCCAAGTACCTGCTGCCTTTGCTGGTGCCTGGAGCCCGGCCCAGATTAAAAGAACCATATTGCTATTTCCAATTTTAATTAGATTCTAAATTTAAAACCCTCAGTTCATCTCATTTGTTGTTTGCTGAAATAAAGTAAATATCCTTGATTCTGTCCTCCGGCTAAATTTGTTCTTTATTATCTTAGTCGTCTTCCTTTACAGAGGGAAAAAGTGATGAATATATAGTGTAGTTGATATTTTTAAATGTTGAGTACCCATAACTTGATATGATTCGTTTGTAAAAAGAGGAAAAACTAAAATAGGAAACACTTTCTGATCTCACATTCACAGGATTAAGTTGCACAAAATATTCCCTGATCTTAAAATGAAGCTTGTACCTCAAAATTTACTTTAGTGATGCTACATTAAGGTGCATTGTTACATGGAAAACAAAGAACCCATATATTTTTTTGGAAGTTTCAAACTGTTCTTAACTTCCACAGGTAGAGACTATAACACTCTGCAAGATCTAGTTCAATAGGTTCTTCTGCATTACAGACCTTGGAAATATGGTGTGAATTTTATTCTCTTTAAAAAATTGATACTAAAAAATATCAAAATCCACATTTGACTACAGCTGAGCCTTTGAATGTACTGATCTGATAGGGGTGGGAGGGAATTAATAGAGGCCACCTCTAAAATCTGCCTTTCAAATCCAACCCATTAAAAATGTAGTCAAGGATTACGGATAGTGATATTTCTTTTTAGAAACAAGTTAGAAACTCTAGCTCTTTCCTTCCAGCCTTGGCAAAAGCAGCCCTCTAGAAAAATGTAACTATTAGCAGAACATAGTAGTTCTAACCCCCCTCCCAAATTTATCACCCTTAGAGCAAAGCAAGGATGTTTGTTAATATAAGCCATCTGGAAACCAATCTCTGAGTCTTACAGTAACATGACCTAATGATATCAAAGTATTTACAAAGAAAACTCAGTTAATCTTCAGGTCTACAAAATCTTCAATATCAGTGAACAAAAAATCAGTTCACAGCTATCAAACACTAGCAGCCCAGACTCAGATACTTAGTTCTACCTAGTCTTGACATCAGTAAGTTAAAAGAAAAGCAAAATGCTAGGACAGCAATGGAAAGCTGCTTTGGATAAGTAATGCCTCTTTTCTAATGTTATGGAATGAACACTATTGATGGATCATAATTACTTTCCTTGTATCTGCTCAGTCTGCAGAATCTAATTTTGGTTTTGTGGTAGTTAAACAGTGGTGTATAAAATTTCTCATATTTGTTATATAGCTGTGTTGGAAATGTTATAAATAGCTCAGCCACGTCTATTCATATAATTAATAGGAAAATCAGATTTTGGAATGTTAATAGCAAAACATGAAACAAGGACAAATTGACTCTTCTAAAGCAACTAAATCTGGCTATATTTTAGGTCAGTTGTCTGCAATACCTGTTTTGTACCTTTTCTTCTGAACCATGCATTTTGTGAAGTGGGCATTGGATTACTAGGATGTTGCAATGATGCCAAACAAATATTGGACTCATTCTTGGATGATTTTGGCCACCACCTTGCTTAATCTGAACAGACTTTTCTGTTTAGTACACTACGGTGTACCTTGAACGTATTTCATATTTGCTTTATTGCATGGAAGTAATGCATGTTTTCTGCATGTCTGATTTAATGATGGTTTACTGGAAGCTTGGTGTTCATGAAAGATGCTGGATTGGCAACTTCGGAACTAAAATCCTGTAGCTAGCCATCGAATGGGTGCAGTATGGCCAATAGTAGCATGAGCTTTCCAAACTCTACCTCAGCTTTGTTCTTGAGGACACACCTCTAAGGCTATTCATACCAAATTCTCCATTTTCTCTTTTGAGGGTTAATCTCACTATTAACCCTACAATAAACCATGTTTTTAACCAGATATGACTGATGAGGGCTTGTGCTGAAACATCCTGAGGTGGGCTTGATCAGAGGAAACTTTCATGTCAAGTATGAAACTTGGTGTAGCTCTGTTTGAGTAGTTGGAGCATGAACAAAAAAGTAGGGTTTTTTGGTACTTGGAGCTCTTAACTGCTATGGTTTTAAACCCAGCCTTGATGTTTAATTCTTGAACTAATTACTCTCCCTTTGGGGGTGGCGGGGAGAGAATCTTCAAAAGATGTGCTATGCAAACTGTTCTCCTTTTTAGAATACATAAAGCACATGGAAACTTTACTGTCTAGGACAGGGATTGGCAGCCTTTGGCACATGGCTTGCCAGGGTAAGCCCTCTGACAGGATGGGATAGTTTGTTAATTGCCGTGTCCGCAGGTTTGGCCGATCGTGGCTCCCACTGGCCGCGGTTCTCTGTCCCGGGGCTGGGGGAAGCTGTGGCCAGCACATCTGTCAGCCCATGCTGCTTCTTGCAGCCCGTTAGTCTGGAGCGGCTAACCATGGCCAGTGGGAGCCACGATCAGCCGAACCTGCGAACACGGCAGGTAAACACACCAGCCCGCCAGGATGCTTACCCTGGCTAGCTGCATGACAAAGGTTGCGGATCCCTGGTCTAGCAGCAGCTACTCTTTTTAGATTTCATCTGCACTGCTCTTCAGAAGCTGTGTTAAACTAGTGCTAATAGTATAGGTGGAAGTAGAGTAAGATCTGGACAAACAGGATAATTCCTTGGATGCCCAAGTCCCAGTGATGAGCAGTGACTGTTGCAGTTCAGGATTGAGGTGTCATCATCTTTGTAGTATCTAAAAGCCTGAAAGGATATAAATGTGATTTTTGAGAACCAGGGAGTGTTTTTTTTAATGAGATATTTTGCTGGCTGCCAGATGTTGTGTGGTTTTGGTTTTAAGGTTTAAATAGATTTTTGGAAGTCCAATAGAGCTTGGCTGGCTCAATCTGTTTACTTCTATGAATTTGACATTGTTCTGTTTCAGTGTGCTGGTGGAGCTTTACTTACTAATTAGATGTTGCTTCAACATACATGTCAAGGGGCCAAAAGCCATGGGTGTGGCGCATTATACAGGCTTAGATGTATTTCCCAATGTGACCCAATTTCTTTTGCGAACAGTAGACCTTAAACTGCACAGGCATGAAAAGAAGAATTGATGAAAAAGGTCATTCTAAAAGTTAAAGGTCCAAGAAAAAGAAACTTCCAAACTTCTTTAAAGATGTTAGATGAAATCCTGGCTCTCAAGTCAACATCAGAACTCCCACTTCCTTCAGGCCCAGGTTTTAGCTATTTTTATTTACCGAGGCAAAAGTGTACACAAGCTGGGCTTAAACCCTTTCTTAAGGAATGTATTCACTGTCAACAATCTTGATTCAAGTTTGTCTGTGTTGTAGCATGGTAGCAGATTTTCTGATTCCTAATGCAATAAAAGTTGCAACAATAAGTAGCTGACAATCAGCTGCCACATTCTCTTACCCAGTGCTTTTTTAGGTATGTCTTCACTACCCGCCGGATTGGTGGGCAGCGATCGATCCAGCAGGGGTCGATTTTATGTCTAGTCTAGATGTGATAAATGGACCCCCAAGTACTCTCCCGTTGACTCCTGTACTCCAGCTCAGTGAGAAGTGCAGGCAGAGTCAACGGGGGAGCGGCAGCAGTCGACTCACTGTGGTGAAGACCACCACGGTAAGTTGATCTAAGTACGTCGACGTCAGCTACGTTATTCACATAGCTGAAGTAGCGTAACTTAGATCAATTTCCCCTCCCCCCCCCGCCCCCAAGCGTAGACCAGGCCTTAGTAAAAGCAGAATGGGCAGCTTTGGTAGTACAAATGTTGGGGAGGGCGTGGAAATAAAATCAAAGGGATGTGCAGAAAAGATGGGAGTGAGCGAAGGTAGATGTGGCGGTCATTCTAGCTGGAGAAAGTAGTTAATTAAAATGGGCTGAAAATCAGTCCTAATTAAACTTGTATGCTTAATATGATCCTGTTCTTCCAAACAGAGGAGGGGAGTAAGAATAATTTTAACTTGAAATGTATTGGGTGCATAGCCTTCCTTATTACTCCATCAAATCTATCGATGTAGTAGCTAACAAGAAGCCCAGTTTTTTAATATAGAAAGTCTAATATGTAAAATATTGAGCTCCTGCTTGAGATTTTTCAGGAATTAAATCCCATTTGGAGAGACTTTTTTTAATTCATCTGGCAACAGTTCCTTGTAGACAAATCCAAGCTTTTGTCCGTAAATTTAGGTCTCAATCATACAATTAGATCTGTGTGGATGGAATCAGGTGGGGCTCTGAATGTGCCTGTGGGCCCACCTGTGCAATTCCGGTTGCAGGATTGTTACTGAGAAAAATCAGTTGAGTAGTTACACTTGCAAAAGTGCAAGAGAATAGGAGGTAACAAGTTTTGGCATTCAATTTAGTTCAGTCTCTACATTGCATCTTTAAAAGTGAATTTTAATAAAATTATGCTCCATTGCTCTAATTCATAGTACTCAGCATGCCAAAAGTACCTACACTTTACTATTTAAATAACTTTCTAAATTTAAAATGCATGCAGCAGTTGGGTCTGACTTAAGTTGTGTGATGAAAATAAACAGAAGTAAGGACTGTGAAGAGTGAAGCATGCTTTATATATGCTTGCCAGGTGTCCGCTCGAAAAGGGACTTTGGTGGCTCTGATCAGCACTGCTGTTAAAAAGTCCAGTTGACAGCGCAGGCAGGTTCCCTACCAAGCTCTGTGCAGCTCCCAGGAAGCCGCTGGCATATTCAACTCCTAGGTATGGGGTGGCCATGGGGGCTCCACGCACTGTCCCCACAGCTCCCATTGGCCTGCGCACGCTTCCATCTAGGAGTTGGAGAGGGAGCTTCTGAGGAGCTGTCCAGCGTAAGTGCCTTGACCTCCCTCCTGCACCCCAGCCCTGAGCCTCCTCTCACACCCGAACTCCCTCCTGGAGCCCACACCCCAACCCAGTGCCCCAGCCCTGAGTCTCCTCCCGCACTCGAACTCTCTCCTGGAGCCCACAGCCCCTACCACACCTCAACCCCCTGCCCCAGTCAGGAGCCTCCTCCTGCACTCTGAACCCCCCAGCCCAGAGCCTGAACCCCTAGCTGGAGCTTTTACTCCCTCTGCACTCCAGCCCCCACCCCATAGTCCTTTATGCACTCCAAACCCTTCGGCCCCAGCCAGGAGCCCCATCCTAAACTCCTCATCCAGGCCCAGAGCCCACACCCCCAGCCAGAGCCTGTACCTCCTCCCATACCTCCAGCCCGGAGCCCTCTCCTGCATCCCAACCCCCTAGCCCAGCCCAGTGAAAATAAGCTACTGAGTGAGGGTGAGGGAGAGCGAGGGAGGGAAGGGAATGAAGTGAAGTGAGTGAGGGTAGGGCCTTGGAGAATAGGACGGGGCAAGGGTGTTCTGTTTTGTGCTGTTAGAAAGTTGGCAACCCTAGCTTTATGCCTAGTGAAAAGCATGGTGAGACACCTAAGTATTTACTAGTGTGTGTTGATGTCGGAAGGACACATTCCTTTCTTCATACTAAATCCCTTTCTCTTAGTGCTCTGTCATAATTTTGATGCTTAGTTTCTTGTGGCTCTATATATTTGCAGCTTACATGTGTTCTCTAACTTTATCTTCAAAATTACTTTAGCTGTTGAGGCTATTTTCAGATTTGTTCTCAAGCATGTTCATTTTGATCCTGTTAATCTTTTTGGTTTTATAACAGTTGAGAGGAAAAAGGAAACTGATGTAGAACTTCCCTCTGATGTACTCATTGTTTATGAGCTAACACCTACCCCCGGACAAAGAGCTCTTGCTGACTCTCTTAAACTACCTTCAACATTCTTCTGCTACAAGAATAAGCCTGGTTACTTAAGTGAAGATGATGATGGTAAGGGGCTGTAAATTTGTTCATCCACTCTGGGTTAACTGTGAAGCAACAGTCGTATGCTTTGGCCTGACCAATAGAAATTTACCTTTTGGGGATGTGGGGAGGGCAGGTCTCTTGTGCTCTGAGGAAGCATTATACCTGTTCTGAAGACACAGTGCTCCTGTCTCTTGTGGCCAGAGATTGTGTAATGAGATCTTCACGTTACTGTTGTGTAGCTCAACTCAGCCATATATGCCTTACTACAATTAAGTTATCTCTTGGAACAATAAAAGAGGATTCAGTGCAGTATGCTCAGGACCTCACAGGTCTGACACCAGAAGCACCAAGAATGGCCCCTATCTTCCTGAATCACAATTGGCTGGATAGACTATGGAACCACAAATGAAATATGTTCTGCTCTTCTGTCTGACCTCCCTATTAGGAGGCAATTCTGGGAAAACATGAAATTATGAACACACGCCATTCGTATCCCAAAACTTAAAAAAAAAAAAAAAAATGGAAAAGTAACAGAAGGGGTCCCCCAACATCCTCTTAAAGTAAATCGCTTTTTAAAAATAACTAATTTTCTGAAAATCCTAATGTCAAGATGCTAAATGTTTCAATTCATTTATGAATCTGGTTGCTGCTGAGGACTGTGATTGTCTAACTTAACAAAAGTTTGCCCTGAGAAATAAATACTTCATAAAGACTTTGTAGCATATTTATAAATCAACACATTTAAATATCCATTTTCTTTCTGATTCCTTATCCAAATTTGCTAATTAACAGCTGCTTATGTGTAAATTTTTCCTTGTTCATCTCATAATCGTGCTGTGAAACTACTTGATATAAAATTATTTTGGGCATCATGAAACATAAGACTGAATTTGCCCCGAAATCAGAACTGTCTATATTGAAGGCGTTTTTCAACATTTAACTAGATCAACAAATACATACACAGCAAGAAATATTTAGATTATTTTTTTCCTGTTTGGCTGTTCCCTTCTTAAAAATTAGAAGCTAATGTGAATATGCAGCTCATGATTCCATAACCTGAGTGACTTGCAAGTCTGGATAGAGTAACTAGAATTGGTTACCAGAGGATATTTGGTGTGAAATCACTGACTCTTTTCAATTCTCTGTCTTTAAGATGAAGACTATGAAATGGCTGTTAAGAAACTTAATGGAAAGCTATATCCTGATGATCCCAAAGAGCATAAAACATCAAAAGATCCAGGGCAAGGTAAATAAAAACTTCGAAACAGAATTTTCAGCCACACCCTCTGATTTGAAAGTGTAACTCTAAACTGCTGCTTAACTTAAAACCTCTTAATACTGCTTTTTCATGTCTAAATATTTAAAGTAATCAAATCTCAAAAGCTGACATACCTTGTATTCTATCAGCGTTGCACCTTTGTGGAGGGTTAGATAGATAGACAGATACACAACATGCACTCCACTTCCAGAAATAATTTAAGATACAAAGTCTAGGAGAGCAACTTAAAGAAACTGTTATAACTTGTGCCCAATTTTAATTATCCTGGTATTGAACTTTTTGTGCACACTATGGTATGTAATTGATATGTATATGTATATTTAGGCAAATTTGTACACAGGAATAACTGGTTGTCAGGACCTACACTGTATTTACTAAATTTATGGCAGGATGGAATACACTGACATACTCAAAATTCCATAATGACTGAAACGTTAAAGAAGTTATTCTATTTAGAATTGTATAGGCTTCCTGTTTCAAATAGAGAAAGCTGTTCTCTGGAATGTAATAAAAATGAACATGAAGCCCCGGAGGCTTTAGAACTACACACTATAAATCTGGTGGAGCATTTTTTCCTCTAGGTTGTCTTAACTATACTAACTATCGGAAACCAGCAGAAGTTTCTTCCTGTAAATCTCAATAACTTCTCTGCATAAATTTTAAACTTTACAATCTCAGCACTAGTATTTTCATCCTTAGGGTTATAAAGTAAGGAAGGTAAGCTAAGTAAATTCTCCCTAGTCTTCCAGTGACTGTCCACATGGACTCCATTCTTCGTGTGTGGCCAGCAGTGTGTATTTGGGCTGCACCTGTGCCTTACATGTCGTCTTGCCCTACCCCAGTGCCAGCCAAGGACATAAAGGTTGAAGCAGGTCCAACTCACCATCCATTCCTTAACATCTGTGGCAGCGGGAAACGCTGCAGTAGCAACCTTCTTCTCTGCACACTGTGCTAGTGTTACCTAATTGGTTGATTTGGGGTTCGTTAGTATCTGCCCACTGGCAGAAAAGCCCCCCAAAATAATTTTCACTTAAGTTTGTTACAGTAGACACTTCTTCCTCCGCTATAGATGGACCTAACACCATGGCAGAAGCTAAATTTGACATTCAAGACCAGTTCTTCATGTGAAGGTGTGACACCTGTTAAGGATGGCAACTCCTGATGTCAATTCAGACTAGAAAGACATATTCCCAAGTGGTCACTCATTCTCCAAGTGCACTCAGAAAGCTAGGGAAGACCATCTGAAGCTCTTCCTCCTTGATAGCTCGATGCAAGCTTTCTTGGAGAGGACACTCTAATAGAGGGTACTAAACCACAATCATCTAGTCCAGAGTTTCTCAACCTATGGGTCGCATCCCAAAATTGGGTTGCCAGAATTTGTCAATGGGCCATGATGCTGGCTGGGCTCAGCTCCCCATTCTAGGTGCTGCAATGATGCACTGAGCCATAGTGCTGCTCAAGTTTGACCCAGCCACCCTTCCACCATGACAATGCGGGGCCGGCTGGGCAAAATTTGAGTGAGTCACGCAGTAACCCCATGCATCACGTTGCAGCAATAACTCTCACAAATTTGGTCCGGTGAGCCGCTGAGCTGCAACCGTCACTGAGTATTGCAACCTCAGTGGGAGGTGAGCCCAGCCTGCCCTGCAGGACAGGAGCCAAGAGGATGTAGTTGGTGTGTCATGTTCTCTAAGGAACCCCCTCCCTGACATCAATTCCCCAGCCCACAGCCAGGAACTCCTCCATCATACTATCAATCCTGATCCCTAGATGTTTTCTCACTGCACCTCTAGGCCATTCTGTCCCCCAGACACCTGTCTATATCTGGCTAGAGCATCTGGAATCTTCACTCTGAGCATTCTGCATGTCATCCCCCTCCCCAGTGGATCCCTGTGGGTCATGACGGGCCATCAAGGTTTACAGATGGGTCCGGAGCCCTAAAAGGTTGAGAACTATCCATCTAGTCTGTCCTTCTTGATTTCCTGTGGGCTGAGATTCCACCCCTAGATCTTTGGCCTCATCTAAGAGACTCCAGTCAACTGCAACCATTCTGGCATTGACATCACTAATAGGCAGAAAGGAGTGCTGCTCTGGTGAGGAACAAGGCACAAATTATCTTCTCTGATGCCTAATAAGCTAATACCAAGAGCCACCAAACTTTTGACATTTTGAACTGAACTTCCTACAGGCCAAAAACCTGACAAGCCCTCTTCAGGTGCCTCCGTAACAATTTTCAGGAGAGCAGTTTTTATCCACTAAGTCTGTGGACCGCATTTCTCTCCGCACCAGGATTCTCAGAACCCAGTGCCTCAGTTTCTGAAGATTTGTTTCTCCCACTTGAGGTGCCTATCAGAACAATTTTCCTCAATACCAGCTAAGTTGTTACCCAAAGCAATCACTGTACTACCAAGTGACTGATCTGTGGGCCTGATACCAAGTCATCTCCCCTTGAGGATGGTGATATCCAAGCATATCTCCAGAGCTGTTATTACATCAGATTAAAGAGGTATCCCCAGTACCCACCTCTCTCCTCTTCAAAGTCAGGGCACTCTGGATAGAATGAGCCCTCCATTAGAGGAAGCGTATTCCTTTTTGTCATCATGTAGACACAGCAGCAACGCATCATGCACACTTCCACTCTCCTCTCCTTGGATAGGGATTCTAGAGAAAACACCAGGAGAGGTAGCAGGAAGATACTTGGAACTCCTGGAACTTCCCCCTCACCCTCATGTGTCCCCCCATCTCAGTATTCATATCCCTTCCAACCATGACCCTACTGGACACCCTGGGATGTGCAGCTATACTCCTAGAAAGCCTACATCCTCTACTGTCTCGGGGCTAAATACCCTTACCCAAAGAGAGATTATACGGCATCTTAGTAAAGCCAGCTAGTGCAGACTCAGTTACAGGAGAGGCAAGAGGAGGAAAGTGAGGAAGAGTATCAGCTGCCTGCTGAAGAACTGGTCCCTGGTGTGGTGGTCTCATTCTCCCTTGATGAGGCAGTGAATCCCCTTTGCCTGGCTTGGTGGATGACTTCAAAGTGTTCAAAGATATCATTAGGTGCATGGCAAAGATGATCCAGGACATACCACAGAAAGTTGTAAAAGGAGAAATCACAAACTCCTGGACATCTAAAACCCTTCCACACCCTGCAGGTCCCCATCACTAAATAATGGACAACTGGAACTCACAAAGGACCTGAGGCACAGACCAGCATCTATTTCAGCTGTATCAGAACAAGCTGACAGGACATGCCATCATGTCCCTTCCCATCTCGAGGCTTCCATCTCTCCGCCAAATTTTTACAACCGAAATTTGAGGGATTCAGTCAGAACAGAGAAATCATAGCCTTGAAGTTATTAGCTTCAGTTCCAAAGTTATGTGGCACCTTTCATGAATAGACTTGATCTGTAGGCACAAACGAGTGTGTAAATTAATGATCTAAAAGTTAGTGGTACCAAAAGTAAGGGCAAGAAATGTCATTTTTGTAGAAAACTTAATTTATTTTGCCCTGCCTATTGGTTCTGGCAGTATAATTGGAAACTTTGTTTTTAAACTTCATTATAACATCTAGGTGGTATGAGTTTTTTCTTGAGGGTAGGAGGTGGAAGGGGTTTGGACATTAGGAAGAGAAGGTATATTAGACACGCCTTTTTGTGAAGATTCTTCCAGAGCCAAACTACTCAGATTGGCTGCTGGCAAAGTAATTGCAAATTTACCACCTTTTATTTTCCAATTAAATGAAAAGCTTCTACCAATGGAGGGCTCTAAAATTGGTGTTGTATTTCCAGTTGGATCAAGGTACTAGAGTTAAATAAAGCAAGAAAATCTAATGTGCAATTTGTAAAAGTTAGCATAGAAGCTAAAAAATTATTTATCCAAACCTCCTTTTTGTGATACCTAAAGCAGGAATTGACCGCTGACTCATACTCTGTGTCCTAGAAACTTTTTGCTTCAGAACTCTGCTCTGTTTGCTACTTTTCAGTAACTTCTGATGTGCTGTCTCTCTAGGTATCATGGGAGAAACTGAACCAGAGAATGAGAGAGAGTGTTTTATTGTTTGGGAAAAGAAACCAACTCCTGAAGAAAAGGCTAAAGCAGAGACTCTAAAGCTTCCTTCTACGTTTTTCTGTGGTGTTGGTAGTGATACTGATGAGGACAATGACAATCTGGAAGACTTTCAGACAGAACTTAAAAAAGTTCAAGAAGCCAAAGTAGGAACTAAAATTCAAAGCATGACTTTTCTAATTCATTTTGGTGGCACTAACTCTCAACACTGAAATAGCATTATGAATACCGTGTACATTTATTGAAATATTTTAGCTTTTTAAAATCAAATGTCTGGTGTACGCTAAGAAGTAAGAACAAAATAGTTTCCCCTGTACTGAAATAAGCTCAGTAGGGTGCCAATCAAATCTGTGGTAGAAGCATCTGAAATTTTGAGACCATTTATGAAACATTTCCTTTCGATTTCAGTCCCAGTGGATTAGTATTCCTTAGGTTTCCCTGGAGATTTTTTTTAAAGTAAATAACAAATCTAATCTCAGATAAAATTTTTGAAGCTGTTTGTAGAAACCATTTTTTAAAAAGCTTAAATTGCAGAATTAAAAAATGTATTTGTGCACAATAAGATGCATTTAATATATATGGGATTTCTAAACACACTAGCACTTCATATTTTCAAAGTCCTTTAAAATCACTAATAGTCAAACTCCCTGCAAACTTAGTGTGGTTGACATTTTATAGAACTGAGGATTTCACAGCAAGAACTGTTTGATTTGTCCATGGCTATGAAGCAGGTATCTGGCAGACCTGGAACTAAAACTTGAACTGTATGTCTTCTAGCCTCATGTTCAATCTTCTGTCCAGACTACTCTTTTCCCCATTCTCTGTCCCCAGTACAGTCAAATCCTAAGCACTTCATAGCTTTTGAGTGTGCAAGAACTAATTTCAAAGATTCAGAAAAAGTAAATGATCTAACAGTATTTAAAGAAGAATGTGAACATAAGGACGCTTTGCCAAGTTAATAGTAGTGTTAAGTGATTTAAATGTTAAGTTCATTACATTAACAAAAAATTCCTTCTAAAATCTTTAGAAGTCTGTAACCTGTTAGCCTGCTTGTTCAAGCACCTTGGGTATTAATTTTTATTAATATTGTTACTTGGTATATTTTGTTAGTGTCAAAGGAAGGGCCCTGGATCCCAAAGACTTTTCCACTTGGGGGAAAAAACACATTTTATAAGCAATGGAGATGTTGGATTGCAATCTGTGTTCCTTGGCCCTCTTCCTTCTAATTCCATGAGCATTTATGGCCTTATCTGTTCCCAAAGATGTTGATTATCCACAAACCCCATTGAAGTCAGTAGGAGCTAAAGGTGCTTTAGCTTTGAAGATCAGTGTGCTAGCTTTTATATAGTTTTCCAACACTCCCACTTTTCTGCAGTGTTCCTGTTTGGGGGTAGGGGAGGGGAGACTGCATTATCTAATGCTGCTGTTCTGGCAGCTTTCAAAAGAATTTAAGCTGGTGTTTTCTAAATGTTCTGAATACTTGGCTCTTTTTAAAGCATTTATTGGAAACACACATTTTCTGTTTTAGGAGTTTTTGGAAAACGAAGTTACCAGTTCAACTGATATAGTCTGTACCAGTGAGGCTGAAGTATCTGTTCCATCAACCACTAGATGTGAAGAACCAGACTCAACCACAGAATCCCCCCCCACATCACAGACTTTGTCAGGAACTGATGACAAACCTGTTGATTTGTCAACTAAAAAAGAAAATGATCCAAATTTAACAGAGTCCATAAACCAAGGTAATGTACTTTTGGGGCTTTAAGTCACATTTCTCTGTAGAAGTGTATGTAACCAAGATGGATTTTAGAAGTGTACTAATTCTGCTTAGCTACTTGTAATCATTGTACTGGCCAAAGGAATAAAGAAAAAATGAACATGTGCATCAAAGGTAATTCTACTATTATGAGAGCCCACACTAGTGCATGCTGCTATTAAATATTGACTAATTGTCCTTTGTGTACAAATTAGGGGGTGTGGAAAAGTTAGTAGTAGTTAAGGCTCTGCAGTTTTGCAAAGAAAGGGTGGCAATTTGTCACGTAAATTGTTCTCTGGGGGCCCCAAAGAACCAATATATTATTCTTTTATTAGGATATATGTTTAAGGAGCCACTAGTCACTTTGAAGTGTCCCTATATATTAGCATTCATGTGAAAAAGAGGAGGAGATATAAATTTGCTGTAATCCCTGGATTTATAGCTATATTAGCCACTTTCTGGATCTTGGTGTTATGTACAGTTATAAAGTTGAGTATTCAGTGGGGAAAGTCATCCTTGCCATGCTCTTTTCTCTTACACCTTTCTCTCATTGTGATAGGAAGCAGAGCAATCGCATTTGGATTTGACACTACTTCTGGCTTGTCATTTGCAGATCTGGCTTCAAATTCTGGGGATTTTGCTTTTGGTTCTAAAGGTCAGATTCAAACTTTTGATCATAAACTCACATTGGAATTACTTTTGATGTAACTTTATGTCAAGTATTTATGCGCATTGAATCTCTACTAGTTCATAAGGTACTAAATTGTAAGTGACAATACATGTAAACTAAATGTCTTTTTCTAGAAATGGTATTGTTTATGAAAATTAAGAAACTTTGTGTATAATACCTGTGTGTGTGTTTGTGTATTGGAGCGTCTGGAAAGATATCTGAAACTTTAAACTCCTTTTCATAACTAGATAAAAACTTCAAATGGGAAAATACAGGAGCAGCTGTATTCGGAGTACAGCCAGCCAGTAAAGGAGATGAAGATGAAGATGGTAGTGATGAAGAAGTTGTACATAGTGATGATATCCACTTCGAACCTATAGTGTCCTTACCAGAGGTAAGATGGTTTTGGTCATTGTTTAGAGACTCTCTTAAAACAAGCATGTCCATGAAACTAATAACACATTTAATTAGTAAAACTGAAAATATTCTAGAACTCTAAATTATCCCCACTTTACCAGGCTTTGCATTGCGTTCAACTTAGATGCCAACATTTGCTGCTTCTAAAAAATTAATCATTTTTGCTTTTCTGAGGCCCCGCATAGACAAAAATCAGTTCTCCACCAGAGGGAAAAAATAGGCTACACAGTATTAGATACTATCAGGGCTAAACATTTTTAGGGAGTCTCCCTGGTTTCCAATAGGATGGAACACATGATTCTAATAACCCTGTTAAAATTTCAAGATTGTATGGAAAAGCTGCCTTAGGCATATATTTTTAAAGCTTCTGAAATTACTTTAATTACTTTGAATTCTATGCATCTTGACTTATACAAGGGACCTAGAGTTTGTGCGCAGAAATGCACAATACTACCAGTAGCTCTTTTAAGAGCTCAGATGGTTAAAGATTATTCTGCGAAATGTGTGGTGTATTCAGAATAAATGATTGGAATACACTTGTTAAAGTGCTGCTTTGACCTGCAGAACTCGCTTATGGCTTTACCACTTATTTGTGATGCAGCCATCCAAATCTCTTGCCAAGAATAAAACTGTTGTACCACACCATATATTCTGTTCTCTTCCCTCTAAACCTGGGTGAACACTTGCCAGGACCACTGAGCAATAAGGAATTAATAGCACAATCAGAGCAAAATTAATCTGAAGATGAAGCGCACAGTAAGCAAAAGACAGATGTTCAAGACCTGGCAGGACGTAGTAGTCCTATAGTGGAAGGTGGATAGCATAGTAGAGAAAATGTTATATAACTCCATTATTCAGATTATCCTAGCAGCAATTTCTTAATCTACAGTGAATGCAGTCTGGTAACTGGTGATGTTTAAACCATATTAGAAATGTTAATGAGGTGTCTATTTGGGTTGCGTTTAAAATCTTTTCTAAAGACAAACTTGATTGTCTTTTAATTATAGACGTGGTGTAACAGTTATCCATGGTAACATTTCTCTAAAATCCTGCACAGCCTCACTCATCTTTCACCTTGTGTGTCTCCTTTTAATCTCCCTTGCCCCTTCTATTCCCCCTTCTTTTTTTTAACATGTCCTCCCATAAACAACCTTTCCTCATTCACCATCTCGCTTGTTTGTAATGCCTGATCTTCTCAAGCTTTCATTTGTCCCAAAACAGAACTCTAACAACTGTAGTTTTTAACATTTGTAAAGAGACCAGAAACTTGAAATATGCACAGCCGAACAAAAGCAAATACATATCTTTCATGCACATGTCTAATCCTGCACCTTCTACTTGTTTGTGGTCTAGTTATAGAAAGCAAGTACTTTGAGATCATTCTCTTGTATGCAGAAAGCATAGCACACTACTAAAAATAACACACAGCACCATGTTATGCTATATAAAAAATAATGCTACTCCTCCAGCACACTTGTATCCCAGTAAAGCTTATACATTTGGGTGGGACCACTTCCAAAGCATTCAGGTCTACAAACATGTAGAAAAAAACTTCTGTGCCAGAAACTATGCCCCAGAACATGTCAAGGATTCTTAGAGCAAATTTAAATTTGCTCTAGGCAAAGCAGTATTTGAGAGATGACTTTATAAAAAGTTAACTTTCTAAACTGTGAAATAAACCTCACTTTTCAATTCCCTATCTCAAAAATGTATTCACCTCACCACAAAGTTGGGAATAATCTCCTCTGGCTACAGGCCTGCCCATGCAGAATTTCAAATAGAAAGTATGGTTTTTGGAGGAAGACTTTAAATGGGGAGAAGGGTGTAAAATCAGGATAATAGAACGCTATTACCCATTCTGTTTAATGCATGAGTAGATTCCTGGTGACTGTGACTGTCTAGGAAATGCATGAATATGCTGTTTTTGCTGCTTTCTAGGTGGAGGTGAAATCTGGAGAAGAGGATGAAGAAATTCTCTTCAAAGAGAGGGCAAAACTCTATCGATGGGACAGAGAAGTCAACCAGTGGAAAGAGCGTGGAGTTGGAGAGATAAAAATTCTCTTCCATACACAGAAGAAATATTACAGAATTTTAATGAGAAGGGACCAAGTTCTCAAAGTGTGTGCAAATCATGTAATCACAAAAACAATGAATTTAAAGCCCTTGAATACATCAAACAATGCATTAGTATGGACTGCCACAGATTATGCTGGTGAGTTTGAAAAGATAGTGTTTTGTGTAGGTTCCTTGAAAAAATTTTCTTCATGTATATATGACAAAACTGTAACTGATGCTGAATAGGCTGTGATCTGTTTGGGAATTTAATTTCAGATGGCGAAGCAAAAGTAGAACAACTTGCAGTTCGATTTAAAAGTCAAGAAATGGCTGATTCCTTCAAGAGAAGATTTGAAGAATGCCAACAAAATTTGTCAGAACTTCAGAGAGCACATGTATCCTTGGCAGCAGAACTGTCAAAGGAAACCAACCCTGTAGTGTATTTTGAGGTTTCTGCTGATGATGAACCTTTAGGACACATAACCATGGAACTATTTTCAAATATTGTTCCTCGAACTGCGGAAAATTTCAGGGCCCTGTGCACAGGGGAAAAAGGATTTGGATTCAAGAACTCTATATTTCACAGAATAGTTCCTGATTTTATGTGTCAGGTAAGTGCAAGTTGAAGATTTTTTTTTCTTAGAATAAAACCTATTTTCGTTTCTTACAGCTAAGACCATTTGTTACATGGAGTGAGGAGGTTACCAAAGATTTTGATTCAGTGGATAGGCTTTTTACTCCCTAGTTTAAGAGTGTACTTCTTGTCTGAAAAGTGGTGGTTTTATTTTAAAAAGTTGTAGGATTCCTTTTATTGTACCTCAGTGATTTCCATATCAGATTTGCTCATTTAAAAGTAATTGGTTTTCCTAAATACTAGGTCTTCAAATATAACCTACATCTAAAAGTTAGGCTGTGCTCTTTCTGGCTCAGTGTATTGTCAGTGATAAAGATTCTCTAGGCCAGATGCATCAAGGCAATTGCCACTTGCATGGATCATTTCACTTTTCTCAAACTGATTTGCACACTTTTCTCATCTGTGCAGACTTGATGCACCAACTTCTGCAGACTCAATCTTTGGCAAACAGTGACAGTATACTGAGTACTGTTTTTTATCTGGGTGCCTAGCCAATGTGGTGGTTAGTAATTAGTACAGCTATTTCAGTTCTCAGACTGAGAACCTAAACTGGCGGGTAAAGAGGCTGCCTTTGTATAACATTCAGAATCAAAGAATTCAAGTTATTATCCGATCCTATTGCATTGGAGTATGGTGCTCCGATTTCCCAGTTTAATAAGCTTGCTCGAAAGTCTCCATATACTTCATACTTGTCTTTAATGTGTACTTGTTAATTCCATTCTTTACACTGATTTTTATTAGAATTCGTTTCACTTTGGATGTGATGATCTCAACTGGTGTGCTCCATAATGCTAGTAATGACCCATTTGCTTGTTAATACCCAAACACTGGCCCAGGCTAGCTGTGGACTAGAAGAACTAGTGGCCTGATTCTGAAGGGCATTAGAGTGGCTCGTATTAGCTGCAGGGAGCCCTTAGCAGTAAATATTTTTCATTTTTCTTTGCTTGTTAAGAACACATGACCAACATATGAAGGGCTTGTCTACACAGACATCCAGGAAAGTTAATCCAAATTGACTAAAGTTGCGAGTTTGAAGTGGATTAGTTAAACCATATTAAACCCTAGTGTGAACACCCTCATTCGGAACTGAAGTAGCCTTTAATTTGGCTTAGTTTAATTCACTTTAAACTGAACTAAGGCCACTTGAATTTCAAATGCAGTGTGTACACAGGGATTTAGTGGGGTTAATTCACTTCAGATTCACACCTCTAGTTAATTGGGATTAATTTTCCTGGATGTCCCTGTGACAAGCCCAAAGAACGTCTTACCTGCCCAAGTTTGTAAGGTGCGGACCTCAAATTTGAGTAGATTCAACTAGAAAACAGGACACCAGTTATTCTCAGAGTAGAGGACTCTCTGTACCTTTTGCAGTTAGGCCACAAATTAGCACATATGAAAATTTTGTCCTTGTTATGAGCACTTTGTATGTTCAGGTTTCTGCTCGCTTGTTATGATGATCACGTATGGCTAAAACTAAGAATGAGACACCATTCTGTCTTATTTTGTCAGTATCCAGACATCTGAGCTCTTAATATTTTTCCAATTCAGTTATTCTTAGAGGAAAACGTGCAGGAAGTTTTCTACTTGATAGATATTTATGGGCTAGTAATGAGTTAATTCCATAAATGATTAATATTTTCAGGGAGGAGATATCACTAGGCATGATGGAACAGGTGGTCGGTCCATTTATGGAGATGCATTTGAGGATGAGAACTTTGAAGTGAAACACACTGGTCCTGGATTACTGTCGATGGCAAATCGTGGCCGGGACACCAATAATTCTCAGTTTTTTATCACACTTAAAAAAGCAGAACACCTGGACTTTAAACATGTGGTATTTGGGTTTGTGAAGGATGGCATGGATGTTGTGAAAAAAATTGAATCTTTTGGTTCTCCCAAAGGGTTGATGAACAGAATTGTCATCACAGACTGTGGGCAAATATAATGTCTAAGTAGCATTTCTACAGATATGTGCACTAACAGCATAAATCAAAGTTGGGCTGTTGTAGACTTAATTATGTTCAGCTTTTTTAAAATTGATATTTCTGATGTATAAATGTAAAATTACAACTTAAAGAAACATACTTTTTTTATGTGTTAATTGACTTTGCATGTTGTGAAATAAAGTTAAAACACTGGCATATGTTATCCTGAAATTTGTTTTAAATGTGAAAATTTAAAATTAAATTCTGGTCTTGTTAAAGCAATTGTCTTTTCTTCACTTTGGTTTGTACAAGGAATATTACATGCATAATCTATTTTCAGTTATTTTGATTTGCTACACTTATGTATTCGTATTTTGAATACAGAATTAGCTGTCATGTTTCCAAACTGAAGTAGTTCTATGTGAGAACTATTTCCTCCTCTTCCCACTGATGTACAGAAAAAGTGGCAATTCATTCTCCTTACTCTTAAGAGCATTCAGCTGCAAATATAAGTTAACTTCCATCTAGAGAGAAAGATGATATCTTTCCTAAGTTGAAGAAAACGTGTTTTTTCTACCGGATGGTTTGTTTGTGAAACAGCCTTTGGGTACCTGAACCCTGAAGTTACTGAACTATTGTCTGTATACTGTGTTAACATAAGTTCTCAGTCAGATTTTGACAAGAACTTGTGATCTTCCTTTGGTATTAATTAATATGCTTTGAGACCCACTGTTTGTATCACTGCTTTGTATATGGGAGACTGATCGCAAAAATACTTGTAAGGGCAATTGGATAAATAAAGAATTTGTAAAGCTTATTGGGTGGGAAAAAAAAAAGCTGGTAAAAACTCCGGATCTTAAATGAACAATAACTATATTGTATTTCTGCATCTACTGTTACTGAGTGACCTTTTTGGTCCAAATTCTGTTAGGTTTTTTTTTGTTGCTTTTTATGATATCCTGTTTTTTCAGCTGTGTTAAATGTCTGCTAAAATCAGAACTGAGTAACTACATGTACACCAAGGAGAAGATTTTTCACTATATTAAATAGAATTCTGTGAATTTAAAGCATGTCTTATAAATGGCAATATTGTGTTCAGATCCAGTGCAGGCTTAACAGTATTTTGAATGGAAAGGTGAGAAAAGCAATCTTTCACTGGACCAACTTCTGTTGGTGAAATAGACAAGCTTTCAAGCTGAAGAAGAGCTTTGTGTAAGCTTGAAAACTTGTCTCGCACCAACAGAAGTTGATCTAAGAAAAGGTATTACCTCACTCACCACCTCTTTTTAATATCCTGGGACCAGCATAGTTACAACACTGCATATATCATTTTCAGTGATCGGCACACGATTCAAAGCCAGGATATCTAAAGGTCCCCCTAGATCAGGGTTTCTCAATATGGGGAATGGGACTGAAAATTAAGTTGCCAGAATTTTTCAAAGGATCATATGGCAGCTCCTGTTGCTTCTGTCCCATAAGGCTGACTGGGCTTGCCTCCCTGCTCCAGGGTCCCAGAACTACTCAGGTTTGGCCCAGCCATCATGATGGGAGTCCGTGTAGGCCAAATTTGAGTGGTGGCACTGCAGTCCCATGAGTCAGGTCACAACTTCACTCTCACAAATTCTAGTCATGGATAGGGCCAAACTAAAGCAGTGCTGTAACCTGGGAGGTTGCAATGCCTAGGGCTGACAGCTAAGCCCTGCCAGCCTCCCCCAGCACAGGGACTGCTAATGCAGGGTGAGTGCCAGGCAAGACCTGACCAAAACTATCCAAGAGTCTCCACCCCCAGACTACTGGTTCATAAGAGGTCATAAACATTTACAAATGGGTCCTGATCCCATAAAGGTTGAGAACTACTGATGTAGATCACACACTTGCATTCAAATACTATTTCACTAAAGTACCTCAAAAGATAGAGCAGAAACACTTCTGAACAAACTGGTAGGGTCCACATTGAGAGCCCGTGTGCAAACGAGGCGTTGTTCAGGGTTCCTTCTCTGCTGCTCAGTTGGAACACAGTGCCCCAGTTTGGTTAAACTCTGCCCACTCTCAACTACTGGACATTCTTACTCACACCAAGAGAATTAGTACAAGCACCCTGCAACCAACAAAACTGGTTTAGTTATCAGCCCTAGCCAGTTTTTCTTAACCAACCATCTGGTGTTAGAATGCAATCAATAAATTGCAATTAAAAACTGGCAGATGGACCACGCCTGCTGACTCAGGCTCATGGTGCACAGGCTGTGGGGCTGTTTAATTGCAGTGTAGACGTTCAGACTCATGCTGGAGCCAGGCTCTAGGACTTGCAAGGTGGGAGGGTCTCAGAGTTGTGGCTGCAGCCTGAGCCCAAATGTCTACACTGCAATAAACAATCTCATGACCTTGAGTCAGCTGGCACAGGCCAGCTTCGGGCTTTTAATTGCTGCGTAGCCATCTCCTAGCTGACTCAAGGCTATTTTCTCAAAACCTTTTGTTGCTTGTATTGTCCACATGCAATTGCTCTCTCTCTGTATAATAAAATGAATAGTTTAATCGTGAAACTTGCTGTGAACTAAGTTAATAATCTTAAATATCTGAAAAACTCACTTTTGCAAAGCTTTTTTAGTTCATAAAATGTCAGCTTGGCAAAATCAGCACTCTTACAGTGTGCATCAAATTGTGCTTTTGCACAAATGTTTGATATCTCAATCTTGCTTTGTGATGGCTAACAGTAAACTAAGAAGGATATGGCTGCTATGGTATCGTCACTTAAAACATGAGAGCTTAAATAAAGTGATCTGGCCAAATATTCAATCTATACACATTTATGAAATAACTATTAGTAGCAGGAGTCATGAGCATGGTTTATAACTTGTCAGTAGATTTAGTTTATAAAATAGTATGAGGAAACTGCTGAAACTAAGCATCTTGCCTTGTATTTCACTTTACAAAAATTATGTGGTTAATGGAATAAAAACAAAGCTCTTCTGTCTACTAATTGGTTGTACATATGCCACTTCCTTCAGCTTTGCAGAGCACCAAAACAACTCTGCCAAAGGTCTGTTACAGTATGTCTCTCTGCTAGTCACTAGGAGCGTACAGGCAAAAAATAAAACCCCATCTGTACTAGTCATGGAAACTATCCTGCAACCCTACTACCAGCAATAACCTTTTAAACACAGTTGTTGCTAGCATACGTCTGATCCCAATGGGGCTGGGGCTAGCTCTGTAAAGAATTGAAAATACTTCAGCCAATGCTATGTTCCTTCAACCCGATTCGTATTATCCTTTTTTGCTTATCTTTGGTTTAGTTAGAATGGAGCAGACTGGAAATGAAAAAGGTATCAATGGCACTCTAACCATCCATAAACCCTTTTGAACTCAGTTTGGGTGGAGAATGTCCTAATTTGCATTTAATTCAGTTAGACAGTCTTTCTCAAACTTAGTTAAAGTTTAGTTTTCTGCAAGCTTTAGCCTGTTCCTGCATCCTACATGCTGGTTGTAGTCAAGCATGACAAGTAATTCAGTAACCTACTACAAGCAATCTATTTGAAGACTTCAGTCTGTTTTGAGGAATTCCTTATCAGTGGGTTCAAAGCTGATCAGCTGAACAACTGGCTGCTATGCCCAGCTTTGAAGCATTAAGCCTGGTAATACAAGGGCAATGAGAAGGTATTTTATGTATATTTTCAAGAGCAGCGTTGGCTTGATACAAGTAGCATTCTTTATTTAAGCAAGTTATTACTTTAACAATCGTAATGAGACTTCCAAAGTGCAATGTAACTTTTTTTCATTAGTCTATCACTACTGAAAAGCTGTCAAAACATAGAGTGTAAGTAATTTGGAGAGGTGCAAGAACAGTAGGGGCTCCCTATTGATTGTTTAAAATTAAATTCTACAGAACCTGCAACCTTCCTCCATAATATGTATATATGAACTCTAGCCATAGATAAAAATCTGAAGCATACAATACAGCAGGGGCCCCCACGCGGTGCCCGCAGGTGCCATGGTGCCCATGGGGGCATCTAAATGTGCCTGCATCCTGGCCAGCAGTCAAGCATCCTCCGAAATGCCGCTGAATTGCGGCATTTCAGTGGCGACACATCCGGATGACGCCACTTGCTGCTGACAAGTGGCATCATCGAGAGGCATCACTGCAGAAATTTGGCAGCATTTCAGGGGATGCTCGACCGCAGCCACGGTCCTTGGTCTGGAACCCGCCAAACGAAAAGGTTGGGGACCACTGCAATACAGAAATAAGAATGAAGGTGAGCATGTGTGAACAAAACTAACCCTCAGTACTTACAATTACTGCATACACTCATAGCTGAAAATGATCAACCCCAATTTGCATGTTTGAGGCATTAGAAATGCTGGAGCATGAAACTGAGTTAGCAACTAGAGCGAGGCAGGGAACAGTTTTTCTGCATCAGGATGAACTGTGAACCTTCTGATGTCATTTGCAAAAAGCTTGAGACCCATTCCTATATACCCCAGTGGCCAGGACGCTCACTTGAAAAACGGGAGACCTACATTCCAGTCCCTGCTCCAATTAAAGTGGAACAGTTCCATCTGCAGAAACTGAAAAACCCATTCTAGAACATCTAATAGTCTGGTGGTTAGGGCATTCACCTAAGATGTGGGCAAACGGCAGAGCAGGGACTTGAAGTTGGGTCTTTCACGTCTGAATCTTGGGCTGTTCTAGGCAGAGTCTCTCTCTCATCTTGACAAGGAATGCTATTCTGGACCTGAGAAACCTCTAATCACCGAAGTTTAATCAAAAGTGATATGTTATTGTGAAGAATTTTGGTTTTGATGAATTGGCCTTTTTAACAACGTTTAGTTGAAAAATTCCTGACCACCTCTAATTATTACCCCTAATGTCATGAAACTGCAACCAAAGGACTGCACTTCTCAAGTTAGAGCATTCCTGAAATTACTGCCCATGCCATAATTATGGATGGTTCAGTGCACTGGAGGCGATTCATAAATTTGGTTTTGTACAGAATTTAGGGGCAGTGGAAATCAGCCTTAGCAAAATTAGAGAAATTCTCATTTGCCGTGTGAGCAGAGTTTGCCAGATGCACTGTGACTAATAAACTGCATTTATTCTATCTTCTACAAAAATTCTGAATTGGTTAATTTGTATTCATTGTAGATGTATAATCTATGTATAGACTACATATAAAACAGTGCTATTTGTGCATTCATGAGAAGCTTAAAAGTTTCTTGTGCCATTAGCACCTTGATTAAAAAAAACTCCAAATCTTTACTATTTTGTGTAATGAGGCCACTGACACCCTGCTCCAACTCCTCTCTCCTTACCCCCTTTACTAGTGTATGGAGCATGCACGTATCAGACAAACTGTGGCCTTCAAGTTTTAAGAAAGTGGATACAGCACCTGCACTCTCCCTACTCAAAGTACCAAACTCAAGACAGGGAATGCACTGTTTACACTTCCAATTGAAGTCATTTTAATATTAGACATAACTGATGAAAAATGTCTCCATTTTTTAAATTTTTTGGAAGAATTAAAAATGTAGACTGATAAATACATAAATTACTTTAAATGTACCATATCTTAATTTGTAAAAATTCCATTTGTATGTTTTGGTCTTCAAAGAACATGAATCAATAAACTTACCTGCTGTAGCACTGGAATGTCCATAACAGTGTTTCTGTTTGTTTAGTTTTATACTAGCCCCAGGAGTACTCTTTTGCTTGGTCAATTAAGTCGCTTGATTTATGGAACATTTCCTGTGTTGATTTCTAAAACATCTCAGTAGAGACGAGAAGAGACCGCTGTAAATACTACCTAGTGAAGTAAGTGAATGACAAGTGCATGACTATGTTCCCATGTATAGGGGAAAAGCAGGCCTTATCCAAAGGACTTCACATTGTTAAAAAAAAAATCATCAGTAGTGGTAAGGCTGCACTAATATAAATGTGCAGTACATTATACCTAGAGTGAAGTGAATAATGGCAAAAAACACATGCAAATGATCAAACTCAAAAGCAAATGTTGATTTGAATGTATTTGCCCTCTTCCATGTTTTCTTTTTGTGACTATTCAAAAGTTTAATTTCATTTTGTTGGGAAACTCTTGTCCATGACGAGAGTTTGGCAGCACAGCCTGAAAAATCGTTGGACTCTGGTTTCATCTGATCATGAGGTTTGTTGCACAGCTGACAGCCTTTCACCAAAATGATTTATCTCTGGCTCTCCTACTTTGTCCTAGGTTTCGTGAGCTGGCTAGTCCCAGTGTGACTGATTTGACGGGTCATAGGTCATTACAGTAGATGGTTCTTGGCATTGATCTGGTCACAGAAGTAGTCTGGGAATCAGCAAAGGGATTGGAACAGAAGTAACAGGCTTTTGGCATACCTTTCTGTTGAGCAGGCAGGCTGCCACATTCTGCACAAGTTAGAGCCTCCACATTGCTGCTCCCTGCAAACCCAGATATGGTGCATAACAGTAATCCTGGCTGGAGGTGACAAATCCATGGGTAGATGTAGGATCCTTATCTGTGAGGAAGGGGTGAAGTTTCTTTGCATGCTAGTGATGGGAGACCCTGACCGGGTAGGCTAAATATTGAGTTGACAATAGTCTTGAGGTTTCGTACTACTTTGATGAACAGTAGGAAATCTCCATGATGGAAGGGGAGGGCAGTGATGTAGTTATTTTTCAAAGCATTTCTGCCTCCCTGAAGTATTACTTGAATCTTGCCCAGGTTGATTTTAAGTTCTTCACCAGGTACTGCTCTCCTTTGATCAGTATCCTGGTTATGTTGGAAAGAAATGACTGGCAACATTGTAGTGCTGCACCATCTACTCCAGCTGCGTCACATAAAACAGGCCGTCAGTATAGCGTAGTTGGCTGTGTTGACAGTTGCACAGAAATCAAGAAATATTAACAGAGATGTAGCTTCCAACCATTGCCATGGGGAGGTGATCTCTTAGCCCCACTAAGGTTTGTCTCATGTTGTGTCCCAGAATGAGATCCACTGGCAAGGCATGGAGGATGCTGGCAGATGTCCCATGTTACAGTTGTTTGTCACTATTTTGCAAATATTTAGCCTAGGAATGAAAGGTTAGAAATGGATGAGATGTATTCTGCATCAAGTGTTGGCTTTTTGAGGATCAGATGCATTGTTGCATTTTTCAGAGAGGTTGACCGGTTAATTTCTTTAAAGGAAACCTTGATTTTCCTTTAGCATTAGACATACTGTTTTCGAAGAGCTGTAAGACCTACAGATCTATTCTGCAGATGCTGGCTTGAGTATTCATCAGATCTTCTCTCTTTTCATCATTTGTGGGGAGGCCAAATTCTGAGAGGTGTGAGGTGGTTAATGTGATGGGAACATGAGTAAGTTCAACAAGTTCCTCTTGTATGCAGTTGCTCTGTTATGCAAAGTATCAGGTGAGCTCTTCATCCCGCCACTTGGTTCACACACAGATGGGCCTTAACTGTAATCTGAGGGAGTTGCCACACATTAGAGTAGGCTAGATCCTCTTCTGACCAAGAGAACTGAAAGGAATAATACAGTTACTCTCTCCGCTGTATGCTAGCAGTCTGCAGGCTGCACTAGACTCACAAAGAAGCTGCTGCTTTTCAGCTGCGAGCAGTCACAGGTAGCATCAGCACGGATAAGAAACTAAGAAATTGGGGCAGAAAGTAGTGGTGTGATAGCACTCCTGTGCCCTGCCTTCAAATACTTCTTTCTGCTCACAGAGCCCCATGGCAGATGCTAACATTCTAGCAACGTGCTCCACTTCCTCATGGATGTTCTGATCCAAACTTTGTAGATGCCTGGTCCTAAGTAAGTTCATGGAGGGTAGGTCCATCTCTGGCTATTAGCACAGATGGTCAGATTAAAGGAAACTGAAGATTTGACATCAGTTGGGGAAATCAGTCAGTCTTGATATCATATGATCCCAAAGAATAAATTTGTGTATGAAAAAAGAACAAAAATTTAGAATTAAAAACATGTTGCAATACAAACAGGATGTGCTGTATTTGAAATACTGAGATGTGATTGCTGAAGCTATCAGCAGCAGTTACTATTTTAAATGATTATTGCTATTAAAACATCGATCAAATAGCACAGTACCATCCAACAGCACAGTGTTAAGGAAGGTGAATGATGAAGTGCCAAGAGTAACAAAAATAACATTTTTGTTAAAGTAAGTAATGTACAGGCGGGAAGCTCATTTACAGTGACTAGCAAGGAAAAATCAGGCGATGCGAACAGCAGAGAAGGTACATTGGTGGGGCTTTATGCAGACTGACCCGGGCTTCTCTTAAACACTGAATTATTATGGGGCGGGGCGGTATAAAGAATTTAACTGACCCAAGTCTCCGTTAGCAGCTCAGGACCTGGCTTCAGACAAGGCGAGGCGGCCTTGGGCGTAAGAGCGCAGCCCTGGGAAGCGGGAGCTGAGATGCCCCGTCCTCCGGGGGGGTGCGGGGTGTTGAGAGCCCCTCTCCCCCTCCACTTTGTGCAGCCGCTGCAGGCAGCTCACCCCGCCCCGGTAACTGCTCCCCGCCGTCTGGCGGCGCCTCAATCCCGGCTCCTACCTCCGGCCCTGACGGCTCCGCTCTTTCCCCTGGAACCAGCTGGTTGCCCGCGGCCAGCAGAGGGCGCGCTGCCCCCCGCCCCTCCACTACGGGCCGGGGCGTCAGCAGGCGTCACGGAGCTGGCGCCGTCGGTCAGCGCATGCTCAGTGCCGCTACGGCGGCCAACTGCCGAGCGGTTTAGCGCGAGGAGGCTCATGGCGAGCCCGGCTCTGAGCGGCTCCGTGGAGCGTCTGAAGCGGCGCTACCTGCGCGGGGGGGCGAGGCCCGCGGGGGTGAGAGGCGCTGAGGCGGCCAGGGGGCGGGGCAGGAGTTGTGGGGGGGTCTCCTTGGGGAGAGTCTCTCTATTAACCCCTGATATACCAGCCTCGGCGGTGGGCAGGGTGACCAGACAGCAAGTGTGGAAAGTCGGGACGGGGGGGGGGGGTAATAGGAGCCTGTATAAGAAAAAGATCCCAAAATCGGGACATCTGGTCACCCAGTCTGTGGGGCATGAGGAGGGGTCCTGCCCCCGGCCTGTAGCATTGGGCAAGCTCCCTGGTGCCCCCTGTGGGGGGGGTGTTACCCCAAAGGTCTCGGCATTGCACCCAGCGGGAGCGGTCTCCCTTTCTTACTGCTGAGCGTTAGTTACTTGGGAAAGCCCCACGTCACTATTCTTTCTATGGGGGCCATTTACATGAAGGGAATTAATCCTGTGCAGGTTTTGTGTGACCCTCCTTTTAGGTGTTTGTCACGTGCTGCGTCTCACCCTCAGGCTTTGGCGTGATTGAGTGATGTGGCATTGGAAACTGCACCCCCTTGTGTTCTTTTCCTCTTCCTAGGCAGCCGGTTAAAGCAATAGCGTGTGAGGATGTGTGTGGAGCACCAGAATCTGCTCATCACTTTGGGCAATGAGTGAGCCCTAATGTCTGTGGGACATGGGGCGTATCCTATATTAGTCTATTTTAGGGTGCTCTGTAGCACCCATCATCATATTACCTAAGGACTTACTAAATAAATATTCAAACCTGTGTGACAATAAAATGGGAAGTGACTGCTACTTGGTTGATTTGTGACACAACAACATAAGTGGGTTTTGGGGTGGGGTTTGAAGGAAGATCAGTTCAGGCAGGTCATTTCATGCATTAGGACAGTGTCGAAGAAAGTAGAATATTATGGTGACTGGGTGAGGGGTGAAAAGTGGTAGGAAAAACATGGATAAGGATGAGAGAGTAGAATAATGAAGGGCCTAGAAGATTAGAACAATAAGAACTTGATATTATGGATAAAGCCCTGTAAATTAATATCTGCGGATACAAATCGGTATCCACGGAGCTGCAGAGCTCTATTGGGAATCACAGCAGTGAAAGCAGCAGCCTGGTGGGCCGCTGTTCTCAGGAGCCAGTTCCCTGCACTGGCAGCTCCTCTAGCATTGCTATATCACCCCAACCCCGCCCACCAGGCTCTCCAGCAACTGTCCTTGATTGTGCTAGTGCAGTGTTTCTAAAACTGGGGTCACCACTTGTGTAGGGAAAGCCCTAGGTGGGACGGGCAAGTTTGTTTACCTGCCCCATCCACAGGTCTGGCTGATCGCTGCTCCTACTGGCCGCGGTTCACTGCTCCAGGCCAAAGGGAGTGCTGGAAGTGGCATGGGCCGAGGGACTTACTGGCCACCGCTTCCAGCAGCCCCCATTGGCCTGCAGTGGTGAACCGCAGCCGGTGGGAGCCGTGATCAGCCAAACCTGCGAACGGGGCAGGTAAACAAACTGGCCTGGCCGGCAGAGGCTTTCCCTACACAAGCGGTGACCCCAGTTTGAGAAACACTGTGCTAGTACTGTGGGCTGAGCAGGGGGCAGTATGGCCATGCTGGAGGAGCTGCCAGCGCGGGGCACTGACTCCTGAGAGTGGTGTCCCACCAGGCGGCTGCTTTTGTCTCCACGGTTCCCAGTAGAGCCCTGCAGTTCTGTGGATTCGAATTTATATCAACTGATATTCGCAAACTTGAATATAAATTTTGTATCCACACAGGGCTCTAATTATGGAATAGGTGAGATGGAGGGATTGAAAGAGATGGAAAATGTGGGCTAGAGTAATGGGCAGTAATAGATGATTCTAGCAGGTGCAGTTTGTACTGGTTGAGGATGAGGTGGAAAGATATGGTTGTCTGGCCGGAGAGGAGGAAATTGCAGTAATCAAGAGAAGAGGTCTGGTTATCTGGACAGAAAGAAAGGTCAGATATTAGAAATGATGTGTAAGAAACTGACAATTTGGAGAGAACCTGGGAGCAAGAGAGCAGGAAGAGTTGAAAATGTCTGTGAAGTTAGAAGTCTAATTGATGGAAAGGATTGTGATGTTATCAATAGTTGACAATAAAGAGGCCGTGAAGAGGATTGCTGTTGAGCTAGGGCCATATTATAGAAGTGAGGAGAGCTTTTAGTAATCCCTGTATTAAGAATACGTAACGCTTTCCATTCTTGGGACCTTTTCTTTGAGGAGCTCACACACCTTTACTGTTTGCCAAAAGCCTTTGATATTTGACCGAGAGAACACCTTCAGGCTACCCATTTACCTTTTCTTTGTCCCATGAAATTCAGTTCAGCTTCTGCCAAGATATGAACTATTAAAAATTGACACATCCCTTCTCTCACTTGCATGCCCCAGGAAAAACATTGGCAGTGTCCCCAAGTAATTGAACACACGTACATTCTAAGTCCAAGATAATGCCAAAGCAGCAATAGCAAGCTGTACTAGCTAGGAGCAGCCAGAGTGGATGGGGCAGGTGGAGAGGAGGGCACTACAGACTAAAGACAAATGGATGTCCCCAGTGGCCCCCTTGGAGCATCAGGCTGGGTTTCTCCAACCCATAAATCCACCTGGATCCATCTCCCCAGTCTCCTGGTGATGTAGTTCTGTAGCTCAGGTAGTACCAATCCATGCTGCAACGCTGAAGGTTCAGAGTTCAACCTCTGTTGAAGATGCCTGTTGGAAAGGGGGGAAATGTTACAGTTGCACATAATATAATTTGTTTTACTTTTTTTCCTTAAAAATAACATACGGAGTTGCATGCAAAAATTACCTTAAAAGAACATTATTGAAGTTGGGAAATGCTGGATTTACTGTTGTCTGTGAAACCTCGGTTCTGCCCCTTTTGATTAAGACTAATATTCTGTCACAGGTATTTTTAGTAAAAGTCAAGGACAGGTTGTGGGCAATAAACAAAAATTCATGGAAGCTTGTTCCTGACTTTTACTGAAAATACCCTGGGGCAGGGCAGGGGTAGACAAACAGAGCACTGCTAGGGCTTGCAGCTGCTCCAGCCCCAGAGGGGCTGACCCAACCCCAGCCACTGCTCCAGTAGGATGGGGGCTGCTTCTCTGACAGCCCCGGAGCTAGCAGCTGCTTCAGCCCTGCCCCAGTAGTCCCAGAAAGTAACAGAATCTGTGACCTCTGTAGCAGAATTGTATCTGTAGTTATGATACAGTCTTTGATTACACGATTATGTACTATTTTTTTTCCACAAGAGCACAGACTGGATGCACAGTCGGGCAGAATGAGGGTTGCAGGAGCCACCTTGAATCTGGCCTCTCTTACATTCAAGTGCTTTAATTTGAAACCTAATGATACTTTAATGTAAGTTTTTTAAAGTGTATAATTACAGGTTGGTGGCAAGACATAAGATAGGAAATGCTGGACTGACAGGCTGAAATGTAGGACTGGATGGAGCTATTTCTATGGCTACCTAATCTACTGACGCCTATTTACTTGAATGGCCCTTATCACTGAGGTATTTGAGGGTCTCAGGTTTTGAAAAATAGAAATAATGCTAGCAATCTTTCATTTTTAGCTTATGGGGAAATAGCTTGATTAGTTTATAGTTTGTTTTTTTGTTGCCCACTTTCGTATTCATCCAGGAAAGCTCATGCTCCAAAACGTCTGTTAGTCTATAAGGTGCCACAGGACTCTTTGCTTTTACAGATCCAGACTAATACGGCTACCCCTCTGATACTTTTTTTGTTTGTTCGCTTATGTTTGTGTAAGGTTTCACTTACATTTTTGTTTAGGAAAAATCATGCTCTGCGCAAAGCAAATGTCTTTTAACAGCAATTCCTTAGTAGAGGCACTATAAACAGTAAACAAATACATTGTAATATACATTATAATGGAATTAAAAATAGTAGGGACTTTTTTTCTGTTTTCTCTTAGGATTGTCTTTCAGGTTCATTGCAGACCAAATGTAAAAAAGGAAACTCCTTGACAAACACAGGTAATACAACAAAAAGGTTGTTTTGGATATCTTTGTTAAAAAAAAGGGACATCAGTTCAAATTCACTATTATTTAAATTTATCTTAAGAATTCCTGTGCTTGGGGAGAGTAGTTTTATATTCTCTCCAAGTGTATTTTAAGTAGGAAGACATTGGTTTGTGAAACTCGGGCACATGTGTGTGGATTCTACAGGAGTACTCTAGGAAATCTCCTTGCATTACAGATGCGGGTAGGTTGGCAGGAGAGACATAAGCATTAGCAATTTATCTTCCCTGTGAGAAGGAGGGCTGCTGGTAAGGAAGATGTGGGTGAAAAGGAGTATTGCTCCCACAGTGTCTAAAAAGAAAGCTCCGCTAGCTGGGCATTAAAGTGAAAACTAGTACCAATAACCTTTTGGGGGACGGGGGAGGTGACTGTAATGGCCCAGTACTGGAATAGAGTCTTAGGCTGTGTCTACACTGCCACTTTCAGCACTAAAATTTTGTCATTCAGGGTTGTGAAAAAACACCCCCTTGAGTAACAAAAGTTTTAGCGCTGAAAAGCTCCAGTGCTACACCGCTTGTATAAAGCTACACCTCTTGTTCGGGGTGTTTTGCTTTTTTTAAATCACTGGGAGAGTTCTCCCCTGGCAATAAAGCGTGACTGCGCTGCTCACGTCACAGTGCTGCTGCAGCCGCGCTGTAACATGGCTAGTGGAGATGTACCCTTACTTTCATCCATAGAACGAAAGTCAGCTACATACACACCCCATTCATGGTATGTAGGGTTCTAGTGTATGTATGACAATCTTATTATATATGTTTGAGAAGGTGAGGATTGGGTATTATTGGGATGTGGCAGAGAGAAGCATTTGGTTATCATTGGCACATATATGAGAACTGGCTGCCATCAGTTGGATTGTGTGGGATGGAGTAAGTGTCTTGTTGAGAGGGGGTTGGTTTGTGGGAAATTGTTTGAGGTGGGTGGTATTGGGTAGCTCTCTATGTGGCAATATGTTGCTTTTAAAGCCTTGTACAGAGGGCTGTCCTTAGCTGCTCAGAGTGCCTGGTGGTCAAGGAGCCTCCGTGCGGCAGCTTCCCCACGTGGGCGCAGGAGGGACTGCAGGGGTTAGGAGCTGGGTTACAATGGGGCACCCACAGGGGACAGGGGCAATGAGGGGACACCCATGGGGGCCGGGGTGCCAAAATGCAAATTCCTCTAGGGCACCAGTTTCCCTAAGGTTGGCCTTGCATGTACAGTACATGCAGATGCCTAGGATTGCTGACTGGAGGGGAAACAGTTGAACATTGCATGACGCAAATTATAAAAAAATAAAATTAAAACAGGAAACTTAAAATCTTTTTTAAAGTTTTAGGTTATATAATTTAAGACATTTATATACATTCACTTTTCAAATGTACAGATATGAACTTAATGGTTACCATGCAGGTGGGGTTCCAGAGAAATGCATGTAGCCATGCTAATACTCCTGAAAAGCAAGTAACAGGCTGTGGCCATGGCTACACTGGCGCTTTACAGCGCTGCAACTTTCTCGCTCAGGGGTGTGAAAAAAACACCCCCCTGAGCACTGCAAGATACAGTGCTGTAAAGCGTCAGTGTAAACAGTGCCGCAGCGCTGGGAGCGCGACTCCCAGCACTGCAAGCTAAACCCCATGAGGACGTGGAGTATGTGCATTGCTGGGAGAGCTCTCTCCCAGCGCTGGCGCTGCGACTATGCTCACACTTCAAAGCGCTTCCGCGGCAGCGCTTTGAAGTTTCGAGTGTAGCCATACCCTTAGTTGTTCAAACTTCAAATTTGCACAGCAATTAGCATATGAATGCAAATTATAAAACTTCAGGAAGACAGATGTGACTTGAAAACAAAGTTGAGGTTTCTGAAACATTTTTAGTAACAGAACTAAGCTTTTAAAAAGATTCTCAAAAATGTAATAAGTTGAATGTTCTTTAAAATTGACTTAATGGTTTTAGAAACAAGGTGGATGAGGTAATATTCTTTTATCGGAACAACTTTGTTGGTAAGAGAGACAAGCTTTTGAGCTTACATAGAACTTTTCTTCAGGTTTAATTTTGTTAGGACTTTTTTAGGACTTAATTTTTTTAGTCATCTATAAAACTTTTCAGTTTTAAATTGTTATTAAAATCCAATTTAGCTAGTATTTTGTATTTCTCTAATTTTAATTCCTAACTTGTCAGAGCTTGTTCTAATATGTTATGATTCTGGGTTTTGTTCTCTTAAGCAATAACCCTTACAGTGTACAAAATACATTAATGAAATCATTCTGGATTTTTTTTTAATGTGTGTTTTTCAACTGCAAAATGAAATATTTAATATTTGAATTATTTTGTAGGTAACTTGGACAGTTCATCAGATAATACAATTATGCCTCTGTCCATACATTTTTCACAATCAAGAAGTACCCAGAATGGAAGAAAGCACTATAGCAAACCTCTTAGTGACTTGTTCAAGAGTTTCAAAAACTTGGATTGGTAAGAGCTGAACCCTCATTCCCTCATCTGTCCTTAGACCCCTTTTGCTTCCTCCCGTCACCCCAAAATCCAAACAAATAAACAAATAGCTGATGGATTCCTTCATCAAGTAGTTGAAGAACCAACAAGAGGGGATACCATTTTAGATTTGGTTTTGGTGAGTAGTGAGGACCTCATAGAAGAAATGGTTGTAGGGGACAACCTTGGTTCGAGTGATCATGAGCTAATTTAGTTCAAACTAGATGGAAGGATAAACAAAAATAGAACTGGGACTAGGGTTTTTGACTTCAAAAGGGCTAACTTTAAAGAATTAAGGAAATTAGTTAGGGAAGTAGATTGGACTGAAGAACTTGTGGATCTAAATGCGGAGGAGGCCTGGAATTACTTTAAGTCGCAGCTGCAGAAACTATCAGAAGCCTGCATCCCAAGAAAGGGGAAAAAAAGCATAGGCAGAAGTTGTAGACCAAGCTGGATGAGCAAGCATCTCAGAGAGGTGATTAAGAATAAGGAGAAAGCCTACAAGGAGTGGAAGAAGGGTGGGATTAGCAAGGAAAGCTACCTTAGTGAGGTCAGAACATATAGGGATAAAGTGAGAAAGGCTAAAAGCCAAGTAGAGTTGAACCTTGCAAAGGGAATTTAAACCAATAGTAAAAGGTTCTATAGCCATATAAATAAGAAGAAAACAAAGAAAGAAGAAGTGGGACCACTAAACACTGAGGATGGAAAGGAGGTTAAGGATAACCTAGGCATGGCCCAATATCTAAATAAGTACTTTGCCTCAGTCTTTAATAAGGCTAATGAGGAGCTTAGGGGTAATGGAAGGATGACAAACGGGAATGAGGATATGGAGGTGGATATTACCACATCTGAGGTAGAAGCCAAACTTGAACAGCTTAATGGGACAAAATCGGAGGGCCCAGACAATCTTCATCCGAGAATATTAAAGGAACTGGCGCATGAAATTGCAAGCCCGTTAGCGAGAATTTTTAATAAATCAGTAAACTCGGGTTGTACCGTACGACTGGAGAATTGCTAACATAGTTCCTATCTTTAAGAAAGGGAGAAAGAGTGATCCGAGTAAGTATAGGCCTGTTAGTTTGACATGTGTAGTATGTAAGGTCTTGGAAAAAATTTTGAAGGACAAAGTAGCTAAGGACATTGAGGTCAATGGTAATTGGGACAAATTACAACATGGTTTTACTAAAGGTAGATCGTGCCAAACCAACCTGATCTTCTTTGAGAAGGTGACAGATTATTTAGACAAAGGAAATGCGGTAGACCTAATCTACCTCGATTTCAGTAAGGCATTTGACACGGTTACACATGCGGAATTATTAGTCAAATTGGAAAATATGGGGATCAATATGAAAATTGAAAGGTGGATAAGGAACTGGTTAAAGGGGAGACTACAACGGGTCGTACTGAAAGGTGAACTGTCAGGCTGGAAGGAGGTTACTAGTGGAGTTCCTCAAGGATCGGTTTTGGGACCAATCTTATTTAATCTTTTTGTTACTGACCTTGGCACAAAAAGTTCACCTTTCAGTACAACCCCCATTGTAGTCTCCCCTTTAACCAGTTCCTTATCCACCTTTCAGTTTTCATATTGATCCCCATCTTTTCCAATTTAACTAATAATTCCCCATGTGGAACTGTATCCGATGCCTTACTGAAATCAAGGTAAATTAGATCCACTGCGTTTCACGAGCTATCATCAGCGAGAGGAAAAAAAACTTTTGAAGTGATAATCGAGATGACCTATAGAAGATGTGAGGATACTTAACTTGGGGAAATAGATTCAATTAATTTAATGGCCCAACGATTTCCAGTCTCTGTTCAAACCTAAGTTAATTGTATATAATTTGCATATGAGTTCAAGTTCAGCAGTCTCTCTTTGGAGTCTGTTTTTGAAGTTTTTTTGTTGTAAAATTGCCACCTTTAAGTCTCTCATTGAGTTGTTAGAGAGGTTGAAGTATTCTCCCACTGGTTTTTGAATGTTATGATTCCCAATGTCAGATTTGTGTCAATTTATTCTTTTGCATAGAGACTGTCCGGTTTGGCCAATGTATATGGCAGAGGGGCATTGCTGGCACATGATGGCATATATCACGTTGGTAGATGTGCAGGTGAACGAGCCCCTGATGGCGTGGCTGGTGTGATTAGGTCCTATAATAATATAGTAGAATAACATTTAAAAAAATATTTTTGGATGTTTTCTACTTTTTCAAATATATTGATTTCAATTACAACAAGAATACAAAATACAGTGCTTTATATTTATTTTTATTACAAATATTAGCACTGTACAATTTGTCAATAAAAAAAAGTATTTTTCAATTCACCTAATACAGGTACTGTAGTACAGTCTCTTTATCATGAAAATTGAGCTTACAAATGTAGAATTATATACAAAATATAACTGCATTCAAAAATAAAACAATGTAAAACTTTAGAGCCTACAAGTCCACTCAGTCCTACTTCAGCCAATCACTCAGACAAACAAGGTTGGTTACAATTTGTAGGAGATAATGCTGCCAGCTTCTTGTTTACAATGTCATCTGAAAGTGAGAACAGGCATTCGCATGGCACTGTCGTAGCTGGCATCACACGATATTTACGTGCCAGATACACTGCAGATTCATATGTCCCTTGGTGCTTCAACCATCATTCCAGAGGACATGCATCCTTGCTGATGATGTGTTCTGCTCAATAACAATTTAAAGCAGTGCAGACCGATACATGTTCATTTTCATCATCTGAGTCAGATTCCACCATTAGAAAGTTGATTTTTTTGGTGGCTTGGGTTCCACATCTGAGTGTTGCTCGTTTAAGACTTCTGAAAGCATGCTCACACCTTGTCCCTCTCAGATTTTTGGACGGCATTTCATATTCTTAAACCTTGGGTCTAGTGCCATAGCTATTTTTAAAAATCTCACATTGGTACCTTCTTTGCGTTTTGTCAAATCTGCAGTTAGTGTTCTTAAAATGTACATGTGCTGGGTCATCATCTGAGACTGCTAAAACATGAAATATATGGCAGAATATGGATAAAAAAGAGCCAAAGGCATACATTTCTCCCCCAAGCAGTTCAGTCACAAATGTAATTAGCGCATTTTTTTTTAATGAGCATCGTCAGCATGTTCTCTGGAATGGTGGCCGAAGCGTGAAGGGAATACAAATGTTTAGCATATCTGGCACATAAATACCTTGCAATACCAGCTACAAAAGTGCCATGCAAATGCCTGTTCTTACTTTCAGGTGACATTATAAATAAGGAGTAGGCAGCAGTATTTCCCATAAATGTAAACAAACTTGTTTGTTTTGGCAATTGGCTGAACAAGAAGTAGGACTGAGCAGACTTGAAGGCTCTAAAGTTTTACATTTTTTTGTTTCTGAGTGCAGTTATGTAACAAAAAAAAATCTACATTTGTAAATTACACTTTCACGATAAAGAGATTGCACTACAGCACTTGTATGATGTGAATTGAAAAATATTATTTCTTTTGTTTATCATTTTTACAGTGCAAATATTTGTAATAAAAATAGTAGAAAGTGAGCGCTATACACTTTGTAGTCTGTGTTGTAATATAAATCAATATATTTGAAAATGTAGAAAAACATCCAAAAATATTTAGTAAATTTCAATTGGTATTCTATTGTTTAGCAATGCAGTTCATCATGATTAAATTTTTTAAGCGCAATTAAATTTTGAGTTAATTGCAATTAATTGACAGCCTAAATGTGAACACTGATTTTGGGTAGGTAAGTTCATCCACTTACTTGAGATAACTATATGTGTAGGGCTCAGCTAGTGGGATGCAGGGTTTAAGATATATCGGGGACTAAACAAGTGAAGAAAAAGAAAACAGCCAGAGTTGACAAGATAGTCTTAATTCTGTTTAGAGAGATACTCTTAATGCACCAAGCTGAAAGAGAACGTATGTCACACCTTTTATTTTCTTCTCTGGATAGCCTGTTTGCAAGAAAAAAAAAGTTGTGCTTTGATCTGTTATAAAAGTGGTTTAGTTGTTGCATGCATATAAGGATTTATTTATGAAAATTAGATCGTTTACTTGTTCTATGGGTTTTGCTAAGTCATCAATTTAATTGTTTGACTGTAGTTAATATCTCATTTTATAAGTGCTTTCATTTTGAAGGGGTCTTAAAGTGCTTTTCAAATTACTTAGTGTTATGTCTTTGCATTCAGTCAAATATAAATATGCCGGAATGAGAAACAGCTGTATTAGTGTGCAAATCTTTACATTACATACATAACATTTTAGAATGGCACTGAATAATTTCAGATTCATGTCATCCATTTGTATTTTTTAGCTTTGATGATGAGCTGGATTCGCTCTATGATTCAAGTCAGCTAGAACTAGAGGAAGAGGTCATGAATGTCTCTGCAACTGATGCAGTTCCAAATACAGTCACGTACACATATACAGAAACAGGTAATCAGAAAAATATTAAATTCACCTTCAATTTATCACATAATTTTTGACTTATTTGTATGAAAAATAAAACCTTTATTCATGTTTCAACTGAATCTTTTTCATAATCCAATTAATAAAATTAATTGAGTAAACTATATTTTAGTTTTGAGATGTAATGTTTTAGTTGTGCTTGTCGTAATTGTATTATATATAAATAAGACAAATTATTTTCTAAAAGATTGGCCTTTTAAAGTCTCCGGCAATGCAGTTCTGATTATTGTACATTATGGATTAAGAAATAGAGAAAAAGAAAAAGCCAGCCATTATTAACACAGTATTTTCAGTTTATAAAATGAAACATTTTCAATGTTATGACTAGGTGGTCTGATTAAATAACACTGTTCCAAGATATTATTTGTCTTCCACATAAAAACATCTCTCATAATGTTCCTTCATGTTCTCCCACCATCACCAAAAGAACCAGTCAGAACACTGAGAAATAGTTATTGCTTAATAGCTATATTGTGCCTTCAGTCTGCGCACAGATCTTCTAGTGATGTCTGTGGTACTTTGGTGTGTAGGCTAAGGATATAATTTATGTATAAAACTGCACTGATCAGAAAACTAATAATAGACCAAAATGAATCACAGGAAATAGATGATGATAAGGCTTTGAACAAATACTCATAGTATCTCAGGAGATACTCAGACTAACTTTTCACTTTAGTACTTAGTATACTGCTATTTAATGTGTTTCTACTTTTATGTAACAATAACTGGTCATCTAATTTTATTAATCTAAACTATAAGAATAATTTTTATGAAATGTATTCTTTTCATTTCTTAGATGTCACCCTACCATCCAATTTGGCTGCAAACACAGTAACATTTAGTGACCATGATATCAATAGTGGTCTGGTTAGGAAGATTGTGAGCAAGCCTGAAACTCAGGTACTGAGTGGTCAAAGATTAATACCATCTCACATCAACCAGATTTATGATGAGCTATATGACATACATCAGAAACTGCAGGTAGGAGCTGGAAATGACTTTAGAATATTTAGAGTATTTTTGTTTTTAAAGCTGCTCTTATCATTCTGCAGCATAATGTAAGCCGCTGTATTGCAAGAGGCTTTAACAACTTGTCTAATGAGGCAATGTTGTCTTGTGGATAGAGGAGGGGGCTTGAAATCTTCAGATAAAAGGCAATGTATTACAATAACTAGTATTAACCAAATAAGTGCCTAAAGTCAAGCTTCTAAACAAGAGGTTGGCAACCTTTCAGAAGTAGTGTGCCAAGTCTTTATTCACTCTAATTTAAGGTTTCGCATGCCAGTAATACATTTTAACTTTTTTAGAAGGCCTCTTTCTATAAGTCTATAATATATAACTAAACTGTTGTTGTTTGTAAAGTAAATAATGTTTTTAAAATGTTGAAGAAGCGTCATTTAAAATTAAAATGTAGAATCCCCGCCACCTCCCCCCCCCCCCCCCCCCCCCCCCGGACTGGTGGCCAGGACCCAGGCAGCGTGAGTGCCACTGAAAATCAGCTCACGTGCTGCCTTGGGCATGTGTGCCATAGGTTGCCTACCTCTGTTCTAAATCCTGGTTACCTGAGTAGAAGTGGCCTGATTTTCAGAGGCTGAACAGTCCCATCCCCGATGGGAATCAGTTGGATCACTGTGTTGAGGTGCTAAAAGTAGTCGGTTTTCAGCATTTTGTCCTACTATACCAAAGTGGTGCTTATACTCAGTAAACCATACATGCAATCTGTTATATACATTTCCATAAAACTGAAAGAATTCCTGACAAAATGACTGCATTTCAATATGTTATAATAATTTCATTTTTATAACTTTTTAAAATTCTCCATTTTTTCTGACACAGCAAGAAAATTCAGCACAGCAGGAGTATGCTCTGCAACTTCAGAAACGAGAACATTTTTTAGCTGAAAGAGAAGCATTGCTTTTCAAACATGAAGCTGCTTTGACTAAGATAAGAGGTGTGGAAGAGGAAGTTCATGCAAAATTTCAAATTATAAAGGAGGTACAGTAATTTGTATTAGAATTATTTTCTTGGGCAAGCATCATTATCTGGGGCAAGCCATTTCTCTTATTTCTTCAGTCCCTCAATTTTGTCACCTGGATGTCACAATGGAGATAATTCCCATTTTTGTAAAAAGCTTTGAGCTCCTCAGATGAAAGGTTGATATATAAGGGTAAAGTAATATTGCTATGTATTTTGGTTATTAGTAGTTGCTTTCTCAGAAAGATGAGTTTAACAGTCTGGTTCAGGGGTTGCCTTTTGCTGTTATAATTTGGAGAACAATATTATCTATTTCTAAAAGAATAATTAAATGTAACCACGTGTGTGACTTTTGTTCTGCATGTCAGAAAGAATGATTGGAGATAATTCGTCTAAAATTTTGTGATACGTTAGGAAATAGTTGGTCGGAATATTTTCAACTAAATGAAATTTTGTTAATATGTTGTTTCATCTAAGCCGAAATATTTTGTGGCGCTCTATTGATTTCGATGAAAACTTTGTCATAGGGATGGGGGTCTGGAGTGAGGGGAGAAAGAGGCGCACACACTCTGTGGCCTGAGTTAAAGGTAGCAAGATAATATATCTTCAACCATTTGAGACATGTATTAATGAATCATGAAACAACAGTCTGGAGTGTTTTAATGCTATTTAATGTTAAAATATGACATTTAAAATTCATTTCCTGCAATAATTTTAATATGACTTCTTTTGTTTATAATTATATGCAATATATCTTTTTACTATAAAAATAATTTTGCAGTGTAAGGATGAGAGAAAATAGTAAGGAAAAATAATCTATGTGGTTTAAACTAATTTTTTAAATACACCTCTGCCTCAATATAAAGCTGTCCTTGGGAGCCAAAAAATCTTACCATGTTGTAGGTGAAACCATGTTACATTGAACTTGCTTTGATTCACCAGTGTGTGCAGCCCTGCCCCCCCGGAGCACTGCTTTACCGCTTTATATCCAAATCCTTGTTATATGGGTGGCGTTATGTTGAGGTAGCGGTGTACTTTCCTAAGATTCCTGGACTCCTAAACTTTTTCCTGTCCCCTGAACCGAGATATACTTTCAGCAACAGTTTAATAAGCTCTTGATCTATCTTTTGAAATAATTTTTTTAAAAAGAGCAACAAAACTCTAAAATTCAGCATTTCCACAGCTCTTTTGACTGCTTCTGAAGTGCTGTAGAGCCAAGGAGGAGGAAATATTTTTAAGGATTTAGCATTTCCCTTTTGAAGTCTGGTTTCCTGAGATGTTCTGGCAGGCATGTCACAAAACTAAAAGCTCCTAATAAATTTTCTTAGTATAAGTTATATGGTCCAGCCAATCTGTAAAACACAGTAGCTTGGTGAAGTTCATGATTTTCTTTGAAGTTCTATGGTTCCCTGCCAGCATGGCTACTCTACTTAACAGTGTCTTGCAGGCAACTGACTCCTTTTCAGTTAAGAAGGTGAGTTATGTTTTCTGAGACTAGCTCTTTTCTATTATGATCAGTTGGAATTCTCTTTTTTATACTGTCTCCAGGATTGAACTTCTGAGGGTAGGTGCCAGAGCATTCCAGCTAAAGGCTTTTGGCGCTCATGTTTATTTTCTATGCCTATATGTCACATTCAGAGATTTCAGCTTTTAAGATGATGTATAAGACACATTTTTTCAGCTTGGCTTTATAGGAGCATGAAAGCAGGGCTAGAAAAATTTAGCAGATACTTATTGAAATTTTACCGAACACTTGACTGCTATTTGAAGACTAGTACAAAAGATGGTAATTCTCAGATTAAGGAAAATTTTCCCTTCTCTCTCCTACCCACATTTGTCACAGCTGCTGGGAAAAGAGACACTTTTGGTATTTTCACCAAAGTATTGTCTCCGTTGTCTACTTTGGCATGTCATTTTAAGTATTAAACTTGGCTAGTAGGTGTCTGAGAAATTTGAAGCTTCCCAAGGTCCTCTGTCTGCTGGAAAAAAGGAGCATTCTCTCTCTGCTTCACTTTCATACTCTACAGCCCCTTGGCTGTTGCACTGAGGTGTCTCTGTTACTCTACTCCTAAACCTCCATTTTTGAGTTCTCTGCTTCAATACATGTCTCTGCTGCTGCTCATAACTGTCAATCAGTAGTAGAGGAAAAATGACATGACCTCTCAGTTTCACTGCTACCCACTTTTCTAATTTATATCGGAATATTAAAACAAAGTATTGCATAAATTTGTAGCAATTCCAATTCATCTTCCCAAGTACAAGAAAAACTTCCTATACCTTAGGAATATTTGCTGCACTGGAGAGGAGAATTTTGATATCTTTCTGGCTAAGTTCCATAGTATTCCCTTACAAATAATTAGTGTAAAAATCAGTTTCTCCTTTTTTTCCCCTCCCATGTTAACTTATTTTTCCACCTGTTTTATTTATGGAATTGATTCTTTGGAGACCCATGTAAATAAGATGATCTGATGATATGATACATACATTTTATGGTGGATTTAAGAAGAGATACGACCTCACCAAAAATGGTCAGCAGACCTGCTATTGCTCACAGCCACATTGTAATTTTATTATTCTTTTTGATGTATAGGAGAGTCCTGATTTTCAAAAGATCATGGGCACAAAGTGCAGGCACACTTGGGCATGCAAAATTGCACACCTGACCCTCTGAAAATTAGACCCTCTGTTTTAACATACTGATTGCAGAAGTTGTTTCTAGTTGGTATATCATTAATCATATTTTTCTATAGCAACACGAGGCAGAAGTTAAACAGCTGTCAGAAACCTTGAAAGAGAAGACTAAAGAAAGCAAGAGGCTCAAATCATCATTTGACACCTTGAAGGAAATGAATGACTCTTTAAAAAAACAGGCAAGATCCATTTTCATACCTATTGAAGAAAAATTGTAAATATTAGAATTAATTTAAATTATTTTTGGAAAGTTGACCGATTGTATTTGCAGTCCTATTAAACAAGAAATGACTCTTGTTCCTTTCCTACAACTTAGTTTTTCTTTTAACGGTTGGTGTCGGTCTTTATAATCTCAAATACTGGTAAAGTTTGATTACTCTTCTAAATAGCCGGCAACAGGTCACTCATAAGAAAAGAAACATTTCGGTATCCTGCCAAGGAAGTTGAGATGCCAGGGATAGATAGCCTTAAAAAATTCAGAATGCAGCCCTGATAATAGCATTGGCAAATCTTCGTGTATTCCATAATGTTGTGGAATGTATTTTTTGCTGCTGAATTGTGCTACTGAATTTAAGCTTTAAAATACAATATATAATTGTAAATATAACTTTGAAAATATAAGCTCAGTGTAAATAATAACAGACCCAGAAAGACAACTGGAAACAACTATTCAGAATGGTGTCAAATGTTCTGTTCATCTCACTGAGCTGTTAATTTTCAGGCCTAAAATGTTGTTATAATTGTCATCTCTAAACTATATTTCACTGTGGATCTTCCAACTAACATGTTTACCTCATAATCTTAAACTACTTCTCATGCTCATCAGGTGCTAAAAACTGTTTTCTTCCCAACTGTCAAATCGTTTGTTTTTTCCTTAGGAAAGCTTCTGCAATGCAGTTGTATATGTACAAAAATCTGTGGCATATTCAAAATGTAGGGGCAGGAAAAATTAAATAACCCAAGGGGTACCATACTGATTTATATTGCTCATTTTCAGATTCAGTTCAATCACTTTTGTAAAGTTTAATTGGAGATGATGCACAATTTTCAGTTTGTTGTACCGGTGCTCAGAAGAAAAATCTAGTGACCTTGCTGCAGAATTTAGGTTCAGTTTATCCTGAAATACAAAATGATAGAGGCAGTGATAGTTACCAAGTGGGAGATTCAATTGGTTACCTCAGATTGGCTTTGCTACGAATGATTTATAGTGAATTATTTCAGCTTATTTTTATTTTTATTTTTTGGGGATGGAAAATGAGAAAACATATGCTATTTTACCTTTTCACCTTTTCATGATTGATTATGGAGCATTTTTGTGATGTCCTCCTACTTTATGCCAGTGTGGTGAGAAAAAGTTAAGGCAGTTGACAAATGTTTAGTCAAATTTTTAAAGCTTAAGGCCAGAAGGGACCATCAGATCATCTAGTTTTATCTCCTGTATATCACAGGCCACTAAAAACCCCTAGATACTGCTAGCTAGATCCAACAACCAGAATTAACAAAAGTATTACAGCCCTCAGAAGACTAAACTGTTGTGTGTCTTAGGGCATGGCTACACTTGCAGATGTAAAGCGCTCTGAGTTAAACCAGCCTTCGTAGAGCACAGTAGGGAAAGTGCTGCAGTCTGTCCACACTGACAGCTTCAAGCGCACTGGTGTGGCCACATTTGTGGCACTTGCAGTGGCATTGGGAGCAGTGCATTATGGACAGCTATCCCAGCATGCAAGTGACTGCAACATGCTTTTCAAATGGTAGGGTGGGGTGGAGTATGACAGGGAGTGTGTTGTGTTTATGTGGGGGCGAGGAGTGGGTTTTTTGGAGGGCTGAGATGTCAGCATGCTGTCTTGTAAGTTCAGACAGCAGCAGACCCCTCCCCCCGCCCCGGCCTCTCTCTCTCTCACTCACAGCATTCCACACTAATGATTGCTTTGTCTTGGGGAAGATAAGCAGCTGGTTTTCAGGAACAGAGCTTGAAAGGGCATATCCGCATTCCCGCTGCTATTCAAAACAAAGACAAGAGTGGCCACTTGACTTAAGGGGATTATGGGACGTTTCCAGAGGCTGATCAGAGCGTAGTAATGCAACACTCGCTTTACACTGACGCAGCAGCACTCCAGTGGGGGTGCAGCAAATGTTAGTCCACTCACCGAGGTGGAGAACCAGCAGCGCTGTAGCCATAGAGGAGAGCGCTTTACGTGCCTTGCCAGTGTGAATGGGTAGTGAGCTAGTGCACCCTGGGCTCCTTTATTGTGGTGTAACTCGCAAGTGTAGCCAAGCCCTTAAGACAGAGAACAGGAGAGACCAGTGTGAGACCATGCGCAAAGTCCCTGCCATGGCTGGGGATTGATTAAATGAGAGAGACCGAGAGGATCCTAGCAAGTGATTTGTGCTCCCTGCTCCAGAGAGAGGCAAAAAACCCCAAACTCCCTGCCAGTCTGGCGTGAGGGGAAAATGCTTTCCATACGCTACATATGGTGATCAGTTAGACTCTGAGCATGTGAGCAAGAACCAACCAGTCAAGTGTCTGAAAGTGAATTCTCAGTTCCTTTTCAGAGCACCGGTGTAAGTTTATGTTCATTCCACAATATAGACGCTTGTCCAGAGAGACTGCTCTAGCGAAATTAGTTATGCGGATAGTGCTTTGAAGCTGTAAAGATACCTATAACTGTCACTGTACACGCATTAATATAATGCATAGAGCTATGCACGCAGATAATTTCAAATTAATTGTATATGTCTTTTTCAGAAAACCTCACTCTTCTTGAAGGTATGGTTTCTGAATTTGGGTGTGTCTGTAGATAATGTGAGCCCAGTGTTTGGCTTGAAAGTTGAATTCTCAATTCACAGGACATAGCTTATTATACATTACACTGAACAGTTAGCAGAGCTCTTACTAGCTGACTCTCTTTATAAAGAGGTGAATGACCATTGCTTTGTTCAAACAAAGAGCAAATAAACTTGCACTTTAATAAATCAAGCTGCCTATAACTAATGATTTTTGAACAATCTTTATCTGAAGTAAAGAATGAGTTTAAAACTATTTTTGAACCCACAAATATTTGAAACATGTTTTCCGATTCTTTTAGTTAAGTGATGTAAGTGAGCAGAACAAGAAGATGGAAGTTCAAGCAAGAAAAGTACAAGCACGTTTAGAGAATTTACAAGTGAGACTTAGTTTTTCCTTATTACTTCTTCCCTTGTAAGAAACAAGTCAAATCTAATTTATTTAATATATCCTGTTGCAGAGGAAGCATGAATTTTTAACAATACAGAAATCTAAAGATGTTTCTCAAGCAATGCAAGAAATTAAATCTGTGAAGCAGGAAAAAATGACAGTAACATCAAAAATTTGTAAGGTAAGACACAAACGAGGAGGAAAGGAAACTTCTGTCTTAATTAAGAATACATCTCTACCTCGATATAACACAAATTCGGATATAACGTGGTAAAGCAGTGCTCCAGGAGCGCGGGACTGCACATTCCGGTGGATCAAAGCAAGTTTGTTATAACGCGGTTTCAGCTATGACGCGGTAAGATTTTTTTGGCTCCTGAGAACAGCGTTCTACTGACGTAGAGGTGTATTAGATATTGGACTATCTTTCTAGAAGACCCACTTTTCATATGTCTTCAGGAAACTAGTGAAGTAATTTACTCATGTCATTTATTTATGATATGAGTGAACTACTCAGTTATACTAGGAAAGGGGTTAAAGCAGGGGTCGGCAACCTTTCAGAAGTGATGTGCCGAGTCTTCATTTATTCACTCTGATTTAAGGTTTTGCCTGCCAGTAACACATTTTAACCTTTTTAGAAGATCTCTTTCTATAAGTCTATAATATGTAACTAAACCATTGTTGTATGTAAAGTAAATAAGGTTTTTAAAAATGTTTAAGAAGCTTCATTTAAAATTAAATTAAAATGCAGAGCCCCCCTCAATCCCCCCAGACCGCTAGCCAGGACCTGGGCAGTGTGAATGCCACTGAAAATCAGCTCGCGTGCCGCCTTTGGCACTCGTGCCATAGGTTGCCTACCCCTGGGTTAAAGTGTTCAGGGAATAAGAACTATGGGATTGCATTGGGGAAAATTGAGTGTGTTTAACTGGAAAAAGAATAACATTTAAATGTGTCACTAAAAAGAAGTGCACTTCTTATCATCCTGATCACTTTGCTTTTATGTTGCATCTCATCAACCCTCTTTTAATCTATCCATCTTTTTGAATTGCATGTCTGTTTCTTCCACTGTTTGAAAAGTTCTTAGCACATTTTGGTTACTCCACAATGTAAATAATATCTCTGTGTACAGCTTTCTATAGTTAATTGAAAAGAAACACTGGTAAGTGATGTCAGATATAGGAAGATTAACTTGTGAGCCATAGGTAATTGTGCTCTTAGTGCTTATAGTAGAAAAAGCCTCTAGTGAGGGAAAAACTGAGTAAATGCTGACATGTTTCATACATGATTGCAATATGGTCACCTTCCTTCCTTCTGTCTTGAAGCATTCTCTTTTGCTTTTGTAAATAATATTTCTTATCGCAGTTTTGTCCTATTTAATAGTGTGCCATCTGTCAGTTTTCCACTATTATATCCCTTATGGTAATTATGAAATCTAGCAATGAAATTATTTGGAATATTGCTTGAAATATTATACACAACTTTCTCTTTGCTTTAAGGCAGTGGTTCCCAACGTGGTGCCCGTGGGCACCATCGCGCCCTCCGGGGCATTTATGTGTGCCCGCCTAGTGCCCAGCAGGGAAGAGAAGCTGCGTCCCCGTGTCTGCCAGGGGCAGAGAGCTCCGGGGCTGCAGGCTGAGGGCACCGGTGTTCTCGGTCCCCGGCAGGCGCGGGACTTGCCTAGTGCCCAGTAGGGAAGAGAATCAGGGCCCCTGCACCTGCTGGGCACAGAGTACTCCGGGGCTGCGGGCGCCAGTGTTCTCTGTACTCGTGGCTTCTCTCCAGCTTCTCTCTTCTCTCTGGATTCATATATTATGTAATATTAAATATATTTTTTTGTATTATTTTATGTACAAATACAAAATAAGCCTTGAAATATTGTTGGCGCCCACCACACTCTTCTGAAAACGTGAATGTGCTACTGGTCACAAAAAGGTTGGGGACCACTGCTTTAAGGGAACTAGATTTTTCCCACTGGGGGCTGACCCTAGAAACTTCCTTGAATGTATCTGCCTTTTTTTTCCCTGACAAGCCTACAAAAATTTGGTCCAATTTGGGATTCTTAGTTAATGTATTGGAGAAGGCAAACTGGATGTTGGGGGAGGTTTTGTTCTTCTGAAGTCTTGTTCTTAATTCTTTTAACTTATTGATTATTAGAATGAACATTATTCAGTTGTAGTTAATGAGGTAAATTTTAATAGCAGTGGGCTACGTACAAGAAAGTGATATGAATTGTTTAGTGCATCTAACATTTCCCACATAAAAATTACCACGTGTTGACAATACCTGTGAATTATGTAGTTGTCTCTCACGTTCTCCTCACATTCTTATGACCAAAATTGTAAAACAGACCCATTCTGTGCATGAAGATGTTTTTCTAATACTTTATGTACATTTCGTACCTGTGTGTTTTCTGCCAACCAATAATCACCACAAATAATGGTCTAAACTCCTAATTTTTCTCAGGCATTCATCCATCCTACTCCAAATACCTATAATAAAATGTTAAAACTGTTTTCATATTCTGACATACCAATCTGTTTTCTTTGAGAGGCTCTAATACTATACCATATGTTTTGGAAAAGCTTTATAATCTTATTTAATATTATGGTTGTTACAGGGACCACTTAATTCACATGTTTATGAGCTTTTAACTGTTCTTATGGACTGGATCTCAGATCAGTTCCTCAAAGTGAAAATAGAGGAAGAAGGAAGAGACAATCAAACATTAACGTACACCCACAAAAATTACACACAAGAAAAGTGTGCAAAGGTAAACGGGTTTGGATTGTTTTTTTTAAACCTTGTAGCCAGTGTGTGCCAGTTTTATTTATATATAGTTTGAATACTGTAACAAAACAAAAATAATTGTTCATAGTTAACCGTTCAGTATTCATTCAGACAGTAATATTTAGTGGGCGTTTTGACACTTATAGCTCCAAAAATACAGGCACTTTAAAGAAAAATAAGATACTAAGTTCCTGTCCCATTGTAAGCCATCTCTTACTCCTGATCACTTCTTTCAGTGAGAGGATTTTTAGACTTCTGTGTTCATTCTTCCCTGCAATGTTGAACATAAGAATGGGTACACTGGGTCAGAGCAATGATCCATCTAGCCTACTATCCCGTCTTCTGACAGTGTCTAATGCCAGATGTAGGGTGACCAGATGTCCCAATTTTATAGGGACAGTCCTGATTTTTGGGTCTTTTTTTCTTATATAGGCTCCTATTACCCCTCACCCCCTGTCCCGATTTTTCACACTTGCTGTCTGGTCACCCTAGCCAGATGCTTCAGAGGGAATGAACAGAACAGGACAATTGAATAATCCATCCCCTTTAGGGCAGAGAGAGTCTTAGGACACCCAAAGCATGGGGTTGTGTCTCTGATCATCTTGGCTAATATCCATTGATGGACTTATTCTCCATGAACTTACCAAACTCTTTTTAAAACCAAGTTATAGTTTTGTCCTTCACAACGTCCCCTGGCAACAAGTCTCACAGGTTGACTGGGTGTTGTGTGAAGAAGTACTTCCTTTTATTTATTTTAAACCTGCTGCCTATTAATTTCATTGGGTGATCCCTAGTTGTTGGGTTATGTGAAGAGATGAATAACACTTCCTTATTCAATTTCTCCACACCATTCATAATTTTATAGACCTATATCAAATGTCCCTTTAGTAGTCTCTTTTCCAAGATAGAAAAGTCCCAGTCCAGGTCTATGTTACAGACTTATGTCAGTATAACAGCATTGCTCAGGGCTGTGAAAAATCCATACCTCCTGAGCAATGTAGTTATACTGACCTAACCACCCAGGTAGTCAGCACTATGTTGATGGGAGACTTTCTCCTGTCAACATAGCTACCACCTCTTGGGGGTTGGATTAAATATGCCAACTGGAGATGTTACTGTGCCAAAGAGAGAGCATCTTCACTACTGCAGTGCTGTATCTGAAGACAAGCCTCCAGTTTTTTTAATCTTTCCTCATGTGGAAGCCATTCCATAGCCGTAATAATTTTTGTTGCCCTTCTCTGCACCTGTCCAGGTTCTTTCCCCTCATCCTTTTTTCTAAGCAGATCTGTATGCCTAATTTAAAATTATGTGTTAATAAATGTATTGGAAGATTCAGTATGGAGATTTATAAAAGGTGGGGTTATTACTGTATGTTAACCCCCTTATTCCTTATCTTTCCTTTCCAAACAATAGTCTCTGAAGAGAGTCACTGAAGTTCTCAGGAAAACTTATTTCTCTCCTCCTGCCATTTCCACTTGCTGTTTCCACTAAATTAAGGAAATCTAAATTTTAAAAAATTACTAAAGAAGGAATTCCTTAAAACAAAGCTCATCTTTTAGTGGCCATCCCCAGGAAACAGTGGTGCTGAACTATAGATCTCTTTTGTTTTTTTAAATACTTAAAGTACTGAGTCTCATCAACTTTATTTTCTGATTTATCCAGATTACATTTTTTGCAATTCAATTTTGCTCCAGGAAGAGTAGCTCTATCTATTAATGAGGCCCACCTTGATCCTGCTAAGATCTTATGGCAGACCCTGACCTCCCTACCTCCTATATCAAAGAAGGCTAGTGAGTGCCACCAAGTGTCTTCCTAAGACTTTGATTGTTTTTCATTCATCCACCCCCAGACTATCTCCTGGTAATGGCTAAAAAAGAGAAGGGCTAATGCCTATATTGGATTTGAGGAAATTAAAAAAGTTAATCAGAAAACTGAATTTCAGGATGGTTTCCCTTTTGTCCATTATCCCTGCCCTCAATCTTGAAGACTGGTAAGCTGCCTTCTGTTTACAGGACTCTTATTTCCAAGGCCCAAGGAATTATTTGAGATTTATGGTTAAAGACTCTCACTGCCAGTACCAAGTGCACCCATTTTGCTTTTCATCAGCCCCAAGGGTCTTTACCAGCCATATGGCGCTTGCTGCTCTCCTCCAGTTCTGGGTTATCCAGATTTTCTTTGCCTGGATGTCTGTCTGGTCTGAGGTTGGGTCAAAGGAGCAAGTAGGAACAACGTTCTTCAGAGCCGGTTGCTGTTTACTTGTTTGGGACTAAGAATAAATGCAGAAAAATAAACTTCAATTCCTGTCAAAAAGGTCATATTTATAGGTGCAATCCCAGCAACTGCTTATCTACCTCGAAACAGGTTTCTGACCATTGTTAACCTTTGCGAGGGCCTCAAGGCCGAAATTGGAATTATGGTACAATCCTGCATGTGACTTTCAGATCAAATGGCATCATTCAAATATGTGACTCAGCATTCCAGACTTTACCTCAGATGCTTGTAGCTCTGCCTTTGGTCAGTCTATCTCCCAACAAAGCACTCTTTGGACATGCTGATTTGCATACCTGCATGAATGTTCTTGAGCTGAGGTTCAGAGCCTCTTAGATTACTTGCTGTATCTTTAAGAAAACAAAACATCAAAACCAAAGCAAACAGGGCTTTAAGGGCTTGTCTACATTGGCACTTTACAGCGCTGCGACTTTCTCACTCAGGGGTGTGAAAAAACACACTCCAAGGTGTGAAAAAACACACCCCTGGGTGCTGCGAGTTTCAGCGCTGTAAAGTGCCAGTGTAGATAGTGCGCCAGCACTGGCAGCTATTCCCCTCATGGAGGTGGTTTTTTTATAGTGCTGGGAGAGCTCTACACAGCGATTACACAGCCACATTAAAGTGCTGCTGTGGCAGCACATTAACATTACTAGTGAAGACATGCCCTCAGTTAGAGTTCATCTAGCCTCGTCTCTGTTCACCGTCACATTAAAGACTAGAGTAGTGTCCCTGTGGGTGCTCCACTTTAGGTGGCGGTGCATTCCAGCGCCATCGATCAGAGATTTATGGTAACAGTGTTCTTGCGGGTCACCTCACGGTGCTGTTGGTTCCTCATGTAGTGCGCACACGACCCAAGCCCTCCAGTTCTTTCTCAACCGTTCTCAGCTTAAGACGGAGCAAAGGGGTAGTGTTAGCACTTCTCCCTAAAACCATTAAGAAATAGCTTTTAGATAAGCACTAAGATAAGTTGTTACAGATTGTTTGTGTTAGTGTAAAAAAAAAATAAAAAAATTCATGTTAGTTTGTTAGACAGTCCCCTCCCTCCCCCTTAAGGGATAGGTACTAGTTAAAATACCGGGGTCTCCAGGCTTCAAATCAATGATGCTATGCCTGTTTCAGATAAACTTTCTTTATGCATATGTTGCCTGGGTGAGGGGCATATTCCCCAGAAATACTCCCACTGCAGCAACCTGAAAGCCAGAGCCTGATGGGACAGGAATCTTCGGCTTAAAATGATCTTGATGGAGAAGGCTCTCCAGCCTGAGGAAAACAAGCAAACAATCTCTCCGGGCACTCCTCAAGATGGAAAAGGAGACCTACCGTCTGAAAAACCAAAAAGAGTGCTCAAACATCTTCGCAGAGAGATCTGCAAAAACAGAGGTGGTCCCTTCGAGGTCGCTACCCCCGATGCCATCTTACTCTCCGGTGAGCACCTATAAAGCCCCAGGCACCACCAAGGTCAGAAAGAAAGAAACAGAGTCGAGGCACCGACACAAACATGCCTCCTCCATGGCACCGAGCTCACCGGTACAGGACTTGGCACCGAGTGTCTCAGGCACCATGTATCCACCGACACTGTCAGCACCAGTAGACACCACCAAGTCAGCACTAGCCAAACAACACCCCGGTGGGCACTGACTCCATCAACGAAAGGGAAAGCACCCTTGGCGCTGAATACTCAGAAATCAGCACCAACACAGTCTCTGCTGCACTAGAGAGACTTAGAAATTTCATCAGCACCACATTCACCAATACTCGGTGCCAAGGGCTCCCCCATGGGCTCCAGAGGAGATCAAATCCCACAAGATATGGCATGGTTCTCCAGTGATGATGAGGCAGAGATGCAGGGACAATACCCCCTATCTTCACATCACTCCTCATGTAAGGCCCAACGACCAAAATGGAGCCACATGGGTCCAACACACTGAATGAACCAACCATGGTGCGGACCCCCAAGTATGTACCCTCCTATGGCTTTCCCAATGCAATGGGTGCATTGGGAACCCTGGAGCGCATAGAGGGGTCAGCATTCTAGACTGCCCATAGCACATAGATGTGAACTGCGCTCTAACCCAGCGTCTCCCACACCACAACCCTCAGAGACACAGGAACGGGGAGAGGATACAGAGTCGGGCATAGACCATGACGCATCTCCTGTGCATAATTCATCTTCCTCTCCAGATGAGGCAGTTATACCCCCCCTCCCCCAAACACACACACACCAACCTTGGCGGATTACTTTAAACAATTTCAAGAGCTGTTCAAGAGAGTCGCGCAAAGCCAAGACATCCCACTAGAGGAGGTAAAGACAAACCAGCACAAGCTGGGGGATGGAGACTCATCCTGGATCTGCGGAAGCCCAACAAGTTCGTCAGATCCCAAAAGCTGGTCACATTGGATATGATACTCCCAGCACTGCAAAAGGGGGACTAGTTTTCAGTCCTCAATCTGCAATATGCTTATTTGCGTATCACAATTCATCCTGCTCATAGGAAATTTCTACGATTCACGGTAGGACAAGAACACTTCCAATACAGAGTACTTCCATTCAGCCTGTCTGCAACACCAAGACTCTTCTCCAAAATGCTGGCGGTGGTAGCAGCACATCTACGCAAACAGAGAATGATGATTTCCTCCAGCCTGGATGATTGCCTTATGAAAGGCCCAACTCTACGAGACACAATGGACGCAGTGCAGTCCACTATCACACTATTCCGGGAGCTGTATCTGCAAATAAACGAATAGAAATCAACCACAAACCCGGTCCAACAACTAGACTTTATTGGGGCACATCTCAGCGCCATAGAAGCCAAGGCATCATTACTCCTTACCAAATTCACAAACCTCACGAACCTTGTCTCAGAGGTACAAGTCAGTCCTCAAGTTCAGGCTCGCACTGTCCAACAATTACTAGGACCCATGGCGGCCACGACGTTCGTGGAATAACATGCAAGACTACATATCCGATGCCTACAAGGTTGGCTAAGCAACGTATACATACCAACATACACAAGCGGCTCACAGTTCTATCAAATGTCCTGAACTCATTACAATGGTGGACAAGGCCATAAAATGTCTGTATGGGTATCCCTTTCCAATAGGAGGCCCCAGCAACAGTGATCACCACAGATGCCTCGCTGGTAGGTTGGGTGCTCACATATGTCAACACACAATATAGGGTAAATGGTCTGCAGGAGAGACTTAACTGCACGTCAATTTCCTAGAGCTACGAGCAATCCGCAGTGCCTGCAGACATTTCCTTCCTCATATATGGAACAAATCCATTCGAATTATGACCGACAGTATTACCTACATGTGCTGCATCAACAGGCAAGGAGGAGCTCGCTCGATTCTCTTTGCACAGAAGCCATGAGACTTTGGAATTGGTGCATACAACACAACATAAACATCACAACATGTTACCTGCCAGGCTGTCAGAACACGACAGCAGATACGCCCAGCAGGTACTTCTCCCAGGATTACGAATGGGAGATGAATGGAGAGGTCCTGAGTTCAGTTTTCAAAGGGTGGGGCATTCCCACTATCGGTCTGTTAGCATCTCTGATGAATTGCAAATGTGTGATGTTCTGCCACACCCTAAATTCTTACTGAAAGTAACCATCATTTCACATGAACCAATCTATTCACCTACCGACATTCTACCCTAAGTCTCTTGGTACTCCAACAGAAGCCACCTACGCATTCTAGACTTTAGAAGGGCACTAGTGTTCTACCTTGAAAGAACCAAACCTTTCAGGAAATCCCCTAGATTTTTAATTTCTACTACCAAACTCTCAAAAGGAGATGTTTTATCCCAGAGATTATCCAAATGGATTTCCACATGCATTCAGATGTGCTGCCGTATCCGGAATCTAGAATCACCGGAGCACGTTAGAGCACATTCTGCTAGGTCCATTTCAACCTCAGTAGCGTTCCTCAATAACGTTCCAATACAAGAGATCTGTAAGGTGACCACCTGGGCATCAGTCCACACATTCGCAAAGCAGTATGCAGTCACACAGGACTCCAGGACTGACACCGTATTGGGCCTCACAGCACTTACCTCAGTGACTTGAACGAACCTAAAGTCCCCTCACCCCTCAGAGGGGCACTGCTCTACAGTCACCTGAAGTGGAGCACTTACAGGGACACTACTCAAAGGAGGAGGAAAGGTTACTCCCTTTGTACAGTAATCAGAGTTCTTTGAGATGTGTGTGCCTGTGGGTGCTCCACTACCTGCCGTCCTCCTCTCTACTTCAGAGTTTGCAGTGACGACTCTGCGGTAGAGAAAGAACTGGAGGGCTTGGGTTATGCGTGTGCTGCACACGGCACCAGTGGCACTATGAGACACCTAAACTGCACACGCACAACCCATTTGTGTCAAGTATCAGAGGGTAGCCGTGTTAGTCTGGATCTGTAAAAGCAGCAAAGAATCCTGTGGCACCTTATAGACTAACAGACGTTTTGGAGCATGAGCTTTCGTGGGTGAATACCCCACATGCATCTGAGGAAGTGGGTATTCACCCACGAAAGCTCATGCTCCAAAACGTCTGTTAGTCTATAAGGTGCCACAGGATTCTTTGCTGCTTTTACAACCCATTTGGACACTGCTACCATAAATCTCTGCTTGATGGCACCAGGACACACCACCACCTAAAGTGGAGCACCCATAGGGACACGCATCTTGAAGAACTCCAGTTACTGCACAACCTTTCCTTTTCTTACATCTGATGTTAGTGATGTTTCTTAAAGGACTTACTTGTGCATACTGTCCTATCAGAATCCCATCTAACGAGATCTCCCTTTGTGCCTAGGACATCTTGCTCATTATTCTACCTTTCTATGAAAACTATATTTGTGGTGGCAGTTACATCTGCCAGGAGAGTTTCTAAGATAATAGGTATTAATATCCATTCACTATTTTTCACAAGGATAAAACTGCTTTAGAAGCACATCCAAAATTCATCTGAAAGTGATTACAGACATTCAGCTGAACCAAACTATTCATTTACCAGTATTTTTTCCAAAGCCTCAAGCTGAGAGAGGGGAGAGACTGCACTGCCTTGATGTGCATAGGGCCATACATTGCTACATCCATAGAACCAAGTCATTTAGAATCTTACCTAGACTCTTTGTGGCCTATGCAGAAAGACTAAAAGGTCAAGCAATCTTGGCTCAGTGAGTGTCATATTGGATATCTTCATGCATAAGATCCTGTTACGAATTCGCAAATGTAATTGCTGAGTCTACAAGGGACTTCAACAACTTTTCTAAACAACATATTGACTGTGGGCATCTGTAAGGTGGCTACATCTATACATACTTTCACCAGACACTATGTCATCACTTCTCCAGACTATGCCATCACTCATGTATCATGAGTTGATGTGGACTTTAACAAATCTGTACGTCATTCCCTGTTTGCTTAGTTCTGAAGTCTCACTGCCTTCAGGGCAACTGCTTGTAAATCACCTACAGTGGAATGTACCCCCCTACCTGATATAACACTACATGATATAACACGAATTTGGATATAACACGGTAAAGCAGTACTCCGGGGGAGGGGCAGGGTTATGTGTTCTGGCTGATCAGAGCAAGTTCCGTATAACGCGGTTTCACCTATAACGCGCTAAGATTTTTTGGCTCCCAAGGACAGCGTTATATTGGGGTAGAGGTGTACATGTGAACTATCACTTGAAGAAGAAAAAACGGTTACCAGTACTTTGTCTACTGTAACTGTTCTTTGAGATGTGTTGTGCACATATGCATTCCATGAGCCTTCCTTCTTTATTGTAATTTGGAAGTGTCATTGTTTTTCTGCTGCAAAGGAACTGAGAGGAAATCAGGGTGACTCCGCCTTTTATACACTCAACGGCATGCACAAAGACGTCCAAGTACTGCTGGCAAAAGTCTTTGATTCAAGTGCATTGGGTGCACATGCACACATACAGTGGAATGTATATGTGCACAACATATCTTGACGAACATCATTTACCATAGTGGTCAGTAGCCATTTCTTTCCTTTGGAGACAGAGTTAAGGTGTCAGTGCATTTTACAAAGAGAAATCAAACAAACTACACAGAGAATTCATAGGGCATAAATCCTAACCCTGTGTGAAATTTCACATAGATTGGGCTCATACTTTTTGAGAAAAACAGGAATTTATGCAACATTTTGAGTCCATTTTAGAAGTCAGCCTTTTTAAAAAATAATAATCTGAGTTACATGCTATTAAACTATAATTATGTAATTTTTATGTACATGCTGTGCGTATGCTAAACATATTCAATGCACTAGATCTGCCAGATAAGTATTTGCATGTGCAATTCATTACCATCCAGGAATTTAAGTTGTTTACTCAGTGACAGATGCTGTATAAAACTACCACTGTACATTTTTCCAGCTTTTACCTATCGTTGCTGAACAACTCCAGTGGATGCCATTTGTGAACCCTAAACTACATATGCCTGTAATTAAATTTATTTACTGGGCTATAAGGCAGCTAAACTGTGGGACACAGGTAAAACATGTATTCTACTTACAGAATAATTCTTTAATATTGCATGTTCAGAATGCTCATTCTCAGAAGATGCTCAGATACTATTATATAAGATAGATGCTTTTCAATATACTGAGTATAGTTTTAAAAAAACCATCAGCCTTCACAACATTCAAATTCAAATAATTTGCTGCAGATATGAGGCAAAGGGAAAAAAGTTAAGATAGTAATTTAAAACTGTTTTGTTATGTCACAATTATTTTTATCAACCCTGTATTTAGTTTTATATTATAGATCTGATCCATGCTTTATCTGTCTAGGGACTTATGTAGCCCCTATTGTAATGTCTGAGAACCTCACAAATCTTGAATTTATCTTCACAACATTCTTCTCAGCTAGAGAAGGAAATTCCCATTTTATGGATGTTAAACAAAAGATGCTCCCTAAGTGAAACCTTGTATTGTTTAATCTTGAAGTAAATGTTTTCATCCAGTATGTAATGGAAGTTCTTACAGAACCGTACTGTAGCAGCATAAATGGTGTCATATCTTAAGGTCCAATCCTGCAAAAATTTATGCACATGCCTAACTTGTATACTCTGAGTAGTCCCTTTGAATACAAAGCTAGGCACGTGTCTAAATCTTTGCAGGACTGGGGACTTAGATTCTAATAAATGATGCTGAAGTTACAAAGCAGATTGTTTTTACATGAGCATCTGTATTTTTTTTAATTTGGATCACATTAAAGATGCATTATATTAACAGTGTGAAGAATATATTCTGCCCTCCCCCCCCGTTTTGCCTTTCCAATTCAGTGACATGATCTCCAATAATATACTTTTTCCTTTGCTGGTGAAGACTTCTATAATATTTCAGTGTATTATGCATAAATTCTCCTTAATTAATTTTACATAATTGTAATTACTTAATATATTGATTTTCTTTAATATAGAAACACAGTGGGTCTGACCGAAGGAAAAAAAAAAAAAAAAGAATATAAGCTGTTGTAAAGGCCTCTGGGGTTTTAAGACTGTCCCCTAGCAAAAGAGTAACAAAGCATTATATACATGAGTGATCATTTCTTTAAACTTTGGAGGCATTTTATTGCAACACTATACCATAGCTAAATGGTTTAGGGTTTCCAAAATCCATCCCGCTTTTGGTTGAGATTTTCAAAGGCTCTTAAAAGAATTGGGTGTTTACTGCTATTGAGTTTCAATGGGACTTGAGCGTCTAATTGCCTTAGGCAACTTTGAAAATCCCCTCCTTTAAGCTTAGCTTTAATTTTGAACATTTTCCATATGGGAATATATTTGATAGCTGTGGATGAAAAGAGAATTTGCTTGTCACTTTTAAATGTTATTGTGCTGAAACATTGGGTATAGAATGTCATCCTACAGCCAATACTTTTCTTAAAATTTGTTTTCATTTATAATTTTACTTTTCACCAATACATGATCTTAAACTACATCACTCCTTTTGCATTCATTACCTAATTTACTTCAATCTCACATGGACTGGTTCGTTACAGAAAATTGACATGTGAATGTCTGAGTCTTGAAATTGAGGTCATTTACAATGTTCGTAAAGAAATTAATCTCATATTCAATGCTTCCTTCTCTACTAATTGTATGTTGTCACTCAATGTGGGAGAGTAAGTGCAAGTTGGTAGTTTAGTAATTTAATTTTTTTAAAATTTAAATTGTGTCCTTAAATTGTCTTTATGGGTACATTGCAAATATTGTATTCTGCTAGATTTAACAGAACAGTAACTGCTTTTAGATTGCCATCCCATAGTATCTAGGCAAAACAGGATAATTTAAAGGCAGATTCTGTTACAGTCTGGGTTTACTAGATTTATTTGTGTCTCAATGTTATTTTAATACTGGCTAAGTTTAATTGTAATATTTTTAATTTACTTCCACCTGTATATGTAACATCCCTCAGAACGTACAGTTCTAGAAATATCGTACTTAAAGCAAAGTCTATTTTAAAGTTGTGTGATTACATTTACTATTATAAAATGGATACAATGTTTACAACAGCATTCAACTATGACATCAACAATGAGGAGGCTTGGTGAAGACATATTCAAAGGCATAGGAACTAAGGGAAACCAACATGGTTCTTCTGAGCAACCTGCTGAAAGTAAACCAAAGATAGCAGCTTTCTTTAAGAGTTCCATTTTACCTTTGAGATTTGTATCAACTTTAATTGTACTCAAAACAGTAACACAAGGTAAGTTCTTAAATGTTTTTATTGCATTTAGTAAATAGCCTTTGTTTGGGCAAAAACCAAATACACAAAGTCCATCAAGTGGATTGTATTATATCTGTGTCTGAAGTACCTTATAATTGTAAAGTGAGGAATATGTTCTTGAAGTTTTACTTTATTAACGAACAAAGTATGCTGCAGCAAACAGAAGGCTTTCTAAAGTTATAGCCTGAATTATATTAAGATGTTCATATGTAGCGTACGATATAAATTGACATTGTCAAGGTGGATCCACAGCAAAAAGGGAAGTGGAAAATAGACATGTTGGTGATTGTATATTTCATATTTAGCTGTCCAAAAGGATCAAAATGATACAAGAATAAATGAAGTTTTATTTAAAGTTCAATTTCGTTTTTTGAGTGATGTTATGGCTGCCTAGGTGATTCAGATAGCTGGGGGGGGTGTTTATAGCTGAAATAAATAAGCGGTTATTTTTCACTGCTCTTTAGGGAGACCACATGTTTCATGTTCAGGCTAGTAGTGTTCAAGCATGCTGTGGTAGTCATTTGCATGTTTGAGTGCATGGTGAGCTGCATTGTCCTTGTTGCTGACATATCTATTAAGTAGGCATGATGATTTCGTAGGTGACTTCCCTAACTGGAGGACAAATCATGGTGAGATAGAATTGGGCAGAAGATATGTTCTAAATTGGTGGGTCATTTTCAGCTGTGCTGAAATTGGGGCTGGTACGCACCCATACGCCATGCAGCCCTTATCTTACCTGCCTGCTATTTTGCTCTACCCCTATCCTCTTTCCACTGCCAAAGACCGGTCAGAACCATGCTGCCTGAGGCTGGGGCAGGAAAGAATCAGTTCAAGTGATCATCCACATATTCCACATTAAGTACCCTTGCATCACAATCCCCATCTGAGGGCATAAAGGGAAGAGGGCCCTTCCCAGTTTCTTATCTGCATAGTTGCAGAATGGAACCCTTGGCAATGTCTACTTCTCTTTCACACTATGAGAGTTAGCTTAGCTAGTTTAGATTGTTTTAATATTAATGTTAGAGTAATTGTTTTCTTTTATCTGTTGGTCTATTAAAAAACAAGACTATTATATTTAGCATAGTCAATCAGTAAGTTTTTGATAACCTAGGCGCACATCCACATACAGGAGTACTAGGATCATGGCAGAAGTTAAGTCACTAGGGTTTAAGACCTCTCTTTCATGTGACACTGCGATACCCATCAACGATGGTCACGCTCAATGATCGATATGTCTTGGTGAAGGATACATGCTGGAACATTGTTCCTTGTGTTGCTCTTTCTCCAAGCACAGAGAGAGAAATGGAGGTGAGGCTGAAATTATTCCTGCTGGAGAAGTCGATTCATATCTCCTCAGACTCAAGGAGATCTTCAGAGAATCCTCAGTGTCAGTGCGCCTCTATTTTGATCTCCTTGGTGGTTTCCTTGTAGAGGCCTCCTTCATCTGCTGGTACATTAGCATTGACATCTTTCATGTGCAGTAAGGAGCACCACTGCAAAGATGAGCCTAGGTCAACTTTTCTGGCACTTAGCAAGAGGCGGAAAAGTCACTATGACTTACCATGGGCTCAGTCGGCGAAGGGTCATAAGAGCAAGAAGGCCCATTCCAATACCAATTTCTAAGGCAGCTCACATGATACCATCTAAATCTAAGGGCAGAGCTGCCTATGTTACCGAATATTGTACAGAGCACCTTAATATCTAGTGCCTCTGCTCTAACTACATCCTCAAAGTAGCAGTTTTCCGCTTCTTAGTATTGACTAACTGTATAGTTCCTGATACATTGGTCCCGGCTACTTAGCACCAAAGCAACCTCTCAGTGGGCCCAGTATCCGAGTCAACTCTGCTGGAGATACTTAGGAAGGTCAGTACATAGCTCCTTGAAGTACAGCCACCATGCTTGGCCAGAGAGTTATCTCCTATACCAACGTAATCTATATACAGCTTATTACCTGATATGACTGCCTTTCTCCTAGAAGAGGCAACTGTCATAAACAGATAGCTAAGGGTTAATGTTCTTTTACCTGTAAAGGGTTAACAAAGGGAACCAAACACCTGACCAGAGGACGAATCAGAAAACAAGATTTTTCAAATGTCAAGGGAGGGAAGTTTTTGGGTGAGTGTTCTTTGTCTTGATTCGGTGACCCTCTCGGCTCTGAGAGTGAACTCTCTATCTCCAGGCTTTCTAATCTTCTGTTTCCAAGTTGTAAGTACAAGGATAGTAAGACAATAGGTTTATATTGTTTTTTTTTTGTATTTACATGTGTGTAGTTGCTGGAATGTGTTAAATTGTATTCTTTTTGGATAAGGCTGTTTATTCATTTTTTCTTTTAAGCAATTGACCCTGTATATTGTCACCTTAATACAGAGACCATTTTTATGTCTTTTTCTTTCTTTTTATATAAAGCTTTCTTTTTAAGACCTGTTTGAGTTTTTTCACTGGTTAAGGCTAAGGAACGAAGGGAGGGGGGGAAAATCTCTTTGTGTTAGTTTACTAAGCCTGACTTTGCATACTCTCTGGGTGAGGGGAGAGAGAGATTTGATCTCTCGGTACTTGTGTTTCAAGGACTTGAAGCAGGGAATATCCTAGAGTACCCAGGGCGGGGAAATCTGGGAGGAGGTAAAGAGGGGGAAGGGAAGTGGGTTATTTCCCTATGTGGTGCGACTCAGGGCATCTGAGTCTTGGGGTCCCCCAGGGAAGTTTTTGGGGAGACCAGAGTGAGCCAGACACTGGAATTTTCTGGCTGGTGGCAGTGATATCAGATCCAAGCTGGTAATTAAGTTTGGAGGTTTCATGCTAGCTTCTCATGTTCTGAACTCTAAGGTTCAGATCTGAGTAGGAAAGTTATGAAGTTATGACAGCAACCCCCTTTTTTTTCCCCTCCTCTACTGCTGAGCACAGCAGAGAATCATCATCTGCTTGCCTTTTATCTTCCCCCAGGATAGTTCAGTGAGAATCTGAGACAGATTCCAGGGAAGAATTTCAAAGGAGCTAGAAAGAGGTCAGGATCTCAGAGGGGTCACCCAATTAGGTATCCCCCAGTGTGCCCTCCACTGCATTAATCCTACCCATATTAATTCGATTTCTAACCATCCTGGACCATCCCCTTCAGATGTTCAACACTGTTTCAGGAAACCTGCCTCCTCCATGGGCTAGGTCTCCGTTTGGGAACTCTGTTGCTCCAACCACAGCTGCTGAAAAGACCAGAGGAGGCGAATGTTAAAAAAAAACAACATTCTCTAGAGGAAGAACATCAAGTTTGGACTGAATTTTCCTCCTCTTCCCCCAGTGAGGCGATGATCCAACCTACACTGGCCTCTGCAGATGAATTCAGGGTTCTCCAAGACTTAATAAAATGCACAACGATATTCCCTTTAAGATTATGCTAGAGAAACAACACAAGTTCTTAGACATATATTATGCTTTGCAACACCAGGGAGCTTAACCATGGCAGTAATTGATGCCCTGCTGGAGCTTGTCATTTCCATCTGTCATTTACCTGCTTCTGTCTTAGCCTGGTTCTGAGAAGACTTCAAGTCCCTGCAAAAGGATTGGAATATTTTTTTTACTCACATCCTGCACTGGGCTCTCTACTTGTGCAAGCAGTATACGAGAGAGGACAAAACAGAAAAGTCCTCTGAAATCTGTCCACACTGAAAAGGAACAAAAACATTGAATCTCTTTTGGCTGGAAGGTCTACTCATTCAGAAGTGCAAATGAGGATAGCATATTACTGTGCGCGCTCTCAAGGTAGGATTTCTTAAAATAGGTCAAATCTAGTTTTGTTGATAGCACCAAGCAGAGCTTAAATCTCTTATGTCGGAGAGCCAACTGACAGCTTGGACAGCACTACAGACTGTTGAACATGTCTGACTGGTGCAAACAGCGGCCTCTGCAATACCCATGAGAAGGTTGCCATGGCTCCCCAGTCATTCAGTATTTCTAGAGAGGCAAGGTGACAATTTAGGACCTCCCATTTTGAGGGAATTGACTTCTTTAGTAGGGGAGCTGATAAAGCCATCCATACTTTAAAAGATTCCAGAACTATTCTATGCTGCTTGGGATTTTGTATCCCAACTCAGAAAGGGAAGCAACCATGACACCAAACATGTTTCAGGCTGCACTACTTGACACAAGACTATAGTCATCCAGCAAGGTCTTCAGAGCCAATGAAGACGAGGCAGAGACTTCACCGGAGGTGACCCTCTCTTTTATCTTTGGCTCCCCATAGTAAGGTGTTTCAAATGGGCAGCAGGTTTGACACTAATGTCAGTAGTCTGCTTGGACATCTACAGGATCTTTTCTGCTCTATTCTCTCTCTCCCCTCCTCTCCCCCCAACACCTTTGGCATTACCTCAATCTGGTGGGTTCTTGAGATTGTGACCAATGGGTATCCCATTCACTTTCAGTCCCTATCAGGCTCTAGTTCTAGGCAATCAGGCTGGTGTTTAAGAGAGATGGTCGAAGTTGGATGCTGGGCCAAGGGCAATGGTAAAACTGGGGTCTAGGGACAGGCTATGGGTCAGAGCTGAGGTCAGAGTCCATAGACAAGCCAAATAAGTATTATAGTTGGAGTCAAGATGCAGGCCAAGGGTTGAAGCCTGGTTGTGAGTCCAGGGCTCAGGAGGTGGATGCAGGACTGGAGCAGGTCAGTAACAGCTGGAGTAAGGCCAGAGTAGGGCATGGACAAGGATTGGGCAGGCTGGGACAGGAACAGGAACTGGATCAAGGGCAGGCTGGAAGCCTAGGGAGTCTGCTGCGCTGTGAGGCAGGAGGAGGTTTCCAGGCTGGGTCTATGCAACAGTGCTACTAACTTGCAGCTCTGGTGGGGTCAATGAAATACCTGTACCTAGGAATCATCTGACCCAAGCGCTGCTCAGGGATAGGTTGCTGCAGCGTCCTGAGGGCTGAGTCACTGGAGGCTCTGTTGGAGGGATGAGTCATTGCAGGTGAGTTGCTGCAGCATGCTTCATCTAGCGGCACATTTGCCGCACAATTCCTTTCAATCCCCTCTCCCATTTCCCATCCCTTTTCAGAGACCCTCCTCATGAGAGACAACTGAAGCAGGAGGTGGAGTCCCTCTGTTGTTCCTGCTTGTGTCCTTGGAGTTAAGGCACCAGGGCTTTTGCTCCCACTCCTTAATTCCAAAGAAGAAAGGGGGCTGGAGACCCTTCCTTGATGTTTGATGTCTCAACACTTTCATCCATTGTTTTAAGTTCAAAATGTTAACCCTAGGTTCTTTAATTAGATCCTATGGACTGGTTCATGGCTCTTGACCCACAAGATGTCTATTTTCACATCTCCACTGGAAATACCTGAGATATTTGGTAGGAACATCACACTGGTGGTGCAGAGTCCCAGCCCTTTGGCTTTTGTACAGCTACAAGGGTTTTCACCCAAGTATCTGTTGGTAGTGAAAACTCACCAAACAAAAGGAATCTAGATACATTGTTACTTTTGATGTCTGGCTAATGTGAGGAAGATCCCCACAACAGGCGACCAATCCAGTACAGACAATCCTGAAACTCTTCATCTTGCTAGGTCTTAGGGTCAACAGAGACAAAATCCATACTGATTTTGAAGCAGAAAATAGAGTTATTAGAAGTAGTGTTCAGACCCCAAAACAGCTTGAGCTTTCCACAGTGAAGGTTTCAGGCAATACTGGACCTCATCAGTCAACTTCAGCCCCACCCGAGAATGCATCTCAGACTTTTAGGATACATTGTCATGTATGTTTATGTCACACAGCATGACAAACTTCACCTTTGATCCATGCAAAGATGATGGAGATCAGTGTATCAACCCAGCAGACAGTGCATATATTTGGCCTAGTGGATGAGGGAAGCAGTGGACCTGATTTTAGTAAGGCTTTTGACACAGTTCCACATGACATTCTTATAAGCAAACTAGAGAAATGTGGTCTAGCTGTAATTATTGTAAGGTTGGTGCACAAATGATTGAAAAACTATTTAGAGTAGCTATCAATGGTTTGCTATCAAACCGGGAGGACATATCAGTGGAGTTCTGCAGGGATCTGACCCTGGTCAGAATTTACATTGACTGGGATAATGAAGTGGAGCTTATAAAATATGTGGATAACACTATGCTGGAAGAAGATTAGAAATTAAAATTACCTTGATAAATAGTAGTTTTGGTCTGAAGTCAACAGTAAAGCCAAATACATTTAGGAAGGAAAAATCAAATGCACAAATACAAAATGGGCACGTTTAGTCTTGAGAAAAGAAGACTGAGTGGGGACCTGATAAGTCTGCAGATATGTTAAGGACTGTTTCAAAGAAGACAGTAATCAGTTGCTCTCCATGTCCACTGAAAGTAGGGCAAGAAATAATGGACTTAATCTGCAGCAAGGGAGATTTAGGTTGGATACTAGTAAAAGCTTTCTAACTATAGAGATAGTTAAGCACTGGATGAAGTTACCAAGGAAATTTGTAGAATCTTCATCACTGGAGGTGATTATGATCAGGTTAGATAAACACCTGTCAAGGATGGTCTTGACTTACTTGGTCCTGACTCAACACAGGTGGTTAGACTAGATGACTTCTCCAGCACTATGCTTCTATGATTCCATGATGATAGCTTTCCTGCAAAAAGTCCTCTCCTTATTAAACTCATGTAGAGACCATTTCATTTGTGCAGCAGAGTTAGAGTTCCCTTTTCCATACCCCTGCCTGTAAAGATTGTGATAACAGATGCCCCTACTCGAGTAGGGATCTCATCTGGATCATTTGACTATTCAGGTGTGATGGTATACACACACACATGTATATTTTAGAGCTCAGAGACATCCACCTGGCATGCAAGGCTTTCTGTCTACTCTTAGGGAACAATAATTCAGGTGCTGTCAGACCACACCACAGCAGTGCACTGTATCAATAGGCAAAGAAGGAACCAAGGTCATCACTATCTCTGTCAGAAGGCCATCTATAGGAGTGGTGCATTCTACATTGTCACACCAGTAGTCCTACATCCTCCTGGTCTTCAGAACATACTGGGATATAATTTCAGAAAAGACTTTTGAAAACCACAAGTGGTCTCTCAAAGACACAGTCATACACAACATTTTCTTCAAATGGGGGTTCCCAAATTTAGACCTGCTCACAGCAAACTACAATGAGTATCAGACATTCTGCTCCAGGAGGAGCACAAGCTCAGCTCACTAATAGACATCTTCCTCATCCTTTGGACAATGTGTTTGATGTTCATGTTTCCATTGATCCTCATGATTCCTAGCATCGCGAGGAAACTGAAGCACGATACAGATCAAATGAGCATGGTAGCCCCTGCATGGGCATAGCAATTCTGGTTTTCAGAACTTCTAAACCTACCAACATAGCCATCTTACCCATTCTGCCTGACACAGTCTCTCAGAACAGTGGTCAGCTTCTCTATCTGGTCCAAAATCTTTACACTTGACAGCCTGAGTGTGGGCTGGATGACATCCACAGAGGTTCAGAACATTCTACTCTAGTTAAGGAAACCTTCAACTAGACTGACTTATAGAGCTAAATGGAAGAGCTTTTCTATTTCGGCATCTCAGCACCCAATTTCTCCCTGATAGTACCAATTTAATCAATACTGGACTTTTTGTTAGCCCTAAAGCAATCTGGGTTTTCCATCAACATAAGAGTCCATCTAGCAGCAATATGTGAATTAAACTCTTATTCCCACCAAACAGTAATACATTTCCTGAAGGGTCTCATTTTTTTCCCCCAGTTCAGAAGTCCACCTCCCTCTTGGAACCTAAGTATAGTATAAGCAGTGTTGACAGGTTCCGCTCTGGAGACCTTAGCATCTTGTTTCCTTTGCCACCTGTCTATGAAAATTCCTTTCCTGGTGGCCATTTTGTCAGCTAAGAGGGTAAAAGAGATTCATGGCTCTCGTGTCTGATACCCTCTAGCATTTCAGAAGTACAGGGTTACCCTTAGACTTTCCCCTAAATTCCTGCCTAAGATGATATCAGAATTCAATTTATTTAGATAGAACAAAATCGTTCAGGAGCACACCTACTCTATTCATGACTTTTGTTTATGTGGTCAGGAACCAACCTGTATCCACTCAGAGGCTATCCGGGTGGGTTTCTGACCGCACAAGAACTTATGAGTTAGCTAGAAGAGATCTTCCTAGCCACAAGAGAGCTTATTCTACTAGAGCTCTGGCAGCTTAGAGCACAGCTCCAATGAACACTCGTAGCCAACAAAAATCCAGTATCGTGTGCATGGGTTGCATGAGCACTAGGAGTGGAATCTCTGTGGACCACACATCTTGAAGAACCAATTACTATAGGTTAAGTAACTATACTTTTAAGCAGCTACCTTGTTAGCAGGGGAAGCAGCACGATTGTTGAAAGAGAGCTGGAGGAGGAGCCATTGCCAGAGTCCTTTTCCTCCAAGTGGGAAGGGGGAGGCCAGAGGTGTTGCCAGGCATATGTCATTAGGAGGAAGTATTGAGAGTGGTTGCTGCTTTCCTGTAGCTGCTCTGGAGCACCATAATGCCCTCTGTGACCAGGAAGAAGGAGCCACTGCTCATGGAAGGGAAGATCTTGACCGGGATCAACATAGCCCTTGCAAGAGCAAGGAAAGGATAATCTACCCCTGAGCAGGACACACACCCCATGTTGTGATAACTAGGCCTACAAATTTATCCTGTTCCACCCACCAGTCCTCTGTAGGGTCCTTAAAGAAAGAGACTTACAGAGAAAAATGGACTATCAGAGGGAGCTTCACCATCATGGCTGCCACCTCCACCATTTCCTGGGACCACAGACCTTCTTTGTCCTAATCCTGAGAGATGTCCTGACCAGACTGGGCCAGAGAGTGGGACTCAGATGACATTGGCACCTCTGCTGACTCCAGCTGAATCCCAAACACTGTGGGATGTGAGACTTTGTGACCTCCCCATTCCTCGTGCATCCTTTTCCTTCCCTACCTTATTTCTTATCTTTCCTATCCCTCGGCTTTTTCCTTCTCTTTACTAGGAGTCTCTGGTTTAGCCAGTCAAGACTGTATTCATTACTACAGCTCTGTAAGCCTGTGACCAGAAGGAGGTAGCTAAAAGCACTGCCCTAAACACCCCAATGCTGGTTGGTCTCGGAGTGGCTAATAAGACTGTGCTGTGCATGTGTTTTTGCAGGAGTGAGATTCTAAGTGAGAGTCAATATCAGAGACAGAAGCTGAATTTCAATCTCTGCTGTTCTTTTCTCCCCACTTTTTGCATGTGGCTTCACTCCAGCCCATCTCAACTGACTTACTTTCTTTTCCCCAAAAAAGACGGTTATTACCATCTTTGATACCATCTAAGAGACTGTCAAATGAGGATTTTTCCTCCTAAAAATTATCTTCAGCTAAGGGGAACAAGGGATGTTGTTATAATGAAAACCTTATTTAATATTTTACATTTAAAATGCTTTAATTGTTTTTTCTTCTTTTTCTGTATCTTTAATAAAATGTTAAAAGGATTTTTAATGGTGTGTTTGCCATGATACTAAGCAAGCTGAGATCTCTGTACACCAAACCTTGTTTAACACTGCTTTACGTTGGACAATAACTGGGTTATGTTAACACTTTTGGCCCATATATTCCATCTAAATTAATACACCTTCCTTCCTCCTGCCCTTCCACACAAAGGGATCTGAGCCTCCCAGTATATCCAGTATTGGGGCAAGAGAGAGAGACACCCAGTTCAGTGAATTTGAGGTCCCCATGGGGGCATTCATCCCTAGATGGAGAGTATGCCATGTTTCTGCTATTGACATTCCTTTGCAGGTTTTCACCATGGAGGTAATTTAATTTACTGTTAAATTGCTAATTGGTTAAATTTATCCTTGTTCTGTTCCATCTATGCATTGAGCTGGTGCTCATCATTATCTGAGCATCTGGAGAAAAGGATTAATCGATAGAGCTTGAGAGAGTACTACCACCTATTCTTTGACTCTTGATTTTAAATGAGGATTGTGCTAATAAAACCCATTCTTTGTTTTGTAGAATGTTTCCAAATTTTAGGACATCTGTTATAGAGAATAGAGGGACAGGGGGACTGGTATTTTGGAGAACTGGCAATGCGCTATAGAGATTTTCACGTTTCGGCTGCCAATATAAATCCATCTCCAATGTCAACTTCTGTTCACCATCTACCCTGAGATCTATTGGGTGGCTATTCAGTGGCTTCCGTGAAATGTGTTAGTGATTTCAGGCCAGTTCCCAGTAGGTAGATGTCCACATCACAAGACTACTACTACTATTATCATTGGCAGCCTGACCAGGGAAGCTAAGGATTAAATAACTCTGGAAACTGAACTGTGCTTTCATATTTACAGATGTGATCTCTCCAGACTAGTTAGGAAGCACATTAGTGTGACATTATGTGGAAGTTTACCCTGTCACTGCTTGTTTGTTTTAAAACTGAAATTCCTGATAAAGGTGAATCTTAGGTTTGGTTTTTGAAGTTTTTAAAACAGATACAGGTCCTAATAATTAGAAGAATGTTATTCTACCAATAGACTAATGTGAAATATATTCTTAAAATGAGAATCACGTTGATAAGAGATCCCTCCTGATATTAAAAAATAAACAAACCCCAACATGAAAAGTCGCCATACCAAGACTCATTAATCAAGCTAAACAGCTAAAGCCAGTACTTGCAATGGTAAAACTTTTTAGCTTCTCATTATTTATTTTTACTGTTAGTTTATATGCTATGGTTAAGTATGATCTGCAATAATAAAATCACATTCGTGAAATTACAACGTACGAATTTTGATCACACATTGAAAGTAAAGCACTGATTTTCTTCTATTCATAATGCAAGAGTTTCAGTAAGATTACTTTTTTCTTCTAAAGTGTCGTAAATCCAGGAGGTGGCACTGTAACTAAACTTTTCTTACTACAGAATGGCTCCATTATATTAAATTATTTCCTACTGTAACTGAGTAGTGTGTTTTTATTTCTAAATAGGAATTTGAAATAAGGAGATCTGAAATATAGGACCTGTGGTTATTTAAGATACTGAGATGAGTTTATTATTTAACCCTGAGTCTCAAGTCCCTGTATATTTTAATATACTGTAGAAGTAATCAGCATATAAACTGAAAGATTAAACTTCTCCTCCGAACAAATCATCGTGAAAGTAAATGAAAATGGAGTAGTTGCGATCTTTGTCTTTATCCAGTACTCTTCTCCTTCATCTCTGAGCACATTAGTAGATATCTCCCAAATGTTGAGGAACACTTAGTCTCAAGCTAGGCAGGTTTATTCATTATACCACACTTCAAAGGAAAAAGCCCTTTAATGCAGTGGTCGGCAGCCTTTCAGAAGTGCTGTACCGAGTCTTCATTTATTCACTCTAATTTAAGGTTTTGCGTGCCAGTAATACATTTTAACGTTTTTAGAAGGTCTCTTTCTAAAAGTCTATAATATATAACTAACCTATTGTATGTAAAGTAAATAAGGTTTTTAAAATGTTTAAGAAGCTTCATTTAAAATTAAATTAAAATGCAGAGCCCCCCTGGACCCGGGCCAGGACCCGGGGAGTGTGAGTGCCACTGAAAATCAGCTCGTGTGCCACAGGTTGCCTGCCCCGGTCTAATGTATCTACAGCCGTAATTTAGCAAGATACAAAAGCATGTGACTAACTTCAAGCACATGAGTAGTCTCTTTGAAGTCAATGGACTATTTTGTGCATTAAAGTTACATGTGCATAAGTACTGTCCTAAATAAAGGCCCTGATAGGTATGAGAGAAGTTCAGGTTGTCCATTTAATTACTGCTGGAACTAGAATACAATACAAGAACAAACGTTACAATTGTGTCACTTTCTGACTATTTTTATCTTCAACATTCATGTTATTTTTAGGAAATTGGCGCAGTATGTCTTAAATATTTTATGTATCATACATGTAAAATCTGAAGAAAAGTAAACAGTAGATTTGTACATAAGCAGGCTTTAAAGTTATCCTATCCTTGTCCTTCCCTTTCATAGTTTAATTTGTATAAAAAAATTAAAGTTGAATGTTAAACTAGTTAAAATTTGTATTTATTGGCATTTATGTAGCACTTGCTGAGAAACTTGTAGGAGAAGAGGAAACAAAGCTGGGGAGATAGACTAACTCAGAATTCAAAACCAGTGCAACATGTTTCTATGTTTCAAAGCCATAAAGCAAACCGTGTTACACCTTGAAGTATTCAGTGATGTGAAAAAAAAATATTCTTAGCAATAGGGATTGAGATTTCACTGATTGTGTAGATCTATTTCTTATTAATATTGGGAATAATATGATATTGAAAATAAAATTGAATTTCTGCATTCATCATTCATGCAGTATAGAAATAAGCCTTTCTGTTCATTTTAACCTGATTATAAAGCTTTATTGAGTGCAGGAGAGGGTTCACTTCATCTCTTGAGCAAAATACTTAAATCTGACCTTTATAAGTCATACTTTTAAAAAAATGTGGCCCGCCCCCAGCTTCCCTGTTCCCTACTTTAAACCAGGGCACAGTAAATCGTCTATTTTAATATTTCCTATATTTCTAATTAAGGTCTACCCATTTAAACCTTAATATCTTGATCCATTTAATCTTCAGATTTTGTTACATTTTTTATAGCTATTAATTTCAGAGTAGTTATTTATACTAAGCTTTATAGATTAGTCATTAGAACTCTGATTATAAAATTGTTTGCATTTTAATGTCTCTTTCAGCTGATTATCTGGCTCAGGCATTTGATTCCCTTTGCGTGGACTTGAAGACAGATGAAGGAAAGGCCTTGTTTTTAGAGTACCAATCTGTGCCTGTTATATTAAGTCACTTAAGAATATCCAATAGAGGTCTGCTTTCCAATGCCATTGATGGTTTACTTCAGATGACAATGGAATCTGGTAAATTTGCTTAATTTTAAACAATAAAAATATAGGATTATAAAATGAAAAACAAATGCAATGAAACTTAAATCCCAAGTGAAAAACAATCCGTACTTTCTTTCTGATGTAATATGTAGTAGCAAGTAGTACTTATCTTTTTGTCATATAAATACAGCAGTTGTGAAGCTGTTCCCTAGCTGCATGAATTAGCTGTTTCTCATTCTTTATGTATAAGTAAATTATTTTGGGATTTTTTTTATTTCTTAAATATATGCAGCATATTGTTAGATCTGTTTTCTGATTTATCCCTGTTACATTTTGCAACTCATTTTAAGGTTTTTCCACTGCTCTTGTAGATGATGGGCGCATTTATAGTTTCTCTGAAGTCAGTCTGTGCTAGAACAGACATTGGATGCAAGTCCTTCTGCCATCAGGTGGAGACATGAAAATAGCCAGTCTCTTGTATGAACTTTCTTTATAATTTGAGTGAGTAGCTGATGCTACTCAGTTTTTCCAATTCTTATAAGAAAAAGTGACTTTTCTAGATGGCTAGGTGACGTTTTGGTTTGTTTTTGTTTTACTGTTGCTGGATGACCTAGCCCTTAAAGGGAGGGTGGGGGGGCTCAGCCTTACCTGTGCCACTTTTAAACTGCATCCCCAAGTGATTGGTGTTGAGGATAGCGATCCGGTGATCCCCGATGCTCAGATAAGAGGCACTGCTTCCCTATATGAAAGAGGTTACTCAGAGGATGAGAAACCTGCAGGAAGGCTTCTGCAGGAAAGCAAGGGCTAGAGAGGACCTGGAGAAGAGGCCTTCTGTGCCAGGCATGTGTGGGACCAGGGCAGAACCCTTAAGTGGAAGAGGCTTTAGGAAGCACCAAACAGCAGGACCTGGGTTTTGGAAAAGAACTGTTGAACAAGAGACTAAGGAAATGTATGGTTGGGGAAAGTCTGGTTTTAATATAAGTTGACATTGAACTGTGATATTATTTTAATAAAACAGACTTCAAGAAAGGATGTTACTCAACAAATGAGAGCTTGTGTGCAGTTGTTGGTGGGTTCAGGAAGGGGAAACTGAGGCAGATGCTGTATCAGATGCTGTATCAGGGGATCCCTGATACATAAACCTTTTTGTTTTGTAAAAATTTCTGGGTTTTTGGACCAAGAGGGGAATGCCCCTGTGTTAGAAATATTGAAGGTAGTCAGCTGGGCATTTTTACATACTTATTTTGGTTTCTCCAAGAACTTAAATTTCAAACCAAATTCCCCATTGTGTCTTTGTTTGTGCTGGTGGAAATGGGACTGTTTGCTCTGCCTTAAAAAAGATACTCTTAAAAATATTACTGGTGGAAGGCTGAACAGCATCAAATAGCCTAATGAGATGAATGTCACATGTGTTCGCCTGATTTTAACTCTGCCCCTCTCTCTTCAACCCACCTATCCTTCTTCACACGCCCCTGTGCTTCTAGTGTTGCAGTGTTACTTCTGAAGCTACGGTGTCTGCTGCACCAGTATAGCTTGCAGCTAATGTTGATTCAGCAGACCTCGCCATTACTCGTAAAGAAAGACCACAAGCTCCATTCAGTGGCAAAGGCTTGGTCAGGTTTATTGTCTTCAAAGCATGGTACTAGGGCCCCTCATACCAAGCAGGTTCACTATCATATGTATGTCTGTGACAAGGTATCAGCTTAATCAACATAATATTGTTTGCTCGGCCAATACAAAATTGCCCCTCCTTTGACATTTTCTTTTATACATTGGTACAAACAAGTTACTTATTACACTCCAGACGTTGTTAGCTACTATCCTTGTACCTTGTATCTGATAGTTTGAACAAAACATCCTCATCCATTATTTTGTCATTCCCTCCTTATCTCACAAGGAATCTGTGACTTCCTGTATCATCCTCTTAGCAATGTACTTACTTGATTAGCTGATCCCTAGCCTTGCTGTTCTGACAAGGCCTACTTTGACTCACAGCCTTGGTTCATACTTTTAACCATGCCTAGGGCTCCAGCAAGGTCTACACCCTTTACTAAATTATTTTCCCCAACACTAATAGTTGTGGATACTCGGTGAAGTAGTTATTGGTTGTGTTGAGAGAGGATAGTTTGATAAGGAGTTGTATTCAGAAGAATGGTTAAAGATTGATAGCTGGTAGTGTTTGTGGGGGAAGAGTTAAGGTTCTTCTCTGAGTGATTGCACATTTCAGGTATGTATGTGCCCAGTGTACCAGAGCCAGAGATATTTCCCTTAATGATATTTGTCATGGCAGCGCATGAACCTTTTGCTGTCTCATGCTGTTGCATGATGATATAAAGGACCATCCTCAGCCTCCCTCAATTTCTTCTTACTGCTCATCACTGGTAGTCAGAGCATGTTGCTTTGCTCTGCAAGTGTTCTCCCTTTCAGAAAATTTGTTTTTTCTTGTATGTAGTTAGTGTACTTGTCTATAGTTAGTTAGAATTTTGGAGTAAGTTTCATTTATTATTTTACTTAATTTTTATTTAGAGTGTTGATTTCCACCTGTTCTGGGAAAAGGATCTAGAAGTTACAGTGAATCACAAATTGAATCAGAGTCAACAATGTGATGCAGTTGGAAAAAAGGTTAATGTCAATCTAGGATATATTAACACAAAAGTAAGACACAGGAGGTAACTGTCTAACTCACTCAGCACTGGTGAGGCCTCAGCTGGAGTGCTATGTCCAATTCTGAGCACTACCCTTTAGAAAAGATATGAGCAAATTGGAGAGTCCAGAGGAGAGCAACAAAAGTGGTAAAAGGTTTGGAAAACCTGACCAATGAGGAAAGGTTAAAAAAATTGGGCATGTTTAGTCTTGAGAAAAGAAAACCAGGGGGAACTGATACGTCTTCATATATGTTAAGGGCTGTTATAAAGAGGAAAGTGATCAATTGTTCTCCATTGAACTCCACTGAATTTAGGACAAGTAGTAACGAGGGCTTAATCTACAGCAAGGGAGATTTAGGTTAGATATGAGGAAAAACTTTCTAATGATAAGGGTAGTTAAGCTCTGGAATAGGCTTCAAAAGGAGGATGTGGAGTGCCCGTCTTTGGAGATTTTTAAGAACAGGTTAGACAAAACACCTGTCTAACCTGTGTTACTTTCATGGGTCAAGCCTTGAGTCTTCCATGGGAGGTCCAGCAGACTATTCAGAATTTCCCCTGGGAAGGTTCAACCCTGTTCTCTCAGCAGACTGATGAGAAATTTCAGTGTCTCAAAAGACTTGAAGACTACATTGAAAACACTGGGATTTTACACTCTATTCTGTAAAAAGAAACAATTCTTCCCTCAGTCGTGCCAACGATACCTGCATTTCATGCTTAGGCAGTCTGAGCACTCTAGAAAAAAAGGGGGAAACTGCTAGCAAAGTTTGATGGGTCCACCCTTTAAACTGATGGCTACCTGCTCTTGACTCCATCAACTCATGAAAGTAGCATTTTTTGGTAGCCATTACCTCTGCAAGAAAGAGACGCAGAATTATGAGCATTGGTAGCTTATGCTCCCTAGACAATCTTTTATAAGGACAAAGTACTTACATCCGCATAAAATTTTTTTGACTAAAGTAGTGTTGGAATTCCACCTCAATCAAGTGATATACTTATCCAATTTTTTCCTAAGCCCCATTCTCATAAGGAAGAAGAGACTTCATACCGTGGATGTTAGAAGAGTAGTAACTTTTTATTTGAACAGAACTAGATTGTTTAGGTCATCCTCCCAGCCGTTGATGGCAATTGCAGACAGGATGCAAGGCATTCTTGTCTTGATTCGGAGAATCTTGTCCTGGATTTCCTCCTAAATGTATCTGTGCCATGACATTTCTAATGTAACCCCTCCGGGTAGAGTAGTAGGGCACACCACAAGATCTCAAGGAGCGTCCTTAAGCTTCTGCCTTAAGTACCTATAACAGGTGTTTGTAGAGCAGCAGTTTGGTTGTCAGTACATACTTTTACAACTTATGCTATACCTCAGCGTTCCAGAGATGATGCCAAGTTCGGATGAGTAGACCTTCAGTCACTCTTCGGGTAGATTAGAAAATCCACCCCCAGAGTGCTTGCGAGTCACCTGAAGTGGAGTGGACATGTGCAATCACTCAGAGAAGAAAAAACAGTTTCTGACCTTCGAGATGTTGCACTTGTCCATTTCATGACCCCCTCTCCTTCCCCTTTATAGAAGAATGATCCTGGTATTTTCTCATGGAGGCTGCCCTAATTCTTCAGAAGGGGCCTCATCAAAGACTTCTTCCAGAAGTACTTCCCCTACTTTACCCATTGATGGATGCAGGAGTTCATTGTTGCGAGAGCCGCCTTTTGGGAGGCTAAGAGCTTCTGAGCTTTCTCAGATTCAGAAGCATAATAAGTCAGTACCAAGTTAGTCAAAGTCTCAAAGAACACCATTCCTCCTCAGAAAGCTCCTCTGGTACCGATAGTAAAGTGTGCCCTTCAGTTTACTGTTCTCAAATACTAACTCATGTTGTGTCTTTTGATGTTGACCTGTTGACTCTGGTGTCCTTTCAGGGGTCATCGAGACTAGCTCTTGCTCCAGCAGAGACATTGGGTCAGTCTTCTCTGATCTTGGTGGAACAACCGTGTCTCTCTTTACTGACAACACTAGAAGCTTATGCTGCAGCAGAGACCTCTAGTATCTCTCAATAACATGGTTTATCACCTCTTGTTCAGGGCAAAGATTCCCTCATTTGGCACTGCCGCAGATACTATGTGTCTTAGCTATGGTACATTTCACAGTGGCTCTACTGCTGTCCAACCCTGTACCGCAGTTGACCTCTGCACCAATGCTGATGCTGATTTGTTGTACGGTACCAGCAGTCAGGAAGTCATCCATGCTTTCTTTGATGCTTCGAACCCAGCACTGATCCAGATCCCAGTCTCCAAAGAAAACCCCCAGTACCACACTGATGTGGGCTTCGGACTACTCCAGGTCTTTCTTGGAGTCTAAAGATGGCTTGCTGATTACATGTTACAAACACAGTGGGCATCCTCTAGATCATGCTTTCAGTTCTGCAAGTGACCTTAGACAGGGGCAGAGCACAGAACTGGGAGACTTGGACCTGGCATTCCTGGGGTCCAGTACCATTCTGACCCCCTCAGTGGTCATACTGGATGCCATGAGGGATACCTCTAGCTTCCAGGTCACCTTCTCCACCCCCTTGTAAAGTCACAAAAGCCAGGAGGGATGTCTCTCCCACTGATAACTGGAGACAGGTGATGGGGGTAGTGGTGGTATTGACCGACCTTGGAGATCGGCATCACCAAGGCTACCCCAGCAGTTGGTGGAACAGTACGCTGATTCAGTACTGCAGGATCAGCCTTAGAAAGTCTCTCCAGTGTCTCCTCTTAATGCTTTGTCCTCATCACTGGATGAGGCACTGTTACTGGAGACGTCGTCCCTGGTACTGGATGATTTCAAAGTATACCAAAAGCTCCTTAGATGGATGGCAGCTTCTCTTGAAAAACAAGTTAAGCTTATAGAAGAGAGCAGCCATAAGGTTATTGATATTGTCCACCTAGCTACAGCAGGAAAGATAGCATTGTTGATGGATATGGGTATCATGCAGCCTATTAAGACTCTGTGTCAGACCCCCTCATACATTCCACCAGTGACCAAACTCATTGAACAGAAATATCAAGTTCTGTCTGGGGGAGGATTGAACATTTTTATACATGTCCCATGCTAGGGTCACAGGTAGGGGCACTGTGAATGAGAGAGGTCTCCAGGGACAGTATAAAGCCACCTCCAAAGGAAAACATGCAGAAAAACTGTATCTGTTTAGGAGGAAGAGTTTTTTCACAGCAGGATGACAACTTCACAGCTAAATATCAGGTCTTACTGTACAGATACAACTATATCAACTGGTGGGCAATCTCTTAGTTTACAGACAAACTTCTGGGGAGCTCTAGAGAGCAATTCTGAGCCTTGGTTATAGACCACCAATTGGTTGCTTGTTCAGCACTGCAGACTTCACTGGATGTGGCAGATTTGGCAACCAGATCCATGGTGACAGCTGTCACCATGAATTGTTCTTGGCTGCTGGCCTCTGGAGGTACAGTACAACAAACAAATGAAGACCTCACTTTTGAAGTACCTGATTTATTTTCATACAGGATAGATAAAGCACTTTACACCTCACAGGATTCTAGAGATGTTTTGAAATTCTTAGGGCTCTCTATGCACCATCTACAAGAAGGACCAAATATCATGCTTAGTCACAACCAAGCGGTAGTACTACTTTTTCTGACAGTCAGACCAGTCTAAGAGGAGGCAAAGATCACAAAGATGGAGGCTTTGAGCTCCTACTTCTTCTTTGTTATCATCAAATAGGCATACCCAGGCCTCAGAACAGCTGGCTTGACTGCTATATGGAGAACAGTGTACTCAGCAACCTGAATTCTATTGCCCTTTTCCCTCCTGGACAGGTTATCCCACTTCCTACATATATGGCAGGCTATTAATTTGGACAAGTTGGTGCTAAGCATGGTGGAATCTGATTATACCCTGCAGTTTCTTTCTATCTCACCTTCCCTGACCCTCTTTAGGGAACCTTCTCCGAGGTCTGCCATAAGACTATAAGTTCAGACTCTACATACTTTGGGAGCTGTGGAAGAAGTGCCCCAGCCTCATCAAGGGAAGAGGGTTCTATTCTCAATATTGCCTAAAACCCAGGGCCAGATGAGGTCTTAAACTCATTCCAGACCTTCGGAATTTAAACAAATACATCAAGAAGTTAAAGTTCAGTATAGTATCTGTCACTGCTGTTATTCCTACCCTAGCTCCAGGAGACTGTTATGCTACCCTCGACTTGCAGGGATGTCTGTTTCCATATGGCGATCCATCGCTAAAGTTTGTGATAGGTCAAGATTACTACCAATTCACTGTTCTGCCCTTTGGTCCATTATTGGCACAAGGCGTTTTTACCAACTGTAAGTCTGTGGTAGTGGCGCACCTTCAGCACAAGGATGTCTAGGTGTATTCTTACCTGGATGATTGGTTGATTTGAGGTCATTTAAACAGGTAGAAATTGTTATACATTGAATTCTCCAATTGTTCCGTTTTTTAGGCCTGAAAATAAGCAAGGAAAGGTTGATATTATCTCCCGTACAGAGGGTGGGGTCATTGGAGTTATTCTGGATTCCACCATCTCCAGAGGTCTTCTACAACTTCCCAGGTTCCATGCTTCAGGATCTTTATTTGTGTCCCTCAAGAATTACTGCAAGGAATCTCCTTAGACTTCTGAGTCATATGTACATATGTGACCCTCATCTGCCCCATGCCAGACAGCACCTCAGAGCAATGCAGGCTGGGCTCAGTGCGGTTCAGTGACCAATTTGTGCAGTTCACCATCTGCACAAACAATAAGCATCCTGATCAAGGTGCTGTCCTCACTGGACTGGTGGATGCACTAGGAAGTCCTATTTGCTCCCTTTACTCCATCCATTACTCTAGTAAGGATACATCAACCATGCAGTGGGGAGAGTATCTAGATTGCTTCCAAGCCCAGGGGCTTTGGTCCCCCCAAGAAGCAAGGTTACACATAATTGTCCTTGAGCAGCGAGTGATTTTTGCTGCATGCCAACAGTTTCTGTCTCATGTTTGGGACAACATTCTCTAGGTATTCATTGACAACATCACAGCGGTGTTTTATGACAACAAACAAGGGAGTACCAGGTCAAACTGACTGTGCCAAAAGGTTTTCAAGTTATGAAATTTCTGCATTCAGAATTCCTAGCTCTCAGGGCATCACACTAACCAGAGTTCAGAACATACTGGCTGATGATTTGATCCAGTCTTTCACCCAAACCACAAATGGTCTCTCAACTCAGACATCCTGTCTGTGGTGTCTCCTATAGAGTTTTTTCCCCCAAAGATGGACCTGTTTGCAACCTAACAGACAGGAAATGTCCCCAGTTTTGCTCCAGGGGAGGTCACAGCCATTTTAGTTCAATTCTGCAATTGAACAAATCATGCTCTAAAAGGATACCAATATATTTGCTGTGATTATTTTACTGAAGGCCTTTCTGGATCATTTATATGGTCTTGAATGGCATCTATGCATTCTCATAATTGCATTTAGAGATACATTTGCAATATGATGTGGCAGCATAAAACTCCAGTTGAGTTTTGGGTTGAACATGTAAGGACATTTTGTCATAGGACATGGGGAGGTAATAGGTCCTTTCTGTATGATTGTGGTTTGATTGCATTTGAAGTATTGTGTTCCGTTCTGGGCAGCTTATTACCTGAAAGGTATTGACACATTTGGAAGGAGCGAAGAAAAGAGCAACAAAAATGGATGGAGATTATAAAGATGGATTTACATAGAAGAATTAAGCGAGAAATATATATACCTTGCATATGCAGTGTTGTTGTAGCTGTGTCAGTCCCAGGATATTACAGAGAGGTGGGTGACGTCATATCTTTTACTAGACCAATTTCTTTTGGTCAGAAAGACAAGCTTTTGAGCTACATTGAGAAAGAGCTGTGTGTAGTTCGAAAGGTTGTCTGTCTCATCAACAGAAGTTGGTCCAGTAAAAAATATTACCTCCCCCACGTTGTCTGTCTAATATACCTTGCTTAGATGTCTATTTAGGGCATAATAATCTACAAATATTGCAAATAAACCCACAGAAACATTTATTATGCTAATTATATTCTGACATAATTACCAGTAATAAGATGAAGATTAGAAAAAAGAAAAATTTAACCCTTACCTGCTCTCTGGTGTTAGCTGTATTACACTATCTACACTAGAGGTTTGCACAAATAGTTTAGACAGTGGCATTTGACCATCTTGCTGAAAATTAAAATCATGTTAGACACTGAGTGTGGGAACCCTATGCAAGCAGTTGTAAACAAGTCTCTAACTGACGTTACTATAGAAAACTTTTTTAAAAATGCAAATAAAGAGAAATAAGTATAAATACAGTGCTTTGTTAAAATATTATGCTTTGACTTTTTTAAATAACTTAAACTATAATTTCTAGGTGATTTTTTTTTCTTCAAGCCATAATGGTTGCTTACAGTGGCAGCTTCAGAAATGAAAATTCTAAGTAGCTTGTCCAGATACTTCACTCCTGCTTTATGAATTTTCAAATGGCTGAACTTAACTAAATGGGTTCAGTTTTCCTTTAACAGACAAACATCAAAAGCAAATCTTTCCTTGTTATACCTTGTGATGAATTGGGCATCAGATTTTGTGATGAAAATGCTGAAATTGCAGCTGGGGATTGAATGATGGAGGGATGATGCAGGAAAGAGAATTTAGTCTGTAGCTTAAAATAAATAGATATAACCTAAAGAAATTTGTAGCTACCAACATGTGTGCCTCTCATTGCCCTGATCATTTTGTTTCTTTCCTATTCTTCTGCCTTTCTTCTGTTTTTGGCTCTTTTTATTGTTTGCTCTATCATGCAGGAACTACCTTTCTCAGGTTTGGAAACCACCTAGCAAAGTTTGGGCACTACAACAATAAAAATAATAATAAAGCAATACTACATCAGATATATTTTAAATACTGGGTCCAAACAACTGTGGTCATTCATCAATAAGATACAGGAACTTAACTTAGCAAGTTGTTCCTCTCTCTTTTATAAATAAATTACTGCAGGTGACTGTATGCAACAGGGAAACAATTTCATTTCCTCCTAAGTTCTTTGCTGTTCCACAATCATAGTGAGGGACTTCTCCAAACGGTCAGTCATGTTGTCAGTATTCTGTCACTCACTTGTGTTGCTGCCATCTCTTCTCCCTCCTGTTGGTGTGTATGTACATTAGCCACTGATGCTAGTAAAAGTTACATCTCCACATGAAGTGGAGGCAAAACCCTACTGTTTAATTATTCAGCATGAGACTCTCACAAATATGCTTTCTATCTGTGTTCATTTTCGAAAATGACATGTACCTAAGTTTAGAAAGGAGATTTTTTTTTTTTTTGTTTCTAAAGACAACAGCTTGTGAGATTTTATGACTGTTGGTGACTGATCACTTTCAGGGGAATCTGATGTAATCTGTCAACAATAATTAATTGCTTATTGTCTTTTGCAGTGTACTTTTGAAACTGAACTACTAATGCAAGTTGGTACAGATTTCTAAGGATGCCTGTGCAGGCTTGCACAGAATATTATAACTTGTACAAAACCTGACATGACAGATATAGACTTCATAATCACCAAAAGTTTACAAGAAAAATTAAATATAATTACTGCAACCACAGACCACCAAAATAGAAATTTATCAAATATGTTTTAGAAGCACTTGTTCATCTCCACAATTATTTTTCAGATAAATGTGCATTTAAACGTATTACATTAACATGGGCTTTCTAGCAATTTACAGTAGTATCCTTCCAGAAGAAGTTACTAAGAGATTTTGTAAACTTAGTTTATAAAAAAAATTCTCTTAAAATACATAAACTATTTTTGATTGCTCTACTTCCAGCTAATTATATTCTGTGAAACTGAGCAATTATTTCCACTTCGATGGTGGTTCTATTTTATTAAAGTAGTCAATCTTTTCTATAGTATTTTTATCTTATGCCTTATATTCTGTGTTATAAACTTTATCAAAATATTAACTTTTTTCTTTACAATTTAATTTTATTTCAAAAGGAATAACATAGGGAGGTCGTAAGAAGGTTTCCCTGTCTTTATGTCCTGTGAGCAGAGAGCCAGTTAAGTAGGATACTTGTGTGTGTCTGCAGAGGTGTCTCAAGTTGTGGATCAGTTACTTTTTGTTTGTAAGCAGTTTGGAGCAAGGAACGTCTTTCTGTACGGCACCTAGCACAATAGGGCTGTGATCTGTAACTAGGGCTTTCTGGTGCTACAGCAATACTACTACTACTACTAATGTACTTAGAGGTGACTCCCATTATCTTCAAGTCAGTGGGGAGAGCTTGCCACCATCATCTGCCCAAAATGCATTCAATCTGAGCCTGAAGGCATACATCATTCCACGAATGTTTTTATACTCACTTTATTTTTTGTTGCCTGAAGACATATTTATTTAAACAAACTTTGTCTATAAATTAGTTTATGGGTGCTAGTGGTCTTATTCATCTATATTTGATAATACTTACTATGTTTTCACTAGCTTTCCTGTCTCACTTTCCTGTTACCTGTTCTTAGGAGTAACTCCCGTGGTAAACAAGGTATTCTTCAGCTTCCTATTATTATAAAATGATTCACATCACTTCTTCATTGGTGTAACGTAGTCTGGGAGGACTGCTGTCCTTATCATAACTTGGAAATGTCTACTCATTTCTTGTGTCCCTGGGACACTATAAGAATTTCAATTGGTCTTGCTTCAATTGCTGCCCAGTAACTAACACAGTCTGTTAAGTATTTTTGCTCAAGAGAAAAGTTACTACCTTTCTAGGTCAAAATTCCTAGAAGTGGCTTATGTGACAAGAGTACAGTAGTTGAACTGAAATCCTCTGGGAGATTAGTTCTTTCAGTATGCTAGGTGAAAATTGTTTTCACATTGGAGCCTGAGTTCCCTTTGTCAGATTGTGTTGGGTGTTGAATTGTGTGCTGGAATGATATTCCTTTCTTGAACTATATATTTTCCTCCAGGAGGGTGTTTTTCTAGATCTTTATGAAACTGGCTTTCTGCTGTCTTGTTGTCTGGTATTTTAAAGTCTTCAGACGCTTCACAAGTGTATGTTCCTGAACCCGAATTTCTTTTTTTTAATTTGCCTTGTATTATAAACCATATTATCATCATATAGAGGAATATACGTTCTTGCCTTTGTTCATTGCCTATTCAAAATTCCCCTCTAGCCCTCCCATCTCCTGATGTGGATGGGAATTTTGGATGACTCCATGATTCTTCTGGGATGTGAATCTGCCTCATACAGTATTTTTTTCCCCTGTGTGATTGGAGAATCTGAGAGTTTTTCTGCTCTTTAGTAGAAACCCAGCCCTATTCCTCTGCTCCACATTTACCTGTTTTATTCTTCTGTTATGTCTTGTCACAAACCTGGATTGTGAGCTCTCTGAGGCAGGGGAACTTTGTGCAATGTCTCAATCACAAGGGCCCTGATTATTGCCTGGGGACCCTAAGCATGACCATAACATAATAATGGTAACTTTAGAGAGAGAGAGAATTACCCACTTGTGATTTTGCTTCTCTGAAGATACCTTTTATTTCTACCTTTTCACTGTCCTTTCAATTGTTGATTTTTTCTGATGATCTCATCCTATCATAAATATTTGTACACATATTACTTTTGCAATTTAGGAACTTCTCTGTGTCATGCTCATCAAGGGAATTAAAAATGTCTGACCTAAAGGGGTGTCTTAAAGAGCAAAAATTCATTGACAGCTAAAGGACCTCAGCCTGTTTCACTGTAGGGAAACCCAAGGGTAGGAATCCAGTGAAATTATACTTTCAAAGCAGAATTACAAGAATTAATCATTTCATCTACCTCTTCATGGGTCCTGTAAATGAGGAGGGTTTCTGTTACTCTTCCACTCTATTAGCCTATGTTTTGTCAGCCTTCTGTCATAAGTAACTCTATGGTCTGCCTTTGCTGTTCCTCAGCATTCCCATCCAATGGCATGAAACGGACAGTCCTTGTTAGTATTGCTACTGTCCACAGAGTAGCCGCATGAAACTGGCAAATCTTGTTAATTTCACTTGGCGTTGTTATAGCTATAAGAAGCAGAAAAAGACACTGGAGTCGTCTGTTTGTGTACTCAGGAAGGCAATATTGCATTGCTTTGCATAGAGGTTACTTTTAGAAGGGTATCTTCACAATCATATGGGCTAGAAACTATATATAAATGAAAGCTTAAATTCTGCAGAAATTGATGAGTTAGACCTTCATGCTGACAAGGGAAAGATTCCCACTTGTCACTGCCAAGTAGATTTTTGTCAGCCACTGTTCTAAATGGTGTTAGGTTGCTTGAGTTGTGCTTTCTGGGATTACAGTTTATACTGGGTTCAGTAAAGCTCCTAAAATAAATTACAACCTTGTATTCGCTCCGAGGCTATCTATTATGACTAATAAAAATATATCTGTCCTTGTTTTTTTAAACAAAGATGCATCCAGCTTCACTAAATTGATAGCAGCACCTTGACATTTCATTTATAAAGTGCTTTACTCAACACACTTGCAAAGGATTTCAAAAGAAATACACTTTCTTCTTTGAGTGCTTGCACACGTCGATTCCATTCTAGGTGTTCGCGCGCCCACATGCAGAGTTATTGGAGACTTGCCTTGGCAGTATCTGTAGGGTCAGCTGTGGTGCCCCCTTGAGTACCACGCTCATGTGTCAGTATATCAGGCACCGCTAGTTAGGCTGGAGCATTAGCACTGCGCTGGACAAGCCTCAGTCAGCACCAGGCTCGGTGCAGGACGTGCTGGTTGGCACTGTGGGGAAGGAGCAAGTGTCCACCCCAAGACCCCCCAAGAGCCCCCTTCCCCTGTGGGAGAAAATGCCCCAGGCCCTCCCTCCCGGTGGTTCAGTCATCCTCCTCCTCTCCAGACAAGGCGATGGCAGTGCCCTCCCGGGCTAGTCCACTGGATGACTTCAGGGAGCATCAAGCACTGATCTGACGGGCGGCCACCAACTTGGGCTTCGAGGCAGAGGAAATGGCGGAACAATCAGACACATTGTTCAATGTGCTCTCCACGTCCATGCCAGCACGTGTCGCACTCCCAGTGCATGAAGGGGCCCTAAACATTTACAAAGCCATCTGGCAAACCCCATTCTCCATTCGCCCACTTCCGAGCGGGCTGAAAAGAAGTATTTTGTCCCTGCCAAGGGGCTCGAATACTTATACATCTACCTGCCCCAGGGTCATTGGTCATGTTGGTGGCCAACGAAAAGGACAAATGGACCAGCTAGTTCCACCCCCAGGAATAAGGAGGCCAAGAGACTGGACCTTTTTGGAAGGAAAATTTATTCCACGGCCAGTCTCCAGTTCAGGGTGGTGAACCACTGGGCTCGTTTGAGGCATTATAACTTTAACCTCTGGGATGCCCTCCTTAAGTTTAAGGACTCTATGCTCCAGGAGGCAGCCCAAGAGTTAAGGTCTGTCTTGGAGGAAGGTACCGTGGTGGCTTGGTGCTTCCTCCAGATGGCCTGGGATGCTGCTGATTCGACGGCCGGGGTGGTTGCCTCAGCGGTGGCCATGAGGTGCAGCTCCTGGCTTCAGACTGCCAGCCTATCCCAGGAGATGCAGTCCTCCATACAGGATCTCCCATTCGATGGCGTCAAGCTGTTCTCTTACCAGACGGATGCAAGGCTGAACAGTGTAAAAGACACTCGGGCCACCCTTTGCTCCCTGGGGATGCATACACCTCAGTCTGCGAGGAAGCCATTCTGGCCACTCCCAAACCAAAGGCCTTGGCAGCCTCAGCAGGGACCTGCGAGGAGAAGGGACGCTGGGTTTAATTGCCGCCACCCTTCATCCTCCCAGTTGCCTATGCAACCTGCCCAGTGAAACACCGTGGAGGCCAGAAGTGCTCATTTTTAGTGTGCATTCGAGCAACGCACTAGTCACCTCCCCAGATCTGCCCCACCTTTTCCTCAGCCATCTCCATCCCTACTGTTCAGCCTGGTTGAGAGTCACCTCAGACCATTGGGTGCTAGAAATTGTGTAATTGGGCTATACCCTCCAGTTTTCAGACACCCCTTCCCCAACCCTCTTCAGTGACCCTTCTCACAAGCAACTCCTCATTCAGAAGGTAAACCGTCTACAATTGGGGGTAGTGGAGGAGGTTCCTCCGGAAATGAGGGGGGAAGGTTTCTTCTACTGCTATTTCCTGATTCCTAAGGCAAAAGGGGGCCTACATCCCATTCTAGACATGCGGTGACTCAACAAGTACCTCAAAAAGTTGAAGTTTTGCATGGTATCCCTGGTCTCCATCATTCCCTCTCTGGATCCAGGAGACTGGTACGCCGCTCTCGACTTGAAAGACGTTTATTTCCATTTCTCTATTTTCCAAAGACACAGATAGTTCCTCTTTTATGGTAGGCCAGTGCCATTTCCAGTTCATGGTGCTCCTCTTTAGCCTCTCCTCAGCCTTGCAGGTCTTTACAAAATGATGGCCCAAGTAGCCGCTTACCTGAGACATTGGGGCGTCCAAGTCTATCCTTATCTCAATGATTGGCTCATCAAAGGCACATTGTGGGATCACGTGCAGAGCAGTCTCAATTTGTTGTGGTCCACATGCCACAATCTGGCCTGTTTGTGAATGAACAGAAGTCAATCCTCATACCAGTGCAACAAATGGAGTTTATTGGGGCAGTTCTCGTTTCCACATGGTCTAGGGCATTCCTTCCAGAGTCCCGTTTCCAAGCCATGTCGAATGTAATCTACCGTGTGAGGGATCACTCGCTCACCACCTCCTGCACTTTCCTAAGGCTGGTAGGCCACATGGCTGCTTGTACTTATGTGGACTGACATGCCTGGCTCAACCTCCAGTCTATGCATACATGGTTGGCATCGGTCTACATCCCCAACAGGTATGTCCAAGACCTAGTAGTCAAGGTGCCCGACCACATCTGGGCATCACTGGCATGGTTGCTGGACTGTGCATCGGTGTTGCAGGGAGTCCCCTTCGTGGCCCCGGCCCTGTTGCTGACTCTGGTGTCCAATGCCTCGGACCTAGGCTGGGGAGTCCGCCTAGGCAAGTTCAATACACAGGGCTGCTGCTCGGGGGTTGACCGCTCCCTCCACATAAGTGTCCGGGAGCTCAGGGCAGTCTGCTTGGCCTGCTAGGTGTTTCAGCCCCAGTTGCAAGGCAAAGTGGTTCAAGTCCTCATGGACAACGCCTCCACAATGTTTTATATCAACAAGCAGGGCAGAGCCCAGGTTGTCAGCCCTTTGCCAGGAAGCTCTCAGTCTATGGGACTTCTGCATGCAGCATGCCATTCATGTTGTGGCAGCACACATCCCCGGAACCGGAAATGTATTGGTGGATCACCTCAGCAGAACCTTCTCATCTCGCCCTGAGTGGTATCTCCACCCCGATGTAGTCAACCAGATCTTCCAAAGGTGGGGGTTTCCCCAGGTTTACTTGTTCGCGACTCACCAGAACAGGAAGTGCCACCAGTTATTGTTTCAGGGGATCAACAGGGGCTCCCAGTCGAACGCCTTTCTGATTCCCTGGTCAAGGGCTCTGATGTACGCTTTCTCGCCGGTGCCGTTGCTTCATAGAGTTCTCAGGAAGATCAGGCAGGACAAGGCCAAGATCATCCTAATAGCCCCGTCTTTGCTATGCCAGCACTGGTTCAGCACACTCATGGATCTGTCAATGGCATCCCTGATGCCACTGCCCCTCTGGCCAGATCTCCTATCGCAGAACCATGGCTGGCTGTGCACCCAAAACTGGCAGCATTGCACCTCACAGCTTGGTTGCTTCATGGTTTACTGCCGAGGAATGGGAATGTTCAGCCTGAGTTCAACAGGTCCTACTGGGAAGTAGAAAGCCCTACACGAGACCAACCTATGTGAACAAATGGAAATATTTTGCATGCTGAGCCTTGGTCCATGAGGTTAGGCCTTAGCAGGCCTTGCTGCAGCTGATCCTGGACTACCCTCAAGCATCTCAAGCGCCAAGGTTTGGCTCTTTCCTCAATTAAGGTCCACCTGGCCTCTATATCAGCCTTTCACTCTCCATTCCAGGGCTGGTCGATTTTCATGCAGGGAGGAATAGCTTAGTGATTTGAGCATTGGCCATCTAAACCCAGGGTTGTGAGTTCAATACTTGAGGGGGCCATTTAGGGATCTGGGGCAAAAATCTGTCTGGGGATTGGTCCTGCTTTGAGCAGGGGGTTGGACTACATGACCTTCTGAGGTCCCTTCCAACCCTGATCTCTATGGTTCTATTCTATGATGGTCCAATTCTTGAAAGGCCTGGAGCAGCTTGGTGTCCTGTTCCCTTCTTCTGCGCTCCTGCAAGGTGGCATTCCTGGTATCAATAACTTCTACCCGAAGCGTCTCTGAAATTAGGCTGCTTACATCAGAGCCACCCTATACGGTGTTCTTCAAGGACAAGGTCCAATTGTGAGCACATCCAGCTTTTGTGTTTCACTGTTTCACACAAGCCAACACATATTTCTGCCAGTCTTCTTACCAAAGGTTCATAAGTCAGAGGAGGAATGTGGGCTGCCCTCTCTGGTTGTCAGGAGGGCACAAGTCTTTTACATGGAGAGGACTAAGTCATTTCACAAATCATAGAGTCATAGAATATCAGGGTTGGAAGGGACCTCAGGAGGTCATCTAGTCCAACCTCGTGCTCAAAACAGGACCAATCCCCAAAGTCAACGCAGTTCATCGCGGTGGAAGATAGGATGAAAGTACATTCAGTTTCTGCCCAGAGAATTTCTTCCTGGATCAGAACCTGCATCTGTTTCTGCTATGATCAGGCGAAGGTGCCTCCACTGGTGGTTGTAACTGCCCATTTGACTAGAGCTCAAAGCCTCAGCAGTGGCCTTCCTGGCCCATGTGCCGATTTCTGACCTCTGCAGGGATAACATCTGGTCGTCTGTGCATACGTTCATGTCTCACTATGCGCTTACACATCAAGCCTGAGATGATACTGGCTTCGGTAGAGCAGTGTTGCAAACCACACGTCTGTGAACTCCGAGCCCACCTCCAGGGATTCTGCTTGTGAATCACCTAGAGTGAAATCAACATGAGCAAGCACTCAGAAGAAAAAATGGTTACCTATCTTTCATAACTTGTTGTTTGAGATGAGTTGCTCATGTCCATTCCATTACCCTCCCTCCTACCCCTCTGTCGGAGTTGCTGGCAAGAAGGAACTGAGAGGGCGTAGGGCCGATGGCACCTGATGTAGTGATGCCAGAGCTCAGCACTCAAGGAGACATCACAGCCAACCCTACAGATACCACTAAGGCAAAAGTCTCCGACAACTGTGCACATAGGCGCACACATACCTAGAATGGAATGGACATGAGCACCACCTCTCAAAGAACAACAGTTATGAAAGGTAGGTAACCATTTTTTCTTTACTTCATTGCCTTAAGCTGTAGTTTGCATATTTTGCTAAGTTGCCTTAAGTAGGACTTACAAATGAGTTTAAGACAAGGAAAAAAAATAAATTAAGAAACGTCTTTCTTCCCAATTCCATATCCCTTTGCTAGATATGACTAACCCATGCTATCAGTTAGAAAATATAGTGTATATGTAAGAAAGTCAAAGATCATTTTGTTAGCTTTCTGTATCCTTTCTGTGAATCATATTGAAATATCAGATTGCTTTGAAACAGTGAATAACTGTTGTCCTTTATTTCTTAAATTAAAAACTAAATTTTCAATGTGTTTGTCTCATCATATAAGCAAAATTTGTTGAAGCAATTCTAGAATGTGAAATTTTCTTGATATTTTCTGATTGTTGCTGTTGCATAACAGGGTGGATTGATTGAAATCACTTGTTTTAATCATAGTTTAAATCAGGAAGCAGGAAACCTTGACTTAAATAATTGGTTTTAGTCTGATTTTGCATTTGTACTTTTTAGTTATTGTCCTAAAGAAAAGTTCTTTCTCATTAGCTGTTATAACCATTGGAACATGTTGATTTGCAACCAAATACAGCCTTTACGCTCAATTTGGTATTTCCTTTTGCTAACTGGAAGAATATACTGTATATGTACATATGTATTTAAACAATTATATAGTTTAACCTACATGTATTTGAATTCTCAATTTTAACATATTTTATGTTAGAAAGTGGTGATTGGTAAACCTTTGATATTTTTTTTTTACCCCGGGTTTGTGCCAAGCTGCATTTGGATGGAAATTGGAATTAAAAGTGTACAAAAGCAACATTTTACATATGTTTTTTATTAATTGCATAAAGTTACCTTATATATGCAAGAATCATAAGAAAGAAAACAAGTTTATCAGAGCATATTTCGCATTTAAAATGTATTAAACAAAGGAAGTATTACCTGGAGTTAGTGAATTGACAGAATTTGAAAGTATTTGGGTGCGTAAGGTCTTGTCTACATGGTGGGGTGGCTAAGGTGTTCTACGGTGGATGCGTGGGAGATAGGATGATTTCTAAAGCGCAGTAACATGTTGCACATTAGAAACAACACTATGTTAAAGCTCACTAGGGAACCTTTGGCGTGCATCAGCCGGGTCTACATTGACCAATTAATGCACAACGTGTTAGTGCACTTTAGAAGCCAAACCTCTGTAGAGCATCTTACCCCACCATATAGACAAAGCCCTAAAAATGCAGAGCAGAAACTGCAGTACTTACATTTGGAAAAATCTAAATACCAATATTTGCTCCCTTGTAAAGACTGAAGGAAAAAAAAGCTACTTAATGTAGTTTACAACATTGTGATAATTTATAAACCTTGAGTTGATCTAAAAAGTTAGCTATTTACCCCAGTTGTACCATTTAAAAATAGGCACCCTTTGTCTCATTGTAATTTGAGGAGGGCTTATTGATGCTGCTGTATTTTTTTTTAATTTAAATTATTTTAATGGACTAAAGTAGGCTTAGGCCTTAATGTAAATTGACATAATTTCAAATGTAATTTGAAATAGGTTTATTTTAAAAAAAGAAAAATATATTTAACGTAAATAAAAATTGATTTAAATAAAACTAATCTGAGTTTTTAATTTTTGAAAAAACATCATCTACCTTTGGGTGGAACAAATGCACATTCGTGCCCATTTCACAAGATGGGGACTTAGCAATATGATGCATGTATTTGTATTTGCAGTCTCTTTGCCCTGTCAGGCCAAAAAAATGAATTGTTCATCCTTGGTGTCCTTATTAGTTTTTTGAACTCTTAAACACAGAATTTGATGGTTTGTAATTATAAACTAATTTGTTAGGTACGAAAATGTGGTGATAAAATGTGGATTGATTTCATTGTGTATATATGAGCAATAAGATTGTGGAGAAGAGAACAAAAGTGAATAGAAACACAACATGACTTGACCAAAAGCTTTAGGTATGCAGGACTAATGGAGTTATATTAATATTTATATGGATCAATCTTCTTTTTTTTTTTTTTTTGCTCACAGTTTTTATTGCACCTGTCTCAAAGCTGAGTACTACTAAACAAACATTTTGGTAATGACAGATTACTTAGTTTCACATTAGCTTCTATAAGTATTTCAGTATCATCTGCTGACATGTACTTTTGCAGCTTCTTAAAGCAATACTGCTTGGTGAACCACCTTTGGCACTGCTTAGTGCTTCTGCCTGCTGATGACATGATGTGCACAGCTGATATGTGAGTTTCTGATAGGTGTGTCAAAGATGCAGAATTATCGCTTGAGTTAAAAGTAGCCCTCCCTCCTGCCATTTTTTATTGTTCAGAAAGAAAAATGCTTTTACTGTGTTTACTAACTTGTTTTATATTCATATTGTTGGTGACGTCAGCACAACATTGTAGCTCAGGTTCTGTAGTTTCTGATTCTGCTAGAGTTTTATGTCAAAAGTGCAGTAGAAGCCAGAAAGTTACGTAGTTTGTCTTGTTACATTGCAAGTATAAAGTGCACTTCATCTTTTATTAACTATAGTATTGGATTTTTTCTACCAAATTAATTGATGAGAACATTACATTACTGCTTTACAGGTTTTTTGCAGCCTTTCCTAGAAGCCTGCAGCAATGAGTCCTTTTTCCGTACTTGTTCTGTGTTGCTTCGAAATCCTAAACTCGATCTACTGATAGTGGAAAAACTCAGCATTATATTGCAAAAACTCTCCAGAATCAAGTAAATATTTTTTATTTTGTAGTCTTAGTTATCAAAAATTGCTTTTTTGTTTTCCTCCTCATAAGTTTTCTGACTCCATTTTCTCTCCTTGACCCTAAGGTTTGCTGAGTTATTGTGTAACATAGTTTTTCTGGGTTGAAATTTACAAAAGGGCCTATGTGACATAGGAATCTAGATCCTATATTCAAAAGTGATTTAGGCACTTAGAATCTTAAGTCTTATCCACTTACTGAGACAGTTAAGTTTCTAAGTGCCCAGAAGTCATTTCTGAAAAGGGAATTTAGACTTTTAAATTTGACCCTTTCTAAGGATCTCTCTCTGCTTGTTGCTTTATAAATTTATTGCAACAGAAATTCTCCCCTGCCTAACGATATCACATCTTGTACTGAATTATGCCAGTGCATTACATGATTTGATTACTTCTCTTATAAAACAACAGAGAGCTAAATTAAAGTCTTTTATTCACATTAGGTACTGAACACTTTTTTCCCTAGAAAATTAGGGATATATAGATTAGTTTTGATCTTCTTGAGGATAAAAAACCAACAAACAAACCCTATAGCTCTAGGTGGGGAAAACAAGATAAGTTTCTAAGTTGAAAGAAAAAAACAAACTATTTTTCATTGGAGATAAGTTAGAATTTAATAAATTGTGATTTTTTTTCAAGCAAAATTGCTTAAAAATTTGTAGACTGAAAACAATCTCACATCCCTATCAGCTGTTGGATCTTCCAGTGTTGGATCTGTCTGCAGTATTTTTAAATATCGTTTCTTTCTGTCTGTATTTCCAGAGCTGTCTCTCTCCCCCTGCATTCCTCCCTCCACTTGGTCTGCTACCCAATCCCACTTTCACAGCTTTGAAAACTTGCTTCATCTCTTCCTTAAGGTTTCCTTGGGCTACATTTAAAAGCCGTTTATCTGTGGGAAAGGATACTTATGCATGGGGTCATGTTTATTTTTGTCACCATGCAGCAAAACCATAGCAGCTCAGAGAGAGACCCCATTATCACTGACAATGTAAAAAATCACATTCATGAAATATAAAATACAACACAAATTTTGGTTCCATAAAAAAGTCAGTCTCTCCAGAATAGTGATTTTGAAATTCTCTTCCCATACTTGAAAGTAATCCAATGAATTTTTGTCACTGACTAATTTTATATGAAAATCTTTTGCAGAAGTAATAAGAAGATGTTTGAATTGTTTACTATTCATCTAATGATCCAAGAGCTGCAGAGGACAACACATCCAAATCATGCTTTTCTCTGTATTAACCTCAATTCAATTCTTTTCAATTTGGGCTTAACAAGGACCAACTCTCTTATCTCCAGTCTAAGCACAAGTCACTAACGAACTGTATTTTATTATGGTTTATGTTCTGTATAATTTGTACAAACAAGATTATATTTATTTATAAAAACTAGCAGACTAGCTAACAAGAACATCAATAGCTCATTTATAACTGCATGGGTTAGAATTTGTTGTGTTACCCTCCCTTATAATCAGTGTATTCATTCAAAAAGAAGGTGGGAAATTGCACAATCTTCAAGAGGCCTTCTTTGTTTTTAAATTTAGCTGAAATATACTACAGGTTTAGTGCTGTGCTGTTCTAGAAAACTGTCCTGTTCAACACAACTGGCACCTGCTTGCTAGGCACACCACTAGTACCTACTTTCCTCACAAAGTTGTGAAATATGAGTTAACCTTAAAAATATTAAAAATTTAAAATCTTCAATGTTTTACCAATATTTATTATTGTTTTTTTGTTTGTACAGGTGGCACATAACATGGAAACAGTCTTTTTGCAAATGTATTTCAGGAAAATGCTTGTTTTAATGTACTGAAGTCAAATTTTGATGAAATTGGACTTGATGTATATTAGGTGTATTTTGAATGAGAAACTTTCTCTGGTCTGTGATATCCAGTATTTACAGGAATCGCTATTCACTGTTTTCTCTTTACTTATATGTATTTGCTGTACATCGCTGTGCTTTATTAAGTCATGATACTGGTTTTGTATTTTTTTATGGATTTTGATTCTAATATCTCTGAAAATATAAAGTATTTCTTAAAATTTTTGGAATAATATTATTTCAGTTAAAAGCCATAATCTTTTAATAAAACAAATCCATTTTCTATTTTATTAATTTCCAAAAGGGATGTAGTCCGGTCTCCTGCTTATGCACACACTTTTCCATATGTACTTTTCAAACACTAACAGCCAATTAATTTTGTCATTGATATGAATAGGTATTGGTACTCAAAAAAATGCATATGTACACAAAATGAGTCACTTGACCCAACAAGTCTTTCATTTCTAATGTTTGATTATGCCATTCTGTGAAACTTCAAGATATATTCTTTGCAGCTCCTTGTAATTATATAATTGAAGCTGTGATTATAATTTAAGAACCTGCTTTATAATAAATCTGTGTTTGATTAACTCTGTGGCCAGTCCATGTGAAACTTCTTACAAGATTAGTTCTTTGAGTGATTGCTCAGGTGTATTCCACTATAGGTGTGCATGCTTGCCACATGCACCGGTGCTGGAAGTTTTTCCCTTAGCAGTATCCGTAGTGGGGGAGCCCCGCTGGGACCCCTGGAATGGCACTGACATATCGCGCTATAAAGGGGGCTGCATGCTCCCCCCACCCTTTGTTCCTTCTTGCCGCCAGTGAAGGTAGTCGGAACTTGCTCCAGCCTTGGCTGCAGCGTTATAGCCTTAGTGGTATCCAGTTTCTCTGAAAACTTCTTTGCTGAACTTTCTCTCGCGAAGGCCTGGCTCGGGGCATGCCCCGTGGCCCAGGCTTCAAGTCGTGCAACTCCTGTCGCAACTCCGTGCCTAGAGGTGATCCACACAGTCAGTGTCTTCGCTGCCTGGGCGAGGCTCACATTAGTGAGAAGTGTAAAATTTGCCACTCCTTCAAGCCGCGTACAACGAAGGAGCGTGAGATCCGACTCCGGGCTCTCCTCATGGAGTCGGCATTGGCCTCGGCATCGGCGCATCGAGCTGACCACGCCCAGTACCTTGTCTTCGGCGTGCAGTGAAGTACCTCTGGTGCACCATCCTGATTCTGCGCCTGGTACCGTGTCCTCGGTGTGCAGCGAGGCACTGTCGATGAGTCGGCACCGCTCCCCTGCAAACAAGGGAAGACTTAGTGGCGCCGAGAGGAGGAAGGGGTGAGGCCAGACCCGAGTTGGGCAGCCCATGATCCGCATTGGGACATAGACCTCCAACTCGCGCTGAGCGGAGTAGTCCAGTCCCGTCCGTGTGAGCCTCGCCCGAAGTACACATGCCTTCAATGCCAGAGGCAGCTCAGGCCATGCATGATATCCTGGTGCTTCCGGTGCCGGGTGCACCTCCTCAGTCGGTCCCGAGGGAAGCCGCCCTTGGGCGCCCATCAGCCCTCCCCGGAGGTGTCGGAGGTCAAGGTACCTTCCCGGGTCAAGGTGCCGAGTAGAGCCCCGCGACGCACGTCGACTCCACGTCCTGACTCTTCTGTGAGCGGATCCCACTCCTCTGGTCTCGGACGCCATCAAGGAGGTTACAAGAGATGGCACCGTTCCTCCTCCAGCCAGTCCGAGAGGAACAAGTCTCGCAGCCGTCAGCACTGATGCTCGTACTCAAGCGCCCACCATCACAGAAGCCATGTTCAGAGTGCATCCTGAAAGCCCCCGGCACTGAGGCACCGTGGTCAAAGCACCACAGGGAGTCTAGAGACACCTCTTCAGACATTTACCTCTCAACTTCCTCCAGGTCAAAGTCTCGGGGCAGGAACAGTCACGATAGAGACTTCTCCAGTCGTTCCTACGGCACCGTGCTTTCCTCCAGGACTTCAGCATCGGCGTGCAGCCCTCTCTCCCCAGGCCAATACCGCACCACATAAGCAACCAGCCCTGCCGGCACCCAATGCGTCTCATTTCCAAGCTGTTCCCTGGCAAGGACAATGGTGCCACTGGGCACTGTGGCCTCAGGCTCCTGCGCACCCGAGACCTCACTCTGTGACGAGAGCCTCTCAGGGCCGCCCTGCGTTGCCTCCCTGGCACTGGGATCAGACCGTGAGTGCTGAACCCCTGGCATCGACTCTGGCACCGGACCTGGACGTCGAGCCCACGATGCCGTCGGTTGCTGAAGGCACTGCACCATCCACCTCTTTGGCGCAGGGTGATTCAATTGCGGTGCTGCCTCCCTCTTCCCAAGAGGACTTTAAGGCGCACCAGGAGCTGCGTAGGAGCGTAGCAGCAAATCTCGAGCTCCGGGCCGAGGAGATGGAGGAGATCTCCGATAACCTTTTTAATGTCCTCACCTCCTCGGTACCAGGGCGTGTGGCGCTCCCATTCCATCAGGGAGTAGCCATCATCACCACTGGCCTCTAGCAGAACCTGGCCTCGTTTGGGCCAATTTTCAAAAAGGCCGAGAGGAAGTACTTCGTCCCCAAAAAGGGTCACGAGTACACCCAGCTTCTAACGCGTTGGTGGTAGAGTCGGTCCACCACCATGAACGGAATGGCCAGCCCGCGCCCACACCAAAAGACAAGGATACTCCTAGACTGGATACCTTTGGGAAGAGGGTTTATTCGTCTGTGAGTTTCCAGCTCAGAGTGGCCAGCCACCAGGCACTGCTGAGCCGGTACGAGTTTAATCTCTGGGGTTCCCTCTCCAAGTTTGAGCCCCTTTTCCGGGACAAAGATGGAAAGGAGTTTCGGGCTCTGATCTACGAGGGTGCGGCCACGGCCAAAGCAGCTCTCCTGGCAGCTTCGGATGCAGCGGACACAGCCGCTCGTACAATGGCTTCCGCAATCTCCATGCTACAGGCGTCGTGGCTCTCACTCTCGGGGTTGTCGGTCAAGTCCAAGTCTATAATGCAGGATCTGCTGTTTCATGGCAAGGCCCTATTTGCAGAACAGACAGACACCCGTCTGCATGGGATGAAGGATTCCGTCACCACCCTTCAGACACTAGGCCTCTACATCCTGCCCCCTAAGAACGAGCCCAGGCCTCAAACCTCTGCTTCTCTGGCTCAGGACAGATACGAACCCCTGACTAAGCGGCAGAGGGAACAAAGGCATCAGTCCCAATACCAATTCCGTTTGGCCCCTTGGCCTGCGACCTCGAAGGCCAGACAGCCGGGAAAGCTGCGTTTTTGATTCGTTGAGGGGGGGTCACTGGGCTGTTGCCAGTGTACCCCGTATCCAGGTAATAAAGTTGCCTTTTATGAACCGTTTATCAACCTTCCAACTGCCATGGGCCCATATAACATCGGACCAATGGGTCCTCAGCACCATTTCCCACAGGTACAGGCTGCAGTTTGTTTCCACCCCTTCCAACTTCCCCTGTCTGGGCAGCCAGCCGGGTTCCCGGAGCATGTCCTCCTCCTCCGCCAGGAGGTGGAGTGCCTCCTTTCCCTGGGAGCAGTGGAAAGGGTACCTCAGGAATACCAGGGCAGGGGTTTTTACTCCAGGTATTTCCTCATCCTGAAGGCGATGGACAGGCTTTGGCCCATCCTCGATCTGTTGAATCTCAACCAGTTCCTGGTTCATTGCAAATTCTGCATGGTGTCCCTGGCCTCTATTAGTCCATCTCTAGACCAAAGGGATTGATTTACGGCGCTGGACCTCCAGGATACGTACTTTCACATCCACTTTTTCGAGAGTCACAGGCGTTTCCTCTGTTTCATGGTGGGTCAGGACCATTTCCAGTTTACGGGCCTCCCGTTTGGCCTCTCTACTGCCCCCAGGGTATTTACAAAGTGTATGGTGGTGGTGGCTGCCCACCTCAGGAGAAAAGGGCTGCAAATCTTCCCCTACCTCGATGACTGGTTGCTCAAGGGCCAGTCTCGGTTTCTGGTGCAGCAGCACATGAGCTTCCTGCTAAACACCTGCGCAGCTCTAGGCCTACTGGTAAACGAGGAGAAATCCACATTAATCCCGATGCAGCGCATAAGCTTTATAGGGATGCTGCTGGATTCCCAAGTGGCCATATCCTCCCTCCCATGGGACAGATTCGAGATTCTCAAGGCTCTCATCGCCTCAGTCACGGCCTCTCCGCTAACCACGGCACGGGTGTGCCTGCAAATCCTTGACCACATGGCAACATGCACCTATGTGGTGCAGACATGCCAGGCTTCGGATGAGGCCCCTTCAGCTCTGGCTGGCCTCCCGCTACTCCCAGGCCAGGGACGATGTGGACAAGGTTGTCACGGTGCCGCCCAATGGTGGTCCTTTCCGAGCAACATGCTCCAGGGTATCCCCTTCCGAGAGCCCCCTCCCTCACTAGACCTAGTGTCAGACGCCTCGGACCTGGGCTGGGGAGCCCACATGAAGGATGTCAAGACCCAGGGCATGTGGTCACCAGAGGAACTGACCCTGCAAGTAAATGTCAAGGAGCTCAGGACCGTATGCCTGGCGTGCATGGCATTTTACCAGCACATACAGGAGAAGGTGGTCAGAGTCCTTACAGACAACATGACTGCCATGTATTACATCAACAAACGGGGGCACGCGTTCACAGGCCTTATGCCAGGAAGCCCAACTCCTGTGGGAGTTTTGTATAGCCTACAACATACTTCTGCGGGCTTTGTACCTGCCTGGCAAGAGTAACACGCTCGCAGACCACCTGAACAGAGTGTTCTCCCAGCAACATGAGTGGTCCCTGGACAGAGAGGTAGCCAGGTTGATCTTCCTACAGTGGGATACTCCTCAGGTAGACCTGTTCACCACCGCCCAGAATCGACAGTGTCCTCGATTCTGCTCCAGAGTGAGATGGGGTGACGAGGCGATATCGGATGTGTTTCGCCTCCCATGGTTGGGGCCCCTGTTGTATGCCTTCCCGCCCTTCCCCTTAATAGGCAGGCTCCTACAGAAAGCGAAGTCAGACGGGGCAAGGGTTATTCTTATAGCCCCGGATTGGGCCCGTCAGCATTGGTACGGGTCCCTACTGCAACTCTTTGCAGCCCCTCTGTACAGGTTGCCGTTCTACCCAGACTGCCTCTCCCAGGAGGAAGGTCGTCATCTCCATCCCAACCTAGCTGCGCTCCACCTGACAGCGTGGCTGCTCCATGGTTAAATGAGGAGGAAGGGAGGTGTTCTGAGGATGTGAAGAAGGTCCTGCTGGAAAGTAGGAAACCCTCCGCACGTCAAATTTACCTGGCTAAATGGTATAGGTTCTCTATGTGAACGAGAGATAGAGGTTTCGCTCCCTCCTCAGCGTCTATCCAGCTTGTCCTCGACTGCCTCCTATCCCTTAGGGCCCAAGGGCTGGCGCCCTCCTCGATCAGGGTGCACCTTGCGGCCATTTCAGCCCTCAACCCCCCGGTGCAGGGCCTGTCTGTGTTCTTGCATCGCATGACGGCTTGGTTTCTGAAAGGGTTAGATCGAGCATTCCCTTATGCCAGACCCCCGGTCCCGGTCTGGGACCTGAACCTGGTGCTCTCCCGCCTCACAAGGCCTCCCTTTGAGCCTTTAGCCACGTGCTCATGGTCCCACCTGTCGTGGAAGGTGGCATTCCTAGTGGCCATCACCTCAGCCCGCCAGGTCTTGGACTCAGGGCCCTGACTTCTGAACTGCCATATACGGTCTTCCATAAGGACAAGGTTCAGCTCCGCCCTCACCCTGCTTTTTTGCTGAAGGTAATCTCGGCTTTTCACATGGTTCAGGATGTTTTTCTCCCAATCCTCTGTCCTCAACCCCATTCCTCCAATGAGGAACGCCGCATGCACATGTTGGACGTGCACAGAACGCTGGCCTTTTACCTGGACAGACCCAGGTCATTTAGGAGGTCCCCCCAGCTTTTTATTGCTTTGGCAGAGCGTGTGAGGGGATGGCCGGTGTCTACCCAGCAGATCTCCCGCTCGATCAACTTGTGCATTCGCACCTGTTCTGACCTGGCAGGGCTTCCCCCGTCTCCTGTTGTGAAGGCGCATTCAACCAGAGCCCAGGCCTCATCGATGGCCTATGTGGCTCATGTCCCTATTCAGGACATCTGTAGGGCTGCTAGATGGTTCTCTGTCCACACCTTTTCGGCGCACTATGCGATCGTCTCCCAAATGAGGGATGACGTCAGGTTTGGTAGGGCAGTGCTCCTCCCGGGTAAGCCTTGAAATTTTACATTTAAATTCCTACCTGCCTCCATCAGGTCACCTATAGTGGAATACCCATGAACAATCACTCGAAGAAGAAAGGACAGTTACCTGTTCCGTAATTGGCGTTTTTCGAGATGAGTTGCTCAGGTGTATTCCACGTCCGACCCTCCTTCCCCTCTGTCGGAGTTGTCTGGCAAGAAGGAACGGTGGGGCAGCGCGCAGCCACCTTTATAGCACAATATGTCAGCGCCACTTCAGGGGTCGCAGCAGGGCTCCTCCACTATGGATACTGCTAAGGGAAAAACTTCCGGCACTGGTGCATGTGGCAAGCACGCACACCTATAGTGGAATACACCTGAGCAACACATCTCGAATAGTGCCAGTTACGGAACAGGTAACTGTCCTTTTTAATGCCCTTTGAGTTTTTGTTTGGTTTCTTACTACAAAGTCTTTGAATTAGAGCTCTGACAGACATAAATCCATTGCAGTCTGACCTTTTGTTGACAATGTTTTTTAAGACATCATTCTACACCAAATATGGTAGATGGGAAATCCTGAATGTAGTGCAACATATAATTTAAAAAAAAAAGGGGGGGAGGGGAGGGGGATTTCAGATAACTTTTAACTATTATTCATCGTAGGTGAAAGTTTGTGCCAATGATTGCTGATGGATTAAATCTCTGAATAAAAACTTCTCCCTCAGCAAATATATTTTTGTCAGATTTTATTTCACAACGGAGAAGATTTTACGTGCCAATTTTCTCTGTTAGCAGCTGCATTTCTGCTCCTCATGATCTGTTCTACCCTGCCCAACATAATCTTCTACCCCTGATTAAGCATTAAAAATGCTAAGAAATTAATGTACAAAAAACTGATTTGTGAAGCTGTTACAGTTGCTACACACACCTCATTGTTGTTTCTGCTCCCGCAGGGCTGTCAGCCTTCCATCACTCCATTTACTAAGCAACTACTCCCTCCCAATACAAACAAGTACTGCACTAAACATCCATGACTAATAATAGCGGCAGGGGATAGTTTCATAAAGAGGTGTGTGCAGAACAGGGGATTGAGAGGGACTGAATTACGGTTGCCATGCCTGATCTATGGTGTATTGTAGTTACAGTAATGTTAAGGGGATGTACCTGTAGGTGGAGAAGGGGAGGGCATATGCTACTAAGGGTATGTCTACGTGCAGCTGCCAGTGTGCTTCCCAGCATGGTTAGACAGTCATGCTAGCTCTGTGTTAAAAACAGACGGTTAAGGGTTAATGTCTCTTTTACCTGTAAAGGGTTAAGCTCAGTAAACCTGGCTGACACCTGACCAGTGGACCAATAGGGGGACAAGATACTTTCAAATCTTGGTGGAGGGAAGTCTTTGTTTGTGCTTTTTGGTTTGGGGTGTTGTTCGCTCTTGGGACTAAGAGGGCCAGACATACATCCAGGCTCTCCAAATCTTTCTGAATCAGTCTTTCATGTGACAAAATTGTAAGTAATAGCCAGGCAAGGTGGATTAGTCTTATGTTTGTTTTCTCAACTTGTGAATGTTTCTTTTTGCTGGAAGGATTTTTATCTCTGTTTGCTGTAACATTGAATCTAAGGCTGGGGGGGCTCCCTCTGGTCTGTATGAATCTGAGTACCCTGTAAAGCATTTTCCATCCTGATTTTACAGATATAATTTTTACTTTTTTCTTTCTTTAATTAAAAGCTTTCTTTTTAAGACTCTGATTTTCCTTGTTTTAAGATCCAAGGGGATTGGGTCTGAATTCACCAGGGATTGGTGGGGGGAAAGGAGGGGGGATGGTTAATTCCTCCTTGTTTTAAAATCCAGGGAGTTTGGATCTGTGTGAAGCCTCTCAAGGCAACCCAGGGAGGGGAAAGTCTGGGGGGAAAAGGAGGGGGATGGTTAATTTCTCCTTGTTTTAAGATCCAAGGGGTTTGGGTCTGGGTTCCCCAGGGAAGGTTTTGGGGGAACAGAAAGTGTGCCAGACACTAAATTCTGGCTGGTGGCAGCGTACCAGACCTAAGCTAGTAATAAAGCTTAGAAGTGTTCATGCAGGTCCCCACTTCTTTACTCTAAAGTTCAAAGTGGGGAAGAAACCTTGACACTCTGCTAGAGGTAGTGCTCTGAAAATGACAGTGTAGCTGGGAGTAGCATGGGCCATGGCTTGGGCTAGGTGGAAGCTCGGACTAGCACATAGCTAGCTCCAAGACGGCTAAGGACATATCTACACTTTGAGCTAGGGTAGTGATTCCCAGCTCGAGATGTATCTGTGCTAACTCTGAATATTAAATCTATGGCCAGATCCATAGGGGTCTTCCAGCTGCTGAGGAGCTCTACTGTATCTTTGTTTAGGTACCCTCCATACTAATCTTTGTCCAGTTTTTATCAAAGGAGGAATTATTATCAACACCAGAAGTGTCCTCAACAACAGCAACAGAGGAGGGAACTGTTTAAGCCTCATACTATCAGCTACATCCTCCTTTGACATGAGGACGGAAGAACTAAACCAGTCCTATCCCCAGACTTTCCCCTCCTTGGGCCCTAAGGGACAGGAGGCAGTCGAGGATGGAAAATGCTTTACAGGGTACTCAGATTCATACAGACCAGAGGGACCCCCCCAGCCTTAGATTCAATGTTACAGCATAGATTCAGAGCCCTACCCCGTTTGGGGACTGCCTGTCACAATTCCACCAATAATGGCAGTCTATAACATCAAACAGATGGATTCTAGAGATTCTTCTCAGTGGCTCAGTTATCCAGTGCTAAACCCTTCCTCCTTTCAAGCCTCCTACTCCTCCCCAGTCCTCTTCAGGAACCTATTTCATGAGACCATGTTGTGAACAGAGCTGGAGGTACCACAGAGTACAGGGGGAAGGGTTTTTATTCAAGATGCTTCCTTATATCCAAAAATGGGTGAGAGCCTTCAATCCATTTTAGATCTTAGGAAGCTTAATGCATTTGACAGGAGGTATCAGTTCGGCATAATCCACCTCCCTCCTTTCTGTACACAACTTGTGCATGGCTCTCGATCATAAGAACAGGTCACACAAACACGTGTCAGAGATGGTCTTGTTTACTTGGGCCTGCTTAAGCACAGTGGACTAGACTAGATGATCTGTTGAGGTCTCTTCCAGCCTTACATTTGTATGATTCTTGCTCTAAAGGAGGTTTATTTTCACATTTGTCTGATCATCCCATCAGGAATATCAATGTTTTATAGCAGGAAGGGACCACTGCTAGTTCAAGGTCTTCCCTTTCCATTGCCCCAAGGGTTGTTACCAAGTGCCATTCCATAGTGGCTATATATCTCAGGAAGCAAGGGGTTTTTCTCTATCTTGACCTAGACAATTGGCTTGTCAAAGTATCAGAGAGAGAAGTTGGATATAATACAGATTTGCTTCCTTTTTACCAATCTGAAATTGTGAGTAAATTGAGTGAAATCACTTAGGCCTGCTCAAAAGATTCTTTTCACAAGGACTGTGCTGGACACTGGTTGGCAGAGCTTTTTTAAATAATATATGGAGCTATACCTATCTCATAGAGCTGGAAGGGACCTTGAAAGTTAATTGAGTCTAGCTCCCTGCCTTCAGTAGCAGGACCAAGTACTGATTTTGCCCCCGATGGCCCGCGCAAACATTGAACTCATACTCCTGGGTTTAGTAGGCCAATGCGCAAGCCACTGAGCTATCCCTCCTCCCAGAAGAAAGTAATGCAAAGAAAAATGAGATATAGCCCTGCTTCTACAGTCTGGAGCAGAAAATTTCTTCTTCAGACTGATGGGTCTTAGTATGTCAACCATGTTTCGGACACTTCCATTCTAGGCTAGGGGACACATTTTAACAACATTGTGACACTAAGGTGACTGGTCCCCAGCAGAAAGGAAGATACATATCGCTATACTGGAACTGAGAACCATTCAATGGGTTTTTAAATCATTATTTTCTCGAATCAGTCACAAGGTTGTTCAAGTAGCAACTGACAATACAATAGCAATGTACTATCTGAACAAATGACAAGAGTGCATAGTCCCCTCAGTTGTGCAGGGAAGCAGTCCATCTTTGGGGATGATGTATAGAACAAGAAATTTACCCAGTGACCATTCATGTAGTTGGGGAAAGCAACAGTCTCATGGGTTACTTATGCAAAAAAAAAATCACGGATACATAAGTGGTCCTTGAAGGCTTCTATGGCAAATGAAATCTTCAAATTGTGGGACTGACCAAAAATAGACCTCTTTGCATTAAAATACAACTTGAAGTGTTGGAAGGTTTATGCAAGGACAGGGGGAGACAAGGAATCTATTTTGGGTGTATTTCTGGTGGACAGGACAGGATCTCCTATATGCATTTCCACCCATCCCTCTTGTTCAGAGCATGATAAAACAGAACAAAACCAAAATAATTTTGATAATACCAGCTTGATCCAGGCAGCAATGGTATCGGGACCTGATTCATCTATCCAAGAGGCTATGTAGACTTGACCTGTCACAACAGTAAGGGAAAACATATCACCCAGATCCTCAGTTGTTTCTTCTAATGGCATGGACAATAGGACTTTGAGACTGTTAGGCATTCTTGTTCTTCAGAAGTACAAAATGTCTTGATTAATGCAGAGAAAAGATCCACCTGTAGATGTGCATATGAATAGAAAGGGGTTTTATTATGGATAATCAGTAATAGAGATCCTTAATATCTAATCTGTTTATTTAGAGTATTTGCTACATCTTAAAATGTCAGGTCTTGTTATCTGTTAGGGTCCATCTCTCAGCGGTTTCAGCATACCATGTTCCTGGTAATAAATCTGTGTTAGTTCATTACATGGTTAAAAGAGTTTTAAAATGGGATTAATTGATATGCACCAGATGAGGATTCTGTACCATTTTAGGATTTAAATATAGTATTTACTCATGTGATGCAACTCCCTTTCAAACCTGTGGGGCACTAAGGTTCCATCCTCTAAGCTGCACCAGCCCCAGAGCATTCTAGGAGGGTGAATATGCAGAGTCCATCCAGAAGAGCCCTACTTATAGGTAACTAACCTTTGTATTGACAAAAATAATGGGGTGGGGGGGTTGTTTGCCTTTTAATTTTTGAGTCATTAAGTTTCATACATTCAAGCTTTTATTTGCAGCTAAGAGAACTAGCATCTTCCAATTTTTTTTTCTTCTGCAGCTTTCAGAAGAGCACCAAGAGTCACAAACATGAGCTAAAATCATGAGACGTAGTAAAATTAGATCTATACTGTGGACCAAATTTGTAGGTGATGTGTATGGTATTTTAGACTCTCACTTCAACCTAATTACTCCTCTCCCAATGTGTTAGGGAATCTAAATTTGTGTAATGTACACAGAGAGGAGTCAGAAAAAAGTATAAATTAAAGTAGGATAGGTATTGCTTTAACTTGTTCATTCTGTTGGCTCCTCTGTATATAAACAAACACTCATTTAGATTCCTTTACACATTGTTAGAGCAGATGTAAGGCAAAAGTTAATCAAGTTTTCAGAGGGCTTAATTTACACTACCTTACTCATCACCCATTTGGTCCACTGAGTTAAGAACTAAAGTGAAATTGGACATTGTCTAAATGCCCATAATGAACTGGACTTGATGTAGTTCAGAGTCATAATGAGGTTCTTTTTTTGTAAATTCCCTCATCCTTCCTTACTCTAATGAATCTCCATTAGCTTAATGCTAACCTGCTGAAGCCAATATATTACAGGAGACAAACCCATAGGTTCCTTATGTTACTGCTAATTAAATAAAATACTAATCTAGCTCTATGGGCTACAAGTTGTGTTATAATGTCTTTCCCTCCTTTTCCATTTAGTTGTCCTACATGTTTTAAATGAAGTGCTGGTCCCTATGTGTATTCCACATATGGTTACGCATATGCGCCATGAACCTGCGTCTGGAAATTCTAACAATCAGTGTCCATTGGCCTGCATGTGCGCAGTAGATCTTGTGCTCCCTACAGAGGGCATAAGAGTCAATGTGGGCTAATCTTCAGTTCCTTCTTACTATTGCATGTCCTGAGTCAGAATCCCTGTGTTCACAGATTTCTCCAGCTTTTTTCCTCTTGATAGAACTGTAAAGAGATGTGTAAATAGTTTTTCTATTTCATAGATTTCATATTAGTATAATTAGTATGGATTGTTTCCCCCATACTGGGGACTATGCCCAGAGTTCAACAATTGTGTCTTCTGCCCTTACTCCTTCTCCATGAGTGACAATCACCAATGCTGCCTCTACTACTTGGAAGAGTCACATATCTCTTCCAAGATATGTGTTCTTTCCACTAAGAACTCATGAAGCTTGTGAGCTTCATCTAAGGAAACACCTTATGTAGAAGGCTGAGGCCCCACTCTGATTTGGGCCAAGGAGACCACCTTGTACATCAACTCCAACATACGAGTGGTGCCTCTCCAAGAACAAACTTCGTAGCTGAGTTTGCAGCTCCTGAGCCCAAGAAGTCTTCCTCAGAGCTTTGCATGCAAGTAGGGTGCAGTCTCATGGTTGAAAGGACAGATTCTAGTCCAGTACTGTTCACAAGAGATGCAATCTCTCCTTGAGACCATTGAGGTTGGATGAACTTTCACATGCAGATACTAAAGGACAACAGCACCACTGAAACCCCCCAGGCTGGAAGGTAAAGCATGTAAGAGGAAAGATCTGCCATGTCTGTTGGTGACTCCAACTCCAAAACACAAGGACCATCATCTACTGATTCCATCTAAGAGTGCAGATCCAGACTTTTCATCTGTATCAACTTGCTTGTCTACCTCTTGAGATGTGTCAGAACTCTTTGGACATTAGGATATATGGGGACATACAGTCTCCCATGCTCTTTGGTCTGGCCGTCCTAAGGGACGTTACTGTACCAGAGAATGAAACTACTTCAGTGTCTCATCTCTGACCATTGGTTAGAAGTGTCCCAGAACTGATGGTCCCACCATTGGAAAGGGAGCAGTTTTCAGACTTGGATGAGTCATGTTCTGACCTCTCTGCCACCTCCTCAGAGAGAGCTGAGCACTAACCAGCAGTTAGTCAAGGAGATCTGGATGCTACCCCCAGCAAATAGGACTTCTCCAGGGACTTCTGGTACCCGATGAAACAGGGTCACCCACAAATGGCTGACTCCTTTTTTGGCCTTATTGGGGTTCAGGGGATCCCTATGGCAGATGCCAAGGATCCATCCAGAAATTTAAACACATCTTCTTGGCACCAACCAGATCCATCTGAGGAGGATGTTGACTCAGATCCTCTGATACCGATGGGAAATCTCATCCTTGCCTTGAGACAAAGCAGTCACTCCTTCTTTTCTCTTCCTGCTGGACAATCAGAGGCAGTATCAGGAGCTATTGTACAAGAGTGCTAGTGACCTCCAGGTAACACTGGAAGAGGTCCAGAACCCACACCACTAGCTCTTAGATTTTGAAACCTGTAGGCCCAAGTAAGGTGGTGCTTCCAGTTAATGAGGCCATCCTGGAGCAGGCTAGCTTGGTCTGGCACACTCCAGTATCCTGTGTCCCCACACCTAAAAGAGTCAAGAGGTGCTATTACGTCCTCATCAAGGAAGTTGAATTTCTTTTCCTCCCACCAACAGACTGGTGGTACAGCAGCTAGAGAAAGGGATAGGTTGCAACATGAAAGGACCACCCCAACTGACAAGGGCTCAAGGAGATTGGGGAGAAAGGTCTTTTCATCTACAGGTCTGCAGTTCCATACTGCTAACTATCAGGCTTTGTTAGCAAATAACAAACTATTGTAAGGACAAGCTTCCCCTGTGGCCAGAGGCCAATTTCAGTACTTCATAGAGAGGGGCAAGTTAGTGCCAAGAACATACCTTCAGGTGAAAGTGGATGCAGCAGAAATGGTAGCCAGAGGCCTGGCTACTGGTATGGTCATGAGGAGGGATTCCTGATTACAGTCTTGGTTTCCCCAGGGAGGTCCAGAATACTGTACAGGACCTTCCCTTCGAAAACTTGAATCTTGTCAACAAGAAAACAGATATCCCTACACTCATTAAATTACTCAAGATTGACCCTATGCCTCCTGAGGATTTACATTCTGTCCCCAAGTAGAAAACACCAAAGACAAGCCTATAGGCCAAGGCCACCCCCTCCTCAAGTGTTCTACCACCAGCATCCAGCCAAGTCTTCACAGAAAGAGAATTCAGAGGTCTTGCTTCTTTGCACCCTCTACCACCATGACCTCCACCTGTTGCCAGCCTCCTGCAAAGGGCTACTTTTGACATCTCAACCTACCACCATTGATGCCACCTATGCTTCCCACATCATATGGGGGGGGTGGAATCTGACACTTGTCACCCACAATTGGACTTGATCATGACTGACCGTTGGGTCTTATTCCATTGAGTTTCTCTCCCTTTTCCCTCACAAACCCCCTTCAGGGACAGCTCTCATGAGAGATTTCTTCATCAAGAAGTGGGCTCCCTTCTACAATGAGAGGTCATAGAGTGCATTTCACCTCAGTATCAAGGAAGAGGGTTCTATTCCCCCTATTTCCTAGTCCCCAAAAAAGCAGATCGTGGAGATCCATTCTGACCTTTGGCAACTATGCATCTTTATTTGAAAGTCGAAATTCAGCATGGTTATGTTAGTATCAGTAATCCCCTCCCTACAGGAGTGGATGTTGTTTGCAGCTTTCAACATGAAGGATGATGCACACTTTCATGTAGACAATCATCCTTCCCACGGAAAGTTCCTGCCGTTTATGATGGGCCAAGAATGTTTCCAGTTCACAGTCCTTCTCTTTGGGCTAGAAACAGCACCCAGAGTTTTTACAAAAGTTGTCCCTGTGGTGGCAGCACAAGTGATATGTCAGTGTTTGAGTTATCCATATCTGGATGAATGGGTAGGTCGCTCCTGCCAAGAGGTCAAGTCAACAATGGAGCCACTGTTCCATCTTTTAGTGCCATGGGTGTCTGCATAAACAAAGAAAAGTACATTTTATCACCAAAACAGATGATGAAGTTTATCAGAGCAACACTGGACTATTTGCACCACAGAAAGATTTCATTTAACAAGCAGTCTGATAGTACAGATTACTTGCAGACCAAGAACTATGATCAGAATGTGCCTCTCACTTTCAGACCATATGGCATTTGCCAGGCTTCATCTACCATGTCCACAGATCTAGCTCTGGTCGATCTACTCAGTAAAGATCACATCAATTCAAGAGTGACTGTTCCTGCCAGAGCCATTGCCTCCCTCACTTGGTGGTCAAGCTCAGAGAACATGAGTGGGCATTCCCTTCAACACTCCCACCCTTAGTGTCACCATCATAACAGATGCTTCTTTTCTGGGGTGGGGTGCTCACCTGAACAACCAACAACCACACTGCACAAGCTACTGGGAACCCATGGGAGGCCACCCTGAACATCAATATACTAGAAATGAGAGCAGTCTGCCTGGCTTGAAGAGTCTTTGTCTTGCATATACATTCACTCCCTGTCCAAGTGATGTCAGACAACATCACCATGGTCTTTTACATAAACAGGGCAGAGCAAGATCTCTTACCCTTTTCCTGGAAGCAGTCAAGCTTTTGAACTGGTGCATCAAAAACCGCATCATTTTCTAAGCTGCATACCTCTGAGGTGCTCAGAACCTATTAGCAAACAATCTGAGCAGACACTTCTCTGCAGACCCATGAGTGGGAAATTCACAACTCTTACGTGAGCGAAATATTCACTAAGTGGAGTACACCTCAGTGGGATCTCTGCATCGCAGATGAACAGAAAACTTCCCCTGTACTGCTCCAGAGGGAAAAAGTATCCCTTTGCCTCCATCCTAAGTTCCTCCCCAAGGTTATTTCTGAATTCCGTCAACCAGAGAATCCACTTACCTGTCCTTTTTCTGAAACCTTGTGCTTCTGCAGAAAAGACTTCATTTCCTTGATGTCAGACGTGCTCTGATGTTCTTCCTGCAAAGGACCAAACCAATCAGAAAATCACCAAGACACTCTCTCTCCATAGTAGAAAGATCAAAAGGTCAAGTAATATCCCCTCAGAGAATCTTTAAGTGCGTTTCTAGATGCAGGTGCTACAGGAGGAGGTATATGTACTAACCTGACAGAGTCAGGGCACACTCCACAAGGGACAAGCCACCTCTACAGCATTCCTGCAGGACAGTCCAATACTAGACACATGCAGAGCGACCACCTGGAGCTCCATCCACGTTTGTTAGACATTATGCACTAGTTCAGGCCTCTGATGTGGATGGAGCAGTGGGAACTGCAGTACTGCAAGCATCTTTGCTGCCAGCTTCCTTGCACCCCTCTCCAGTCTGAGCACTGCTTGCCAATCACCCACATGTGGAATATACATAGAGACCAGCACTCAAAGGAAAAATTGAGATTACTTACTTGTAACTGGAAGTTCTTTGAGATGTGTGGTCCCTGTCTGATTTTCCCTACCTGCTCTCTGTCCACTCTGCTTTGGATCTTATTGGATTCACGGTAAGAAGGGGAACTGGAGAGGTATCAGTCAGCACTGCCCCTTATGCCCTCAGTCAGACCTACTGTGCATGTGCAGGCCAACGGACACTGCTTGTTAGAATTTCTAGACTCGGAGGCGTGGTGTGCATGCTTATCCACATGTGGAATACAAAGAGGAACCACACATCTTGAAGAACTTTCAGTTACAGTAAATAAGTAACTTCCAGTTACTAATTTTTTTTACTCTTACATATTTCATGTATTTTATGTACTTTTCAAAGCGATACTCTTAACCTGTAGTATGTGTGTCTGAAATTTGTGTGTGTATAAAAATGAGAGAGAGAGAGATTCATGAGCGTACCCTATTGCAGTGAAAGCATGAATCAAGCAATGCAAGAAATTAAATCTATTAAGGAGGAAGAAATGGCTGCAAATTAAAAAATGGATAAGGTTAGACATTCATATTGACTAGATTATATTTACACGATGGAAAGAAATCCCTCCTATTTTAGTTAATAGACACTAGACATCTTGATGAGATTCTCCCTGAAAACCCACTTCTTCCACTACATCTACAAGAAATTAGCTACATCTCTTTATCTCATGTACAATTTTTAAAAGTGCTTACTTGACTTAGGAGCCAAATCTCATTTTCAAAAGTCACTTTGGAGACCAAGGGTCACAATTTGGAAATCTGACTGAACATGAATTTCAGTTCGATTTTATGAATATGTGTATGTTTATATTCTTATGGTTGTCTTTTATTGTCTTCCTTCATGTGATGAGGCAGAGTGGCCTCCCACTGATCCAGAGGGGGAGGAGCCAACTGCTAACCCAGGGTGGACAGAGCCTGAGTGGTCTCGCCCCGCCCCCCAGAAGTCAACGGGTGGGACAGGAAGTATAAAGGCCAAACCCAGCAGCTCAGTTGATGGCAAGCGGCTGGAGGAGACAGATGCCTCCTGCCTGCTCCGGGAGTTGGAGCCTGGCTGCGCCGAAGATTGGCCAGTGTTGCTGCCGTTGCCAATGGACCTGTGCACAGAAGAGTGGCTGGGACTGTTGCCAGATATCTACCCCAAGGAGTCAGAGGACCCCACAGAATCAGGTATACCCCAAGGGGAGGGGAGGAAATGTCCCGGGGCAGCTGACTCCAGTCAGGCTGCAGCACATGCCAGAGACTAGGTTAGCATATAGCAGTCAGAATCCCTGCTGACTCAATGGCAGGGTGGCCCTGAGCTGGGACGCAGTGGAATTGGGTGGGCCTATATCCCCAACACCCAACCCTTGGGGTGGTAGTACTCCCCCTCCTATCTGAGGCCTACGCTGACAGCTGCCCTAACAATAGGCCAGAGCCCCCTCAACAGTTGGTGCCCTGCCCTGCCTAAGGTCCCAGGGATTCCTGGACTGCTAGTCCCCTAACTATTTGTTCTGCTCTGCCTAAGGGCTAGAGCCACCGACCATTTATTCCCCTGCTAATTCCCCAATTGTGAGTGGCCTCCTGACAGGTAGTGAGGCGGAGGAGCCTCCCACTGAGCTAGAGGGAGAGGAACCAACTGCTAAATCACTGCACTGTATCATAGCTCTTGTGTGTTGAACGGATGGGGTTGGCAGCTAGGTGTCTGCCCCTTAATCACACAGCTTATGGACCATCAACCACTGAATAAACTTTCCCTGGCAGGACAACAGGGACTCTCTGAAAGCACCCTGTTAATTTGCTAATGTCTCCCATCAGCTCTACCACCCTCTGTGAGTAAGGGGGTAGTGCATATGAATGCAGCAAGGCCAGGGCATGAGGTCTTAAGCTAGGGCTCATGATCAAAAACTGCATATAAGCAGGAGGGCTTCTATGTGCATGTTCAAACAGAGAGAGATCAGAACCAGAAGACTAGACTAGTTGAGAAGGGTGTGTGTGTGTGTGTGTGTGTGTGAAGAATTCTAGATGCCCTGGAAGATGCTGATTAAGACCCAGAGGACGGGGTCAGGATGGATGAGGAAACGGAGTCTGGGTCTTGTGTGCAGGGATTTATTTTTCTATAGATCGGTATGTCTCTTGTGCTTTCTGTGACTAAAGGGAGGGAGGGGAGTGTTTCAATATTCATTTGCAGAGTCTGTGTGTTACTTGCTTACGCAGTCACAGCCCTTGAAAAGGGAAACTGAATCAGAGGGCCCTGGCTTCCGTGCAACTCTGGGAGTGTGCAGCAGCTACCAGGGAGGCTTGGGCAAGCTGGCACTAGTTTCAGGGCCTAGGTAATTGGACTGCGAGATCTTCACTGCCAAGAAGGGTGTCAGAAATTAGAGCTGCCCCTGACATATGTATACAGAACCTAAGCTCTGTCCATCCCCAGCAAGCCAAGAGCACAAGAGACCCAAGGTTTGGGTCCAGTACAGCAACCAGGTGAGCCAGCAGTGAGAGCATATGTAGAGTTGAAACACTAAGTCAATGGGATTTAGGAGCTTAAGTGCTAAATCACTTTTGAAAATGAGACTTAGGTTCCAAAGTCATGTAGGCTCTTAAAGTATGGGTCTTTTTTAAAAAAAACAATGGCGTGTACTGCTATTTTTCTCTGAGGAAAGACATCATTGTTGGAAGGGAGAGGCTAAAGAATGATGCAATTGAAGCAGAGGATTGCTGTGTGCAGATTTAAACAATGGAGAGAGAATGATAGGGGAACAAATATGTAACCAGCAAGTCATGTGTTTATCATTCTGATCTCTTTGCTTGTGCTTTGTGCCCGATTTCCCCCACCCTGTGTCTTTTTTGTGAGCTATCAGCTTCTCTAGCAAGTTTCCTGTCTATTTTGTGGCACCCACCAGATTTAGAAGCTGTGAAACTGACCACAGTTGGATTAATTTCACTCTGCTGCTGTTTGGCAAAGCTGTGAGCCACTACAGAGGCCAGGTCAGAAGAGGCACTGCATTTGGTAACTTGGAAAGTTTACTTCACAACAAAGACTAGAAACTTTGTTTAAAAAATTTGTTACATTTTGCAGAACTTCATGTCTTACTACACCATGCTCACCATGGAAAGCTTCCCACTTCCCATTAACAAGTGGGCAAATAGATATTTTGTTTTTGAGCTACAAACTTTGATAAAAATATAAACAAAGTAAGTGAACATTTTAAAGAGACATTGCTGCTGTTTGGGATGCATGGGGGTTGTTGCTTTTTCATAAACACAATGGATTCAGGGAAATAAATTGGCTAACAAGTCCTGGCCTGAACAATTGTACCATATACCTACATAGTTTTAACTGTTGCCAGCCAATCAAATGTCTCTCTTTCATAATGGCATGTAATTCATAGTTACCTACCAACTTCACTGTATATGAGTCAGTTTTCTATTTTTAAGTTTTAAATAAATGGATTTAACAATAAATTATAGGGAAAAGATTTTTAAGCAGATAAATTAAACTGAAAGCTAAAAGATATGCCTATAGCAATATTTTTTCCTTAAGAGCATTCATTCACAATAAGCATCAGTGTCTATTATGTATAGTTTAATTTATCACATCAAATTAAAAAAGAGCTGTGAGCAAAATTCATAATTCACAGCTGTGACATTGCATCCTTTAATTATAGACTGAGGTTTTTCTTCCATAGAACTGAAAGGCTTGGGGGATTGATAATCTGATACAGAGCCTTTTAGGTCTAGATAACCCATTCAAATCTGGCCCAGATTGGATCAATGGTTTATGTCAAATAATTTGGTCTTCTATTTCTTGGCCAGAAGCTGGGCTATGATACTGCAGTAACTGTGGGAGCCATTATTTTCTCAGCAATAGTTTAATGCTCACACATTTCTATAACCTTCTACAATTATTATTAAGAAAGGAGAAGTAGACCGGCTCATCAGTGTTGTCCTCTTCCCTTTCTGAAATGTATCATATGATCTTTAACTTCCACCTGGACTACTGCCAGGGAAAGGGGTCTTCTCATGTGAAGTATGGTGTCTCTAACAGTGCAACCCAAAACAACTTGGTTTGGTATAGGTCTTCAATCCACAGTCTTGTGCCCAATTATAGGAGTATATTCCTTTTTATGAGGCTGATAGTGTTCCACAGAGGAAACATGGAGAGGAAATACTGTGCACGACTAGGAGGCATGGAACGGCTGCCTCATGACTCATCGGAGAGGTAGCTTTGGACAAAGCTACTTGTTGTTAGACTTATAGCTCTCTTTGCTGAATGGATGCTCCTGAATTTTGTATTTAGCTTTTATGAGAAGTTCTGACCCCAATTTCTGTAGGTCAAAATAATCAGGTGTGCATGGGAGAGAACCCATTACTTTAATGAACTATAGAGGTTTTTCAAATTAAGCCATGGTTGATTCATAAGAACATAAGAAGGGCAATACTGGTCAGACCAAAGGTCCATCTAGCCCAGTATCCTGTCTTCTGACTGGCTAATGCCAGGTGCCCCAGAGGGAATGAACAGAACAGGTTATCATCAAGTGATCCATCCCCTGTCGCCCATTCCCAGCTTCTGGCAAACAGAGGCTAGGGACACCATCCCTGCCCATCCTGGCTAATAGCCATTGATGGACCTTCTCCATGAATTTATCTAGTTCTTTTTTGAACCCTGTTATAGTCTTGGCCTTCACAACATCCTCTGGCAAGGAGTTCCACAGATTGACTGTGCGTTGTGTGACAAAATACTTCCTTTTGTTTATTTTAAACTAGCTGCCTATTAATTTCATTTGGTGGCCCCTAGCTCTTGTGTTATGAGAAGGGGTAAATAACACTTCCTTATTTACTTTCTTCACACCAGTCATGATTTTATAGACCTCTATCATACCCTGCCCCATAGTCGTCTCTTTTCCAAGCTGAAAAGTCCCAGTCTTATTAAGCTCTCCTCATACAGCAGCCGTTCCATACCCCTAATCATTTTTGTTGCCCTTTTCTGAACCTTTTCCAATTCCAATATATCTTTTTTGAGGTGGGGCGACCACCTCTGCATGCAGTATTAAAGATGTGGGCATACCATGGATTTATATAGAGGCAGTATGATATTTGCTGTCTTATTATCTATCCCATCTTAATGATTCCCAGCATTCTGTTTGCTTTTTTGACTGCCACTGCACATTGAGTGGATATTTTCAGAGAACTATCCACAGTGACTCCAAGATCTTTCTTGAGTGATAACAGCTAACTTAGACCCCATCATTTTATATGTATAGCTGGGATTATGTTCTCCAATGTGCATTACTTTGCATTTATCAACACTGAATTTCATCTGCCATTTTGTTGCCCAGTCATCCAGTTTTGAGAGGTCCTTTTGTAGCTCTTTGCAGTCTGCCTGGGACTTAACTATCTTGAGTAGTTTTGTATTATCTGCAAATTTTGCCACCTCACTGTTTACCCCTTTTTCCAGACCATTTATGAATATGTTGATTAGGACTGGGCCCAGTACAGACCCTGGGGAGACACCACTATTTACCTCTCTCCATTCTGAAAACTAGCAATTTATTTCTACCCTTTTAACCAGTTACCAATCCATGAGAGGATCTTCCCTCTTATCCCATGGCAGCTTACTTTGCTTTAGAGCCTTTGGTGAGGGATCTTGTCAAAGGCTTTCTGAAAATCTAAGTACACACTGGACCCCCTCAAAGAATTCTAGTAGAGTGGTGAGGCATTATGTCCCTTTACAAAAACCATGTTGACTATTCTCCAACAAATTATGTTCCTCTATGTGTCTGACAATTTTGTTCTTTACTATAGTTTCAACCAGTTTGCCCAATACTAAAAGCAGGCTTACCAGCCTGTAGTTGCCAGGGTCACCTCTGGAACCCTTTTTAAAAATTGGCATCACACTAGATATCCTCCAGTCATTTGGTACAGAAGCTAATTTAAATAATAGGTTACAGACTACAGTTAGTAGTCCTGCAATTTCACATTTGAGTTCCTTCAGAACTCTTGGGTGATACCATCTGGTCCTGATGATTTATTACTGTTTAGATTATCAATTTGTTCCAAAATCTCCTCTAGTGACACCTCAGTCTGGGGCAGTTCCTCAGATTTGTCACCTAAAAAGAATGGCTCAGGTTTGGGACTCTCTCTCACATCCTCACTCGTGAAGACCGATGCAAAAATTCATTTAGTTTCTCCTCATTGGCCTTATCATCCTGAAGTGCTCCTTTAGCATCTTGATCGTCCAGTGCCCAACTGGCTGTTTAGCAGACTTCCTGCTTCTCATGTACTTAAAATGTTTTTTTGCTATTAGCCTTTGGCTAGCTATCCTTTAAATTCTTTTTTGGCCTTCCTAATTATATTTTTACACTTCATTTGCCAGAGTTTATGCTCCTTTCTATTTTCCTCACTAGGATTTAACTTCCGCTTTTTAAAGGACGCCTTTTTGCCTCTCACTGCTTACTTTGTTGTTTAGCCACAGTGGCTCTTTTTTGGTTCTCTTACTATGTTTTTTAATTTGGGGAATACAGTTAAGTTGAGCCTCTATTGTGGTGACTTTAAGATGTTTCCATGAAGCTTGTTGGGATTTTACTTTCGGTGCTGAACCTTTCAATTTCTGTTTAACTAACCTCCTCATTTTTGTGCAGTTCCCCTTTCTGAAATTAAATGCTACAGTGTTGGGCTGCTGTGGTGTTTTCCCTGCCACAGAGATGTTAAATTTATTTACATTATGGTCACTATTACCAAGCAGTCCAGCTATATTCACCTCTTGCACCAGATCCTGTGTTCCACTGAGGACTAAATCAAGAATTGCCTCTCTTCTTATGGGTTCCAGGACCAGCTGCTCCAAGAAGCAGTCATTTAAGGTGTCAAGAAACTTTATCTCTGCATCCCATCCTGAGGTGACATGGACCCAGCCAATGTGGTGATTGTTGAAATCTCCCATTATTATTGAGTTTTTTAATTTAATAGCCTCTCTAATCTCCCTGAGCATTTCACAGTCACTATCACCATCCTGGTCAGGTGGTTGGTAATATATCCCTGCTGCTATATTCTTATTATTCGACCATAGTATTGCTATCCATAAAGATTCTATGATACAGTTTAAGATTTTTGCTTCATTTGATTCTATGCTTTCTTTCACATATAGTGCCACTCCCACACCACCACAACCTGTTCTGTCCTTCCGATATATTTTGTACCCTGGTATTAGTGTGTCCCATTGATTAGACTCATTCCGCCAAGTTTCTGTGATGCCATTGCCTATTATATCAATATCCTCATTTAATACGAGGCACTCTAATTCACCCATCTTATTATTTAGACTTCTAGCATTGGTATATAAGCACTTTAAAAACTTGTCACTTTGTAGCTGTCTCTCATTGCATGATGTAATTGAATGGGACTCTGTTTCATTTAACTGTTTTTGATCAAATGCTACTTGTATTTTATCATCTTCCATACTCTTCTCCTTACTAGTACATAGAGAATCTCCGTTATTAGATCCTCCCCTAAGAGATGTCTCTGTCCGAACCATGTGATCCTCCACACCTGTCAACTTTCCCGCAGCCCTTAGTTTAAAAACTGCTCTATGACCTTTTTAAGGTTAAGTGCCAGCAACCTGGTTCCATTTTGGCTTAGGTGGAGCGCATCTTTCCTGTATAGGCTCCCCCTTTCCCCAGAGTTTCCCCAGTTCCTAATAAATCTAAACTCCTCCTCCCTATACTGTCGTTTCATCCACACATTGAGACCTGCAGTTCTGCCTGTCTAACTGGCCCTGTGCATTCAGTCCAATGAAAGCTGATTAAATATTTTGGTTCGTTGAGTGATTGACCATGTGCATTCCACTCTTGGTGTGTGCATGCCCCAAGCACAATTGTTGGAAATTTTTCACTCAGCAGTACCCATTGGGACAATTCAAGGGTCCTCTGCTGCCATATGCCACTGCATGCAGGTATAAAAGATGGAGCTTCCCCTGATCCCTGTCAGTTCCTCCTTACTGCCCATGACAGTTATTGGAATCTATTGGTCTTGCTTTAGCAAGATTTGTCAGGATGTATTTCTTGTATATAGTTACATAGCTGTATATTTCTTAGTGTTAGTGAAAAGTTTGTTTAGTGACAGTTTTTTCTTGGTTCTCCAATTTTGGGGTTCCGACTGTTGGTACCAAGGAATGCCTTGGTCACTGGGATTTGAGCCCTGTCTTTCATGATTGAAGCGGATGCCAATGAGTGACCTGCCCTCTAGCTGTTTTAAGTATTTGGGTGAGTCTCACATTAGGGATCAGTGCCAGATTTGCAAGGACTTCAAACCGAGGACCAAAAAAGATTGAGTGGCCAAGCTGAAGTTTCTTTTGGTGGAGGCTGCTCTGAGATCACCTTCAGAGCCTTGTTGGTTGAAGAGGGTGCCAAGATCTTTGACATCTGTGAGAAGTGGGCCTCCAGTGCTCATGAGTCCCCGCATTGCTCACCCTTGTCAGTGCCCAGGAAGAAACAGAAGGCTTCCAAGGATGTTGCTGGGAGAGGCAGATCTCTCGTCCCTATATCTGCCAAGAAAGGGAACAAAGCATTGAGTAATTTATCAGAACATTCCTCCATTTGCTTTTTGTTTAAGACGGCACTGTTGACAGTGGTGCTGGGGCAGGCATTGTTGAGTCTGGGGGGTGAAGCAGCACCTTCATTGTCAGTGATACTGTCTTTGTCTTGTGCCCTGGTCAGAGTGTCACATTCTGGGGTGCAATCTAGACTCGTGAGGGGTTGTCATCACCTGCCCTGCAACTGTGGGTGCCTCACAATGCTGTGGTGCTATAACTTCTTCCTGGGCCACTCACAAACAGCCAAACAGAATACAGGTCATGCCGTGAGTGTCTGTGTGTATAGCTGCAACCTGCCAGCTACACACCAGTCACACTTGGCTTCCAGCTGCTTTGGTTACTGCTTTCAGAGTGACCCCAACACACTCTCAGTCTTGAATTTTTCCCATAATGTGTGTTCTGAGAGTGTAAGGGTATGGTGTGAAAGCAGATCTTATTGTAATTAATGAGGATAAACCAATAGGTAAAATTTTCTAAAATACCCCAAGTAACTTAGAAGCCTGATTTCCAGTTTAAAATGTAACTTAGAAGCCTAAGTCCTGCTGACTTTCAAAAATATTTAAGGCAAAAATTTGAATTGTCTAAGTAACTTATGCTCCTAAGTCCCATTCCAAAAAGTGAGTTGGGCAGTTAGAAGCCTAAGTCTCATTCTTTTGAAAATGAGAAAGGCGCTTAGTCACTTTGATGCTTTTAAAAATGGCACACAAACGCCACCTTCAGCCCAGGACATAGTAGCCTCAATACACGGGTTTGGAACTACAGGGAAAAAGGGAGAGAGAAATGAAACAGGAATCTAAAATAAAAAAACCAAAACATTAATTTACATTGTTTAAATATTTTAAATATTGTTTTTAAAGGAATTACTTTTTTAAAACTATAGATATACATAAACATGGTCTTTTTCTAGATACCATTTAATTTTTAAGAAATAATTTTACTGCTCTTTTGCTGTTTGTACAGGTGTTTATTGTAGTTGTATTGCCTATATCTCAATTCTGTGACATTTGTTCTCAGTGATACTCTTGTATTAATTAATCTGTATATAGTGGCTTCATAGATAAAATAGCATCTGGCTAGAGTTCGTTCACAGGGAAATGTGGGAGCCTTGATCCAGAGTGCATTTAAAACACAGGCAGTAGCAATATCAATATCGTGCCTTGGGCAATTTCCCTCCCTAAAATATAAGTCAGAGAATGCACTAGAATCTGTCACTCATCCAGTGATAGAAATATTTCTAAAAAAACATAGCTGAGCCTTTTGATTGAAAAAATTAGAATATATCTGCTTTCCAGGATGGCCTCTGGTGCTCCCCTCCTCTCTGTTATGGAAAAGTGTTGGCTAATTATCAATGGGTTTGTTGAGTATTTGGGTTTGATTTCTGTCACCCGGTAGAAACAAAATTCTGTCTAAAATGTGGATTAAAAACTATTTATTTTTAAAACTTGGCTAAATGGAATGTCTGGGATACCTGATTTTTCCAGACACACAAGTTGATAGTAAAAGTGTATTACCTCCTTTGTTCCCCCCCATGTGTGACTTCATGCTTTTTTCACACCATTCCTTATGTCTGGTACACAAAGTGTAGACCAAAACCAAGATATAGATTCAGGCTCTTTTTATATATTATATAAATATATAATAATTGATATATTTATATAATATATAAAAAGAGCCTGAATTTAGGATCCCAAATGCCTTTCCTTCCCTACTTCAAATCGTCCGTGTATGTTGTGCAGGCAGTCTGTTCCACAGGAATATAAAGTGCCTGCTAGCCTTGAGTGATTGATTTAATTACAGATTTCTGGATCAATAAGCAATTTAAATGAAGACATGACTAATATTAATGTTCAGTATCTTTATTTTATTAGTATAGATGTTTATTTGTATTATACAATATAATAAGTTATATGTACAGCATTAAACCAAATTATTAGAAATGACGCCTTTAGGCAAGATACACAGAAGCATTCTGTTTTATCCCTGTACATCTTTTGTATCACACAATAAAAAATTCTCTCTATACTAAATAAAATAATGTTAAATAGTCTCTGTGCACATTGGCACATTAATTTCAAGGGCTTAATGTTCCTGAAGGCTCAATAAAGAAACGATCACTGTCTGTCTTTATGTAAGCACACAAGATGTTAATGTTAAATGAAACAATAAATGTCAGACCAGTCCTATCGTTGTAGGACAACACTGTAGTTATATAGTGGCATAAGAAAAATAGCAACTTTCCTTTTTATTAGGGACGGGCTCAAACTGCAGAATTCAGATCTTGCCTGAAATCCTGCCCCACTGAAGTGAATTGGGGTTTTGTTGTCTCTATTTTTTAAATGTGCAAGTATTTTTTTTAAGGAAGCAGCAAACTTCCTTTAAGGACAGAATTATGATTAAATTTGGCATTTGCAAACTAATTAAGAGAAGCATTTTTATAATTTCCATAGAAAAAGTTGGAAAAGAAGATTTCAAAGAGAAACTCAAAGGATAATTAAATTAAGTAGCTCCCAGACTACATGAAATAAGTACTGAAAAGATCAGCAAATTAGAAGCTAAATGGTGATATTAAACATTCAGCACATAATTATAGCCCTGTCATATATAAGTTCTGTATGCTCACTGGTGGAAAACTGGTTGTTAGTTTCAAGGATATGACTGATATTTTTATAACATATTAGCTCAGTCATGCAATTTGTAATTAAAAAAGTATTGCTTTGTAAGTCATGGAATTTGTTTTCATTTAGTAATAACTCTCACTGAAATCTGTCACCACACTATTGAGCAATGAACTGAACTGTAAATTAACCAACTGGGTTGTTATCAGCTACTGGCTTCTGGCCTCTGCAATTATAGGTTTAAAAAACCCATTATAGCAAGAAAAATAGAGATTTGTTAACTTTTAAACAAATAAGTTGATAGGTTGCTGCTATAGACAACCTCAAAATAAAGCTTCCATGGTTTGTTTAATCCTGTGATCTCTGTGTTCATGTTCATATCATATTTTTACAAGAGCACAGCTTTTCAACCACCACTTGATTTGCTACATTTTCTTCTTTTTCAAGTGTTTTACTGAATCTACCTTTTTTGTTCTCTTAGTCTTCTGCAGTTCTAGAGTATGCACCATTTTTGTTTGGAATGCCTCTATTTGGAATACAACTTATGAAGCATAGACGTCATTAATACTGAAAAAGCAAAATGTCTTGTAATGCAATAGACAAGGGTTGGTTAAAAATACAGAGAATAGAAAAAATATTGTCCTTTTAACTGAAGAGCAATCACTGCCATCTTTCTTACCAGTATATACAGTCATTTGAAGCACTTGGATCATGTAGACTCCATTAGTAACTTTTTTCATACAGTATAATAAATTAATCTAAGCACTTCTCGATTCAACAAATCTGTAGTATGTATATAAGGAATGAAACTGGTTACAATTACATGTGTTAGAGCTGGTAGAAATATGTAAGCTTTATCTGTATTCCATGGTACTGTATCTAACTGTAGATTTTAAATTATTGAACAGAGCCCAAGGTGATAGAACTATCCTTAGACAGTAATTAAATGGGCTTTCTTCAAAGCCACAGATTGACCTGTACCTATACTTGTAAATTTTGTGGAAAATGGATATTAGTGTCCACTTACTATCAGTAACTGTTTAACAAAAGCCATTCTGTTTAATTAAATATTTCATGTTGAGCTTCTCAGAAGAATTTTTGCCCTTGTTTATTTTGTTGATGATAAATTCAGTTGCAAGTCTTGCCTCACTTTACTCTTTGGAGTCAATGTGAGTAGTATATGAGAAAACCACCGATTCTTTTAAGTCTCTGCCCCATGTCTTTGAACCATTGCTCTTGGGATCAATGTTCTTGCACATCCTTTGGAAATGATGCTCACATCAGGATGTAACCACTGGTTCAGATGAAGGCATCACTTGTGCCCACTCCAAAATATCTGCGCACAAAGACTCAACAGCATCTAACCGTTCAATTTGCACTAGTTTGGTTAGAAGTTCTGGGATACTGTAGCCGGCTGTGCTGATGCGGTCGAAGAGTTGCATGCCATCTGTCATACCGCCTATTTCATCCCTCTTTAGGCCAAAGCTCTCAGCAAGGTGGCGCCATGTTTTCACAATAGCTTTTTCTGAGTTGTACGTTGAGCTGAGCATCCTGCTGGTCTTCTCCAGGCAATCAAATGGCAGCTCTGTGGGACTGAGACCTATGAAGTTAAAATTCTTAGAGTCAGAAGTTCTATATACAGATCTTGATGACTACTAGAAATGTTCCCTTGTTCAGTACTATAATATTATTATTAGCATAATCCTAAAATATTAAATAATAAGTACACCCCAAAAAATCATGAGAGTAACACACTGCCTGGTACTCAACTCTTTGGGTCACTCTCACATGAGTATTTTGACATGAGTAGGCCTAAATTAATAGCCCCAAATGACAGTATAAAATTGAAAAAGTCTTGAAAGAGAGAAAAAACTGAAACAGGAGACAGGATAAGAGAAAAGGATAAGAGAAGAATGCATGTGTGAATTTGGGTGGGAAATAATTAAGATAAGAACATAGAACATAAGAACAGCCATATTGGGTCAGACCAATCATCCATCTAGCCCAGTATCCTGTCTTCTGACATGGCCAATGCCAGGGGCTTCAGAGGGAATGAACAGCACCGGTAATCATCAAGTGATCCATTCACAGATCCCAGCAAACAAAGGCTTGGGACACTTCAGAGCATGGTTTTGCATCCCTGCCCATCCAGACTAATAGCCATTGATGGACCTATCCTCCATGAACTTATCCAGTTTTTCTTTGAACTCTGTTATAGTCTTGGCCTTCAGAACATCCTCTGGCAAAGAGTTCCACAGGTTGACTGTACGTTGTGTGAAGAAATACTTCCTTTTGTTTGTTTTAAACCTACTGTCTATTAATTTCATTTAGTGACCCCTAGTTCTTGTGTTATGAGGAGTAAATAACACATCCTTATTTACTTTCTTCATACCAGTCATGATTTTATAGACCTCAATCATATCCCCCCTTAGACATCTCTTTTCTAAACTGAAAAATCCCAGTCTTATTAATCTCTCATCCTATAGAATTCTTAACTGAGTTGTGTATGGCTTTACTACTGTATCCCTTTCTCAGCTAATCCTGAAGTAGCTATCCCAGGGAATATATTGTACATGTATCCCTAGTGAGCACTTCAATAGATGTAGCTAAGTATGTTTAGTACAAGAGTTTCATTTTGGCTTTGCAAACTGGCCAGCAGCCACCAGTTTTCAAATGGTACAAAATTCAGTTATTTAATGGCACAGAGTGTACTTTGCAGACAATAATCTCCTCCCACGGATGGCTCAGTGTTTGACTCTCCCCTGACTGAGACTCTCTCTGTCTCCGTAACTGGAAGATGGTCTTGCAGGGATGAGATGAGCACAGGTGGTATCATGATGCCTACTGCCTCCATGCATATAAATTCCTGCAAGAGTTTTATTGTTGAAGTACCTCCATAGGAGATCTTCGTCAATATTAGCACTGATCATGTGGTTGAATGGATGCTCTTTGCTAGACAGTTTCTCCATAATACTAGATGTAGTACAGGAGACAGTATCAGCAACAAATAATTAAGCATCAATTTCTGAACACCTAGAAGATAATAAGGTGATAAGTAACAGCATGGAGTTGTCAAGAACAAATTGTGCCAAACCAATCTAATAGCTTTTTTAGGAAGAGTAACAAGCCTTGTGGATGGTAGATGTGATATATCTTGACTGTAGTAAGGTTTTTGATACTGTCTTGCATGAGTGTCTTATAAACAAACTAGGGAAATGCAACCTAGATTGAGCTACTATAAGGTGGGTGCAGAACTGGTTGGAAAACCGTTCCCAGAGAGTAGTTATCAGTGGTTCACAGTCAAGCTGGAAGGGCATATCAAGTGGGGTCCTGTAGGGATCAATTCTGGGTCTGATTCTGTTCAATATCTTCATCAATGATTTAGATAATGACATAGAGAATACACTTATAAAGTTTTTGGACGATATCATGCTGGGAGGAATTGAAGTGCTTTGCAGGATAGGGTTATAATTCAAAATGATCTGGACAAACTGGAGAAATGGTCTGAAGTAAATAGGATGAACTTCAATAAGGACAAATGCAAAGTACTCCTTTTAGGAAGGAACAATCACTTACACATACAAAATGGGAAATGACTGCCTAGGAAAGAGTACTGCAGAAAGGGATCTGGGGGTCATAGTGGATCACAAGCTAAATATGAGACAGCAGTGTAACACTACCAAAAAAAAAAAAAAAAAAAAAAGCGAACATCATTCTGGGATGTATTAGCAGGAGTGTTGTAAGCAAGACATGAGAAGTAATTCTTCCATTCTACTCTGTGCTTGACAAGACCTCAGCTGGAGTATTGTGTCCAGTTCTGGGTGCCACGTCTGAGGAAAGATGTGGACAAATTGGAGAAAGTCCAGAGAACAGCAACAAAAGTTATTAAAGATCTAGAAAACCAGACCTTTGAGGGAAGATTGAAAACATTGGATTTGTTTAGTCTGGAGAAGAGAGGCCTGATGAGGGACGTAACAGTTTTCAAGTACATAAAAGTTGTTACAAGGAGGAGGGAAAAAGATTGTGCTCCTTAACTTCTGAGGGTAGGAGAAGAGGCAATGAGCTTAAATTACAGCAAGGGAGGTTTAGGTTGGACATTAGGAAAAATGTCCCACCTGTCAAGGTAATTAAGCACTGGAACAAATTGCCTTGGGAGATTGTGGAATCTCCGTCATTCCTGAAAAGTGGTTAGACAAACACTTATCAGAATTGGTCTAGTTATTACATAGTCCTGCCACAAGTGCAGGGCACTGGACTAGATGACCTGTCAAGGTCCCTTCCAGTCCTACACTTCTATGATTCTGACTTTTGTATTTACCCCTCTTTAATTGATTTGGAGACTGATAGAGCTTTTTCCATTTCAAATTTAATACCAGTGGTCTTGTGGGAGCTGGGATTGCACTGAGCCATAGAACACACAGAAAAAGAGAGAATTAAATAAGATTATGTACTCTTTGATGCAGTGAAATGAATCCATGTCCACTGTGCCTAGGTAACACAGGTAATCAGGTGCTAAATCAAATTAAACCCTTAAAAACTGTCCAACTTGGAAACTTCTGTTTTCAGGATGTGGTGGCAGAGCGGAGTAGGGCTTGAAGGAGTTGAGAGCTGAAATACAAATCTGATCCTTCCCAAATCTTAATTTTAAACTTATCAGAACATATTTTAATCAGTTTATGTTCATCCAATTTACTTAAATAACTAATACAAATTATACAATTTATAATTTACCCCAAATTTGGATTATCTCTTTGTAGACCGTTTTTTGACAGTTATGAAGGCAAAAGGAAATACATTCCATAGCCAGTAGTTAAGATCTAATTCTATACAGTCAGTTTATATGTATTGTGACAAAGTTCCTCCTCTACCTTGGTGGGTCCTGCGCTTATTGGCAGATTTGCTCACCTCAGTGATCTTCCTCACAGTCTGGGTCAACTCCTCCTGTGTCTGATCAGGAGTTGAGAGGTTTGGGGGGAACCCTGGGCCCACCCTCTACTCCGGGTTCCAGCCCAGGGCTCTGTGGATTGCAGCTGTCTATAGTACCTCCTATAACAGCTGCATGACAGCTGCAACTCCCTGTGTTACTTCCCCATGGCCTCCTCCAAACACCTTCTTTATTCTCACCACAGGACCTTCCTTCTGGTGTCTGATAACGCTTGTACTCCTTAGTCCTCCAGCAGCACACCCTCTCACTCTCAGCTCCTTGTGCCTCTTGCTCCCAGCTCCTCACATGCACTTCCTCTTCTCTGGCTCCCCCATCCCTGACTGGAGTGAGCTCTTTTTTAAACCTAGGTGCCCTGATTAGCCTGCCTTGATTGGCTGCAGGTGTTCTAATCAGCCTGTCTGCCTGAATTGGTCTAGCAGGTTCCTGATTACTCTAGTGCAGCCCCTGCTCTGGTCAGGGAACAGAAAACTACTCATCCAGTGACCAGTATATTTGCCCTCTACCAGACTCCTGTACCCCACTGGTCTGGGTCTGTCACAGTATTTTGTTCACACTCACCTTCGGCAACACCACATACGTTGGCATACACATCAAGTATCTTTTTCCTTCGACTTTGAATCTAAAGGGAGCAGCAACAAAACATATTTTAAAGACTAGTATCTTGTTATTTCTTCAGTCGCATGAGGAGATAATTACTAGGCAAACAGAGGCACCAGACACACAATGCAACCTCTTGATGTGCTCTCTAGAGGCTCCTCTTCGAAGATGCTCAACACACTGCCTTAGCACAGGAAGCCTCCAAGGATCTCTTCTGAAGAGTCATAGATGAGTAGGATAAGTGTAAATGAGTTAAGAGTAAAAATATTTTTCGGCTTTCACTTTCCACTGTCTGAGATCTCACTTTATCTGGATCCCAGTGTCATGTAATTTGGATTAATGAACTTTCTGCTTTAAGTGTTTTAGTATTTAATTTCCCTTTATAGAGCCTGCCCAAGGGAGAGAGTAAACTAAATACTATAGCTGTGGGCCCCAAATTGTTAGGTACACAGGATTGGACCAGCTGTGATGAATTAATTCTCTACTTGCAGGAATTGTTGCTGGTTGGCATTAGGGATCCATTATGCCAGTTGGAACATTTTCAATTAAATGTATTTTTTTTTTGGCCAAAATATGCTCTTTTGTCAAAGCTGAAGCAGAGACATCTTGATTTAGACAAAAACGGTTTCTGGGGTCTAGGGCTCTCTGATCACTTCTGATGAGAGAGACATGAATTGACCTGACCGTTTCAATCTGAAACCAGATGTTTTAACACAGTTCTATTTTGCACAAACATTGAAAAGGTTTTGTTTTTGTTCCAATGCCAAATGAAAACAATTGTAAAACCTTGAAAGTTGTCAGAATACAGAATTGTTGTCTTCAAGCCAGCTCTAGCTAGGAGCAAGCTATTAGAAAAATTCTCTTTATCATGGGACTCAAGCACTTGGTTCACAAACTCACCAGTTGTCAAAAATGTATTTAGAAAACACCCTGAGAAAAGCCTGCTTGAGCTTCTGGGTTTCTGGGACGATCTTGTCTGGTTTGTTTTCACTGGCCTATAAAAGCCCAGGTACATCAACCAGTTGGATTTCTATGCCTGTGGTCGTGGACTCCCAGTGGACCGCTGCTCATTTGACCTGTCGTGTAGACACATTAGGTCTGCAGGTATTTTGAACATAATGAGATGGGAAGACAGCTATTGAATGTATTTTACATATTCTTGGTGTTATTTATCTCATAATAAAAACTTGCAAGTTTGGGGTTTTCTAAGTGCAGTAACTGTTGTGCATTTGGAGTAGCCGTTTTATTAATATATCAGGAACTCACTTTCTTTTTTCATAAGGGATTTTTAGAGTTCCTCTTAAAGCATCTTGGATCCCCCATTTTCTCTCTCCATTCGGGATCCTCCCTTCTGTGCTGATTGTCTCTGGGGCAGAAAGAGACTAACTAACTAACACCTCCCTCCCAAGTTCAGCGAGAGGGATGCCAGAGGCTGTCTTCTTTTCCAAAGGCTGAGGTTGCTGATTCTGCACTGTGCTTAGCCCACAAGCAAATGACTACATTTGTGTTTTGATCTTGGCTCCTCTGTGTGGTAACTCATTGCATAATATTTTTTTAAAACAGGAAGGAACAGTCCAGAGTAAGGCAAAGAGCCTGCCAAATCTAGCTTTATATAATTCTCTATATTTTTCTACCTTTCTCTCTAGCTGTCCGTATCCTCACTCAACACCCATTGAGCTCCATGATCTATCTTATAAATACTATTTCATCTGCACCCCCCAAGTATTTTATTGCTCTTCCAAGGAATGGAACCTGGTTTGGTCCTAAAATCCGAGGCATGGAAGCTGAGAGTCTCAGCACAAATTGTATTTCCATCAAAGACCTTGTTTTATACTTGTTAAGAGGTCTCAAGTCATCATAACTGTATTCCAGGGAAGAGGTCTAGGATAAGGGATCTATCTATGTTTTAGACAAGATTACAAGCCAAAGAAAAGCTTCTGAGGCTGTATCTACTGTATATACAGTCTTTAGAGCCTTTTCTTATGACATTGCCACTTGGTCTGAGAACCTGTGTACCAGATTTCAACTCAATGTGAAGTATAGCTAGACAATGGTGCCTAGAGTCTGATGATGTGTGCACTAGAAATACCTAAGGACAGATAACAAAAATTCATACATAGGGTTAATGATATTTTTCAGCTGCTTTTAGCTTTGCTTTTAGAAAGTTATGAGGATCTCCCATGGGGCTAAAATGTCCCATGTCTGGTCTCAGTGGCAAAATGAGCTATTTTGGAAAGTTTTGAGCTAAATCATCTCAGCCAACTATGCAAGTGTGAAAAGATACTTTTCAAAGTTTTTTTTTTTAAGTTTCTTTTTCAGTCTTGGATAACCAAAAATGGTTGATGCTACAAACTTCTATCTTGGCCTGACTGATTTCATTGTGGTTGGTATAGTATTTTTAAAGCTATGAAAGTATAAAACATATCCGTATGAATATGTGCATTTTCTTTTTAAGTATGCTTTAATGTTAACATGGGTTAGAAAGTTTGGTATGTGCTGAAGCACCTTATGTATGTCTTTATATACCCTTAGCTGCCTTTAAATTCACTGTGAGGGAGCCAGCCAGCTGGAAGGAATGTATGCTACAAGTAGAGAAACCAACCAGTGAGATGGCGCAGGTGTGGTTCTTGCAATATTGGCGCCACCTTCAATGTGATTCTTGTATCTTTGAAAAATAAACAGGAAAACTAAGTACGAAAAATAATATTAATGAAACATGAAGGTGTAGAAATGAGCATGTTGTGCTTAAGCACATAAGTCAGGAAATTCAGAAGTTAAGGTTCCCACTATAACACTAGGCTAGCCCATTGTCCATATTGTCATGTTCCTACAGCAACATGAATGGTGCTCTTTTGAACACTGTACATTTTATGGTATAAATTTTAACAAAAAGTCAATAATACAGTAAGGCATGCATTTAAACAGAAAAACCAAGACTCAAATTTTCTTTCTTGATTTGCTGGTTTAAATGCATGCCTTACTGTATTATTGATTTTTTTGTTAAAATATATACCATAAAATGTACAGTGTTCAAAAGAGCAGAGTTAATATTGCTGTAGGAAACTTCCTTTTGAATTTCCTGACTTTTGGGTGCTTAATTTCTCAGCCATTAACAGTGCATTTTATATGCACACACACAGCATTTTTGGCATGTTGAAGGAATATTATATGCTGTCTTTATATATGAGATTGTCAGACAATTTCTTATTACCTTGCAAAAATTTCCTGTAGATTAGTTTGATCTGCATTGTGATTCATTGTTTTATTGTGGTGATGATTTGTGCATGTATTTAAAAAAAAACTATCAAAATACTTCTCCATTTTCAGTTTTGAAAAAAGCCTTACCCCAGCTGATTTGTTATTTGTAGAAGATTTGTCCTTGGTGAGATGAACTAAAGATAATAAGCACAGGTCTGGGGTCCCTTGTTTATCAACAGCAGCTTCTTCATCACTGTCCATGCTTCGGCTTAAAAGTCGTTCATTCTCAGAAGATGCATCATTTTCACTGAAAAATTATGGGTAAGGTTATGGCAATGCAGCCTTTGATAGTATGAATCCAGTTCTGTCTTTTCTTCTATCTTAGAGGCAATGGAATAATTTTTTTATTTAAAAAATGTCTATCCTGAGGGATCATATAATTAAAGCTTGATCCTGCATTTGAAGACGTATGTGCAACTGTCTCTATTTAAGTTACACAGTCATGAATACCTGTGTGAGAACAAGAAGGAGACCTTATAAAGGGTTTTTTAAAAATATGTTTCTTTACTCAGGGCCAAATTCTAGCTCTTCCTGACTTTACCTTTGTCTACACTCTGAGCTAGGAGTGTGATTCCAAGCTTGCATTCATGTTCTTGTGCTAGCCTGATGACAGCTAGCATGAATATAAATAATAGTGTAGCCGTGGTAGCCTGGGCAGTGGCAGCACGTACCCAGGCTGCCCATGATATTGTGGCATTTATACTCTCTTCTCATTCCCCTATTATGACTATGTGTTGGCAAGCTGGGAATCACCTCCTAGCTTTGTAGTGTAGACGTAGCCTTTGTGGTGTGGTACCAAGCTCCTTGTGTCATCTAGCTGGGCTCAGCAGCCAGGGAGAGCTCAGAGAATCCTAAAGGCGAATGGAGCTGTAGCCAATTATTTCATATAATCATTTAATTGTGTTCTGAATTAACCACAGCAATAGAGATGTAATCAATGCGTGATAAATAGATTTAGGCATAGTATAGGAATAAGAAGGGTAGTATTATAAGGGTAGAAGGTTGACAAACATTTATGAGAAACAGTGTGTATTAGGTAGGTAAGCAAAGTGAGGCTGTAATGCAGGCCCTACAGGCTGCGGCTGGTACGATTTTAGGTTAGCTGCATTAGGCCTTAGGCCTTAGGCCTAAAAGAAGGGTTGACATAAGCCAGTGACCCAGGAATAATCCTGTACCAGTAATGTTACAAGTTTACTATAAAGAATGTGACAATGAGTGATGTTTGGGGAAATATGCCGCAATGTACCTTTCAGGACTGCAAGGCACCCAATCGTAACAGCATAGACAATTCTGCAGCAACTGCAGGTTGCCATGGGGCCTTGTTGATGTAAATGCTAATGCAAATAAGGGGAACTAAGAGACTAGCCTTTGAAAAGCGGGGCACCCCAAATTTTATGGGGTTTGGAAGTCCTGATAAGAACAAAGGAGTTGGAACTTTCATGCATATGTATAGGGGTTATGAGTGTGAGTGTAACTCAGCATAGAAGGAGTTCATCAGCATGAACAGGGAGGAAGAATCCATCAAGAGACCCTCCACAAATGACCATTTACTGAGAGATCCACCTAGCTTGGTGGTACCCTTGGAGATGTGAGTATGAGAGCATTTATGCTGGACACCTTTTGGTATTGCTACATGTTCATTTATATATCTGTAACGGTGGCATTGATTATCTGTGTAGTAAGGTTTTTAATACCAGGAAGCTTAATAACTTGTGAATGCTGTTGTGGTCCCTGCTATTGTTCCTTGTGTGCTCTGAGAGCCTCCAGACCAAATGACATTTCTAATGGTGATTCTCGCTCTGCTAATTCTAATACTGTAGCAGCCCTTAGGGAGCACAAAAATTTGACCCAGGTTACTATGGTTTAAGAGACCATAGGCAATATCAACCCATCAATAATGTAAAGGCTACTAACCTGTGTGACTTTGTGCCATCTAGAAGCTGAGCAATAAAGTTAGGGATAAAGTGCTTTTTTGATGTGTGGAGCAGGAAATATGTTCTCCCATGCTGGCTGATATGCAACAGGGAGAAGATTAATGAAGAGCACATACCTGAAAACCACACTTCTGGCACACACTGCCAAAATGAAGCTGTCAGGAAAGACAACAGAGCCCCGTAGGGAGATGGGATGAAGGAATGATCAGCCCTCCCCCCAGCTAGCATCTGCCATCCTATTGTAGAAGTTAGAGATTGAAAATACTTAAGTCATCTAGTCTTTCCCCTGCTGCTGCAAGATTTGTTAGTACATTTTCAACTCCCAGGTCTAGCTTTAAAAAACTCAAGCAATGGGGCTTCTGGCACTTCCCTTGGCAGAATGTTCCTCATTCTATCAGATCTCTCCATCAGGAAGCTTTTAGCCTATTTTCCCTTTGTCTTAATTGCATCTCCTTTTTTCTTGTTGTATTCCCTTGTGCCAGTCTAAATAATTCCTTTGCCTCAAGTATCTGGAAATAGTTATGGTCCTTTTCCACCTTAACCAAGCTAAAATCATGGTTTTTTTTCACATACCTTTTAACAGTCTTAACTGGAGTTGCTGTCAGTTTTTCAAACTCCTCTTTCTCTGAGAAAATCACAACATTTTCTGCAGATCAAAAAATAAAGATATTCAATTGGCAGAGAGATTGCAAATCTGTGTTTTGCCTCACTAGCTTCGTCAGCTGGCAGTCTTACTACAAACTTAAATCTCCCTGAATTGTTCTACACTTTTAATTTCTAGCACAGGATTAAGTGCAATTTTGGTGGTACAGAAACTTTTTTTGCATATTCCTTTACTAAATGGAATTGGAGTTTAAACGCTTACAAAGGGGAATTGCACAGGAAGATGGATTATGGGAGTTTAAGCCCTGTGTTATCTGGTGTGGAGAAAATGGAAACTATAAAACAGCTCAAACCTTGTACATCTGTCTTCTCTTCTTGCATATTGGCTTGGGCTTCGACTGTTTTTACTGAATGGCTCGTGCAACAGGCTAGAATATAAAGAATGTAACTTATTAATAGTCATTCTCAGCAGTTGTCTGGAGATAGCATTTTGCGACTGGAATTTCTTACGCCACACAATTACCTTGACCAGAAGGTTTTGTTTTCACAATGTAAAACATGATGATCAAGACAATGGCAATAGCCATTATGAATATAGTAGACATGGCAATTATTAGAGCAGTAGCCAGATGCCCTTGTCCTGAAAGATCTGCTGGAGACACAAAGAAATAGTTTATTGTAAAGGAGCCATTACTGAAAACAAAGAATGTTGATCAGCTTGAGATCTGCACTAAACTTAATCCCTAGTTCATTTCTTTATTTTCTTAAAACTTGATTAATTTATTTGAACTGGAGTTTGCCAGATGAAACACTGCAGAACTTTGCTCTTATGCTTCAAAAGCCAACCAATATACAGAATTTTACAAATCAATGTAGTTTGTTCTACAATAGTTCTTAATAATGGCAACAAATACAAGACCATGTAGTCCTGCAGAGATGAAAGAAGCTATAATGTCCTCTAATATTAAAAGAAATTATGTATGAAGAGGAAAATATATTATGCTCTTCCAAATATCTTGTGAAATTTTCAATGTTTCAATATGAAGAAATATGAGCTACCAAAATTTGACCTCTTTCATATTTCAGTTTTTATAAATTATATACACAAACTTTCATTAAATTTTGATAATGCTTTGCTTATGCTTTGCTTATTGTAAAAAAAAAGTTTTGAAAATAAAATATGCGGATGAAATTTCTTTGGTAATTTGCTTTTCTCCCACTGTCATTCTGCTCCTGAAAGAATGAGGTTTGTCATTGTTACTAACAGGTGAAAACAGTACGCTGAAATTTATGTCGGCTGAAAATTATAACAGGCTTGTAGGCCCAGTTTTGCCCATGGTTGCACTCACAACTGGCTTCAGTGGGCTCTTTGTGTGCGCACATCTAAAGATAGGATTTGGCTTTTTCTAAGACAGAAAGTGGTGTTCCTCTGTATCATAACATGTGGTATTGCAGTTAATTGTGTGTAACTGTGAACAGCTGTCAGCTCTCAACCCTGAGTGAAAATTGGACATTCTCTTAATTGTAAAATCAGTTATTTAGCTTTCCTTTATAGAACAATGAAACAAGTCAGTAAAACAACCAAATGTGTAATTTCTTTTCATAGACCTACACCAACATACAAAGTGGGTGTATAGCTGGTACTGTTCCATCAGTGTGAACATGTTTAAAATTCTTCTGTTGAAAGATTTATCAAAAGTGCAGGTGAAAACTCTAATGTGTTTAGTTCGATTTGTGTTGGTTTGTATGGATTATAAAACCTGTCTGATGCCATTTTTACAGATGCTTTTCTGGGATGAAACCACTGCTTAAAAATAAATTATAAAACTTTAAAATTATTAAAAATGTGATGGGAAGCCAAAAAAAGGATCTTAAAACAAGGAAAAATTCAATCATCAGAATAGGAGCTGCTGTTGTCTAGACAATATATCTTTGGGACCGCCCATGAAGAAGGAATTACAGTCGTACGTTTTGAAAAATGGAATAATTGATAAATGATTCTAATTGTTTCTTATCAGAGCAACATCTGGAAGAAAGTACAAGGCTGTTCTAGTTATGAAATCTGAGTATAGGGCTATTGACAAATAAGTCATTCTAGCACCTAGTGTCTTTATGCTAAGGAGATAGGCTCAGTAAATATTGCCAAAATGAACCGTTAGGCTAAGTGCTCATAACAACCAGCTAAAACCTGCTAGCAATCAGCTTTAGTTGGATAATTTTATAAAACAATGTGACATCTGTAACTGGATATCATGTTAGCAGCCTGACAACTGGCTGGAAGCATGAGCAAGGTCTGGACAGTGTCTGCCCAACAATGAAAATATACAGTATAGTCCCTAAAAAATAACACCCAATGGTAATGTACACATTCAGAAGAGCATTGTTCCTACCACTAATCCCTCAGGCAAGGCACAAAGAAGCAGACTAAGGTCTAAACTGACCTATGGCAATTGTGGCTGACCGCTTCCTTCAGTAGGATTCAAGCCAAAGCAGTTTCTGACAGCCCAACAACAGACAGTAAGCACATCAAAGAATACTATGATCAATGCTACTGAATGCTGAAAAATGAAATAAAACTGAAAGTAAATTGAATTAGCAGAACTGAATAACGCATAATTCGCATTCACTAGATTATCCTCTGTGGTATGGTACACTCGATAACCTGACTGGAATTCTCAAACAAGTCTAACATTTATATCTGAATAGAAATAAGTTAATAAAATCAGGATGAAAATGAGGCATCAGCAAAGAACTTTTAAAGAACCAACGTCAAAGAGATTCATTATTCCTCAGATAAACAGTGCCATGAAAAGTAAATGCTCCCTCAGCAGTGAAGCGGGAAAGGGATTCAAAGACACATGATCTTGCGCTCAAGCCAAAATATTGTGTGTGTAATATCAGAGAGAAGAACTGAAAGCCAATAATGATAATAAATAACTTTAAAGTTGACTTCTATGCTGTCTCACAATGTCTGGAGCTCATTCATGAAATAAATTTATCATAGGGGTAACTGCATCCGTCCTTACTTCAGAAAGAGTATCTGAATATTTTAACATATAGTTTCCATGCTTCAGAAAGACTGTTTGATCATGTTGATGTCATTTTGCTTCAAGGGGTTTTTAATGCCCTCAAAAGAGAGGTAAGAAAAAGGAGAAGTGCAAGCCACAATCTGCAAAAGAATTGTTATACTTGCTTTTCTAACACAGATTTCGCACGTAGCATTGACAGAAGATGAATTTAAAATAAGGTAGGTAAGATCAGAGATGAAAATCAGAGGCAATAAGCTAGGATCTAAAAAGCCATGTAAGGTTATAGAAAATGATAAATACTTCAAAGCGTGTGGGAAGCTGAATTAAAAATGAGAATAAAATGTCTGGAAACATCACAAAACCAGACACACAATGGTCAGCTTTGGTAATTTTTTATTAGTTGTTTTTCCCTCCCACTATGTATGCAGCGTTCTTATTTTCATCTATTTTTGACAAACCAAAAATAATATTGTAGAACTGTTTATTTAGTCCACAAAGAGACGGCCACATAGTTACATTAAATTTTCACATCTCTGGCCAGTCTCTGCTAGGGCATAATGACATTTCCTTGTTGCTAGAAATAATGAGCTAAATTAATTGCTGGCATAAATCAGTACAACTCAGTTGAAGTCCCTCTCCACTGAAGTAATAATATTGATTGATCCAGGAATAAGAAATCATTGTAAATTATTATTATTTTTAATGATTCTTCAAATGTGGGAAAATAGTGCAAAGTAAATTTTACAGGACGTGTTTTCAGCTCAATAGAATGTTATACCAGCTGATACTGTATTCTGAAGAAATAGCTGCTGAATAAAAGTAGGGAAGCTTTTCTTACCTTTGTGTGCATGCTGAAAAGGTGAGAGTGTGTTTGTGCCAGAGGTACTTGGGAAAATGGCTGAAACACCAGAGGTCATGCCAGCACCTGCAATAGTAACAAAATTGCCATAAATTTCCCTGATTACCTTGTGAAGTTTCAGCCATGTCTTGACCTAGTCATAGTAAGAAGAGCACTCACTTAGTTTCATTGAATTTCCCATTCATTAAAAAATAATCCACAGAGCCACTTTTATGTTCTGTAATGTCAACAATCCCCAAGTACATTTCTGGCATTTTGAAAAATGTATTTAGTATATATTTTTGCATAGGACTTGAAGGAATTTTCAAAGCCCCACTGACTGGTTTATTAACCTGTATAAAGACAAAATGTTCTATGATATGCACAGGGTCAGATTTGGTCAATAGGTTCCCCTCGCGTGAACTTGGAGCAGAATGTCTGCCAGGAGTGAGTCAAAGTGACGCAAGTCACTCACAACCCCTTTTCCATTATGGAGTCTGGAGCTGGATAGTGCAACCCCCAGTGTAGGAAGGTCATCTAGGAGATTCATCAAATGAGTGCCTCTCTCAGGCAGCCTCCATCAGTGAGATTTCCGTAGAGCCTTGATTAGTATTTAAAGCTACATTGTCCCAATGGAGACTCTAGGGCAGATGGCAAACAGTACTGCAGAATGCCTTCCCCTTGGTGAAACTGCATAGGGAGTATGCATATTTTTTGCAGCCTGGCAGGACAACATGCATCATATGATTCTGCTAGCTAGAATCCATCATCTGGAAAAAACTGTAAATCATCATTGTTACGAGACACAACCCTTAAATCTATTGTAGAAAACAATTAGCAATGACAGAGAGATGGATAACTTAATAGGTTCTCTTCCCTACCAAGTTTCTATGGTTGATTACAAAAAAAAATAGTATTTTTTTTTTAAATTCAGCTGTGAGGCAATACATGTGCTATGTTTTCAGAATGAAAAATCAGGTCACAAACTGGGGCAAAATACCAATCCTGCAAGCTTCTTTTGACTCTAGGCAGAGACAGAAACAGTGGGAACTAAGCCTGAAGCTAGGAATACTCTGATTCTTCACATTTACCTTGTGGAGTAAAAGGCAAGTATTAGTGAGTTAATTCCTCTAAATCTAAAGGTTCTGTATGGCTAGTCTGTGTTTGTGGAGGCATGGGGGTAATATAATCATCAAAGACCTAGTCTGACAAATTCACTCCACAGCTGAAAAATGACTAATGTTATTCTGCTGTTCTGGGAAATGTGGTAAGGAATTTCAGGGTCTTGGCCCATCACTTAAGGTCAACAGGAAATTAAGCTGTCTGGTAGGGTATGAAAAATGTCTAATGGTCTATGAAGTAAAGAAATATACATGATCTTTAAATAAAAAAAATGTTTTTTAGAAAATGAAAAAATATTACCCAACATAAAATGTTACTGTGTGTTTGGAATGATAAACACATACTTTTAACTTGGCACAAAGAATACAGTGCAGATGACTTTAAAAGATTTTCTTTCCCTGTAACAATGGCAAAACACCTTCCAAACCTCATTTGTTGGTATGGAAGAAAATACTATTTATTACACTTTCATTTTTTATATTGAAACAGCACTTATTTCTATCGAATTTTAAATATACTGGTATGTTAACTAAGGCACTTTCAATGCTATGTAGGTAAAATAATTGCATCTGTTTAATCTTTAAAATGTGTATATTGGAAGATAGCCCTTCGTCTTCAGAAACCTTAGCAACTAGACTGATGACTAAGAACCCCGTTCTGTTCATGGGATGCTTGTGAATTACGGTGCATAAATAATAGAACTAAGTCCTATTTAGTCCTTACTTAGGCAAAACTTTCATTGACTCAGTTTCCCATTTGTTTAAATATGAGTTTTGCCTGAAAAAGGACTTTAGTGTTTGACTCATAGACATTACAGATGGAAAAGACCCACTAGGTCACCTAGAGAGACAAGGTGGGGGAGGTAATATCTTTTATTGAACCAGTGTCTATTAGTGAGAGAGACAAGCTTTCGAGCTTACACAGAGCTCTTCTTCAAGGTTGTCTCTCTCATCAACAGACATTGGTCCAATGTCTGTCTGATATCCTGGGACAACAGCTACAACAACACTGCATAGTAAGTGATCTAATCTATCTGTCTACCAGTGCAGGATTGGTCCCTTTATGTTGTAGTGCTTTGTCAAGTCTACATTTAAATATCTCAGATGGGGATCTTTTACCATGTTTCTTGGAAAACTATATTCATAGTATGAAATTGCTCCCAAAAAGTAAGTTTTTATTTGTTATTTAGCCTACTTTTTCTTTTTTTTTAGTTCCCCGCTCCCCTTAATTTCTAAAGCTGCAGAATGAACACCTATTTATACTGTGACCTCTGGTCACTTCTCTGTGACAGACCTGGTCCAAAGAGAAGTTAGGTCTAAGCAGTTAAAACACCCTTTGCTGTTAGACCATTCTAACTATTAAAATGAAGTTAGTTTCTATATGAAATGGAGATTAAGGATAAACACTCCCTTAATTTCTCTACTGTTGTGCTAGTTCTTTGCACAGAACTGAATTTTACCCTCTGTGATCTTTATCTATTTACTTCTTCATCACAGTTTGATAGTGGCAGACTTAAGTCAATATTCAGCCTATGGAATGGGCTGGAAACAATTGTGATGCCACACAATTCTTGCAGGCTGCACCAGGTCAACAATAGCTATTCTTACCCAGCAGTTTAATTAACCCAGGCAAATAATATGCTGCTTTGTCTGCTTTTAGATAATCCAACAAGCTCTAGCTCGTCCCTCTTTGTTTAGTTGAGTTCAAGCATGTATTTATTCAACTGTTTCGGTTTTGCTTGAGCAGGCTTTCAGGCACTCTTATATTGTTAACAGTTTATTATTCCTCCTTGAAAAGGAGGAGCAGTCAGGGTGTAGAACACGATTGCCCAACTAAAAGACCAGGAGATGCTATTAGAGCCATTTCTGCATTTCATACCATTACTTTCCTACTTCAAACTGAGAGAGAGATCCTACCCTGTCCTACATCAGCATGTTGAGGAGTCCTCCGTTCACTCTGAGTCCGGTCTCAGGCTCAGAGTTCAGTTCATGTAGGATCAGAATGCTTGAACAAGAATTTTCTTATGGTGTACCTAGGAATGGGACTGATTGGTTGTTTTTTTTTTGTAGTAAATGTCATAATGAACTCCACCTTGATGCTACAACAGAGTTGTCTTTCAAATATACTTATGTAAGTGTTAGTGATCACATACATTTTAAGCCTGATAGCAAATTTAATAATTTGGCAGATTTTATTATGAGCTAAGATTTTACTTTGGATGTGGTTTTGAAGACTATGCCAAATAATGCACCTGCATTGAAAGGTGAACTGAAAACTGCCAGGTTTTGAAGGTCTTTTGTTAATTATGCTACCAGCTTATGTCAGCTTTCGGTGGATAAAAGGGAAAAAAAACCTTATTAGTTTTCACTCTTTTCCCAACCAACAATACATCAAGACTATGAAAGTCTAGTTTGTACCCAGACCATGTTCTAATTCTGGTTCCAATGCAGATGATGTCACTTACATTATCTCTAAAGATTTAGATATAGTTCAGGCAGAGACATTCAAAGTGCATGTTGCACCACATGTGGAAATCACTCTATTCTGGCCATGAAAAAAAGGCTGAAATCCAGTTGTATGGCAGAACACTTTACATTCTTAGGCACCGGTATGTAATCCCTTTGGAATGTAATAAAGACACCCGCTAGCAGTGCTATATCATTAAGGGTTTGTCAGCTTTTCCATTATAAACCTTGTTATTTAGGGAGGTTATAATCTGGCCATCAAAGTTTTCTCTGGACTCAGACTCTGCCTTCAGTCTTATTTTTCAAAAATGTATTAAAAATAATTTTGATTGTTTTGAGAATAATTGCATTTGTTTTCACATCTTAGTGTGCTTTTGTAACTCAAAAACAGCTTTCACTTTTAAATCGCTATGTAGCCAGGCATTTGTCCATAACACAGATGAGGTGCTGTGTTTTAAAGTAACTTTTTTGCTTCTTTTCCTTTTAAAGAACAGTAGTTCTGCGCACAGCAGGACTATTATGATTATTGGTACTGGCAAGCCCAATTCACAATAAAGAACACTACTGCACTCGTTGGATGGCAGGCACAGGGGGGAGGTTTGTGGACATGTTGCCCAGATAATATTTATGGCTTTTGATAATGTGACATACAAATGGAAAAGCACATTTAGTGAAGTGGTGGATACTGAAATGAACTGTACAAGGAGGAATATCCTGCATGGATTTTAAAAGTTATTATGTGTATTTGAACTGAACGCAGTCTGGTTTTAGATGTCCTCATGGATGTGCAGATTGAAAAGAAAAAAGTTGGCCAATATTTAGAATGTATAATAAGGCACATTCTGAATATCGCCCCTAAAACACAAACTTGTATGAACATGAATAAAACGGCAATGCCAGTGACCAGTTTTGAAGTTATGTGGGTTTATCTGTTTGTTTTCCTTCTCTTTTCTGTCTCTCACTTCCTTTTCCTTCGCCCCCCTTTCTGTGTTTTGTCTCTCGTATTCCCTCCCCCTCTAATTCCTTCTTTTCCTGTATCTAGTGACTACCTTCTTCAAATTTTCTCCTTTTCTCTGTGTCTCTCTCTCTCCTCATTGCTTTTCCTCAGATCTCCACCCTATCCATTCATGCTATATATTTCTTCCTCCAGTTTTCCGTCTCCCTATTTGTTATCCTCTAGCTCCCTACTCCTACCTGCTTCCCTCCTATCTGTTACCCTAATATTTTCTCCCGCTACTTCACTTTTCTTTCCTAAGTTCCACTCACCTTCTCTTCCCTTTTCATCATCATCTTGTCTCCCTTCCCTTGCAAAGATTTCCCCTTGCAATGTCAACCAAGATCTGTGCCTCTATAGGCCAGTCAAGAGGATCCATGCAATATATGGGCTGGGCATGGTGCTACCCAGCAGCAAAGATCAGATGACCCTTTTACTCCTCAGTGTAGCTATTTGGAGTGGTGGTGAGAGAACAGCAGCTCCTGCTGCTGGCCAGTGCAAGGGGACCCTACTGCTGAGATAGAAGTGTCAGCAGCAGCAAAGCTGGCAGGACACTAAGTTGGTATGTAACTTCTTGGGCAAACACCAACAAGGTTGCCACAGCTTCTTCACAATATACATAACACACAGCGTAAAAATTCGTGCATTTACAGTACCTGACAGTGTCACAGCAACTCTGTAAATAGTGTGTATTTAAAATTGTCTTTGTAAAACTATCTGTTAGTGGAATGAATGGCAATGTATACTCATTAGAACGTACTGCCTTCAGAACTGTTAATGTAGGGGCTGTGAGGGGAGCAGAAGTACGATAAAATAGAAAAAATAATGGTAACTCAGAATATGGTTTGGACTGAAATCTAGTCTGGTGAAAGGCATGAAGGTGTGAAATCTGTAACTGGCCCTGAGCAAGGCACCTTGAACCAAGACGACAAGTGTAAATCTAGTCCTATGTATAGAACTAGCTATCTGGTAAACACAGGCCAGAATTTTCAAAGAGTAACTTCATATTTAGGCACCTACATACATGGTCTGTAAGAGATGCAGTTCCCAAATGGGAGCTGCAGCATCTGTTGAAATTAGTCCATTTATTTTGGTGCCTAATATTAGCCTGTCAAATTTGGAAATGTTGCCTAACCACACACTGAGATTAACTAAAAATCACTAACTAAGAGGAAGAATCTCCCAGGCAATAGAATTTCACCTTAAATTGGAGAAGATTGCTAATAGTAAAAATGGCATTTGTGAGGTGTGCAATAATAGTATCGTTTGCAGAAACACTGTCAAAGAGATACTGGGGGCCCAACCTAGTGCTTATTGAAATCCATGTCAGAGTTCCCGTTGTCTTCAGTGGTCATGAGATCAGGCCCATTGTGAAATAATTTAGCTCCCAAATATGAGCCTTTTAAAGCTGTAATAATTTGGCAATATACATCCAAACGTTTACATTAGCTCTTGCCAAACTTGTAAGTAGCCGCTGGTGTTAAGACCCACAAAAGTAGAGTGACCAGACAGCAAGTGTGAAAAATCGGGACATGGAGTGGGGGGTAATAGGCACCTATATAAGATAAAGTCTCAAATATTGGGACTGTCCCTATAAAATCAGGACATATGGTCACCCTACACAAAAGGAAACTTTTTGTGCTGTTGTGTTCTCTGCTACCCCTTCAAGTAACGATGTAACTTTTCTCTTGTGTTTTTGATTAGGTGGCTGTGATTGGATGTCCCTCCTACACAAGCCCAGGAGGAGTGAAGGTAGAAAGCTGGGCCAATTAACTCAGGCTGCACCTGGAGGAGGAGTCAGGGAGCAGGGGTTGATTAAACGAGGCTTAGCTGGGCAGGAAAAAGAGGGGCCTATATAAAGCCCAGGAGCTGAGAGCAGAAAGGGGCTGCAGGGAGGTAGTCTGCAGTCACTCCCTGGGTGAAGGGAGGTGTGTTGGTACTGTAAAGGGTATTCCACACTTACTCCTTGGGAGGAGGGAGTTGGGAGACTGGCAAACCCAAAGAGGGGAGAATCCAGAAAGTACGAGAAGGCTTGGGGGAAGGCACCAAGGAATAGGAGTGCTGAGCTTGGCTACTGACTGGAGGAACCCTGAGCTGGAACCTGGAGTAGAGAGTGGGCCTGGGTTCCCTTACCAGTCACTGGGGACATGGCACAGGCTAGGCTGAGGACAGTGGACTGCCTGGGATGATTTATTCTGGAAAGATTTTGTTATGCCTCCCTGGAAGTGGGAGCCACATTGAGGGGGCAGGCAGGGTCATGAAGGGGAGGCTGCAGTTGCTGGAGCAAGAGAGGTTTGTAAGGTGAGAGGATGACAGAAGAGACACCACCTGAGGAGGGCACAACATCTGGCAAAGCTAATGGCCAGGACAGCTGGGAAAAGGCACTATGAGTGGTGAGTGCACCCTGTGACAGTGCTCTCTTGAGGGAGCAGAGGTGGTGATTATTCTAGGCCAGGGGTTCTCAAACTGGAGGTCGGGACCCCTCAGGGGGTTGTGAGGTTCTTACATGAAGGTTCATGAGCTGTCAGCCTCCACCCCTGTCATAACTTTCCTACTCAGATCTGAACCTTAGAGTTCAGAACATGAGAAGCTAGCATGAAACCTCCAAACTTAATTACCAGCTTGGATCTGATATCGCTGCCACCAGCCAGAAAATTCCAGTGTCTGGCTCACTCTGGTCTCCTCAAAACCTTCCCTGGGGGACTCCAAAACTCAGATGCCCTGAGTCTCACCACAAAGGGAAATAACCCACTTCCCTTCCCCCTCTTTACCTCCTCCCAGATTTCCCCGCTCTGGGTACTCTAGGATATTCCCTGCTTCAAGTCCTTGAAACACAAGTACCGAGAGATCAAATCTCTCTCTCCCCTCACCCAGAGGGTATGCAAAGTCAAGCTTAGTAAATCTAACACAAAGAGATTTTCCCCCTCCCTTCGTTTCTTAGCCTTAACCAGTGAAAAAACTCAAACAGATCTTAAAAAGAAAGAAAAAGACATAACAATGGTCTCTGTATCAAGATGACAATATATAGGGTCAATTGCTTAAAAGAAAAAATGAATAAACAGCTTATCCAAAAAGAATACAATTTAAAACATTCCAGCAACTACACACATGTAAATACAAAAAAACAATATAAACCTATTGTCTTACTATCCTTGTACTTACAACTTGGAAACAGAAGATTAGAAAGCCTGGAAATAGACAGATCACTCTCCGAGCTGAGAGGGTCACCAAACCAAGACAAAGACTTCCGTCCACCCAGTTTTGAAAGTATTTTGTCTCCTGATTGGTCCTCTGGTCAGGTGTTGTTTGTTAACCCTTTCCAGGTGAAAGAGACATTAACCCTTAGCTATCTGTTTATGACAACCCCAAACCCTGCTTTTCCGCCAGCATTTATAATGGTGTTAAACACATTTTTATATACTTTTAATGTGTGTGTGGGGGTGTCGCACTCAGAGGCTTGCTATGTGACAGAGGTCACCAGTGCAAAAGTTTGAGAACCACTGTGAATCTAGGCTATGTGGCCTTGGTTTGGCACTTCATTTGCATGTGTTGTATTTTGATTTTGGATTTTATAACTGTTGTAATTGTTATGTGGCACTTATAATTTATAGGTATCTGCCCTGTGAATTAAACTCTGTATGTGGGGTCTAACATCTCTTTTGCTGTGCAAAATGAAGGGGATAAAAAGAGCTGAAATTCTACTATAATGGTTCCAAAAGTGTGAGATGGAGGAGAATAGACCCAAAATGACATTAAACTCCTAGTCTTGCTATAAGACCTTGGAAGCCCTTCTACTGAAAGGGGGCAAAGCTGTGGCAACCCCCTAGAATTTCTCACTGTCGCTCATGTGAAAAAACAGTGGCATCATGGCTTCTGAATGAGCTATGAGACTAGGAGCTGGTGTTCCATGGGCAGCATGAAAAGGATGGCCCTATCAAAGGATGACACAAGATCTACACAGTTGGAACAAAGTTTTCCCATGTATCATCAGGCTCCAGGCAATTGAGCAGGCATTCTTTTTTGTTGGCCCTCAAATCTCTCCCTCTGAGGTTTTGTCTAGAATAAGAAATGGGTTGAGGCTAATTAACCTTGACCTAACCAGGGCTGCCCAAAGGGGGGGGGCAAGTGGGGCAATTTGCTGCGGGCCCCACAGGGGCCCCGTGAGCCCTGGCCCGGCAGTGGTCCGGGTCTTCGGCGGCATTTTGGTGGCGGGGGGCCCTTCTGTTGCTCCGGGTCTTCAGCAGCATTTCAGCGGCGGGGGACCCTTCACTGCTGCCGAAGATGTGGAGCGACTGAAGGGCCCCCTGCCACCGAAATGCTGCCAAAGACCTGGACCGCTGCCGGGTGAGTCCAAGCATTGCAGCTCCCCCGCTTTGCCCCAGGCCCCCTGAATCCTCTGGGCGGCCCTGGACCTAACCTCAACTCTTGTCTTAATGTTGCCAAACCTCAAGAGAACGAGAGCTGGGCTATACCACCTAGTCAACAACCTAGCATTTCCTCCATTCTGCAAGGTAAGAGGAATTGGGTGCTCTAAGGTCAAAGAAGTGAAGAAAATAAGTTTGTCAGTTTCAGCTAACAAGGCTATTCATCTGTAAGCATCACTGGACACAAGGAAGAAATGGTGGGGGGGCAGGAGGGGATGAGGGAGGGAATGATCAAATATGAAAGGACAGAACTGGCAAGGAAAGAAAATGGTGATATTACAAAGAATGGAGAGTTCAAAAGAAAAAATATATAAAAATGATTTGTATATAGTATTACTAGTACTGTAAGGAGTTTTTCTGTGGTAAGTGTTTTAAGCATTTCAGCTAAAGGCCCAGAATTCAGGGTCTTTAAAATAGAGATATAAAAGTGATCTTCTGATTGGAACATGACATACAAATCCCTTGGCCGTTTAACACATTATTTTGTACAACATAACAATTCTCATCTGTTTGGTTGTTTTAAAGTTCTAAGAATGCAAAAACAACAAAAGGGGTGTTTTCAGAGGTTAGTCTCACTCTGGTAATTAAAAATTACTGTAGTATCTCTTATAAAAAATTAAATTGTCAGACCATTAGTCTGTGTGTGTTAGGTTAAAAACCTAGATAGGTTGATTAATACCACTTCTTTCAGCATCTGAGTGGGAATGGGGGAAAGATTAGAAGGAAAGGTATTTTGACTGATCTGCTGTCATGGTTGCCATAAAAAAAATCCACATTTTTGGCACAATGCATTTGATTATGGTGTGAGTACTGCAAGTGAATGTATTTATTTAGCTGCCCCTGGGATATTCTTTCTTATATGTGTATCTCATTTGCTTTGGGGTCAGGCTCTTGTTTCACAAAGTCCTTGTGACCTCTGGTGGGCTATTTATTATCTGTAACATATAGCTGGGAAGAAAGCACAGCTTACAGCCATAGCTACAGTCCATGGACTTAATGAGATATTCGCCAATATTCTACAAACTCTAGTCCATATAAGAAGAGTGATTTAGTCAGTCTCCTCATCCCCGTTTCCACAGTATCTCTGTTTTTATCTAATATAGGCAATAATTTTTCTGTATTTTACCAAGTCTCCTTTACACCTTGGTTATGTTTTGCCAGGTGTTCATTCACCTGGATATAACAAAAGACATGCAACTAATCTGAAGGCAGCATCCATTGTAGACCTTCTGTCTTCATAGGATTTGCAATGTTCTTACTTGAATCAAATATTTATCCCTCATTGAGATCTCATCGAAGAAAGCAAATATGAGGTCACTTCCAGCACTTTCTTGACTGCCATCCAGAGCTAATGCTCATTTTGGAAGTTTAGCGGTCCTTGTTCACCTACCATGTCTCAGCCCACCTTCCTAGTGGATTGTACTGCTTGCTAATCTCTCACAAATACGAATAAGCAGAGGCCACTTGAAGACGGAAGAGAGGTTACTTTTAAGTAGCTCTTCTCTGAGAGTGTCACCTCTACATAGTCACACTCCCCACCCACCTTCCCTGCTTCTCTGGAGTCTCAGGAAAAGAATTCTGACATTGGGGAAGGAACTGCAGCCTGTTGGGCACATTTCCCCTCTTGTTATCCTCAGAATCCTCCATGAGGCTTGGGGGAGGGAGAAATGAGCAGCTCTAACATTCACTGCTGGCAAGAAGATTCCACAGTTCAACACCAGGAGTCGCTAATCCCACAAGAGTGACAAGGCAGAGGTAGCAAAGAGTCCTGTGGCACCTTATAGACTAGCAGACGTTTTGGAGCATGAGCTTTCGTGGGTGAATGCTCACAGGCAGAAGTGATGCTCTGGAAGAACAACACTGATAAGTAACCTCTTTATTACATTACTGATTTATTATTTTATGTGGGGAAAAAACAGAGATAAAATGGGCTGTCAAACTCCCGAAAGTGAAATTTCTAAAAAGTCAATTGTTTTGGCTTTTTCTTCCACTCCCCCTCCCCCTTTTTTCCCTCATTTCATTCTTCTACTTTCCCCAGCCCCTTCTTTCTCTAAGGATCAGCAAGTCTTTTGTCCATCGATGTAAATATATATATGTACAGTGTGTGTGTGTGTTTAAAATCTGAATCTGGAGGGAAGTGCTGGAATTTTCCTACTGTTTGACATATGGCAGCTATTCTGAGAACACAAACCTTTCTGAGAGGAAAAGATGGGAGACAGTTGAGAGGACAAAGGGAAATAAGTAAGATTTAAAATATTCTGGCAATTTCACTGACCCATTTACTGTAGGGTTTTTTACGTTATCTTGTTCCTTTCTTCATGTAAACCACAGACTTTTTTGATGTCCTAGAATCATAGAAATATAGGGGCTGGAAGAGACCTTGAGAAGTTATTAAGTCCAGCCCCCTGTGCTGAGGCAGGACCAAGTAAACCTAGATCATCGCTGACTGTTGTTTGTCCAACTTATTCTTAAAAAGCCTCCAGTGATGGTGATTCCACAACCTCCCTTGGCAGCCTATTCAAGAGCTTATCTGCCCTCATAGTTAGAAAGTTTTTCCTAATATCTAACAGAAATCTCCCTTGCTGCAGATTAAGCCCATTACTTCTTGTCCTACCTTCAGTGGACATGGAGAACAATTGATCACAGTTCTCTTTATAGCAGCCCTTAAATATTTGAAGACTATCAGGTCTTCCTTCTCTCTCATTTTCTCAAGACTAAACATGCCCAGTTTTTTTTTTAAACCTTTCCTCTGAGCTCAGGTTTTCTAAACAATTTATCATTTTTGTTGTTCCCTTCTGGACTCTCTCCAATTTGTCCATATCTTTCCTAAAGTGCGGTGCTCACAATTGAACATAATACTCCAGCTGAGGCCTTCCCAGTACTGAGTAGAGAGGGACAGTTACGTCCCATGTCTCATATACAGCTCTCCTGTTAATACAACCCAGATTGATATTATCCTTTTTTCCAACTGCATCACATTGTTGACTCATATTCAATTTGTGATCCCCTATAATCCCCTGCTCCTTTTCAGCAGCACTACCACCTACCTGGTTATTCCCCATTTTGTAGTTGTGCATTTAATTTTTTCTTTCCTAGGTAAAGTATTTTGTACTTGTCTTTATTGAATTTCACCCTGTTGAACTCAGACCAGTTCTCCAGTTTGTTATCTGAAGGGAGTGAGAAATGGAGGCACCATTTCTGTTGCCGGCACACAACATGAAACATCAGAAAACAGGAGCCAATCGTAGCAGAAGTATCATAGTAGTAAATCAGAATGAAGAAAGTGAATACTCATAGTACAGTATTGTAGTTTTGCAACTTGGACCCACAACCAATCAGAGCAGGAAATTGTATGATTGGAAAAATTATACAGTTATGCATCAATAATTGTATAGTATCCTTGCATGCTGGATGAAACCATTTGATTTCACTGTAATTTATGATAAAGATGTTTCCTTTCCGATCATTCGCTGTTATCGGATGTTATGCTGCTTGCCCCAGTGACTGAGCTGTTCAAGAGATCCCACAGGAAAGGGATTTTACATTTTAATTGCAAATTATTATTTATTATAAGCACCAATATCACAACAGTATCTACAGTTCTGTACCTAATAAAACAAATACCCTGGTCTTAATGACAAGAGGGATCTGATGCAAGCAACCTGGATTTAATTTTTTTTTTCAGAAATTGTTAAATACTTTTCAATGTGTAGTCAAATTATTGGTTTTACTGGAATTGATTGAAGTGATGATATGCACTCTGATTTAGATTGCTATTTTCTCCTACAGCTCATTTGATTGCTTAGTAGATTAATGTGCTTGCCTAAACTACTCCCAAAGATAATGTGTATTCTACTCATTTATTGGCGCCTTCAGAAAATTCAGAACGAGTGTGGTCAGTAAGTCGCGTAATGTACTTTTCTCAAAGAATTAGACACGCTTATATTGTACCTGCCAAATACCCTATAAAAAACAGAAGTTGCTTTTTTGAAGTAGGCAATAGCCATAAGCCCCTCTCATGGCTCCTTGCCAGACGTTCCATATCTTACATGTTTGGCATGATTCAGGCTCCAATTTACAAAATTCTTAAGCGTGTGCTCACACCCATCACAATTCAGGATGTCATGTCTACTAGATCAACCTGATCCCTTCTCCATGGTTTATGTAGAGATGGGACAAACACAATTAGAAGATGGGAGTGCAGCTGCAGTGACCGGTGGTGGTAAGAGGAAATGGCCGGGCCTAGTAGTCACAGGTGTGACCCCACCTCTTGAAACAAAGACCAAAAAGTATTGTAAACCTGCAACTTGTTTTGTTTGCTGTGTATCAGTGATCATCTGTTAGTTAATTGCTACATAGCCATCTGTACAGTTCAGTAGGTGTATGACAATCCCAGGCCTTATATCATACAGATCAAATATCGCTATACTTGTGAATTTGATGGACTTTTAAAAAATAGAAAGATGTACGAGCAAGCCTCATCCTTATCTGCTTGTAGGGAAAAAAAACTCTCTACCCACCCCCTTGGCTGCTGGCTGGGCTGGGGCTCTCCTCTGTTCCTCCCCACATCTCCTCTTTCCTGGATTAGTTGAGAGAAGTTCCACTCCCTTTACTCCCACCAAAGAGGATTTCTTATCCCACCACCTCCTTCTTCATCCCCCACAGAAAGAGGAGATCAGGCTCCCAGAAGCTTTAACTACTGTGGGGTGTTGTTGGTGACACTCTCTCTCCCTCTCCCTCTCCCTCTCTCTCTCTCTCTCTCTTCTTTCCATGGGCAAGGATGAATCAACCACTGGCCCAGTTCAACATGATGATTAGCAAGTGCCACTGGAGTACAGTCTGTCTCTTTTTGCAATTAACAAATGAAAGTTCAGCAGCTTCTTAAACAACTTCAAATTCTACCGTCAGCCCTCCCACCTTGTGACTGAAAAAGAGCATGAAAAGGCAAGATGCTCTTTTACCTGGATCCAGAAGAAGATGTTCCATATTTTGGTTGTCTCACAGTTACCATAGCGTGAGATTGTATGCTTAGAAGACAACCGCTGCTTTAGAGCAAACTGATGAGATGATGGTTAGGGATATCTTTCTTTCCAGTTTTAACCTTAACCTTTAACCTAAAAAGTAGTTGTTCTTGCCAGGAATGTATAAACTTAGTAACAGGAGACAAGTAGTCTTGGCTTCCATCCTTCCCTAGTTTCCTCCCACTACTAGCAGGACTTCATCCTTCCTCCTGAACTCACCCTTTCTGCTCTTATTAAATAAGACCTTTTCTCATTCTAATTTGAACTCCAAAAGAGTCCCATCCTCATCCACTTTTCTTCAGCTGCCAGCCTTGCACTTCCCGCTGAAACACCTTGTCAGCTGTATGTCATTCTTTCTCTCACCCCGCTCTTTTTTGCAGACCCCCATTTCCCTGCTTCTTCCTATCTTAGTGGAGGGGTAGGGACTCAGCATAGCAGAGAAGTGACTATTTGGAACTTTCAAGTAATTAGAATTCCAGTGTTGCTTATCTCCCAGTACAGCAGCCTCAGAGAAACCTGGAAACTAGCTAGTCTTTAAGACATTGAACGCCAAGAGAGCAGCCAAAGAAGGGTAATTGATCACATATGAGTATTTTTGGAGATGGGGGAGGGGGGAAACATCACATGACAGAATAATAGGACCTAAAATAAAAAGTTCTAATTTCTTTGAATTGTTTGCTTAATTTGCAGCGTGATCTTGCTGGAAGCAGATCTAGCTTTCCTGAGGGACGATTCTGATTTTTGACTGGCATATGCATCAGCACAACACTGAGCTGCATATGAAGCTTCTAGCTGAATCCAAGTCAAAACCGAATGACATACATAGAAACTAAGGAACACTTACATTCCTTGATGTTAGGAGGTGCTAACAAGCATGAGTAGCAAACCATGCCATAGATGTTCCTGGGTCTGTTTTCCAACATGTAGTAACTGCAATAAAGGGCAAGACAAGGCAAAACAATGTAAGTGCATCCATCAGAGTTGAGTACGGTTGAGCAGAAAGCAATTACCCTAAGATAAAATCACTTTTTAAAACTTTTATAACCATTTTAATGGCAACATTATCATTTCTTACTGCCTGATTTGAGACAGCCTTTCTCATCTTCCCTTCCCTCATAAAGGCAGCTAACCCACCATTAACCATACATGACACGAAGCAGCAACATTGCCTAAAACAACATTATTCTGCCTGCTGAGTTCTTGCTGCAATTTACAGCATGCCCTGAAATGAGACTTTCTGAACAAGGACAGTATTTCTTTTCAAGTAGTAATTTTCCAGACAAGACCACCAGCTGGATTTATTTAGTCTTCTGTATACACAACACAAAAATAATCTCCTTAACTAAGGAGGAAAAAGCCAAATTTGAGCAGGCCACTAATCATGACTAGAACCATCACGACTGAGAGAAAGCCAGATTACAGTTTATAGTATTTCAAACAGCTCCTTGCTGGGGATGGTTTATGTTTAGATTTAACGTAAGAGTTATGGTCTGCATTAGATCCCTCTTGGCAAAGAAAAGATTTTCATGTTTTAAACTTCCATTTTCCTCAAAGTTTGTCTCGGAACATGGTAGCAGGGCAGTATGTATGTAAGAATCTCATTCATAGATGAGCTGATGAGTAAACAGTCTTAAAATTTTTGTCAATAAATGACATTCCTATGCTTTACATAACTATTTTTAATACATGGGTCTAATAACTACTACTGAACATATATGTTATGTTTCATTATGTATTTGTTCTATATTTTTCATTGTGGTATTTCAGTACCCAATATACACTTGATCCTGCATAAATTCTGAATTCTGCTTTATTCTGTCCATGTATGCACATGTGACTTTTTTCTGAAAACATTCACATTCAGAAATTATCGCGGAAACTATTAATCAAAATCCTAAAATAGCCTGTTGTATTTTTGTTTTTGTTCTTTACTACATCTCTGCTATTATTTTGTACTTACGTACTTGGACTCGCCTGTTGTTATATCTTATCTGCTTTAACCTCTCAATAACGCTCATTCTTTTTTCTTAGCTGATAAACTTATAATTTACTATAGAATTGTCTTTGGTGTAAAATCTGGAGTATGAATTGATCTGGGGGTAAGGGACTAGTCCTTCAGGACTGGGAGAAAACTGATATGGTATGATTTTTGGTTATTGCAACCATTATCACTAAGTCCAGTTTGTGTGGGTGGCAAGATAGGCTGGAGAGTCTAAGGGGACTGTCTGTGACTCCATGGTAAGACTGGTATAGTGATCCAGCAGTTGACATTTGTTGTTGGCTTGTGGAATCTAATTATAGAATATATACCACCAGTTTGGGGTATCTGCCCTGTTTTTGACAGCGTGGCACTCACAGTGAGCTACTCCAATGTGCCATATACAGTAAAAGCTTTGTTATCTGGCATGTTGAGGGGATAGTGGCAGTGGGGGGGCGGTGCTGGTTAATCAAAAATTCCAGTTACTAAGAGGTAACAATGGAGGGATGGAGTTGAGGCATGGAAGTGCTTTTGGGGTGCTGGATCCAAGTGGCACTCAACCTGGGCGGCTCCCCGCAAGCAGCGACATGTCCCTGCTGCTCCTAGGCAGAGGTGCGGCAAGGCGGCTCTGTGTGCAGCCTCTACCTGCAGGCACCGCCCCCGCAGCTCCCATTAGCCACAGTTCCCAGCCAATGGGAACTGCAGAACCAGCGCTCAGGGTGGGGCAGGGCAGGGGCAGTGCCAACCAGACTTTTAATGGATATCAGAAATGACAGTTTCTAGAGCTTTCCCGTTGTTAAAGTGCCAGATACTACAGATTTTACTGTACATAGAAATAATTACTGGTCTCTTTAAGTATTTTGTGGCCTGCCATCTAATATATAAAATAAGTGATTATAACTACTGTTATACTGAGAGGTACTGGTGACTGCACAGATCACAAACCTCTTTAAGATCGGGTGTGAGCACACTGTTCAATTAACGTAACTATCAAGAAAAGTTAATCACAAGCCTCCCACCAAAGGCAAAAGGAGTTTTGATCCTGCCCAGGAGTTTTGGACCCAGTGGGTGGAAGGGTTTTGCTGAGTACTGTTTGGGTCAGGGCATGTGTGTGTAAGGGAAGACAAAAAATGAGAGAGGCTCATGGCTAGATCAAGAAAGCCAAGCAGCAGCCTGCAAATCTGGTGTGATCTTGGAGAAGCCCAGAGAGAGGTCTAGGTCAGGGGAGCTGGCTGAACAAAACTTGGGCCTGTAAGCTAAGGCACTGCTCCTGTTGGTGTTGGTCCCACTTGTGTTTGGAGAAGAGGAATTTGTACATTTATTGTAAATAAACAAGATGGTATCAAAGAAAATACCAGACTACATCATCAATTTTTACTCTCAAAGGGGACATCTTCAGGCCTCAAACTTTGACTAGCTGCATTCAGGTTTAAAAAAAAAAAAGGGGGTAACATTCAGTTTATTGTATTATCTTGACATACCGAAGGGTATGTCTAAACTACAATAAAACACCCATGGTTGGCCTGTGTCAGCTGACTTGAGCTCATGGGGCTCGAGCTGTGGGGCTATAAAATGGCAGTATAGCCGTTCAGGATCAGGCTGGAGCCTCGCCTCTGAAAACCGATGGAGTCCCCAACATCTACACTGCAATTTAATAGCCCTACAGCTGGAGCCCCACAAGCCCAAGTCAGCTGACATAGGCCAGCTGTGGGTATTTTATTGCAGTGTAGACATACCTAAGAGCGGGTACAGGCTAGCAGATACTGTTTTTTTAGTAGTTTTGAAAGAATGCTCATTCCTTTCTTTTTATGCTTCCTATACCCAGTCTACCTCCCCACCTTTGCCTCAATAGTATTTGTTGGTGGATTGTTAGTGCCGCGTAATGATGCACTGGGAAGCACATAATGAATAAAAGGGAATTATTGCCAAACCACAAGTGAGAATGGCAGGCCAAAGATACTTATTGCTCCATAAAGATAAATATGGAATAGTCTAGATCCAGTGTCTTTTAGCCACAATGGTTTAGAAAAGATAAACAGCCTTTCATTCAGCTTATCAAATCAAACTGAAGAAATATTTCTTGGATTTTTGCCATGAAACAGCATGATGGGTTTACTTTTGTTCTCAAAAATAAATAAATAAAAACATTGGGGAAGGTGCTAGAGGGCATGCAAGTGTTCATCTGTGTTTGAAGAAAGCTCTCCAATCACAAACCTTAATCCATATCTGTCAACTTTAAACAGCAGAATTATTTTTTGTTACACCTTACTATTCACCAAGTATTTGGACAATGTTGGAAAGTATTTACTAATCAAATTATAGCACTAATTGTGGAAAAGGTGGGTCAAGAGCAAGAGAACTGTCATGGATTTGATGGTCTAACTCTTCCACTGTAATACTAATACTTTCCACTTCTCTAACACCTTCCAACCTAGGATTTCAAAGTATTTCACAAGTCTTGATGATTTAAGTCTCACAACATCCCTGTGCATAGATAAGTAGTAGTATTCCCATTTTACACATGGGGAAACTTGGGCACAGACAGCTTGTGAATGACCCAAGGTCACACACCAAAGGCCTGAGTCTTCACTAATATTTATTGTAGGGAATACAGTAATGCCTCACTTAACTGCAACCCGGTTAATGTTGTTTTGTTGTTACGTTGCTGATCAATTAGAGAATATTTAAAGTCGCACAATTCTCCCTTATAATGTTTGGCAGCTGCCTGCTGTGTCCACTGCTTGCAGAAAGAGCATCCCATTGGAGCTAGCTGGTAGGGGCTTGGAACCAGGGTGGGCCTGCAGTTCCCCATCAGCTCCCTTAAGTTCCCTGTGTGGCAGCCGCCCAGCAGGCTATCAATTGCTGGGCTGTTCAGCTGTCCCTCTCTCCACTGCCCTGTGCTGCTCCTGCCCTCGGCCTTGGAGCTGCTCCCAGGCAGGGGTGGCATGTTTGTAGAAATTTTGGTGTTGCCCAGAACCCACCCCTGCCCAAACTCCGCCCCCTCAAACTCCACCCCCACACCTGCCCAAGGCTCTGGGAGGGCGTTTGGGTGAGGGAGGGGTGCAGAAGAATGGTGTGCAGGGGTGAGGGCTGTGGGGTGTGGCTGCAGATGAGGGGTTTGGAGTGTGGGACGGACTCAAGATGAGAGTAGGGTTGTAGGGGGTGAGGGCTCTGTCTGGGGCTGGCAATGGGGGGTTTGGGGTGTGGGAAGGGCTCAGGGCAAGAGTAGTAGTGTGGGGGCTGAGGGCTCTGGCTGGGACTGGGGATAAGGTGTTTGGTGTGCCGGAGGGGCTCAGGCAGAGGGTCAGGGTGTGTGCGGGGGGTGAAAGCTTTGACTGGGGGTGTGGGCTTTGGAGTGGGGCAGGGCTGGGGATGAATTTGGGGTGCAAGCAGGCTGCTCCAGGACAGTGGCCAGAGAGGAGGACTCCCCCCCAGCCCTTTCCCTGCCGGCAGCAGCAAGCTCTGGGGGAGGAGCCCCCCTTTCCTGCCCCCCCCAGCAGCACACTCAGCCCCACCACTGTCACTGCATATGCTCCTAGGGCCCCACTCAGGTCCAGGAATCTCCCTCGCCTCCCCCATGTGGGTGCCGTGGGCTGCTGCATGCACCTCCTCTTCTGCTGTTGCCCCTGACTGTAGCCTCACTGGGGGTGCGGGATGGGGCTGCCTCCTTGCCCAGCATGGGGCAGGAGCGGTGACTGTGGGCAGAGGGGCGCCCCCCTGTGCTGCTGGAGGGTCCTGTCAGAAAAGGGAGGAGTTTGAGGGGGAAGGGCAGGCTCAGAGTCAGTCTGCCTGGCAGTGAGATGGGCGCACTAGGATCCTGCAGCAGTAGTTGCTGCAGGGAAGCAGCATGGAGAAGACAAAGACAGAGATGGCTCTGCTCTGGGGCACAGGAAAGTGAGCGGAGGGCGGGGCCAGCAAGTCAGGGCCATGGGACACTCGGGGGGGGGGGGCGTAGGTGGGGCTGGCAGGGTGCCCCAGCCCCAAATTTTGGTGAAGCTGGGCCCCTGGGACTGAAAATTGCTGGTGCCTGAGCACCACGTGGGTATGGAACTCGCCGCCTATGCTCCTGGGACCCTCCTGCTTGCTGTGCAGGGGTCGGGGGGGAGGAAGAGGGGTACTAATGTCAGGATGTCCCCCTGCCCTCCACTCCTGTACCTCATCTCCACAGGGCAGGGGATGGGGGAGAACACGACAGGGCTCAGGATGGAGGGAGCTCGCTGGCAGCAGCTGTCCTCTCAACTTGCTGATCTACTTAAAAGGGCAATGTACTTAAAGTGGCGTCAGCGTCCTTGAAGGGGCAATGCCCATCTCTCTCACACATATGGTGTGTGTCTGTCCCTTCCTCTCTCTCTCACACATATGGTGTGTGTCTCTTTCTCTCTCTGCCATGATGTCTCCTCCCTCCATTCGTGCTGCCTTGTAGAGTGTGAGGCTACCCAGGGATGAGCTGCCAAAATCTTAGGAACCGGTTCCCTACCAGATCTTCGGTGGCACGGCTGCAGTGGGTGAAGGACCCGCCGCTGAAGACCCGGTAGGGAACTGCCCGGTGAGTACACCTCCCATCCATGTCCTGCCCCTGACTGCCCCCTTCAGAAACCGCAACCCATAACCCCTCCTCGCTCCTTGTCCCCTGACCACTCCTTCCTGAGACCCCCAACCCTAACTGCCCCCCAGAACCCCACCCGCAGCCCAGCTCACCCTCCTCCCTGTCTCCTGACTGCCCCAACCTCATCCACCAACAACCCGACAGACCCCCAGAACTCCCACACGGCGCCTACCCAACTCCTCTTCCCCATCCCCTGACCACCCCCCAAGAGCCTCTGCTCCATCCAACCCCCCCCACTCCCTGTCCCTGCCTTATCCAACCCCCCAACCCCGGCCTTTTACCCCCACCAGGGCCGGGCCGGAGCCACGCCGCGCGGCCGGAATCAGGGCTGGAGACCGGAGTCAGGGCCTGGGATGGGGCCCGGGCTGGAGCTGTGATGCATGGCCGCAGTCAGGGCCCAGCCCAAGCCAGAGTAGCGCGGCCGGAGTTGGGCCCGGGGCCCGGCCCGGAGCCAGAGCTGGGGCCTGGGTCGGGGCCCAGCCAGGAGCAGGAGTTGGGGCCTGGGCCGGGGGCCAGCCTGGAGCTGCACCACGCAGCCAGAGTTGGACCAGGCGGTGCCTGGAGCCTTCCTTGCGCCCCATCCCCGCTCCAGCTCACCTGCAGGAAGCCCTGCTTCCAGTGAATCAGCTGATTGGCGGGAAGCAGGGGAGAGGGAGGAGAAGCTGCGGGGAGCTAGGTGAGCTCGAGCCAGGGGCAGGGCAGAGAGCTGCCACAGATTTTGTTAAATTTAAAAGCCCTTTTAGAATCGGGACAACCGGTTCTAAAAGGGCTTCTAAATTTAACAACCGGTTCCCGCGAACTGGTGGGAACCGGCTCCAGCTCACCACTGAGGCTACCTTAACAACATGTTAAGCCTTGAGGGCTCGGCTGAATGCTAGTTCATCATTTAGCAGTAAGGCATTCCCTGGGAAATATCCCACCCTCACTCCACCGCCTCAACCAAGCTTCTCAACAGGGCCGCCCAGAGGATTCCGCGGGCCTGGGGCCATCGGCAGCAGGCGGCTCTGGTGGACCTCCCACAGGCGTGCCTGCGGAGGGTCCACTGGTCCCGCGGCTCCAGTGGAGCATCCGCAGGCATGCCTGCGGGAGGTCCACCGGAGCCGCGGGACCGGCAAGCAGCAGGGCGCCCCCCATGTGGCAAAATTCTAGAGCCGGCCCTGTTCGGCGGCGGGGGGCCCTTCCGTTCCGGGACCCGACGCCGAAGTGCCCCGAAGACCCGTGGCGGGGGCCCTCCGCTGGCGAATTACAGCCGAAGCGGGACCTGCCGCCGAAGTGCAGCCCGCTCTTCGGCGGTAATTTGGTGGCGGGGGACCCCTGCCGTGGGTCTTCGGGGCACTTCGGCAGCGGGTCCTGGAATGGAAGGGCCCCCCACCGCTGAATTACCACCGAAGACTGGGTTGCACTTCAGCGGCAGATCCCACTTCAGCAGTAATTCGCTGGTGGGGGGTCCTTCCCCACGGAGCAGAAGGACCCCCCTGCCGGCAAAGACCGGGAGCAGAAGAAGCTCTGGGACCCGGCCCTGCAAAAGTTTTCTGGGACCCCTGGGGCAAGTGAAGGACCCCGCTCCAGGGGCCCCGAAAAACTCTCGTGGAGGCCCCTGTGGAGCCCGGGGCCTTGGGCAAATTGCCCCTCTTGCCCCCCCCCCTCTGGGCGGCCCTGCTTCTCAATCATCATGGCTGTGTATGGTATTAAATTGTTTGTTTAAAATTTACAGTCTCTGTGTGTGTGTGTGTGTGTGTGTGTATGTATTTTATATATATATAAAAATAATAGTCTTTTGTCTGGTGAAAAAAAAGTCCCTGGAACCTAACCTCCCGCCCCATTAATTCTTATGCAGAAATTGGATTAGCTTAACATCGTTTTGCTTAAAGTAGCATTTTTCAGGAACGTAACTACAATGTTAAGCGAGAAGTTACTGTACTGCAAATACAGCAGTAAATCTACTTAATTCTCTATTGCATTATTTGAGGTAAGTGGTGTGAGGGTTCACTGTAGCAGCAGGCAGAGCTCTACTATACAGAATAGAGTTTTGTCTAATTATGGACTGAAGGCCACTGATTCCATGAGGTATTTCTGCTAAAGCACTGACGCCAAGATCTATCCCTGGGTCAAGATCACAGAGTTTGGCCCACCATCTTGGTAGCTATATGTATTACATTTCTTAACTGCCATTCTACTCTGCAAACTGAGGCTCTGCCCCTTGAGAATTACTCCCTGTGTAAAAAAGCCTTGCCTGGCAGGGAGCTGCCCACACGCCATCCCACCTCACTGTCCCCATTCAGAAGACAGGCATGAGGAGACATGGCAAGAGTTTGTGTGCTTCAAATAATCTGGCCTAGCAGAGCAGCCCTAAATTATAACAGCTTTCCATAGCTACTTAGGAGCAGCCTGTGGGGCTTCTCTCAGTAATGGGGCCCAAGTCTGTAAAAATAGCACAGTGGGGGTTCCGTGTTTATTTTATCTCAGTAATTTCATATCCAATCGCCTCAGTTTCCAATTAAGAAGATATTTTTCTAACTGCTAGCCCTCCAAAATCACTGTGGGATCTGAAAGTCAAATGAGTCCCTTCTTTCTCATGCATTAGCCATTTAGCAATAGAATCCTCTAATCCAAATTCTGTTTCCACTCCCACCTGTGCAAACAGAGTATCTTCCAATCATGCCCCAAGTGACAGCTGTGCAGCCTTATTGTTTACAGATTGAACCCCCAGTTATACCTGTGCAACTCCATTAGTCTTCTGTGAGGTTGCGCAGGTGTGACTGAGGCCATTATTTAACCTTCATACTTTTCCTTACTGTTGGTGAGGTATGAGGAGACAGTGAAGCGGGATTTCTTTGAGTTTGCTAGGCTGGCAGTTAGATAAACCCTTCTTTTTACCTGTAAACTGAGGAAAATTTCATATTGAATCACTGATGCAATAAATTCAGGGTCTAACTGAATGTCACATAGGGTTGAGAGAGAATTTCCCCCCAGGTCAGATTTGGGGGAGACTTTGTTTTTTTTCCCACCTTTCTCTGCCACACGGGGGGGCAGGTTGCTTGCTGGCATTATGGTTTGCTGGCATAATCTCATTCAATCCCTGCACACAACTTCTATTGATGTCAGTGGGAGTGTCACATATAGACCAAAAGTGTAAATGTGTATAAAAGAAAAATAGTGAATTTTCTTGTAAAATATTTACTTAAATAAAGCCAACTAATATAAAGTTCTAACAAATTGCATGCATATGTATGCAGACATTAAAAGATACTACAGTAGAGACTAAGTTATGAACACCAGAGTTACGAACTGACCAGTCAACCACACACCTTGTTTGTAACCAGAAGTACGCAATCAGGAGGCAGCAGAGATTTAAAAAAGAAAAAAAGTAAACACAGTACAGGAATGTGTTAATGTAAGCTACTATAAAAATAAAGGGAAAGCAGCATTTTTCTTCTGCATCATAAAGTTTCAAAGTGGTATTAAGTCAATGTGCAGTTGTAAACTTTTGAAAGAACCACCATGATCTTCTGTTCAGAGTTATGAACATTTCAGAGTTATGAACAACTTCCTTCCATTAGGTTCTCGTAACTGTGAGGTTCTACTGTGTATCTGAGAGAACATCTCTAATATATTTAATTTGGTGATTGTTCTGTTATGCTCTCTGCTCTCAGTAGAGCTCAAAATGGTAATAAAAAGGTAGCCCTAATGCATGGCATCTGTTCTATCTTCATTTCAAACAATATGACATTCTCTATGAATTCCTTGTTTTTCATCCCTTCTAGTGCTGCCTTCCCATAATAAGTGACTAGTATCAGCCACATAATATTATTATTTTTAATCTCGAGAGGGTGTTAATAATAGGTAAAATGGCTTTAGTAGCCCTTGGTACATCTACAATGCAAAAAAAAACCCCAAAAAACCCAAACCCAAAACCTCAGAAGTAGCGAGTCTCAGAGCCTGAGGTTCATGCTATGGGGATAAAAATAGCAGTGTAGACATTAACACGTGGGCTAAAGCCATGGGTTTGAAACCTGGCATGAAGGTGGTTTCAGAGCCTGGAGTCCACATCCAAGTGGGAATGTCTATTTTTTTTTTTAGCCCTATAGTGCAAGCCCAAGTCAGTTGACCCAGGCTCTGAGACTTGCTGCCTTCATTTTTTTTTTTTTTGCATAGTGGACATATCTTGGACAGCTGTACTACAGAACTACTAAATACTGCACATTGCCATGTTGACAGCTGGTCTTTTTCAGAGGCGTCTCATTCTCTGTTTTTAAGGAGGAAACATGGTCTTTTTCTCCTACTCTGTCCCTCAGAAATATTCCTCCAGTCTATTGCATTTCAATGGGATTAAAGGCACACACCTATCAACTACTACAACTACACAAAAGCTTTCAAATACTGACATCTATTATTTTTACCAATACCATAAATTATGACTTATTGACATAGTACTTATAACCAGGTGGGGAGGAAATAGGAGGATGTCAGAAGTGTCAGTGGGGAAAAGACATTCGAGGCACTTTGAAGGACACATCTGTAAAGATTCATGGTTATATCCTTACCCAGGGAGACAAGGCCCACATTCTGCATCATTCTCTGTATCACCAGGTGTCATGACAGTGGCTCGAAAAAATCCCTCACAATCTTTGTGACGCCTGCATATCTGGTAACCTCCTTTAGAAAACTTTTCAGATGGGCAAGGAACGCAGCCGTAGTCTTCATCTTTGGTGCCATAGCCACAAGTCTATAATAACAGACAGACACTGTATGATAGAACTGCACTTGGTGCTACCATGTAGGAAAAGAGAACACTCTAGTCTGGCCCCATGGCTTTGTAGTGCTATGGAATACCAAATAGGAGAGCCAAGTCTGTGGTTCAGTCTCTTACTATCTGTACTGATAAGGCTGAAGAATGATGAGGAGAAGGCAAGATGTGATTTTTAGGAAGGGAAAGAGGAGAGACTTTTGTTTTTCTCAAAAGCAGCCCTCTTTAGCCACTTATATTATATTCGTGACACAGGACCGGTGCAACCCATTAGGCGACCTAGGCAATCGCCTAGGGCACTAGCATTTAAGGGGTGGTATTTCGGGTCCTTTGGCAGCGACCGCGGCAGCCGGATCTTCGGCCATCCCAGTCGTCATCGGCATTTACCAGAGGGACCTGGGGCGGGGGGCGCAGGGAGGGCCGCCTACAGCAAGTAAGGGGGGACGCGGCACACAGGGGAACCGTTCCCTGCTCCAGCTCACCTCTGCTCCGCCTCCTCCCCTGAGCACGCCGCCTTGATCTGCTTCTCTCCCTCCCAGGCTTGCAGTGCCGAACAGCTGATTGGCGCCGCAAGCCTGGGAGGTGAGAGAAGTGGAGCGGCGATGGTGTGCTCGGGGAGGAGGCAGAGCAGAGGTGAGCTGGGGCGGGGAGCTGCCATGGCGGGGCCACCTCAGGGCGGAGGGGGGAGCAGCCACAGGGGTGGGCACCTCGGGGCAGCGGAGGGGTGGGGACCTGCCACAGGGCTCGGGGGGGGGCACAAGGTGGAAGTTTCGCCTAGGGCGTGAAAAATCCTTGCATCCACCCTGTCCTGAGAGACTCAGAAGTGAGTTTCATTCACTCCTCAACTGGAAAGATGGTGACTATACATTAGGGCAGGGGTAGTCGATAAGTAGACTGGGGGCAAAATCGAGACTGCCAAAAACTTTTGAATGGACCCTGAAATCTTTTTACTTACTTATTATCTTTGGGTTTTGTTTATTTTATCTGGAGACTAGATCTTGACTATACCTTGACCAAGAAATTTGGACCTTGCCAAAAACAATTGACTACCCTTGCATTAGGCCATTGAAGATTAGGGATTAAAGCAGAAAAATTTGGGTGAAGCATTATTGTTCCAGAAGGAATATCAGAGATCTCTTAATTGATGTGGAGGGAAGAGGCTCTGAGTGCTTCTCTTATGGCAATGTTTGCATGATACTCAGTAACCCCCTAACTCTGATATCCCAGATGAGCATTCAGTTTAGATTAAATAAAACATCACTGGTGTTCTGAACTAAAACCAACTGGTTATTACAAACATATTTATTCAGGAATAGCAACTGTGCAAAACTTACAATTGGAAAATTAGCTTATTAAAAAGGTTTTCAGTTATTTGTTTAATATGCAAATTATCTGCTATAAATTAAATAGCTATTTGGGAACTGTAATTTAAAATGTTTCAGAGGCTTCCAAGTTTCTTTAATGCCAAAGTATTTTAGCAGGAAAGCAAAATTAAATTCTCTGTGTGTGGGGTCAGCAAGCATTCCATGGTTTTCCTCACACAAACTCTCCAATGTTAATGTCAGGTTTTTAAATTGCTGATTAGCTGAAATACGGGAACCAAGATTATACTACTGGCAAAACTGTGTGTATGTGTATAATTTTTTTTACATAAGAACTGTCTCAAAGTATTACTTTTAAGAAACTATTTGTGGGCTGTGGTTTACAGGAGCGTAAAAGAGTAAAACCTCAATACAGAAAAGCATTTAAGCACATGAGTAGTCATACAGGCTTAACAAAGTTAAGCATGTGCTGAAATGCTTCCTGGATTGGGTCTGAGTTTCTTTCCTTTCTCTCTACTATACAAATATGATAAAATCATGTTAGAAATCATGTCTATCTATAAAAAAATGAATAATACTTTTTAAAGAACCAACAATTCTTTGCACTTGTACAGTATCTTTTATCCATGGATTTCAAGGGGCACTACAGTCTGCTGAGCATTATAAATTTGGTACGATCAGTAGTAGATATCTGAGATCCATAACCACTTCTGTTTAGCAGTGCACAGAGACACTAAACTGCATTTTCATAACTTATACCCAATGTAAAAACAATCCATTATGAACATTATATTTAATTTCTGTAGGCCATTTTTTCCTATTTCAGCCTTGGGTGTGGCATTTCACAATAAGATTGAGACTCCAAATTTACCATATAAGGCTCTTCTCCTGGCTTGCACTGGGGACAATCATGGCACATTCCAGTGGTCTGGTTATAGTATTCATTTTCGCCGCAGTTAGAATACTCAGCATTAGCAGAGTACACCAGCGACACCTGTCATGAAAGGTTAAACATTTAAAATATTTAATGTAATTAGCCAGTTTTCCTATTACAGACATGTTATCCTTGCCAAACAGCCAGGGTTTGGAAGGCTGACGGATTGACTTTTAGTGCAAAACAGCCTTAATGCTATTGCCTGGAAGTGAAGATAGAATGAATTATGGGTGTTTTAAAACACGCATTCTGGTAAAATGGCTGGTGCCCTAAAACTGTGGGGTTGATCCAGTTTACTAGTACATAAGCACGGAGGCCCCAGTTCATTGAAGCATTTAAGCGCATGCTTAGGTCCTGTTGCAGTCAATGGGACTAAAGTTAAACTCATGCTTTATGCTTTGCTGAATGGGCTGCTAAATGGGGACAGGAACCTGTCATTTCAATTGTTTGTCGAAATGCTATGTTAATTTACTGACATTAAAAGCAAACACCCGCTCCCTCCACGACAGCTGTCTTCGCAAGTTTGTTGTACCTTAGGCAATTAGATACTTACCACCAGAAAAGGGAAGACATGCCTCCATTTATGTTCACCCAGATGAGTCATATCTTCCTGACCCTTTACCTGAAAAGACATGATCAGTCATTATAATGTGCACATTCAGAAATATTCTCAATGTTTTTCTTTTTGGGTTTGTATTCTGTCCTCTCCCCCATTTTACTCTTCAAAGTAAAGGCTGCTTCATTCACAACTTGGGAGCTGGTTTTGTGAGCTGCTGTGAAGATGAGCAGTTCTAGTCTGCTGTCAAAGTATGAACATTTTATAATTAAAACCAAGCAATGCCTGACATTATATAAAGCTCAAAAGAGACACACCCATGAAAAAAATCTAAATATTACTTTAAATGTGAAGCCCTTTCCTCTTCTTGAGAGCAGACTGTCATTATGTAACCCATTCGCTTTGTACCGCAGCATTAAACTTTGTTTCTCCCAGGGAGGGGAAGAGAAGCTGTGGGTAGGGGACTTGGATCTTAGCGGGATACTCTGTGACTTTGAACATATGCAGAGAGCAGGGCAGGGTCACTCAGTTAGAAAAGACCCTCAAACTTCCAGAACAGGGTATAGAAGTTACCAGACATGCCTCGTAGCTATTCTGAGGCTATAGAGGAAGTTTTCATTGTGGGCAACCCACCTTGAGAGTTCATTTCTTCGTTACCCTCTGAGAGTTGAGCCCACCAAAGAGCAAAACTGTGTGTGCGTGTGTGAGGGGGTGCAGAATATTGTAAATAGAATATTTACAAACAGCCCCATGGACTCTGATCAGTGCAGGACCAAGAATTGGGTCTGTTGTGAGGGCTGGGTCGCAATCTCTATAGCACTTTGGAGACAGGCTATAGACTTCCGTTTCACTACCAGCTGAGAAAACCAGTCAGCTATTAAGCCAAGGGCTGGGATGCTGCAAGCTGTCCAAGCACTGGCTTGTTTTCTGACAGGGTTCTGAAGTGAAAGGGCTGAGATGCTGCCATTTCACAAGCTCTGAGGGGTCTAAATGACACACACGCTCTATGGGCACGCTATAAATACTGAGAAGTCATCTCTGCAAGACGATCAGAGGAGAATATGTTATGATGTGTGTGCTAAAGAATAGAAAATTGTATGCTGAAGCCTTATACTGGAATGTGAGTAACAGAAACTGAAGAGTGGAAAGTCTATACAAGGAACAGTTGTAGATTTACTGTCTAATAGCTTGTGTTTAGAAGTTATTCATAGTATTCCAAATACTATTACAATATTTCATACTATATACGATGTGTTTTGTGTGCATTAAATGTTTCTTTTTCTCAGAAAATGTATTTTGCTCTGTCTTTGAAATTGACTGAGAATTTTGAACATCTGTTTATGCAGATTTTACATACAATAGCCCTGGGATTTAACTCTGTGTAATGCTTTCTGAAAAGTCCTCAAAAGACACAACTTTGGCCTATGTTTCAGGTAAGCAGGAAGAATGAGAGTGTACAGTTATACAGATTATTGCCTGAGTTTTCTTCACTCCCTGTTACAATTGCATAACGGAGCCTAATTCTACAGTCCTTACTAAGATCTACTGAAGTTGGGGCAGGAAGGCAGATTGTGAGCACCATTACACCTGCAGCTTAACTGACCTTCTAAGGATTCCCCCTTCACAGGAACCAGGAAGAATGCCCCGGGGGCATAGAATTAACCTCAGTGGATACTGCTCAGTGCTCAGCACTTCTGACAAATAAGCCATAGCTTTAGGAGCCTAACTTTAGGTATTAGGTAGAATGACAGTAGTTTAAAAGAATTCATCACAATCTTTGTGACAGCTGCATCTCTGGTAACTTCTTTTAGAAATATTTGCAGATGAAAAATGTTAGGCTCTTTTTAAAAATACTAGCTATAGAGTCTGAACATAATTTTTCATAAGCATTTCTGAAGGGGAGCTAATGCTATTTATTGATTTTGTAGTGTTTTTTGAAAAAAAAAGTAGGAAAGGAGGTACAGATCCTTTCTATAGCACAATGAAGAATATATTTAGTGGTACCGCTGCTACAGGGATTTTACAAATTAAAAATCTCAAATAGTTGAGGAGTGGCTGTAATACTTTGGTTATTGCAGATGCAAACTACCTTTTAAGAAGCTTCAGTTGGCAATTCTCTGCCACTTTCAAAGGCTTTCTTAAGTCTCCAGTGAGAGTTCAATTACTGCATTGTGTCAAATTCTAGCACAAGAGCTATAATATATTAGTGCTCAATTAACTGAGATACCCCTAAAGTTTACAGTTCTAAACACTAAATAGATTAAGTAAAGATTATATTGCTTTACTGTCGAGCAATTAACTCACTATAAGTTCCTTCTAGCAACTGGGCTAGCTGAGGCAGGTAACTGGGTGGGTAGGGAAAAGACTGAATTATAGAGTACTTCAATTTCTTCAGGATATTACTGTTGATAAAAACAGAAACAAAAGAAAATCAGGGATAAATTGTCCTAAATCTAGAAGCTGAGAAGTAGGGAAACTTTTTTTTAATTTTTTTTTGAGAATATAATCTTATATTCATAATTATGGAAAATAGTCCTGTGATGGTGCTAGTGGTCAAATACGTTTAAATTGGCCAAAAGTTCTAGCTACCAGAGTATGGTTACTCTGGAGGCATTCCAAGATATAGTCTTAAGACATACTATTATTAAACTGAATCCTAATTATAACTGAGCCTGGGAAAGGTACCATGTAAATATTGCAAACCCAGTGTTTTTCTTAAAAATTGGCACTGAGACTGTTCTTGGCCAAATCTTCACTGAGAGAATTTCAGTGGTAACCAGTTGTACAATAAATAAATAAGTTTCAGTTGCTTTCAGACTACACAGATGTTTACTGGTCTGAAATGCTTATTCACAGCGATAGCCAGATTTGTCTAGTTCAGATTAAATGTTGTACCCTCTTTGTCTATGTAGTAGTCTGCACACATTTGGTATTGATATAAACAAAAATGTCAAGTGTCAAAGTATATGTATTATAAGTATGTGCATGTATATATATGATTATATATATATATACACACACATACTTATTTTTAAATGTGTGTGAGTTTAATATTGTGTTAACATAGTTGTTTAATTTAATTTCCTAGTTTGGATTGTTTTTAAAATAAAGATTTGGAAGAAAGAAAACCCTGAATTAAATTGCACAAATGTGCATTTCCTCCAGGTGCAGAGAGGTGTCTTATAGTATTGTATTGATACCTCTCTGAAGTGTGAATTTCTTTAACTTTAGCATTAATATATGTGTACTTCAAGGAGTGTGCATTTACTGTAGGAACAGGTGAGGCATGAAGTCATCTGGGAGGAGACTTGGGAAATGCTTCCCATAAGGACAATTGGGACAGAGATTGGTCTCAATACCCAGAAAGGGAAGTGCCTGAGAACCTCACCATCCAAACAGAGGAGACATGGAGCAGTTTTGAGGACTAGCTCTCTGATCACAGACTTTAGAACTCTTGGACTTTGGAGGTCCCCGTGCAAAACTTGAGAGCCTAGCATATATGAATGGCATGTGATCACACATTCATTATCAAAATTTTAGGGGAGAAAATGGGGAATGGAAAGCTGACCAGGAGATTAGAAGTTTTATATTCAGAAGACACAATCAGGCAGCGTGCAATTCCCAAATTCGTGCATTCACACACACTGCATCCCTCTTGAGTGGCTCTGTCATGGTATATTTCCCCAATTTGAACCTTAGAGTCCGAAAGTTGGGGTACCAGCATGAATTCCTCTAAGATTAATTACCTGCTTAGATTCTGTAGTGCTGCCACCAACCAGGACTTGGAGTGCCTGGTAAACTCTGGTCCCCCCAAAACCTTCCCAGGGGACCCCCAAGACCCAACCCCCTTGAGTCTCACAATAAAGGAAAATAAACCATTCCCCCTCCCTCCTTTCTTCCTCCCAGATCCTTCCCGCCCTGGGTACACTAGGAGATCACCATGATTCAACCTCCTTGAATCACAACACAGAGACATCAGGTTTTTTCTCCTCCTCCCTTCTTTCTCCCTGTTAAGTACAGATTCAATTCCCTTGACCCTCAACAAGGGGAAAAAATCAGACAGGTCTTAAAAAGCAAAACTTTTAATAAAAAGAAAGAAAAAAAGTAAAAGTTATCTCTGTAATTTAGATGGTAAAAGTTACAGGGTCTTTCAGCTTATAGACACTGGAAAGAAGCCTCCCCCCAGCAATATACAATTTAAAATACTTCCAGCAAAATACACATTTGCAAATACAGAAAACAATCAGAAGACTATAACCGCCTTTCCTACTTAATACTCATTATTCTGAATATATAAGAGACTGTAGTAGGGAGATTGGCAAGAAACCTGGTTGCACGTCTAGTCCCTTCCAGGACCCAGAGAGAACAAAGCCAAACCCCCAAAAAAACCAAACAAAGGCTTCCCTCCACCGAGATTTGAAAGTATCTTGTTTCCTGATTGGTCCTCTGGTCAGGTGTTTTTGGTTCCCTGTTTGTTAACCCTTTACAGGTAAAAGAGACATTAACCCTTAACTATCTGTTTATGACAGGCTTACCTTACAACTTAACACAATTGTCTGCTGAATTTGTTCAGTAGATCATTTTTGTACACTCCCTGCTTTGTTAAATCAAAACCCTGTTTTTTCTCAAGCTAAAAAAAACACACGATCCCCACTGAGGGCTATGTCTCTGACAAGCTTCAGTTTTGCCTGTAGCCTGGCTGAAAAAAAATGTAGTTAGAATTATTTTTCCCATGGGGAAAAGGGTTCACTCAGCCCAACCCTGGATGACAATTGAGTGCACAATAATCTATTTTGGAGCAGAGACAAAATATGGAAAGCTTCAGCCAAAAAAGATGTGATAACTTTTAGAAAGTTATAAGAAAAGAAAAACTAATTAGTAATCTTGGGTGCAAAAAACCCCCCTCTGGCAGCCAGTCTCAGAGTCCAGGTCAATTGACTTGGGCTTGTGGGGCTCATGCTACAGAGTTAAAAATAGAAGTGTAGATGTTCCTATTTGGGCTGGATGACAGGCTCTGAGACCCATTCCCCTTGCCAGGTTTCAGAGCCTAGGCTTCAGCTCAAGTGGGAATACCAACGCTCAGAGGCGACATGTTGATAGTGGGTGGGGGGAGCACAATGTAAAGGTTCTGGCAGTATTTTGAACCCACTCCCCACAAAAAAAGAAATAAAAATATAAATCCTGGCAGAAATCGGGAGGAGGGGGGCACATGACCCTGCATGTCCCTTTATGTGTTGCCTCTGCCAAAACCGCTGTTTTTAGCCCTGTGGCCCATGTCCCATGAGCCTGAGTCAGTGAACCCAGGTTCTGAGACTTGCTGCTGTGCAGTTTATTTTTGCAGTGTAAGATGTATCATTTGACTCTATAGCATGAACACATATTGCACTTAAAAATCACTTAAAAACATATTGTACAGAACAATTTTCTGTCCTTTGAGTGTCCTCTGCCTATTCCCATCCCTGGGATACTCTGACACCGTGGTGCAGCTTAGACGGTGGAACTCTGCCTAGCAGAGTCTCTTGTAGCTCATGCCCCCCTCCAACACCTCCCCATATGTTCTGATGGTGAGGCTACAAAAGGGGCTGTGGTGTTCCAGCCACTTCAGTTCTCTCCAACCATGACCAGCAGGCAGGTAGGGACCACTCTGGGCATGACCTGGCTTGGTGTCTTCAGAGCCTTTTCTTAGAGAATTTTAGCTTAGGCTTTAGTTTAATTATTGTATGTATTGTATTTTTAGATGGTGTTAGGGCTTGTTTCTATGGAAACTATAGTGAGGCAGAGTGGCCTCATTCCAGGACACAGGGGGTTACCTCACCTTGTTTGACCCAGGTGTAACCCCACCCTGCCCCCTCACCAGAAGTGTGGGGCCAGGGCAGGAAGCATAAGATCAGGGCCCTGCAGCTCAGCTGGAGGCAAGCCATGGAAGGAGCCCAACATCCTTCCCAGGGAGCCAAATTGCCAGCTGAGCTCTCAACCAGCAGTGGCAGATGATGACTCCCCTGAGCCAGCCTGGAGAGAAGGCCATCCGCTGCTCCGGGAGACAGAAAGACCCAGAGCGGAAGTGGAGAGTGAACCACTCGATGTGGGGAGAGGAACTGGGCCTCAGTGGTTATGGAGTAGCTCCACCAGATGCCGGGTAGAAAGTAGCCCAGGAAAGCGAGACATTGACTTGTCTGTGTTGCCGGGGGACAAGGCAGTGACCCCACACTTCCCCACTGACCCTGTGACAGGACCACCTGTTGCCTCTAGGGCACGGGGCTGGGACACAAAGGAGTAGGGCAGGCCCAGGTCCCCGTACCTCTGGGCCCTGCACTTGGGGCTGAATGAGCACTAACCCCTAGGCTAGGAGGTTTGAGCCATGGACTGTTTGCCTGCTCAGCCCTTACCCCACAGGCCTGATCTCTTGACTGTCTCTCTGTTTAGCCCTCAGCCAGGAGGCCTGAGCTATCATTTCCCAGTGGCTCAACTGCGAATCAGGACACATCAACCCACCTGGCATGAGCACCGATTCCCCACCATTGCCAAAGGAGTCGTCCTGGTCCTGAGACCCAAGGAATGTTACAGAGACTTAGTGCATGGGAAGCCAGGGTGTATATCTAAATGCTCTAGACTATCACACACAATCTGACTGTGTGGAGCCTGCTCCCATGGACTAAAAGCTCTGTAGTGGTGCTTTAATCTACTGCCATTTGAAACAGAAAGATCCAGATCATCCACCCGGATCCCAATATAGATTATTGGCCAGATTGGCAAGTTCTTCCATGAGTGAGATGGCCATACTGGCCCTTCCTCCCTAGGATAATACTGAGAGTTACAACAACCTTCTATTCAAAAATCCTTCTCTACCACAGATCCAAAAGAGATTGCAATTTTCAGATGCAAATATTCAGGATCTGTCTATGTAACACAAGAGTAGGGTTCAGTTCCCTAAAGTTGTACCTGACACTGTTTTAGAGGAAGAGGAACCATTGCTGGTTGAACAATCTCATGAAATGAATCCTGACTCAGAAGACCAGACATCCCCAGATGACAGTGTGGGGATTACAACTGCTCATCCCCTTCAGAGGATGCCGTTCTTTTTTCATGAGTTTACAGATAAGATGACAAAGACTCTCTGGATTTCCTCTGTCTCTATGGAGGAGACTTCACACTCAATATTTGACATCCCAGGAACATCTTTTAGATGTAGGATTACACTTTCTCTTTTAGATGGACTGTCTGACCCAGTCAAAGCAATCTGATCATCACCTTCATCAGTTCAAATAATTTCAAAAAGGCTAATAAAATTTAGCAGCTAATTAAAGAGAGGGTTTTTTTTTGTATGTTCCATACACATCCAGCCCAGATTTCTGATGGTCAAAGCTGAAGTACAGAGATTTAAAGGGGGAAAGTTCATGCAATACCATGTAATAAGGAGAGTAAGAGAATGAATGTGTTAGGAAGAAAAGGGACACGTTGGGAAGAAAGGTCTTCTCATCTGCTATATTAGGCATAAGGGTAGCAAATTTCCAGGCACTGATGTCAAGCTACTAATACAATTTCTGGAAAAAATGTAGATATTTATTAAGAATCTTTTGAATGATGAAAATTAGCTAATACCCTCATTGCTGAAGGACAAAGTGTTGCATAACATGAATTCAGACCATCCTTTGACTTTTCAGATATTTCTACTAGGGCAGTAGTCCCTGTGATATCTCTAAAACATTATGCATAGTTGAGATCACCAGTACTTCCACCAGAGAAAAAAGCAAAGGTGAAATATCTTCTATTTTAAGGGGGAGACTTGTTCAGTTCTAAAATAGATGTTCTGGATAGAATGAGAAATATTTGATCCCCAGCCAGATGTCTGGGATCTCAGCTTCCAAGAAAGAGATCTGGAATACCTCTGTTTAGATATCAGAGACAGTATCCTCCTTCCACTTCTTTGTACTTCTATCAACCACGTAATTACCAACAATATCAAAACCCTCCTTAACAGTAACATCAACAGAGGAGGAGAAAGAGCTTTAAATTCCATTTTAGGGGGAAACAAACATCAACTTCATCTTCATCAGGCCCACATGGGCATCCTCAGATTTGACGTGAGGACTGAGAGTTTGGAGACTGCCGGTGCCATTTTTGCCACAAGTGGCAATCAATAACTTCAGAAAGATGGATTCTAGAGAGAGTACACAGCAGATATGTTATTCAGTTTGAGGCCTGTCCTCCTTCCTCCCATCCCTTTCCTGTCTGAAAGTGAGCCCAGGAAATATGCCACAGTGAGGAACATCACGAAGAGTGCTCTGCAGGATGCCATCGAGAAGCGAATCGCCAGGACCCCTCCAACCAAGATGTTGCCACCTACCTGAGCGACTCGCTGGAAGGTGAATTTGGAACAGACAGGGGAGATTTTGCTTCGCTTTGGACTTGTGCCCACAATGATATGGCTGCCAATGCCACTGAACATGGTGCGAGGAACACCAGGAGCTGGGAGTCCTGGTGCCACAGGTGAAGAATACAGATTAAACTATTATAACTGGAGAGGACCCTGAAGGATGCCCTCCGCTGCCAATACATGAAAAACCTGAAACTGAAGATGGACAAGAGCAAGACATTCAAGGTGACCTGCAAGTGGGACGCCAGCAACCACTTCCTCCCTGGGGGCAGCTTCACCCGATTTGCCAGCTGGAGGTTCATCCACAGGGCCCGGCTCAATTGAGTCCTACTGAAGGAAGTCATCTGCCATGGGAATTGGGACAAGTGATGCAAGAAGTGCGGCTACTCCAATGAGACACTACCCCACATCCTGTGTAACTGCAAGCCCCATTCCAGAGCTTGGCAGCCGTGACACAACACAATCCAAGATCACCTGGCCAGAGCCATCTTGCCACCCGTGGGGAAGGTTGCCATAAACTCTGCCATCCCTTGAACTGACAGCCAACTGCAACCAGACATTGTCATCACCAAGAGGAACAGAAGATCATCATGGTGGATGTCACAGTGCTGTTCGAGAACAGGACTCCAGCTTTCCACGATGCCCAAGCATGAAAGGTAGAGAAATACACCACTCTGGCCAAAACTTTGAAAGCTAAGGATTACCAGGTTCAGACACACACACTGATTGTTGAACCCTTAGGTGCATGGGACCCCAGTAATGAGTGAGTGCTCAGAGAAAGTGGAATCGGTCAATACTAAACTCTGCTGAGGCAGCAACTCATGCTGTCAGATACCATCAGGTGGTTGAGAGACATCTACATAGAACACATTACCAGACATTGGCAATATCAGGAGGGATGAGCTGGAGTGCCGATGAGAAGCACAGTCAGGAAAGTAACAAATACTTTCCTCATGGATAGTATTTTCTAAATGGACAACCTACCTAATTCTCAGTTACTGAGGGACAATCTCCACTCATTGGTATATTTTGCTTTCCACAACCAAATCTCTGTACAACTTTTCATGAGTAGTGTGCCCGAGTATTCGGATTCTAATATCTAAACTGTATTGTCAAATCTATTCACCCAAAATTACGTTAGTGCTGATTATGTACTCTATGTTTCATATAACTTTTAAAAACTAACTTTGTATTTGTGGATAATCTAAGCACGATACCCAGATGTACATACACTCTTTTCTCAAATTATGTATTATATAATATTTTTGATATTAGCTTTAATAAAAATTTTAAATCTGAACAAGCAAGTTAATGCTCACTCCACTCATCTATGCAAAGAGGCAATAGCTCTTTGGGACTGGGGTACAGAGCACAAGATATATCTATGCCCAGTGGCACAGCAGCCATGTAGATCAGCAAAAACGCTGCACATATGGTCTTTTGAAGACATCAATGATGAATGAAATCTTCACTCCATGGGGAAGCTGAACATAGACCTATTTGCTCCCAACAGAATGTGAAATGCCAAAAGTTCTGTTCAAGAGCAAGGAGAGACTGTCAATCCATTTCAGATGCATTCCTGACAGACTGAAAACAAGTTTTCCCCCCCTACACTCTTCCCCCTTTTCCACTCATTCAAAAGGTATTAAAGATAACATAGGACAGAGCCAAAGTAAACTTAATACCCCTAACTTGGGCCAGACAGCAAAAATTTCTGGACCTGCTTCCCTTATGACAATGAGCACAAATCTGTTTGTTTTTTTCCTGTTACATCAAAATGGAGCCATAATGGATCAAACTACACACAAAAATTTTATTGCCATGTATGATCTGACCTCTTCAGCAGTAAAATAATTCATTGATGGAGCATAGTCGCAAAAGTCCCTTCCCGTGGGAGTTGTGTGGACCAGATGTGACATATTGAATTCTTTATGGGTACTTGTCATAAACAGATAGCTAAGGGTTAATGTCTCTTTCACCTGGAAAGGAGTAACCTGAAACACCTGACCAGAGGACCAATCAGGAAACAAGACTTTTTCAAATCTGGGTGGAGGGAAGTTTTGGGTGTGAGTTCTTTGTTCTTTGTCTTGTGTCTGTCCCTCTCGGCTATGGGAAGGATTTTTCTGTCTCCTGCTTTCTAATCTTCTGTTTCCAAGTTGTGAGTACAAAGATCATAAAACAATAGGGGTTATTGTTTTTTTCTTTTGTATTTACATGTGTGTAGTTGCTGGAGTGTTTTGAATTGTGTTCTTTTTGAATAAGGCTGTTTATTCATATTTCTTTTAAGCAATTGACCCTGTATTTGTCACCTGAATACAGAGAGACCATTTTTATGTACTTTTTCTTCCTTTTTACATAAAGCTTTCTTTTTAAGACCTGTTGGAGTTTTTCTTTAGTGGGGGACTCCAGGGAATTGAGTCTGTAGCTCACCAGGGAATTGGTGGGAGGAAGAAGTCAGGGGGAAAAGAAAATCTCTGTGTGTTAGATTTACTAGCCTGACTTTGCATTCCCTCTGGGTGAAGGGGGGGTGGAAGAGAGATTAGATATCCCGGTGCTTGTGTTTTCCAGGACTGGAGACTGGGAGGGTGGAGTCTCTCTGTTTAGATTCACGGAGCTTGCTTCTGTGTATCTCTGCAGGAACCCAGGGAGGGAATACCTGGAAGGAGGAGGGGGAAGGGAAATGGTTTATTCCCCTTTGTTGTGAGACTCAAGGAATTTGGGTCTTGGGGTCCCCAGGGAAGGTTTTTGGGGGGACCAGAGTGCCCCAAAACACTCTAATTTTTTGGGTGGTGGCAGCTTTACCAGTCCAAGCTGGTAACTAAGCTTGGAGGTTTTCATGCTAAAACCCATATTTTGGACACTAAGGTCCAAATCTGGGATTATGTTATGACATGGTGTGCAGCATTGTGGGAAAGATAGAATCCAGAAGCCAGTAGAAATATTATTTTCTTTTTCTCTGCTAGGGCTTTTAGGCAGAGAGAAACAGTTTGGTTTTAAAATGAACCAGAGAGAATTTTTTTTTCTCTGCTCTCTCTTGCAGTTTCTGGCTTGCATATTAAGCAAGGAACCATTAAGGAGCTATTACGGGTCTTTTATCACACAATAGCACTCCCATTAGGAGTCAAATACCAGCACAATACACATGCAAATAAAGTGGTTTTTCTGGTTTACTTTACATTGAAAAGATTAGCTAGAGGAAGAAAGGGAAAAAGGCACTGTTGCTAGGCAAACCCCAGGAGGCAACAGAGAACCTGCAGTTCAGAAGATAAACACCGGAGGGCACCCCAACACAAGAAAACAGGAACCATGCCTTCCAATACAAAAAGGGAGGCCGAAGAACAAATCAAAGAAGCTGAACACAGGCGACAACTGGAAAAAAGACAAAAAGAGGTGGAGCTGAAAGAAAAGGAAGAAAGCATCAAACTGGCAGCCTACAAAAGAGAACAAGCAGCCAAAGAGGCAGCCCACTGAAGGAAACAAGAAGAAGAAGAGGTGGCCCACCGAAGGAAACAAGAAGAATGAGAGGCGGTCCACCGCCGAGACATGGAAAAACAACAAAAAGAAAGTGAAGAGAAGGGAAAACAGAGAAAACATGAACTGGACTTAGTGCAGGCTGGGCAGCATGCTCCAGCCAATCCTAACAACCCTTCACCAATTATGGTTCCACATCCCAGGAAATATCCCACCTACAAGGCAGGTTATGACACTGAGGCCTTCTTGGAAAATTTTGAAAGAGCCTGTCTTGGGTACAGCATCCCTGAAAACCAGTACATGGTAGAATTGAGGCCACAGCTCAGTGGACCTTTAGCAGAGGTGGCAGCTGAAATGCCTAAGCAGCAAATGAACGACTATAAACTTTTTCAAACCAAGGCCAGATACAGAATGGGGATAACCCTGGATCATGCCCGTCGGTGTTTCAGAACCCAGAAGTGGAAACCAGATGTGTCATTTCCCAAACACGCCTACTACGCTGGGAAAAATTATGAGGCCTGGATATCAGGACACAATGTTAAATCCTTGGAAGAACTGCACCTCCTCATACAAATGGAGCAGTTCTTGGATAGTGTTCCTGAGGACATAACACGGTACATACAAGATGGAAAACCCAAAAATCTCACTGAGGCAGGGGAGATTGGAGCCAAATGGATGGAACTGGCAGAAAGCAAAAAAGCTACTGTCAAGGGGAACGATTACCCCAGGGGGCACACAGACCATAAACCCTACAACCGAGGACAGCCAAAGACCCCACATACCACCCAAGTAAAGCCACAGATACCCTACCCTTCAACCTCACCAGTCTCCAGTAACTCACCTCGGCCCAGTGACCCATCAGATGGAAGATGCTTTAAGTGTAATGAACTGGGACATATCAAGGCCAAGTGTCCCAAGAACACCATGCGAGTGCAATTCATTACACCACCATCACACCAAAGATCCCCAGGCCCAGATGCCTCTCAAATACCCTTGGAGCGAAGGGAAAATTTGAGAGTGGGCGGAAAGAAGGTTACTGCGTGGAGAGACATGGGGGCACAAGTGTCAGCTATCCACCAATCCTTCGTTGACCCCAAATTCATCAACCCAAAGGCCAAAGTTACAATTTACCCCTTCATGTCACAAGCTGTAGACTTGCCTACAGCTCAACTGCCTGTCCAGTACAAAGGCTGGTCAGGAATGTGGACTTTTGCAGTCTATGACAATTATCCTATCCCCATGCTACTGGGGGAAGACTTGGCCAACCAGGTGAGGCGGGCCAAGAGAATGGGAATGGTTACACGTAGCCAAACCAGGCAAGCTTCCAGACCCATTCCTGTTCCTGAGCCGTCCACAGAGGCCCCGTCTGTGTTACCAGAGACCCAGACAGAGGTAGTGGACCCGGATTCCATGCCTACCACTGAAACAGCCACAGCATCTCCAGTCCCAGGCCCGGAACTGGAACAGCAACCAGCACCAGCAAGTGCAACCACATTTTCAAACTCAACGCCAGAGGGCGCCAGCGAGCCAGAACTGGCAGAAGCAAAAGACAGCCATACCCAAAAGGCTCAGCCAGAGCCTGAAATACCCTCAGGTGCACCAGCGGAGAGCGGTTCACCAGCAACGGAAACAACCCCATCACCTACATCGCTTCCAGAGGGACCAAGCCCAAGTCCACAGTCTGAGGAAGAACTGGTGACCCCAGCCTCAAGGGAACAGTTCCAGACTGAGCAGGAAGCGGATGACAGCCTTCAGAAAGCTTGGGCGGCGGCACGGAGCACCCCACCGCCTCTCAGCTCTTCTAATCGATCCCGGTTTGTTATAAACCAAGGACTTTTATACAAGGAAATTCTTTCTGGTGGACACCGGGAAGAATGGCAGCCGCAAAAACAGTTGGTGGTTCCAACTAAGTACCGGGGGAAGCTCTTAAGCTTAGCCCATGATCATCCCAGTGGCCATGCTGGGGTGAACAGAACCAAGGACCGGTTGGGGAAGTCCTTCCACTGGGAGGGGATGGGCAAGGACGTTGCCAAGTATGTCCGGTCTTGTGAGGTATGCCAAAGAGTGGGAAAGCCTCAAGACCAGGTCAAGGCCCCTCTCCAGCCACTCCCCATAATTGAGGTCCCATTTCAGCGAGTAGCTGTGGATATTCTGGGCCCTTTCCCAAAAAAGACGCCCAGAGGAAAGCAGTACGTACTGACTTTAGTGGACTTTGCTACCCGATGGCCGGAAGCAGTAGCTCTAGGCAACACCAGGGCTAATACTGTGTGCCTGGCCTTAACAGACATCTTTGCCAGGGTAGGTTGGCCCTCCGACATCCTTACAGATTCAAGGTCTAATTTCCTGGCAGGGACCATGGAAAAACTGTGGGAAACTCATGGGGTGAATCACTTGGTTGCCACCCCATACCACCATCAAACCAATGGCCTGGTGGAAAGGTTCAATGGAACTTTGGGGGCCATGATACGAAAATTCATCAACAAATTCTCCAATAATTGGGACCTAGTGTTGCAGCAGTTGCTGTTTGCCTACAGGGCTGTACCACATCCCAGTTTAGGGTTTTCACCATTTGAACTTGTGTATGGTCACGAGGTTAAGGGGCCATTACAGTTGGTGAAGCAGCAATGGGAGGGGTTTACGCCTTCTCCAGGAACTAACATTCTGGACTTTGTAAGCAACCTACAAAGCACCCTCCGACACTCTTTAGCCCTTGCTAGAGAGAACCTAAAGGATGCTCAAGAAGAGCAAAAGGCCTGGTATGACAGACATGCCAGAGAACGTTCCTTCAAGGTAGGAGACCAGGTTATGGTCTTGAAGGCGCAACAGGCCCATAAGATGGAAGCATCATGGGAAGGGCCCTTCACGGTCCAAGAGCGCCTGGGAGCTGTAAACTACCTCATAGCATTTCCCAATTCCTCACTAAAGCCTAAAGTGTACCATGTTAATTCTCTCAAGCCTTTCTATTCCAGAGACTTACAGGTTTGTCAGTTTACAGTCCAGGGAGATGATGCTGAGTGGCCTGACGGTGTCTACTACGACGGGAAAAAAGACGGTGGCGTGGAAGAGGTGAACCTCTCAACCACCCTGGAACGTCTGCAGCGGCAACAAATCAAGGAGCTGTGCACTAGCTTCGCCCCATTGTTCTCAGCCACCCCAGGACGGACTGAACGGGCATACCACTCCATTGATACAGGTAATGCTCACCCAATCAGAACCCCACCCTACCGAGTGTCTCCTCATGCCCAAGCTGCTATAGAACGGGAGATCCAGAACATGCTACAGATGGGTATAATCCGCCCATCTACCAGTGCATGGGCATCTCCAGTGGTTCTGGTACCCAAACCAGATGGGGAAATACGCTTTTGCGTGGACTACCGTAAGCTAAATGCGGTAACTCGTCCGGACAACTATCCAATGCCACGCACCGATGAGCTATTGGAAAAGTTGGGACGTGCCCAGTTCATCTCTACAATAGACTTAACCAAGGGGTACTGGCAAGTACCGCTAGATGAACCTGCCAAGGAGAGGTCAGCATTCGTCACCCATGCGGGGGTGTATGAATTCAATGTCCTTCCTTTCGGCCTTCGAAATGCACCCGCCACCTTCCAGAGGCTGGTAGATGGTCTACTAGCTGGACTGGGAGAATTTGCAGTTGCCTACCTCGATGATGTGGCCATTTTTTCAGACTCCTGGCCCAAACACCTACTACACCTGGAAAAGGTCTTTGAGCGCATCAGGCAGGCAGGACTAACTGTTAAGGCCAAAAAGTGTCAAATAGGCCAAAACAGAGTGACTTACCTGGGGCACCAGGTGGGTCGAGGAACCATAAACCCCCTACAGGCCAAGGTGGATGCTATCCAAAAGTGGCCTGTCCCAAAGTCAAAGAAGCAGGTCCAATCCTTCTTAGGCTTGGCCGGATACTACAGGCGATTTGTACCACACTACAGCCAAATCGCTGCCCCATTGACCGACCTGACCAAAAAGACCCAGCCAAATGCAGTTAAGTGGACTGATGAGTGTCAAAAGGCCTTTACCCAACTTAAGGCAACACTCATGTCTGACCCTGTGCTCAGGGCCCCGGACTTTGACAAGCCATTCCTAGTAACCACAGATGCATCTGAGCGTGGTATAGGAGCGGTGCTCATGCAGGAAGCAACAGATCACAACTTCCATCCTGTCGTGTTTCTCAGCAAGAAACTGTCTGAGAGGGAAAGTCACTGGTCAGTCAGTGAAAAGGAATGCTATGCCATTGTGTACGCCCTGGAAAAGCTACGCCCATATGTTTGGGGACGGCGGTTCCAACTACAAACTGACCATGCTGCACTAAAGTGGCTTCATACTGCCAAGGGGAACAACAAGAAACTTCTTCGTTGAAGTTTAGCTCTCCAAGATTTTGATTTTGAAATTCAACACATCACAGGAGCTTCTAACAAAGTTGCTGATGCACTCTCCCGTGAGAGTTTCCCAGAATTCAGTAGTTAAAAAGTGTTCTTAAAATGTAGAAGTCTGTTAGTTATATACTTAGGAGTATATGTAAAGGTGTATGTGTTGTATTAATCTGTTTATTTTCAAGTTCTAGAAGGAAATCGCCGCCAGTGAGCTTCCCCACTGTCTGCAATTTGGGGGGCGTGTCATAAACAGATAGCTAAGGGTTAATGTCTCTTTCACCTGAAGCACCTGACCAGAGGACCAATCAGGAAACCGGATTTTTTCAACTTTGGGTGGAGGGAATTGTGTGTCTGAGTCTTTTGTCTGCCTGCCTGCTTTCTCTGAGCTTTGGAGAAGTAGTTTCTACTTTCTAGTCTTCTGTTTCTAAGTGTAAGGACAAAGAGATCAGATAGTAAGTTCTATGGTTTCTTTTCTTTGGTATTTGCATGAATATAAGTGCTGGAGTGCTTTGATTTGTATTCTTTTTGAATAAGGCTGTTTATTCAATATTCTTTTAAGCAATTGACCCTGTGTTGTATCATCTTAATACAGAGAGCCCATTTGTATGTATTTTTCTTTCTTTTTTATATAAAGCTTTCTTTTAAGACCTGTTGAAGTTTTCTTTACTTCAGGGAAATTGAGTCTGTACTCACCAGGGAATTGGTGGGAGGAAGAAATCGGGGAGATCTGTGTGTTGGATTGCTAGCCTGATTTTGCATTCCCTCTGGGGGAATAGGAAAGTACTTTTTGTTTCCAGGATTGGGAACAGAGAGTGGGGAGTCTCTCTGTGTAGTTTCACAGAGCTTGTGTCTGTGTATCTCTCCAGGAGCACCTGGAGGGGGGAAGGGAAAAAGGATTATTTCCCTTTGTTGTGAGACTTAAGGGATTTGGGTCTTGGGGTCCCAGGGAAGGTTTTTCAGGGGGACCAGAGTGCCCCAAAACACTCTAATTTTTTGGGTGGTGGCAGCAGGTACCAGGTCCAAGCTGGTAACTAAGCTTGGAGGTTTTCATGCTAACCCCCATATTTTGGACGCTAAGGTCCAAATCTGGGACTAGGTTATGATACCCCAGCCTCAAGGGAACAGTTCCAGACTGAGCAGGAAGCAGATGACAGCCTTCAAAAAGCTTGGGCGGCGGCACGGAGCATCCCACCGCCTCTCAGCTCTTGTAACCGATCCCGGTTTGTTATAGACCAAGGACTTTTATACAAGGAAATTCTTTCTGGTGGCCAGCGGGAAGAATGGCAGCCACAAAAACAGTTGGTGGTTCCAACTAAGTACCGGGGGAAGCTCTTCAGCTTAGCCCATGATCACCCCAGTGGCCATGCTGGGGTGAACAGAATCAAGGACCGGTTGGGGAAGTCCTTCCACTGGGAGGGGATGGGCAAGGATGTTGCCAAGTATGTCCGGTCTTGTGAGGTATGCCAAAGAGTGGGAAAACCCCAAGACCAGGTCAAGGCCCCTCTCTAGCCACTCTCCATAATTGAGGTCCCATTTCAGCGAGTAGCTGTGGACATTCTGGGTCCTTTCCCAAAAAAGACACCCAGAGGAAAGCAGTACGTATTGACTTTCATGGACTTTGCTACCCAATGGCCGGAAGCAGTAGCTCTAGGCAACACCAGGGCTAACACGGTGTGCCTGGCCCTAACAGACATTTTTGCCAGGGTAGGTTGGCCCTCCGACATCCTTACAGATTCAGGATCTAATTTCCTGGCAGGGACCATGCAAAAACTGTGGGAAACTCATGGGGTGAACCACTTGGTTGCCACCCCATACCACCATCAAACCAATGGCCTGGTGGAAAGGTTTAATGGAACTTTGGGGGCCATGATACGTAAGTTTGTCAACGAACACTTCAATAATTGGGACTTAGTGTTGCAGCAGTTACTGTTTGTCTACAGGGCTGTACCACATCCCAGTTTAGGGTTTTCACCGTTTAAACTTGTGTATGGTCACGAGGTTAAGGGGCCATTACAGTTGGTGAAACAGCAATGGGAGGGGTTTACCCCTTCTCCAGGAACTAACATTCTGGACTTTGTAAGCAACCTACAAAGCACCCTCCGACACTCTTTAGCCCTTGCTAAAGAAAACCTAAAGGATGCTCAGGAAGAGCAAAAGGCCTGGTATGACAAACATACCAGAGAACGTTCCTTCAAGGTAGGAGACCAGGTTATGGTCTTGAAGGCGCAACAGGCCCATAAGATGGAAACATCATGGGAAGGGCCATTCACAGTCCAAGAGCGCCTGGGAACTGTTAACTACCTCATAGCATTTCCCAATTCCTTACTAAAGCCCAGAGTGTACCATGTTAATTCTCTCAAGCCTTTCTATTCCAGAGACTTACAGGTTTGTCAGTTTACAGTCCAGGGAGATGATGCTGAGTGGCCTGACGGTGTCTACTACGAAGGGAAAAAAGACAGTGGCGTGAAAGAGGTGAACCTCTCAACCACCCTGGAACGTCTGCAGCGGCGACAAATCAAGGAGCTGTGCACTAGCTTCGCCCCATTGTTCACAGCCACCCCAGGACGGACTGAACGGGCATACCACTCCATTAACACAGGTAATGCTCACCCAATTAGAACCCCACCCTACCGGGTGTCTCCTCATGCCCAAGCTGCTATAGAACGGGAGATCCAAAACATGCTACAGATGGGTATAATCCGCTCATCTACCAGTGCGTGGGCATCTCCAGTGTTTCTGGTACCCAAACCAGATGGGGAAATACGCTTTTGCGTGGACTACCGTAAGCTAAATGCGGTAACTCATCCAGACAACTATCTAATGCCACACACCTATGAGCTATTGCAGAAGTTGGGACGTGCCCAGTTCATCTCTACAATACACTTAACCAAGGGGTACTGGCAAGTACCGCTAAATGAACCTGCCAAAAAAAGGTCAGCATTCGTCACCCATGTGGGGGTGTATGAATTCAATGTCCTTCCTTTCGGGCTTCAAAATGCACCCGCCACCTTCCAGAGGCTGGTAAATGGTCTACTAGCAGGACTGGGAGAATATGCAGTTGCCTACCTCGATGATGTGGCCATTTTTTCAGACTCCTGGCCCACACACCTACTACACCTGGAAAAGGTCTTTGAGCGCATCAGGCAGGCCGGACTAACTGTTAAGGCCAAAAAGTGTCAAATAGGCCAAAACAGAGTGACTTACCTGGGGCACCAGGTGGGTTGAGGAACCATAAACCCCCTACAAGCCAAGGTGGATGCTATCCAAAAGTGGCCTGTCCCAAAGTCAAAGAAACAGGTTCAATCTTTCTTAGGCTTGGCTAGGTACTACAGGCGATTTGTACCACACTACAGCCAAATCGCTGCCCCACTGACCGACCTGACCAAAAAGACCCAGCCAAATGCAGTTAAGTGGACTGATGAGTGTCAAAAGGCCTTTACCCAACTTAAGGAAACGCTCATGTCTGACCCTGTGCTCAGGGCCCCGGACTTTGACAAGCTATTCCTAGTAACCACGGATGCATCTGAGCGTGGTATAGGAGCAGTTCTCATGCAGGAAGGACCGGATCACAACTTCCATCCTGTCGTGTTTCTCAGCAAGAAACTGTCTGAGAGGAAAAGTCACTGGTCAGTCAGTAAAAAGGAATGCTACGCCATTGTGTACGCCCTGGAAAAGCTACGCCCATATGTTTGGGGACGGCGGTTCCAGCTACAAACTGACCATGCTGCGCTAAAGTGACTTCATACTGCCAAGGGGAACAACAAGAAACTTCTTCGTTGGAGTTTAGCTCTCCAAGATTTTGATTTTGAAATTCAGCACATCTCAGGAGCTTCTAACAAAGTAGCTGATGCACTCTCCTGTGAGAGTTTCCCAGAATCCAGTAGTTAAAAAGTGTTCTTACACTGTACAAGTCTGTTAGTTATATACTTAGTGGTATATGTAAAGGTGCATGTGTGGTATTACTCTGTTTATTTTAAAGTTCTAGGAGGAAATCGCCGCCAGTGAGCTTGCCCACTGTCTGCAATTTGGGGGGGCGTGTCATAAACAGATAGCTAAGGGTTAATGTCTCTTTCACCTGGAAAGGAGTAACCTGAAACACCTGACCAGAGGACCAATCAGGAAACAAGACTTTTTCAAATCTGGGTGGAGGGAAGTTTTGGGTGTGAGTTCTTTGTTCTTTGTCTTGTGTCTGTCCCTCTCGGCTATGGGAAGGATTTTTCTGTCTCCTGCTTTCTAATCTTCTGTTTCCAAGTTGTGAGTACAAAGATCATAAAACAATAGGGGTTATTGTTTTTTTCTTTTGTATTTACATGTGTGTAGTTGCTGGAGTGTTTTGAATTGTGTTCTTTTTGAATAAGGCTGTTTATTCATATTTCTTTTAAGCAATTGACCCTGTATTTGTCACCTTAATACAGAGAGACCATTTTTATGTACTTTTTCTTCCTTTTTATATAAAGCTTTCTTTTTAAGACCCATTGGAGTTTTTCTTTAGTGGGGGACTCCAGGGAATTGAGTCTGTAGCTCACCAGGGAATTGGTGGGAGGAAGAAGTCAGGGGGAAAAGAAAATCTCTGTGTGTTAGATTTACTAGCCTGACTTTGCATACCCTCTGGGTGAAGGGGGGGTGGAAGAGAGATTAGATATCCCGGTGCTTGTGTTTCCAGGACTGGAGACAGGGAGGGTGGAGTCTCTCTGTTTAGATTCACGGAGCTTGCTTCTGTGTATCTCTCCAGGAACCCAGGGAGGGAATACCTGGAAGGAGGAGGGGGAAGGGAAATGGTTTATTCCCCTTTGTTGTGAGACTCAAGGAATTTGGGTCTTGGGGTCCCCAGGGAAGGTTTTTGGGGGGACCAGAGTGCCCCAAAACACTCTAATTTTTTGGGTGGTGGCAGCTTTACCAGGTCCAAGCTGGTAACTAAGCTTGGAGGTTTTCATGCTAACACCCATATTTTGGACGCTAAGGTCCAAATCTGGGATTATGTTATGACAGTACTGTACATTGAAGAAATGGAGGTAATAAATGCTAAAAATCTCTCTCCACAGATCTGCTATATTGAAACTATATCTGGAAGTTATGACCTTTCAGCACAAGTAAATCAGTACTTAATTATTTCATTGTACATTCAAGAGGAGGCAATATTTTTGGACGTCAACCATCTCTAGGAAGGACATAGCAGTTTTTCCTCCGTGAGTAATTACTGAAGGTACCAAAATATACGTGATGAGTGAATCTCAAAAAAGTTGGTGAAGATAATAAGGCACTTATGGCTTGATTTTTAAATAGACCTCATCATGGTCTTATGTTTTGTAGGCACGAATAATTGTGCCCTAATTTTTGCACCTACTATAAATCAGATGTGCATATCCTTCTATTTATCCATCTAAGGACTTGATTCCCACAAGATGCTGAGTGCTGTGGCTCAATGGAACTACCCACATACATAAAGTTAAGCATGTTCTTAAGTGCTTTGCTGGATCAGGGACAGAATGCTCGGCATTCAGAATCAAGATCTAAGTATCTATAAAATAAGCACAGTCAGCTACTTAGAAGTCTTCGTGGTAGGCTTTATCCCCACCTTTTAATTGTCGGTAGAAATAATCATAGGCACAATATCATGCCCACAAAAACCAGCAACAATGAAAATCTGGCCAGAGAAATTAACAAATAACTATCCCAAAGTCACACAGGAATGACATAGCAGAGACCAAAGTGGAACTGAGATCTCCTGACTTACAGCCCTGTGCTTTGAGCACAAATGCATCCCTTCTGTTGTGCTAGAAATCTTGTGGGAACAGCACCATATTTTGGTACTCCTATCTGTGGTACTCTCTGGAACCAGGAATGGCTGGGGCAGAGGAAAAAATGAAGTTACTTTGTTGAAGCTTAATAAAAAACCTTGCAGTGCGGGTTCATCTTGAGTTTGGGGTGAGAGTTCAGATTAGTTCTTATTTTATTCAAATTGAGTTTGCTCAGCCCCTTCAAAAAACACCTTCATGAAACAGTTCTCAAAGCTGTTCAGCTTAATGCTAGTGTGGACAGGGCAGATGTGGTCTTTCTGATAAAGTTTTCATATAAATAAAGACAGGATAGAGGTAAACATAACAAGAGAAAGAGGTTTTGCTTGGTTGATTAACACATTTTTGTACAGCTGACATCCATTTTCAGACATGGATGCAGTAATGAGCAACTAGCAGTGTAAGGCTCTAAGCCCACAACCATTTATGCACAAGTGTAAATTTGTGTTCATGAGTAGTCACACTGATCATAATGGGACTACACACACATGCAGCTAGTCAGGAATTTCCTGACTCATTCATTAGAAAATGTTGATTTATCTGAACGAAAACTGATGGTGAGAACACATCTGTTTTGCTAAAACTTTCAGTAGGAAAGGTTTTTCAGGTTCAGAATGGAATTTGTGGTCAAAACCAGAGAGTGAAGGATCTGCCCTAGAATAACCTAGTCACTAGGGCCTCCACCTAGGCTACTGGAGACTGAGTTCAAGTCCTGGTCTGAATCAGGCTAAGCAAGAATTGGAACCTTAGGCCCGGTCTACACTGGAGGGGGAATCGATCTAAGATATGCAACTTCAGCTACAAGAATAGCGTAGCTGAAGTTGACGTATGTTAGATCGACTTAGATTGACTTACTTTGCGTCTTCGTGGCACAGGAACGATGGCCGCCACTCCCCCGTCAACTCCACTTCTGCCTCTCACCCTGGTGGAGTTCTGGAGTTGATGGGGAGCGCGTTTGGGGATCGATGTATTGCGTCTAGATGAGACATGATACATCGATCCCCGATAGATCGATCACTACTCGCTGATCTGGCGGGTAGTGTAGACATACTTTTAGTATCCCACATTCCAGGTAAATGCCCTAACCATGGGCCTATTCTGGAGTGGGGAAACGGGGAGTATCACTCTCTGTTCTTGTTCAAATACTTTGAAAAGTCTTGGTTTCATCCCAGTGCAGAACAGGACAATTTTTAGAAATTGCTAACATTGTCTCAGGGAGGGAAACCTGTTTCCCTTTCAGCTCTACTAACATATACAAGTGTTTACAGGATCAGGGCCTACATTAGCAAGATGTTCGTGAGCTGGTTCACCAGCATCTATTGCAGCAGGATCCAGGGAGAAAGGAAAGCTGGTTACAACTTGCTTCCCTTACCCCTTCTGCCATAGAATTATCAGGGTAGGATCTGCTAGCAGTCTGCCCCTGCTCTGGTGCCAGAATCTTTAATGAAGAAGTAATCAGCAGATACTTCTTCCTCTGGCTACAACAAATGTACTTGGCTGAGATTACTGAGCATTCCTGCTCTTGCCTCCAGGGGCACCAGGATCACAGGAGAGGGCGGGGCACTGGTTGGCTCATGTCCCTTTCCAGAAACAAAATCCTTTTCCTTGCAGACTCCCTCACGCAATGCTAGCCTCTTACTTCCAACTAGTAAGGACTGATCCTTGAGTCCAGCCAAGCTGTGCCTAGCACTATACTTGTAGGATGGAGGGAGGTGGTTCTAAGCACATTTCTATCCCCTTAATACACGGGGAGCCAGGGGCTTGTTCAGTCTCCCCCCATGAGATAACTTAAAGCAACTTCAGAGCTACTGTAAGTTACTCTGGCTGGAACATGCTCCCCTAGATGCCATTGTGCTAGAGCAGCATGTGCCAGCCATGCCTCTGGGCTGCCCTGACACATTTACTATACTACAGGTGGCATAGAGCAAACCACATGAAGGGAATCTCCAGCTGCTCTTACAGCTTTCAGGTTACTCTACAATGCCTCAGGAACACCAGGCATCGGGAAGGGAAACTGAGGACTTTGGCCATGAGAGAATCTTATTTTCACTGTAGCTGAAAACTATAATATTTGAAGTGACATACACAAAGACTTGTATTTTCAGTTTCCACATTCTCTGCTGGGTAATGTTCTGAAGTGCTGCTGCTTTTACTGTGTTTGTCTAGTGTTGAAGAACTGTGCTTTAGAAAGTATGGAATGATACCAGTGGAAGAAGCTGGTCTGAGGCAAGTCACAACTCTGCTGAGAGCACAGCACAAGATCTGTTGTGTTATCACCCAGGTGAGCCAACACAAGTTCTGCCTCTCTACTGCTGGTGACCAATTTCCATTTGCATGGAAATAAATGGTTGATCTGTGAAAACAACGCAAGATTTTAAAACGCAGACTTTTGGAATGTTCCCTTGTCTCAACTGTATAGTCAAATAATTTTATTGGTATTAGTACAGGAAGTAAAGAGCAAATGGTGCAGATTTGCAACATCTATGAAGTATTCTCAGCGCATCCATTACCTTGTTTTTTTCTCTTATTATTGCTGTTCCTCAGAAACAGAATCAGAAAGGTCACCATCAGCCAGTAGCTAAGAATGAGGACTCTCATTTGTAGAATTCTACTGTTAGCTGAGAGCTGTAATTGCTGGCTGGAAAAAAAATCCCAGACTTCAGAAGGTCTCTTTAATGCCTGAAATATGTAGTACTTTCCATTTTGGGGGAGAAGGGGAGTTAAAGAAATTTAAATAAACCAAAAACAGTAGAGAGAGAATGATATTTCCTTAATATTTCTTTTTAGTGGGCTTTGTGATTTCTAGATGGTAGATAATCATAATAACAGTGTAATGAATCCTGACTGCCGTGGTTAAGGTAGTTTAGCTGACTTTTGAGATTAATAAGCATTTAAGCCTCAGTAAACCACTTGGTTGGTTCCTTTCACAGGGCCAATTCTTAAGGTGCCGAGCACCCGCAACTCCCTTAAAAGTCAGGGAGTTGTGGATTCTCAGCACCCTGCAAGATTTGGTCAGTAATACCCATTTTATAAGATTGTGGGTAATGCTCACAGAACCACAAACCACAAAAGCAAAAAATCCAGAGCTGTGTCAAAGGAATACACTCAGAGGAAATTCTATGGTGACCTTTAATAAATCCATTTGCACCTAAGCTTGCTGCATATTTAGTCCTCTTAAATAAGCACCAGGTATTATTATCACAGGGTTGAAAATACCTGCTTAACACTGTCAAATTATTTCAGAAATCAAGTATGTAGCCAGATAATGCCAAAATATCTTGTTTCTTGCTTCTGTGACAAGTTTGTGGCTGTAGTATATACATTACAGAGGTGCTGGTCAGAGCTCCATAGTTCAAATTAATTCTGTTTTGCAGAGTGTATGAAAACTATCCAAATGATTGTTTCTCTTATTGACATTATGATACCAACCACTGTGCTGCTGAAGCCTGCTACAGCAGAGCACAGCGGTGTTCTTTTAAGTGCTGACATTCCATTAAGATGCCAACATTTATAGGGGTGGTTGCTGGAGCATGCATTTTTTTCTCCATGTACAAATACATTAAGCAACACTGAAGCAGTTACATTCACATCGATCTTTCTGGCAGATGTAATAAATCAAATATGTTAGGCAGAGCCTGCTTGCACTTTGGCTGAATTTTCAGATTTGATGAGCACCTTCTAATCCCGCTGAAGTTAATGTGATCTTCACATGCTCAGCGATTCTGAAAAGCAGGCCACGTGTTGCACATAAAAGAGCCTATTTCAACACCCCTTGAAAGGATGACATCTTTTTTGTATAACTGAGTTAGAACAGGGTTTGTAATTTCTGTACAAAGAGCTGGCCTGGGGGTTCAGTGGCAGCACAATGGTCTGTCATGCTGGAAATCTAAAATGATATCCCAAGCTGTGTGGGCTAGCAGGATTGGAAATACTACAAAAGGAATGTGCTAAGGTCTTAGCGCAACATAGTCATTTGATCGCATAGGACAAATCCAGATAGGTGGTGATGCTAAAAGCATGACTGAAGTACTAGTATTAGCAGGCTTCATGGAGAGTCTTCCACAAGATTTCTCACTGATCAGCGCTGCTGATGTAGGAACCTGAGGGAGACAATGGAGGGACTTTATGGGTACCTCTGTGCTGCAGGTGGCAGCATGCCTCCCAACTCAGGAAGACAGACATGCACTTAATCTGCTTGAACCAGCATGCTACAAATAGTAGTATAGCTGGGAGTAGCACAGGCAGCAGCTCAGGCTAGCCACCTGAGTACAAACCCACCCAGACCCCCAGGTATGTATTCAGGCAGCTAGCTGGCGCCTGTGCTACTCCTGGCTACGCTGCTATCTTTAGGGCACTAGCTTAAGCAGAGATAGCAGGTATCTGTCTACCTGAGCTGGGTAGCACACTCAGAGCTGCTGTGTAGACATACCCGAAGAGTGAAAAGTTTAGTGTTGATCAATAGATACAGGAGCATTTAGTCTTTCTTAGTAACTTTGTTATTTTGATCTATGGGCATCTTGTTGAAGCTGTTGGGCATGCTAGGCACCCTTCATTCAGGCTAAAAGAAGGAACAATTAAATTCCTCTTTGTTTAGTGATAGCTGAAACAATGGATGCCGCCATCCAAAGACTAGATGGAATGACCTCAGGTTAGAGTTGATTTCAGCTGTGAGACTATCTGTGTCTGAGAATCAGAAGCAGCCAGCAAGCAGGCAGAGAAGCAGTGAGCCAAAGAGACAGCCAAAAAGCACTTGCAGAGAAGGCCAAAAGAGACTTTTGGGCAGAGTTCTAGCTGGAAGAGGCTTGGAATTATGAGCAACAAAACTACTACTTTTTGTTTGAGTCCTACTGTGTCAAGATAAACAGGACTTTATGTACATTCTTTTTAAATACCTGATTCCATCATCAATTTCTCCTAACAGAAACACTCTGCAAAACCCCATTGGCTAACTGCTTGGACCCAACAGGGATAGCAATAATCTAATTTAATTAGGGGTGGTCAGGAATTTTTTGATGAACCATTTTTTGGTAGAAAAATGTTGATTCATCAAAATCAAATCTATTTGCAGGAAAGGTCTGGTTTAGATGAATTTCTCAACTTGATTTTTTTTTGTAAAAAAAAGTTTTGAAGTCATTGAAATGTCCTATTCTGATATATTCTTAAAGAAAAAAATCTGATCTCCTAGTTCAGAACAACCTTTTATTTTTAAATTTGAGTTAATATAGTACAAAAACCTAAAAATCATCCAAATTGAAACAAAATGTTTAAGTTGAACTGAACCAGTTTTTTTTTCCCGTTTGTTGGTTTGCAGAAATTGTCAAGAACTTGACTTTATGTCCCAATTCAGGATAGGAACTTTTTTTTGAAATCTTGAATATTTTCTCCTGAATGGGAAAACTGTTTCCCATCATCTGTAAGTTTAAAGCACACAAATTTCCAAAGAGAAAGCCAGTTCATTGGCAGGGCTATTACCTGTTTCTTCACTGACAGAAGACCACAGCATAATAGTTAGCCTATTTAACATAGAACATGCCCTCTTCCAGCTTCACCACACTCCTGATTGGTTTTGCATTCTCCCTTACATTCTCTCCTCTTGTTAATTTTAGATGCCTTTTACAGTACTGCAGAGTCACCAGTGGGCAGGATGATGGAGCAAACAGTTGTTTACCATATATTGCCATGCATAGGCCTTTGCACTCTTTTACACCTTCATTCCATCCACACACACTCTCTTCCTAACCCCCCCAAAACAAGCCCAAAGGGAATGGGGGTGTGGACATGGTCTGAACAAAGAAAAACAGGTAGTAGGTAATAAATCAGATGTGAAGTGTATAGAATCAGTAAAATGGCACAGTACTCTGGAAGAAGCAATAGTTATTACTGAAGAGAATTAGAGCAGTAATGAAGGTGGAAAGTAAAGATTTCTGCATCCTAGTCTCTTAGCAGTGCTCAATTCTTGTAAGTACCGTTTACATAAAACCACCAGTTGACAAACTTTAATCTCTGGAATGCACTGATAGTGGGACTGCGGCCACTAACTAAATCATGCGCTTCCTCCTCTCCACAATATATAGTATGTTGCTGTAGAAAGCATGAAACAGAAAGATACCCAACAAGGGTACCAATCAATACAGCCTTTGGGAACCAATCAAATCCCAAAGAAATCAGGAGGAAAACGAGTCAGTGAGACAGGGAAATGCAAAACTAAAGTTTATTTAAAAGCTAGTTTCTAAAAGCACTTAATCTTCTCAGCTAAACTATTATTACTAATTATTATTTAGTATTTGTTTTTGGTAGAAATCATAATGTGCTAGGTACTTTCCAAACAGAAAGGAAGAAGAGATCTTGTAAAGACTAAATGGAACAGTTTCCTGGCTGTTTAGTAATATTGGCTCTATACCACCTGATGTTAGAGATGCTTTACATTTAACTGTGCTTAAAAATTATAATTTGGCTTCCCTTCGGTCCCAATCCTGTGTGATGCTAAGGATTTTCCAGGAACAGCTGAGCACCCTCAGCTCCCAATAACTCCAGTAGAAGTTGATTGCTCTTGGCACCTCGCAAGATCAGGCTCTAGTTAGCATTACACACTTAAGATAAATTGCAGCTCCTTTAATTTCCTAAAATGCATCCAGATATAACAAATAACAATATTCTCCCCCTTACTAATCTGATGCTGTGGTATAATTTTTCACGTTTTCTTTATCGCTGCCTCCAATTTCTGTGAGGTAAAATGAAGATAATGAGACTTCTGCACAATACAAGTGCAGACATTCAAAGCCAGCACTGCTAAACTAGATCCAGATTCCACTGGAGGGCAGTAAATTAGCACATATATTAAAATATTCAGTTTGCATTTGAAACAGGCTTTTCTGGAAGAATGTTTAGACATCACATAACAGCTACTGAAGAGAACAGAAACAAATATAATGAACAACTATTGTATGCGTGGTTAAAATACAGAACTCTCCTAGCCATGCAATAGGCATACATTTGACAGTGAAACTATTCCCCAAAGTATTAGGTGGTTTACAGAGAAACCATTTCTTGGCACTGGGATCAATAGATTCTATATTGGCTACAAAGGTGCAGGGAATAATTAAGCATGGAAAAGTTTATTATTATTTTTTTAATTTTTGCCCCCCAACCAGCTCTGAGAAAGTTTAATGTTCCTCTGGAGAGTTGTCAAATGCTATATAATTTATTAGGCAGCCGACGTGGGTGGTTGCTACTTGCAGGCATTCCAATGTGAGGAAGACCTGCTCTGCAAAGTAAAGTCAAGCTGCATTTGGAACTAAATAAAAAATGGGAAGCCCAGCAATGAAAGTACATCGACTGCTAGATTTGATAGATACAATACAACCCCTATTATTTCTTTCCAGCTGTGTTGCATTTTTTTTCTGAGACAGCAGTGGAGCACATTAGAGGGACAGTGGTTATAACATATAGGCTCTATTCTTCCAGTTCTTCTGTTGGTACAGAGGTGACCTTGAAGCCAAACGGGGGAGAGCTGGATACCCAGAGTTCATGCAAAGTATAGTGATCTCCTGCGCACCCTAAAGCTCAGCTTCATGTACAGCAACTCTGGTGATGTGGTTGCAGGTGGGAGCAGTAATGAAGGATTTCTTTTTAAGGGACTATTCCAGGTCTTCCCCACAAACAGGGGTCACTAAGCTGCAGAGTGTATTCTGCCATGAGGCTAAAGTAGGGGTTGCAGGATGGCTCTGCTGCCACTTTGTGGGCAGAGAGAGTGTGCTTCACACCATGCCCCTGCAGAGTTCTCTAGCACTACGCCAGGTTACTTGGACTGATGTCAAGATTTGGGACTTAATGATTAAACTGAAGAGTGACACACATGTAATGGGAGCTGTACTGTACTGGGACAGGACTGCAGTTACACCCCATCCTGAAGGTGACTGCAGAGAGATCAGTATAAAAGCAGGAGGTGTGTATCTGAGGAATCCCCAAGTACAATTGACATGCTGTAGGTGAGACAAAACACAGAGCTTGCACCCCGGGGGAGGAGGAACTGAGGTGTGTATGTGCCCTCCTGATTCTGGGATGGTGAGGCCTGTGGAATAACTGAGGCTCTGTCTACACTAGCACTTTTGTCGGTCAGGGGTGTGAAAAAACCACACCCCACAATTGACATAAGTTACACCGACAGAAACACCAGTGTGGATAGTGGTATATTGGCAGGAGAGTCTCTCCCACCAACATAGCTATGGCCACGCATTGGGGGTTGTTTAATTATGCCAGCGGGAGAGCTCTCTCCCCTCAGCATAGAGCGGCTACACAGGAGACCTTACAGTGGCACAATTGCATTGGAACATCTGTGCCACTGAAAGGTCTCTAGTGTAGACATAGCATTAGACAACTTTATGTAGGGCTGCCTAAGTTATAGCAGCCTGTCCCTAGCTGTCTGTGGGTGGCATTGCTACCCAGAATTGCCACATTGCCCTCTGCTATGCTCCCACCCCCAATATAGTCCCTACAGTGAGGCTTGTGCTGGTGATCTTGTAGGGCAGCCTATACTGCCTTGTGCAAAGCCTGTACTGGAAGAACCCTCCCCTGGCTGGATTCGGGGCTCTCACAGTCTTTGTACACTGCCACAACAGTGTAATCGGGCTGTAGCAGAGAAGAGACTTAGCGGAGGAGAGGCTTTGTGGAATTTGGGGACTTAGAAAGTTATGAAGTGCAAGAGTAATATCTGTACCAAAGCGACATACAAGGGGACTTGACTGTACTGTCCATGTTAATCTGATCTAAAAGTAGAAACTTGCCTAATGATTGCCATTGGCCACTGCTACCAGTGTTTTGAAAATCACCTAGTGTCTTCCTTCCCTTGAAAGGTTTAAATGCTTCACCAGTATTTTAAATATACTGCGACCTGCAAAATATTCAGTTTAGTGGAGACTTTGCACCAGTTATTACTATTGCAGGCATATGCTACTTTTTTCTAAAGATACCATATTAAAAGGATTCCTACTCTCAGCTCTTGTGCTTGTAGCAAAGGACAGGTAGGAACTCCCCCCTCTGACAAGGAGTTTTGAGTATTTGAAGGACTGGTAGGTTCATGTAATGCAGGGGTTCTCAAACTGGAGGTCGGGATCAGGAACTGTCAGCCTGCACCCCAAACCCGGCTTTGCCTCCAGCATTTATAATGGTGTTAAATATAGTAAAAAGTGTTTTTAATTTATCAGGGGAGGTCGCACTCAGAGGCTTGCTATGTGAAAGGGGTCACCAGTACAAGTTTGAGAACCACTGATGTAATGCTACAGCTCTTTCTGAAATGCTCCATTTCACTTCCTTTCTGACCATACCCAACCATTCCTGCAGACTTCAGTTAAAATAATGTTTAACTCTGATGCTGCACCCCATATTTTTCATAGTTATATTGTTATGATATGATTATGGTATAACTTTGATGCATTATGTACAAGATGGGTCATGTGAGGTGTCATTGGAAAAGTTATGATTTGCTGACTATGATTATCCTGTTTGTATGCATGTATCATTTTTGTATCTGAAGTTATGAATATTGACTGTGTATCTGTATTTCAAATGTAGTTACACTTGAGTGATGCCCAGTAGGCAAGATGCTTTCAGTCTGGGAAGGGCCTATTTAGGGTAATGAGCCATTAGGGAAAACAATAGGTCATAGGAGAAGCTTTTCTCCCACTTGGTGGGCCTTCCTGAGAACACTCCAGATGCCTGTAAGTAATGGCTGCTCTGACTCAGCAAAGTATGCAAGGGCCTGTGACTAGGCCACATGACTCCGAATGCCATCTTGGGATGTCAATGTTTTTCCACAAACTAAGTTTGGGACAAACGGTTCCCAGCATATGCTAAAGTTATTTAAGGCAGGGAGTGACATCATTAGTGGTCCTTCACTCCTCACACAAGAAGACACCTAGAAACACCTGAGGAACAAAGACTGAACTGGGGGAAGAGCTGGACCTAGCTAAAGGGATTTCTAGCCTGTGTATGAAAGACGTAAAGCAAGTGCAGCTTGCCCCTTAAGAATCTGCAGCCTGCTTGTATCATCAGCCATACTTTCAAAATGGCCAACAGATCCCTTCACAAAACTGAGGAGGACAGACATGTTCTGAAGGTTTGTTTAGATTCAGAAAAGATGTCAAGATTAGCTCAGGGCTGGCCCTGAGAAACTGAGGTAATAGATACCTGTATCTGCAGTAGGGATAAGGCAGTAGTTAGAAAGGGGTGACATGCATTAGTCAGCCCCCAGCAAATCTCAACCTCTTTTCCCCTAGACCAGACAAACCCTAAATGACAGAGACAATACTCCTGTTCAGAGAAGCATTGAGACCTTTAACACATTCTGTACTGAGACAATTCACGGAAGCCAAATGCATCCAAATGTCTCAAGACTAGCACCTGTGGATTGATTAACTATTTGGTTACAAGGTCACAAGACTTAATTAAACTGGTGTTCTGAGAACTTAGTTTGTCCCATCAACAAACCTACTGGGAGCAGGGGAAGCAACTGAAAATAATAAAAAGCTAGTGGATAGAGAACTAGACTGGGACTCAGGAGAGCTGGCTTCTGTTCCTGGCTCTACTGCTGGCCTGTTGGATGACCTTAAGGAAGCCGCTCACTGTGCCTCATCTGTAAAATGGGGAAAATAATATTGAATTTCTTTGTAAAGTGCTTTGAGATGTAAGCAGAGTCAGGATGAGCCCTACCCTGACATCTGGTGGTGAATTATGGGGAGTGTGGAAAGGAATTTTAGGTATTTGCATTGGCACACTCACCCCACCTAGCATAGCCCACGGCAGCCTGGGATGGTTATTTTGACAGCTCTGGGATCCCCAATTTCTTTATTCCTCCTGCCCCAGTAACAAAGTGTTGTCACCCTGATTATGTGAATGAGGAACTACGAGACTGCTTTATGACAGAGATGTCTCAATATAAATTAAGTGACACTTGCTAGACAAGGGACATAGGTTCCAAAACCCAGTGAATTGAGAGAGGTTGGGGACTGGTGTGTGTACCTGATGGTATGGGCCCCTTTTGAGGACCTGGAACACCAATTGCACATCCTCCTCTCTCCACTGTTAAAGAGTAGAGCTAATTTTGATTCCATTAGGAGTCCATCTAAAGGCTGCTGAGCTGAATTCACATTGGGCTAATGGTGCACCAGCACCGGGGCTTCCCTACTAAGAGCTGAAATCACTAAAAGAGCTGAGCTGAGATCACTGAGTGCTGTGTTAACTAGTGGGGGAGCCTGATGACCTATCGCTAAGTGGCTGGCAGAGCGGAGCAGTTTGCAGCATGTTGGAGCAGCCCATGGAACAGTGAGCGGAGTGGAGCAGTTTGCGGGGACAGCTGGAGTGGCTTGCGGGTTGGCTGGAGAAGCGACACAGCTGGTGTAGTGGAGCTGGTCGTGGTGAAGGCTGCAGCAGAACTCCACAGAGAGGCAGAGCAGTTGGCCTTGGCCCACATAAGGTGCCCCTTACCACCCTGTGTGGGCCACATCACCCTGTGTGGGCCCCCACCCATTTCCACCCAGGCTGAGGGGGGTAAAACTCTGCAGATAAACTTTTGAACTCTGGGGTTACACTGACCAGACACTTCTGAGTTGTTGGACTTTGGGGTGATTGGACTTAAGACCCTAAGGGGGAAAGGACATTGCCAAACGTACTTGGAGGTGGGGGTTTTTTTGCTTATGGTTTGTGTTATAATCCTGTTTGTGGTGTTTCTCCAATGTGATGCCGCATTGTTTCCCTCCTTTATTAAAATGATTTTGCTACACTCAGACTCCGTGCTTGCGAGAGGGGAAGTATTGCCTCCTAGAGGCACCCGGGGGGCGGTATGTAAGTGCCCCAGGTCACTGGATGGGGGCTCAAGCCGGTTATGCATTGTGTTATTGAAATGGAACCCCTGGATACTGAACCCGGCCCTTGTTGCTTCCAACTCAGAGGGGCAGAAGGGTTACAGAGATCTACTGGTGAAAAGTGCTATATGGAGCTTATGCATGTCACCCCTTTCTAACTACTGCCTTATTCCTAGTGCAGATACAGGTACCTATTACCTCAGTTTCGCAGGGCCAGCCCTGAGCTAGTCTTGACATCTTTTCCGAATCTAAACATCCTTCAGAACATGTCTGTCCTCCTCAGTTTTGTGAAGGGATCTGTTGACCATTTTGAAAGTATGGCCTCTGTCAGAATGTATGGTCTGTCTTGTCCTCTCTCTTTCTCCTAGATTCTTAACTTAAACTGCATACTGCAAATGATACAGATTTCTGACAGTCTTCTATAGCTGCCACTTAGCAGCAGAGTGGGCATCTGACAGTGGAGGTTCAGAGGACTTGTCAAACTGAGAAAAAAGGTCCAGGGAAAATTGCCTCCCATGGGCTCATTCTAGTGGTCGAAGTACATATCAGAAAGTGTTTCTGTAGGTTTAGCAAGTCTGCTTTGAAAATTTTGAATAATTTAAAATTAATAAAGTTTGAGGGGGTTAGATATTGTTCATCATAAGTAAAGTTTGTTTTTTCCCACTCCCAGAAATAAGTACACTTTTCTCTATGTCATTACGCACTGACACTGAAATGACCCAGCCACAGGTGGTATTGATCACATAGATGACTGGGATGTTCAGTGGTTATAAATAACCATGTATTGTCACCTCTCAGAGAAACTGTTTGGAAAATTCAAGTCCAAGCATGAAACAAGCAAGACATAAATTTGGGTCTTTCCTCTCAAACATGATGTCCTGTTCTACCAGTTTAGAAGAGATTTTGTTTTTCAGTGTTTTTCTTAGTAATATGAAAGCCTTGAGTATATAAAGGTAGCTAAGGATTCAGTGTTTAACATATACAGTCTGACTGCTGGAAATATCTCTCTGACAGGCCTAAATGAGAAGCTAACTTGCTATGAGTTGGCAAAACTTTTAATGCCTGTTTACACAAAGTGGAGTCTTAGGCCTTGTCTACGTTGGCAAGTTTCTGCACAGTAAAGCAGCTTTCTGCGTTGTAACTCCGGAGGTGTACACACGGCCAAGCTACTTAGCACGCAGAAACTGTGCAGTTGCAGTGCTGTAAAATAACCTACCCCTGATGAGAAGCACAGAACCTTCTGCACCATGGGTACAGTGCTGCAGTGCCAATGTAGACATCCTGGTGAATTACAGTGCTGCGATTGGCCTCTAATTAGATGACCTTAAGCAAGCCACTGTCTATGCCTCATCTGTAAAATGGGGGAAATAATACTGACTTTCTTTGTAAAGTGCTTTGAGATCTACAGATGAAAAGTGTTATATGGAGCTTGTGCTGGGTTCCCCCCAGGGTGCCATCTGGAACTGGAGTCCCACAATGCCTGTTCTCACCTTTCTGGTCATTGGTTTGAACTCTACTGCCCTGCCCTCAGGTGAACAATCATCATCCCTACCCCGTAAATTCCTTTGGAATTTTGAAAGTCCCTTTCCTGTTTGCTCAGTAATGTGTGCAGTGGTCTCACTGCATCTTTCCAGGTGGCCATGCCTGCTCCACACACCAGATGATCCCCCACTTGGAGCGATGCTGAGCTGCTGGACCTCATCAGCATTTGGGGAGAGGAGGCTGTGCAGTCCCAGCTGCACTCCAGCTGTAGGAATTATGATATCTACAGACAGATTTCACAACTAATGACAGAACAGGGCCATGACTGGGACACACTGCAGTGCAGAGTCAAAGTGAAGGAGCTGTGGAATGCCTACCATAAGGCGTGGGAGGCTAACCGCCGCTCAGATGCTGCGTACACGAGCTGCTGGTTCTACGAAGAACTGGACGCGATACTCTGTGGCAACCCCACCATCACTGCAAAGGCCACTATGGATATTTCGTTGGCTCACGTGCCAGTCGAGAGTGGACCGAGCCAGGAGGAGGAAATCTTGGCCGAAGATGTAGATGAAGAGGGGTACCCAGAGGCAGAGGAGGACGTGGAGGTCAGAGATGCATGCAGCCAGGATTTCTTTTCTATCTTGGAGCAGCCCAGCCAGTCACAGCTGTTGGATCTTGGTGAAGTGCAAACAGGAGAGGAGGCCCCGGTAAGTGGATTTGATTTGGGGAATTGCTGAAGTGAGTTGTTGGGGGCAGGAGGGTTGCAGAAAGCAGGCTTGTGTCTGTATGATGCATGTACCACCACATACCTAGTCTGAGCGGTGGAACAAAGTGTTGATTGACTCCCTCACTTCACAAGAATCTGCCTCAGAGATCTCCAGGAAACACTTGTGGAGATACTGGGCAATCCACTACCGCAGTCGACTAAGCATGCTTTAAATATACATACATTATTCCTTAAATATTATCCATACATACTTCTTACAATGATTATTAGTCTTGACAAGTTATGAGCTTTCTGTAGATACTTTTACATGTTACTCTCTATGGATAAATATCCTGTAAGTCGTGTTTGGTGTAGTGATTTGTCATGTCTGAGGTGAGAGTTGTTCACAGAGAACTGCAGACCCTTTGCCAGAAGCCTCTGTGTCACATATGCCTACATAGCATTTTGGAACAAGCCTCCCAATCCACTTTGACAGACTCAGGCTACTGGGACTGGTGCTAGTGCTCTATAATGGCTGTGGGATGTGTTTTGAAGTTGTGGATTGGGTTAGAGGCTTGGCTCTGAACCTCCCATTTCCTAGACTACCCTAGGAGACTTTCTTCGGGGACACTACTTTAGAAATATAGTTTGAATACATTGCTTACCTCACTCAGTAGTGTGGAGACTTTTGCCATTATTTCAGTTCCACCTGTCATAGCTTCTAATGCTTAATGCAAAGATGAGAAGATCAAATACCACAATATGTCTTATGAATGAGAATCTATTCTTTGCGTTGGGGGAATTCTTTTCTTTTGTACTTTAGATATGAATTTGAGGCTAATGTCCTGTGTGTGTGTCACTGTCCCTCAGATGTGCACATACTAAAACCCAGTGATTCTGTGTTTGTATTATTGTAGTTCATTCCCTTCCTCAGTCTTTCCTGCCTCAGTTTTTAATTCCACCATTGTTTTGTCTCTTTCTCTCACATATATCATAGATTTTAAGACCAGAAGGGACCATCACAATCATCTAGTCTGACCTCCTGCACATTGCAGGCCATAGAACCTCGCCCTCCCACTCCTGTAGTAGGCTTATAACCTCTGGCTGAGTAACTGAAGTCCTCAGATCTTGATTTAGAGTCTTCAAGTTATAAGGAATCCACCATTTACTCTATTTGAAATCAGCAAATGACCCATGCCCCACACTGCAGAGGAAGGCAAGCCCCCTTTCCCTCGCCAGTGTCTCTGCCAATCTGACCTGAGGAAAATTCCTTCCCAACACTAAATATGATGATCAAAGACTCTGAGCATGTGGGCAAGACCCACCAGCCAGACATCTGAGAAAGAATTCTCTGTATCACATTGGGAATTAGATTGTCAGCTCTGTGAGGAAAAGACATTATTTTTTGTATGTTGCATATGATACATTCTTGGGTATTGCAAAAAATATATATAATAAAAATAAATGTCAGTGAGTAATGAATAGCACTGTCATAAACCAGCTAGGTTAGACAGCTAGGTTAGACAGATGCTGTGCATGTATTTTCATACAACACGTGTAACAAACCTGAGTCTTGACTTGAAATGTCCCTGCTATTCCTGTTCTGGGCTTTACTTGAGAAAAGACTACCAGTCATATCAAGATGTGGTTTAGATTTGTGTGCTGCACTTATGGACACAATAGGCCTCTTTAGTGAAAATGTGTCTCATTCCAGCTTTGGAGGCTATGTAGTGATAACAATGGAAGCTGGGGATGAGTTAAGAAAATAACATAGTAATGGATTTCTGTAGCTGCTTCACTAAAGCAGGTAGTTTCCACCCTTTTTTAAAAGGGATGCTATGGATCCAGTACTTACCAGTATTTCTATATTTGTAAACCTGTTATCTTTGCAATACCCTGAGGAAATGTGGGAAAGAGGTATGTGATTGTGCCTATTAAGTTGTCCAAAAGCCCGAGAGGGTAGTACCTTAAATTCCAGATGATTTGGTATTTTTGGCCTTATTCTAGTGATCTTTGGCAAAGGTAATCAAAAAGATCTATTTATGAAATCAAAGGTGATATGGTTGGTTGGTTTTAATACTGTTTTTGTTCATGAGATGGTTCCAGAAAAAAACGTAACAGAGCATTGCTGTTTATTTTGATGATACTATGTACAGATGTATAGTAAAGGATGTGAAAACTCATTTATAGGTGTTTTATTAGGAATGTTGATATTATGTATATTGCAGTTCAAATGCTACTGTTTCCAGCACCAAATACTGTAAGTCTTGGAAGGTGTTTGTTAGCCCAGGTAATAGAATTCTTAGAAAGATATCTTTAAGTCATAGGCTCATAAGGCCAAACCTAGATCTCTGTTACATACCAGTGTGAATCTGGACTTAATTCCGTTGTCTTGAAGAGGGTTACTCTGAACTTACATTGGCATAACTGAGATCAGAATCTGGCCGTGAACATACTAAGTATTCTAACAAGAGTGTAGTCTTTGGTTCTTAAATGTCTTCCATACAGAAGAAGGATGTTTTAAAATACTATGCAGGGTATGAAAGTAAGATAAATATTAGACTGAATACTTTAGAGTGGTTTGGCAGCAGCAAATATTGGAACCATTCACTCTAATACATGCTTATTTTATCATGCTTTGGATATGCCTCCGTGGGATGAGCTCATGTAGAACTGAATAGTGCTTATTTCAATTATCTTGTGGGTGGGTCTGTGTGACAGAGTGCTGACAGCCTGCAACTTACCCAGCACTCTGGTCACTTAGGCACTAACTAGTTCCCTCTGGAAAAGCCCTGATTGAGGGGCAGAGTACTTAATGACCTAATCAGACTGTGGGCTGGTGAGCTAAGAGGCTAATTAGCCCTGCAGCTGAGAAGGTGATTAAAAAGCACAGGAAGGAAGCACAAAGGGAGGAGAGAGAAAGGGCTAGCAAAGTTTAGGGGGAAGCCAACTCTGGCTGCTTGGATTGCTTCTGCTTCCTAGAGAAAGAGCAGAGGATTGAAGGACACTGTAAGCAGATGTGCTGCTGCACTGTGGGGGTGGTAATATTAATAACTCACACAGAGGTGTTAATAAACAAGAGGCATACAAGACTGTCTGTGTGGAGTTGCAGGACAGGAGTGGAGTCTGCCCTGTTACAGTCTGACAAGTTGACATAGCTGTTTCAAATAACTTGGAGGGCCTGTAACCATTCATGTGCCCTGATTATTCCCCAGTAGCGTAACAGCCCATCTGAGCCATTGTAGCTTCAGTGCAAGTTAAGGCAGACTCAAAGCTGGTCTAGCCTGTGCTAGAGCCAAACCCAGACAGGGGAAGCACAAATCCCTGCCCCCTTGATCCTGGCAATGGGCTCAGCATTGCCATGCAGATAAATTCCCACCACGTGGCTTTAAGCAAGTTCTCCCCCCCCCACTTTCAACAGAATACACACACATTGGGGACAGTTCCAGTTTATTCTCTACTTGGCATTTGCCTATGTTGTTCCTGTTAGTTAAGTTAACAATAATCTCAGCTTCAGCTTTCTCTTGTGCTTGAGTCTTTTTGTTTTTATTTTTGTTTTTGCCTCTAGGGACACCGTTCTACTCAGGTTCTTATACAGCCCTCATCAAGTGATATGACTATCTCTTCTTCTAGTTCCTTGTACTTCAGCATGACACTCTCAATCCTTTTTAAATCTCAGGGAGGAGGTAATGACTGCCTGCCATCATGAGTCAGCAAAATAACTCTGCATTGCTCTGTGAGTTTCTAGTATCTGAACCAGTGTGACATGGTATCTCTCTCCAAGGTAGTAGAAATTGCTGCTCTTACATATCAAACTCCTGCAGAGCACAACCACTAATCCAAACTTCCTTACTTTAAAAAGGATAGCCCCTTCACGAAACTGGGTTTGAGCAGAGAGAAGTCTTGAAGGTTTGTAGCCTTTAAAATTCAAAGGTATTTGGAGCCAAAACTCTCCTTGACTTCAGTGAGGCCAGGATTTTGTCTAATATCTATAGGCGCCAACTCTCTCTCCCATCCAAGCATAGGTGCAGATGTTCTGAGAAAATCCAAGTACTGTAGGAAGTGTTGTGGGCACACTTTCCTCTTGGTCAGTATTGAACAAATGCCCCAGCAAGGCGTTGGAAATATTGCACTGCTGCAGGTGCCATCATTTGGAAGAGCAGTAAGCTGATATTCATAGATTCATAGACTCTAGGACTGGAAGGGACCTCGAGAGGTCATCGAGTCCAGTCCCCTGCCCTCATGGCAGGACCAAATACTATCTAGACCATCCCTGATAGACATTTATCTAACCTACTCTTAAATATCTCCAGAGATGGAGATTCCACAACCTCCCTAGGCAATTTATTCCAGTGTTTAACTACGCTGACAGTTAGGAACTTTTTCTTAATGTCCAACCTAAATCTCCCTTGCTGCAGTTTAAGCCCATTGCTTCTTGTTCTATCATTAGAGGCTAAGGTGAACAAGATTTCTCCCTCCTCCTGATGACACCCTTTTAGATACCTGAAAACTGCTATCATGTCCCCTCTCAGTCTTCTCTTTTCCAAACTAAATAAACCCAATTCTTTCAGCCTTCCTTCATAGGTCATGTTCTCAAGACCTTTAATCATTCTTGTTGCTCTTCTCTGGACCCTCTCCAATTTCTCCACATCCTTCTTGAAATGCAGTGCCCAGAACTGGACACAATACTCCAGTTGAGGCCTAACCAGTGCAGAGTAGAGTGGAAGAATGACTTCTCATGTCTCGTTTACAACACACCTGTTAATGAATCCCAGAATCACGTTTGCTTTTTTTGCAACAGTATCACACTGTTGACTCATATTTAGCTTGTGATCCACTATGACCCCTAGACCTCTTTCTGCCATCCTCCTTCCTAGACGGTCTCTTCCCATTCTGTATGTGTGAAACTGATTGTTCCTTCCTAAGTGGAGCACTTTGCATTTGTCTTTATTGAACTTCATCTGGTTTACCTCAGACCATTTCTCCAATTTGTCCAGATCATTTTGAATTTTGACCCTGTCTTCCAAAGCAGTTGCAATCCCTCCCAGTTTGGTATCATCTGCAAACTTAATAAGCGTACTTTCTATGCCAACATCTAAGTCGTTGATGAAGATATTGAACAGAGCCGGTCCCAAAACAGACCCCTGTGGAACCCCACTTGTTATACCTTTCCAGCAGGATTGGGAGCCACTAATAACTACTCTCTGAGTACGGTTATCCAGCCAGTTATGCACCCACCTTATAGTATCCCCATCTAAATTGTATTTGCCTAGTTTATCGATAATGATATCATGCGAGACCGTATCAAATGCCTTACTAAAGTCTTAGTATACCACATCCACCGCTTCTCCCTTATCCACAAGACTCGTTATCCTATCAAAGAAAGCCAATAGATTGGTTTGACATGATTTGTTCTTTACAAATCCATGCTGGCTATTCCCTATCACTTTACCACCTTCCAAGTGTTTGCAGATGATTTCTTTAATTACTTGCTCCATTATCTTCCCTGGCACAGAAGTTAAACTAACTGGTCTGTAGTTTCCTGGGTTGTTTTTATTTCCCTTTTTATAGATGGGCACTATATTTGCCCTTTTCCAGTCTTCTGGAATCTCTCCCATCTCCCATGACTTTTCAAAGATAATAGCTAGAGGTTCAGATACCTCCTCTATTAACTCCTTGAGTATTCTAGGATGCATTTCATCAGGCCCTGGTGACTTGCAGGCATCTAACTTTTCTAAGTGATTTTTAACTTGCTCTTTTTTTATTTTATCTTCTAAACCTACCCTCTTCCCATAAGCATTCACTACGTTAGGCATTCCTTCAGACTTCTCAGTATAGACCGAAACAAAGGAGTCATTAAGCATCTCTGCCATTTCCAAGTTTCCTGTTACTGTTTCTCCCTCCTCACTGAGCAATGGGCTTACCCTGTTCTTGGTCTTCCTCTTGCTTCTAATGTATTGATAAAAAGTCTTCTTGTTTCCCTTTATTCCTATAGCTAGTTCGAGCTCATTTTGTGCCTTTGCCTTTCTAATCTTGCCCCTGCATTCCTGTGTTGTTTGCCTATATTCATCCTTTGTAATCTGACCTAGTTTCCATTTTTTATATGACTCCTTTTTATTTTGTAGGTCATGCAAGATCTCGTGGTTAAGCCAAGGTGGTCTTTTGCCACATTTTCTATCTTTCCTACCCATCGTAATAGCTAGTAAACTGCAGTAATTAAAGATCCCATGGCACTGCTTGTAAAAGTCAGTGTCAGTGCTACCAGCGTTCAACTCCAGTAATTACATTCCATCAACTTAAATCCCCTATAGGTTGTGACAAAGTATTCTTTATTTCCTATGCTTTAAATTGTCATGTAATATTCCTTTCTACTGTTACATATTTTCCACATTTCACCACAGAGGTAGTGCCATTTCAGTGGTGGATGAAATTGTGCTTGTGTGTAATTAGTATATCCTTTTGTAAAGCACTCTGGAAATCTTTGGGTTCTATATAAATAAGATATAAAAGGAAGGGTAAATGTAACTGTCATAAACAGATAGCTATGGGTTAATGTTCTTTTACCTGGAAAGGAGTAACCTGAAACACCTGACCAGAGGAACAATCAGGAAACAAGACTTTTTCAAATCTGGGTGGAGGGAAGTTTGTGTCTGAGTTCTTTGTTCTAGTGTTCTGCCTGTACTCTCTCTCGGCTAGGAGAGGATTTCTACCTCCTTTGATCTGTTCTTAGGCCTCCATTTTTGTCTTGGAAGGCATGGTTCCTGTTTTCTTGTGTTGGGGTGCCCTCCGGTGTTTATTGTCTGAACTGCTGGCTCTGTTGCCTCCTGGGGTCTGCCTAGCAACAGTGCCTTTTTTCCTTTCTTCCTCTAGCTAATCTTTTAAATGTAAAGTAAACCAGAAAAACCACTTTATTTGCATGTGTATTGCTGGATAGTTGTCTCACAATGGGAGTGCTATTGTGTGACAAAAGACCTGTTTGTCACAGCTTAATGGTTCCTTGCTTAATATGCAAGCCAGAAACTGCAAGAGAGAGCAGAGAAAAAAAAATTCTCTCTGGTTCCTTTTAAAACCAAACTGTTTCTCTCTGCTTAAAAGCCCTAGCAGAGAAAAAGAAAATATAATATTCCTACTGGCTTCTGGATTCTATCTTTCCCACAAACGCTGCCACCATGTCATAACCTATTCCCAGATTTGGACCTTAGCGTCCAAAATATGGGGGTTAGCATGAAAACCTCCAAGCTTAGTTACCAGGTTGGACCTGGTAAAGCTGCCACCACCCAAAAAATTAGAGTGTTTTGGGGCACTCTGGTCCCCCCAAAAACCTTCCCTGGGGACCCCAAGACCCAAATTCCTTGAGTCTCACAACAAAGGGGAATAAACCATTTCCCTTCCCTTCTCCCTTCCAGGTGTTCCCTCCCTGGGTTCCTGGAGAGATACACAGAAGCAAGCTCCGTGAATCTAAACAGAGGGACACCACCCTCCCTATTTCCAGTCCTGGAAACACAAGTACTTCCCTCTTCACCCAGAGGGAATGCAAAGTCAGGCTAGTAAATCTAACACACACAGATTTCCCCCTGATTTCTTCCTCCCACCAATTCTCTGGTGAGCTACAGACTCCATTCCCTGGAGCTCCCCACCAAAGAAAAACTCCAACAGGTCTTAAAAGAAAGCTTTATATAAAAAGAAAGAAAAAATACATAAAAATGGTCTCTCTGTATTAAGGTGACAAATACAGGGTCAATTGCTTAAAAGAAATATGAATAAACAGCCTTATTCAAAAAGAATACAATTCAAACATTCCAGCAACTACACACATGTAAATACGAAAAACAAACCTACCTTTGTACTTACAACTTGGAAACAGAAGATTAGAAAAGCAGGAGGCAGAAATCCTCTCCTAGCCGAGAGAGAGTACAGGCAGAACACTAGAACAAAGAACTCAGACACAAACTTCCCTCCACCCAGATTTGAAAAAGTCTTGTTTCCTGATTGTTCCTCTGGTCAGGTGTTTCAGGTTACTCCTTTCCAGGTAAAAGAACATTAACCCTTAGCTATCTGTTTATGACAGTAACACCAGCAGACCCTGGTTGTTGGGATTGAACCTGGGACCTCTGGAGCTAAATGCCTTTTAGCTAAGGCTGTAGGGGACTCATTAATCTCTAAGTGGTCTTGGTGCCACTAGAGGGGACAGAACACCACATGCAGGAGATATGTGGGTTAAATGAAAATTAAGGCTAAAAAGATACAGCCACAGGGGGAGGAGGGAAAATGGTGGGTGCTGAGCACTTATCAACACTTCCCCTCCCCCCAATGCCTCCTGCCCACTGGCAGGCCCTGCCAATCAGCGCTTCTCTTTCCATTCCCATGCCTCTCGCCTGCTGCAGTCAGCTGTTTTGCAGCATGCAGGAGGCTGGGGGGAAAAGGGGTAGGAGTGAGGATGCAGCGTGCTTGGGGGAGGGGGTGGAATTGGGTGGGATGAGGTGGAGCAGGGGTGGAAAGAGGTGGAGTGGGGGCAGGGCCTGGGACAGAGCTGGGAATCGAGCATCCCCCGGCACAATGGAAAGTCAGTGCCTGTGGGCTTTAATTATATGATTACATACTATTTCTCAAATAATACAGGATGATATGCTGAACACATGTTCAAACATCACTTTTGCATTCTGCAGCCTTCCCTTTGGTTACATAAAGTTTTTGCATTTAATTTTCGATGCTTTTTTCTAAAGAATAAAGAGAGCTCCCCAGTTCTATAGATAGGTACCAGATAGCTGAGAATAACAGGTGTTTTGTCTTTTAGTAAGCTGTGCATTTGAACATGTAACAGGAAACAACTAGTGTCTGTTAGTCCTGCAGACTAAATACACATTCCCATACGTGTGCATGTGTATATACTTACAAAGGCCAGCCCTTTAGCCAGCCCTTTAGTTATTTAATGCCATTGCCAATTGTTACATGACATTTATTTATGCAATTAAAAAGGCCTTTGCCACCTTAAAATCATTTGGAGGCCTATCACTAAATGAAAAACTCACAAAAACACCATTTTGGGGGCCCAAGAAGAGAAGCTAGGAGCTGCTTGGGTGACAGGATTGTTGCCTTTTAACTGATTTTAAAAAGTGTGCATTTTCTGAGCTGCTCACACATGTTCATGAAATAGAACTTTAAAATACACACCTTCCGGCCTATTGAAAAATCTACTGTGTATACCCAGTGCATGGCTTTCAAATGCTCCTAACTTTATTCAATCAAACTCATTTTTGTTTTCAAACCAAGCAAAGTGCATACCCCTCAATGATTATTTCCATGCCAAGTTTTAACAGTCAAAATTCAGCTGTATTCAGGGAGCCCTTTTTAAATAAATGGGACTAGAATTTTTTAGAATGATGAAAAATAAATGTTTCACTCGCCTACTTAGAAATATCTGAAAGGATTTCATTCACATATTCCACAAATTGGGCAGAGGCCAAGCCCAGAAAATTGCAGTTTCAAATGTGAAAGATTCCCAAAGGAAAATTATGACCATGTGAAAAGAGAGGTACTGTATCACTCAGGGGTGCTGGAATTAGGGATACTGGGTGTGTGGCAGAACCCCCCGGGCTTGAAGTAGTTTCCATCATAGACAATGTTTACAGTTTTGTTCAGTGGCTTTCGGCACCTCAACTATAAAAATTGTTCCAACACGCCTGGTAGCACCTTCACTTAAAGCAGCCGATATCATGCAACAATAATAGTATTTTCAGGGTTTGCTATGGAAAGAAAAATCCCTCTGAGTTCTTTCAATGGATTACACTTCTCTTGTGCACGATGAAGATAGAATTCTTTTCTCAGTCTTGGCTACTACGGGGGGTGGGGTCAGATTGGATTTCTTATCTTATTTTGTTTTTGCACGTATAGGGGCAGATACTCGGCTGATGTAAACTGGTGTAGCTTCATTGGAATCAGCTCATCATCTACCCCATACTATCTTCTATTCAAGGATTTGAGCTCAAGTACTTTTCAGACATTAATGAATTTACCAGATGGAGGCAGAGGATTAGACGTTGTGTCGGAGCAGGCTGTAGATAGGTAAATTAATTTAGAATAGTATTTTAGCCTATTTTATATTTAATGAGTGTTTTTAGCCTATGGGAACAATATCCAACATGTAACACCTCTGCCATAATATATGGTATTGTAGGTACTCTAAAAGCCTGCTTTTCTCAGTGCAAAACATCATTAGCCAACCATTATGGCATCTAGGAAAAATCCTGAACAATTCCACATTTCTCCCTGGAGTACAGTATCCCAAATTTGCAAAGGGAACATGTAAGGAGTATTTTTTTTCATGCTCAATTTGAATAGCTTTGGAGGCCTAAAATCCCCAGTGTAATATATCTTTGAATGATCTCTTCTCTAAAGATACTCATCATAACATATACCCACTCCTGGGTATATAATTCTTTGTGTGAATCACAGGAAATTCCCAGCCTCAAACTTATCAGCTATTGGTTCCAATAGACTTCTCATGCCCATCCTTACAATGGATAAAAGGTGCTACCAAATGCTCTGATTGTCAATTCCTTTCTGACCTGTGTTTAAGAAAAGCTCCTGGACTGTTGCAGTCTGGTACTTTAGACTAGTGGTTACCTAGCACTGCTGCAGGCTGGGAAACAACTGGCTAAGCAGCAATTCTGCAGAAAAGGGTCTGTGGATTACAGTGGATGAGAAACTGGATATGAGTCAACAGTGTGTCCTTGTTGCCAAGAAGGTTAACGGCATATTGGGCTGCATTAGCAGGAGCATTGCCAGCAGATTGAGGGAAGTGATTATTCCCCTCTATTCAGCACTGGTGAGGCCACATCTGGAGTATTGTGTCCAGTTTTGGGCCCCCCACTACAGAAAGGATGTGGACAAATTAGAGAGATTCCAGCGGAGGGCAACGAACATGATCAGGAGGCTGGAGCACATGACTTACGAGGAGAAACTGAGGGAACTGAGCTTGTTTAGTCTACAGAAGAGAAGAGTGAGGAGGAATTTGAGAGCAGCCTTCAACTACCCGAAGGGGGGTTCCAAAGAGGATGAAGCTAGGCTGTTCTCAGTGGTGGCAGATGACAGAACAAGGAGCAGTGGTCTCAAGTTGCGGTGCGAGAGGCCTAGGTTGGATGTTAAGAAAACTGTTTTACTAAGATGGTGATGAAGCACTGGAAAGGGTTACTTAGGGAGGTGGTGGAATCTCCATCCTTAGAGGTTTTTAAGACTCGGCTTGACAAAGACCTGGCTAGGATAATTTAGTTGGGGTTGGTCCTGCTTGAACAGGGGGTTGGACTACATGATGTCCCAAGGTCTCTTCCAACCCTAATATTCCATGATTCTTCTATGATTCTAGCTTACCTTGTCACTCTACTGGCTATTGCTACTTTAAAGAGCTGCAGTTTCAGTTCTGTTAATTGCTTGTCAGTCAACACGCTGAAATTCTAAACTCCATGACTCCCATCTCTTTATATGGCTTTTGTTCTCCTTCATTCTAGGCATTGGTAAATGTGACTCTTTTTTAGGTTTTTTTTCTCTTTCTCCAATGCTTTTTTGTCTTGCAAACTGGGAAATAAAGCAGCTCAGTGGATTTCAAAAGAGTTCCAAGTGCAATCGGACCATGTTTGTCTTGGAGAGGCAAAACTGTAGCCATTTTTGCCTGGAATGGGACACAATTGCTTTGGGAGGTTAGGTTTGCTCACCAATGTCACTGCTGGTCATTATTTAAGTCCCAGGCGGAACAATTTAAAAGCTTTCCTGACCTCCCACAATGTTTTTCAGAAGTCTGATATGAAACTGGACTTGATGCTCTCCAGAATTGGTAGTCCTAGCTGTATAGTGGGTTGTACCAGTCTGCCCATATTGAAATTGGTCTGAGGAGAGAACTGGCTCTCTTCACCCTCCAAATAATGAATGAGACCAACATGTAACTGTCATAAAAACATGCTTAAGCTTCAAGAACTGTAGTACATGGATGCACTATTCAAGTGATGCTCAGCACGAGCCCTGGTAAAGCCAGGCACATCTTCCTCTGAGATACCAGCCAAGCTAGGTCTGTGTCAGATCATTCAGCTCCTGACATGCTAGCTCTGCCTTGGACTCCTGACAACAACTTGTCAAGGCTGCTCTCTGCTCAAGCTCCAGTTGCCTTAGGACCGTGGCCACACACCGGAGCATAATTCAAGAGAGCTATTGTTACATATATAGCTTCAGAGAACAATTATTACAGGTAAGTGATTCTCTCTTATTTACAAATACTTCAGCACTCCACTTCATTAAAGGTGCCACAGATCCTGAGTTTTCCCCCAGACTTACTATTTTTGGGTCTATATTAACAACTCATCACTAGGACAGAGTGGGTTTCTATGTAGCCCAGAAGGTATGGAATCAGCAGCTTTATTAGCTTGACACAGACCAAGTGAAGGTATCCACTAACATTAAAAAGGTGTAATGCTTGGCCAGATATATAGCTGCATACACATTCATTGTTCCAGAAATCATATTGTTTGTGGATCCCAGTCTGTCAGAATGGCAAGAGAGAGCGCTTTGACATATCCCAAATATGGACTTGGCTCAACTTTCCTTTTTCATGTCTTTTTAATGAGAGAGAGTTTGTAGAGATCTGCAAATTCTGACATAAGGATAAAACAGAGATTTTAAAAAATCACTACCACATCCATCCTTGTGATAGAAACACTTGCTTTGCTTGAGGAACTGTAAACCTAGACACAATTTTAGGCATTCATATTAAACTTGTAATGATCAAACTGGTTCAGGGCTGGAAAATTCCCTTTACGTTCATCAATTTCAAGGCCAGACCATCTAGTCTGATGGTCGTGTGACCATCTAGTCTAATGTCCTGTATAACACAGACCATAGAACTTTCCCAAAACAATTCCTAGAGCTGATCTTCTAGAAAAACATCCAATCTTGGGTCCAGATCTAATGTGTTCGAGGGTGCTGAGGGAATTGGCTGTTGTGAGTGTAGAGCCATTGGCCATTTTCTTTGAAAACTCATGGTGATTGGAGGAGCTCCCAGATGATTGGAAAAGGCAAATATAGTGCCCATCTTTAAAAAAGGAAGAAGGAGAACCAGGGGAACTACAGACCGGTCAGCCTCACCTCAATAATGGAGCAGATCCTCAAGGAAACCATTCTGAAGCACTTGGAGAAGATGATGATGATCAGGAACAGTCAACATGGATTCATGAAGGGCAAGTCATGCCTGACCAACCTGATTGCCTTCTCTGATGAGATAATTGGCTCTGTGGATATGGGGAAAGTGGCGGATGTGATATATCTTGACTTTAGCAAAGCTTTTGATATGGTTTCCCACAGTTTTCTTGCCAGCAAGTTAAAGTAGTATGGATTGGATGAATGGACTGTAACAGGGGTCAGCAACCTCTGGCATGTGGCTCGCCAGAGTAAGCACCCTGGTGGGCCAGGCCAGTTTGTTTACCTGCCACATCTGCTGGTTCAGCCAATCATGGCTCCCACTGGCCACGGTTTGCCACTCCAGGCCAATGCGGGAAGTGGCGTGGGATGAGGGATGTGCTGGCTGACCCCTGGACTATAAGGTGGATAGAAAGCTGGCTAGATTGTTGGGCTGAACAGGTAGTGATCAACAGCTCGATGTCTAGTTGGCAGCTGGTATCAAGAGGAGTGCCCCAGGGGCCGGTCCTGGGGCGAATTTGTTCCAGATCTTTATTAATGATCTGGGATGGATTGTACCCTCAGGAAGTTCATGGATGATGCTAAGCTTGGGTTAGAAATAGATATGCTGGGGGGTAGGGATAGGGTTCAGAGTGATCTAGACAAATTGGAGGATTGAGCCAAAAGTCTGATGAGGTTCAACAATTTAGGATGGAAGAATCCCATACACTGCTACAGACTAGGGACCGACTGGCTAAGCAGCAGGTCTGCAGAAAAGGAGCTGGGGATTACAGTGGATGAGAAGCTGGTTATGAGTCAGCAGTGTGCCCTTGTTGCCAAGAAGACTAACAACATATTGGGCTGCATTAGTAGGAGCGTTGCCAGCAGACCGAGGGAAGTGTTTATTCCGCTCTATTTGGCACTGGTGAGGCCACATCTGGAGTATTGCATCCAGTTTTGGGCCACCCACTAGAGAAAGGGTGTGGACATATTGGAGAGAGTCCAGTGGAAGGCAACAAAAATGAGGGCACATGACTTAGGAGGAGAGGCTGAAGGAACTGAGCAGAAGAGATGAGTGAGGGGAGATTTGATAGCTACCTTCAACTACCTGAAAGGGGGCCTGGGAGGGGAGGAGAATTAGAGCGGGGGTGGTGTGCTCAGGGGAGAAGGCAGAGTGAAGGTGAGTTGGGGTGGGGAGCGGTTCCCTTGCATGCTCCCTCCGTTACTTGCTGCAGGCAGCCCTCCTTGTGCTTCCCCGCCCTAGCTCACCTCCACTCCGCGGCCTCGCCTGAGCATGCTCTTTGGCGCCCCCAACCACTTTTTGCCTAATGATTGCACCAGCCCTGCGCATGGTTCTTCTCCATTTTATCCACATCCTTGGATTGTGGATACCACAAATGGAAACAGCAGCAGCTGTGCAGAGGTAAAATAATCTCGCTAATCCTACTCAAAATTCCTTTTATTTATGCATCCAAGAAAACCAGAGTCATACTGGTTGCTCATGTTAACTGATTATATACTGTAACCCACAAATCTTTTTCATAGTCACTGCTTCCCAGGGTTGAGTCCCCAATCCTGTAGGTATGTCCTACATTCTTTGTTCCTAGATTTATACATTTACATTTAGCTGTATTCAAATATATATCGATTGCTTGTGCCCACCTTCCCAAGCAATCCAGATTGCTCTGAATCAGTGACCTGTCCTCTTCATTATTTATCATTCCCTCAATTTTTGTGTCACCTGTTAACTTTCAGTAATGATTTTATTTTTTCTTCCAGGTTATTGGTAAAAATGTTAAATAGCATAGGGCCAAGAACCAGTCATTGCAGGAATGCACTAGAAATACTCTCTCTCAAAGATGATTTCCTATTTAAAGTTATATTTTGAGACCTATCAAATATATATGTTAATTTTATATCTTTCTGGTTTTTAATCAATATCTTGTGCAGTACCAAGTCAAATGCCTTACTGAAGTCTAATGCAGCACTGTTGCAGAGTCAGTCCCAGGATATTAGAGAAACAATGTAGGGAGTATCAGAGGGGTAGCCATGTTAGTCTGGATCTGTAAAAGCAGCAAAGACCCATGAAAGCTCATGCTCCAAAATGTCTGTTAGTCTATAAGGTAACATGGAGGAGGTAACATCTTATACTGGACCAACTTCTGTTGGTGAAAGGGACAAGCTTTTGAGGTAACGCAGACTTCCTGTGATCTAGGAAACTGACACTTTGAGTATGCTTTCCCCACACATGAAGAAGAGCTTTGTGTGGCTCAAAAACTTGTCCCTCTCTCCAAAAGAAGTTGGTCCAATTAAAGATGTTACCTCATCCACCTTGTCTTACTGAAGTCAAAGTATATTACATTTGTAATCTTATCCTAAAAAAATCACATTTGGTTGTCAGGATCTATTTTCCATAAACCCTTGCTGATTGTCATTCATTATTAACCTCCTTTAATTCATTGTTGATTGAGTCCTATATCATTATTGGTTTGAGAAATGCTCCTCACTCCTATTCTAGCTTCCAGATATTCACCTCACTCTACCAAATATTTAAATGTTTGTTTCCAATTGGTTTGATCAAGTGACTCCCCAGAATACCTTTAAAGTATAGGATAAAATGAAAAACACCCATGAAATATAGGAATATCAGATTTGTAAGATCTTTTTGTTTCCTGTGTCTCCCTTTAAATATAAATAATCTATAGATTAGGTAAGGCTGAAATAAAGCCTATATTGACCTCTACTTTTCAGATGGATTAATTTTGTTTTAGAAATTTCACAGATCTGATTTTATTTCAGGGTAGATGGTTTCTGGAAAGACCGAGGCAAATTGCACAAGGTATTTGAAAGGTATAGAGATTTTTAAAAAATCGTAACTTTATTGGTAACTCAAAAACAGGTTGATCTTGAGAAATGGTGTATTTTACTTATTTGGAGGGAATAGGAGAGTGATTGATTTATGAACAGGTGTTTACATGTCAGTGTCAGTGGTTACCTTTTAAAATAAGCATTTGCCAAGAACTACCAAACAATGGAATCTAAGATACCACAATATCTCTAGAGCAATGTAAAATACCTTTGGTACCTGTGTGGTAATTGTTTTGTGCTCATTGACAAATATGGTAGCTCTACAGAGTCTTTAATTCCACGTGGGCTCCAATTCAAGTTTTATAAATTTCATATGGTCCTGATGCAAGGTTTGTAGGACCTGCAAAGCACTGAACCAAGTACTCAAGATTTAGGGAGCAGCAGCCACAAAATTATTGTTGGATGGCTCGGAGGCCAATCTGAAGGAGAGGAGGGGAGAGTCATGGGTGTGTGTGGGGTGGGGCACCAACTGTAGTAACTGTGAGAGGTGCAGGAAAAAGGAAGCCATATGGGGATCTGGGGAAGTGGTTTAGGGAGGAGTAGGATTCATTGTTGCACATCTTGCCATCTGTGGAAGCTCCTGTAAAGTTTGCTAGAGCCAAAGGGATTCCTGTCACTGAGCACTTACATACTTCTTTAAATCCAAGAAATTGTTACACCTGTGTAGCTACATTGGAAACTACAGAGTTGCCCAGGTGTAACAAAGGATACTGTTTGAAGATAGTGGTGTTGGAAGGGAGAGCAGATTTTGGCCTGCAGAGTCTTTGAATCATGTGAGGATGCAAGAGCAGGGAAGAGTGCAGCTTGACTTTCAGATCCCAGCTTATGAGCGATGGCAGTTAGAGAAAATGGGCATAAATCTCCACTGCCTGCCACACTGTGGTTATTTATTCTTGTGCAACGGCAGTGGAAAGTGGGTGCAAAAAACCCACTATGCTGATTTTAGCAGCATTTTATTCTGACTTTGCCAGGATGAAAATGATTACACAAGGTGAAAGGCAGTGGGGAGTCAGAATAAACATTTGTATACAGAGCACATATATGGAGTAAACGAGACAGATAGAAAATCCCATGAAGCCATTTTTACTGTCATTTTCAGAGCAGAACTGCGCTTTAAGAGAGGGATCACAAATTAGATTTCTTACACAGTGGTTCTGTGGAGTGACTAGGGTAATCTCTACATATCATAGACCCATGATCAAAATCAAAATGCTTGTTTTCCAGAGTTCTTTGACTTCACAGGCAAATTAAACAAAGGCAATTTAGCAGATGCAAGAAGTCCACACTCACAGGCTGTAAACTTCTTAAAGCCCTTCTGAAAAGTTCCGTATCAGAACACTCTCATGACAGGGTCTTCAATTCACATGCAAGTCACACAGGGCAGAAAGTTAGATGAGAGGGAGGAGAGTAAAACTTTTTGTGTGAACTAACTGTGCATTTCATTACATATTTGTTAGCTTTTAGAGTGTAACCTTAACTTCAAATTTTCAGGTTTTCTAATGTGGTTGGTGTTAAACTGCTATATATAAAATATGCTTAAAATTCCACCCTCCCTTTAAATAAAAAAAAAATAGAACCTTTACTTCATCTTTAAACTATTTTGGTTGACAATTGTTCACAGGTAGGAAATAACTAATACTAATTACTATTAGTTAATAATTGAAAACATATTCAATACTGTACAATGCACAAAAATAAAGACAGGTTTCAGAGTAGCAGCCGTGTTAGTCTGTATCCACAAAAAGAACAGGCGTACTTGTGGCTGTAGCCCACGAAAGCTTGTGCTCAAATAAATTTTTTAGTCTCTAAGGTGCTACAAGTACTCCTGTTCTTTTTTCAAAAATAAAGAGAGTTCCTGCCTCAAAACCTTATCGTCTGAAAGATAGGAACATGAACAGCACAGCACACTGGGCAATGTAGAGGATGGATAACTTAGGAATTTTGTTCTGTTTTTTAAATTAGTTTTTATAAGGCCACATCTTATGCATTTCATAGAAGTCAGACTTCTCATTTGAAGAGCATGCATTTTTTTTTTGCTAAAAGTATGTATCCATTTTTTCCGAGTAATGGTAGGCTTCCAGTAAACAAGTAATTATTCATGGTCATGGGGAAGCTTCTGACATTTGTTTCTCTCTCTCTTTTTTTTTTTTTTAGGGTTTAGATAAGTAGTTCTCAAACTCTTGTACTAGTGACCCCTTTCACATAGCAAGCCTCTGAGTGTGACACCCCCTCCTCCCTTATAAATTAAAAACACTTTTTATATCTCTAACACCATTATATATGCTAGAGGCAAAGCAAGATTTGGGGTGGAGGCTGACAGCTCATGACCCCCCATGTAATAACCCCATGACTCCCTGTGGGGTCCCAACCGCCAGACTGAGAACCCCTGCTTTAGGTAGTATATTGCTGTTCATTCCCTCAGCCCACATTATGTAGTGATATCATTCCATTACTGATTGTCTCTGCAGACAAGCTGTACTTTTCTATATTAATCAGAACACTGTTTTTCATTTTTTTTTCTGTCTACAACTTGTATGGGAAGCTCAATAAATAGAATTTTAAAGTCACCTTCTTCCAAAAAGCACAAGGTGGGGCCAGCTTCATAGCAGCATAGTTCACATGAAGTCATGCTGCCAATGACATCTATTCTATATAGGTTTTTTACCACGCTTTTCACCATAGTATCTGAGCACCTTCCAGCAGTGCATTGAACAATGTGACTGCACATCTGTCACATGTTTGTTCTCTCATCCTTTCACCAGAGGGAGAAACATGTGCAGTGTAGTGTCTAGATTTGATTGTATGGGTGTGTGGCGAGGGTGTTGCTTATAAATATTCCTGTTGCAATCTGTTAGCCTTAAAGAAGGCAAAGTCACAGAAATGTGCCTTTTGCTTGGAGCTGAAAGTGGTGGGGTTTGTGATGATCCTTGCTCCTGGGGAGAGGGCTCATTCCACAGTCTCAGACCAACCCCCTAGAAAGGTCCATTTCCCACATGGACGAGCGTAAGGCTTATTGTTGAGAGTTCCATTGGGCCAGAGGAGTGGAGTTGTAGACCATGGTCTTCATCCCAGAGCCTTACACAATTTTTTAGGTATCCTGGGCCCAGAACATAGTCCTTATTTTCAAAGTGGTCCGACACCTTGAACTTGATTCGAAATTCTAGAGGAAGCCAGTGTAGCGAGCAGAGGATAGGTTTGATGTGCCCACAGTATCCTGTGTTGCTGAGGGGATAAGCTGCAGCATTCTGGAAGAGTTGGAGTTTCCTAAGTGCTGAATGCTTCATGGCCCTGGTATATCACATTGCTGTAATAGAGTGGATAAAGATCTGAGTAACGTGAGGTCAGGTCTTCATCTCCTGGGATAGGACCAAGTCTCCTAGCCAAGCTCAGATGGCAGAAAGCATTACTTGCAGATGCTGCTATGTGAGAGCTCAATGTTAGTGAAGAATCCAAGGTTATGTCTAGGCAGCATTTTGAGGTGAGCAGCAGTGAGCTTCCCAGCCTGGGTCCACTGACTTAGGCTGGTGGGGCTCACCCTTGTGCTCTAAAAACAGCTGTATAGACAGAACTTTGAAGTTGCGGCTCGAGTTGGAGCTTGGACTCTGATGCATCGGGATGGGGGTGGTCTGTCAACCCAGGCCGAGAGGCTTGCTCATGTGGGATCCAAAATGCTGTGCAGATGTACCTTCAGAACACTCCTAGGCTATGGATTGAATTGACTGATTGTGGGTGTGTATCCTCAACCAATGGAGACTGCACTGGGACTGCGAGCTGTTCAAAATCCTTTCCTCTGCCCACCTCCATGTTCAGCTTCAGTCAGCTGCTCTACTCGCTGTTGCCTCTGGACCTCCACTAGGGACTACACAGACCATAGGGGTATCCAGGGTAAACTTAACACAGCCTCAGGTGGCACCCCCATCCTCTTCCTAATGGGTAATTTGCACCGCTTGTCACTTCCCAACATGTTCCCTCTCAGGTGAAACCTGAATCCCACAGAGGATGGTGACAGGGAATATTAATTCCGACAGGGTGGTGCCCTCCACTTTTGGATCTTAGAGGAATGATCCATCCCAAGGTGATCATCTTAAAAAGAATTTAAATGTACCCTAAATCAGACCGATCACAGCCTAATTTTGGCTTATTGCTGATTGCTGTCAGACCAATTGTGAGTTGAGTTTCTGCATATTTAGTTGCAACACAGATGTAAAGATGACTATATGAAATGAATGCTTCCCAGCAAGATAAATCAATGTTCCCATTGTTTGTTCAAAGTGTGCATTTGTTTTGTGAATCAGCAATATTTAGAGCCAGCCATGTTTTGAGTTACCCCAGTGGTGGCTGCATCTTGATTTCCTCGCTTTAGCTGAGGCTCTTGTGGTGATAAAAAGGAGGTGGGGCAGTAGGGTGCAGTGCTAAAGTAAAATTGGGAGGTTCTGGTGTCTTAAGTTATGGAAACTTAAATCAGCAGCAGAGAAAAAAGATAATTAGGGCTGTCAAGCAATTAAAAAATTGTGTGATTAATCGCACTGTTAAACAATAATAGAATACCATTTATTTAAATATTTTTTGATATTTTCTACATTTTCAAATATATTGATTTCACTTACAACACAGAATACAAAGTGTACAGTGCTCACTTTATATTTTTTTTCATTACAAGTATTTGCACTGTAAAAAAACCATAATAAATAGTATTTCTCAATTCACCTAATACAAGTACTGTAGTTCAATCTCTTTATCATGGAAGTTGGACTTACAAATGTAGAATTATGTACAAAAAAACCCTGCATTCAAAAATAAAACAATGTAAAATTTTAGAGCCTTTTATTTTAGAGCGCAAGTCCACTCAGTCCCACTTCTTGTTCAGTCAGTCAGACAAATAAGTTTGTTTACATTTGCAGGAGATAATGCTGCCCACTTCTTGTTTAGACTATCACTTGAAAGTGAGAGCAGATGTTCTCATGGTACTGTTGTAGCTAGCATCCCAAGATACTTATGTGCTAGATGCGCTAAAGCTTCATGTGTCTCTTCATGTTTCAAGCACCATTCCAGGGGACATGTGTCCATGCTGATGATGGATTCTGCTCGATAACAATCCAAAGCAGTGCAATGTCAGAGGCTCCCCCGCACCTCTGCCTTCCCCATCCCCTGGTGCCTCAGCGTGCTGCGTCCAGGAGTGGCCCTGGACAGAGCTAAAGCAGTGTGGCTCCGCTGGGGCCTGAGCTCCTCCCGCTTGGAGCTGCATGGTAAGGAGGGGAGGGGGGGCTGATAGTTGCAGCCAAGTGGCGGGAGCTCAAGTCCTGTGGAGCCAGGCCGCTGCAGTGCTGTTCAGGGCCGCTCTAGATGCAGTGCGCTGAGGCTCCGGGAGACGGGGGAGGTGAGAGTAAGCAGCATGGTAAGCCCCTCTGAGCCGACACCCCCCAGGGCCAGTGCAAGGATATTTTGTGCCCTAGGCAAAACTTACACCTTGCGCCCCTGCTCTGGCCCGGGGATCCAGGGCCGCCCCTAGCTATTTTGGTGCCCTATGCAGTCCCTCTGTGGAAGCCTGGGCCCAGCCTGCTCTGCTTCCGTGGCTCCCAGGTTTAGGGGCAAGAGAGAGGCGGGAACCGCTCCCCAGCACTCGCCAGCGGTGCGGCTGGGAGTCAGGGGAGCGGACCAGGCTGGGGCCAGGTCACTCCATTTACCATGCGGTGAGTGCAGAGTCAGGCCTGGCTGCTGTCTTCAGGGGAGTGGGGCTGGGGTGAGGGCCATGGGGAAGAACCAGGGAGCCCCCCCTGCGGCAGCTCCCAACCCCCCCTCTGCCCAGGGAGACCGCCCCCCCGTGGAAGCTCCCAGCCCTGTGGTCCCCCCTCGTGGCAGCTCCCCGCCACCGCCCAGGCAGCCCCCCTGCCGCAGCTCCCCACCACAGCCTGAGCTCACCTCCGCTCCACCTTCTCCCCTGAGCACACCAGTGCCGCTTCACTTCTCCCACCTCCCAGGCTTGCAGCACCAATCAGTGGTTTGGCGTGGCAAGCCTGGGAGAGGAGGAGAATTAGAGCGGAGGCAGTGCGCTCGGGGCGAAGGCAGAGTGGAGGTGAGTTGTGGCGGGGAGCGGTTCCCCTGCATACACACCCCTCCCCCCGTTACTTGGTGCAGGCAGCCCTCCCTGCCCCAGCTCACCTCCACTCCACCGCCTCCCCTGAGCATGCTTTTTGGCATCCCCAACCACTTGGCACCTTAGGCAGTCACCTAGTTTGCCGAGTGGTTGTACCGGCCCTGCCTGAGCCCCTCGCTCCAAGCCCAGCCCCTCTGAGCTGGACACTCCCCTCACCCCCGCTCCGAGCCCAGCCCCTCTGAGCCGGACACCCCCCGACCCAGAACCCAGCTCCTCACCCAGCCCTGGGCAACAGCAGTGCCACCCTCAGGCAGCAACAGACCATTGGCACCAAACATCACCATCACCCAGCAACAGCCCATTATGTCATTGCAAATGTATACATACCATTAAAGCATGTAATATTTTTAAATAATGTATTTTGTGTATTTTCAAATTATTCAAAAAAATTTTGAATGTATTTCACTGGTTAATATCATGTATTTGGAAATGTAAAAAATATAGTATTGCAGCTTTTTTTTATGGAAGGGGCCCCCGAAATTGCTTTGCCCCAGGCCTCCTGAATCCTCTGGGTGGCCCTGTTTGGTCACCCTATAATAAAGTGATTGCACTATAGTACTTGAATGAGGTGAATTGAAAAATACTATTTCTTTTGTTTATCATTTTTACAGTGCAAACATTTGTAATCAGAAACATACACTTTGATTTCAATTACAACACAGAATACAATATATGAAAATGTAGAAAAACATCCAAAATAGTTAATACATTTCAATTGATATTTTCTTGTTTAACCATGCAATTAAAACCACAATTAATCACAATTAAATTTTTTTGAGTTAATCGCGTGACTTAACTGCAATTAATCAACAGCCCTAATGATAATCTGTTCTACAAAATTCCCAAAGGCAAAGACATTCAGATTTTTTTAACATATAAAATCCTGAAATTGCTGTGTTGCTTCTGAAGCTTTGATTGACACCCACACATACCCAGACACACACTCTTGCCTGCTTATGAGATGCTGAGTGCTTTGGCTTCCAGTTAAGCCACTAGGAATCAGTGCCATGGAGCCCTTTGACCATACTTGTAGAATAGGTGCTCATCGTTTAATGTGATGAAACAGCCATATTCCTCTGGTTTTTAGAACCTATTATTTTTCACCAAAATGTATTTTAATAGCTATCACTGTATAGGGAAAGTGCTTACAGATACTTTGAAGAAAAGGGTGGTGTTTTTAATTTTACTTCTATAATTGCTGCAGATGTTGCATAGCTTCATCTATGTTAGTTAAATATTATGCCTCTGTAACATTTTTGATCCTCATTAATTATAGCTCAGGAAAGCATACAAAGACAACCTGCCTCTTTAATACAATCAAGATTAATTGCATGGTTCCTTCATAAGAATGAACCACCAACAGCTTAACAAAAAATGTTCGTCTTTAAGCAGCCCTTGGATAATTTTTTTTTTAAACTGTTACAGGAAGTGAGAGGCTGCCAAATTATCATGCCCGTGAGCCTCACCCTCATTATCAGAATAAACGAATGTATACACCCCTGCACTTTTATCCTCTTCCAAGCCCAAGGAAAAGAAAAGGAGGGAATAAAAAAATCTTCATACAAAGAAGAGTCTCTGAAGTCTGGAATGTGCCTGGTTGTTTGAAGACAAGATTTATACCTGCCAGCCTTCTTTTAAGTTCATTGTTGAGACTCGTCTGTTTTCAAATCAACCGCAGACTGACTGCTTCAAGTACTTCATCTTATAATGACCGCATAATCTAAGATAAACGCACAAGGAATTGCGATCACTTTCAGGCAACAATCAAATCCCTGATGCAGCTAGCGGGAGAAGGTAAAAGGGGATTGGTAAGAGGTGTGTATGGGGGGAATGGGATGCACAAGAAAGCAGATGGAGTGCAATATCTGTGACATTGACAGCAAATATAAAATGGATTTGGCCACTGCGAGTGCATGTGCAGGCAGCTGTGGTTTAGTCCTGAATTTAGGCACAGGAAGGGCATATTTTTATATAGGCAAAAGTGTTCATAGCACTTTATAGATGACAGAGTGCCTTGCCTGATATGCTCACATTCTAGTAAAGAGACGAGAAGGACTGCGATATAAAATCATATTGTTTAATTTGTTTGGCCATATTTCTTGTTGGTTCCAATGTTTTTATATAGCTCATCCTCCCACCAAGAAACACTGTGAGATCGCTACTTTCTACCTCATAACTTCCTTTCCAGTTTCAAGACTAACCATCATAGCATCCAATGTTTCTATTCTGAGATGCTTCAGGCTTCAACATTCCAGAAAAGCTCAGACGACTACTTGATTCCCCCCGCTTTTTTCAGGTGGGATCAGCCTAAGTCACAAAGTATTAGGATGTGTAAAGAAGAAAAGGGGTAGGAAGGAAGAAAGGACAGAAAACAGAACATGCAGAAGAGGGGCAACATGTCCTGGACAGACAACAACATTTCCTCTAGCTTTGGTTGATGTAAATCCAATATTAACAGATATCAATGCACTAGTTATAGAATATGTTGAGGTGATGTGGACAGAAAAAAGCCCATCATAAATAGACCCCCTCCTCCCCAACAATTTGCAGACTTATCATTCATTTTGCAGTATTACTCAGAGGCCCCTGCCAAGTGTGAGGCCATAGTGTGCTAGGTGCTGTATAAAAACACGCTAAGATGCATTTCCTGTCCTGAGGAGTTTGCCATCTAATCTGAAATACAAGCTACAAATGTTCGGTAGACGATGTCTGCTACTCCCACAAACAATTAGGCATTCTAAGCTGGCAACATAGTGACAACACAATAGGAGAATTGCTGTACAGCAGTGATTGAAATAAAATTAAAAAGAGAAAATGATATTTTTATCAATCCATTCAGAATTGTTTTCATTGGTTTAGGCACTAAGAAGCATTGCAGGACTGATAACAGAAGGATGCAACAGATGTCATGACCCCAATAGGCTGGTTTATAGCATTTTATTTGGACTGCACATCTCTTTAGTTATTTGTTGAAGGTGGACATGAGTTACAGTAAGCTTGATCCAATGCCTGTAAAGTCAGTGGGAGTCTTTCCATTGACATCAGTGGGTGCTGGATGGGGCCCAACATTCAGCTCTGGATCTGGATTTCTAACTTTCAATGTTCAGGGATGTTTAGATTCAGGGTTTTAGTTACCAGTTTTAAAGATAAAGGTCACTTTCAAAATTTCCAGTCTTATGAGATATTTGGGATGTTCAGATTTTGGGTTTTGATTAGGATCCATCTGAGTTAGAACATTATCAAAATTTTGTCTCCTAATAAGTTTAATTTTCAATACAAATAAAAATGTTTCCAGGACACAAGGTACAGCATTTGTTTTCAGGTAGACATGCCATTACAAGTCTGAATAAAGTGGATTTACGATTAAAAAAGAAAATGCAAAGTTCAGCTATAAAACTTACACAAAAGAATAATCCTTGTCTGGAATAGTAGGAAAAACACCAGTACTCTAAATGAAGTGTAGTGATAAAGATACTTGTGTCGACAATGTCAATATGAGCTCAGTCACAATTGCCCTCCCCCCCCAGCCCCCAACAGATAAAAGGATTCACATTTGTGCTGATATTTCTCAAGGTTTGATATCCTCTTATTGGTGCCAGCTGGAAGTTTGTGAAGTTCCTAAAGAAATCAATTTCATGAGACCATAGTCAGTGGATTGAAAAAAGGAACATAGGTCCATGGGGCAATCACAGGATTACACTGTGGACACATAGCTTGGCACCTTTATAACAGAAGACAATGGGTATCTGAGAAAATAGCATTCTGTATTTCATTCTGACATTTTAGCTCTTGGCAGCAAAGTAAGGACTATTGGTTGAGCCCAAGTCAAATGCAACGAAAGAAAAGCAGTTTTACTAAAAGAGATGCAGGTGAAGGAACTCACTTGTCACACAACAGCAGTAAAAGAAAAAAATCTAAATATGTGGCCCTAGGCAGCCATTTCATTACAGTTGCTGTGTATCTATCTAAAAATAGCTCACTTGCAATTCCAAAGTATTTAAAGCCATAATCAAAGCATCTTGTCCTAATTAGAACATTAGACATGAATTATACAGCAGAGACCCTGAAATTATACAGCACTGCCCCGCCATCTCTACACACACAATCCTACACCCACAAGCCTTCTACTATTTTCTGCCCAACGCAGTTCAATCACAAAAGTCTCTCTTGTGCTATTATTTAATTTGAAATCTGAATGTAGAGTAAGAAATATTGAATTTAATATCTATGTGCTGAATTTTTTTGTACTGCATCGCCCCCATACCGCACCATGTTCCATCTGGATTATCCATAGTACCTTGGAAAGGATCACCACCATCTTCTTGCGTACAACAAAAGCTAGATTCCTCCCGCAACTGACACTGCCCTTGCAGCCAGAATGCCTCCTCTCATACTCCTTGTAGAGAGGTGTTTATAGAAGACTGTAATTTAGAGACGCTCCCTCATAAAGGACAGTATTATGGACATAGGAATTTAGCAATGTGCCCTGGAGATGAGGATTGGGAACACTGCACAATTGTGTGCAGCAGTTCATCAGAGATGCTCTCCAGTTTGTTAAAGTTTTATTTCTTTCACAGTCATTGATTTGTTGTTTAATGAACCACAAGATAGTTACATGCTCTCAGAAGTGCTGGATGAGAAGGAAACTGAAGTCATTTTGAAGTTAACTTCTGTGTTTGCAAATGAAAGCTGAGACAAAGGAAGGTGCCAGAGAAGCACATGGTGCACCAGGCACAGAGGCTTTTGCATGGATTTGGTGAGCACACTAGTAGCTTGCGTAGCTTAAGAAGAAGGGGGGGAAGCCAAAAATGGATGTGTTGCAACCTCCATCTAATCTGCAATTGTCAGGCAATGTTGCAGAGAACTGGAAAAAAATATCAGAGATTTAAATTTTATTTAGCAGCCATTGGGGCAGATGAGAAAAACGATCAAGTGAAATCATCAATCTTTTTGCATGTTGTTAGGGAGAAAGCATTGGATATTTATAACCATTTTAAATTTGAGGAAGATGAAAGCATGAAATTAAGTAAAATACTGACTAAATTTGAGGAACATTGAATGCCAAAAAGGAATGAAACCTTTGAGAGAGAAATTTATTTTTACATGCATGCAAACAACTGATGACGGCATAGTAGAGCAATATGTCACAGAATTAAGGAAAGTTAGTAAAATCTGTGACCTTGGTGAGCTGACAGAGTCTTTGGTCAGGAATAGAATCATCTGTGGCATTAGAGACAACGTGTTAAGAGAGACTGCTCCATGAAGGACATTTAACTTTTAAAAAAAGCTTTCCGAATATGTAGGGCAGCAGAAACTGTGAAAGCACAAACCAAATTGCTGAATTCACCAAAAGGGTTACCATGTACTAAGTACAAAAGAATATAGCCTAAACAGGTCAAATCAAAGAGTGGAATCACTCGCTATGAAAACCACCACTAGGATGAACAATGGGGATAGAAGGTCATGTGGGAAGTGTGGATCACAGCATGGACCCAAACAGTGTAGTGCCTTTGGGAAACTCTGTCATAAATGTGGGAAAATAATCATTTTTCAAAATGCCGCAGATCCCAAATGCAGAAAATTCAAGTGCATCCAGTTCCACAAAGGCCATATGAGAAGATTAGCACTGACTTAAATACCTGGCAATTAAAGAATTACTTAATAGTCACAGATGATCTCTGCATTCCAAAATCTGCATATTGCATAGTACTAATTGTAAGCCATTGACAGCCAGCATGAAGGGAATCTTCTCCAGACATGAAATTTCAGATGAAGTCTTCAGTGACAATGGGCCACAATTTTCCAGAGCAGATTTTAGGCAATTTGCCATAGATTGGGATTTTCATCACAAAATATCAAGTCCAAATGACCCCCAGTAAAATGGACTTGTGGAAAGGTCTATATGAACAGTAAAAAACCTTCTGAAAAAGACTTTTGACAGTCTGGGTGATTTGTGTAAAGCTTTATTTGTTTATCAAAGTACACCTCTGGACAATGGCTTTTCTCCAGCTCAGCTGTTAATGGAAGAAGGATCAGATCTAGTTTACCAGTTACTGATAACTTGCTGAAAGCTCATAACAATGAAACCATATGGAAAATGAAAGAAAATCAGAAGTGGAAGGAGAGAGATTATTTTGACAAAAGCGCCCATGATCTCCCATCGCTTAACCCGGGTGACAGAGTGTGCCTGAGAAATCACACCTCTGGTATTTGGGGCCAAAGAGGTGCCATTAAAGAACTGCTGTATCCCAGTCCAGACAGACGAGGAGGACACATTTTGGTGTAATTAAAGAGATCTATGAGTAATCCCAGGAAGTTCCAACACATTGACAGCTGATCTGGCATTTCCCATCTGACCCTTAATCATCAAGGCACAAAGGAGAAACTGTCAGGAACAAGAGAAGAAGTCAGATTCTAATATAAGACTGATACTGAGAAGAACAGACCAGGAGATTAAATGTCCTGAAAGACTCATAGAGACTTGCTAACCTGCCTGGAGAAGGGGTATGATGTGCTGGTAACTGCTCCTCTCTAGGTAGCTGATATGTTGGGTTTATGGAAATGTCCTCTATGGGTTGAGAATTTAATACATGTGTTACATAGTTGTTAGCTGTTTCTATATATATGTATATATGTGAGTTAATTCATTTTTCTTTAAGAGGGAAGATGTAGAGATGTTTAAGATTGTAATTTAGAGATGCTCCCTCATAAAGGACAGTATTATGAACATAGGGATTTGGAGATGTACCTTGGAGGGGGGCGGCTGGGAACATCGTCTGGCAAAGTGCAGCAGTTCACCAGAGATGTTCTCCAGTTTTTTGTTCCTTTCTTGTTTATTACACTCCTTACCCTTAACTGTTCCAAAAGATCATAGTGGAGAGATAAATAACTTCTTTCTCCACCCTCTTTTCAGTCATTCAAACACCACTTCCTCAAACTCTTCTTCCTCTTCCTCGTCATATAGACATCTTCTACAATCCCCTAACTCCCTCCTATTCACCTTTTCCTCTGATTTCAACACCTAATTCTTCCTCTTCATTTCATTCCAATTTCCCTTCCTTATTGTCATTGACCACAATGATGGCTAGTCTCATTTCCTAGCTTCCTGCCTCCTAGCCATCAATTCTTTGCTTGACCTCCTACCCTAGATCAACAGTCCCTGTTACCAAAATGGCTATTCATAGACTTGTCTTCACTAAATACTGCCTTTTCCACACTCTCCATTTCAGAGTTGCCTCACGTTTACCTCTCTCCAACTGCCATCTCATCTGCTTCAACATCACCCACTTAACCTCTGGTTTCCACCTGCCCACCACATACTTCTTGAACTTCAAACCATTCTCAGGACCCTCCTTCCCTCTCTATCTCCTCCCACCTCATAGAAATGGCCACACTGGATCAGACTAGCAATCCATCTAATTCAGTATCTTAGAGACAAGAGTGCTTTGGAGGAAAGGTGGAGGAAAACTTACAGAAGGCAAAGTTGTGGATTGAGCTGCCATACAGGGGAGTTTCTTCTAGACCTCTGGTAATCCGAGAGTGGCTTTTGCCTTGAAGCTTGATAGTCTATATCTGTTCCCAGACTCTTGGGTTTTTATTCTTTGCTGTTATTTGAATATTTTTATATATAGATGTCTAACTTTTTTCTTGTTCAACTGAGTTCTTGGTTTCAGGGATATTTTGTAGCAGTGGTCTACAGGCTAATTGTGTGATAAGTGAATGAATATTTCCTTCTAGCAATTTTAAATTATCTACCTTTCAGGTTCAATGAATCTCCCTCTCTTTTTGTGCATTGTCTGAAAGAGTGAAAAGGTAGAAATTTCCTATATATCTTCTGTAGTCATTTATCTGGATATCTTTATTATGCCCCTTTGTATTAGTTTCTTCTCTAGAAAGAAGAGACCCAGTTTTTTCAATCTCTCTTCTCATAAACGTTTTTTAAGGCCTCTACTCGCTGTTTTTGCCTGTTTCCGAAACCCTTCCATCCCTTTTGAGGTAGGGTGACCAGAAATGAACACAGTCTTCCAAGAGTCAGCATAGTGTTGATTTACATAATGGTATTATATTTTAGAATTATTCTCCATCTCATTCCTTGTGCATCCAAAAAAGAAAAAAAGACCACTGCTTATTGTTGAGCAAAGGTTTTCACTAAGCTGTTTGCAATGATGCCCAAGTCTGTTTCTTGTGTTGTCATAGTTAACTTAGAACCTAGTAAAGTGTATATTCTGGTAATTGCTTTCAATCAGCATTATTTGTATTTGTCAATGCTTAATTTTATCTACTAACCTGTTTCCTATTGACCTAGCTTGGATAGTTACCGCTGAAGTTCCTCACACTCTTTCTTTTTGTTTTGACTAGCCTAAATAATTTTGTCATAGGCAATTTTTGCCACCTCATTCTTGCTTCAGTGCATCCACTAGCAAGGGTGGGATGAAATGTATATAAGGACACAAGAAACTTGTAGTGTTCCCATCCCCATGTGGGACCATTGAGACAAGATCAAGATAAGGAACATTGAAATCAAACTAAAGAAAGCCTGTACAGGAATACCTTCCTGTATCAAATCCTTGTGCTAGGCAAGTATTGTTCCCATGAAGGATCAACATTTAAAGGGACATTTCAATAGCACAGATGTTATAACAAAAATCAGCAAAGGGGTTTAGGTGCAAAAGAAGATATCCCTGAAGAATGTGTGAAGGTGACTGGGACATGGAGATTATAAAAAATGGAAGAACAACAGTACTCAATCACTAAAACTAATGCAGCAAATGATGCTGCATATTAGAAATAGATATTAAGTAATATGCAAATCTATCTATGGCAAAATCATATACATATCATATTTTAGACTATTCATACCATGTTACCATCAAAATTTTAACAAAGATTTCAGATGCAGTTTACATTGACATTATCCGACTTTCTGTTACCTTCGGGCTATGACCTGGAGATTTTCATAGCATCATAGGGGTCAGATTACAGCAAAACTTCAACAAACTATGTATTCCTATTGCTGTAAGGGAAATAACCCAAAATGAACAGACTTCTGCATAAAACTTCCAAAATCAACAGTATTGTGATCTTCCTGTAATACTATGATTTGATTTTTGCACAATACAAAGACTGTCGCAGTGCACATTTTACAAAATAATGGTCTCATTTAAATAATTATTAATCCAACCCAGCACACGTTACTCAGGAAATGCTTTCACTGGAGTTTGTGGGAGGTTTGCTTGAGTAATGACCAAGGGTCAAATCACCCCTTCCATAGGAATATAAAAAGGAGAGGAAATGCTATGAGTTGTAACTCCCATCCCACTAGGGAGGAGAATGGGTTTCATGGTTTCATCTACAGGTACAGAGAGCAGGCTAGGGGCACAGCCTTAAAAGGCCATTGGTGGCATTTTGACAGTGCTAAGTGCTCCAGAGAGTTGAAAGCACCAACCCATACAATTGCAGGATGAGGTCAGAGAAGAAGAGAGAGTCTCTACTGCATGTATGTGCCTTCCTTCCCACCCCTGCACGAGAATAACCTCTCAGGAAGCCATACTGTCATAGGAACGTCACTTGGCTGAAACCCTACTGCCCTTGGGACTGAGTCAGTGTGCTCAGGAGGTTTCTGCACAAGTAGTTCTGATAATGTCAATACAATCTTGCATCTAAACTCCTACAGGGGGATGATGATGCTTTGGTGAGCAGCCCCTCCTCCCATCCCCCCACTAGCTCCTCCATCTTCATAGCAAAGGGAGAGATGTGATGCCATTTCCATTCATCTCTCCCACATTTGGCCCACACTGGCCACTTTTACCTGTTTTTTTACCCTCACGTTTTTTTAGTCCACGGTCAGGCACTCTCCATAAGGGATGGTCTGGCTCTGAGTAAGTACAGCCTTGTGTAACTATGGAAAGAATAGCATTAATACTGAATCAACTGAATGTGCACCAAAGAGCAAAACTACACAATATAATACTATTTCCCCAAATGAAAAGTTGATTAAAGGAAAGCAAAGATCATAAAGAAAAGGTCTGGAAAATACAGCTGCCAAATATAAAACAACTGATGAACCACAATGTGTCACAATGCTAGGAGCCCCCTGGTGTATTTTCCTGAGGTGCTTCAGCTGTTGAAATACAAAAGCCAATCCTACCAGAAAAATAAACACAAGTGGGAAAGTGTTTGTTTACAATGGCAAACCTTTGTAGAGAAAAGGTGGGAGAAGTACGCACCCACCTTGTCTCTCTAATAGTGTGGGATCAACACAGGTACAGCAACACTGCATAAAGCGTTTTGTAGTTAGTAATAGCTTCATGCTTGTGTTTGCACACACGTGATGTGAGCTACTTTGCAGGCTGAATTTTTGCTGGCTTGGCTCTGCTTTGTACCTCATTTACATAAATCCATGTATGCTCCTCAGCGCCAAATTTGTATATCACATCTCCGACTGCAAGTGACATTTAATTAAAACCATAAATTATCTTTTAATGATAACAGTGATAGTATTGACAAATGAGTTATTTTTCTGTTAAGGTTAATTACATCAAAGTTAGACACACCAATGTGTGCTTGGGCAAGGTGTTTTGATTGTTGCTAACAAGCTGTATATGTGGCTAGCACTTTTTTCATGGACAGATAATAGGAAATGAACAAAAACCTGTTGTGTCATGATTTATTGGCTTCAGACACCCCACTATGAAAAGCGTCGGACCACCAGACTTGTTATTGGCATCTCGAGATGATGCATCTTTAGGATTGCAAAGAAATGTGACTAACCTTGGTTGGTTTGCAGAGGGCCATTTTATCAAAGTGTCTACGGTGCTCAGACTGTTACATGCATAAAGCTGCTCAGCTAAAATACTGAAGTCTATTTTTTCCTACATGTGCATCCTTACGATGGAAAGCTCCAGAAGCAGGACGCAGATATATACAAAACGTATGGACCTAATATGACAATCAAAGCTCTTTAACAGAGAGAGAATATTAGTCAACAAGAAACTCAGAGACAGATTTTGCACCCTTACTCTCTGAGGCATACTAGCCACTGAAATCAGTAGGCCTACATATGGAATAAGGTATTATTCTACATGAGTAAAGTTGGAAAAATCCCTAACTAAAAGCCAAATAGTTTAGCGTGAAAATGCATATCACAGTTTACTTAATGTCCATAAAATGTATGATCATTTCCATAAAATAATTCTTCTACCTCAGAAATGTGGAAGTCTGGAAATGAACAGGTACAGGATGTAGCCACTTCACTCATGCCACCCATTCTTTCTTAACTTATTATCACTACATGCAAGTTATATCTTTCCACCAACCTCAACGACTGTATTCCCCTTTGTTATGTTCTGAAACAATTATAAATATATTGTTAAATATATACAGACAAATATGCAATTTAGCTGAATAAGAAGTAAAGACTTTCATACTAGTTTAATTTCAGGGTGGATTAGCAAATTTTCCTCCCAGTCCATGTATTGAAGGAGTAGCAAGATTCCTTTCATGAATGAAACAGGAAATCTTAACACTAGGGATTTGGAATGTATCAAAGATATGGTCTTTTATTTTATATAATTGGTACATTTGCTTGTGTTTAACAACTAATATGCATACTGTCTTTTAAATTAGTAATAGTGTACTATACGTTAAAGGTATATAAAACATTGGAAATTATACCCTTAGTAAGGAAATGGAATTTTACAACCTTCTAATAGTATGTTCTTCATAATTTTACATGTATTTGTGGAAATTATAAGGAGGCAAAGTTAAAGTTGCTAAAATGTAGGCTTTCATTCAGCAATTCCATTTTCAATAATCTGCTAGTCATTTGCTATTTTGACTTTTATATATTGTTATGCAAATTTAATTAAGAGGCAATATTAGGTTTGGATGGGTGATATAAGTTGAGTGCCCTTTTTTAATTTAAATTAAAAAAAAATCTAACTATTTTGGTTTTTTTCCACTTTTTTCAACCAGCCCTAACAAACTAGATTGGACAAAGCTCTACCAAATATTCTGTAACAGACAATCCTGCAATGGCAGGGGAATGCACTATGATCTACAACACAGTAAGTCTTATATTACTGTTACTTATTTGTATTTTCTTAGCACCTAGACGCCCCAATCAAGCCACCAATTGCGCTAGGTGCTATACACACATCCATCTCTAATTTCCTGATGAGAATATAGTGTTTGGGTTGTAGATAAGAAAAAAAAGGTGAAAAGGTTAGAGGGAAACCCTTTCTGTAATTAAAAATAATATTCAGAATGTCTGAGTTTTCACCCGTCCTACAGCAATGTGCAGCTAAACTGACAATAAGTGAACACCAAAAACAAAAGAAAACACAAGATCCACTATATAAAATTAGCTTCTGTAGTTAACAGAAGCTGAGACAGATTTCCGTGAAATCAAGGAAAATATGGCAACCATAATGGAACAACTATAGTCTTTCTAAGAATTTTTGTTTTAAAAGGCGATTGGAAGAAAATGTACAAGGAATAACTAATGCAAGAGGACTACCTCCTCCTTTCATTGTTCCTTTTTATTTATGTTTTCAAACTGAGTGAAAAAGAGTTACACATAGAAAAATACATATATTTCTGTGCGGCACTTTTAAATGTTAGCTTAGGCCCTTCTTAATTGTTTTGTTATATTAAAAATTTTCTTTAAGTAATAACTTTGCCACTTACATGTAATTCTGTGAAACACTTGAATGTCTCCTAAGTACATATGAGAGGACTGATTGGGTTAACAAGCCATAGTATTTTGGAAATAAACTAAAGTACATCTAAAGCCGAAAGATATATTGTATATAGTATGTTCAGGATATGCAAGCACACATTACATTTATTTATATATACTATTAAATTTGAGTCAAAACAGAAACTGCTTTAACCTCTAAAGAAGACAATAATCTCACCAGTTTGCTCCTTGTAAATTTAGCACAATACCAACAATGAACTAGCACAATAGTGCTTCACAAAGACTTCCTAACCAGTGAGATTTTACCCCATTTCTACCAAATCAAAATACCACAAGTATGAATCCTGTTCAGATGGACTTACATCTAGAACTATGACTTCCTCATGGTTACTAGGTTAGTCAGTTTTAGCAGTTGTATATGAGATTGCTAAATCTGTGCTATTCCTGGTACAATTTTCTCCTAAGGGAGATTCCTTGTTACTAAGATTTATAAAGTGAGGGTATTGTGATGTCATCTCTTACCATTGTGCTGCTTTGTTGTTCTTGCATTCCCATCTTAATGACCGCACAAATTGATAGACTCAAAGAAAAGGTGGAGATATGTAAATTCACTGGTTGATGCCGGGGAGGCGGAGCAGATTTCTAAACTGGGAGGCAGTGAAGGGAGCAACCTAACATTCAAACTATTTGAAAGAAACCTTTCATGTTTCATCAGGCTGGCTCTTTAAAACCGCCTCCCCCCTCGAACCTGTCCTGAAAACTGGAAAAACTGGGTGTCTGACTGCAATTTATGGAGACATTAGTAATGAAAAGACATTACAGATCCCATGACATCTTTGGTTTTTGGTAGATAGAAATGTTATCGTATCCTCTAAAATTAGATCCAAATACTGTTCTGGAGCCATGTGAGAAACTTCCATTAATATCAAAATTACAAAATAATGTGATTATTTCTGAGCTTGTAATTGAAATCTGAAATTTAAATGCATTTTGATAAAATTTTTGTGAACAATTTTGCAAATATGTAGTTTCATTTTTAGACTAGCTCTCCTGTTTGATAATTGGTATGTTGCCATTACCATTATTTTTAGCACTTTTAGTGTCCTTCACATTTTGAAGCACTGTAGAATGCAATACAGCATGGGGCCGGGTCCTGAGAGCTGCTGAATGCCTGCAACCCCACTGAGGTCAGCACATCTCTCAGAATTTGACTCATGACTTAATTAATCTATGGACTGAATTTCACTGAAAGGACACTTTTTGCATTTTTCATACACAAAGAGCAAAAATGCATCATTTCAGTCCGGATGTCTCATTTCAGCATATGGAAAATAACAAAAAGAACAAATGTAAGTCTCCATGAGAGAGCGCAGTGTGATAAGACCCATACATTTCATACAGTGCACTGTCCCTGCAACAGTTAGAGAGGGAGACTCCTTACCTTTAAAGGTCCAGGTCCTGAACCAGCAAAGTTTTTAAGCATGACTAGTCCTATTGGCTTCTAGGGGACTGCTCGCATGCTTAAAATCATCTGAGTGTTTATATGCTTTGCTGGATCAGTCAGTGTACTTCACATTCCTTCTGCTCAAATAATCGACCTTTTCAAGTCAGCACTGCCTGTTCTAGAATTTGGTAGGTAGATTCGTGGTAGGTAAAAAAAGAGCAAGTAAATCCATACCTCCTGCTCCTCACATCTTCAAAGCTATCATTTTAAGTTAACGTTTAATTTCTATTGATCTTTTTTTTTTTATTACTGAATATGCTTACAACAGTTCTGGTTTGCTACAGCTGGTTTCCTGTTATTTCTGCCAAATGTGAAATAGCTATAAAACTTGAAAAGGTTTTGGTGCTGTCACTGCATGAAAAATTGCATCTACAGAGGAAAATTAAGTATGAGCCTTATCCTTTAATTGCTTTAATCTTATTTCATAAGTCAACTTTTTTACCCCCAGACTATCTCTAAGCTTCCGATACGTAACTATTTTTTGCCCTTTAGGTTATGTTATTTCAGTCAGGTATAATGTGTTCATTAGCAACAACAAAAGAGATGAGAATTATCTGCTTGCATTTCAGGTCCAAATCAACTTAACAGTCCCCATCTTTAGCTAACAAGAGCAGTGCCTCTGGCTCAGCTTCACAAAATATGTAATCTAATCTCTACAAGACAGCATAAAAGGTGCTGGCTGCAACCATTTATTAAGGAAATAGATCATGCCAGCAGACAAACTAATAGAAAATGGTTTCGTTACTCCCAAGGGGCCAAATCTTTCACTCCATATGTAGGCAAATCTCCCACTGAGATCAATGGAAATTTTACTTGAATAAGTAAAGAATAGCCTACAAACAGTTCAAGGAAAAATTAAATGTAAGTTCCTTCTAGCATGAGTGTAGGGACACACTCAGTGTGTGTGTGTGAGAGAGAGAACACACACAGTAGACTATAAAGCATATTATCAGCAGGAATCTGGGAAAACCATATTCCTCATGAGTAGCGGAGCTGAGTGAGTTATGCACATCCTCTCAAATGTGTGCCAAAAAAGTCTTCTGCTTATGCCACTCGTTTTACAGAAAAAAAAAACTATTTTGGAAATGTTTTAGAGCATTGAATTTTTTTTGCTATTTTTCAGATCCCTCTACCAATAAAGCTGGGTTCACTTAACTGCAGTGAGTCTGCCTGTATAGGCCTTGAATGGAGAGAAAAAAAAAAGTAAATATTAGAAACTCTTTAAATTATAGAAAGTGTGTTTGTATACATATATATGTGATATTGCAGGACCTCTTAGGGATAGAAGCAATTGCTGTGTATCCTATTGGAAATTTGGGACTCTCCCTTTTCCACTGAATTAAGACTCACACTTTTAGCTTTATTGTTGCTCTGGTGGAGATGGATTAGTGGGCAGAGTGAAGGTGAAACAGTCATAGGTGAGGCTAAGATTTTTGTCATGGATATTTATAGTAAAAGTCACAGACAGGTCATGGGCAATAAAGAAAAATTCATGGAAGCCCGTGACCTGTCTTTGACTCTTACTAAAAATATCTATGACAAAATGGGGAGCTCAACTGCAGGGTCCCCACACCACCTGCAGAGGCTGAGCAGCTGGGAGGGCCCACTCTGAGCTCTGGGGGTCCCCACCCCCAGTAGCGGCTAGGTTTCCACGGTCTCCTGCCACCTGCAGCGGCTGGGAGCTCTGGGAGCCCCCGCCACCTGTGGTGGCTAGGAGCTGCAGCCCCACCACCAGTGGTGGCTTGGAGCTTGGGGACCCTGCCACCTGTGGCAGTCAGAAGATTCAGGGGTACTCCCACCTCTTGCAGCTGCTGGGGAGGGGGACGAGGGTACCCAACAGCTCCAGCCACTGGGGCTGAATTCACAGAGGTCGCTGGAAGTCACCGATTCCGTGACTTCCACAACCCCCGTGAAAAAATCATAGCCTTAGTCATAGGTCCAAAATATTCAGACTTTACACATGCATACACACACACGTGCATGCGCACACACCCCCTTAATTGGCAATGTACTAGCATATCCTTTTTCTGCACTGAAACGTTGAAGTGAAAGCACTTTTCAAAGGAAGATTATATTTGAATGATATGAAATAAATATGCCTTGTGGTGTTCAGAGACTTAGTTTTGCCTTTCCCAATCTCACTTTCCACCCAGTTAAAAGGTGGGGCCACCTCCTTTTATTTGTTTTGGGTTTTTTTTGGAAATGGGAAACTTTGTACAGCTGAATAGTCAGGTGATCACTGGCTAACTACATGTGAAGAAAAGGAAGTGGCAAAATTTCAAGATGAGGCATTCCTCGTCTCCTCTCCATACTCTTGTAGTTACACTTTAAAGGTAAGGTTTTCAAAATGGTTGGCATTGGCCTAACTCTGTTCTCATTGAAGTCAGTGATAAAATTCTTATTCACTTCACTGGGAACAGACTTAGCCCAATGTTAAATGCTCATCCTAAATCTTTTTTATGACGAATAAAGATCCTGTGTTTTAGGGTATACAGTAACTATTTCTGATTATAGGAAAAAAATAGTCTAATGTCCACTACTTGGCTTTTTTAAAGAGTCCATCAATTTCATCCTCTTTCTATCTGAAATTCTCAGTCCTCTCTCCCTTCCTCCCTCCAGGATGCTTGATCTTGATTCAAGAGTGTTTTTGCATCTCATGTCCTCCAGTGACAGCAGCCAGTCTTTGTGGAACCCCTGTTTATCACCTAGTAAGTTATGATAGCACAGCTCATCCTATTCCATCTCCCAGACAGTGGACTATATATACAATTAAAAGAAAAAAATGGTGCATCCTGTATCAGATATTTTACAAAAGAACACTGCTAGCATTTCCTAAAGCATTAAAATGCCTCTCTCTTAAATATCTGGCCTTTCATTTTATTTTAAGTTCCATCTGTCTTAGTTCTGACCTATTTAACTGACAGTTTAACATTTTGTGAGCTATTGGGCCTATTGGAAGGAGAAGAGGGAAGATCAGCATGCATTGCCATAATTAGAAGCTCTCTTGGCACAATGTGCAGTACAGAACTCCCCAAAGGAGTCAGAAGTCAAATCTTTCCTGCATGCCTTATAACTAAATAGCTTGTTTAGGTTTAGTCTCAAGTCCAGCAAATACGTTGTTGTTAGTACCAAGTCCTAGTCCCAAGTCCAATACATCAGAGGTTGTTAGCACAGTCTCTGGAGGAGAAGAATCCATGTCATTCGCAGATTTTGCCTACCAGAGGTCAAAGACTTAGCTAGCAAGGATACCCAATTGTATCTTGTTAGGGCCTGATTCAGTGCACTTTTATGCCGGTGACATTTTCATTGAAGGATCAGACTGAAAAGGATGTAAGGTCTACATTTGGAGCAGAAATAACTGGGAGTAAAATGAAGAGTTTGATTTAAGTGTCATTAAGACTAAACGAGACCTGCATCCATCAAAATTTCAGGGCCCCACAAAATAAAGGTCAATTTTCAGCCCCTCAGCCCCAGTGGACACCTCCACCTCAGACCCTACCCAGCAGGTATACTTTAGAAACAGTTCACCCCAGGCCCTTATCACAGATGCTGCTGGGCCGGCTCTATGGTGTGTGGGCTCATCAACATTGTCCCAGTGTCATGCATGAGGTATGCTAGGTGAGGGTCACACCACACGTGACTCAGGTGCAGCCAATCTAGGCTGCACAGAAGACGAGGTTGGGATATTGCCCTTGTCTGTGGCTGCTGTGAGGCAAGAGCTGGGATACTAAAATCCTCTTCTCTTATGTCCCCTTGCTCCTGATAAGGGAGCTCTAGTTATTTCCAGAGAAGATCAGGTAAATCCAGAATCTTTAGGTAACCTTCCTCTTTGAAAAAGCCTTTCCACCAAAAGGATGGCACAACATGGACACCCTCTTCTACCTAACCCTCTACCAACCAAAAAAGGAAACTAATAACATCTAAAAAGTGTATACCAAAAATCCTATCCCAAGCAGAGTTTTTACCCTGAAAAGGGAGACATACCAGAGACTCCAAGAAGTCTGCTCAGGATTTCACTATTGCTCTTGATTTGACATGGAAGGTGCTTAAATACTATGATACTGGGCGGTGATATAGACCCTGTGGAAATAAATAGATGGCTGGACGAAGGGTCTGAATTCTAAAATTCTAAACTAACCTCAAAAACTCCACTTTTTGACAGTTGAAAAAGTAGCAATCACAAGCACCAATGCGGGGGAGGTGTGCCTGCCTCTCTCTAGAGATTATGAAAGCCAAATCCCTTAGAGAAAACTTCAGACAACTTCTTAAAAAGGTGATATCAGATAATGCTTTAAAATAGTCTTAGTCTTTTGCTTGTTATTTCTAATATACCCACTTACAAGTTTGAAAATAGTATTTTCCCCCACCCCTGTAGTTCAGATTTTCTTGTTTGGAAAGTAACTGAAACACGTCTGCTTTTGTTTCACAGTTTCAATTTATAAAGCACACTATCATCCCAAAAGAAATCTGTGTAGTAGAGTTATCAGTTGAAGTTAGCAGAGTTCTGGAAAGAGAGTTTGGTGGTGGTTGTTTGCTGCCTCTGAGCCAGTGAGAGGGAACACAAAACATTTGGAGTTAAATCCTGCCCCTGCTGAAGTCAATGGGGTCAGGATTTCACCCTTTGAGTTAGATTCACTAGGAGGACTTAGGTGTGTAACTGCCACTTTAGGCGCCTAAATCCAACATTTAGGCACCACTGGCATTCACAAAACCACTGGTCAGCTGCTGCCACCTAACACTGTAGACGCCTACAGTCCTTAGATACCTATGGGTTTGTCTGCACAGGGCCACAGTCCAGACTATGGAGATGTGAGTGGTAGCGTTCTCTAATGTGTTGTGCTCTGACTGCCCCATGTAGACCCTGCTGGTGTGACTATGTTAATGTGAACTAGGTATCTTTCAGTGCACACCAGCAGGGTCTACACAGCATGTTTAGAGCACTACCTGTTAGAATGCAATGCACACTCCCCATAGAAAAGACTGTGGCTCCGTGCAGACAAGCCCTAAATTTCCATTGGTAAACTCCATTAGGCACCTTGGTTCTGCCACTGGGAAAGCACATAACCACCTACGTCCTGACACCACTGAGCTGCTCAGCACCTAATTCATGCCTAAACTCAGTGTGATTCACAATCTAAGCTCTCCCCCACCTATCGGGCCTGATCTGATAGGTGTGCTTAGAAACATCTAAGAGCATAACTACCAGCTTGGGGCCCACATAAAACAGGAAGGAGCAGGTTCCACACTTGTGCCCAATAGCCAGGTGCTTAGGGTACTCCCTTTGCACGTGGGAGACCCACGTTCAAATCCACCTGATGGGAAGCAGGGATTTGAAGCCTGGTCTGCTCACCACCCTGGTGAGGGGATGCTAATCACTTAGCTATCAGGTACTGTAATATGAGACTCTCCTGTTGAAGCTGTTCTACTGTGTATAAAATACTTAAATATTCATTGTACCAGGGACTGGAGCCTGTCTCTCCCAGGTGTGGGCATGCTAACCAGTAGACTATACAGTCTCTCTCTGGTCCAGTGAATATTTAGGCATTTAATACAAAATGGTACTCCCAATCCTTGCAAAGGACTCTTCCATGGCTTGGTTGAACTGGACCCTGTGTGTTCATTCAGTGATAGGCAGTAGCTTATATTGCTGTTTCACAACATTTTAGCTGATCAAAGGAGCAACACAGATACAATCTGAATCCCAATTCCATCCTAGCTCAGTTAAAGGAAAATTATCTACTGAAGATATTAGAAGGGGAAAGTCCTCCAAGGATGACAACGCAAGAAAAGCATTATCTTCACTGACTGTTTTACCTTTGAAAGAATATTCTGTTATTTTTTTCAAAAGCTAGGTTTGGACCATTTACCTGTCAGTGCCATACTAGTTCTGTTAGAAGCCATGGTCTCTTTCAAAGTATTCAAATCCTCCCGGAGGTGCCAGAAATAAATGTGAAACTGATATCCTAAATGACGTAATTCTCAGATGGAATGTGTATATCCTTATGGTGCAACCATTTGACCCAGTATTTGTAGTGACTTTACTTCTGCTTCAAGTAATATAGTGTGAATCCCTGAAAGTGTCACAAAGTGACATTAAAATGAAGAAATCATGTATTGGATTTTCTTTTAAAACAGCTGGATTAAAAAAAATACATTTATGGAAAGATTTTTCCACCTTCTGTAAAGAGAAAATTCAGTGGAGTTCCTTGGCCATAGCCTCTTTTGATTCCTCTGCTGATGTGAGAGTTCTTTATCATAGAAACATAGAAGATTAGGATTGGAAGAGACCTCAGGAGGCCATCTGTTCCAACCTGCTGCTCAAAGCAGAACCAACTCCGATTAAATCATTTACAGTGAATAACAACCATATTGTACTCCTGTGAAAAAAATATGGACCAAATTCTGATCTATATTAAACCAGTGTAAATCAACTCCACTGCTGAATTAGTCTGATTTACACCAGTTTCTCAGATCAGAATTTGGCCCTTTGAACACAGTCTGGAGCCAAACAGACTGCTGCCAAAAGTAATTTATTTGCCTATGTACTCTAACGTGTAAATGTATATGTCCTGAGGGAATGATTACAAACATTAACATTTAACAATTATTTTCTTCTTGGTGGCTTTATTAAATTGAGTATTCCAAAACAAAGTTGCTTTTGACTTTAAACTACATTAATGACAGCCAAGAAAGAGAAATTGAGTATGTCAGCCTGATCTCAGTCATTTGAACTGACTTCCTCTTGTCCAGTAAAACCAATGTCCTTTCTAAATGTTATGATATTCCATGATTTGGCCCCTATCAATATCTCTGACATGGACATATTTCCAGACCTATAGCTGGATACTGCAACATCCATCGCTATTTTTTTCTTCTTTTGGCGAGAATGGGGACTAGCACCTTTAGGCCCAGTCCAGTAGCTCTTGTTCCAGGTGTGACAATTGTAAGATTAAGCCCTGGTATTGCACTTTTTCTTTGGCATAAAAATTGACACTCTGGATCAGATCCCCAGCTGGTGTAGATCAACCCAGCTCCATTCACTTCAGTGGTGTAAATTGGTGTAGCACCACTGACTTTTATGGAGTGACACCAGTTTACTCCAGCTGAGGATCTGGCCCTTTATCTTACAGAACGCAGAACGCAAATGCTATCCAGCACCCGTTTGTGCAATTTCCAAAGATCCAGAGTCTGCAAAAATTAAAACTAATTTCCCCTTTAGCATACAAGAGTTCCCTTGCATTTTTCTAATCTACTACAACAGTTAGTGGTTAAACAGTATTCTCATGGGTCTGGTACGATACCATGGTTTGCTCTTCTGTACAGGACTTGGGGCTCCACAGTGCTCTATTTTAGCAGGACTGAGGAACCTCTCTGCTGGAAACAAAACTCAGCATGCTCCTAAACTTGTATTTACAGGTACATAATTCCCCACATTCATTCAGCCTCATCCCCCAGCTGGTGCACTGAAGTCTTGCAGTAACATTCTTTGTTCAGAATGGCATAAAAATATTGTAAGGTGTAGAGGCTACATTTGAATGCTGGGTTGTGAAATAACAATCCAGACAAAGTATTCTTCCTCTCAAATTAAGTCACACTATGCTGAACACCTCCAAAGGGGTTTGTGGGCTAATGAGGGCATTGACACTTTCACTAATCAACATATCTGAAACAAGTTTAACACAAGGAAACTTTGCTTCTTTAATTAAATGTGTAACTAAGCAAGCACTCTGTTACTTTCTAATGTGTGCAGAAATAACAAAGAAAAGCTCTTTGGCATTAATGCCCTAAGCAAAGATGCATGCCGAAAGGTAGTGCTTGTTCAAACTAAACCTAATAACGACACACTTTTCAGAAATATTTATTGACTGTTATCTCATGACAGCTGCGTTTCTGCCTTGGAACAATATCTAGTTTTAAAAAGAGAGAGAAAATGTATTATAAAAAAAAATCTTACCTGATGCAGATGTAAGTAACAAAACCAAAATCCAGCCAGGAGATCCCTCTGTGAATAAAGCTCTAGCAATATCCAGTCCAAATGAGGCAAGAGGTTTTCACAGGTGGCTGTGGTTGTTCTCAGCCAGATGTTGCATGGTACATTTGTGGAGAATTTGTCACGAGTATCCACAGATCCACTCCCGTGTGCTGAGGTGCAGTATAAACCTTCTGCTGTCCGCGCACTTGCCGTCTCAGAGGACTTCCCAATAACTTTTCCTTTGCTGCTTTCTCTTTAGCTTCAGAGTTTTGAAAACTACAGTGAATGGAAAAGGGGTTTTCTCTCTGTGGAAACTCACCTGCACCACCTAGAGGTGTACCATAGGATTAGAAAAGACAAGCAGTTATCCTCCACAGATCTGACACCTGCTCTTTTCCAATTCATCCCATGACTATTTATACAGTTTATATTCTACTTTCAGTTTTTGTACTCTTGTTTATATGGACATAATTCACTTAAAGATTTCTTTGCCTGGTTGTTAACAGGCATGGAGAGCCAGAACATGAGCTATAACACATTAATCCAAATTTTTATGTATCGGGGGTAGCTGTGTTAGTCTGTATCCACAAAAACAACAAGGAGTCCAGTGGCACCTTAAAGACTAACAGATTTGTTTGGGCATAAGCTTTCATGGGTAAAAAACCCACTTCTTCATATGCATGGTGTAAAAGTTACAGATGCAGGCATTATTATACTGACCCATGAAGAGAAAGGCGTTACCTCACAAGTGGAGAACCAGTGTTGGCAGGGCCAATTTAATCATGGTGGATGTAGTCCATTCCCAATAATAGATGAGGAGGTGTCAGTTCCAGGAGAGGTAAAATTGCTTTTGTAATGAGCCAGCCACTCCCAGTCCCTATTCAAGCCCAAATTAATGGTGTTAAATTTTCAAATGAATTTTAGTTCTGCAGTTTCTCTTTGAAGTCTGTTTCTGAAGTTTTTTTTGTTCAAGTATGGCTACTTTTAAATCTGTTATAGAATGTCCAGGAAGACTGAAGTTTACCATAAGTCAGTGGTGTCTCGAAGATAGCTAGGAGTGCTGGTAGCGTAGGATCTGAGAAGAGAGTCTAAATAGCCATATAATCCTGCTGTAAGAGTGCCAATGCCTGAGATGATGGGGCATCCAGGGTTTCCAGGTTTATGGATCTTGGGTAGCTGATAGAATACCCCTGGTTGGGGCTTTAGGGTGTGTCTGTGTAGATTTGTTCCTGTGCTATAGCAAGGAGTTTCTTGAGCAGATGGTGTAGTTTCTTTTGGTATTCCTCAGTGGGAACAGAGGATAGTGACCTGTAGAATGTGGTGCTGGAGAGTTGGCTGGCCGCCTCCTGTTCATAATCCAACCTGTTCATTATGACTACAGCATCTCCTTTGTCAGCCCCTTTGATTATAATGTCAGATCTGTTTCTGAGGCTGTGGATGGTGTTGCATTCTGTATGGCTGAGGTTATGGGGCACGTGATGCTGTTTTTTCACAATTTCCACCTGTGCACGTCTGTGGAAGCACTCTATGTAGAAGTCCAGTCTGTCATTTCGACCATCTGGAGGGGTCCACATAGAATTTTTCTTGTAGTGTTGGTAGGAGGGTTCCTGTGGGTCAGTGCACTGTTCAGTGGTGTGTTGAAAATATTCCTTGAGTTGGAGATGACAAAAGTAGGCTTCCAGATCACTGCAGAACTGTATCATGTTAGTGGGGGTGGAGGGGAGAAAGAGAGTCCCTGAGATAGGACAGACTCTTCCGCTGGGCTAAGTTTGTGGTTGGATAGATTAACAATATTGTTAGGTGAGTTGAGAGTACCACTGTTGCAGCCCCCTGTGGCATGTAGGAGTTTAGATACTTTACTGTCCTTTTTCCTCTGTAGAGAAGTGAAGTGTGTGTTGTAAATGGCTTGTCACAGGTGAGTGCAGTCACCTGTGGGCTATTAACTAGGTTGAGTGGATGGGTGTCTTGTGTTCAATCTCTCTGTCTCTCATGTATATGTTTTTTACAAAAAAATTCACAAGGTTATGGTTTCATTCCACATTGGAACAAATAAATTTTGTAAAAGCAGCAAAGAATCCTGTGGCACCTTATAGACTAACAGACGTTTTGGAGCATGAGCTTTCGTGGGTGAGTACCCACTTCGTCAGATGCATGTAGTGGAAATTTCCAGGGGCAGATATATATATATGCAGGCAAGCTAGAGATAATGAGGTGGTTCAATCAGGGAGGATGAGGCCATGTTCTAGCAGTTGAGGTGTGAAAACCAAGGGAGGAGAAACTGGTTTTGTCGTTGGCAAGCCATTCACGGTCTTTGTTTAATCCTGAGCTGATGGTGTCAAATTTGCAGATGAACTGAAGCTCAGCCGTTTCTCTTTGGAGTCTGGTCCTGAAGTTTTTTTGCTGCAGGATGGCCACCTTAAGGTCTGCTATAGTGTGGCTAGGGAGGTTGAAGTGTTCTCCTACAGGTTTTTGTATATTGCCATTCCTAATATCTGATTTGTGTCCATCACGATTTCAACAGCTTCCACCCCACCATCAACCTCAGCCTGGACCAATCTATACAGGAGGTCCACTTCCTAGACGCCACGGTGCAAATAAGTGATGGTCACATTAACACCACCCTATACCGAAAACCTACCAACCGCTATGCCTACCTTCATGCCTCCAGCTTCCATCCCGGGCACATCACACGATCCATTGTCTACAGCCAAGCACTGAGGTACAACCGCATCTGCTCTAACCCCTCAGACAGAGACCAACATCTACAAAATCTCCACCAAGCATTCTCAAAACTACAATACCCGCACGAGGAAATAAGGAAACAGATCAACAGAGCCAGACGTGTACCCAGAAGCCTCCTACTGCAAGACAAACCCAAGAAAGAAACCAACAGGATTCCACTGGCCATCACATACAGTCCCCAGCTAAAACCTCTCCAACGCGTCATCAGGGATCTACAACCCATTCTGCACAATGATCCCACACTTTCACAGGCCTTGGGTGGCAGGCCCATCCTCGCCCACAGGCAACCTGCCAACCTGAAACATATTCTCACCAGTAATTGCACACCGCACCATAGTAACTCTAGCTCAGGAACCAATCCATGCAACAAACCTCGATGCCAACTCTGCCCACATATGTACACTAGCGACACCATCACAGGACCTAACCAGATCAGGAACACCATCACCAGTTCATTCACCTGCACGTCCACCAATGTAATATACGCCACCATATGCCAGCAATGCCCCTCTGCTATGTACATCGGCCAAACTGGACAGTCGCTACGGAAAAGGATAAATGGACACAAATCAGACATTAGGAATGGCAATATACAAAAACCTGTAGGAGAACACTTCAACCTCCCTGGCCACACTATAGCAGACCTTAAGGTGGCCATCCTGCAGCAAAAAAACTTCAGGACCAGACTTCAAAGAGAAACTGCTGAGCTTCAGTTCATCTGCAAATTTGACACCATCAGCTCAGGATTAAACAAAGACCGTGAATGGCTTGCGAACGACAAAACCAGTTTCTCCTCCCTTGGTTTTCACACCTCAACCGCTAGAACAGGGCCTCATCCTCCCTGATTGAACCACCTCATTATCTCTAGCTTGCCTGCATATATATATATCTGCCCCTGGAAATTTCCACTACATGCATCTGACGAAGTGGGTACTCACCCACGAAAGCTCATGCTCCAAAACGTCTGTTAGTCTATAAGGTGCCATAGGATTCTTTGCTGCTTTTACAGATCCAGACTAACACGGCTACCCCTCTGATAAATAAATTTTGAAACCTCAAACTTTTTTTGCTGAATAGAAATGTTATTTTTCTGGCCAGCCAGACAGTTAATCCCAAATGCAGGTAAGTGCGATAAAGAATAGCTTACTTAGTATTATAAATACCTCAGTTCACATCCAATATCTAATATTGAAATTTGGCAGCACTAGGTGGTTCAGTGAAGAATATTTCTCGGGCAGGGGAATTAAAAAAAGTATTTCAGCTCCAATGGAGTTTTGTAAATTCCAGTTCATAAGATTAGGTTTCTACTGCATTAAATTGGAAAACTCAGCAGCTGGGCTGAGCACCAAACTCATGGGCTAGGATAACATCCAAAACGTTCATATGCATGTGTTGGCATCAAAAACTTGTGTGCATATGGCACCATCACTTGCCTCACCTTGTCAGCCTCCTGTTTGTGAGTTGGTATGAAATTGTCATTCAAGATTGTTTTATATTTTTAAGGATCCTTTTAAATAAAGCGGCTGTCACTCCTAAGAAGCAGGTTTCAGAGTAGCAGCCATGTCAGTCTGTATCCGCAAAAAGAACAGGAGTACTTGTGGCATCTTAGAGACTAACAAATTTATTTGAGCACAAGCTTTCGTGGACTACAGCCCACTTCATCGGATGCATAGAATGGAACATATAGTAAGAAGATGTATATACATACATAGAACACGTGTATGTACACACTGTAGGGGACCCCGGAAGACTTTGTCATGGCCTAGCTAGGGCTTTGCGCTTTCTCAAGGAGAGGTTATTAGCGGACACAGTATGCTAGCAGATGCTGCTTTTAACTGGTTAGAATTGCCCTGTGTGGAAAGCCCCGGTGTTTATGAGGAACTGCAGAAAGCCCCTGGCCATAGGCCAAGGGGGGCAGCCATTGCTGTTGGAAAGCCCCAAATTGCATATGTATGTGCTGCTTTGCATGGGATTAGCATGATGCTATAATTGCTGTGGGCCATTGGTTGCGCAGTTGGACTCTGTACCAGGCCGAGCTTTTCCGGGCGCTGGGTCCCCTATCCTAGTGACAGCGACGGCTTGGAGTCCCCGTTGCGGGTGTGTCACTTAACCTTCATTAAAGCCAATTAAATCACCGTGTGTGTGTGGGCCTCATCCTTGCAGAGCATCCAGTCACGCAACACACACGTATATACATCTTCTTACTATATGTTCCATTCTGTGCATCTGATGAAGTGGGCTGTAGCCCACGAAAGCTTATGCTCAAATAAATTTGTTAGTCTCTAAGGTGCCACAAATACTCCTGTTCTTTTTCCTAAGAAGCAGTGATCACACAGAAGTACCACTAATGGCTGCACATTCACATGCAGAGAAGAAAAGCTCATAGCTGCCAGTACGCAGCCTGGCTGGGATGGTCACTGGCTATCCACTTCCATTCTGCTTGGCGCTAGTCCTTGCCAAAATCCTGGGATGAGAGACAGGGCTGTCTAACTTCTTGACTGCTCAGCGGCACCCTGTCCCAGCTGCCACTGTCAGCTGTAGGTAATTGAATCCCAGCTCCATTCCCATGCTGAGCTGAGCAGATAAATGATAGGGACTGAGCTGGGAGCCACAGCTGAGAACAGTAGCTCTTAGAGAGCAAAGAAGGGGGCTGAACAATCTGGAGAAGATGAGCTTACACTGCTACAGACAAAAAGACGGGTGCAGGATTGGGGAACCTTGAACTGTGAGGGGCAGCAGAAGATACTGGGGACAAGAACTATGCGGGGGGGAGATGGGAAACAACCTTTTCCCAAGTGTGTTTATTTCATTTAGTTTAGCGACAAGACTGATGGAAAAAATAACAAAGGGTTGTTCACAATATTCTTGTTAAAAATAGAAATTATTATTACAGGTAGTTTTTCAAGCTGTGGAAACTATAGAGTATAATTAGGACACATACTACATGTGCTTTCTACAAGTGACCAGAAGTCTCCCTTTGGTTCAGTGCATGTGAAGAAAATATTTTCTGCTGGTTATTGTGCCTAATGATCTTTCCCCTCTGGTTCTCACACTGAACCACATGGTGGAAGGGGGATGCTTTGGGGCAGCAAGGACAGAGTGGGTACACTTGAACATGGGAAGAGAAAGGGTGGCCATGGCAAGGGTGGTATAAAGAAACTGCAAGCTGTAACCGTACATAGCCTCAAGCATTTTGATTGTGCAGATTTTATTATTTGTCTTTGTCGTAGGGTTCTGAGCTCTTTGGGGTAGCAGCCACCTCCTTTTGTGGGTATGTATAATGCCTCGCACATCTTGGGTGCAATATAAATAATCACCACTCCGAGCAGCACTATTTTGTGTTTTTTCATGGTGGTCAATAACCAAATAAGTCCCTCAGGCCTGCCTTTACCCTGCCTTTTGTGCTAGGCGTCCTGAAACTAGAAATTCCCCACTGTTGCAATTCAGGGTTTATAACTCAAAGGGTCATCAAGAGGGCTCTTGATCATGTGGGTCCTTTCCCCTTTTTCAGTAAAAAAAAATTCTGCCTTTTTTCTACAATACAAAAACCTTCAAATCTCTTTGTCCCAAAAATTGTGGCATTCATTTCAATGCAAAAACAATGTTTAACGGGGGTGGGGAGAAGAGCAGCAACAAGAATACAACTGAAGTGAAATCTGCACTTTCCTCAGTAGCAGAACTCCTAAGTATATAGGAGTGGCACTTCTGTGGGTGACCCTCCACCAGTACAGACAATAAGCCTCCTTTCCAGTGCCCCTTTGGAACTTTTCTTCCCCAGCTCCGGAACACCTAAGGTGTGTCTGGGCAAAGCTTCCTCCTGCCACATGTGCCTCATTTGGTGCACAGGTTGGCCTCATTCGAGGTTAACTGAGAATTAAATAGGAGTATATTCATACTTCGCTTCTGACCCTACCTCTTCCTCTGAACAATATTTCAGACATTTCCTAGCTCCCTAATTCTGATGCAATACAATCCATCTTTCCTCCACAGCCATCTCCCTCCCCCTGCCTACCTGCCTTCTGGCTACTAACCCACCTGCTTCTCCGCTTCACAGGTTCATACCCCAAACTTTGTGATCACTCTGTTTCCTCACACCTGTCTCATGCTTTTCATTAGGATTGAGGTACAATATTTGGGAGATATCTTGCCTAAGGAATATATGCTGGGGATTGGGAAGAGTTTACAACAGCGAGGAGGATCAGGGCTTATTCAAGAAAAGACCACCTACCTGCCGGAAATTGTCCCAGTTTTCCAGGCTATTGTCTCTTCCTGACTCCTTCAAAACTCTGAAGTTTGTGTGTGCCTATGAACTCAACCAGTCAACTGAGGATGAGCCAAAAACTGCATGTTTGGAGACCCTTTTCAAATTGTAACACACCTGGATCAGCCTCGTCCAGGGGTCGGCAACCTTTGGCACGCGGCTCACCAGGGTAAACACCCTGGTGGGTTGGGCTGATTTGTTTACCTGCTGCATCTGCAGGTTCAGCCAATTGCGGCTCCCACTGTCTGTGGTTCACCGCACCAGGCCAATAAGGGTGGCAGGAAGTAGTGGCCAGCACATTCCTCGGCCCGCGCCACTTCCCACAGTCCCCATTGGCCTGGAGCGGCTAACTGCGGCCAGTGGGAGCCGTGATCGGCCAAACCTGCAGATTCAGCAGATAAACAAACCGGCCCAGCCCGCCAAGGTGCTTACCCTGGCGAGCCGCGTGCCAAAGGTTGCTGACCCCTGGCCTAGTCAAAGATTTCAAACATTCCTCTAATTTTCAGCATCATATTATTCTTGGTGGAGGGCAGCAAACATATCTGGAAAAGAAGTATAGTTATTAGCTTAGCTCTAAATTCTCAACACTAATTGTACTCTGTTTCTATTGCACAGTGTATATTAGATTAACAACACATTTCTAAATCTACAAAAACTGTCCTTAATTAACACATGTAACAAATTAACATTCCTTTCCTAGAATGCAGAACTTATGTGGACTACTGTAAAAATAGTAAAAAATCAGTATTGTTGCTGAGAGAGAACCTTCTCTACTTTAACACATGCTTATGAAAGTTGCACAGTTTTTCTTGCATCTTACTAGTTACTTTTCCATTCCCATCTTTTTACTCTGAATCTCTACAGCTCAAATGTTTTAATAGTGAGGATAATTAACCATTGGAATCATTTACTAAGGGCTGTGGGGGGAGTCTCCATCACTGGCAATTTAAAGGGAGATTGGATGTTTTTGTAAAAGCTCCACTCTTGTTCAAAGAGGAATTATTTCAGAGAAGTCCTATAGTCTGTATTATGCAGCAGTTCAGACTAAATTATCACAGTGGTCCCTTCTGGCCTTCAAATCTATGAAAAAACGTTCAGAGGAAGCTTATCTCAAGCAATTTTATCAATGGCTGATTTCAAATGCAATAAAAACTCAATTATCTGAATCACATTTTATCTGAAACTCTGTTATCCAAAACAATATCCTCGTGGTCCTCAGGCACCCTGATATTATGGTGATGAAAGCCATATAAGTACTTGGATAGATACAAATTTTCAGATAACAGAGGGTTTCAGAAAAGTGATTTTAGATAACTATGATTGGGGGAGGAACTTGGGGAAGCCCAAGAGCCAAACACAAGTGTAGAGTGGGACATCATAGCTAAGTTTTCTTTAGTTTGAATTAGCTAAAGCACTTTAGGAGGCCTGCACCGGCATCACTAAAGTCAATTGGAGTTTAGCCACTGACATCAATGAGGCAAGGTCAGATACTAGGTACAGCTGTTAAAGCTCTTTAATGCTGGACCTCCATTAAAGCACCTGAACTATAGCTCACTGGATGCTTACCAAGCTGTCTTGCGCAAAAACTAACTTTCTGTCTGAGTTTGGAGTTTCACTATTTCTGTGTTTTTGTTGATCTGTATGGTTTTAGAGTTGCACAGGTTATAATTTTTTCACCTGTCACTATTCCTTGTCACTTCCTATCTGTTGGTATTTCTGTAGTTGCTATTGTAAAATTATTTGCTTAACCAAATAATTTGTCTTTATGTTTCTTAGTTTTGTTCTTTGGTGCATTACTCTATGTACTGGTGCTTTTTTCTTCTCATTACCATTTCTATAAAACATCCAGTACTTTATACTGGTACAATATTATTTTATTTTTTAGCTTGGGAGACTTTTAGATTAATTATTCCATATTCCAAACTTTCATAGTAGCATGCAAATTAAGATCCCAATAAGCATTTTCCTTCCAGAAAGAGTTGTGCCAATTTATTACCATCACCTGTATTTCCTCCTAAAATTCTTCTTATTGCATTCGTTATTGAGGGTGTTTATCCTGATTCCATACTTGCAGTCTTCCTATCTATTAGAATTTTGTGTAAAGTGTATATGTTGCTAGGTTGACTCCTATGGGTTTTGTATTCTTGTCTTCATCTTTGCCTTTCTTGCCACTATTAGTAACTTCCAGACTTTTTCTCACTTTTGCAGATCTAGTAGTCATCTGGCATAGCAGATGCCAATTTCAGACAGTGTATATATTATGCTCTCCTTTAAACCTGTGTGAAGATGTACATGTGTTTGATATGGTTTATATGTGTTTAAGTAAGTAAAAAGAACACATGACAGGGTGATGTGGTCACAAAAATATTCTAACAAAAGATTAAAAGCTTCATATTCCAAATATAGATAAAATGTTAAGTTGGAGAAACAGACAAGGTTCTTTTTAGCACTTTTCTGGCTGAGCTCACTGGCGATTTTATTAATGCATTACAGAATAATGGACTCACCTTTGTTCCAAGGAGCTTAAGGCCAGACTTTTCAGAACCATTTTTGTCTTGGACAAGTTTATATGAAAGATAGACACTGCACACTGATAAACTTTGAGTGTTTTGAGGACAGAGAGCAAATATGAGATCATCTTGTTGATTTTGCACAAAATGTCAGCATCTGCTTAAGTATGAACATTGTCCCATCTTGTAAATAAACTGAGAATTATTTTTGTAATCATCCTGAAAGCATGACATTAATTTTTATATAAAAGTTCCTGGAAGAGCTCATGGAATCACTTTATGAACCCAGTTATCAAGCCACTAAAATATATTCACGCATTTCTGGTGCACTGTAAGGCCTAAGACTCTTGGTTTTTATACCTCTTTAAGACCACATAAGGGAGCATGTTATACTGCTACTAATTTTGAATTTGTAGTGAATGAATACATTATAGGTTTTCTTCAATAACTGGATGTACAGTTAGCTTTAATGGAGAAATCTGCATGTGGGCTAGAAAAAGCGATAACTATCCAGGTCTGTAATGCTGATTTCTTATAAGCTATCACAGATGTTTTGGCTAAAAAACCCTATGCAATTAGAAATTAAAGATAAAGCTGGAAATAGTTCCTATAATTAAGGTTGACTAACACTTTGAGACCCTATTTCCAATGCTTATAACTTTGCCAGACTTTGGGGCTGACATTGTCCGTGCTGGATATCTTTCTCAGATTGAATTTTTTTTTTTTTGCAAGTTTCAACAAAAACTATTCATCTGTTCAAAAACCACCCAACTATTCAGCTGGGAGACGGGTTTCATTCATGAAGTGTGAAGGTGAGCACAATATAAGTTGAACAAGTGAAACTTTTTAAACTCTGTGGCCTGCTCTGTCCAGGTGGCTGAGTTCTTTCAGCGTAACTCCCACCTTCCCTGTCCCATTAGTGTTTCATCACCAATAATCCCTCCAGGGAACACTGGCTATCGGATTCTAGTTCCAATGATTGTGATGCAAGAGGTTAGGAAAAAATAAATTGTTTTGCCACGTTCATATTTTTTAACAACAGTTTTATTAATGAATTCTTGCACTTCTATGCTTAAGAGCATGGATTTGAAGTTTGTCCCTGGGAAGGAAGTAGAGAGGCCTGGGATCAGAGAGGTGCTTTTTGCTGACCTTGTGAAAATCCACACAATCTTGTCAGAGTAATTAACTTCTGAAAATTGCAGTTTGAATAAGGATTGTTAGAAACTGGGTACTGAATTATCCAAACATGCTTTCTGCACTGAATATGCTCCATCCTAGGGCTGGAGGGACAGAGCAAGACTTTTCCTGTTGTTATTCCTCCTGGCCCTCTTGGGGTGGGGTGAGGCAGGAACTAGAACTCAGAGCAGGGAGGCCTGCTCTTGTGCTCTCAGTCACCCCTCTCCTGGCACCCAGGCAGTGTGGAGAAGGAGAATTAGAAACCAATTTAACTAGAATGCAAGGAGCCAGGGACAGTGCTGGTTAGGTGGCTTAGATCAGGAGGGGAGACAGGGAGGGTCTGGAGCATGAGGGGAACAGGAGCATTTTAGGGCAGGGATAGACATAGGATTATAGGGAAGATTCAGTGGGGAACAGGGGCAGAGTGGGTCCAGGTGGGGATCTCCATGGAATTTTTGAAGCATTAATGAATTTATCTTCAATATCCCTGTGAAATTAGGTGGCATTATTATCTCCATTTTACAGATGGGGAACTGAAGCACAGAGATAGAGAGGGATTAAGGTCAAAAGTGTCTAGAGTTCTGTGTTCAATTTGAGATGACTCAGGCCTGATTTTTTCAGAGTACTTAGCATTATATAGGATGCCATATTCTTAAGTACAACTCCCATTAACTGCAGTTGCAGCTGTGTGTGCTCAGCTCTTCTGACTATAAAGCCCCATGTGTCTCATGCTGAGCGCCTAGAAAATGAGAAACCCATGGTGGCATTTGTCCAGCTGGAAGTGGCTGGGGGAGGGGAGCACCATGCTGGTAAATGGCTGAATGGCTCCTTCCCTCATGATTATCCGAACTCCCAATTATCCCAGTACAATCCGTGTCCCACCTGCTATTCGGATAACCAGGAGTATACTATCAGAGGGGTAGCCGTGTTAGTCTGGATCTGTAAAAGCAGCATAGAGTCCTGTGGCACCTTATAGACTAACAGACATATTGAAGCATGAGCTTTCGTGGGTGAATACCGACTTCGTCGGATGCATGCAGGAGTATACTGTATCTTGAAAATAATAAAACAGCTCATATGCATGCCTGTCCTACCAGGTGTCACTCATCTTCCACACGGACACCCTGTGAGGTTTCAAAATTCTTCAAAACTTTTCAGCAGGGTCTGCCCCTCTTGATTACAGTGCCACGTCACTTCTTGGGTTGGGTGAGAGTGACCCCCCACCCCCACCCCAAGGCATGCTGGTCACTTCCTACAGTTCTCAGTTCTTGGTCTAGTAGCCTTCCTCATCCACTTCAAACCAGGAGATACAATTACCCCCAGGCAGATGGTGTTTCTCTAGGCATATTTACCTACCTAGCACTTCGCGTTAATTATTTTTCAGTAACTTTAGTTCCTGCAGGAAACTCCAGGAACTTCCCCATTGAGCCAAAATAGAAACACTAGCTCATAAAGATACATATGACACAAAGCTGAGACCATAGTCTTTGCTTATTCCACAGTTCTATAACTCATTTCACAGGCCGATACTTCCTGATAGTTTGTTCATGCTAATATCACTTCTCTCCCTGCCCCTTCTCCCCCCCACCTCAGTCACTGCATTGCTTATCTTGTTTAAAAAAATTAATTAACCCCTTCCCTCTGGCGGATAGCTATACAAGAGGAGAAACTGAGTCATGCCTCTTTTTCACAGAAAGAAACCAGAACTTTTCATTGGTCTGTAATATCTGTCACAAGGACAATTCAGGGTACATGGACAACATGCCTCAGTCAGTAAAGGAGTATTCACCTGATGCTTTTATACAACAGGAATAATCTGTTTCTCTGTAATCACCAACACTGTAAGAAATGTCTTGCACTGTTAAATCTACAAAGCAGTAGGTAACTTCTTTATCCTCTTCAGATAGCAATTGGACGGCACTATACTCTCCTGCTACATAATTAGTGATCATTGCTTGATTTTTATTTAATTTTACAATGTAAACTAGACCCGAATAGCACTGGGCCTATAAATTATAGGTGATCCAGGGTACCACGGTCAAACCTAAAGCCTAATTTAAACTGTGTTCACAGAACATAACACTACAGGTAACATTGTGTCTAAACTATAGGCAGTTTTTGACCACATTGGTGAGGCACTTTATCACTTAAGTTACAGAAAAATCAGAGATGCTTAAGGCATGTCTGGTCAAAGCAGACCTCTAGAGCTAATGGAATATTATATTCCATTTGCTATTCAGTTGACATCTATGGCATTTCTTCTTTACAGTGACAGGAGATTTTAAATTCAGATTCTTTACATTCATTTACACTTCCATTATTCCTAATAATTTAATACAAAGTTCCTAGGCTAAATATATATCAAATGTAAGGGGAAAATTCTAGGATGTTTTCCAAACATTTATTAAATATATTTTTCTGAAATTCCATTTTGTTTATAACTCCTTTGCTGGCAGATTATTCGCTGTAGTGAATCTAGATGGTTTGCAGATTTGATGAGTATTTTAATATGATATCATGTCACATGTAATTTATGAGTTTGGTATACTGCTAACTTTCAGGAAGCATGATAAATTCAAACTGTCAGCATGATGTATGAACAAATCCAGCTTTGTAATAATACTTTCTATGAGCATAGACAGTTTTAGGTTGGAAGAAAGTCGGGAGCCCAGTCTGTTCTCCAAATGTGCTTCTTTTAGTTCTACTTTTAAAAGTGAACTGAAAGGTTGCTTAGTTGCCAAGAGCAAAGTTCTGGGTTCTCAGTTTGTCCTACAGCAGCTGATATCACTAACACCAAAACCAAGGTTGATGATAATGCTTTAGATATTAATGATGTCCACAGAAGGTGGAGGAGACTAAGAACACTGGACTCAGGTTTCGGCAAGAGCAAACTATTTTGTTTTAAATTGCATTTAGTCCTCAGTGTATTTTCGGTCATTGACTTGGTTCTTAATTGGTTTGGGCTAGATTGTGCAACTCATTACTCCTGCTGGTGAGCACTTACTCATGCAAGCAGTCCCAATGAAGTTAAGGGAACTGCTTGTCTAAGCGCTTACCAACAGGTGAAATTCACCCCTGTGCAAAGGGTTAGCATGAGGCCTACGTCTACCTTAAATCCTATAACTGAAAAGGTAGGTGGGCCACACATAAAGGTTGCATGATCTAGTCTTTTATTTGTATTTTTCTTTTGATACAGAAAAAAACGTTGTCCAAAGGTGATCCTTAGTAAGCTAGCATGAGTTCGGAAGTTTGTACCTGGTGCATAGATAATACAGTGGTAGACTTATCAGAGGTGTCATACATAGTTAGATCTATACACTTTACTTGTACTCGTCACTCCAATATCTGCATTTTGTGGTTTACTTCATATATTAACTTCTCTCTATGTACATTCTGACTGAACTCCTTTACCAGGCAGCACTTTCCCATCTTGTATTCTTTTTCCTGCTGTTTAGATGGGATCTGAGCTAAAATAGCTGTGTAGCATTTTGTAGACAATTTTTGCAGATAATAGTTGCTTAGCAGCTATTTCCTTCAAAAGTGGAATACTTCAGTGAGGTCTTTCCTCTTAAACTACTCTTGATGAATATTATTAATTTGTATTTCAGTAGTGCCTAGAGGTCCCCCCAAAAGATCAGGGATTCGTTGTGCTATACAGACACAAAGTTAGAGACGGTGCCAGCTCCCAAGAGTTTGCAGTCTAAATAGACAATATAGACAACAGAGGAAAGAGAGGGATTTAGAGTGAAGTGATTAGGACTGGGAATAGAACCCATGTGTCTTATTGACTGGACCATAATGTCTAAGAACACCACCGTAGCTGTATATTTATGAATAACTAACCTTTACATATTTCGGTTTTCCCCATGCTAGTGCCACCTTAGTTTCTATAATACATTCAGATTATCTTCATTTGTAATTTAGCAAAGACTTCATTACTTCAGTTATTAAAGAAAGTTAATTTAAATGCTTAGCAAAGCCGGTGACCTGATGTGCTCTATGAGCTTCAAACTTGGGCATTTAAAAATGTTATCAGAACACAGTGGTAGCCTTAATCTGAATTTACTAGATTTGCTGACTTCAGGCTAACATAAGGCCAGATTTTCAAGAGTCTCCTAAACTGCATCCACAAAATTTGGATAGGTATCTACTTACTTGTATGGATTTGCATGCAAAAATGCATAGTTGCATTTATACTTATTAGTTCACTTGCATATTAAGAATGTGCCAATAGATGCATGTGCACGTTTTCAAGCCATTTATTATGCTCCTTTGGAAACTCAGCCTTTAACATTAGCAAGAATGTTATATGATTTATCTCCAACGTTAAAGCTGTAATGATTTTTCTATGCCATTCGTTCAGAGTATCTGAAGTACACATGTGAGAGACTCTTTCGTGGCTATTTATGTGGCTCCCCATTATTTTATTATCTGATTATCTCATAATCTTTAATTTATTTGTCCTCCCCTCCCCTCCATGAGATAGAGAAGTACTATTGTTACTTACAGATGAGGCACTGAGTGAGAATTTCTGGGTTCTAAACATAACTGAGCCACTTGTGCGCTATGGGCTTGATCTTGTAAAGTGTGAGTGCCATCTATATGTAAGCCCTGTGGCCTTAGGGAATAAAAATATCTTTATTTTCACCTATTAGTGAAATGGAAGAAGGTGGTCTTCAGAGACAGAGCTCCAGCCAAGCCCATAGGACTACACAGCTATTTTAAGCATCATCACGTGAGCTCTGCAAGCCCGAGTCTGTAGACAAGGGCTCTGAGACCTGCTGCCATGGGATCCTGCTTGCTGTGTAGACATATCTTCAAGATCTAGAGTCCAGGGTGGCCCCACCATGTGTACAGTCCCTGAGCTGAGGACCTCAGGGCTTCAAGGTTCTGTGGCTCCAGGGCAGCCCTGGCATGTGGAATGCCCTGGGGTTGGAGATCCCAGGGTTTCCATACTACTGGGCCAGCTGACTTCCCTGACTCCTGACTCCCACAGGCAATGGGCCATCTTCCCTGAGAGTCAGGTAGCCTGGAGAGTCAGCTGGACCAGGAGTCTGAGGGTCCTAAGGTCCCTAACTCTGAGGCAGTCAGCATGGTGGGGCTGCTATGGAGCTGGGGACTCCAGAAGCTCTGGACTAAAATTAATATGATTTTTGTCTGTTTCACAGCTGCCTGCCAATTAGGTCAGTTTCACCATGACGAGAATCATGTACATTTTAGTCAGCCCCTGCTGGGGTTCTTAGGGAGCATACTTCATTTTAGAAATGCTCTGTTGCAGTGCACCAGTAGGCTGAATTCACGGTGCACAGTCAGCCTTAATTCTGGCATTTCCTAACTTTTGAGTTCATAGCTTTGCAACCTTAACAGTGTTCTTTTAATGTAACATGTGTGTAATTAATATTTTTACAGCACTAAAGATGTTTGCTTAGCAGACATAAAAAAACCCAGAAGTCCCAGTATGCAAAGTAAATAATCTAAATTCCTCTTAACCTCTCTATTTTATCATAGTTATGTTGTAATCTCTTGTAAATCCCTCAGATACTTTACACAGCACCAGCTCCAATTATATCCCAGTTAAATCCGAAACACACACAATTTAACCTCTTCTTCTTCTTCTCTTTATCCCATCAACTTGGGTCAGGTCATCATGCAAGCATCCACCATCTTCATCTTTCAGAAGTGGCACTAAGGTTCACTGCTTCCCATCTTCTTTGGTGAAATCCGTCTATCACTTTGGCAACTTTCCCAGGAATCTTTCCTACCACCCTCTCTCCTACCATGCTATATTCACCAGGTACCCTTCATTCATCCTCTGTATGTTATAAACCAAACTCTGGACCTAAAATATCACTGATGTTTGGTTGATAGACTATTAAAAAAGTCAACATTCTGTAAGATACCTGCAAATTCTAGATATTCTAAATTCATCTTTTCTTCATATGACATTAATTCGACCATACATTGTGTTACCCTTTTTACCTTAGTATGATCTATTTATTCCCTCTTTGGAGTCTAATCATACCATTGCTATTAAATAATAGATTTGAACTCTCTCACTGTAGACACAATCTATAAGATCTGGGGACATACAATTTAATCATCTTGGATAATTGTATGATGGTAACCCTGAAAATTAAGTTAGAGCAGCTGCAAAACATGTGGAATAATGAGATTTTATCTATATTACAGACCTGATGAAATAATATGGAGACCTTATAACAAATTGTATTGACTTCCTCTAGGGTATCATCATAATATCTCCTGTGTCAGATCTACATCATTGTAACTGGATTTTAAAGAATTTCTGTGATGGCTCAAAGAAACCCAAACTGTTCCACAGCACTGCTTCTTTCAATACAATCTAAATCTCTTTTTCATTTCTCCTTTTAATTGTGCGGGAGGGAGTGTTACCAGTCTTTCTAGGACTAGAGCTCTCTGCTGAAGTTAAAGTTTACCCAACATCAGTTGTAGGCTAGATTGTTACTGGCCCTTATGCAGATTGTGGTAGGGTGCAAGAAGTTTTCTGCTACCTTATGCACCCTAGGCAAGGGACAGATACAATTGCAGCCCTTGCACTTGAGATTCACACAGACTGTTCCTAAGGGCACATTGTTTCAAGGTAGTTGCATCTATGACCCTCTCTCTGCACTGGCCAGCCAAAGGGGCTGCACACATCTGAGGAAGGATGGTACAGTATGTGTACTTATCCTTACAGTACTCCTGTGAGTTAAGGAAGTACTATAATACCCATTTACAGCTGCATAGAGAGGCTTAGGAACTTCCCTAGTATCTCACAGGATGTCTGTGGTGGAGAAGGGATTCAAACTCACTTTTTCCAAGCCCTAGGTTAGCACTCTAACCACTGGACCAGCCATCCTGTCATGTTTGGATCATCCAAACCTTCCTCGAATCAAAGGTATGTTTACTAGGTACAGCCTAGCACATGTCTTTAGATTGGCATGTAGCCAAAAGTCTTAAAAATGCCACCTTCAAAGCAACATTGAAATACTTAATACTGATGGTTAAATCTAGTAGACTTCTACAAATGTTTGTCATTCCATCTCTCCCCCCCACTCCCCATCTCCTTTAATAAAGATTGAACATTTGTTAATGAATGCAAAGACAAATACCCAAAAGGAAGCAGGGATATACTGAAAAAAAGTCCTCAGCTTCAGGTTACTTCAATAAAACAATCAGCTAGAGTTACTGCACTGGGAAAGTTGGTGACAAACTGCTCTCTTTCTTAGAGTTGATAATGGTTTTCTATAACAATAAAAAAAGGGAACTCACATTAAGTTCATAGCATTACCTCCTGCTGGTACATAAACTTGGATAACTTTCTAATGGAAATACAGAGCGTTTCCTTCTCTCCTTGTGTCTCCAGCTATGCTGGATTTTGCCTTTAAAGTGCATTTAGGAGAAAGGAGAAAGAGGCGGCACCATGGAGTAGGTTTTTAAAACCACTTTTCCTGATAGGAATAATTTGTCTCAGTAGGGAACAGAGAAAATGCATGTTACTCATTATTATGCTCCTATGCAGTGAAATCTTTCAAGGGAAAGGCCACCCGTTGCTCTGTGTGAAATCCCAATTCAGGGATATTGCCACCCTCAGAGATGTAGAATTTTACAGCAGAATGCTTACTCCTTATTTTTAAGTTCTCTACACTAGACTCAATTTACTTCTGGTACCAAATACCCAACTTGTAGCAAGGAAAATACAAATATTATTTGCCTTTATATAATATCATACTTGGTCCAGATTTACACTACTTTGTCCAGGCAAAAGTTATTCTGTAGAATTTATTTTATAGTCATCCAAGTCAAATCAATGTCTGAGACCCTAGTGAATTTGGCTATTCACTCAGTAGCATTTCATAGAATCATAGAATATCAGGGTTGGAAGGTGTCTGTTACAGCTATCCCCTATTCCATTTTGTTTCTTACAGCTGTCCCCAGACTCCATTTTGTTTTCTGTTCTCCTGTGGCCGCCCTTCCCTGGCTGTTAAGTTGTTTACCAGGGCCACTGCCCTGTTCAAAGGGAGGGCCCCTTAAGTTGTTTAACAAGAGCCATTGCCCTTCTCAAAGGGATGGCCACTTGTGCTGCGTGCTAAGTGGGACCACTGCCCTGTTCAAAGGGTTAGTCCTGTTATTACCTCGTTGAGCCTGGGCTTGGTGTAGGGTAGGCAATGTCCAGAGCTGCAAGACCTAATGTGTTTTTAAGATCCTGGGCATGAGTCATAGGCCTCATGTGCTCTTGAGTCACCTATTGCACGGGACTATGTCCAGGCATGTCTCTGGGCTTACCTTCAGTTTTTTCCCTGTGCCCTCTCCCCTGTGACAGAGGGAGCCTATCAGGATTACTGGTGGGAAACTGCCCAAGTTTGCCTTTAAAACCAGACATTTTTGAAACACACCTCAGAAAGGTTCCTGCATTGCTGCCTGGTCTGATCAGCCAGGGGCTCTGGGGGGTCCTTTCTCCGCTCTCGTTTTATTTTTGAGTGTACTCCCGTTTTTTGAACGCCCCCCCACGAAGAACGAATTGCTACCTGAGAGATCTCCTGATTATTGAGACTGTACCGAGCCCTCCTTGCCTCTTCTGATGTTGCTGCTGGTTCTGCCTTTGCTGCTGTCTTGGGGACTGGTAAGAATCCCTCTGTAAAACTTTCTATACTTTTATTTTATTATTTTAGCTGCTGGCTCTGTTTCCCCAGCACACAGACTCAAGCTAAACCTTGGTCTGTGTCTTAAAACCTCTCTTAAACTCCAGGGCTCTTTGCCGCTAAAAATAAGTTTGTGCCGCTGCTAAGCTCTGCTCCTGTGGGCTTTGCCTTGGGGCTCTCTGCTTTCAGCTGTAGCCACCATCCCTTGGCTTCCTTGGGAGCTGGGTCCTGGACACATACCACTCTGCCCTCTGTAACCTCCCCATAGCATAAGGTGCACCATAGGTCTTGTTTTTTTAGTTTAATAAGTCATAGTTTGTTAAGATTGTAGAGCGTGTAAGTTTCAACTGCCTCTTATAGTTTACTGGTTTGTTGCTCCGTATAGTTGCTTGTTATAGCTTTGCTTAGAATTGTGATATTTGTTGTTTTACCTAATCGTTGGTTAAGATAGATAAGGTTTTTTGCTGCTTAAATTCGTCTTCCTGCTGTCCCGATCTCTCCCTGAACTTTCCCATGTCTGTTTTTCCCCCGCTCCAATCTCCCCCTCTGTGTGCTCCTCCGTGTCTCCCTGTTATAACCCTTTGCTGCTTTTCCCCCGCATCTGCACTCTCTCCGAACTTCCCAACTCCTTGCTGCTTCCCCACCCCCCCGCGTCTGCATCACCCTCCGAACTTCCCAAACCCCTTGCTGCTTCTCCCCCTGTGAAACTTCCCAAACCCTTTGCTGTTTTTTTTACCTTTGTTTTTGGTGTCTGCTTGTTGCTTAAACCTCTCTCCAGCCCTTCTTTACACTTCTCCGCTGCCCCTCCCCTACCAAAGATCACCATCACACTGCTCCGTTGTCCTGGCCCTGCAGGGCTTCAGAGTCTCTCACTGCTTCCAGCCGCTCGTCTGCATACCACTAATCACTCACTCCCCCCCCTCCTGTTTCTTGACCGAGCCTTTACATTGATATTGTATTGTTGTACTGTAACTCACATTTTACTTGTAATTATAACACCCCATTGGTTGCCTCCACTTTTCTGATATACTTTGTATTTACATTGATGCCACTGTGTTACATTGTGTATCTAGCTATTAACTCATATAGAAGCTACCATTTTATTTTGCATTTCTTTTGGGTACGCTTTGCATTTCCACACTGTATCTAGAGTTGCTTATTGACTGTACTATATCCCATTGTGCTGAACCCCACTTGCTGTAGCCCACTATTAGAACTCCCTACACTGTTCAATAAACCCCCCCCCATCGTTGTCTATTGTAAACACCCTATACACCCCATCCCATCGTATTTCATTATTAAATTCCCACCACTTCCTTTTTTTTTCCTTTAATAAAGAAATTAATTGGAACCCCAGCTGTGTGGTAATTGCTCCCCAAGATCCCATATACCTGCAGGCAGGGACAGAAGGGACCTCAAGAGGTCATCTAATCCAACGCCCTGAATCAAGAAGCTTAGAGAAGATTGCCTCAGGTACATCTTTATGGAGGCTGCCCTTTACCCAATGTTGGTAGCACTTTGGTCTGTTACAGGGAGTTCCTTCAGGCCCATGAGTTTCTCCCTTGGCTTTACCAGAAGGCAAGGAAAAGAGACAATCCCCTTTACTGTGACACTCCTCAAGGAAGCATAAGCATTCATACCTCTCTTGGCCTCCAAAGCTGAAGAAAAGAGTGGCTTCTCCATTGTCAAAGTCCTCAGTGTGGGACACTCTGGCTGCAGAGACATACCACTCTGGTACCAAAGGTACAGGGCACCCTCAGGCTTGCCACTCCCCAGTGCTGCTTCCTACTGGCTCGGTTAGAGCAGAGTCATTGACTCTGGTTCCTGAGCTCACACTGTTGAGACCAGCTGCTGCTTCAGAGTAAAGGCTGGAACCATCACCCTTGATCACAGTGAGGCAAAGGCCTATTTCAGTACCAACCACCCTAGAGGACTATGCAGTGCAAAGGATCTTCTGAGCCTCTCCATACCACCCTCAATGGTTACTCAGACCAATGGTGTCTTACCAGGGCCACTATATGGCATTCACACGTTGTCTCCTGTGTTGGTGTCTGCTCCAGCACTAGTTGCTTCAGGTCCAGAGTCAAATCCTTGATGATGGAGCTGGCTTTAAGACTGTGAGTATTCCCTCCACCACAGTGCATGTTACCAATAGCTAGAAAGCCCCCAGTGTTGCTGCCTGTACAGTAGTCTAGTCAGATTTTGATCCCAACTGCTGATGACACCACCTGGTAATGCGCCTCCATGACCTGCTGAGTATTTGTGCTCCTCCTTAATCTGGAGTGGATTCCTACATCTTCCACTATAGGGAATCCAGGGCATCTTTCACAGATCATTATCGGTCTTATAGGAATCATCCTAATAAAAGCAGATTGAGAGATTGGAGGGCCTCGTCAAGGCTTGATTGGCCTTCAGTATCATACCAGTCCCATCACTGATCCTACTGGGTACTGTGGGAGATGTCTCTGGAGTCTAGATCATCATTTCAGCCGCACTGCAGAAATTGGTCCCTGAGAAGGGACACCTCTCCACTCAGTATGATAGACTGGTAGAAATCAGTACCAAAAAACCACTACACTACGGAAGTAGCAAAGAAGAAGTGCATCTGAAGAAGTGGGTATTCACCCACGAAAGCTCATGCTCCAAAACGTCTGTTAGTCTATAAGGTGCCACAGGATTCTTTGCTGCTTTTACAGATCCAGACTAACACGGCTGCCCCTCTGATACTTTACACTACGGAAATATCTCTCCAAATGGTAAAGTCTTGCTGTGTGGATCCAATAGGGCTCTTGACCCTGGTTCCAACCGTCAGTGAGGCACCAAGGATTGGGATCGCCATTTGTTGTCTTCAGTCTGGTCTGATACAGTGGAAGTTTTTGACCAGCCCCTGGAGGGATCTCCTCCCTCCTCTGAATACATCCTCCTCATCAGATGAGGCACTGATACTGGAATTCAGTTCTCTGATACTGGCTGATTTTAAGGCCTATCAAGAAATTTTGACAAGAATGACCACCTCCTTGGGTATACAAATCAAGCATGTGGAAGAAAATCTACCCAATCTCATAGACATTTTACACGCAGCCATGTCAGGGAAAGTTGCTCTCCCTGTAAATGATGCGACTAAGCAGTCTGTTAAACTCTTATGCCATTGTCCCTCATGCCAGTAGCAAAGTGCATGGAAGGCTAGTACCAGGTTCCATCTCAGGGACTTGAGCAGTTTTATCAATATGCCACACCAGGATCCCTCATAATGGCATCACTAAATGAAAAGCACTGCCATGGTAGAACAAAAGCAACTAAGAACAAGGATGCAAACAAATTGACCTCTTTGGCCAAAATATTTATTTAACTGTGAGTTTATAACTGCTCATGGCAAATCATCAGGCTCTATTAGAAAGCTGCCTTTTTGTCTGGGCTGATTGGGGAAGTGGCTGCAGCTGGGGGCCACGCCCCAAACTGAGTGACAGGGGCCTAATAAGAAGGCCAGGGAAGCCAAGGGCAGACAGTCTCTCTCTGCGTTCAGAGGGAGAAGGTCCTGGCTGCATAGAACTGACAAGGTACCTAGAGTAAAGCAGGGCTGGGGAAAGGCAGTGGAGCTGGGGAGCTCCTGCCTGGAAAGCCCCAGGCTGTGGCCTAGAATTAGGCCAGGAGGTACTGGGGTTGTAGGGTGCAACCCAGGGGTAGGCCAAGGCAGCAGGTCCAAACTCCTTTGCTGATGATGAGCGGCTGACACTGCAGTCTGCCCCAGGGCGTGAGGCTAGACAGTAGCCTACACTGAGGCAAAGTGGGGATAGAGGGTGGGGGTTCCCAGGGAGGGGAAACCCCTAAGGAAGAGAGGTTACTGCCAGGGGGCAGAACCCCACATAAAAGGGGCACCGGGGTCCAGAGAGGGACATGGGGCCAGTAGCCGAAAGGCGGATCACCGTCCTGCAGAGGGTGCTCCGAGCTGGAATGTGAGCTAATTCCCGAAGCAACCAGCAGGAGGCGCCATGGGGGTGAGTCCACCCCGTTTACAGTAGGTTTTCCATTCCTCGGATTATCCTAGTAGCCCTTCTCTGCAACTGTTCCAGTTTGAATTCATCTTTCTTAAACATGGGAAACTAGAATTGCACACAGTATTCTGGATGAGATCTCACTGGTGCCTTGTATAATGGTAACAACACTTTCCTTTCTCTTTTGGAAAAACCTCACCTGATGCATCCTAGGACTGCATTATCCTTTTTCACGGCCGCATCACGCTGACATCTCATGTGATCAACAATACACCCAGATCTTTTCCTCCTCCTGTCACTTCCAACTGATAAGTCTCCAGCTTATAGCAAAAATTCTTGTTGTTAGTACCTAAATGCATGACCTTAGCAGATTTACCTGAAGATAAGGAATGGGAATGTGACGAAAGTGACAGAGAATCATCCTGGCAGCATAAAAGAGAGTGATGATAAAGAAGAATGTTACTCACATGAAAAGGAGAGTAATGACAAAGAAGAATCAGCCTTGCATAATGACAAACAACAGAGAAAATTTGCAAATCGATACATCAGATCCTGCTTTATGGCCAGCAATCCTAAGCTCTGCCAATATTGATCATATAATTTTGAACAGGCCAGGGAAAATCGAGAATATGACTTTTCCAGTAAATGAGCAGAAGCGACACTTCTCAAAGTCACATGTGCTCCTGAATGGCAAGAAACTGAATCAGCACTGACTAGTTTATTCAAAATCAACTGACAAAGTGTTCTGGTTTTGTAGCAAAATACTTGACAAGAATGCCAAACGGTTGCTTGCACTTTCTGAGTACAATTACTGGCATAACTTAGCAGGTGCTATGAAGCAACATGAAAAGTCACGAGGCCATTATGTGGCCTAATCCAAATGAATGGTGGTGGAGCCATGGCTCAAGCTGAATAAATGCAAAGACACAGAAAACCAGCACATTATTAATGTAGAAACCCAGCACTGGAGGAACGTGCTCAAGCATCTGATCTGACAGAACAGGTCATGCTGGTGGGAGGGAGTGGCACTATATGGCTGTATGGGGCCCTGCCCCAGGCCTCTGTGGGGGGAAGGGGACTGGCCACTTCCTGCAGGAAGTGAAGTGACCTGGCCCCAGCCTGCTTTGCTCCCCTGTCTCCCAGGCTTGAGGGGAGGGGGGAACTGCCCTCCAGCACTCACTGGTGGTGCGACTGGGAGCCAGGGGAGCGAGCAGGCTGGAGCCAGATCATTCTACTTACTGGTGAGTACAGGCCCAACCGCTTCTGGAGTCTTCATGAGAGTAGGGGCGGGGCTGCGGCAGGAAGAGGCAGTGCAGGACAGAGCAGGGGTGGGGACCCTGTGGAAAAGCTGGAACAGAGGCTGGAGCAGCATGCAGCTGCGCAGAGCTCCAGGAACTTTGGTGCCCTAAGCAGCTGCATACTTTGTGTATGGGTAAGGACGGCCCTGATAGTGACCATAATGTAATTAAATTTAACATCCTTGTGACGGGGAAAACACCACAGCAGCCCAACACTGTAGCAAACTGCATGGAAACTTTTTAAAGACACCATAATAGAGGCTCAACTTAAATGTACGCCCCAAATTAAAAAACATAGTAAGAGAACCAGAAAAGTACCACTGTGGCTAAACAACGAAGTGAGAGAAGTAGTGAGAGGCAAAAAGGAATCCTTTAAAAAGTGGCAGCTAAATCCTCATGAGGAAAATAGCAAGGAGAATAAACTCTGGCAAGTGAAGCGTAAAAATATAATTAGGAAGGTCAGCTAGCCAAAGATTCAAAAAGTAATAGCAAGAAATTTTTTAAAGTACATCAGAAGCAGGAAGTCTGCTAAACAACCAGTGGGGCACTAGACGATCAAGATGCTAAAGGAGTACTCAAGGACGATAAGGCCAATGTGGAGAAACTAAATGAACTCTTTGCATCAGTCTTCACAGTTGAGGATGTGAAGGAGATTCCCAAACCTGAGCCATTCTTTTTAGGTGACAAATCTGAGGAACTGTCCCAGATTGAGGTGTCATTAGAGGAGATTTTGGAACAAATTGATAAATTAAGCAGTAATAAGTCAACAGGACCATATGGAATTCACCAAAGAGTTCTGAAGGAACTCACATGTGAAATTGCAGAACTACTAACTGTGATTTGTAACTTATCATGTAAATTAGCTTCTGTACCAAATGACTGGAAGATAGCTAATGTGACGCCAATTTTTAAAAAGGGCTCCAGAGGTGATCCCAGCATTACAGGCTGGTAATCCTGACTGGGAAAATTGGTTGAAACTATAGTAAAGAACAGAATTGTCAAACATATAAATGAACATAATTAGTTGGGGAAGAGTCATCATGGTTTTTGTAAAGGGAAATCATGTCTCACCAATCTACTAGAATTGTTTGAGGGGATCAACAAGCATGTGGACAAGAGGGATCCAGTGGATATAGCGTACATAGATTTTCAGAAAGCCTTTGACAAGGTCCCTCTTTAGCAAAGTAAGGTGTCATGGGACAAGAGGGAAGGTATTCTCATGGATTGGTAACTGGTTCAAAGATAGGAAATGAAGGGTAGGAATAAATCGTCAGTTTTCAGAATGGAGAGAGGTTAATAGTGGAGTCCCCCAGGGGTCTGTACTGGGATCAGTACTATTCAACACATTCATAAATGAGCAGAAAAAAGCATCGGAGGTGTAGCTGTGTTAGTCTGGATCTGTAAAAAGCAACAAAGAGTCCCGTGGCACCTTAAAGACTAACAGATGTATTGGAGCATAAGCTTTCGTGGATGAATACCCACTTCATCAGACGCATGTAATGGAAATTTCCAGGGGCAAGTGTAAATATGCCGGCAAGAATCAGTCTGGAGATAACAAGGTTAGTTCAATCAGGGAGAGTGAAGCCCTCTTCTAACAGTTGAGGTGTGAACACCAAGGGAGGAGGAGAAACTGCTTTTGTAGTTGGCAAGCCATTCACAGTCTTTGTTTAATCCTGAGCTGATGGTGTCAAATTTGCAAATAACTGAAGCTCAGCAGTTTCTCTTTGAAGTCTGGTCCTGAAGTTTTTTTGCTGTAAGATGGCTACCTTTACATCTGCTATTGTGTGGCCAGGGAGGTTGAAGTGTTTTCCTACAGGTTTTTGTATATTGCCATTCCTAATATCTGACTTGTGTCTGTTTATTCTTTTACATAGGGACTGTCCAGTTTGGCCGATGTACATAGCAGAGGGGCATTGCTGGCACATGATGGCATATGTAACATTGGTGGACGTGCAGGTGAATGAACTGAGGATGTTGTAAGGGATCTGTTTAGGTCCTGTAATGCTGTCGCTGGTGTAGATATGTGGGCAGAGTTGGCATTGAGGTTTGTTGCATGGATTGGTCCCTGAGTAAGAGTTGTTATGGTGTGGTGTGTGGTTGCTGGTGAGAATATGCTTAAGGTTGCAGGTTGTCTGTGGGCAAGGACTGGCCTGCCTCCCAAAGTCTGTGAAAGCGAGAGATCATTGTCCGGGATGGGTTGTAGATCACTGATGCGTTGGAGAGGTTTTAGCGGAGGACTGTAGGTGATAGCCAGTGGAGTTCTGTTGGTTTCTTTCTTGGGCTTGTCTTGTACCAGGAGGCTTCTGGGTATATGTCTGTCTCTGTTGATTCACAGACGTGTACCCAGAAGCCTCCTGCACCCTCCCTGATAGAACTAACCTTGTTATCTCCAGACTGATTCTTACCTACATATTTATACCTGCCTCTGGAAATTTCCATTACATGTGTCTGACGAAGTGGGTATTCACTCACGAAAGCTCATGCTCCAATATGTCTGTTAGTCTTTAAGGTGCCACAGGACTCTTTGTTGCTTTTTACAGAAAATAGTAAACAGTGAGGTGGCAGAATTTGCAGATGATACAAAACAACTCAAGATAGTTAAGTCCAAAGCAGACTGTGAAGAGCTACACAGGGATCTCACAAAACTGGGTGACTAGGCAACTAAATGGCAGATGAAATTCAGTGTTGATAAATGCAAAGTAATGCACATTGGAAACATAATCCCAACTACACATATAAAATGATGGGGTCTAAATTAGCTGTTACCACACAAGAGAGAGGTCTTGGAGTCATTGTGGATAGTTCTCTGAAAAAATCCACTCAATGTGCAGCAGCAGTCAAAAAATCAGTGGAATGTTGGGAATCATTAAGAAAAGGATAGATAATAAGACAGAAAATATCATATTGCTCCTATATAAATCCATGGTATGTCCACATCTTGAATACTGCGTGCAGATGTGGTTGCCCCATCTCAAAAAGATATATTGGAATTGGAAAAGGTTCAGAAATGTTTAGGGATATGGAACAGCTTCCATATGAGGAGAGATTAATAAGATTGGGACTTTTTATCTTGGAAAAGAGACCACTAAGGGGGGATATGCTAGAAGTCTATAAAATCATTACTGGTGTGGATAAAATAAATAAGGAAATGTTATTTTCTCCTTCTCGTAATAAAAGAACTAGGGGTCACCAAATGAAGTTAATAGGCAGCAGGTTTAAAACAAACAAAAGGAAGCATTTCTTCACAACAATGCACAGTCAGCCTGTGGAACTCTTTGCCAGAAGATGTTATGAAGGCCAAGTCAGGATTCAAAAAGGAACTAGATAAATTCATGGAGGATAGGTCCATCAGTAGCTGTTAGCCAGAATGGGCAAGGATGGTGTCCCTAGCCTGTTTGCCAGAAGTTGGGAATGGGCGACAGGGGATGAATCACTTGATGATTATCTGTTCTGTTCATTCCCTCTGAAGCACCTGACCTTGGCCACTGTTGGAAGACAGGATACTGGGCTAGATGGACCTTTGGTCTGACCCAGTATGGCTGTTCTTATGTTCTTATCTCAATTACCCTCTTCCTTACAAAGAATAATTTGACTTTCTGGGCTTGTCGAATAAGTTGTTCACTGAACATAATGATAATTTCCTCAGTTTGATAGTGCTCCTTGGGAAATACGATGATGTCATGCATGACCACCTATGTCAAATAGTTCGTAAAGAAGCTATGGACAATTACTGCAGTAAAACAATTCAAAATGAATTGATCGTCCTTATGGCAAGGAAGGTGCTTGATAACATATTGATGCTGCTCAGGAAAGCAAAGTGCTATGCCATAATAATGGACTGGACTCCTGACATTAGTGATAGTGAAAAGATGTGATTTGCGGTAAGATTTGTTGACGATGACGATGTCTATATCCAAGTAAAGGAACACTTTATCTGTTAATGGTCTGTGGACGACTCTCCTGGAAAAGGCCTAGTAAAACTGTTTATGAGCGTTTTGAATGAAAATAAAATAAAACTTCAGGACAGCCGCGGCCAAGCCTACAACAATGACACAAGCATGAAAGGAAGAAACTGTGGCATCTAGACAAGGATCCTTGCATTGAATCCAAGATCTTTCTTCATGCCTTGTGGTTGCCATTCCCTCAACCTGGTTGTATCAGATGCAATAGCACCTCCTTTGATTCAATATCTCTCTCTGGAGTACTGCAAAGGATATATATCCTGTTTTCAGCATCATATTTACTATCAGGTGGAAGATCTTCATGGACATTGTTACAAATCTGACCTTGAAGCCGCTAAGTGACACTCCCTGGGACAGCTGCACTGACAGCATAAGACCAGTGAGGTACCAAGTGACTGGTAGAACTGATGCAGTTGAGTAAAGTCGAGACTGGAATCCAAAACAAGGTGCAAAGCCTGGCAGACCAGATCACTGACTTCAAATTTCTGGTTTCAGTTGTGGTTTGGCACGATATCCTGTTCCAAGTAAATGTTGTAAGCAAAGCATTACAAAGTCAGTTGATGGACACTGCAACTGATGAGAAGCTGCCTTGATTTCGTTGTTGCCTATAGAGACAATGAATTTGAAGATACCATCACTGCTGTCCAAGGAAATGGTGGAAAACTTAGGAGTTGAGCCTGTCTTCAAGGAAACTCTTATTCATCAGAAGAATAAACAGTCTGGTTATGAGGGCAGAGATGAGGTGATTGGAAGCTCAAAAGAAAAATTCAAGAGGGAATTTTTTGCTCGCTTTTTGACACTGCTTAAGTGTCCATTGAACAAAGTTTTGGACAAATGAAGCAACATGAAAAGACCTAGTGTTCTTTTGTATGACCTTAGTAAGTGACAGCACACAGGAAAACACTCTTGAACAACTGTACAGACCTTTACCAGATGCTGACACATGAGAAATGTTCGGGTATGTCAATGATAAAGGCAAAATGTCAAATTGGACATCCATCCATCACATTTTGCAACACGGGAAGCATTCTGTACTCCAAGTTCTCCAATTCTTTCATGCAGAGCTGAAGGACACTTTTTCTAATGTGTGGATAGCTTTGAGGATTCTGTTGACGCCGCCAGTCACAGTCGTGGGTGATGAGCGCAGCTTTTTGAAGCTCAGGGTCATTAAAATATATTTTCGATCGATGATGGCTGACAAGAGACTGACATTGTTTGCTATTTTATTGCTTGAAAATGCCATTGGCCAGTCTTTGGATCTCTCCGATGCTGTGCTTCAGTTCGCGAGGGCAAAGGCAAGAAAAGCAATCTTTTGAACTAAAGAACTAGAGTTAACATTCTTAGGCTGTCACCTACGCTAACACTATTTAATACTGGTCCACTCAATGTTGGTGCACAGCTCAATTTCAGTTTTTTATTTGCTTATATATGGGATGAACAAATACAGGTTTACAGATCCTAGCATGCAAATTTATTGTCTTATATGACAGGGATAAATCATGCATGTGAATCATAAGAGAGGGAAGACCTACATTTAAATCTCATCTCCATATCAGGCAGAGGGGAGACGTGAACCCACGTCCCCACCTCATGCACAGAGGCAGGAATAAGTACTACCTAGGACATCCCCGACAGGTATTGTCTAGCCTGTTCTTAAAAACCTCCAATGACAGAGACTCCATAGCCTCTCTAGATAATTTAGGGTGCTTAACTACCCTGACAATTAGGAAGTTTTTCCTAATGTCTAACCTAAATCTTCCTTGCTGCAATTTAAGCCCATTGCTTCTTATCCTGTCCTTAGTGGATAAAAGAAATTTTTTATTACTCTCCTCTTTATAACAACCTTTTACATACTTGAAGACTGTTATCGTGTCTTCCCTTAGTCTAGCCTTTTTTGCAACTGCATCACATGTTGACATATTCAATTTCGATCCACTATAACCCCCTGATCCTTTTCAGCAGTACTATTGCCTAGCCAGTTATTTCCCATTTTGTATCTGTACATTTGATTTTTTTTGTCTTCTTAAGTGAAGTACTTTGCATTTGTTGTTAAATTTAATCTTGTTCAATTCAGTCTAATTTTCCAATTTAAGGTTGTTTTGAATTCTAAATCAGTCCTCCAAAATCTTTGCAACCCCTCCCAGCTTGGTGTCATCCACAAATTTTATAAACCTACTGTCCAGTCCATTATCCAAGTCATTAATAAAAATATTAATTAACATTGGACCCAAAACTGACCCCCATGGGACCCCACTAGATATGACCTCCCATTTTGACAGTGAACTGGTGATAACTACTCTTTAAATAAGGTCTTTCTACCAGTTAGGCACTCACCTAATAGCAATTTTATCTAGACCACATTTTCCAAGTTTGCTTATGAGAACATCCTGTGGAATTGTGTCAAAAGCCTTACTCAAATCAAGATATATCACATCTACTGCATCCTCATGACCCTCATCCACTAGATCAGTAACCCTATCAAAGAAGGAAATTAAATTGGTTTTGCATGATTTGTTCTTGACAAATCTATGATGGCTATTCTTTGTAATCCTACTATCACCTAAGTGCTTACAAATTGGTTGTTTAATAACTTGTTCCAGTATCTTTCCAGGTATCAAAGTTAGGCTGACTGATCTATAATTCCCTGGGTCCTTCATCTCTCTCTTGCTCCTAATGTATTTAAAGAACCACTTCTTATTGCCTTTTATGTCCCTTGCTAGATGTAACTCACATCATGTATGGAAATGAACAGAGAAAAATCTATACTACTTGCGCCTCCAGAGAATAGGGTTTATTGGAGCAATCCTAGATTCAACACTAGCCAGGGCTTTTCAGCTGCTGCCATGATTCCTAGTGATACAGGATGCTGCATGTCCCTCAAGAATCATCCTCAAACATCAGCGAGGAACTGCTTCAGGGTGCTGGGCATATGATGATATGCACTTATATGACTCCACATGCCAGACTGTATCTCAGGAAGTTGCAGGCCTCGCTCAAGTCAGTGTACCATCCTCAGGTACATCACCTGGACAGACCATCTGTATCCTAGGCAAAGACTTATCCTCTGTGATTGGTGGATGCAGGCCCGCCGACAGCAATTCCAGGTCTCAGGGGAGAACAGTCATTAGGCCCCCTAGAAAGGTCCACCTGACATTTGGGCGGTGCTGCCGGCTGTGCTGCTGGTGCCCAGCGATATGTTGCTGGCTGCGCTGCTGGGCACACTTTTCCAGCATGCCAGGGCTTCCACATGCCCGCCTGGCTGCCTTTGCCACTGCTGGCACCACCCAATGCATGCCTAGGAGCCTTGTGGCCCACCCGGGAGATTTAAAAGGGCTCAGGGCTCCTGGCCTCTGCCACCACTATTGTGGCAGTGGCCAGGGGCCCCATGGCCCTTTTAAATCACCTGGGTCCCTGAACAATTGCCTCCTTCCCTTCCCTCTCCTCCCCCTGCTACCCCGACAGCAGGCCTGGGTGGATGAGACAAGACAATGTCTTCAGGGGAGTCCCCTTCAGTTGCCTCTTCCTTCTATGACTCTAGTAACAGACGCTTCACCCATGGAGTAAGGAGTGCATCTGGGAGCCATGCAGGCTCAATAGTTGTGGTCCAGTCAAGAGGTGGGAATCCCCTAAACATTCTAGTGCAATCTCCACAGCATGTCACCAATTCCTGCCCAGGTATGCAGCAGAACTGTCCAAGTACTTACAGTCACTATCACAGTGGTGTTCTGCATCAACAAGTAGGGGGCACCAGACCAAACAGCCTGTGCCAAGAGGCAGGCAGGCTGTGAAACTTCTGCATACAAAATTCACTGACCCTTGTAGCATCACATCTCCTGGGAGTTCAGAATGGAGCAGTGACAGGCTCAACAGATCCGCCAGTTTGGATCACGAGTGGTCACTCAGCACAGTATTCTAAGATCAGTATTTCAAGTGGGGGAGTTCCAATGGTGGATGTATTTGCAACCCATCAGAACATGTATTTGCACCCAGTTCTGCTTGGACCCTGGGCTGTGACCTGCTTTCATCTTAGACATGTTTCTTTTTCCTTGGGACAAGAACATGGTCTGTGCCTACCCCTAGTACTGCTGATCCCCAAGGTCAATGTCAAGCTGATAAGGATGAACAAAAGCTCCACACTCTGGATGTTCAATAAGCCCTAGCCTTTTATCTAGATAGAACTAGGCCCTTCCATGGCTCCTCCCAACTATTTTTCTCCTGTACAGAACACATGAGGGAACATCTTGTAATGGCACCACTGCTGTCCAAGTGGATCACCAGCTGCATCTTCATGTGTTACAATGCTCCGGGTCTTACCCCTCCGGTACAGTTTTCTGAGCATTCAACCAGAGCTCACTCATCATCCATGCTGTTTGCAAGTAATGTCCCAATTGCAGGCATTTGCAGAGCAACAATGTGGTCCCCAGCACATCCCTTTGTTACACATTATGCAATTCTGATTTCATCAAAGGAAGGTGCTAATTTAGAGAGAACAGTTCTGCAGTCCCTCTGCCAATAATACTCCAAGCCCCTCCTCCACTGGAAACTGCTTGAGAGTCACCTAAGTTAATGCACATAGGCAATCATTTGAAGAGAGAACAGTTACTAACCTTTTGGTATTGTTGGTTTGAGATGTGTTGAATATGTCCATTTCATGACCCATATTCCTTCCCTCAATGCATTGGAATCTCTCATCTAAGGGTCTGGTGTGAAGGAACGGGGATGGGGAGGATATCTTTTCCCTTTATACCCTCAGCTCAGAACATGATGGGCACAGGGTGCAGGCATGGCTGCCCTGACGGGTACCACTCAGGAAAACTCTGGCACTGGTGCCTGAGACACACATGCACACCTACTGCAATAGACATAGGCAACACAGCAGTTACGAAAAAGCAACTGTTCTTGAATAGGATTAAATAGGACCATAGAGTTTTTGTGTCTCTGTGTTTCAGGCTGTTTTTATTTTATTCTATTTTTGTCAATGGGAATAATACTAAAATCTGCCACTCCATATAAAATTGCTCTAATCAAAATAAAAATATTTTAAAAAATAAAGAAAAAAACAACTACCTGAGGGTAAAATCCTTATGGCTTCTTATGTTGGGGCTGTGATCATCCAAGCATCCCCAATACAGCAACAGCTGCCCTCCACTTCTGTTGTTCAGTGTAAGTCTGTAAAATGCAAGGGAAAATGCACGTTAACTTAATGCAGTCAACAGCAATGGGATTGCTCGATATCTCTTTGCTTTGTAAGTTTTCTTTCCTCCACTCTACACTTCTCTTCTTTGTTTGTTTGCTACATATAAACTCAACTGTAGCCAGTATAACTGATATATGTAAGCAGGGTCTGGATGAATGCTTCCCTGACACCTAGTTGGGAGAGGGGAAGAGACCCTTTGGTATGTTTATGTAAATACCGTTTGCTCCTGCTTTACTTAGATTTGCTAGATATTCAGCAGATGGAGCAGTGTTTTGCTCATTATTATCAACTTAGCTGGTGCTGGTTCACAAATTATGTTAGTACTCAATGCAGGAGTAGTGAAATATGGTTACCAATGTTTGTAATTATTGTGGGAATATAGAAAAGAAGGACTGTGCTTAACCTGTCCCAAAGGAGGGAGTCACTTTCAGTTTAAAGAACCTTGGTAAAACAAGGGCTCGAATGTCCGAGCCTTGTGAAAGTAAAAGTAAGAGGGATGGGGGCAGGAATACCCAACAGAAGGCTGCACACCCTCAAGGGTTCTCCCTAGGCTGGTTTAGCCTATTTTTCCCTCTTTACCCACTACACATTGTTCATAGAAAGAGCTAAATAGGCTTCATTAGGAGCCTCTTTCTTATTTTAAATGCTCAATCAGAGCTGAAGCCAGTTGTGATAGGACTGTGTTTCTACCCTGCCGGCCCAGAGCTGGAAATCACTGAGAGCTGAAATCACTTGTGCAGGAAACACAGTCCTGTCACAGAGCTAAAATCATTGAGAGACTGGCTGGCAGGGCAGCCAGCAGGGCAGTGGTGGAGAGGTGTGATGAGCGAGTAACATGCCTCTTACCCCCCACTTTAGCACAACTGAACTCAGGGCCGTCCTTAGGATTTATGGTGCCCTAGGCGGGATTATTAAACTGGTGCCCCTGTGCCTGACTTGCTCTTAGCAACACAAACATAAGCTTACACTAATGGAAAACTTGCCACATGCATGTTATTAAAACCAGTTTAACGTAGTTAAGCCACTGTAATGCTGATGGACTAGCACTAAAGAAGTAGCACTATAGAAAAAATTCTGATTTGACAGAATGATGCAAATAATATAATTTTTTTTAATTTGTCAACGTTTTATTGGAAATTTCTGTGCAGAGGTATTTAAACAAGGATTTGTTTTTTAATTAAAAGCAATCTTTCTGGCTTTTTTGGCTGCAAAATCAGTAATAATGTCATCATATGACAAAGACAAAGTGATGTCTTGTTTGATTGCAAGAATAGCAAGACCAGTTAGGCGTTCCTGAGTCCTTGTAGAGGGAAGATAGTTTTTAATGAGCTTTAGTTTTGAGAAACTCCATTCTCCTGATGCTATTGTTACAGGAATTGTCAGTAGAATACGAGTGGCAATGTACACATTGGGATATATGTCAACAAGTTTGCTGGTATGAGTAAACTGTACAATGTCCATCATCGATTTTGCATGTGGCAACATTGATGACAATGTACTCAATTCTTCGTACAGTTCAAGTCCATTTAAATCAAAACGATCGCCGTGCTTCAGGAGGCTCTCTAGGTCAGGGGTCCCCAACGCGGTGCCCGAGGGTGCCGTGATGCCCACAGTGGCCTCTCAGTGCACCTGTGTACTGGCTGGCGGATGAGCATCCGCCAAAATGCTGCCAAAATTCAGTGGCATTTTGGCGGCAACGCCTCTGGATGACACCGCTTGCTGCCGATAAGCAGCGTTATCCAGAGGCGGCACCACTGAAATGCATTTCGGCGGATGCTCGTCCACTGCCACAGTCCTTCGTCTGGTGACCGCCAGATGAAAAAGGTTGGGGACCACTGCTCTAGGTTCTTGCACTTTGTCATTAGTTGCTCTTGTTTTCCTATTTTGTTGAATTTAGTCCTGCTCAGCCCACGTATTAGCTGAGTGAATGGAACCCCAGGCTGACAGCGGATTGAGTGGCTCAGCCAGGGTATCAGCCGCTGGCCTGCTCAGCCTGCTGCCAGCCTGGGGTTCCTTAGGGGTCCCCAGGCCAACGGTGGGTGCTGAGTGGGGCTGGTGGGTGGGACCCCGGGTGGCAATGGCACAACAGCTGGAACCCCAGAGCAGCGGTGGGCTGAACCACTCAACCCACCACTGCATGCCATCAAAAATCAGTTCGCGAGCCACCTTTGGCACATGTGCCGTAGGTTGCCGACCCCTGCTCTATACATTATTAAGGAGATGAGCATATTACAGTTGTTGGATGGCTCTATTTAGCAGAAACAGGGCTATAGGAAAGTCAGTCAACATTTTTTGTTTCTCTGATGAAAACTGGCCCACTCCTTTCCCCATACCAAACTTGTCACAAATAATTGTCAACAACTTAATTTTTTGTCTTTTCCTTTTTAAAAAAAAAATTGAAATCGAATTCAGGATTGTTAGCAAGCATTTTTGGCAAACAAATTTGTTAAATGACAATCTAAATGGCAATGCAGTACTGCTTCCATGCTTGGCTCACCCCCCAGCCTGCTGGTCCAACAGCTGCAGTAGAGGAGGAGATAGGTGGAAAACTGCAGGACCTCAAAATCCACCTCTTGGGGTGCAGAGTGGCAACAGCAGCAGTAAACCCTCATGTCCGATCACATGCCAATGGGCACCACCTCCAGCCCAAGAGACCATGGTGAAGTTAGCGCAGCATCTAATCTCAGGGACAGGGCACCCATGGAGCCACAGCAGCTCATCCTGCCCTGTGCAGCTCCACCCGAATGAGATGGATCACTTCCAGCCCGGGGGAGAGATGCGCTCTCAAGCTAAGGTGACCAGATCCAGATGTCCTGATTACCCCCACCTAGGGTGACCAGACAGCAAATGTGAAAAATCGGGACGGGGTGGGGTAGAATAGGAGCCTATATAAGAAAAAGACCCAAAAATCAGGACTGTCCCTATAAAATCGGGACATCTGGTCACCCTACAGATGAGTTCCTTCCCCCACCTCTTCCCAGAGACCCCAGCAGCCAATCTCCTCCCTCAGACTGTGCTGCATTCATCTCTCTCTAGGACCCAGCAGCCCTGCTCTTACATGCTCCACTGCTTCCTATCTGTCCGGGCTCCCAGCAGAACGGTGTCCACAGACCTAGTGGTGCCCTAGGTGGCTACCTGTTCTGCCTATGGCTAAGGACGGCCTTGACTGAACTCTGGGTCTGCACTGACCACAGACAGCAACTGTGAGTGGGGTCCAGAGAAGGATCTGGCATGTGAAGGGGACTTTGGGGTTGCTAGACTTAAGAACCTACGTGGGGTGGGTCTTTTACTCGTGGTTTATGTTTATGAACCCTGTTTGCAGTGTTTTCCCAAACTAATGCCAAGTTACTTCCCTCCTTTTATTAAAAGTTTCTTTTCTACCAGGGGCGGCTCTCGGGATTTTGCTGCCCCAAGCACTGCAGGCATGCCTGCGGGAGGTCCTCCGAAGCCGCAGGACCAGCGGACCCTTCGCAGGCATGCCTGCGGGAGGTCCACTGAAGCCGCGGGACCAGCAGACCCTCCGCAGGGAAGCTGCCGGAGGCAGCCTGCCTAGCACCCTTGCAGCACCGGCAGAGCGCCCCCCGCGGCTTGCCACCCCAAGCACGCTTTTGGCGTGCTGGGGCCTGGAGCTGCCCCTGTTTTCTACACTCATATTCTGTGCTTGCGAGTGGGGAAGTATTGCCTCTCAGAGGTGCCCAGGAGTGATGTGTAAATTTCCCAGGTTACTGGGTGGGGGCTCCAGCCGGTTCTGCATTGGATCAATGGAAAGGAGCCCCAGGATATTGAACCCAGCCCTGACTGCTGCTGGGTCCACCTAGCAGAAGGGTTACACGTAGAAGCCTAATATAATAGATTTTTAAATAAATGAATTTAATACAAATATAAAGCCTATATTTGCAATGCTCCAAACCACACCATGTTCTAGCTAAAACGGAGTCAAGAGAGCGGCTGGTGACCATAATACGCTAGAAGAACAAAGTGACAGAGTAATAACAAATACATTACACATACAACTCATAATATATATAATCCAGTATGTGTCATGACAATGAACATTTTAAATATATTTGAATAAATGAAAATGTATTGTCACAGCATTCCTATCAAATGTCATGAAACATGGTCCACTTCATAATGTGTATAAATAATTCACATATTTCTCAATATTGTATGTACTGTTCTGTATGCTCACCTATATATTTCAAATAAATGTTCAATACATTTGATGAAACATCAAAATATACACACAGGGAATCTATTATTTTTCCACTGGAGTGTAAGATACAAATTTTTACACGTTCAAGAAATGAATCAACCAACTATAAAAAGATCCATACATTTTGTGAATACATTTTAGTGTGTCTGATGTTGATGATCACCATTCAGCTAATGACTCCCAAGAGGCTTTGCCTCTGGCTCTAAACTGACTTGTGAAGACCTTAACATGGATCACTGATTAATGTTTTATGATCAGTCTTAATACCAGAAATCTAATGGAACAATTACTAGTAGATTAGTTCATTCTAAAGTCACATCACAAGTAACGCCACAATTATGATTCTATCAGCTTCTCCATTACAAACCTTCATGTTCAATATATCTTAACCATGTCAAACTGATAGAGAAGAACATTTTAGGTGGATAAGATATCAGTCTCTGCTTTTTTTTTTTTTTTTTTTTGGGATGGTGATGTTAAGTAATGTGTTTTTGAGCTTGTGAAGAAGCATAACATATAAATTTCATGCAGTTCAAGTATGTTATTTTGCCAGACTGTAAACCAAAAATGTAGTTTTTTAAACCAAGGAAAAAATGAGAGAATTATGCCTTCTTGTGCACTAAGCCATATTTTGCTAATATGAAAAAATATATTGTAAAGTTGCTTATTTTTAATGTCATATCATAAACATGTAGTAAATCTCATGACCAAAGCTCTCTCTGGCTCCCATTTTGGATCTATGTTATGTATTTAGGAGTTGTTCAACATGCACAAGTGAGAAATGGGGAATGATATAGAGTGTGAAGAATAGGAGAGTTTGACGACACATACTTTTTAATGTAAGGCAGTTCTATTAAGTGCAACATTGTCACCACATTTAAGGCCTCAATCCTGTTTTCATCAGTGGGAGCTTTTTCCATCTCATGACTGGAACCCAAAGTGTCAGAGCTACGATCTGAAGTGGAGGGGAGAAAAGAGGGGCAGTGTGGTTCTGTGGAGGCAATGCACACTGAGAAAACAATTACTGCTGGGAAGTAACCCATTTTCCTCCTTCTTGATGTTTCTTCCCTATGGGAAGAGACTGTCAAGCACTGATTTCCTTGAGGAGATGGGCTGAGGAGCTTTGCTAGTTAAACAGTGATTGAAGCACTGCCCTCAACAAACAAGCATCTGTCCTTGATGCAACATCTAGCTATTTGTGAAATTGTGATCTGTTCGCTACATAGAATAATCCAGGTTTCTGAAAATAGCACAGCATGGATACATGCCATTGAGGTTGTCATCCCTCAGGACCTGGCCCTTTGAGGACCAAGTATTGAGCAACTATTTAATAAGAGCTGAGACCTAACCAGACTCCGAAACAAACTCTTTGAATGGGCTGCCTCAGCCTTTTTCTTTTCAAAATATCCTTCAGTGCAGTAAATAAACTGTCAGCGGAGTATTATTTCTGCCTGCTATTAACAGATTGTGTTTTATTCTTCTCATTCAGAGAATTCCCTCAGAACATTTTCAGCGGTTGGAGTGATCCTTTCTAAATACTTTCTTCACAAGATGATATAATAAAAAATAAAAGGTAAGTGTGTTGTGTTATTTTTTGTTCTATTGCACATCCCTTGTTGTCCCAGATCACTTTAGTGATACCATTATTTGTTGTTGTTGGACAAACATTTCCTTTGGGACTGGCCCCTCCTCACCCACTACTTGAGTATAACTTCTATTGACCTTCAGAGGGGAATTTGCCTGAAAAAGGATCGGGGCCTATATTTCTTAAGGGTTAGAAACGTAATTGGAGTTACTTCTGATTCACATTGGTGTACAGATGGGCCTGAACTGGAATACCAAATCTAAACCCCTGAACTATGGGGAAGTCTCAATTTTGATCCAGATCTGAACTTTACAGCTTGGGCCCATCTCATCTTTACAGTCAACCAAAACATAAACACAGGAAAAGAAGAGAAAGTATTGTTGCCTGGCTGCCTTAAATAGGATGAGCTACAGAATGGCACATGTAAACATTTTCCAAAGACCTAAGTACGGAAAACACAACTAATACTGAAAAATCCCCCTGTGACAGCAGAACTGACTATCAGAATTGCAGATGCAAAATGGGTTGTTTGTGGGTGGGATTTTTTGAGCACCAGAACCCAGCATGCTCTTCCAGCTCAGTTAGTTCTGGGCAGTGTCACAAGGCTTGTATGAGTCAGACGCTAACCTGGGATCTCTCAAACTTAACTGTATGACTCTCTACTGCATGAGCTAAAAGCCACATGCCTCTTAGGCCAAGGCTGTAGCAGACCCACCAATCTCTAGATGGGCTAGGTGACACTACAGGGAGACAGAGCACCACACCAAGCAGGCATGGGGTACACTTGGATCCTGTAATATACTTTGAGAAAGACAATGCACAAAGGATCAACTTCTGGGTCATTTTAGTGGGAGAGTTTGAAATGGAAAGCTAAAGGAATACGTTCTTCAGCAGCATTTATTTTGTACTTGAGGTGTGAGATTTACTAGAATAACACCTGAGGACCCAGTTCTGCAAACTTTAATTCCCTGACTTCAGTGGGACTCTGCATGGGGTAAAGGTTTGTAGGATCAGGCCCTGAAATTATATTCTCTGTTATCTAAAGGCTCTTTCTTATAATACTTAGATCTAGTATTCTAAGAATTTTGGCATCTAGCTATGTTAACCCAGTTGTAATAATTATTTTACCACTTACAATTGCTGTTTTCCAGGGACTGTGTTACTAAAGGAAATGGAGTCCATTATAAATGCCATTATATTGTCTGTTAAATTGGTTTATATATATATAGTGACAGACCCAAACCAGTGTGGTACAGGAGTCTGGTAGAGGGCAAATATACTGGTCACTGGGTGAGTAGTTTCTGTTCCCTGAGTGACCAGAGCAGGGGCTGCACTGGAATAATCAGGAACCTGCTAGAACGAATTAAGGCAGCAGGCTGATTAGATCACCTGCAGCCAATCAAGGCAGGCTAATCAGGGCACCTGGGTTTAAAAAGGAGCTCACTCCAGTCAGGTGGGGAGGAGCCAGAGGAGAGGAAGTGCGTGTGAGGAGCTGGGAGCAAGAGGCACAAGGAGCTGAGAGTGAGAAGCTATGCTGCTGGAGGACTACGGAGTACAAGTGTTATCAGACACCAGGAGGAAGGTCCTGTGGTGAGGATAAAGAAGGTGTTTGGAGGAGGCCATGGGGAAGTAGCCCAGGGAGTTGTAACTGTCATGCAGCTGTTAGAAGAGGCACTATAGACAACTGCAATCCACAGGGCCCTGGGCTGGAACCCGGAGTAGAGGGCGGGCCCGGGTTCCCCCCAAACCTCCCAACTCCTGATCAGACACAGGAGGAGCTGATCCAGACTGTGGGGAAGATCACTGAGGTGAACAAAATCTGCCAATAAGTGCAGGACCCACCAAGGTAGAGGAGGAACTTTGTCACAATATATATAGAGAGAGAGACAGAGAGAGCGAGTGAGCATTTTTTGTAGTCTTCCTTTTTAATAATAATAACAACTCCTCAGTCAGGGTGTGCTAGTGCTGGCCTTCTGTCTATAGGGCTGGTCTGCCTGGTTGGCATTAAGCACACTGAGGAACCTTCCTTTTAGAAGTTAGTTTTTGTGTGATCTGAGGCTTTGACACCATTAATTTTTTTAGAAGGGTCAATGTGTTTATTAATTTGATATATAGGAGCCTGTGAATTATGTGAGACTAAATGTGCATATTTTAGATTACTTATTTAACTCTATGACTATTCTGTCCTTGACTAGGTTTGAGATTTACATCAGGTTAATGTTAGAATATTAAATATTATACATGGGAGGGAACTGTAAGTAGGCTTTTGAACGGAAAGGCACAGAAATCTCCAGATTGTTATAAAAGTCAGGTCTTACATTAGAGTTTTATGCTATAAAATCAACATTCAGAGTTGAACTTGTTTAGTAACAGCCAACCACGGAAAGATTTAGTGTTAAATTTAAACAATCTCCTCATGCAGATGTTACCTTAGTCTCCTTTATTAAATTAAATATTTCTATGATGAAAAGATGGTAATTTGAATGGTAAAAATGTATTATCACTATTATTACTTCAAAAGACATTAAATTGATAATGAACCTACTGAAAGAAATAACTTCACAAGAAAGGTCACCATAATTTAAATGATAAAACATTTGTCATGTCATTAATTCTACTTCCATCATTTCTTATGTAATAAGCCATTTATCATTAGGATCATTTTGATCAGCAATGGCAAATAAGTGGGCGCTGATTTAATGAATAGATATGCAGGATTACTAGCATTGGATGTAAGTAACTCACTAAAATATGTCTAAATTCTTTAATTTAGGATTTCTGGAAAAATGCTTATCTCAAGTATTGGCTCTCCTTTGAGTGATTGGCCACATGGATTTCACAGAATATCAGGGTTGGAAGGGACCTCAGGAGGTCATCTAGTCCAACCCCCTGCTCAAAGCAGGACTAACCCCAGCTAAATCCCCAAATGGCCTCCTCAAGGATTGAACTCACAAACCTGGGTTTAGCAGGCCAAACCACTAAGCTAGCCCACTCAAACCACTGAGCTATCCTTCATCCCATCTACTTGAGACCAGATTCTTTGGTTGATAATGGTAAGAGTGGTGATGTAATACAATTAGACTTTTGTAAGGGATTTGACTTACTATTGCAAAATGCTTTGATTTAGAATCTAGAACAATACAAAATCAACCCAGCGCATATTAAATGGATTAAAAGGTGGGGGCTCAAACTGTGATTGTAATGGGCTCAAAATGTAATTTAAATGGGGAATCATCTTTGAGCAGGTATGTTTCCAATGGGGCCTCAGAAGGATCGGTTCTTGGCCCTATCCTGTCTAACATTTTTGTCAGTCACCTGGAAGAAAACATAAAATAATTACTGATAAAGTTTGCAGATAGCACAAAGACTTGAAAGAGTGGTAAATAATGAAAAGGACAGGGCACCAATACAGGGAGATCTGGATCACTTGCTAAGCTGGGCATAAGCAAACAATATTCATTTCAGTATAGCCAATGTAAAGTCATACTTCTAGGAACAAAGAATGCAAGCCATACTTACGGGATGGCGGACTCTGTCTATCCTGGGAAGCCGTGACTCTGAACAAGACTTGGGGGTTGTAGTGGATAATCAGCTGAATATGTGTTCCCAATGTGATGCTGAGACCAAAAGGGCTAATCTGATCACTGGGTGTATAAATGGGGAAATACTGAGTAGGAATAGAGAGGTAGTATTACCTCTGTATTTGGCACTGAGGCAACTGCTACAGGAATACTGTGTCCAGTTTTGGTGTCCACAGTTCAAGAAAGATGTTGAAAAATTGGAGATGGTTCTGAGAAGAGCTCTGAGAATGATTAAAGGACTGGAAAGCATGCCTTTATACTAAAAGATTCAAGGAGCTCAATCTTATCTAGCTTATCAAAGAGAAGGTTAAGGAGTGACTTGATCATCGTATACAAGAGTGTACACAAGGAACAGAAATTTGATAATGAAGGAGTCTTCAGTCTAGGAGACAAAGGTATAATAAGATCCAATGGCTGGAAGTTGAAGCTAGACCAATTCAAACTAGAAATAAACCACAAATTTTTAACTGTAAGGATAATTAAACGCTTGAGCAATTTACCAAGGGTCATGGTGGATTCTCCATCATTGGACTTTAAAATCAAGATTGGATCTTTTTCTAAAAAAATATGCTGTAGTTGAAACAGAAGTCATATGGGCTGCATTACACAGGAGGTCAGACTCATTGGCACTGACACTGTGGGTGCTCCAGGGCTGGTGCACCCATGGAAAAAAATGATGAGTATTGAGCACCCACCAGCAGCCCCCACCTCAGCACCTTCCCCTCCCTCCCAGTGCCTCCTGCCCACCGGCAGCTCTGCCAATCATCATCTTCCCCTCTCCCCCAGTGTCTCCTATCCACTGTGATCAGCTGTGCTGTGGCATGTAGGAGGCACTAAAGGGGAGGGGAGAGGAGCCAGGCATGCTTGGGGGAGGGCAAAATGGGGCAGGGAGAGGCAGGGCAGGGGCAGAGTGGGAGCAGGAAGAGGCAGAGCAGAGATAGGGTCTTGGAGGAAGTGGTGGAATGGGGGTGGGGCCTGGGGCGAATCCAGGGGAAGCACCCCCAGCACATTAGAAATTCAGTGCGTATGGTCAGACTAGATGATGACAATGGTCCCTCTGGCCATATAATCTATAAATGCGGAGATCTGATCTTACACCAAGATCTAGCATCACTGGATGCTGGCTGGTTAACTGCCACTGAAAGAAACTGTTCTGCTGAAGTCCAAAACGTCTCGGTACATAGCAGAAAATTTTCTACTCGTCTGACATATATAGCAAAACCAAAGATGTTTTCGGTTTGGGCAGCACAATGTCATCAGTTTCCCTTTGGAAGCCCCTATTTCTGCTAGTCCAGACTATCCGCTCCATTGTCTGTACATCATCCTCCAATTCAAGGTCATACTATATTATTCCATGGCTACAGTGGCCAGATTCCTCAAAGATTTCTTTCATGTATTTTCACTCAGTCTGAGATCCCCCTCTTTCCTGGGACCTCCGCATAATTTAATCTGGTTTAATGGGATTCCTTTTTGAACCCCCTAGCAACCTAATCTTTTCGCCTATTGTCTATGAAGTCTACATTTTTAATAGGGTTCATGTCACCTTCTAGTTTAGGAGAAATTTAGGCTGTCATGGCTGGTTCACCTTCCAGGATATTCCATAAAGAGAACGTGACTCTCAGGCTGCACTCCAATTTTCATTTAAATCAGTTGATCCAACTACCAATTTTCTTCCACTGACTCCACTCAAACCAAGAGGAAGCCAAATTGCACACCATTAAAGTTGCCAGTGCTTTTTCATATAACCCGGACAGGACAAGACCTTCCAGGAGCCTTTTGCAATCCATTTCTATCTAAAGGTTGTCAAAATGGGCTTCTAACTGTATGAGATCATGTTATAAGGTGTAGCTAGGCTAGATTCATATAAAATGCTGGGGTCTAGATTAGCTGTTACCACTCAAGAAAGAGATCTTGGAGTCGTGGATAGTTCTCTGAAAACAGTCACTCAATGTGCAGCGGCAGTCAAAAAAGCTAATGGAATATTGGGCATCATTAAGAAAGGGATAGATAATAAGACAGAAAATATCATATTGCTTCTATATAAATCCATTGTATACCCCCACCTTGAATACTGTGTGCAGATCTGGTCACCTCGTCTCAAAAAAGATATATTGGAATTGGAAAAGGTACAGAAAAAGGCACAAAAATTATTAGGGGTATGAAGCAGCTTACGTATGATGAGAGATTAATAAGACTGGGACTTTTCAGCTTTGAAAAGAGACAACTAAGGGGGGATATGATAGAGGGCTATAAAATCAAGAATGGTGAGGAGAAACTAAATAAGGAAGTGTGATTTACTCCTTCTCATAACACAAGAACTAGAGGTCATCAAATGAAATTAATAAGCAGCTGGTTTAAAACAAACAAAAGGAAGTATTTTTTCACACAACGCACAGTCAACCTGTGGAATTCCTTACCAGAGTATGTTGTGATGGCCAAGACTATAACATGGTTAAAGAAGAACTATATATATTCATGGAGGCTAGGTCATCAGTGGCTATTAGTCAGAATGGGCAAGGATGATGGCCCTAGCCTCTCTTTGCCAGAAGCTGGGAATGGGCGACAGGGGATGGATCACTTGATGATTACTTGTTCTTCCCTCTGGGGCACCTGGCACTGGCCACTGTCAGAAGATAAGATACTGGACTAGATGGACCTTTGGTCTGACCCACTAGGCTGTTCTTATGTTCTTCTTTCGCTAACATGAATTAATATATGAGAAATGTGCAGAGCTCTTATATGGGGTTCAGTCCACACTTTTACCCAGCACTACTCCTTAGCTGAGACTTCAAGATCAGGTATCTGACCTGGTAAAGCTGTCCTACAATCCTTGCTTAAACTGGACTGCTAGCACCCAACTTCTGCCTATGAGGTCACTGCTTGCTTATCACCAGAAGTAGAATCCATGTGGACAGCCACAAAAGGAAGAAGGAACAGCTACTTACCTTCAGTAACAGTGATTCTTTGAGATGTGTTGTCCACATGGATTCCACAACCTGCCCTCCTTCCCTGCTTCTATGGAGTCCTGTAGTGAAAAGATTCTGTATTGGCAAAGGGACTCAAGGATGATTGGGCCCACTCTGCCCTTTATTCCTTGAGTGGGAGCACAAGAACATCCAGCACACAGGTGCAGTCCCAACAGACATTGTTAGCCAAAAAAAATCAGATCATGCAAATGTGCACCAGAAGTAGAATCCACGTGGATGATTCATTTCAAAGAACAGCAGTTAGTGAAGGTAAGTAGCCATTCTTTCCCTCTCTGTCACAGGGTTGTGAACACTGTGGAAAACCAGGAAATATTTGTATTTTTTTATAAACATTTTATGCTCCTGAATATATCTGTTCAGTATTACCCTGCCTGAATGCATAGAGTTAAATCAAAAGGAGTTAAAGAAATCAAGCAAGAAAGGTAAAGTAATGGCCCAGATAAGAGCCTCCCCTCAAACAAAACAGCCTGGTTTATAAGGGATCCAGCTCTGGTGACAGGGCTGTTTGCCGAGGCTGTAAATCTGAAGAGCAAATGACCCTGATCTGTTAAAAGAACTGCCCTATGAGGTGGGGAGGGGGACAAGAGGTCAGCATGCCATGAGGCTGACACACAGATACAGGCTGACAGAGAGCCACAGTCTGCAGCAAGCAGATTACAACTTGGTACTTGAGAACAGAGAGCTCCGAGGTTGTCATGTCTACTTTGGAGCTCAAGGGGAATAGGTAAGGGGGTAAGACAGAATGCATGATCATCTTTTTGTTCGGTGTTATTTCTGTACCTAACAGAATAGGCTCCTAGGCAGTATGGTAATACAAATAATAATAGTGGGTCTCTTTGTTATTTTATATCCAGTTCTCTAGTGCTGTATACCTTCTGGCTAAACAAATCATGCTTTGTTTCAGAGCAGTTGCTTTTTTGTCACTGCATACTATCACTGTCCACAGGCTCCGCAAGGGAATCTTTTGCAGGGGCTGAGCCCACTGAGCCTGCTGAGTAACACAGTTGGCAATCAGGGGAACCTGGAGATCCAGCCGGAGAATGGCTGGATCACATGGGTCCCATCCCACAGAGAAGTGGAAGCATGGAAGGGGAGCACTTAGAGGACACTTTGAAAGGGAGCACTTAGGGGACAGGAAAAGGGGGTGTCAATAGGGGAAACCTGCCCAAGGCCTAGGAAAAACACCTTTATATTTAATGTTCTACATTCTAGCATGTTATTAGTATTTGTCATCACATAGAAGTCAAAGTAAAAGGGAGAGTCAGGCAAACTTTCTCTTCTTTTCCCAGCTCATTTTGACAGAAATATTTATAGTAGCTGGGAATGTACAGTTAATATTACAGGGCCTAGCTAATCCACTTGCATAAACAAGCAGTTTGTTCATTATGAAGTAATTAAATCATAATTTCAGAACCACTAACACAGAAGTCCTTCATTATCATACACGTATCTCACTTTTTTAATGATGTGGTTCAGAAAACACAAATAATTTCATGCTATACTATTGTGCCAGAATATCACACTACCTATTGACCAAAGCATATGATTTTCTAGTAATATTGATAAAATGATCTTATTTGCATATTCACTATAAGTTCTTGCTAATGCAAACACACCCATCACTGTAGTACCCAGATCTTCTGCTGCATAAATTGAGAAGTGGGGAGTTCTCAGCAAGAACTTTATGGAGAAAATTATTTAGCATATGGGAGGTTTTGCTGGAGGATATCACTTCCTTCCCCAGCCTTGTCCCCATCCCACATTCTCTCTGTGCCTCCATGTGGGTGTTGTCTCTTCGCTTTATTTACCTTTCCCCTGACATGGAGTTTGTCTCTCTTGCATTGCATTCCCAATTCCTGCATTGGTGTTTCCTGGCTGTACTCCTCCTTACACTGTACAATAATATCAGCAAAGTGAAAGTGACTAAAATAAAATTCCAGCTTATGAAAAGACAGCCCTTAGAGACTCTAATTTTAGTTGTAATTTTCATTCTGCAGTTATAGGGTGGAGAGCCTGATTCTACATTTCTCTGCACCTGGTGTAGTCACTTGCATCTGTGCAAAGGGGGTATAAAATGCCACCATTCTGTTCTGTGGTAATATTTTTCCCCCCCTTTGCACAGCTGTAAATAGTTATAGAAGGTGCAAGGCAGCGAGAATAAGTCATCCATCTATAATGTAATTGGCTTCTCAGGTGAGGAGTAAAGAAGGAAGAGAGGAATAATTTACAAATAAACATCCTCTGTTCCTGTAAATATAGAATTAGGCAAATATTGAAAATAATTTTTGCAAATATTTGGAATTTTTGTTCTGACTATTTTGGTGCTTCTTTTATATTTCCTTTCTGTAAATGATCCAGCAAATGAGTATCCTGGCTAGAATGTTCTTGAGGAAAGCAAACACTTGGGCATATGAATGGAGAGTGAATTCTGACTTAATTTAGAGATGAGTTTTCATATAGGAAACTTAAATTAAAGAATTACACTAATCCAGCCAGAGGAAATAAACACATCTTGTAAACTTTTTATATCTAGTCAAAGTGGCTTGTAATTTTAACATTGGATACTTGAAATTAAATACTTGTTAATGAACTACAGACCTAGTTGTCCCCTCTCAGAAATTATTTGGTGAATAATTCTGATTGAATATTCTTATTCTGAGTTTTCATTGATGTAACAGATGCTCTTCATGCCATTTTTGGAAATTACTACTAGGCAAACAACTACTACGATAATTACTACTAGCCATAGAACACACCAAACATCATTATAACAATACTAACCTCTGAGTAAATCCTGGATTCTTTAATAGTGAGTCTGAGACATTTTCCGTTGAAACGTTGGGAGTTATGTGAACTCAAACAGTGGAGGTTGGTGACACCCATAAGTAGGTAGACAAAACTGATATAGCAATGATTAAAATATGCGCAGAGCTAACTTATCATCGCTAAAGATCACACTGTTACCCTCTTCCCGAATGGTAGTAGGTTTCAGGGCCTTGCCAATCAGTTTTCCATTGGAGCAGATCTTTGATAGTAAAAGTATTTTCTAGTTTCATTTGTGTATTTACAAAAATGTACATGCATCCTGCTTGTCTAGGACAAGATGGTCACAAACTGTCCATAGGCAATTCCCTCCTGGAGAAACCTGAGCTGCAGCACCATACCCAGCAAGAAGTAGCCCTCTTGGCAGAGCTCAGTCCTCTCCAAGAGACTATACTTGGAGACTGCTCAGAAGCTTCAACTGGCAGTGGGTAGCTGCCACTTCAGAGGTGTAAGCTACAAAAATGTATTACAACATATTACTACCAGAGGCGGTAGATTCCTGTTCAGTTCTCAGGTGCAAATCATACTCTGGGGGGAATTCTGTGCCAAATAAGTAAAAATTCTGTGCACAATATTTTAAAATTCTTCATATTTTATTTGTCAACACAAATAACACAATATAATTGCATCAATTATTTTGGTAATTTATTTCAAAATATTGTCAGCAAGTATTGTTACAGACAACAAACAAGATTCAGGAAATGTTTTTTGACAAATATATTCCTAACTAGGCATATTGATACAGAACTTTGAGTAATAATTCATTTAAACTACAATATAGAAATGTATTTCCCACTCCCCTCAGAAGCAATGAAAAGACTTGGGTGAGTCAGGGGTAATGGAGGAGCTGAGGGAGAGGGACGTAATTGCTGGGCAGGAGCCTGGGAGTGAACCTGGAGGGTTGTTGGGTATGGGTGGCAGAAGTATGGAACAGGGTTTTTTTTGAGGGAGAGGGATTGTTAGGGAGCTGGGGAGCCTCCCCCATGCAGACCCCTGCTGACCTCTAGCCTATCCCATTCATTCAGGGACATCTGCCTCTGTCCCAATGTGTCCGTGAACCCCTCCACCCCCTTCCTGTCCCCACATGTCTCTGCACCCCCATTCAGCCCCTGGATCAATGCTATCACCCCATTAGCTCCTGTGCCCACACTCCAGTCTGTCTTCTCCACTAGCCCTTCTGAACCCCAGTCTATGTGATCCCCCAGCAGCCCTGTGTGCCCCACGCTGTCTGTCCCCTCCATATCCCATGTCTAGGGCACTCTGAGGAAAGCAGCCTCTGTCCCCTTCCGCTCTGTGGCTGGTTGTTCTGGCCTTATGCCAGCTGCCCTCTCTTCTGGTGCCACAGCAGCCATGGTGGGTGAAAACTGTAACTGTGGGGGACATGAATTCTGCTTATGTGCAGTGGCTCAAAATTCCCCGAGGAGTAAAATCAACATGAACATAAGAATGGCCACACTGGGGCAGACCAATGGTCCATCTAGCCCACTCTCCTGTCTTCTGACAGGGACCAGTGCTGGATGCTTCGGAGGGAATTAACGGAACAGGCAATCATTGAGTGATCCCTCCCCTGTCATCCAGTCCCAGTTTCTGTAAGTCAGAGGCTTAGGACACCCAGAGTATGGAGTTGCATCTAATAGCCATTGATGGACCTATCCTCTGTAAACTTATCTAATTCTTTTTTGAAACCAGTTAGACTTCTGGCCTTCACAACATCTCCTGGCAATGAGTTCTACAAGGTGACTATGTATTGTGTGAAGTAGCACTTCCTTATGTTTGTTTTAAATCTGCTGCCTATTAATTTCATTAAGTGACCGCTGATTCTTGTATAATGGGAAGGCATAAATAACCTTTTCTTATTCACTTTCTTCACATCATTTATTATTTTATAAGCCTCTATCATATCACCCCCTTAGTAATCTCTTTTCTAAGATGACCAGTCCCAGTCTTTTTAATTTCTGTTCATATGGATGCAGTTCTATATCCCTAATAGTGTTTGTAGCCCTTCTCTGTACCTTTTCCAGTTCTAATATAGTTTTTTAGATGGAGTGACCATGCAATATTCAAAGTGTGGGCATATCATGGATATATAGAGTGGCATGATGATATCTTCTGTCTTATTATCTATCCCTTTCCTAATGGTTCGTAGCATTCTGTTAACTTTTTTGACTGCCACTGCACACTGAATGGATGTTTTCAGATAACTATCCACAATGACTCCAAGATCTCTGTGAATTGCAGACTCAAGGATCCACCACTGAGACTATCCTAACCACTAGACCCCCTACAATTTCAGTCTGGGGAAGGTTAACTCAAGCACCTCAGCTGATTTCAATTATCATGGTAATACATGGGAGGAAAGGTGATCTCCTGTGGATCATGGACCACACTATATAGGTCTTTAAAGACAAAAGTCACTACATTATTTGAGAGGATCAATAAACGTGCACATGTGTGGTAAACTCACCGTTTACCCCCTTTTCCAGATCATTTATGAATATGTTGAACAGTAGTAGTCACCGTACAAATCCCTGGGGGACACCACTATTAATCTCTCTCCACTCTGAACACTGACCATTTATTCCTACCCTGTTTTCCTATCTTTTAACTAGTTACTGATCCATGAGAGGACCTTCCCTCATATCCCATGACAGCTTACTTTGCTTAAGAGCCTTTGATGAAGGACCTTGTCAAAGGCTTTCTGAAAGTCCAAGTACAATATATCCATTGGATCACTCTTGTGCACATGTAATTTTCAAAAGCACTGGTCACCCACAGCTTCCATTGACTTCAGTGAGAGCTACAGGGTACTCAGTCCTTTTGAAACTTAGGTAATTAAGGCACAGTGCAAGCAAGGCCCATCTCTTTTCACAGACTTTTGCAAGAACAATGTGGAGCCCAGAAGCTAATTATATTGAGAAGTCTTTTCTTCCTATTAGGCTGTTTGGTTTAAAGACAGTTGTTCTGTTAAATTTTGTATATGCACCTAGAGGCCTTGGAAATCAGTGAAATTTATAAATAAATAAACAGATAAGTCACCTTTTAAAGCTGCATTTGCAAGAATGTCTAGATGCATTTGTCAAACATATTTTCTCACAAGCGTAAGTTGGCTCATTTAAGTTATGTAGAATTTTTTTTTCTCATCATCAAATAGTTTCACTTAGCATTTCTATCAGGTTTAATTCTCTTCACGTATCTTCATTTTCAGGGGCGGCTCCAGGCCCCTGCACGCCAAGAAGTGCTTGGGGCAGCAAGCCGAGGGGAGCGCTCTGCCGGCGCTGTGAGGGCAGCAGGCAGGCTGCCTCCGGCGGCTTGCCTGTGGAGGGTGCACTGGTCCTGCGGCTTCGGCGGACCTCCCACAGGCGTGCCTGTGAAGGGTCCACTGGTCCCGCGGCTTCAGCGGGAGGTCCGCGGGACCAGCGGACCCTCCACAGGCAAACGACTGGAGGCAACCTGCCTGCCGTGCTTGGGGCGACAAAATCCCTAGAGCCGCCCCTGTTCATTTTTAGATAATTCATAAGTAGAATTGAGAGTGCTGGAAATGATGAGTTCTAAAATCAGCTTTCTTTTAATTTTGAAGGTGTTATTCTCTGCTCATATTGGAAATCAGGAGTAATTCCACTGAAATCAATGATATTAGACTGGTGTAAAACCAGTGTAAATAAGTGGAATATCAGGCCCTGAACATTTAGTTGCAGACAGCTCTGATGGAAACTGGAAACTTTCAGCATTGCTTATATGTTATATTTCTGAGCTGGTGGAAGATAGGCTAGAGTATTTGCCATTCTTCTTATCTTGAATGCTGTATCAAGCTACCAGTCAGGTCTTCTTAATCTTGTAAACTTTTTAGTTCCCACCCTTTTATCATTAGCTTATTGGTAATTTGGTACATATATCCTGGAATTGACATTGCCATGCATCAATTTATCAAATGCAAATATCATAGGACTTTGCTAATGAAAAGGTCACTTCTCCACCTTGAAAATAAATGTAAGTGAGATTAAGAGGATAAACCTGGAGATGCTAAATTCCAGATGTGAAGCACCTGTTTCTACTTGTAGGCATTGGGAAGATAATTCTGCCAGTTGGATAACTGGGAGCAGTTATAGTTGCTGAAGGAATTTCAGAGCAATTCTGCGTCTCTGGCAGAACTTGTACAATGTCACCTCTGATCCCGCACAAACTTTCAAAGACCTGGCTTTGCTCATCCTATCTTCACATTAAAGTCAAGAGTCCATAACATTTTTCATCCCACAAAGTCAATCATTCAGAAAGAGTAAAAGAAAAAAAATGACCAGTTGTTTTTGATCTCATAAGAAGTAGGTGTGTGAAGTATTTGAATCTCATAGTTGTAATCTTGGCTTCAAGGCTGCCAGTTGTTCTGTTTCAGAAAGAAAGTCCTTGCAAGATGCTTGAATGCTCCCTATAAATGAAACATTAAAAGATACATTCCCATATAACAGATCATGCTGTAATATTGGCAAATGTGCACTTATTAAAATAGAACTCTCCAATATACAAATTCATTTGTCATTCTTGAATACACTACGATGCCTTTAAAGAAATATATTCTGCATCTGCAGCAGGTAATGAAACTTATTAGAAACAAACAGGTATATATCTAATTATAACTGACATTGAAAAGATATAGTAACAATATGCCTTATTAGCTGTGGCAAAGCAGTGTTTTACAGATGAAAATAGCATGAGTATATTACAGTTTGCGTAGTGTTTCATTGTTATTGAAAAACATTACTGTGTTACAGTTTGTATATTATTTCACTTGTGTTAAAAATGTGTGGTCAAGAATCAAAATTGAAATGTCCCTTTTGAACCTGAGACCTCTTAGGAATGTGATACTCAGTATGTAGTAAATGTTGCCAATGTTCACTTAACAAAAGATTAAACTATGGTCCAGGAGAATTTAAGAGTTCCTTAGTATATGTTTTCCAGTGTTACTGAGCCCAGGTTTTCTGGTTGAAAATGCTTTTTTAAGGAGTTTCACAGAGTTCTGAGCTGAGGTGTTGATTGAATAATATTTGAATATTAAGAAAGTCTACTGAATTATACCTTTGACTGTAGTGATTGTTGCCTGAATTTTTGAAGTCTTTGCTGTGTACTGCCTCTTTGCATTTCTAAGAACTATATCTGTCTGCAAAGACAGCAGCCATTTTGTTCACTGAATTTCTGCACTCCATTACGGGAATGGCAACGTCATTGTGCTCTGGCAAATGTTTCTTTTGGTGGTGCTGGAAGTGACTGCTCTTTTCCTTAGCCTGAAATAAGTCAGTTTAGACTGAAAGTACATGTTTATTTAATTTGTACATAGTGAAGTAATGCTTAATCTCTGAAATGTTTAGGAATCAAAGTCATGGCTGATTCTGAAGAGCATTATTTCAGAATTACAGATATTTATTTGTATATCTGTAAAACTAACAGTCTCTCTTGACCTGATAGTCCTTGATTTAGCAACCATGAAAAAATCTAAAATGCCTTGAAGTGATCTTCAAGCAATTTTTTAAAATTAGGATTTTGTATTACTATCACATACTTTTCCTAAGAAAATATTTAAAAAAAAACCAGGAGTTGCAGATCAAATGCATTGTATTGGCATTAACTTTTCAGAAGTGCTTTAGTGTTCCTATTTTCATTATCACAGAAAAAAGTTCTTCTAATTCATTCTTTAGCTACAGATGGCTTGTTACTGTGATCTTGTAGTTAGTGATATTATGACAGTAATATTTTCCAACAGCAGATTTCAACAGAGAAAGTGTGAAGAAAGCATTTGAATACAGTAACTCCTCACTTGACGTTGTACCGGTTAAACGTTGTTTTGTTGTTACGTTGCTGATCAATTAGAGAACATGTTCGTTTAAAGTTGTGCAATGCTCCCTTATAACGTCGTTTGGCAGCTGCCTTTGTCCACAGCTTTCAGGATTCTCTGGAAGAGCAGCCTCTCCTTGTGGTGATTAGAACCAGGGTGGGCCAGCAGCCTCTTCCCCATCAGCTCCCCTAAATTCCCTGTAAGGTATGTGGTTTGGCAGACCTCTGTGCTGAGGCAGGACCAAGTAAACCTAGACCAGGGATTGGCAACCCCTGGCACACGGCCTGTCAGGGAAATCCACTGGCGGGCCAGAATGATTTGTTTACCTGCAGCATCCGAAGGTTCAGCCGATTGCGGCTCCCACTGGCTGTGGTTCACCATTCCAGGCCAATGGGGGCTGTGGGAAGCGCTGTGGGACAAGGGATGTGTTGGCCGCTGCTTCCCGTAGCCTCCACTGGCCCGGAATGTTATGTGCACCCCAGATCTTTTTCAGCAGTACTACTGCCTAGCTAGTTATTCCCCATTTTGTAGTTAGGAAGAAAAAATCAAATGCACAAGCGTAGTACGTTGTATTTGTCTTTACTGAATTTCATCTTGTTGATTTCAGACCAACTCTCCCGTTTTTCAAGGTAATTTTGAATTCTAATCCTGTCCTCCTTCATCTGCCTCTTGCTCTTAAAGTATCTATAGAACCTCTGCTTACTGCCTTTATGTCCCTTACTATGTGCAGGGCCGGCTCCAGGCCACAGCGCGCCAAGCACGTGCTTGGGGAGGCATGCCGCGGGTGGCGCTCTGCCGGTTGTCGGGAGGGCGGCAGGCAGCCCAGGTGGACCTCCCGCAGGCGTGCCTGCGGAGGGTCCGCTGGTCCTGCGGCTCTGGTGGAGCATCCGCAGGCACGCCTGCAGGAGGTCCACCAGAGCCGCGGGACCACTGGACCCACTGCAGGGAAGCCTGCGAAAGGTCCACCGGAGCCGCGGGACCGGCGAGTGGCAGAGCGCCCCCCACGGCATGCCGCCGTGCTTGGGGTGGCGAAATTGCTAGAGCCGGCCCTGACTATATGTAACTCATTTTGTGCCTTAGCCTTTCTGATTTTGTCTTTATATTCTTGTGCTGTTCTTTTGTACTTATCTTTCGCAATCTGTCCATGTTTTCACCTTTTGTAGGATTCCCTTTTTATTTGCAGGTCATTAAAGAGCTCTTGATGGAGCCATATTGGCCTCTTACTATTCTTCCTATCTTTCCTTCATATCAACATAGTTTGCTGCTGTTCCTTTAAGATCATTTGAGAAACTGCCAGCTCTCCGGAACTCCTTTTTCTCTTAGATTTTCTTCCCATGGGACCTTACCTACCAGTTCTGAGTTTAATATCTGCTTTTTTGAAGTCCATTGTCCTTGTTCTGCTGCTCTCACACTTTCCTTAATCTATCATTTCATAATCACTTTTACTCAAATTGCCTTTAGATTTGCAGCCAGTTCCTCCCTGTTAGTCAGATAGTGGTGCCAGCTCCTCTGTGTCGGCTACTGCAGGTTATGGATAGTACTGCCCTTACATCCTTTTGTAACCAGTGGGCCCCAAATGCTTTCCTCCAGACCATCTTATTCAAAGCCTAAAGAGACTTGACCTCCCCAATTGCCTGAATGGCCTTTCTGCTCTTCCCCACCAATGCAGGGCTATTGCTGGGCTTCTGTAATGTGGAGGGCCTTCTATTGACCTCCCACAAAGTAGTGAATCTTGCCCTTTGTGTCTAAATATTGCCGAGGCCAGAAATCAGTTTGGGATGCACCTTACCATATATACTGCAGTACCTAGATATGACAAGAGTAAAGGGGGAGTGGAGTGGAAGGCTTAGTTCAGAATTTTCCTAAATATTAATGTAATTCAGATGCAAAACTGGTCTTTGAAATAGATTTATATCTAAATGTAAACAACACAGATAATGTAAGTGTAGACCAGTGATTATTTAAAACCACACACAGGAAATGCAAGAATAAAAATAGGTTTTTAATGAGCTGTTTACTCTACTGCATGTTTAATTACATTGATTACACTGGTCTACAATTTTTGAGAAGTCGTCTGCTTCAGAGATAAAATGTGATATTTATTATGTATTTTGATGTGCTGAATTCAAATATGACAATTAAAACAACTGGCTACTGTTTCTACGATATGTAAGTTTTTACATTTTATGTCTATGTATATTGTGTAACTAGTAGAGTTTTAATCATAAATTCTAAACCTAGGTCTTTTCATGTGTTTATGGTTGCTTTACGTGATAATATTTCACCTGTCCTGTTTATGTAACACTTAAAAATCAGCAAAAGGGTTATATAAATAAAATTTATTAGGAAACAAAAGGCAAAAAACTATTATGTACATAGTTTAGTCCTATTCAGTGTCTACTCGGCGATTCTTGGCTTGTCTCTTGTATTCATTAAATGGAGCATCTCTTGTCACTGTCCAGCAAGAGTCTGCAAGCATTGATGGGCTCCATTTGCCCTGATAGCCTGCCAGGAGATTCCACTGCTGTAGTCTGGAGCCCAACAGCTCTGCCTCACTCTTGGGTAGTTCCAAATCCCTGACAAGGTCATTCAGTTCACCTTGTGTTATGAGGTGTGGTTCAGAGGAGGAGGATGGGAGAAAATGTGGGTCCTGTGACATTGACGGTTCAGGACCAGAAGTTTCATCCTCTTCCTCTTCCTCGTCTGACTCAAGTGAGAATGATTCTGGTGCATCAGAAACCGGCAGTCCTTCTCTGTGGGGTACTGGGCGTATAGCTGATGGAATGTTTGGATAATGCACAGTCCACTTTTTCTTCTTTGACACACCTTTCCCAACTGGAGGCACCATGCAGAAGTAACAATTGCTGGTATGATCTGAGCCAAATCATTGGCAGTGCAAAAGGCATAGATTTCCTTTTCCTGTTCAACCACTGGCGAAAATTTGTTGCACAAGTGTTGTAGCATATGTGTGGGGCCCACCTCTTGTCCTGATCTCCAATTCTGCAGCCAAAAGAAAAGTGATAGGCTTTCTTAACCATAGTGGTTAGACTGCGCTTTTGTGATGCAAAAGTCACTTCACCACAAACATAGCAGAAGTTATCTGCACTGTTCACACAAATACGAGGCATCTCTGCTCACTTTGGCTAAACAGAAATGTGTCCCTTTGCAAAATCAAACACTGACAAATAAGAGAGCACGTCACTGTATGATTTCTAGAGCTGATATAGGGCAATTTGCTCAGCAGAGTGATGTAAGCTTCGTTATGATTGCATCATCCATGACTTCTAGGAATAACATGATGCAATTCATATCATGTATGATGCAATACCAGCTTCAGATTGCATCATTCATTGTTTTGCCTAAAAAGCAAGTACTGTCCAAACCCAGTCATAGATTTATTCATAGATGCAGTCAAAGACGTATTTTAGTCATTTCTGGTTTAAATTGAGATCCCTTCCCTTTATAACTCACTTATCCTCCGCCATTCCCAAGTCAAGGTTCGTATATACTGACCCAATAGCATATCTTGAAAACTAGAGCCAATCAACAATTTTAAGCATCATTTTCGTTCTCAGTGACCCAGAATTAGTAAAGTTGGACTACATTTATTTCAGAAGCATTTTGGCTGTAGAGCAGTGTTATTTCAAAAACAGTAATAGTGCTTAGCACTTTTATAGCATTTTACATTTTTTGAAGTGCTGTACAAACATTTGTCACTCATTAATCATTGCTGGGTAGTAAAACTGTGATATGAATAGTTACTGCATCACTGGCCCTTACAAGTAGAGCAAGAACAAGGGCAAGATGTGAGAGCAATTTGTGTGTGATTAAACATAATCTGTGTGGCATTTGGCAAAAGACTGGAAACAAGTTGGCTGGATCTAATAGCATCATGACAATGGATGAGGACAAAGCTAAAAGCTCATTTCCCCTCCCCCACACTACATATATATTTGGCTTCCTCAACCACGGGATGCTATTCGAGGAAGGACTGCTAGCACAGATGGTATTCATCTTTCGAGGAGGGGAAAGGCCTTATTTGCGCACAGACTGGCTAACCTAGTAAGGAGGGCTTTAAACTAGGTTCGACGGGGACAGGTGAGTAAAGCCCACAGGTAAGTGGGGAACAAGACCTGGGAGATGAGTTGGAAACAGGAGGGAGCACGGGCTATAATGGCAGAGAGAAAGGAGGGTCAGGGCAAAGCTGGGAGGCAAGATCAAACCAGTATCTTAGATGCCTATATACAAATGCAAGAAGTATGGGTAATAAGCAGGAAGAACTGGAAGTGCTAATAAATAAATACAACTATGACATTGTTGGCATTACTGAAACTTGGTGGGATAATACACATGACTGGAATGTTGGTGTGGATGGGTATAGTTTTCTCAGGAAGGATAGACAGGGGAAAAAGGGAGGAGGTGTTGCATTATATATTAAAAATGTACACACTTGGGCTGAGGTAGAGATGGACATAGGAGATGGGAGTGTTGAGAGTCTCTGGGTTAGGCTAAAAGGGGTAAAAAACACGGGTGATGTCGTGCTGGGAATCTACTACAGGCCACCTAATCAGGTGGAAGAGGTGGATGAGGCTTTTTTCAAACAATTAACAAAATCATCCAAAGCCCAAGATTTGGTGGTGATGGGGGACTTCAACTATCCAGATATATGTTGGGAAAATAACACCGTGAGGCACAGACTATCCAATAAGTTCCTGGACTGCATTACAGACAACTTTTTATTTCAGAAAGTTGAAAAAGCTACTGGGGGGAAGCTGTTCTAGACTTGATTTTAACAAATAGGGAAGAACTCGTTGAGAATTTGAAAGTAGAAGGAAGCTTGGGTGAAAGCGATCATGAAGTAATAGAGTTTGAAATTCTAAGGAAGGGTAGAAGGGAGTACAGAAAAATAGAGACAATGGATTTCAGGAAGGCGGATTTTGATAAGCTCAGAGAGCTGATAGGTAAGGTCCCATGGGAATCAAGACTGAGGGGAAAAACAAATGAGGAGAGTTGGCAGTTTTTCAAAGGGACGCTATTAAGGGCCCAAAAGCAAGCTATTCCGATGGTTAGGAAAAATAGAAAATGTGGCAAAAGACCACCTTGGCTTAACCACGAGATCTTGCGTGATCTACAAAATAAAAAGGCGTCATATAAAAAATGGAAACTAGGTCAGATTACAAAGGACGAATATAGGCAAATAACACAGGAATGCAGAGGCAAGATTAGAAAGGCAAAGGCACAAAATGAGCTCAAACTAGCTATGGGAATAAAAGGAAACAAGAAGACTTTTTATCAATACATTAGAAGCAAGAGGAAGACCAAGGACAGGGTAGGCCCACTGCTCAGTGAGGAGGGGGAAACAGTAACGGAAGACTTGGAAATGGCAGAGATGCTTAATGACTTCTTTGTTTCAGTCTTCACTGAGAAGTCTGAAGGAATGTCTAATATAGTGAATGCTTACGGGAAGAGGGTAGGTTTAGAAGATAAAATAAAAAAAGAGCAAGTAAAAAATCACTTAGAAAAGTTAGATGCCTGCAAGTCACCAGGGCCTGATGAAATGCATCCTAGAATACTCAAGGAGTTAATAGAGGAGGTATCTGAGCCTCTAGCTATTATCTTTGGGAAATCATGGGAGACGGGGGAGATTCCAGAAGACTGGAAGGGGGCAAATATAGTGCCCATCTATAAAAAGGGAAATAAAAACAACCCAGGAAACTACAGACCAGTTAGTTTAACTTCTGTGCCAGGGAAGATAATGGAGCAGATAATTAAAGAAATCATCTGCAAACACTTGGAAGGTGGTAAGGTGATAGGGAATAGCCAGCATTGATTTGTAAAGAACAAATCTTGTCAAACTAATCTGATAGCTTTCTTTGATAGGATAACGAGCCTTGTGGATAAGGGAGAAGCGGTGGATGTGATGTACCTAGACTTTAGTAAGGCATTTGATATGGTCTCACATGATATTCTTATAGATAAACTAGGAAAGTACAATTTAGATGGGGCTACTATAAGGTGGGTGCATAACTGGCTGGATAACCATACTCAGAGAGTAGTTATTAATGGCTCCCAATCCTGCTGGAAAGGTATAACAAGTGGGTTTCCGCAGGGGTCTGTTTTCGGACCGGCTCTGTTCAATATCTTCATCAATGATTTAGATGTTGGCATAGAAAGTATGCTTATTAAGTTTGCAGACGATACCAAACTGGGAGGGATTGCAACTGCTTTGGAGGACAGGGTCAAAATTCAAAACGATCTGGACAAATTGGAGAAATGGTCTGAGGTAAACAGGATGAAGTTCAATAAAGATAAATGCAAAGTGCTCCACTTAGGAAGGAACAATCAGTTTCACACATACAGAATGGGAGGAGACTGTCTAGGAAGGAGTATGGCAGAAAGAGATCTAGGGGTCATAGTGGACCACAAGCTTAATATGAGTCAACAGTGTGATACTGTTACAAAAAAAGCAAATGTGATTCTGGGATGCATTAACAGGTGTGTTGTAAACAAGACACGAGAAGTCATTCTTCTGCTTTACTCTGCGCTGGTTAGGCCTCAACTGGAGTATTGTGTCCAGTTCTGGGCACCGCATTTCAAGAAAGATGTGGAGAAACTGGAGAGGGTCCAGAGAAGAGCAACGAGAATGATTAAAGGTCTTGAGAACATGACCTATGAAGGAAGGCTGAAGGAATTGGGTTTGTTTAGTTTGGAAAAGAGAAGACTGAGAGGGGACATGATAGCAGTTTTCAGGTATCTAAAAGGGTGTCATCAGGAGGAGGGAGAAAACTTGTTCACCTTAGCCTCCAATGATAGAACAAGAAGCAATGGGCTTAAACTGCAGCAAGGGAGATTTAGGTTGGACATTAGGAAAAAGTTCCTAACTGTCAGGGTAGTTAAACACTGGAATAGATTGCCTAGGGAAGTTGTGGCATCTCCATCTCTGGAGATATTTAAGAGTAGGTTAGATAAATGTCTATTAGGGATGGTCTAGACAGTATTTGGTCCTGCCATGAGGGCAGGGGACTGGACTCGATGACCTCTCGAGGTCCCTTCCAGTCCTAGAGTCTATGAGTCTATATCTATCCCAAAGTTTAATATATAAAAAAGCGAAAGCCAGCAGTCCTTCCTGCTCTGAACTCAATATCAAAAAAGCTCTTAAAAGAACAAAATCCATGAAAACAGAACCAGCATTTTTTAAAAAATTGCGACACTTGAGTACCTGATGTATTACACGCACAGTACTATTGTTCTGATTGTTATAATTTGTGTACAACTGCAAACTAAAGCTTTCTATACTAAAACTTCTGTTTATTCTTCATATAATAGTATTTTGCCTTTATAAAGCACCTTTAATCTCAAAGTACTTTTCAAATTAAACTTTCCAGATGATGTCATGATATCCTCTCACACTCGAGATACCTCTCTTGGGGAAGGGATCCCTGTTATTAGGAAGAGAAAAGTAACAGTAATGGGGGATTTGATTATTAGAAATAATCTATATTATATAGATAGTTGGGTTTGTGATGACTGGGAGAACCACATAGTGAATTGCCTGCTGGGTGCAAAGATTGTGAACCTCTCAAGACATTTAGACAGACTTTTGCGCAGTGCTGGGATGGAGCTTGTGGTTGTGGTATATGTAGCTACCATGACATAGCAGAGGTGAGGACAAAGGTCCTGGAAGCCAAATTTAGTAAGAAATTAAAGTCCATTCTCTGAAAGTTTGCAATTCCACCTGCAGGGCCAGACAGGCAGAACTGCAGAGTCTCAATGCACGGATGAAATGACAGTGTTCAAAGGAGGGACTTAAGCTTATTAGGAACTGAGGAACCTTCTGAAAAGGAGGAGCCTGGAAAGATGGGCTCCATCTAAACCAGAACAGAACCAGATTGCTGGCATGTAAAATAAAAAAAGGGTAAGACTGTACAAGCCTTGGCTGCTTATTGTAGGGTCCCTCAGTTGGAACCCAGTGTGGGGGTGGGCCTGGGTTCCCCTACCAGCCACTGGGAAGTGGCGCAGGGCACTGGAGACACCAGCCAGACAGCTGGCCAGGAAGGACTTTGATTTCTCTAGAAGGGGAGGACCTTTTCTAATATCTGCTGTTTGTTACAATAATAGGAAGCAAGAGTTAGAGCCGTATTAAAACTCCAACAGGCCTTGCAGGGAGACAGATTGTTTAAACCACACTGGAGAGGCAAAGATTAGTGAGAGAATGAAGCTGCAGTGGCAGAACTGAAGGGGCACAGAGCAGGAAGAATTCTGGAGAGAACTGAACTGGGGTGACCTGAGAGCCAGACACAAGGGAACTGGAACCAGGACAGGGAAAATGCAAAAAGGAAGGAGAGAATTAAAGGGAAAACAGTGATTTATTGAGAAATTAGAGCAGGTGGAGATCTATGAACAGAGAAAAGTGGAGAGAAGAGAGAATTTGGAAGATAAGACCCTAATCCAGAAAAACATTTTGAGCATGTCAGTAGTCTGATTTAGGGAATACTGACATGCTGAAAGTTAAGCCCTTGTTTTATGTGCTTCCCTGGATCGGGCCTGAAAGATCATACTGAGATGTATAGGAGAGGGGATTAAGAAAAATTTGGGGATGAGAGGAGGTGTATGAACAACAGAGAGACTACAGGAGTATAATGAAGTTACAGAAAAATAAAAGTACAGATCGTTTAAAAATTTTAAAAATAGAAAAAATTGCACACACACGAAAGCCTGAAGAAAAATATACAGAAAGAAATAGCAGGGGAAAGAGAAAGCAAAAAACAGGTGATAAAGTAATTTTTGTTTTACTTTACTAAACATTTGTGGTTTAGTTATTAATTCCCAGTCTCAGCTGCCACAACATCTGCCTTCAAACTCCAAGCGTAAAGTAATTATTTGTAAACTAATTAAGTAATGTGATTAACATGGTTCCTAAAAAAGAGGTGCATTTTACACATTGAAAGAGTAGAGTCACACATTTTGAACATTTTCCACACCTTCCCTGGTTAGGATATTTTAGAAATTAGCTGTTAATCAGTTGTTGTGTTGCACCCTGCGTGTAGCTTGATGGATGAAGAGATTTCTTTCTATGGGTTAAGAACATAAGACTATTGGGTCAGATCAATGGTCCATCTAGCCCAGTATCCTGTCTTTTGAAAGTAGCTGGTGCCAGATCCTTCAGAAAGAATGAACAGAACAGGATAATTATTGTGTGGTCCATCCTCTGTCATCCAGTCCCAGCTTCTGACAGTCAGAGGTTTGGGGACACTCAGAGCATAAGGTTGCATCCCTGACCATCTTAGCTAATAGCCATTGATAGATCTACCCTCTGTGAACTTATCTAATGTTTTATAACACAGTTATGCATTTGGCCTTCACAACATCCCCTGGCAATGAGTTCCATAGGTTGACTATATGTTGTGTGAAGAAGCACTTCCTTATGTTTTAAACCTCCTGCCTGTTAATTTCATTGGCTGATGCCTGGTTCTTGTATAATGTGAAGGGGAAAATAACACTTCCTTATTTACTTTCTCCAGATTATTCATGATTTGGTCGACCTCTAGCATATCCTCCCTTAGTCATCTGTTTTCTGAACTGAACAGTCCCGGTCTTTTTAATTTCTGTTCATATGGATGCAGTTCCATACCCCTAATCATTTTGTTGTCCTGTTCTGTACTTTTCCCAATTCTAATATCTTTTGCCAGAAGGAGTAACCAGAACTGCACACAGAATTCAAAGGCTGGACATAACAGATTTATATAATGGCATGATGATATTTTCTGTATTATTACCCATCCCTTTCCTAACGGTTCCTAGTATTGTTAGCTTTTTTGACTGCTGCTGCTACTGCCTTTACCACATAGGTGGTAAAGGCAGCGGAGCTGCAACAAGCTTATCCAGAGGCCAGAGCATTTAATCTACCCTGCAAGGCTGATGATTAGGTGTGTGGAAATTCAATCAGAGCCTCATTCTTTTGTCCCTGCTGGGGACTCCATGTGTGACTGAGCACTCAGCTTGAGGAGAAGCGGGCATGCATCCCACTTGCAGAAGCAGGACTGTTTCCATGCATGGCTCTATTTGTTTCCATGCATGGCTCTCTGCTGTTTGGCACTCCAGGCAGAGGAAGTAGAGAAGGGATATTTGCTGCTCTTCCCAATGGCCTGGGAGGCTGGAACACAGAGCCTTGGAATCCATGAAGGTCAACTCATATGTGGGAGACTGAAAAGGGAACAGATGTTCCTCACTATTAGATTTTTCTGATTGTTTTCACCAGGTTGTTCGCAGTAAAGTGTAGCATAAAAACATATTTATTTTTTATTGGGCGTGTATGTAATGGAAAAAGTAGTCAACAGTAGCAATATATGATTTACTGGGTTAGGACAAAGGTCTTACAATTTCTCTCTCAGCAGGCATCACAGGAATTATTAGTAGAGACAGTAATATCTCACTGGTATTTAGTCCTGGGGTTAAGCATGTAAGTCCCAGTTTTGGCTCCAATGTAATCCATAAAACTCTGGCCAAACTGTGTAGGTGCCTGAACTCATTCAGCACCTACATTTTTCAGGGTAATATTTTCCTAGGGGCCTATGTTTCTGCCTTTGGATATGTGCATTGCTGCCTCACTCTAGTCCTCTGGACAGCTATGTCCTGCCTAAACCCCTGAGCAATTCACCAACCAGATGAAGACAGGCTATGTCACGTGCAGGACCTGATCCGATAGGGAAGCTCAGAGGCTGCCTACTTGATTGGGTCCCATTCAAAACCCAGCTAGAGAAAGAGCCCACTTTATAACTTTTAGCCCAATTGTTAGAGGACTCATCTGGGATGTGGGAAATCCAGTTTTAATTCCCCTCTCTGCCTGAAGGGGAGAAGAGGCTTTCAGCAGGGTCTCCCACCTTTCAAGAGGTGCTCTAACCACTGAGCTATGGGTTAGTCTGATGTAGGGCTCCCTTAGTCTCTCCTATTGAAGTTGTTGCACTGATGAAAGAGAAGTTGAAGCAGGGGGACTGGCACTGGAGTCTCCCACCTCCCAGCTGGGTGTCCTAACCACTGAATTACCGAATCATTCCCATTCTCTTACTGACCCAATGACAAAAGTCAGTCATCCAGCTATCTGTCTAGCTGACAAGAGCTTTCATTAGTATTCAATTTTAGTAAATATTCAGCTACACTCTCAAGGAATTTGTCCAAGAACCTCCCCCTGCCAATATCCTTCTAGCACAGGGGTAGGCAACCTATGGCACAGATGCCGAAGGTAGCACAGGTGCTGAAGGTGGCACATGAGTTGATTTCCAATGGCACTCACACTGCCCAGGTCCTGACCACCGGTCCAGGGGGCTCTGCATTTTAATTTAATTTTATATGAAGCTTCTTAAACATTTTAAAAACCTTATTTACTTTACATACAACAATAGTTTAGTTATATATTATAAACTTATAGAAAGAGACCTAAAAACGTTAAAATGTATTACTGGCACGCGAAACCTTAAATCAGAGTGAATAAATGAAGACTTGGCACATCACATTTGAAAGGTTGCAGACCCGTTCTAGCACTATACCAGTAGGTGCTGTGTCTGAGACTGTCCACTAAGGGGCAACCCACTGCAAGAAATACATTTTTCATGACCGGTTTGAACAAACTTTGCAAACTTCCTCAGCATCTAGGGTTGCTCCACGATGCGTATTTCCGTTGCTCTGACGCTATCCTGAGCATGGGGTCGGATAGGAGAAAGGAATTTTCCCCCTGAAGTGGGAGGAGAAGGAAGAAAGAGAGGTTCTGCAGCAGCAAGAAGCTTGGATGTAATTGCTCACTTTCAGAGCACAAACACATTAGCTGCTTTTGGATCTGGGCTGAAATAAAAAGTTTCCTGAATGACTGGCCCGTGTTCGAGGACGGGAAGTGAGACGTAAGACTCTGCAGCTGGAATTAATTGCTGCTGGATGGTATGCTGTGCACTTTGGACAGCATTCCCTGCAGATGAAGTGTTAGTGGCAAAGGCACATCGCTAGCTGCGCTGTCAATCTGATTGCACCCTTCAGCCTGTCTCCTTTCTTGGCAGCAGCATCCCTGGGCTGTTGGTCACTGGCCATCCTTCCTCAGGCAGGAAGTCAGAGCCAGTGGGCCTGATGAAGACCACACAACTAAGCAACGTGATTAGCGCTAACAGTGATGAGCAGAAAATTAAAGTCAGCAATATTGACAAAGCTTTCTGTATTTTTTAGGCCGAGTATCTGAGCTGATTCCTGGAGAGCACTTCTCTGCTTGTGTAAGGGAGGGGAGAAGGTGCTGGTGTCACCCGTTTTCTTGCGAAAGGATTCTGCAAAATGCTACACGGACAGCTTGTATAAAGGGATCTTGTTTGGTCCCGTTAACTCTCCTCTTCCCTTGTGCAGCATTTTCCCGCACTGTTACTTCTGCTCTTTCGAAGGGCGGGGGGAGACACTGCTGAGTAAGGCAGAGGGGAGAGCGAGCGAGACCTGCTGCGATCGGGTTACAGCGAGCCATGGGAGAGAAGAGGAGGGGCCACTTGGCGAGGAGCTGCAGCGTGTCAGATGAAGTGCTGCAGCCATCCCTGGGGGGATCTGTTTTGCCTCGTTCCCCTGCCCTCTGGGCCAGCCCCGTGGCTTCCAGCGAGGCTTGGATACAATAAGCCGGCTCCCCGGATGCGCTATGCTCCATCCCAGCTGCTGATCGCACACAGCCGGTGGGGGAGACCCCAGGAAACAGGTGCCCTCCTCTTCCTCCAGCTGCATGCTGCTGGGCTTCCTCTCTCACCAGCATTCACCCGCGGGACGCCTGTGCTGCAAGGACAGGGGGCTGGCAGGCGAGGGCAGGAGGAGCCAGGCGGCCTGAACTCGGCCGTGCCCCCGCTCTCTGACGGCCCGGTACCCGGGAGGAGCTGCAGCCCCCGCTGCTAGAGGCGGTGATTCACTTGCTGCTTCCAGCGCTCCCCGCTGCCGCCCTGCGCGGCCGCCGCCACCGCCCTGATGGCTCCAGCTGACAGGCCGCTCGCGGGGAGCCGGGGCCGCCATGTGCCGCGGTGGCCGCTGCTGCTGCTCTAGATGCTCCTAGGGGCGTCCTGGCTGTGCGCGCCCGAGGCAGCCGCAGCGAAGCGGGGAGCGGAGGCGCGGCGGGGAGGCGGCGAAGCGGCGATGGACGAGTCGTCGCTGCTGGACTTGCTGGAGTGCTCCGTGTGCCTGGAGCGGCTGGACACCACGGCCAAGGCGCTGCCCTGCCAGCACACCTTCTGCCGCCGCTGCCTGGAGAGCATCGTCAGCTCCCGCCACGAGCTGCGCTGCCCCGAGTGCCGCATCCTGGTGGGCTGCGGGGTGGACGAGCTGCCCGCCAACATCCTGCTGGTCCGGCTGCTGGACGGCATCCGCCAGCGGCCCCGGGGCGGCGGCAGCGGCGGCGGCGGCAGCCCCAAGGCGCAGGGCAGCGCGGCGGCGGCGGCGGCCGCCGCCTCTGGCAGCGGAGGAAGCGACTCGGCGGCGTCGCCCGCCTATCATCCCGCGGAGGCCACCGGCTGCCCCAGCGCGGCCGCCGCCAGCCGGGGCGCCCTGCTGGGAAAGGTGGGTACAGTACGAGCGGTGCCTCAGCAGCTCTGCAGCGCCTGGGGCACGGCCCTCGGAGCCCAGCCCTGCCCCCTCCTCGGGCACCCCGCGCCCCCTGCCCTGCCCCGCCGCCTCCTCGGGCACCCCGCGCCCCCTGCCCTGCCCCGCCCCCTCCTCGGGCACCCCGCGCCCCCTGCCCTGCCCCGCCGCCTCCTCGGGCACCCCGCGCCCCCTGCCCTGCCCTGCCCCGCCGCCTCCTCGGGCACCCCCAGCCCCTGCCCCGCCCCCTCCTCGGGCACCCCGCGCCCCCAGTTCTCTGCCCTGCCCCGCCCCCTCCTCGGGCACCCCGCGCCCCCAGTTCTCTGCCCTGCCCTGCCCCGCCCCCTCCTCGGGCACCCCGCGCCCCAGCACGCCCCTGAGCCCTCGGCCCCGCCCCCTCCTCTGACAGCCCGCGCACCCAGCTCTCTGCCTGTTCCTTCCTCAGAGTTCAGATCCCCGCACCCAGTCATTGCCCTCTTCGTGGACTCACTCATTTCCCTTGTGTCCCTGCACCCTTACCCCTCTTCCACACACCTCTCGCCCTATTCACTCATTCTCTGGACTGCACCTGTTTCCCTGCACACTCACCCTCTCTCGGACACCCCTTGTTCTAGCAGTGATCGTGCAGATACAACTTCGTGTCATACGTTCCCTTGTTGCTCACATACATGCTTCCGATCCTCGCATTTCCCTGTCCCCTGTATCTACACACATCCCTTACCCTCAATCCCCCTGCACACAGCTTCTTCCCAGTCCTCTTTTTCTCCCTGTAGAGGAGGAAAGAATCTGGTTAATTATTCCTCATCTCAGGCCATTTGGGAGATCATTGCTGTTTTATTTATGTTTATTGTTGGGTTTTTTTTTCAAACTAAGGGAGGCTTTGAAGTTAATATTCAGAGTAGATTTGAGAATCTCAAAGTTCTCTGTGAGGGAAGGACAAACTGTCAGTAGAGAGATTGGAAAATATTACTTTGGCTGTGCTGTTGCCAAGCTCTTGGCAGTGTGTTAGGGAATGGTTGTTGCTTGCATGGACGTTTACATTCCAACATGGGAAAGTATGTTGTATTTCCCTCTGTATTGATATTAGTTTATATAGATTGCAGAGCTTGTTTTCTGTGGCAATTGGTCTTGTTCATTGACTTAAGACTTAAAAACTAGCCTTTTCTCTGTCACCTTGCCTCATCATTTTAATGACTGGTCTCTGAGGATAGTTTCTGAGACAACAAAATGTAATGGTTACTAAATGTGAAAGATGTAATCAAAGAGTAAAAGGGCCACATACATTCTAAAATGTTTAAAATACATACTGCGTTATGATTTCATTTTTTAAAATGTAATGTATTTCAACAGGATATCCCATGTTAAGCTTGTCACTTTGGTTTGTCTCTATAATTAGATTACCAAGTACATGTGGTCTTCTAAACTTAGTCAGACTCCAGCCCAATCTATACACATTTTAAAATAGTGACATGACTTGTAATATTGCTGTAGCAACTCATTGTTGATATGTGCTGAAAGTAGGTGTCTTTTAGAGTGTTTTACACAGCACACCATCGCACTGTTGTACAAACTAAAATTTCATACAATTACTTGTTTCTACTGCTCTATATACTATACACTGAAATGCAAATACAATATTTATATTCCAATCTATTTATTTTGTAATTATATGGTAAAAATGAGAAAGTAAGCAATTTTTCAGTAATACTGTGTTGTGACACTTTCATATTTTTATGTCTGATTTTGTAAGCAAGTAGATTTTAAATGAGGTGAAACTTGGACTTACACAAGACAAATCAGGCTCCTGAAATTAGTCTGGAAGGGTTGAGAGCCACTGCTATAGAGCATAACTTTAGAACAGCCCTGAAGCTGCTCTACATTACTCCAGAACCTGCATGGCTCCCAGACTGAAGTGCTGCAGAGGCGGTTTAGCACCGCTTTTGTTCAGTCCCTCCATCTCCACCATACTTATTTCAGCTGCACCCAGGGGTGCTGGAACAAGTAGTATAGTGGGGGTGCTGAGAGCCATTTAACCAAACTGTAAACCCTGTTTATAATGGAAACCACTTCAGGCCAGGGGATGTGGCAGCAGCTCTAGTTCCAGAACCTATGGCCGCAGCTGAGGATCTAGCCCTATCTCTTTCTTCTGTTATGGAGGAGAAATGAGTTAGGAAATGTTTACTTACTCCATTAGTACTGCATTTAAGGTTAATTCTATTAGTTTTTTCTTCAGTTTTTGAAGTGGGGTAAATAGAATTACACATGCACCTTCAAAACCATTCTTACTATTAGAACAGTTTATTTCTGAGTTTTAATAATTTTGCCACAAGAGAATATAAATCAGTTTATATAAATTTAAAATGTATGTATTATAAATTACAGCATACACTTTTCTTTTTTACTAGAAAGTACTTCATGTCAACTGTCTAATCTTGCTCCCTTTGAAGTTAATGGCAAAGGATTCATTGACGTAAATGGGAACAGGATCAGTCCCTACATACCCTTATATATCTGAGGTAATAAAATTCAGCATAGCTCTCTTTTTAAAGGACTTTAGAAAAGAGACAATCTGAAGAGGAAAGATTAAAGAGGCTAGGACTCTTCAGCTTGGAAAAGAGGAGACTAAGGGGGGATATGATAGAGGTATATAAAATCATGAGTGATGTTGAGAAAGTGGATAAGGAAAAGTTATTTACTTATTCCCGTAATACAAAAACTAGGGGTCACCAAATGAAATTAATAGGCAGCAGGTTTAAAACAAATAAAAGGAAGTTGTTCTTCACGCAGCGCATAGTCAACTTGTGGAACTCCTTACCTGAGGAGGTTGCGAAGGCTAGGACTATAACAGTGTTTAAAAGAAAACTGGATAAATTCATGGTGGTTAAGTCTATATATGGTTATTAGCCAGGATGGGTAAAGAATAGTGTCCCTAGCCTCTATTCGTCAGAGGATGGAGATGGATAGCAGGAGAGAGATCACTTGATCATTGCCTGTTAGGTTCACTTCCTCTGGGGCACTTGGCATTGGCCACTGTCGGTAGACAGATACTGGGCTAGATGGACCTTTGGTCTGACCCAGTACGGCCGTTCTTATGTTCTTAAGAGCAAGAGTTGCATCTTATCTCTGATGTCATATGTAAAGATACATTTAATTACCTCTGAAGTTACATGAATTCTATTTGCACAGCATTTTAGTATGCTGCCTTTTGGATATGATAGGTCAGTAGTGAGATTTCTTGTGAAGTTTTGGACCTCTAGTCTGGGGTTCTCACAACAAATTTTTGGTGGCCTCAGAGTGCGGCCCCCAATTCTTACTAGTGGTTGCGCTGGCAATTTTACCTAAAATACTTAATTAACTTTAGGAAAAACAAATAAATATGCACGTATACGTGTCCAAATAATTGTAATTTATTGATGTAGGGTTTTTTTCAGACTCAGTAATGAAAAAATTTACAGTGGTCTCTATTCTTTGCAGGACCTAAACAGAATAGAAACACAAATAAGTGCCTTGCATTTTCTTGTCTTGTCGTTGTTGTTGTTGCTTTTGCTTTTTTGATTGCTTTTTTTAGGAAAAATTTGCTAGATAGTAAGTCTGCTGCTCTGAAAAGTGATATTTGCGTGTTTATTAATATCACTTTTCACAGCAGACTTACTCAGCCTAGGCAAGTCTTGGGACAAATTAAGCCCTGAATGGGGAGGTGGGCAGATAGGCCATGGGGCCCAGGCACGATGGTGTGGGTGGGGAGCCTGGAACCAGAGCCTGCTTCCGTGTGGATGAAGCCCAAAGCCCTGCAGCTGAAGCCTGTCCCCCCACTTCCAGGAAAGTGGGGAATTCACCAGCTGCCTGCACCTCCAACGTTTGTGTCACTGAAGGGGGGCAGGGCCTAACCCCCACTGGTGGCCCTGGGAGAGGGGCCAGTGCTCCCCCCTCCAATCACAGCCCAGGAGAATGGCTGCAAGAAAAGTCCCTGGTGGCTGCACTTGGCCACAGTGGCCACATTTGAGAAACGCTGCAGTGGGTATTTCCATGTGATATTCTTTGGGACCCATGCTAAGGTTTTGAAGTTGTGCCTTCAGGAATTGATGGGAAATTCCATGAATTGGTTTCTATAAATGCAAATTTGGAACCTTACGTTGAAGTATGTTTGGGAATGCTTTGGGGATGATAGGTCCTTTTACTCAGATGTGTCCACATGCTATATGATGTTCAGGTATTTAATAACGATTTCACAATTTAAAGAACCTAATTTTCTTTAAAAGGCAACTGTTCTTTATTTTTGTAGATACTTTTAATACAATTTCAAACTTAGGCTTGATAGTTCATGATGTCAGAGAACTTTTTGAGATCAGATGTTAGAGATTATATAGTTTAAAATGTTTATAATCATTAGATCATTTTAAAATATGAAAATTCCCATGATCATCTGAATGTGTGTTTTGAGTTGGAAATATTTTATACTTTTGAACTTCTGTTCTGCAAAGGGATTCACGTGGGACTGGGAGGATCCTTATGTCTCTGTGGATCCTGTTGCAAAATCAAGCTCTGAATAAGGCTCTATAAACATGCAATGAAAAAGACAGTTTCTGCTCTAAAGAACCCACAGTCTAAACGAAAACAAGACGTTGCAGATCTGTTTGTAACACACAATGAATTGTGTGGTAGGGATGGGAAGATGAGGGTCTCTGGATAACTGTTATAGGAACACCTGAATATATAGGTTGTGTGCGCAATCAGAAGGGATTGAGTGTTAATTATTAATATAAATGAATAACTTTCTAACAAGTCACCTCCCTAGCAATTTATGTGATACGCTGTACAGTAAGGAATCTTTCAGTGTTCAGGCAACTGTTGCATTCTAATGCTGATCACCTTGCCTGACCAACCCTTTTTTGGGGGGGGTACAGTTGAGGGGGTGGGATATTACACACTGTCATGGTGCTTCCTTGAAACTTTTTATGCATTCGAATTTGGTAGAAAGTAATATTGCGCCTAACGCTTGGTCACATTCTAGCTTTTATGATTAATCACTACAGTTTTCTCTTGCTTCCATTAATGAATGTCTGAGCAGAGTGTTTCCATGAAACTGTTTGTTTAGCCTTTTGATTGACCTTACAGTTTTATCTATGAAATCAATGCAGTGTTCCTGATCCTTACAAGGTTCATTACAGTGAAAGAAAGTCTTAACTAATCTCCTTTTAAAAAAAGCAGCAGGGGAGAATAATCCTCCTTAAAGCTGCTGATACAGCTGATTGCCAAGCTTTCCTGAAAACAAAATACAGCATCTCTATCTGTGTTAAACAATAGATGGTACAAAACTGCTTAGATTTAGACTTTCTGTGATCTCACTGTGAAGAGCAGATATCATTTGGTCTTCAGTTATAGCCTTTAGAGAGACAAGGTGGGTGAGGTAATACCAGGGCCGTCCTTAGGATTTGTGGTGCCCTAGGCGGGATTATTAAATTGGTGCCCCTGTGCCTGTCTTGCTCTTAGCAACACAGCTTACAGTATTGGAAAATTTGCCACATGCATGTTATTAAAACCAGTTTAACTTAATTAAGCACACTGTAATGCTGATGGACTAGCGCTAAAGAAGTAGCACTATAGAAAAAATTCTGACTTGACAGAATGATGCAAATAATATCATTTTTTAAATTTGTCGACATTTTATTGGAAATTTCTATGAAGAGGTATTAAAACAAGGATTAGTTTTTAATTAAAAGCAATCTTTCTGACTTTTTTGGCTGCAAAATCAGTAATAATGTCATCGTATGACAAAGACAAAGTGATATCTTGTTCGATTGCAAGAATAGCAAGACCAGTCAAGTGTTTCTGACTCCTTGTAAAGCTGAAATAGTTTTTAATGAGCTTTAGTTTTGAGAAACTCCGTTCTCCTGATGCTACTGTTACAAGAATAGTCAGTAGAATACGAGTGGCAATGTGCACATTGGGATATATGTCAACAATTTTGCTGGTATGAATAAACTGTACAATGAATAAACTGTACAATGTCCATCATCGATTTTGCATGTGGGAACAACTCAATTCTTCGTACAGTTCAAGTCCATTTAAATCAAAATAATCACCATGCTTCAGGAGGCTCTCTAGGTCAGGGGTCCCCAACGCGGTGTCTGTGGGTGCCATGGCGCCCGCAGGGGCCACGCAGTGCACCCACGTACTGGCCAGAGAACGAGCATCTGCCAAAATGTCACTGAAATTCGGTGGCATTTCGGCGCTGATGCCTCTGGATGACACCACTTGCCACTGACAAGCAGCGTCATCCAGAGGCGTCGCTGCCAAAATGCCGCCGAATTTTGGCAACATTTTGGCAGATGCTCGTCCGCCACCACGGTCCTTCGTCTGGTGCCTGCCAGACGAAAAAGGTTGGGGATCGCTGCTCTCGGTTCTTGCACTTTGTCATTAGTTCTCTTGTTTTCCTATTTCATTGAATTTAGTCCTGCTCAGTCCGCTGCCAGCTGAGTGAATGGAACCCCAGGCCGACAGCAGGTTGAGTGGCTCAGCCAGAGTCTCAGCTGCTGGCCTGCTCAGCCCGCTGCCGGCCTGCTCAGCCCGCTGCTGGCCTGGGGTTCCTTGGGGGTCCCCAGGCCAGCAGCGGGTGCTGAGTGGGGCTAGCGGCCAGGACCCCAGGTGCCAATGAGGCAGCAGCCGGAACCCCAGAGCAGTGGCGGGCTGAGCCACTCAGCCCGCCACTGCATACCATCAAAAATCAGCTTGCATGCCACCTTTGGCACATGTGCTGTAGGTTGCCGACCCTTGCTCTATATACTGGTAAGGAGATGAGCATATTACAGTTGTTGGAGGGCTCTATTTAGCAGTAACAGGGCTATAGGAAAGTCAGTCAACATTTTTTGTTTCTCTGATGAAAACTGGCCCACTCCCTTCCCCATATCAGACCTGTCACAAATAATTGTCAACAACTTAATTTTCTGTTTTTGGCTAAGATATTGATTTAAAAAAATACTGAAATTGAATTCAGGATTGTTAGCAAGCATTTTTGGCAAACAAATTTGTTAAATGACATTCTAAATGGCAACACAGTACTGCTTTCATGCTTGGCTCACCCCCCAGCCTGCTGGTCCAACAACTGCAGTAGAGGAGGAGATAGGTGGAAAACTGCAGGACCCCAAAATGCACCTCTTGGGGTGCAGAGTGGCAACAGCAGCAGCAGACCCTCAGGCCGATCACACGTCAATGGGCACCACCGCCAGCCCAACGGACCATGGTGAAGTTAGCACAGCATCTGATCTCAGGGACGGGGCACCCATGGAGCCACAGCAGCTCATCCTGCCCTGTGCAGCTCCCCCCAGATGAGATGGATCGCTACCAGTCCGAGGAAGAGACGCGCTCCCCAGCTAGGGTGACCAGATCCAGATGTTCTGATTTCATAGGGCCAGTCCTGATATTTGGGGCTTTGTCTTATATAGGCACCAATTACCCCCACCTAGGGTGACTAGACAGCAAGTGTGAAAAATCAGGACGGGGGTGGTGGGGGAATAGGAGCCTATATAAGAAAAAGACCCCTAAAATTGGGACTGGCCCTATAAAAGTGGAACATCTGCTCACCCTACCCCAACCCCCTGTCCTGATCTTTCACACACGCTATCTTGCTATCCCCAGCCCAGTCCTGTGCGACCCTTCCAATCCTGGCTTTCACTTTCATTCCTCAGCAGGCAGCCAGCCAGTCTCCCCTCCCCACCCAGCACCTCACCCAACCCAGCCTTGATGGAGGGGATGGGGGAGAGAAGGGTGCTCCATGGGGGGGAGAGAAATGGGGGGGTGCTTTGTGGGGCAGTGGGGAGAAGAATGGATGTTATGGGGGACAACAGAGGATACTGCCAGAGCCGCTGAGCCTGCCTCACCTCACGCCAGGGGAGAGAGTCACACTCACACTCCTTCCCCCACCCTTCCCAGCAGCCAATCTCCTCCCTCAGTCTGTGCTGCATTCAGCTCTCTCTAGGACCCAGCAGCCCTGCTCTTACATGCTCCACTGCTTTCCATCTGTCCCGGCTCCCAGCAGAGCGGTGCCCCCAGACCTAGTGGTGCCCTAGGCGGCTGCCTGTTCTGCCTGTGGCTAAGGACGGCCCTGGGTAATACCTTTTATTGGACCAACTTCTGTTGGTGAGAGAGACAAGCTTTTGAGCTTACACAGAGCTCTTCTTCAGGTCTGAGTGTGTCGCAGATAAATACAAAGTGAAATGGATTGTTCAGCATAAGTAGTTAACACATATTTCAAGGGACCATTCAAAGTGAAGTGGCTTGTTAACATCTCTCCAGTCGTAGAGAGGAAAAGGGGGGGGAAGGCTGGGGGTAGGAGGAAAGTTAATGGGTTGTAGCCATAAATCCAGGGTCTCTGTTCAGTCCATGATTTTTAGTGTCTAGCAAAGTTCTGTATTTGAGTTCCCAGGTTCATCTTTTGAAGGTTTTATGCAGGTTTCCTTGGAGGATGAGGACTGAGAGGTCAGAATGATCACTTTGTGAAAAATGGTCACCCACAGGTTACATGGTGTTTTTGTCTTTTATCATTTTTCTTGTGTGAGTTCATTCAAGAGCACAGTGATTGTCCAGTTTTATCCACAGTAGTTATTACTGGGTTATCACAACATGTGGTGTACTTCATCCAAAGCACTAAATGCCCCAGTAACAACTGTGTGGGTGAAATGAGACAATGAGTATGCTCCTGAATGAACTCACACAGAGCTCTGTGTAAGCTCGAAAGCTTGTCTCTCTCACCAACAGAAGTTGGTCCAATAAAAGATATTACTTCACCCGCCTTCTCTCTCTAATATCCTGGAACCAACATTGCTACAAGAACAATCCATACAACAGTTACAGCCTTTGACAGCTTGGCTGTCTTGGAGGATATTTTGAAATGATTTCTTATTTCAGCTGTTGCTTTAGATTTGTCGCCCTCCGGTATCAAATGGAAATCACAAGATTTTTACAGTTTAATACCTTCATATCTTGGGAAGTGCTGTAATAGAAACGAGGCATTATCAATATAGTTTTTAGTTAGGGAGGAACACTATTTGCAGGTGAAGAATAATGACAGAGAGCCCAAGGTCAGTTCTGTCAAACTTCACTCTTGTTTAGAAAATGTTCAGATTGATATGCTAGAAATGTATGCTTGTTGTGTGTTCTCTCAGAATTTTAATTAACCTTAAAATAAAGCAACCCCCCCAGCCTAAGGCTTTGATAGCGAAGTCTATGATTTAATATATAGACGTTTAATTTCCCACAAGTGTAATGTTGTCAAAGTGTAATTTTTCAATTTCAGAGTGGGTGTTGTAAAGTATGTAACGTTTTGGCAGAACTTTGGGTTCTGTGTGTTGCTTTATCCCCTCTTTAGCAAGTATTCTTTTGCAACCTTACAAATATTTAGTAACATTTTGTTAAGAGTGCTGAAATATAATTCAACAGGGAGTTGTTATGAATATGTGGATATTCTATTCTTTATTCTAGGGATAAGTCAAATTCTGGAAATATTTCAGTTTCCCAAGAATATATGGTTTGGGTCTGCTTATAAACATTACGATTCTGAAGTGTTTTTACCTGAACTAGGTACTTGAGATTATGTTCACATGTAACTATGTGCAACCTTGGACTAGTCTGTGCCTCAATTTCAGTGTAGAAAAAGGTGACATTATATATATCCCCAATTTTTAAAACATTTTAATATAATCAGATTAAGATGCTGTGTAAATGCAAAGTAGTATTATACAAAGGTTTGGAGGCTGAAAGCACATTGGAAGAATAAGAGGAAGTTCAGAAACTGTTAAAAAGTGCCTAGGGGATAAAATAGGAGGCTAGGAGTAGTTTGTAATGGTAGCAACATTAGATACAAAGTTATAATATATTAGCTCTTCTGCTTCCATTACCATGTCGAACTGTGTTGGGAATTCAGGCTTTATCAAGAGTAAATGGCTCCCTACATCCCTAAGATAAATTTTCCCCATTTTTTTTTAACAATTCATAAAGTGTGTAGTTTAGAATTTTTCTGGTCATACTAAGATAACACACTTGAGACTGTGGAACTCTTGCAGGAACTAAGGACCATTACAAACCTTGCCACCTTCTGCTCTAAATCAAGGCACACTTGTGCATAAACCCCATTCACCCCGCCTTCCAAAATAAAACACAGCACACACTGTTCTCCCTCTGAGGAGAGGATGAGAGAGATGACAGACCACAGATGACAGATGTTAGTCACATTGCTTAATGCACTACTACAAGGTGCTCAGATAATATGGGGATGAGGGTAGTATAAGAATGGCATCTCAGCTGGTCTGAGTTAAGCAACTGATGTATAGTATTTTCCTTATTTTTCATTAAATGCTTCATTTATATATCAGATTCGGGGAGGAGGGATATTTCACCTTTTCAGGTGCAGAGGTCTGCAATTTACAAGCCCCTGCACCTATGGGGAAACTCGCTGCCCAGAGCTTTTTTGAAATTCCTGCCAGTGAAGGGAACAGCTTGAATTTGTGGCCATAGTAGCTTTAATGGTAGAAACTTCCTATGAGCCCTGTCCCAGGCCAGATCATCTATGTACTTTCTAGGCCAGTGATTCCCAAACTGTGGGGCGGCACCTGGGTCAGCCCCCTCGTGGGGGGGGGGGAATGGGTGGGAAGGGTGCACCACCTAGGCCAGCTCCACCCTGAGGCAAGCTCTGGCCCCTGCTGCAGCACAGCTCCGCCTCCAGGACAACTCCAGCCTCAGTGCTGCTCCGCCTCCAGGCCAGCTTTGCCCTCATTCCCTCTCCACATTTAGCCCAGTTCCGCCACTAGCCCCAGCTGCTCCCCCATTCCCAGTTCTGTCCCCAGCTTCACCTTCAGCCGAAGCTTCTATGCCGAGGAAGCCTTGGCTGTGCAGTAATGGGGGGCATGGACAGATTCTGTTACTGTGGAGGGTGTGACAGGAAAAGTCTAGGCACCATTGTTCTAGGCTGGATCTGGCCAAACTTGGGTTCACTGTGAAGTGGAGGTTGTAGGCATTTTGCACTGCTATGTTTCCCATCTAGGTGAACTTTTCACTACTAGAGGCTCACATCCTGGGTTTTGCAGGTGGAAGTGAATTAAGCCAAGCATTTACATGTCTGAATCTTGGAAGATCATGTTTATGTAGCCTAAACCTTTTAGGAGCAATAGAGAGAAAAAAGCACATATGTTGTCTCAATATTGAAGAAAATCTTGAGTCCAGCTTTTTAGGTATCTAATTCATGAAGAGGGTAGCATCACAGTTCCTAACAATATCTGATCAGCTGATACACTTTATTTTTCTGCCTCTGATTCAGATTTTTTTTTCTTGTAGTGCTATAGTTTTGCTGGAGACCGCCTTGAATTTAAACAAAAATTTAAATTAAATTAAAATTTTAATCTAAAACTCTTGAACCTTTTTGTCTTTCTTGATTGTAACTGAAAGACATGTTTCAGCACAGGAAGGTTAAAAAGTGTCTCTTAAAGCATTTTTTAAAAAAACAGCAAGGAGCCCTGGGGTTTTCATTTACTTTTCTCTGTCTCAATCCCAGTAAAGAAAGCTGTAGCATCAGAAGTGTGCATGTGTCAGAAGAGATGGGAAATGCTGGGGAGATGCATCAGATGAATTTATAACATAGTAAATTGTTATATATTTAAGAATGTCACTGTTTTCAGTTGTTAACTTTAAGCCCATTACATCTTGCAAAAATCAAATAGGTCTGTTTTACCAAACTTTCAGATATTGCTATTATCTTTTGGTAACTAGCTAGAGAAATGTTTGATGAACTATTGAATATTTGACTTTTTCATTGGTGGAGTTAGTTCACTTTGGATTGGAATCACTAATAATGGCCTGAGTCAAAGTGAACATAGAATAAAAAGATGACTCTGGAAGGGACTTTGTGCAATGACTGTAGTGGATTCAGAACTATTATATTCATCTGCTGTGGGTAAAGTGTGACAGATCTGGTGGGTTACATGATATTGTATGACTGACTTCTGAATGATGTATCAAAACAAGAGCCTAAATACTGTACACTTAACCAATGCACGGCATTCTTTCTCCATGATTCAAGGTTGTATATATCACTAAATGTAACAATATTTAGTTACTGTTGTTCAGTAACTAGCCACTCAAAGATAAAATATATAAGCTTGGAAGAATGTTAAAAACCTGTGTTCTACTCAATTTCTAACTCTGGTCATTCTTCCCTTTCTGTCCTAAACTGTTGTATAGTTTTGCTGTTTTCTGTTTTGGGAGGCAGCGTGGTCTAGTTCTTAAACCTTGGAACTGGGACTTAGGAGATCTGGGTATATTCACAGCTCTGCCACTGACCTTGAGAAAGTTGCTTGAACTTCAGGTTCCCCTTCTGTAAACTTGGGATAATAGTGCTTAACCACCTCTGCCACCCTCTGAAACCTGTAGCTACCTACAGTGATTTGAGATCTTCAGATAAAAGGTGCTGCATAAGTGTAAAGTTGTTATTAAAGAATTTGCGATCATATGAGATGAAAAAGGACTCTCTATATTGAAGATATTACCATTATTTTCTGTCTATTGATAAAATTTAGTAGAGTTGCCTTTTTTGCTTCTGGGGCATACTGTTATAGCATATAAATATTCCAGTAACCTATATATAACGGTTTGTCTACACTGCATGCTTCTTTTGGCAGCATATAGCATACATACCCACAGTAGGGTTGTCAGTTTTGGTTGGATGTATTCCTGGATGTATTCCTGGAGGTTTCTTCGCATGAAGGGAGGGTTGGCAACCCTAATATAGCCTTCCCTAGCACAGGAATAAATAGTAGAATAGCCTGTGAGGCACAGTTTAGGGAAATAGACATGCCTAAAGAGTGTGGGTACTAGAATATGCACCCTACACACTTGGTACTTGCCTAAGCTGTGCCTCCTCGTCTACACTGCTGCTTTTACCACTGAAGTGTCCTGTTACCTTCCTGCTGTATGAAAAGACTCCCCCATGACAAAAGTCTCTGGCAGGGGAGAGGCAATGGGGAAAATGACCCACCTGCTATCTGCCTTCCTCTAGAACCTTTCACTAACGTGTTGCTACACACTGCCATGTGGATGCAGCTTGCTTTTCATTGCACCATACAGCACTTGTACCCTACACACTGCCGCAAGTGGTATGTAGTATAGACATAGCCTAAATTCCGTAGGAGGACACAATATTCCTTGTTTCTAATCTTAACAGCTTGTACACAGATGTAACTCCTGTTGTTGGCCAGATGCCCAGCAGGTCAAGCTCTGTAGATATGTTGGCTTTTAATGTGTATATGTGTGTGTGTGTGTGTGTGTGTGTGTCTGTTTTTGCAGGTCAGTGAGGCTATCTGTTTGGAGTTTATTGACCAAAATGGTAACATAAAATATTAAAACACTGGTATATTTACATGTATGTGTAGAATACGTAGACTATCAAGGCTTTTACTTATCATCTAGAGCTATTTTAATTTACTACCTCATCATTTTAACCTAATCCAGTTATTGGCTAAATCTTTTCTGAATCTCTCCTCCCTCCCTCCTCCCCTTTTTTTTTCTAAAAGTGTATCTGGCTCCCTTTTGAATTGAGCCACACTGTTGTACTTACCTCTGTCGCTAATTTCAGCTGTTTGGTATTTCAGACTTCCTCTGTGTAAAGACACTGCTTAAATTGCAGAAAAAAATCTTTATTCTTCTTCGAGTGATTGTTCATATCCATTCCAGTTAGGTGTGCGCGCGCTTTTTACCCTAGCAACACTCGGTGGGTCGGCTGGGTGCCCCCTGGAGTGGCGCTGCTATGGCACCGGATATATACCCCAGCCGACCCAGCCACCCTTCAGTTCCTTCTTACTGCCGTGTCAGTTGTTGGAACAGTGGAGTGTGGCTTAGCTGACCTCCACTCCCCTAGCTACTCATAGTTTCTCGTTCGTTATCGTGTATAAAAAATATTTTTCTTCCTTAATAACATAGTTAGTTTAGTAATAGTTAGCGGGGTTCGGGGAGTAGTCCCTTCCCTGCACCCGGTGCCAGAGCCCATGCCTGGCTCAACGGGCTTCAAACCGTGATCGACCTGCCACAGGCCGATGCCGACAGGAGATCCGCACGACTCCTGTCTGAAGTGCCTCGGGGAATTGCACTTGACAGCTAAGTGCCCCATTTGCAAGGCTTTCAAGCCACGAACAAAAAAGGAGCGGGACCTCAGGCTTAAACAGCTACTCCTGGAGGCAGGTCTCACCCCTCCACCTTCGGAACCGAGCGTCGGTCAGTCGGTGAGCAGAAGCTCCACGGCACCGGATCACACCGGAACACCCAAAGACTCTCGGCACTGGACGTCGCCAGCGCCGAAGTTGGCTTCACGACGTTCCCTCTCCCCGAGGTTGAAGAAGGCCAAGACTCCTGCTGCTTTGGCACCGCCCGCAGCGCAGCCAGAGAGTATGCCTAGGTCGGATTGTCCGGTGCCAACACCCGCTGCGGCACCGACTAAATCGGCACCGTCGATTCCGGTCCTACAAGGGCCATCGAGTCTGGCGCCTGTTAGCTCCCCGGCGCGTGCTGCGGTAGAGCTCACCATGCCGTCCACGCCAGAGGTGTTCTCAGCGGCAAGGGACCTGATCACCTTGACAGACTCAGCACTGCCTCCACCCCCGGCACCGTCGGTGAGGGTAATCCAATCCATAGGCAAGCCGACCTTGATTAGACCACTCTCTGTTGGCACAGCGGACTGGCACCGCTCACAATCGCGGTCCCGCAGACGTTCCAGGTCCAGACGGCACTCCCGCTCTCAACGCCGCTCGCAGTCCCGGCACTGTTCTACTACACGGCACCGGTCAGACTCACGGCACCGGTTGGACTCCCGTTCACCGGTTCACTACCCATGGCACTGCTCCAGTTCTCGGCACCGCTCCAGGCACTGTGCCTCCCGAAGCCATTCACGACGCCAGGATTCGAGATCTCGGTCGACCTCCCAGCACCGATCTGGTCGCAGGTCCCGCTCTCGGTCCCGGTACCGATATGCGTCCCAATACGTAGGGGAGCGAGGTCCATTGGAACATCTGCACAAGGCTTCTCCACTCCTCCATGGCCATCCAGACATACGTCAGTGTCCTCCCACACGGACAGTTACTATGGCCAAGACCGCGATTCGGATGTGCCCACCGGAGTGTTTCAAGAAGCCCGGTCTCAGGACCCGGGACCTCACCAGTGGTCCTTTTGGACGCCTTGGGCGTACCACCAGGCCCAAGGCGCTCTGCTAGTTCCGGCCCGCTCCGCTTCATCAGAGTACCAAGCACCAGAGGCCACAGTTAGTCGTCCTCCTACACCCGGGACGGAGGAGCCACTAGTCCACCCACTGGGTTCCCTGGTGCTGCTGGAGCAGGAACCGGCGCATGATCAAGAGGCCATACAGGACCCGCTCGTCCCCGGCATTTCATCTTCTTCCTCTCCAGATGAGGCAGTGGCAGGGACTTCCTCCTCGGGGCCGCCTCCAATAGACCTAAGAGCCCATCAGAACCTCCTCGGGAGAGTAGTGCTCAACATGAACCTCCAAGTGGAGGAGGTCCCAGAGGTCGAGAACCCTGTAGTGAGCATCCTGTCAGCAGATACCCCCACTAGGGTGGCTTTGCCCTTTATCAGGACCATCCAGGCCAATGCAGGCACCTTATGGCAGTCCCCAGCTTCCATCGGGGGTCGATCGTAAATACATGGTACCCTCTCGGGGGTACAAGTATCTATATGTCCACCCTCCTCCCTCCTTGCTAGTTGTCCAATCGGTCAACGAGAGAGAGCGCCATGGCCAACAGGAGCCAGCCCCAAAGTCAAAGAAGGCTAGGCGAATGGACCTACTCGGCCGCAAAGTATATTCAGCGGGTGCCCTACAGCTCCAGGTGGCAAATCAGCAGGCTCTACTGAGCCGTTATAGCTACAACACCTGGGTGGAGGTGGGTAGATTTACAGAACTACTCCCCCCGGACTACCACCAAGAACTCACTGCATTCCTAGAGGAAGGGAAGAAGGTGGCCAGAACCTCCTTCCAGGCTTCTCTAGATGCGGCCAACTCGGCAACCAGAATTCTGGCCTCCGGTATCACCATGAGATGCATCTCATGGCTACAGGTTTCCAACCTCCCGCCTGAGTTACAATATACCATCCAGGACTTACCCTTTGATGGTACGGGTCTGTTCTCGGAGAAATCTGACCCCAGGCTACAAAGCTTGAAAGACAACAGGGTCATCATGCGTTTTTTGAGCATGCATACACCTGAGACCCAACGCAGACCTTTCCGTCCCCAGACTCACCACCCGTACTTTGTGCCCAGACACATTTCCAGCAGCATCTACACGGCCATTGTGTCTCAGTGTTTACATACAACACAATGGCCATGTATTATATCAACAAACAAGGAGGGGCTCGATCTTCCCCCCTCTGTCAGGAGACCATCCGACTCTGGGACTTCTGCATAGCCCACTTGATAGACCTGGTAGCATCCTTTCTCCCAGGGGTTCAGAACACTCTTAGCAGATCAGCTGAGCAGATCCTTCCTCTGTCACGAATGGTCGATAAGACCAGATGTTATTCATTCGGTCTTCCAGAAGTGGGGCTTTCCCCACATAGACCTGTTCGCCTCTCGCACGAACAGGAAATGCCAAGCGTTCTACTCCTTCCAGGGTCTTTCACCGGGATCAATCTCGGATGCATTCCTCGTGTCGTGGAAGCATCGGCTGCTCTATGCCTTTCCACCATTCCTGCTGGTTCACAAGGTCCTGATAAACCTCCGCAGGGACAGAGCGCACCTAATCATGATCGCGCCAGCATGGCCCAGACAGCACTGGTGCACCACACTGCTCAACCTGTCCATAGCCAGCCCAATAACCCTTCCTCTCCACCTGGACCTCATAACGCAGGACCCGGACCTGCAGGCCCTTCACCTCATGGCGTGGCTTCTGCATGGCTAAATAGGTCGGAGTTATGCTGCTCCGCTCCGGTACAACATATACTCCTGAGTAGCAGAAAGCCTTCCACTCGGTCAATATATCTGGCCAAGTGGAAATGTGTCTCCTGCTGGTGTGAAACGCAGAATACTACTCCCTCACAGGTCTTGATCCCCGCTATCTTGGACTACCTCTGGTCCCTTAAGCAGCAGGGCCTGGCAATATCTTCTTTGAGGGTACACTTGGCAGCCATCTCCACATTCCATCCAGGAGAGAGTGGCCACTCCGTGTTTTCCCACCCTTTAGTTACTAGATTTCTCAAGGGCCTGGAGTGCCTATCCCCCCAAGTATGCCACCCTGCCCCTACCTGGGACCTCAACCTAGTCTTAAACAGGCTTATGTTTCCGCCATTCAAGCCGTTGGCAACTTGCTCACTGCTATACCTGTCCTGGAAGACAGTTTTTCTAGTAGCCATTACATCGGCCAGACGGGTCTCCGAACTTCGAGCGCTTACGGTGGACCCACCATATACTGTCTTTCACAAGGACAAGGTACAGTTGTGACCACATCCGGCGTTCCTCTCTAAGGTGGTGTCGGCCTTCCATACCAATCAGGACATGTTCCTTCCAGTCTTCTTCCCGAAGCCTCACTCATCTCGATGGGAATGGCAGTTACACTCCTTAGATGTCCGTAGGGTGCTCGCTTTTTATATCGATCGGACGAAGCCCTTCCGAAAATCCCCCCAAATCTTCGTTGCAGTGGCTGACCGGATGAAAGGCCACTGGATGGGAGGCCTCCTCCCAGAGGATCTCCTCTTGGGTGACGGCATGCAAACACACATGCTGTGACCTGGCTCATGTTCCCTTGGGACATCTCACTGCATATTCTACCAGAGCTCAGGCATCATCAGCCGCCTTCCAGGCCCATGTACCAATCCAGGAGATATGTCGCGCAGCTACTTGGTCTTCGGTCCACACCTTTGCTTCGCACTATGCTCTGGTCCAGCAGTCTAGAGATGATGCAGCCTTTGGCTCAGTGGTTTTGCACTCTGCCATATCTCACTCCGACCCCTCCGCCTAGGTAAGGCTTGGGAATCACCTAACTGGAATGGATATGAGCAATCACTCGAAGAAGAAAAGACGGTTACTCACCTTTGTAACTGTTGTTCTTCGAGATGTGTTGCTCATATCCATTCCAAACCCACCCTCCTTCCCCACTGTCGGAGTAGCTGGCAAGAAGGAACTGAGGGGTGGCTGGGTTGGCTGGGGTATATATCTGGTGCCATAGCGGCGCCACTCCAGGGGGCGCCCAGCCTACCCACCGAGTGTTGCTAGGGTAAAAAGTCTTCCAACGAACGTGCATGCAGCGCATGCACACCTAACTGGAATGGATATGAGCAACACATCTTGAAGAACAACAGTTACAAAGGTGAGTAACTGTCTTTTCCCTCCTCGGCTTCAATGATTTCTCTTTAAAACTAGTAGCTATCTAAAACAGCTTTCTTGTGGGGGTCTTAGATAGGATCCTCCCTTAGAATCTTTTTCCAAAAGAAAAACAGCCTCTTATGGTTAATCTTTTACTATAATTAATACCTCCAAATCCTGAATCACTTCAATTGCTGGCCTCTGCTCAATTTGTATTTACTCTGTTTTCACTATGAACCAAAATCACATAGGTGCTGGAACTATGGGTGCGGGGGCTGCTGCCGCATCCTTGGCTTGAAGTGGATTCCATAATATACAGGGTTTACAGTTTGGTTCGATGGCTCTCAGCACCCCCAAAAATTGTTCCAGCAACCCTGTAAAGTCGGCTTTTGATATAAGTGGATTCAACTCTAATAAAGCCACTGGGCACTCACCAGAGCTGAATTTTGCCCAGTCTTTTCAGTGTTTATATTTTCCAACAGTTTTTTTACCAGTGTGGGAACAGGCTCTTATGAAAGGGCCCAAGATTTGTTCAGTTAGTCCAAGGATATTTTGACACAGGAGAAGAACACTGGGAATGGAGAAAGCTGCATGACTTTGGATCTGTTCCAACTCGCACTGCAATTGTGATCCTGCTCCTGGGGAGAAAACAACAGGCACTCCTGAGAGTCATCTGTCATTTATCTCTACTTTCATAGCAACCCCCAGTGCCTGCAGATATGGTGCTGTTCACATATAGAGGCCTTGGGCAGTGCTTACTAGCTTGAGCATCTCTGAACTGATCCTGTGGCACTGAGACCACATGAAAGAAAATATGGAGCCACCCATGGAAGCAGGATGTAGCTTTCTGGTAAGGGAAAGACAAGGATGGGAAGTCACAATTTAAGTCAGCAGAAATAATAAAAATTAGAAATAAAGCATACAGAACAAAAAGATGAGAGAGAAAAAAGACCAGAGGCAGAAGAGAGAGACTACAGAAGGGGAAAAAAGATGGGAACCATTGTGCTAATGCATGGTGTGGTGGACAGAGGACAGTAAACCCAGCTGAATCTTTGGTTCTCTTTCGTCAGTATTTTTCTCCGGACATTAGATATAATGTTTTTTCTGGGCAATTCTTGGGATTACCGATCCTTTAGTTTTAATTAATTGATTGTGTTGCACATCAGCTGCACTTACATTCCTGTTGGTTCCAGTTTGCAGAAAGTATAATTTTGTATTGATTGGAGAAGATGATGAAAACACTTTTAAAATATGTTTAAATACAATTAAAAACAAATATAATATGTGACTGAATGTTTACCCAACATATAGTCACTGGTTGGATGCAGTCATAGACTGCTTTATCACACCCAAGTATATATAATTTGATAAGATATCAGTCTGTTTAAAGAACAACGTTTAAAACCATAATTACACGTAACCTGAATTCTTTATGTAAGCATAGTAAATTTGGGTCTTAACTTGTTTTTTTCCCTTTTAAAGGATTAGATTTGCAAGTTGGATTTGTCTGTTCCTGTTCCATTAGTACACTGCTGATTTTAATATGATTTCCATTGTTGTGCTTTTGTTCAGTCTATAGGTGTGTAACATTGTTTGAAGAATCCTCTCTCGTATCAAAATAATAATAAAAGAATTTCCATAGAGGTCTCTAGCTTGTCCTGTTTTGGAAACTACAAAATTTAGCAACCCTATGCATAGTTGGATCCAAAAAAGAGAGAAGGCAATATTACATATTAACATATTAACTTTAAAAATAGATTAATGGGGACAAAATCTTATATTTTGTTAATGACAGAATGTAGTGTGATTAAATGACTTTAATTGGAATATTCATAGAAGCATGATATGATTATCAGGAGGGTAATTGTTCTATTAGTTGTAAAACTATTTCCTGTTTTCTTGCAGATGAATAGCATCTCATTTTGGGGAAGATTGGGGGATAATGACTTCATCATGTTAGTGAAGCATTTGCCCTTCTGTTTGCTGTCAACTGGAGTTTGATTTACCTTACAAGAAAAATAAATGCTGTTTGTGGTTTTAGCGAGTGCATTTCCATGTGTGTAGTCAGTAATTGTGGGAAGAGGTTATTCATTAGTGTGTGCTTGGATTGTGTCTCTGTTATTACAACAACATGCTCAAGACACTGATTAGTCAATCAACTTAGCATTAACTTTTATTTTCCAGGTGTTTTAAAAACCTGATTGAAAACTGTGGATTATATATTTGCCCTTTGTGAGCTTTAAAATGACTTATTTCCATGAGATAACATACGGTTTTCAGTTTAAAACAATTTATGACTGAGGACTTGCTGGTTTGTTATCAAAATGCTAATGACTTTTTGTGCTACGGTCTCAACTTTTGTCTGAGGGAGGATTAGAATAGACACAGTCTCTGAATAATGGCCTTTGTAATATTCATTAATAGCTCACTGAGCTGCAGGAACCCTTCCCCTTGTGGGTAGAAGTTCATTTACTTACAACTGTTTGTTTGTTACAGTGAACATAGGAGCAAGGGCCCAGATTTTAAAGGTGTTTAGGCTTTGCTGTGTTAAGTATTGTACTGCCTAACTGATTTAGGAACCTGAATCTCATTTTCAGAAGTGATTGAGGCAGTTAGGAATTTAAATCCCATCAACTGTCGATGGGATTTTAGCTCATAAGTGCCTAAAAACCTTTGAAAAAAAGATTCAGGCTCCTAAATCAGTTAGGCATTGCGATGATAAGCACAGCAATGCTTAAATAATATCGGTAATAATCTGGGCCAAGATCTATAATTTTCAGCATGTTGCTACATCTTTTCCATAGATAAAAGATGTTGAAGTTCTACCAAAACAAGAGACAGTATTGACTTTGGCATACTCCATTTTGATTATGTGTGTTCGTTTAAAAAAACCAAAGTCAGCCAGTGTTTTGGTTATGTGATTTTCTAAAAGGACAAGTACATTTACATTATCTAGTATGATGTGGAGTAATATTATTTAGCATGTGCTGATTTCAAACTAAGTCAATGTGAACACTTTTATTTTCTTGTGAACTACTGTAGCAAAGATGATTTTACAGACTTACTTCCTCCCCCCACATTTCTAGCTGCATTTTGGAGCAATTTCTAACCCACCTGCATTTGTTATGGTGCCTAACTGCTTATGCAATTTGAAATGATGATTATTGTGACTTTTCAAAGTTTGCAACAGTTTCATCTCCTTCACCATACCAGTATATTTTCTTTTGACATTATAGTGGTAGTTATTTTAACTTAGAATGGTTTGTTTTTGTTTGGCTAGTTTTATTTTGTATAACTTCTGGTATGTATAAATGAAGAGATCACAAATTAAAGATTTCCCACTGCCCTCCTTATTGCTTCCATGTAGAATTTGGAACTATCATGAAGCATTTGGCTGTGATGAGTTTAAAATATTATATAATTTTTCAAATACTACATTTTGCTAAAAAACCTAGACTGTTTCTTCCAGTGATCTCTAAGGCCTGGTCTACACTGCGCGTCTATACTGAATTTAGCAGCGTTAAACCAATTTAACCCTGCACCCGTCCACACAACGAGGCCCTTTATATTGATACAAAGGGGTCTTTAAACCAGTTTCTGTACTCCTCCCCAATGAGAGGAGTAGCGCTGAAATTGGTATTGCCATGTTGGATTAGGGTTAGTGTGGCCTAAAATCGACGGTATTGGCCTCCGAGTATCCCACGGTGCACCATTGTGACCGCTCTGGAAAGCAATCTGAACTCGGATGCACTAGCCAGGTAGACAGGAAAAGCCCTGCGAACTTTTGAATTTAATTTCCTGTGTGCCATGCAGTCCCAAATCCAAAAAGAGGTCCAGCATGGACCGTACGGCAGATAGTGGATCTGATCGCTGTATGGGGAGAGAAATCTGTTCTATCAGAGTTCCGTTACAGAAGACGAAATGACAAAGCATTTGAAAAAATCTCCGGGCTATGATAGACAGAGGCCACAGCAGGGACTCAGCACAGTGCTGCGTGACAAGCATAACGGAAAGCCAAAGAATCAAATGGATGCTCATGGAGGGAAGGAGGGGGTACTGAGGACTCCAGCTGTCCCATAGTCCCCACAGTCTTTGAAAAGCATTTGCATTCTTGGCCGAGCTCCCAATGCCTGTAGGGTCAAACACATTGTCCGGGGTGGTTCAGGGTATATCTCGTCAATTTACCCCCTCCCCCCTGTGAAAGAAAAGGGAAAAAAATCGTTTCTTGACTTTTTTCAATGTCACCCTATGTCTACTGCATGGTGCTGGTAGATGCGGTGCTGCGGCACTGAACAGCAGCATCCTCTCCCCTCCCCTCCCCTCCCCGGTGGCAGACGGTACAATACAAAATGACTGATAGGCGTCCTCATCATCCTGTGAGTGCTCCTGGCTGTCCTCGGTAAAAATAGGAATGACTCCTGGTCATTCCCGGCAGATGGTACAGAACGGCTGGTAACCGTCTTCATCATGGCAACTGGAGGCTGAGCTCCATCAGCCCCCCCTTTCATGTCTAAAGAAAAGATTCTGTACTGCCTGGATTATCATAGCAGCGGGAGGCTGGGCTCCTCTCCCTCACCACCGTTTAATGTCCTGCCTGGACTATCATAGCAGCTGGAGGCTGCCTCCCCCTCATTTTATCTCACTAAAAAGTCAGTGTTTCTTATTCCTGCATTCTTTATTACTTCATCACACAAATGGGGGGACACTGCAATGGTAGCCCAGCAGGGTTGGGGGAGGAGGGAAGCAACAGGTGGGGTTGTTGCAGGAGCACCCCCTAGAATGGCATGCAGCTCATCATTTCTGCGGGATCTGACACGGAGCGGCTGTGCTCTCTGATTCTCTGATACACTGGTTCTCTAGTACACTTGCCCCATATTCTAGGCAGGACTGACTCTATTTTTAGATAAAACATAAATAAGGGAATGACCCAGGGAGTCATTCCCATTTTTGTCTTTGCACCCCCGGCTGACCTTAGTGAAGGCCAGCCAGGAGCACCCATGTGTCATAACTTTCCTACTCAGATCTGAACCTTAGAGTTCAGAACATGAAAAGCTAGCGTGAAACCTCCAAACTTAATTACCAGCTTGGATCTGATATCGCTGCCACCAGCCAGAAAATTCCAGTGTCTGGCTCACTCTGGTCTCCCCAAAACCTTCCCTGGGGACCCCAAGACTCAGATGCCCTGAGTCTCACCACAAAGGGAAATAACCCACTTCCCTTCCCCCTCTTTACCTCCTCCCAGATTTCCCCGCCCTGGGTACTCTAGGATATTCCCTGCTTCAAGTCCTTGAAACACAAGTACCGAGAGATCAAATCTCTCTCTCCCCTCACCCAGAGAGTGTGCAAAGTCAGGCTTAGTAAATCTAACACAAAGAGATTTTCCCCCTCCCTTCGTTCCTTAGCCTTAACCAGTGAAAAAACTCAAACAGGTCTTAAAAAGAAAGCTTTATATAAAAAGAAAGAAAAAGACATAAAAATGGTCTCTGTATCAAGGTGACAATATACAGGGTCAATTGCTTAAAAGAAAAAATGAATAAACAGCCTTATCCAAAAAGAATACAATTTAAAACATTCCAGCAACTACACACGTGTAAATACAAAAAAACAATATAAACCTATTGTCTTACTATCCTTGTACTTACAACTTGGAAACAGAAGATTAGAAAGCCTGGAGATAGAGAGAGCACTCTCAGAGCCGAGAGGGCCACCGAACCAAGACAAAGAACACTCACCCAAAAACTTCCCTCCTTGACATTTGAAAAATCTTGTTTTCTGATTGGTCCTCTGGTCAGGTGTTTGGTTCCCTTTGTTAACCCTTTACAGGTAAAAGAACATTAACCCTTAGCTATCTGTTTATGACACCATGACAGCAGCAGACGGTACAGAACGACTGATAAGCGTCATCTCATTGCCAATTTACAGTGGCATGGCAGAAGGTACAATAGGGATGGTAACCGTCTCTGCTACCTTGCAAAGGCAAATGAATGCTGCTGTGTAGCACTGCAGTACCGCATCTGTCAGCAGCATCCAGTACCCATACGGTGACAGTGACAAAAGGCAAAACGGGCTCCATGGTTGCCATGCTATGGCGTCTGCCAGGGCAATCCAGGGAAAAAGGGCGCAAAATGATTGTCTGCCGTTGCTTTCACGGAGGAAGGAATGAGTGACGACATTTACCCAGAATCACCTGCGACACTGTTTTTGCACCATCATGCATTGGAATCTCAACGCAGAATTCCAATGGGTGGGGGAGACTGCAGGAACTATGGGATAGCTATGGGATAGCTACTCACAGTGCAACGCTCCAGAAGTCGACGCTTGCCTTGGTACATGGACGCACACCGCCGAATTATTGTGCTTTGTGTGGCTGCGTGCACTCAATTTTATACAATCTGTTTTACAAAACCGGTTTATGTAAAATTGGAATAATCCCGTAGTGTAGACATACCCTAAGAGTTTTAAATGTTTTTCATAAATGGTATTCAGATTTGTGCTGGATGGGCCTGGGTCCGTGCTCTCCCAACAAACGTTAACAAGTATTGAAGACTAGAATTCAGTGCACATATTTCTCCATGTTTGAGCAGTCCCCCCCCCCCTTGTTATCTAACTAGCCAACTAGTAAAAGAAAAAGAAAAAAAAAAGAGTGGGAAGGACCCCAACCTACCCTATTCTGAATACTGTATATGCTATACTGGCAAGATGTATGATAAATTATGCAAGATGTATTCAAGGATTTACACATTGTCATTCAGTCAGTTTTTTGAAGAGCTATTTATTCTTGGCTGTATCCATTTTCCAGAAGTTCAGCAGAGATGGTGGAATATTTTGGAAAGTGATTTGATGGAAGTTGCTTCCAGCTGAGTTTATGTTATCACTGCTTAACATGGAGGCTTGCTCTTGGGGTACTTATTTTCAATAACTTTTAAATGGGGATAAAACATCATAAAACGCAAAAGTTATTGAGGCATGTCACAGACTTTCACACTCTTCAGGAGAGTCAACATAGTCAGGAACAACTTCAGCAGCAGTTTCTCCTTCCAATTCCCAGCCAGGCAGGCAGACCCTCTTCTCCCTGATGCTGGGAAGCTATGTGCTGAGGTACAGCAAAACAAACAAACAAACTAGGAAGTTAGCAAACAAAAACTACATTTTGGGACAGTTAAGGTTGTGGCGGAACACACCCTATACACCCAAAAATTTCAAAGAAGGGAAATAAGAAAAAAAGAAAATTGGGGAGAAAGACTCATGCCTTTCAGTCCACCTTCATATTGCATCCTGGACTGTGTTATCAGCAATGTTGTTGACAACACGAAAGTGGCAAAGAAAGTATATGTCTGTCCCTTAACTTCTTATGTCCATGCTTTCAAGGTTGTGGGTGTGTGAGGCAAGTCCTATTGTCTCAACTGTCATGAAATGTAGTTTTTGTTTGCTAATGAAGATTCATAAAATTCTTTAATCAGATAAGAGGTTATATAGAGTTCTTGAATCTTTTTGTAGCATACACCCACTTAAATAATGCTGGGAGTATGGGGCAAGTCCTACTGTCTTAACTGTCATGAAATGTAAAGGTAGTCTAAGTAGCTGGAGTAAACTAGAGCCATCATGAGGGAGAGAGGATTTGGGGATTCTAGAATGACAGATTGTAACAAAGTGGCCAAGGTGAGATAACTACTGAATGGCTACAGTTTTTAACTGAGGGAAAGGAGGGAATGAAAGAGAGTTCACAAACGTGACAATAAACTTGGCAGGTGGTTCATATCAGTATCAAATTTAGATTACGATTTTTAAATTACAGGGCGTTAATTCCGGGAAGTGCCTAATGGAAACACTGAAGACCAAACTAACCAACCACTTTGGCTAGATACTGATATATACAACTAGAACAAAGACTCTTAAATGATAGTAGTTAAATAACTGTGGCAGCAAAGTGTGCATGACTGCATTGCATGCACTGATCTGCCTATTGCTCTCTCCCTTTCTTTCCAGTTTGAGGCATACCTCTCAATCTTCAAATGTACCAAATAGTGACACCTCCAAGTGTGACAGGTGCCATCTTGGCCAATGCCAGGGGCTGAACCAATGACCTCCAGAGCTAAAAAATAACATGAATATTTACAGATTGGACTAGAGGGCAAGGCTTTTGAATTGAGAGTTATCACAGACTTTCATCCTCTGTGGATTGGACACAGAAGGAGATAGAACATACACACACAGACTGACTAATAGGTTATACAAGTGTGACAGATGACTGAAATATGAAGCACGGATATTTTGGTGATTCATGTAATAACTTACAGATTCATAAATTTTAAGTACAAAACTTATTTTAAAGAGCTCTTCTCACCGTGTGAATCATAGTCAACCCTACTGTCCCCCTACATAGAAAAACAGCAGGGTTTGAATCTCTTGATCTTTATAGCCCCAGTAGGTCTTCATTGTTTGAGCTACAAGAGTAATTGGTAGCCTGTTTGTAGACCAGTCTCTGGAGGAGCATTTGACACACACTTTCCCAGTGGGTTTACACAACTATTTATGAGTCAGCAATAGAATATTGGTGATCAAGTGGTTTATTATGTTTAGATATAGGATAACCCAAACTGGATTAACTTAATCTGAAAGGCAGTGTGTGGTAGTGGATAAGATTAATATGTGTAATGTTAGAGATCTGGCTTCTGTGTCTGTGATCACTTTGCATAAACTTTCCGCTAACTTATTTTAAAAATGAGTGGTGGAGTGTTCAACAGCTCTTCCCTGGCTGCTTTCCAGTCTCAGGGTCATGGCTGTAGCCAGTAATAAAGGTGCTGAATTGCATGGGAATCTAGACAGCACTTAGAAGAGGTAAGATGTGAATTGCAGATCCATTCTTTCCCAGCTCAGGAAACTTTCCTCTCTGCTAGAGGAATATTTGGTCAGCATGGGGGGACTTTCTCTCATTTTTACTCCTGAAAGGCAGGGTTTACTTTGGCCCACGTATTTTCTCTTATGGCTAAAGAGTTATAAAATTATCTCTAAAAAACACGGCTGGTGTAGAACTGATATTCTAAGAATCGGCAACAACGCAACACAAAGGGCAGGTTCCAGAGTATGTTAGATTTCTTGCAAACATAGTACAAAACAAAGTGGGCAACCAAGAATAGGACCCTGTTGTGCTTATCATTGTACAAACACAGAATAGTAGATGGTCCATGCGCCTCAAAGAGCTTACAATCTAAATAGACAAGACAGACACAGGGTGGGAGAAGGACTCTAACACACAAGTAGAGTTAACAATGGGATGGCAGCAAATATCATGTTAGTTCCATTATTATTATTGTTTTTATTATTGGGTGGGTTTGTGTAAGAGGGGATAAGCTAAATGGAAAGAAAAGGGAGGGGGAGTGAGTGAGGAGGAAAGGCCAGGTGAGAAGAAAGAAAGAGGGAGAGGTCTAAAGTGAAGCTTAGGTGAAGAGACCATGAATGAGAGAGAGGAAGAGGATTGGAGGGTTGGAGCTTCCAATTATCAGAAGACAGCAAAAAAACAAATCTAGCCAATGACTATTCCGTGATGGATCTTAACAGTCCAGCCCCATGGTTTTGACCTTCCACGCCATCTTTGGTTAAAGCTCATTTACTTCTGATGGGGAGTGTAGATTGATCAGATGTGCTGCTAATGACATGAAGTATGTCCTTGATTTCCCCCTTGCCACTGTGGTTAGTTAGAAGATGTAGGGATTGGTGCTGGAACTAGAGGTGCAGGGGAGGTTGGGAGGTGCTGCCGCACCCCCTGGCTCGAAGTGGTTTCTATTGTATACTGAGTTTACTGTTTGGTTCAATGGCTTTCAGCACCCCCCATACAAATTGTTCCAGCACCCCTGGATATAGGCCACATACTTGCTGGTTGCGCCCATGGGCAAGCACTGTCTGGTTCCCTCATTGACTTGCGCAGTGCCTTTCCCTCATTTATTGAGTGGTTAAGACACTTTGACATTCTTGAGCTGACTGTCTATGCAAATACAATTGTGATAGATATGGCAGTCCAGTCAAAATTGTAGAAAGTTCTCTGAATGTCCAGAGATCTGTGCTTTGTCTGCTTCTTCCCATACCAGCTGGAGTCTCTGGCTGTCTCCTCTTTGCAGTTTTCCCTCAAGGCCACATGATGGGGAGAAGGGTGGCACCAGCTGGGTTCTAGTGCCCTTGTAGTTGGGGTGTGTATGTCTCCTGTTCAATCTATGCTCTGTAACACAACCGTAACTATAGTGCAGCTACTGCTGCACCATAATAATGTCCTGCCAAAGGGCCTCTTCCCAGGCCTCTTGAAAGGAGAAGGTAGGTCACACTCTGTGAGCCTGATTCTCCACTGCCTCGAAGCTTGTGCAAGTGGTTGTAAAATGCTACCATTGGCATACATGAAGAGAAAATTACAATTTGATACCCACTTTGCACAGGTTTATAGGGCTACGTGAAGTTCGAGGCAGTAGAGAATCAGGCCCATTTAATCTAACCTCTGCTGTGACTGCCAACAAATGTAAGAATTGTGATGGTAGTTCTTAGAATCTAAACCTGTCTTCTTGGAAGTGAGTAAAGACAACATCTTACTTCACATAATGTACTGAATAGCCATCAAGTGGAAACTTCTGGTCATTACTGGTTTAGCATAAAAAAATTAAAAGTGCCTAAATCCCACTTTCAAAAGTGATAGGAACCAAGAAGAGATTTAGGCTCCTAAGTCATTGAGGTGTTTCTTAAGTTGCATTTGAACCAGTGACCTAAAGGTGAAACATTCCATACGTGAGTACCGACTAGATAAAGTAGTGTTTCCTTTCTAACGAAGGTGAAATAAATTGAGCTCGGGCATGCAGTGGAGGCTGGTGACATCTGAAAGTGGACAGCTCAAAATTGATATGTAAAGATGTAAACTAAGTTGCTAGCAGTGGATATAGATCATTTTGAATTTGACTGAAGGAAGGTAATTGCCTACCTTTCTTACTTTGAAGAGTACAGTACAGTACAAATGCCTTTGGAAGAATGTTACGTTAAGACGTTGCTGTAGCTAGAGAAGCTGGAAAGTGATCATCTGGGTAGAGCCTGAACTTGGTAGAGTCACTGTAGTTATTTAGTAGCTCTGTGAGAATGAATTCCAAATACATTGTTTTTTTCATGATTTTTCTTTTGTTTAGCAAAACAAAGTGAGAGTATTGGCCATACTGGCTAGACAAGTGTGCAAAAGTAAAAAAGTATCTCTGTGTGTAGTTGAAAGGATGGATGAGTTCTTTCTGTATGTAAGTATATATTTATTATTTATATATTACCTCCATGTAGCTCAGAGAGACTGGGAATTTTATGGATAAGACTCAAAAGGACTGTATTGGCAAAGCTGTCCATAGGGGACTTATTAGAGCCTATTACTTAGCCTATAGCCCAAGGAGCTTATTACTTTTTAGGATTATGATCCCATTCTGGTGCTGTGGGAAGGATAGGTAATCGCTGCCAGATTAAGTAGTAGTACCACAGCCTGCAGCAAACCAGTTTTAAGAGCCTTGCTGCAGAGGAGAATGCCCTTCAAGGAAAACTCCAGGAAGGGAATTTGAATAGTTTTACCTCATTGACCTGGCATAAATATTGTCCAGCATAATGGCTTGGATTGATGGGATTGCTCTGTTATTTCCCATTAGCTCTGATGGGTGTTATTGCTGTGCTTGCAATGATGAGATTTATTTTTCTTTTAAGTGTTTATCTTCATACACAATCATATAAAACCTAAAAGAAACAGTTTCACTGATGACACAACTCTCACACTAAAGATAAGCATGAAGGACTGATTCACCACCTTTGCGCTTGTACTATACTCAGATTTTCTGGGGACTTGATTAGCAGCTGCTGTAAGTTAAAGCACCTTTGCTGCAACAGCCCCTGTGGCTTATTCAACAACTGAGAATAGGCAGAGTGCAGCGAGCTCCGTCTGCATTGCCTCCTGTCCCAGTAGCTCTCCATCTTATTTTTGGCTGAGGAATCCGCTTATGCTGGCATGGGTATTCCCCAAGATAATTTCTGCTGGGTTCACAGCTCTCTTACGCCACTGGAACAGCCTGAGGAGGCAAGGGTGAAACAGAAAATGAAGTCAGGAATCTTTACTACTTGAAAGTATCTGTAGACAATTAAAAGTGAATATGTTAAAATATTTTTCTACATATTTCTTTCTGGAGGTCAGAACAGTTCAGTTCTATACTCCAGTTTCTTGACCACCTCAGTGCAGAGTTTCTGTATAGATAATGTATTTTGAAAAGGGTTTATGAAGATAAAATTGGTCTATGTTCCTTGTCTCATTGAGAATTCACTCTAGGAATTCTTTTGGTTTGAAAGAAGGCTTGTGAAAGGGCAGGTTGGAAAATTTGTTTGACACCTGAAGCAGGTATATTCTCATTCTTTACAGATTTATATTTCCCAAGTAGAACATTTTGTCTGTGAATAAAAGTAAAACTTTGTACTTTGAATTCATTAACTAAAGATTACTCTGTTATTAATTTAATATTTATCTAATCCATAAAGTACCTTACAAAAGACAATAAATATCATCACCTAATTTTGTATGAGGAAACTGAGGCACAGAGAGCTGTGGACCAAATACCCATGCCTTGGTGGCAGAGCTAGGAACACAGCCCAGTTCTCCTGATTCCTAGACAGAACCTCTGAACAGTCTCTAAACTGCTCACACCCTTTTGAAAGACCCTATTACCCTTCTGTTTGAAGTGACTGTAATAGATGTGTGGTGCCAAATTCAGCCCTGATTAGTGTGATCATGAGTCCCATTTAATCAGTGGAGTTGTATTTGCTTTACGATACAGTACAGCCATATGTGGCCTGTAATCTTATATTTTAAGTCAATTTTTGATGAAATTATTTGTCATTCTGTTTGCTGATATTAAGTTGTTACAGAGCTAATGGGAAGGCTACTGCTAAATACCCTGTTTTGTTCTTGTCATCATGTTTTTCTTTTTTCGTTTGTGTGTTTACTTCTCTTTTGCTTATTTTCTCTTTTATACATCTGCAGAGTTTTTTGTTCTCTATTTTCTATGTCATTTGACATGTGAAAGGAGCCAAATAATATATTCCATAACTCTGTCTCAAGTTAAGAATCAGTTTTAAAGCTGTACAATAATTGTATTACAAGGAAGCCTGATGTGCCCTCAGTGGCATTACTATATGGTGAATAAAAGCTAATTTAATGGAAACAGTAGAGTATATGAAAGTTGACTGCATGGAAATTGGATTTTTGCCTTTTATTATTTACTTTTCACTTTATACATATTTAAGGCCATAGGGATTATCATCCCCTTTAAATGCCCTTATTTAATAAAGAGTTTGATTTCACAGAATAGAATCTAGTGTGAACTTCAGTGCCTTATCAGGAATTCAATTAACTGGCTTAAGTTCCAGTTGCCCTGTAAATCCTATAATATATCTAAATAATTAATTTGCTTTCTCTGAACAGTAGCAACTACTTTTAATTATGACTGTTATATATTTAACTCTTGCATAATACACACTATTTATGACAAACATTGTTTTTTTAGTTTGAGTATTACAAGGGCATTAAGTAGTAACTCCATTGTTAAGGCTATGTTCTGTTTTTCAATTAAAGTGGTATTTAAATTGCCTTGTTAAGCATAGAAACAAATCATGATGACGGCCAAAATTTCACTGCTTACTTTTCTCATGGCTTGAAGTGAACCTGTTCAGTAGTCTGACTTTAAAATGAGCCAATTAAAAAAATTACAGTTGTTGTCAAACATTTCCTGAGATTCCTCTTACAAACCCAATTCTGCCCCCCTACCCCCCATGTTAAATTGAAGTAAATAATCAGGCACGTATCTGTGGTTTGAGTGAATGTTAAATTCTAAACATTCCTGAAAGGTATTTCCCGGAGTCCTAACTTTCCGAATTAAAAAAAGAATTAAGGTTGCACTTATTGACAAAGTACAGTATCCAAACTTCCCTTCTTTGCATGTAGATTATCACAAAACTGCTTTTCAGAACAGTGATTTTACAGCTTCTGTCATACATACCCATCTCTGATACTAAGTGCGCTGTTTTGTGGCCAAACTATTCTTTGCTCTTTTTCATGCAAGTTATCTAATTTCATGATCAGGACACATTAAGTTTGTATATGGAGACACCTAACTCTCCATCTATTGATACTGGATGCATTGGTTTCCACATAGTATGTGGGAGGAGGGGTGTCAGAGTGGCAGTTGATCAGCTCCACTGCTGTGAAGCATAGCCCCTGCCAGCATTGCTGCGTGCCTGCCTGAGGCTTGCAGTTTTCGGGGGCAACAGTGCCCCCATTCCCCCAAACTACACTCATGTTAAAAAGTGCTGGGTCATGGCCCCCTGGTTTCGGCACCATTGTGCTGAGTGTTGCTTATGAGGCTCTATATGATCCCAGCACGCGGCAGTATTGAACTCTTAATGAAGGCTGGGCAATGATTACATTCAGCTATCTATCTATCTAATCAGAAATGTGTAGAATTGTTTTATTTATGACTGTAAAGAAGAGTATAAAGCAGCAGAACCATTACATGGTTCAGATTAAGGCATTCTAATTTGTCTGGTCATTGATAAAATGGAACTCTTTGATATGGATGGCTAACGTAGTATGAGTTTCCAGTTTTCTTCAGGTGTTGCAATGGAGGCAGAGTTCAGGGTGTTAAGTGTTTTTTTTTGAGAAGTGCAACTTTATATCTGCATTTCCTGAGATTCTGAATATTTTTCTTAACTAACGTTCTTGTAAAGGGAATATACACTTGCGGATTTTGAAAAACAAAAGGGTCCTCACAGTGCGTGTCCTGGAGTAGCAATTATAGGGAAAGTCCTTCTGATCCTGTTAGCCCTGAGGTGGAAAATGCTTAGTTCCTCTCTGGGGATGGCACCTGCACAGTCTGGGTAATCACTAGGAGCTGTGAGGGGATGGAACATGCTCAGTGAGGACAGACTGCTCAGAGATTTTAGCAGCTAAAATCTCTGAAGTGTCCACTGAGCATGTGCAAATTGTGATTGTTCCAAGGCTTGTAACTTGGCCAAATTTGGGCAGATTTTCCAGTGATTGCAAAAGGCTCATTCCTAACACAAAGGCCACCCTTCTACAGAATTTCAAGTCCCTACCCCAAAGCACGGGGATAGTAGAAATTTTCAAAGAAAAGGTCTTAAGTATATTTTAATCTGGGAAAAACAATGTATCTTTCCCTAGCCTCATCCCTGGAAATGGCTGAAGCATTTTGGCTGATGTTTGCCAAATATTGTTGGCCTGAGGAGACATCTGGTATGGAAAATTTCAGCCCAAACAGTTAAAAACAACTGAAACAGAGTCTTATATTGGGACATGTAGGGCATACTTAATAACAGGCTGTGTTACCAGCGCTGTGGTGCAATTTTCTTGTAAATATGCAAAATAGCTCATTAAATAATTTGCAGAAAGTACCTCACATGGAGCAGAAAACTTGGCAACTATGGAAGTTTCCTCTTCATCTCCCAGTCTTCCGTTAACCGTGATCTCCATCCACCGTCCTGAGGAGGAGATTGGAGATTCTTGATGCTATAGCTCTCCTAAGAGCCACAAAAATTGGAGCATGGGTCCAAGTTAAGATTTTTCCACTATGAAAAATGAATTATCACTTGTCAATATGTGGTTAACTGAATGCATGTGAGCTTTAAGGGTAATAAAGTGAGTTACTAAAATGTTTGTCTTTTTAATGCTTGTGTTGTTTTAAAATGGGCGATGCTGTACTTCTGTATTTTGCACAGAGGTTATATTAATGTCTTCAGCAATTTTTACTTTGAACTAACAAAGTTTTTTTTTGGTGTGTCTTCACTATATGAATTCATGTTATGTACACATAGTTCTGTGAATAAGAATTTCCCTTAAGTTGCTGTTTTCAATGGCTTATAAAAGATTTGAATCTACAGTTTCACCCTGAAGGCAAAAAGAATAATTATATTTATGGGGTTAAAATGGTAAATACTATTAATGTGATGTGAACATGAAAGCATTAAAGGTCATATTCTTGACAGATCCATTGTAAAGTGTGAATAAAACACCAGACTTTAGAAAGGAAAAGACAAGGCACAGCCTTGACTTACTTCTCTATTTGAATAATCTTTTATTCTGTATAACTTGTTATAGAAAGCATTTTTGTATCTATGGAAGCTGGAACAATAGAAAATCATCATGTTGCTTAGACGAACTTTGAAATAATTACTATAAATTTCAATATCCATAGGGAAGTTTTACTTATTTATTTTTTGGAGTACTGTGGTCTCATGGTTGTGTGACCTTCTGATAGAGAACCACCTATCCGGATTACTCATTCTCTTTACTCTAAATACTTCAAGGGCTTGGTGATGGAAATTTTAAGAGATGCCAAAGTTTTATAGGTTTATACTGTATTTTATCTTTCCCCTCTGCTCCCCAACATGAAAGGATGGAAGGGGAGGATGTTTCTTTTTCCTGATAAAGACCTGTGGATTACATTATTGTTCCTCATTTCAACATCCTCTTCAGCAAGAACCTTGAGAGCTGGCCAAAACTCAGAACTTCTGGTTTGTAGGAAATTTCGACATTTCTAAATTTGGTTTTGGATTTGGAACTAAACCATTTTTTAAAAAAATTTCCCACTAACAGGAAATTTAAAAAAAAAAGTTTTGGAAACAATGACACATGGAGTTTCCAGTATGAACTATTCTCCCTGGGAACCCCAGCAACAGCTGACTGAAATTGATATTGTTCTTGTCAGTTTCATATCAAGAATCATGTCAATTTCAATCTGCAGTTGCCAGAGCTGTTAGGGGCTGCCATTCAACAGCCCTCCTGTGTGGACTGCCCCAGGGCAGGGATTCCAGGACTTTCAGACCAAGATATGTTTACACTAGGAAAATAAAGGGTGTTTAGCAAATGCACAAATGAACATGTTTGCTGCAAGCATCTCATTTGTACAGTGTAGACAAGAGAACAGAGAAGGCTGGAATGGTGGCCAGATAAAAAGAGGTTGCATCACTGCTCTCTGGTGCTCCTGTAGGTTGAGGGTGGAGAAATTTGCCCCCCATCCAGCCCCATACGGAATTTCCCCACATAAAGTCTGAGGGAAGGGTGGTGAATTTCATACATAAAAGAAAAAGTTGTTTATTTGTGGGTATTTAGTGACTACCTTGCAAATACAGTAAAGATAAATTGAAAACATTGTCCGATGCATTTTGTACCAGTCACGACTGAATTCCACACATGCAGCCTCTTGTTCTTCAGGGGGGTTAAGGAATAAGAACTTGATTTTTCTTCTTCTTCTTTGAAGGCTAATGAGAGTAGGATGCTATGGGATATGTTAATTTAGGCCTGGATCTCCTGTCCTGTTGCCATATTCAGAGTCAAGGGTCTGGGGGAGGAAAAACTCTTCCCAGTGTATCTTCACTGATTTCCTCCAGATTCTTCCAGGATGAGCTGCTAGTCCTACCATGGAACAGCCATCAGCTCTGCCACGAATCTCCTTTAATGCCCTAAGTTTTGCCATGCAGAGGTTTTTTGCCAACACAGGAGCCCCCTGAATACCACATGTACTTCTGTTCCAATGGAGCCACGCTGTTAAGGACTTTTGAACTGGTGGCTGCCAACAGAACCTCTCTTATAAGGGTTAGGCACAGATGGTGCTCCTCAGAAAAGTTAATACAACCTGGACAGTGTTGCCTTTTGTTTAGGATTTGGGAGGGATGATCCATATCCTCTTTCCTAGACCTCTACATCTTCCTCCTGCCTCAGACTCACCCCCTTCAACACCCTTCTCACACGCATATTCAGTATCCCACAAACGTGTCTCTCCATGGGGGCCTAGAAAAGAAGATGGGGGAAGTGTCACAAACGTAGCTAATCTCCTTTCTTTACTGTGTAGGAAGAACCAGATCAGCATATGAGGATCAGGCCCACATATATTAACATTAAAAGATATTGGACCAGATCCTCAGCTGGTGTAAATCAATGGCAATGGAGCTATGCTGGTTTACATAAGCTGAAGATGTGATGGCTTATTTTGCTTTAAAAGGAAATGGTCCAAGATTTTACAGACCTTTAGCTCGTGTTGTCATTTTGAAATTTAACTTTCTTTGTTAGACCTTTTAAGATGTACTGACTAGTTTTCTAATTTGGTTTATGTTCTTAAACTTCACACTGCAGTATCAGTGACTGTAGGAAATAACTAGAAAGCAACCGTCATTATTACATTTATGTTTATAATACTTTCCCCTTTTCCTTTAGATTTTTGAAATTGTCACCTGTCCTGAAAATGTATAGCTTGTCTCAGCTTTGTGACTAATAACTGGAATATTTTATAGCTGTTTTTGAGGTTTGACAAACTGGTTCAACCAAATAAGAGACCACATAGAGTAGATTAACAGCAGGGAGCCCTTTATTTTACTTGGCAGGGCTCGTCATAGACCATCAAAGAAAGTAGTCACTTCGCTATTGGTGTTGCGTGGATGAATAATGTGAACAAAGAGGTCACAAAGTCTGAAAGCTGAGCTTACCCTGGAAACAGAAATAACAGCTAGCAGAACAGTTCATAGACTCAAATACAATTGTTTTATGTATTCAATGTATACAGTTTTTATTGTATTTTATTGACATGCATGGAAAAAATAGATCATGAAGGAGCTCAGAAGTGACAGACAGATGAGCTGCTGAGCTGTTTTAAAAATTCTCGATTCATTTGTTTTCAAAGTAGAGTTAATACAATGCATTTAAAAACAGAATATTTCAAATTTTTTATTTTTATCTTTTATATAAAATATAAGCAGATAAGCAAACAAAACATATATAAATACATACACAAAGTGGAAATTGAATGTAAATAATAAAGTCAATATTCATTATTTACAAAACCTGGGGAAAAAAAACCTGAACCTGTAAAAGTCATGAAGAGCATTAATTATTAAAGTGATAGAATAGATAAATAAAAAGAACATAGTTTTAAGAGTATTGGGGATTATTATATACTAAGCTACAAAGGTATGCTATAGTTTTGTTTGTGACCAGACATCCTTGTGCTTTTTCCAAGTGCTTCTATTAGACAGTCATTTGTTTTCATTAATGCAATATTAAAGAGCTCACTCAGTCAGTGTCTGAGGGAGGAATTGCAGATTTCCGTTTTCTTAAAATAACTCTTTTTGCCATTACGATAGTTAGTGCACTTCATTTATTAATGTTAACTGGTAATTCCAACTCATCCAGCATGCCTAACATACACAAGCTTGGAGAACGGAAAATAGTGACACTTAGTTTTTGAGAGAGCACTGAATATAATATTCCAGAACACGTTAATTTTTGACAGGTATGGAGGATGTGCAAAAGGTTGGCGTGTGGCTGTTTGCATCTTCATCACTCATTGTGCATTGTCAATCTAGCCATAAACAAATTCTCTTGAGTCCAGTAGTATCTTTTAAATATCTTGTTCTGGAAAAATCACAAGGATAAGGAACTTGAAGTATCTTTCACATTAAACTAGATATCCTCCTCTTGAGATAGTAAGGCTAAGTTCGTTTTCCCATTTTTCTTTGAGACTGAGATTAAGAGCATGCTGCAAAACATTGCACCATCTATAAATAATTCCTTCAAAGTGATTTTTGTTTCCATATTTCTTAACATGTTCTTCTAGAGGAGAGTTAAAACAGAGCAGTTGTTCCCTATCTGTGCATGAATCCTTGAGCATAGTTGCTGAAAGAAGGAACTGAGAGACAGCAGTAGCTGGTATTTGTTACACTTGTATTTGGAGGCCAGTCTGCGTCTTGTATTACATCTTTATTTTTTGTTAATCCTTCTTCTGTCTAAATAATCCTGAGCATGGAGTTGGTCTTGATCTTGAGGCCTGATGTGACTCGAAAAACCCTGTGTGCACACCTTGCACACAAAATATACCTTGTGAGGTATCATTTGAAAACTAATACCTTGCTGGTCAATAATATCATGGTGAAATGTAGGTAGCAACATTATATGTAAAGTTATGAATTCCCCCAGTATGTTGTCACTTGTTCAAAACCAGACAGCCCTGCCTAGGCAAAAGTTGTTACAAAACTTACATATAAGTAGTAAATAGAATCCTCAAGACAGCAGGGGAAGAGATGGCAGGAATTCAAACAATTTGCATTTTAGCAAACGTGAGCAGGGAGGCAAAAAAAGAGCATGGAGCCTCCTTCACCCCTAGACTCCACGTCACCTTCTTCTCTGCATGAATAAACTTTATTCTGAGAGATAACCTTCAGAAGAATGCATTTCAAAGGTTCACTGAACTATAGAAGAAAGGGGAAGAGAACCCTAAATTATCTCTTTCATCTAAGATGACAATGGAACCAGCTTTGGGTCTCTGGAAGAGATCCTGACTGAGACGGGGGTCAGCCATCATCCTGCTGGAAGACTGTGGGTGAGAAAGGCCATCTTGGACGAAACCTTGAATCAAACCTTGCTAGATTAAGTTTTAGATTCATGTTTTCACTTTTATTTGATTGTAAACATTTCTAACTTTATCTCTTATATTTGAACTCAAAATCCTATCCCCTTTTGTTAATAAACTTGTTTTACTATTAATTTAAACCAACAGTGCTGTGTTTGTACTAAAGTGAATGTTAACTCCAGCTAATGTGGCAAGCTGGTTGGTTATGTTTACTTAAAGGAGAAAATGGATCTTATTGTTCCTTTGAATATTGCAGGAGATGGGTGGACACATCAGAGCATGTGGGTCTGGGGAAATTCGGGACTGGGGGAAGGTGTTGAGGTGACTTATTAATGTTAACCCAATCTGGTAGAGACAGAAGTATGCCTGCTGTGATAACTGTTGGCAGGCTGTTGTTGGATTCAAAGTGGTTGAATCAGACAGAGCTATACGGCATACAGAACACAAAGTGCATGCTGGCTGTATGTAGGCCCCAGGCAGGGAACAAGAAGTAGCAGAAACATTTTGGGACAGATCCTCTCTCTGGTCTGAATTGCATCCCAGAATGTGCTAGTGTTGGTCTTGCTCCTGAGGCATGGGTTATCCCATAGTGGTACAAGAAAAGAATTAGTAAGATTGGATGTGGTCATCATCTTAACACGTTGCAAGATACCCTCAAAGATTATTTAAAAAAGATAAAAAAGCTAGCCGCATATTGAAAAAGTGAGACTTTCTGTTCTTAGCTCTTCCCTCCACACAATGTAATCATTAAGGTCCCAATTCAGCAAAGCATTTAACTGTGTGCTTAAGTCTATATCTATTTGGGAAAGCACTTAAGTGCAAGTTTAACTATGAGCACATGTCCAAAGTTAAGAATGTGCCTCACTGTTTTGCTGAATAGAAACAAACTACTGAATTGAGGCCATAGAAAATACCCTTGAGTGCCTACTGAACTCTATTCTAACATTTCTTTGACTGGGTCTGTATAGAACAAAATAAAGTCTGATATAGTGGCTTACCTATGTCAGGAATAATTTAAGAACATGGCTGAAGTCTTTACTAATTCATAATAGGTAAACAAATGAAACTGCAAGGAAGTGGAAATAAAGATGTAATTTCACAGTTACTACTTGTCAGCTAGGAAATAGAGATGAAGATGAGCATTACAACAAGTGTCATAAATGCTTTGTTTAATTAAGGATTGTGCACTTGCTAAAATATTCATGAAAAATCAATATGTAATGTAAAAATTCTTGTTGCAAGGCATAAAGCTTATTCTTTAATGCCAACAATATTGTATGCAAACTATGTGCATCATTGCACAAAGCTATTGCACTGCAGTTTATCAAAAAAACATTCACAGCTGTCTCATTGATACTTCATTTTTTTTTCAATACAATATACCCTAATCTACCACTGGAGTTACATATTCAAGTCAGATGTTTTATAAGTGTTAAAGTCTGTTGATTAGCTGTTGGGGTGGTAATGATTATAGTAAAATTTAAACATTGTAGAATCAGAAGCAAGTACACTTTTCAGTTTGACATTTGAGGAGCTTTGCAAGCTTTGTGGTTCTGCTCTGTTCTGTAAAGTATGCAGTTAGCAAATCACATGAATTCCACAGTGAAGCAAAGATGCAAACAGAAAATGCTGCTTCGGAATATTATTTTATGTGTGTGTGTATATAGAGCTTAAAACACGGTTGTGTTAGAAGATGGAGCACTTAACTTTTTCAAGTGAGGGCAGATGGAAAAGTATAAGTGGCAGAAGTTGTTTTGCTCGCAAGAAAAGTGCACTGCTGAAATAAATTGCCATTTGCAGTAGCTTTAAAAATAATTACAAATGCACTGAATAATAAACAAATACATTCTTTAGAGCCCAATTCTGTCTGTCTCACTTACATTTATTTCTGTGCACCTACCCCCAGAGTAAGGCCACTGCTCAATATTGGAATTTTCAAAATCAGTAATGGAAAATAGTGAACAATACATAATATCAGCTAAAGTTCAGACCTGGTAAAGATATAAGTTCTTTGGTCTACATACTGTCATTAATTCTTGGCAAAACTCTCATGGATGTCTGATGGTGACTGAGGTCTACGCGTGGCCATTAGCCTTTTGAAGTGTGAGCAGGAAAGTGTGTACACTGCTGGCACTTAAAAATGTGTCTGTATTTGTAAACAATAAATTTGATATGAAATGTATTGTGGGGAATAAATAGGAAACACCAGGGTGTCACTTTCTGGACCACAACTGCACTATATAAAGCAATTGGAATAAGTAGTACAAGTGAAGTCAGAAAATGTTTTCATATGTTATACTCTCATCCATTTAGGTGTTGGTTTTATGTTGTGCATGTAACACTGATTTTAGTAATAAATAGCTCTTACCAAAAGGCAATTGCATAGTAAAAGATTTCTATCTGTTCTCTAGCTCCATACTCTGCCACCTTTTACTACCTATTGCAGCATATTTGCAGACAAGATTCTCAAAGAGTTTCTGGTCTATTTCTCACTTTTACATGTGGCGAAGCATTGTCCTGTCAGTAATTTTTTTATGGGATGTATGTGTTTACAAAAGTATATGATATATGTTATCTGAAAAATAAGAATTTAACCAGTCTTGTGTTTGCAGTATTTTTTCCCCTGCTCCCCTCCGCACCCTTTCCCATTGGTTTGTTAATTTTAGGCAAAGGCACTAAAAAGAGGAAAGGAGGCACCATCACTTCAGGGCTGTAGAATTTTTATTCTTGGTTGTTTTATAGTGAATAACATAAAAACTGTGTAATTTACGTATCTTTGTTGGCTTCGTTTTAGAATGGTATCTGAATCATTTCCTGTTAGTGAACAAAATCAAGAGGTTTCAGGGTTGTTTAGTCTGGGTAACTGGGAGTTTGGTGTATCTAATGTGTTCCAGAAGGTTTACCATTGTGAACTCCCTCGTCTGAGCCACTTCCCATCTTTAGATGGGTTGCAACCAATACAGTTCCCTTCCAGCTAACAAATCATTGGTCCCCTTCCGCATAACAGGAAAGGGATCAATCTGTAGCAGTGTGAACTCTCAAAAAGGTGTATTTCCTGTCTGTTCAATAACAGAGAAGAGAATAAAGGAGAGTGAATCTTCCATAATAATGATTCACAGAATAAATACATTCATGTTTTATGTGTACTAGTTTTTTAAAACCTCATTTTGTGTTCCCATAAAAGCATACTACTGTGAAGAGCACAGATCTATAATTCACATCTTTATCTAGGGTAAAGGTGTTTGTTTTCAGCAAGGCATTTTAATTGACATTTTAATGTACAAATAAAAGCCAAAAAGCAGTAGCAATTTTCTGAATTGTCAGCAATAGAGAGTAATTAACATAAACTTCTTTTCATGTCAGAAGGACTGACCTATATGGTGCAGCATTCTGAAAAATTGGACAAAGGTGCAGCTTTATGATACAGAGCCATCTGGAACAGGGCAATTACTTGAGTTGCAATTAGTTCTAAGTGTCAAGACCCTCAGGACACATGGTTTTGTCAAACATAGTGTTTTTGTGGCACTGAGTCACCAATCATGTATGTGATGTCTGCAGGCAATTGCTGCTGGCAGTGCTTTCTTCAGCATTTGACCTGTGCATTTTTGAACAGTAATCCTTCTTGTATTTTTCTTTGTTAACCTCATTTATAAGCTTTCTTTGATTTTCCTCCTTTCTTTTTACAGCTGCTATTGTATTTGTAATTAATTATTTAGTGAGCATAGTGTGACATGAAAGGAAATGTTTTACAAAAGATGAATTTTTCTATTTTGTGTGGCACTTCTCCCTGGACTCTTATGATCTCATGGATGATGCAAATAACCACATGTGGGCTTCCACTTTTACTTAGGAATGTTACATTGCAGTCGGTTGCATGTATAATAAATTATCCAGTTCTTTAATGGATTTTTCAGAGTATTTTCATAATAGAAGCATATTTATGGAAGACCAAAGTCATTTTCTTTCTTGAGTTTCAGATTAATTATTTTGAAAAAAGCGATAGATTTAACTCAGTCTTCAGTACAGAAGGGAAAGAAACATTGCAATAAATATTGGAGATCTGATAAATGGTGTCTTAACTTTTAGAAAACAAACTTTAATTGTCTTACAAAAAGCAACAATAAACGTTTAATAACCATTTAGAAAACTGTATATACTAATATTCCAGAATCAACCCAGGGATTGGCAACCTTTGGCCAGTGGCCCACCAGGGTAAGCCCTCTGGCGGGCCAGGCCAGTTTGTTTACCTGCCGTGTCCACAGGTTTGGCTGCTTGCGGCTCCCACTGGCCATGGTTTGCTGCTCCAGGTCAATGGGGGTGGTGGGAAGTGGCAGCCAGCACATCCCTCGGCCCACACCACTTCCCACAGCCCCATTGGCATGTGACAGTGAACTGTGGCCAGTGGAAGCTGCGATTGGCCGAACCTGTGGATGTGGCAGGTAAACAAACTGGCCCAGCCCGCCAGGGGGCTTACCCTGGTGGGCTGGGTGCCAAAGGTTGCCAATCCCTGATCTAACACATGGATAAATGTTTTGGTTGAATTTTCTTTTTAAGGATGGCAGCTTCCTATAAACTGTTACATTCATAATATAAATTAAAAACATCTAGATTGGAAAGGTAAGTGAATATTATAGCCTCTTGTTAGAAATAGTATGACATAATAAATTGATACTCTGCTAAGTCTTAGCCTGAAGGCTAGAAGGGAGGACTGACAAAATTTTATTTTTAAAAATACGTACCTTGATAGTATCAGGGTTTGTTAGGAGGAGATTCTTGTTTGAGCTTTTTTGTATAATGTCATGATAATGCTGGGAGTTTAAAAAACATAGTGTGGTTTTGCTGAAAAATCTGATGGTGTTTACAGGAGACATTTAGTTACTCTGAACTTTGTCTGTAACATGTAAGTGTAATAGACCTATTTCTTAAATAGGGCTTGATGCATTGGACAGATTAGAGGTTGAGGGGGCAGTCAGATTTTGCACTAAATTTTGCTATTACAAAGCTTTAAAATGTATTGCACTATAATTGTGACTTTTAAATCTTAATGGATGTTGTGTTAGGAAGGCACGAAAGACTGGTTAATTGATCATGAAGTGCTAGCTTCCTCATGCAACTGTACATGTTTTACTGCCAATATTTGCTACACGTTTTTGAGGAAGTGGAGTAGCTCTTCACTTATTTCACCTCTATTGCCCTCCAGGTGTACAGTCTCAGGGATTCATTTAGTACTGGCGGAATGTGTACTCATTTCAATTGCAAACTTAGACTCTTAGCTGAAAATATAAATGTGTGTCTACACGCCCAAGGGAAAAAGCAAACTGAGCTGTTTTCAGTTCTCTGCTCTTTGCCAGCCTAGATTTTGTAACAAGGTGGTGACATAGTGAATAAGGTTAATAGGACTGTGATGTTATGAGCAAAAAGCATGTACTGTAGTTATAGAGAAAGCTAAGAAAAAAGTATTTTACAAGAACACATTAACAAAATTATGAGGATATACCAAAAGTATAAACATGATTTTCTATCTCTAATTTACACTCATCCTCAGAATTCTGAGATGAGATTTTACTCGTCCGTTCATAATAAGTTGCTAAGGATCTTTTAATGCTAAGGATATTGGAGGCAGTGTAGTTTTATTGAGTTTTGTCTGTGTTTTAGTAAATTGTTTTCCTGCTCTTCTATTTGTGTCTCTAATCTCTAGTATTGAGGCTCTTGGCTCTGAGGATTGGCATTAATGCTTGAAAGGGGAGCAGCTGAGCTCTTTCCCAGCCACTATAAACTGTCTGCAACATGGTGTTAGTCTTTAGTAGGGTATGTCTACACTACGGGATTATTCCGATTTTACATAAACTGGTTTTATAAAACAGATTGTATAAAGTCGAGTGCACGCGGCCACACTAAGCACTTTAATTTGGAGGTGTGCGCCCATGGTCCGAGGCTAGCGTCGATTTCTGGAGCGTTGCTCTGTGGGTAGCTATTCTGTAGCTATCCCATAGTTCCCGCAGTCTCCTCCGCCCATTGGAATTCTGGGTTGAGATCCCAGTGCCTGATGGGGCAAAAATCATTGTCGCGGGTGGTTCTGGGTAAATGTCGTCACTCATTCCTTCCTCCGTGAAAGCAACGACAGACAATCATTTCGCGCCCTTTTTCCCTGGATTGCCCTGGCAGACGCCATAGCACGGCAACCATGGAGCCCGTTCAGCTTTTTTTTACAGTCACCGTATGTGTACTGGATGCTGCTGACAGAGGCGTTACTGCAGCGCTACACATCAGCATTCATTTGCCTTTGCATGACAGCAGAGATGGTTATCAGTTGTTCTGTACCATCTGCTGCGCCATTGTAAATTGGCAATGAGATGACGGTTATCTGTCGTTCTGTACTATCTGCTGCTGTCATGGGTGCCCCTGGCTGAGGTCGGCTGGGGGCGCAAAGGCAAAACTGGGAATGACTCCCCGAGTCAATCCCTCTTTAATGGTGTCTAAAAATAGAGTCAGTCCTGCCTAGAATATGGGGCAAGTGTACTAGAGAACCAGTGTATCAGAGAACCAGAGAGCACAGCCACTCCGTGTCAGATCCCGCAGAAATGAGGAGCTGCATGCCATTCTAGGGGGTGTCCCTGCAACAACCCCACCCATTGCTTCCCTCCTCCCCAAACATTCCTGGGCTACCGTGGCAGTGTCCCCCTCCATTGTGTGATGAAGTAATAAAGAATGCAGGAATAAGAAACACTGACTTTTTAGTGAGATAAAATGAGGGGGAGGCAGCCTCCAGTTGCTATGATAGTCCAGGCAGGACATTAAGCGGTGTGGGGAAGAGGAGCCCAGCATCCCGCTGCTATGATAGTCCAAGCAGTACAGAATCTTTTCTTTACGCATGAAAGGGAGGGGGCTGATGGAGCTCAGCCCCCAGTTGCTATGATGAGGACAGTTACCAGCCGTTCTGTACCATCTACTGGGAATGACCGGGAATCATTCCTATTTTTACCCAGGTGCCCCGGCCAGCCTCACCTGAGGCCAGCCAGGAGCACTCACGGGCTGATGATGACGACGGATAGCAGTCATATTGTACTGTCTGCCACTGGGGAGGGGAGGGGAGCGTATTCTGCTCTTCACTGCTGCAACTTTGCGTCTACCAGCAGCATGCAGTAGACATAGGATGACATTGAAAAGAGTCAAGAAACAATTTCTTTCCCTTTTCTTTCACGGGGGGGGGAAGGGGTACATTGACGAGCTATACGCTGAATCACCCCGGACAATGTGTTTGACCCTACAGGCACTGGGAACTCAGCCAAGAATGCGAATACTTTTCGGAGACTGCTGGCGACTGTGGGATAGCTGGAGTCCTCAGTACCCCCTCCCTCCATGAGCGTCCATTTGATTCTTTGGCTTTCCGGTACGCATGCCACGCAGCACTGTGCTGTGGACTCTGTATCATGGCCTGGAGATTTTTTTTCAAATGCTTTGGCGTTTCGTCTTCTGTAACGGAGCTCTGATAGAACAGATTTGTCTCCCCATACAGCGATCAGATCCAGTATCTCCCGTACGGTCCATGCTGGAGCTCTTTTTGGATTTGGGATTGCTTCGCCACCCATGCTGATGAGAGCTCCATGCTGGGCAAACAGGAAATGCAATTTAAAAGTTCGCGAGGCTTTTCCTGTTTACCTGGCCAGTGCATCCAAGTTCGGATTGCTGTCCAGAGTGGTTACAATGGTGCACTTTGGGATACCACCCAGAGGCCAATACCGTTGATTTTCGGCCACACTAACCCTAATCCGATATGGTAATACCGATTTTAGCACCACTCCTGTCGTTGGGGAGGAGTACAGAAATCGGTTTAAAGAGCCCTTTATATCGATATAAAGGGCCTCGTTGTGTGGACGGGTACAGCGTTAAATCGGTTTAACGCTGCTAAAATCGGGTTAAACGCGTAGTATAGACCAGGCTGTAGCCTTGACACAATTAGTCGTGAGTTTGCCTTCACCAATGAAAGAGTAAGATGGAAATTTGAGGAAGCAGCAAGAAATCAGAGAAATGGTGAAGGCCCCTCCCCCTTTAGTTCCTTGAAATGATTTTATTTTTTTGCTCTTTGGGGTCATTTACAATAAGAAATTACAATTATATTGTCTTGACACATATAGGTACATATTTTAATACAGAATTAACAATATTGTCAACATATTGTATATTGAACATACAGTAAAACCTCAGAGTTACAAACACCTCGGGAATGGAGGTTTTCTGTAACTCTAAAATGTTCGTAAGTCTGAAGAAGAGGTTGCAGACTTCAGCCACGGGGGCCTACGGCCACGGGAGGGGGATCCTGGCTTGTGGGGGAGAGGTCAGGGCTTCTGACCCTTGGGGCTCCAAAGCTCACGGTGGAGGGATTAGGGCTTCTGCCAGACCAGAGCACTGGGGCTCAGGGCTTTAGACTGGGGGTGCACTGGGGCTCGGGACTTGAGCCCTGCAGCTGCATTCCCAGTTTCAGCTCCGTGGGAGTGCTGGAGCTGAAACTGGCATTGCCTTCGTAGCTAAAGCCCTGAGCTTTAGCGTCCCCTGTGGGGCTGAAGTGCTGAGCCCTGGCACCCTCCGTGGGGCTGAAGCGCCGAGACGCAGCACCCCCCCAAGGTGAAACTGGAAACGGAGCTAAAGCCCCAAGGCAGTGCAATATTTGCTGGGGTTTATTTATTTTTTGTCTGTGCTGCTGCATGATTACCTCCAGTTTCAAGTGGTGTCCAGTTGACCGGTAAGTCCATAACTCTGGTATTTCTGTCTTTGAGGTTCTACTGTATATTGTCACATCATTAACATTTCCCTTTCTTTCAAAATTATTTAGACACAATATACATTTGTCTTTCACTCTTCTCACAAAATGTGTTAAGTCTTCAATTATAAGATATTCTATTAGTAGTGTCTTCCCCAGTGATCTACAGTATTTAAGGTGTTTTTTTTTTTTTTTTTTACAAAGAGCAAGAATAGGAGTAGCTTTCTGGCTTGAATCTTTTTAACAGGCCAACTCCCAATATGTATATCTTTAAGTCTGATATGATTTCTTTTAGGATAGTTTTCCACATTTTTTTTTACCATCTACCAGTCCCATATCATGTGTCTGAAAGAGAGCCTGGTTGTTTTGCATTTCATACAGATACCTGGGACAATATTATATATCATATCATATAGAGATGGAAAAACATACGTTCTGTAAACCAAATAGAACTGAACTTGCACTGTTTAGTTAGTATTAAAATCAATAGTTATCTCATTCCATTCCTTTGCTGTTATTTCATATTTTTAGTCTGCACTTCATAATTTTATATTTTTGAGGTTTGTCTTTTTCACAATAAAGTCATGAGAATATATGTTCTAGACATAATATTAATTGCTGAAACTTCAATCTATGTATAAAAGTTTCAATACAGATAGCTTTATTGGTTTCTTTCTTCTCTCAAAGTGTTTTTAATAAAGTAAGCAATCTGTGTAAACTCATATTGCACATTCTTTTCTTTTTTTAATATATCAGCTATATCTGTTTGTTTTAAGGATTGTCCATTCCCAAAAAAATCCTTCCATTTATTTTAGTGTTGTTTGTCCCAACACCTAAAAACTTTCTTGTTCAACCTGGGTTAGAAAGCACTATTATTTTTTATTTTTGATATTACTTACATCTGCTCCTGTTTGGTCAACTGCCTCACATATGCCCTGTTAGTAAGTTTCAGAGGAGCAGCCCTGTTAGTCTGTATCCGCAAAAAGAACAAGAGTACTTGTGGCACCTTAGAGACTAACAAATTTATTTCGGCATGAGCTTTCGTGAGCTACAGCTCACTTCTTCAGATGCACTGTGTGTTCCATTCTGTGCATCTGAAGAAGTGAGCTGTAGCTCATGAAAGCTCATGCTGAAATAAATTTGTTAGTCTCTAAGGTGCCACAAGTACTCTTGTTCTGTTAGTAAGTGTACTTTATAAGTAACCGGCGATATTTCACGAATGCTGGAATTTTGGGTTACAGGTCCAGCATACAATTATATAATGAGATCAGGTTTGCCAGTTTCTGCTGTATATGTGTCCATGATGGATTCTCTCATTTAGAGATCCGTTTGACTACTGGTCTAATTTCTGCCACCCTATAGCATCCCTTGAATTCTGGTAGCATGTGGCCTTCCCTCTCAGCTGGTCATCCTAGCCATTCTGTTTTGATTATTGATTTCTAGTTTGACCATAGGAATCTGTGAATTTTTTTTTAATTTCTTGAATACATTTTTGGGAGGTGTAAAGGGAACCATGGAAAAAAGGATACACAAGCCTGGGCAGGACATTCATTTTAAGTTCCTCGAGTCTACCTATCAAAGTCAATGGTAATAACATCCATCTTTCTAGGTCATTGTAAATAATTTTCATTAATGGTTCAATATTCAATTTAAATAACTCCCTGCTATAAGAGATACATTAATGCCTACATATCTAATTTTATGACCCTCTACTTTCAGTGCACTCTTAAACATTTATTGGGTATCTTTTAGAGCCAGGTGCAGAAACTCTGATTTAGAGTAAATTAATCTGTATCCAGATTCCTAACCAAAAGCTTAAATTATTTCTTGTAATACTGGCTAACTTTTATTTAAAGCTTCTATAAAAAGCATAAAGTCATCAGCATATAGTGAAACACACATTATCTGTGTTTTAAACATTTTGTAGAATTCAGAGGTATATCCACTTCTGGTCCAGGACTTTTCCCTCATTTTAGCGATGAGATTACCATCTCTATTTCTTCCTGTGTTATAGGACCATCTAGTACTTCTCTGTCATTATATATCAAAGTGAGCATTTTAAGATCCTGCAGTGTACTAGATTCCAGGTCTTCCATGTTTGCTAATATATATCTCTTGGAAATATTCTGCTAGTACTTTGTTAATCCTTTTGTGGTGGTTTTTTTTTTTAAATATTCCATTTTTATCCTTATGGTATGGTTTGGCTGTTCTGGATCTTCTGTTGGAAATCAGTCTGGCTAGTAATCTGCCAGATTTGTTCCTCCATTTGATCTTTGTTTGGCAAATAAGACTGCTGTCTGGTTTTCTCCCCTGTTATCAGTGCTTCTAATGCTTTTATGCATTCTTAATCTCTTGGAGCAAGTCTGCATCATTAGTCAAATAATATTGCTTCTGCGAACTGTAAATTTCTTCCTCTAAATCCACCTGGTTTTGCTTGTCTTTTTTCCCCTATAACTGTTATATAAGATAACTCCTTTGAAGGCCTTCCATCTAGTTACTGGGGATATATCATGTAGAAGATTATCCTTAATAGAATTATCAATATAGTTTTCCATTTTATTCATGAATTATTGTCTTTCAACAGTGTTACTCCACCTCTACCCCAATATAACGCCATCCTCGGGAGCCAAAAAATCTTACCACGTTATAGGTGAAACCGTGCTATATTGGACTTGCTTTGATCTGCCAGAATGCGCAGCTCCTCCCCCCCGAGCACTGCTTTACTGCGTTATATCCGAATTCGTGTTATATCGGGTCATGTTATATTAGGGGTAGAGATAATTCTCCTACTTTTGTCTTATTCCTGAATTAGACTTTATTTTCATGAAGACAGGCATATGGTCTGAGACATGTATTAATCTAATTCTGATGTTAAGTTTTTTAATTTAAAAGAAATTTTCATATAAAAATTAGATCTACCCTATTATATGTTTTGGAGAAAAAATGAAATCCCAAAGCATGAGTTTGACCTGCCTTATATATTTTCAGGATTGTTGGAAAAATCAATACTAATCAAAGAATAGGTGACAGAACGAGACTCAATTGCCCTCCACTCTTACTACTTTCAACTTCCTGTCTAGGTCAAGAATCAAAATCTGGTCTCTGAAACTATGTAGCCTTATTATGATAGCACATGGTCTAATCACATTTCTTTTATATACTTGTACCCTGATCTGGTGAGCCTTTTCAATCTTAATTCTATCTGATTTGACTGACAGAGTCCAGAGTTTCCAGAATCCATGTTTTAAGGTATTTTGTGGGGTAGTTGCCTTTAGTCCCCTCCGACAACCTTAGAATCCTATGATCCCTATTTTCCAAATCTTCCAGTTTTTCACTCAGGGCAGCAGGTCTCTTCACCCAGCTCTACGTGCCCTCAATGCTGGTAATTCTAGACTCCACATCTGTCATGGTTACTATGAGTTAATGTATTTGATTATTCGTTGTCTGCTGTTGGTTATTCAGTTTTTCTTCAATCTTGCTGAAACAGATTTCCGGCACCGGTTAAATCAGCAGTAATCTGTGCCACTCTTTCATTACTCTTCCCCACAGACTCTGACACCTTAATCTTCATATTATCCTCTTTTCATTTATTCTCTTTCCCCCTTCTTTTTGTTTTTTGTCCAGAATTGACAGCCATCACCCACATTTCTGAGAGAATCATATTAACTGAGAGGCCACCTCTATACCCTGCACTCTGTATTCTGGAACAGCCACTGTTGTCTGTGATCCTCCTGGAGGGGTCGGAGGATGTCCCAGTCACTCAGCTCCTCAGCTTTCTGACAGGAGATCAATGTGTGTCTCCTGCTGCTACAGCATCAGTGAGTTCAGGAGACAGAATGGAGGGACAGTCCTGAACCAACAACTCTTCTGCGTTGCTTGCAGTTCTTGGGAGGGTGGGGGAGGAGAGACACTCCCCTTACTTCACTTTTCTGCTTCCCAGCAAATAGAGAGAACTTGTCTCCTGCTACCATGTTTTCAGGGAAGGAAGAGGGAGGCAAGGGAAAGTGGGGTGAAGCCCCAGCCTTTCCCTGTGTAGATCTCCGCATCGAGGCAGAGGGGCCTGTCACTCCCCTCCAGCAATGCTGACAGTATGCCTCCAGTGGATGGAGGGGAAAGAGGAGAGGCCTTCAGCCTGCTCTGATCTTCTCTGCTTCTGCCTCCCCCACTCTATTCTCTCTTGTCTACTGCTCTCCTGGACTCCCCCCAGGTCTAATCAGGGGTAGTAGCTCTCATTGGAGGGCTCTGCTGCTAATGTGGCTGAAAATTAGAGACTAGGTGAATTGGGGGCTTACTGTGTCTGCTTCCTCACTGTGCCGCGGCAGTGACTTGGTGAAAGCTCTTTACACAAACTGGTATTTGCTTCTGCTGAAAGACAAATACAAGGAGTTGCTAAGACACAGTGGTTTACATTTTCTAAAATAATCATCACTTTGCTGTTGTTCTGGCTGTGAGTGATACGATGTGTTGCCATCAGACTTTTGTATAATGTGGGCAAAGACATTTATTCTCCAGTACGGCATCTATAGCACCAGGTAACTGAGTTGTTCTTTTCCCGTTTAATGTCAGAAATTGTTCCCACTGAAGGGTTGTCTTCAATATAGTATTGGTCTGAGTTATCTGCACTCAAGTCAGCATCTGTCTCGAGTTAGCTTACTCAGATGAGGGCGGTGATGTCACAGAACACTCAAGCAGCGTAGGGTGTTTGTATGAGCCAAGCAGAATAGCTGAGCCCTCGCTGCAGTACTTGTTTGAGTGTCAGCAGCACTCGAGCTTCAGCCTGCACCCTCTGATTGGCCAGCTAGCTGAAATTGAAAGAACCACTTAACTTGACTGTTGTGTGTGGATGGGACTTAGGGTAGGGGCAGGACTCGAGTTATATCCTGAGCTAACACTGCAGGGAAAACATGCCTTTATTCTTGCTCTGTTTTAGGAAGAATTACACAAGAATAGGAGTTAAGTACTGACAGAATATATGGTTTTGGTTTACTTTCCTAGGGGTTCTTGACAAATCTGATGGAGCTGGAACATCATTTTTACATCCTGCATCCTCTCAACTTGGCATGCTTGAATTGTAATCCCCATACTGTTGGACAAGTGGGAGTGGGGAGGACTCAGGGCTGAGGGGAGAATTCCTCCTTTTGGTGTGATTTCCAGGTACTGATGTCCAAATTCTGTGGCGATGTACTCTCTTTACAGCTCTATTGGCTCCATTGGGTTGGGTATCAAATCAGCACCGACTCTGTTCTCAAGATCTGTAATAAACAGTTCTCTTGTTGTTTTTAGCACAAAGTAGAAGGGGAGACTGAAGTGGCGTGTTGTGGTTGGTCCCACTTTTATTCAAATTATTTATAGCTCTGCATATCCAAAAAAGGATATGCAATGTTCCTGGTTTCCGAAGACTTTTTAAACTAAGCCTGATTAGCAAAAATGTATTGCCATTATTATGCTAATCAGATAAATGAAACCGTGAATCTAATTCCAGGTCCAAGATACAGTGGAAGTTTTTGTTTATTTTTCCTGGTGTCAACAGAGATTTTAGTTATTGTGCTGCCATCTGTGAAAGATAACTTGCTATTGCCTGCAGGTTGTATTTTTATTATATTGGCCATCTGGCCGGCTGTTGGTGTAGACCTTTAATCTTCGCAAAGGTTTAGTGTACGTTGAGCATCCTCCATTTCCTCCTGTACCACAGAAACCTGAAAGAATAATGTTTTGAATCCTTCATGAAAGGTAAACTTGCAACACTTGGCAATCATGTATTGAGAGCCATGTAGCTCCAGGGACTGCATGTTAACAAGAGCAAACGAGGACAAGATCTTATCTCGTTCCAGCAAGATTATTATACTGGTCATTATTATATAGTCTTGAATGAGTGCAAAATCTGATAGAACTTCTTGTTGTATTGATGTGGAAGTGAGCTATTGTGGCAAAGTGAGGTATCGAGGCACATCTATCTATTAAGGACTAAGTAAAGAATTGCTGCAGCATTGTTGCTGTTTTGTTTTGTTTAAGTGATAATGTCCATGGTAATATCATATAGATGTGCAAATATCCGTGCACTGATACTGAGTATAATGGCAATTATCTGGTGTGCACACTCCTCATTGCAAGTTACATGCTTCTTTCCCCAGTTCATCCTGTGAGGTTTTTCCTGTAACCTTGTCAAGGCTGATTTCCCCACTCTGGCACTTTGAGTGCGGAAGGTGGGGACCCACAAGGATTCTGAAAATTAAACTGGCCACTCCAGGCTTGTATTAAACTCCCAAGGTTACAGCTTCTCTCTGACCTTGGATGGGTAGATGCTGCCACTACCCATGTGCAAAACTGCTTTGAGAACTCAGGCAGGTGCACCGGGGAATTCCTTCCTGTGGGGTACCCTCAAGCCCTTTCACCTCCCTCTGGGGAAGAGCTGAGAAAGAAAACAAAGGAAATCAGCTGTTGCCACCAGCTAATTAAACAACATGTGAGCAAACCTCTTAGGACATACAAATCCAATCCTGTTCTTAAAAAAAGGTAAATTTTATTAAAAACAAAAAAGAAAGAAAATACATTTGGAATTTAGGCTTTTGATTAAAAAAAACAATTATAAGGATTAAGAAGCATCAAGATAGCTCGCTTGAGGTTAGGGTGACCAGATGTCCCAATAAAATTGGGACCGTCCCGACATTTAGGTGTTTGTCCTGCGTCCCAACTGATCTTTGTTCGGGATGCAATTTGTCCCGATATTTCGTTCCGTTGGCAGCACTCGCCTTATTTATTTATTTATTTTGCTCCTCCGCTGGCAGCACTCAGCTTTTTTTTTTTTTTGCTCCGCCGGGGGACTACCCTCCCCTGGGGTCCCAATATTTTCTTCCTCTCATCTGGTCACCATACTTGAGGTCCAGCTTAAAGGTTACAAGCAAAACAAAAGCACCTGTACAGAACAGTACAGAGGAGTCCACAAGTCATAAAGAAGTAAGAGATAAACCTAATCACGTCTTCCTAGACATTTCCTGATCTACTTGCATATCTGGGGTTTCAAATGAGTAGTTTTTAGGTATGATCTGGTGATTTTCATACCTGGCCCACAGCTTTTTACAGCATAGCTCTAGCCCTGTCTCTGCTCTGTCCGCTCTCTCCAGAGAACAACAGACAGACAGACAAAGGGGAAGTTTTTTCCCAATTTTAAAAAGTTTTAGCCTTCCCATTGGCTCTTTTGGTCAGGTGCCCACTCCCTTCATTTTACCTATGGACTTTTTTTAACCCTTTACAAGTAAAGCAAGTAGAGAACAGATACTAACAGAGATTTTATAGCTAACTGGCTGGTTGGGTGTCCATAAAAGAGACCTACTTCCCCCCCTTCATTTATCACAAACCCCATGCTGAGTTTACTGGAGAGACATAGTTATTAATACAGCTGTGGTGTTGGCACTAGGAATTAGCCTTTGATGTGTTTTTAAAATAGGTAGGTGGTACTTTTAATTCCAGCTGGAGGCAAGCTGTTTCCCTGTGTTTTGCTTTTGGTAAAAATGTTAAGGCTTTTTCCTACTTCTGTGTTTTATTTTTAAATAAACTGGAACAAAATGAATAAAAGTAGGCAACAATATAGCCATTTACATTCTTGTTCAGCACTGGTATCATAGGGGCTACTGTAATTGCAGAAAAGAGTCTGCAATCTTCTGTTCCATCTTAGCTAAATATACCGTAAGTATCTCTGCTAGATAGAGTGGGTAACATTTTAGAGGTATTGGTATTTGTCATGTATATTATGATGTTCTCCTGTTTTCTCTTGGGATGTATTTTTCTTCAGGGAGTCACAAAATTGAAGGGAAAATTTGCAGGAGAAAAAATATAAAAGCACATCTATTGTACAGCAGTTTAAAAAAAAAAATAGAGAATTGTAACCAGAAAGTTTCTTTCAGTGCTGCACTTTTGTTCACTTAGGTTCATCTCCTCAGGTTCAGTGTTTCCTAACTCCTCAGACATTTTTATTAAATCACTGAAGAAAAACTTAGAGTTTTTTACAATTTTTTTGTCTTTGTTTAATTTTTTGCTTAGTTTGTAAATGTTTTTCCACTTTAATCAATTTGCTTATCTTTGATTTGTTGTCTCTGACTTGGTCAGGTCACTAGACTTCCTCTTCCTCATCTCTAAGCAGCCATGCTGCCAGTGCATATGTGATTCTCGGAGAGACTTGCATTCACAAACTCCAGTCCCACTTCATGTTGAAGAAGCTTTGTGAAGACAATGTATTTGCAGATCGATGAGGCTAAGGGCTTGTCTCCACTTTCCGGTGGATTGACGTTGCAGCGATGGATCCACCGAGGGTCGATTTAACGGATCTAGTGAAGACTCACTCACTAAATCGACCACAGATCGCTCTCCCGTTGACTCTGGTACTCCACTGGAATGAGAAGAGTAAGGGGAGTTGATGGGAGAGCGTCTCCCGTCGACCTAGTGTAGTGTGGACTCCGTGGTAAGTAGATCTAAGCTATGTCGACTTGAGTTATACTACTAATATAACTCAAATTGCATAGCTGAGATCGAAAATGCTGTATACTACAGAAAGGCATTGTAAATTACTGCTGTCATAAGCAGGAATATCTAGATACTGGCCTCCATATTCTACCTTAGTGCATTATACTAGTATGTCAGTGGATTTGCGTGAATACAAGGGTAATTTGTAAATAGTGTGGGTTTTTCCGGCTTCACCTTAGATTATGAGGGGCTTGAAAATGCTCATTGTACATTTATGCATGTTATCTCCCATATTACAGTTGCACCGTGCATGTGTGGAGAAGCACAAAGTTATAGAGTTTTCCAAGGCAGCAGTCTGAGATTTTCACCTCAGTTGTACTTCGAGGCCTGCTACAATGTGGTATTTCACAGTTCTCCTGCTGTGTTACACACTAAGCCTTTTTTGTGGACTTCTGCAACTTGAGTGCTTTTTTCCACAAAAAGGGAATTTACTGCCTTTTACAGCCAAGTTTAGGGAGCATTCAGGTAGTAACTTAAACTTTTTTATGCTCAACTACTCTCCTTAACTTTACTATGTTTACTGTGTTTACACTATGTCAGGGAGTCTAATTTTCTGTGATTTATACACAAAGGAGCTGGAAGAAGGTGTAAAGTGAATGTGTTTCCCAACACACTCTGCCTTGTGCCATCTTCCAGCTCCTTAGAGTATGTGTTCCACTAACTTAGACTTGCTAGCATGTTAGTAAAATCAGTTTAAGTAGGTCTAGTAGAATCTGAGTGTTGGTCACTGAAAAGAGTGTAGAAAATACATTGCTGAATTTGGCCCATTGCTTGGAAATCCATATGTTAGGTGTGAAAAACGTAAAATTTAATTATTTATCAATCCTTAATTACAGAAACTCTCCAACTTACGCAAGCATTCCAATGCAGAACGCCTTTTGTAAGTCGAATTTTGCATAAGCCGGGAACATATCTCCGACAATTATGTGCAAAAAGAAAAAAAAAGCTACAGAACTTTTTCCGTAAATCCGGATTTCCAGAAGTGGGGTTTGCGTAACCCGGGGAGCATCTGTATATCTTGATTTAGTTAATATAATTTTTTCAAGTGGCGTTATAAGGCTAGTTATAAGAATATGGGGGATATAGTAGATATCGTTGGGCATTGTCAGAGATAAGGGATTGAAATAAATTGTGTTCTTTTAAAATACTAAGTCTCAACTCTGATAAATGTAAATTTTACATAATATTTCTGCCACTGGAACTGGTTTTTATTTTTAGAGTTTATACAGACAGATGGCATGGGTCTGAAATTTTACGGTTTTAAACAGGAATAAAGAGTGAGAACTGTGATGTCTATAACTGATGGGCTGTTGTGGAGACACTGTCATTTATAACAGCATTACATTATTTATTAAAATGTGCCACATGCTCATCTATTGTCCTTATTCTAGTATTCCTCTTCCTGCCCATTCCCATTTAGCCAGAGTAATGCTATATGAGATTTTGTCAAGTGATCAGCTTTAGTCTTGTCAGTATGTAGACAGGTTAGATCTCATTTTGATTCTTTAACTGTGTTATACATTTCATTTCAATAGGGAATGGGTGTTTTTGTTTTATCATGGCATTGTAAAGCCTTTTGACAGGAATATTTGTGAGATAAATGTTCTTGGTGCAGAAATGGATAAATGTAGGTTAGGTGTGTTATGGAAAGAGCTAATACTGAACATTGTTAAGCAGCAGGGCAGGAGTGAGGACAGATGGGTTTGCTTTTCCTTAGGGAGTCTGAAATAAACTTGATTTGTCTTCCCTAAATCCTTAACCTCAATAGACAAATAAAAAATGTTTCCACGGGATGTAATGTTTATTGACATCATAGAAATACTTTAAAAATACATTTTACGTCTGCCAAAAGTATTTGGCAGGTCATGGAATTTTATTTCACTGGGTTAGGATTGCTGCTTTGCTCCTCTCTGTTATAACAACAGGTTCAGTTTTATTTTCATATCATTTGAGTCAAAAATCTGTATTTGGAACTCCTTGTGTTCTGCAAAGGCCATTTTTCTTACAATTTTCATGAGGGATTTCCAAAGGCACGAAGTGCAGTTACTCACCTAATTTTCATCAACACTGATGGAAATTGGGCCCTAACTCTTCTTTGTGCTTTTAAAACCCTTTTCCTTAGCGGTTTGTGTTTGTTACATATGACTAGTAAAGAAGCTTGTGTGAATGGAAACTATTATAAACTTAAAGTAGGACGTTGTATTAAGAATATATATAATTGTATATGTGTGAATGTTGCACCTATGAAATAATCATAAATGTTTATGATTATATTAAATATCTCTAAAATATCCTATTGTTATATGCAGTGTAGTTGTAGCAGTGTCAGTCCCAGGATATTAGCAAGGCAAAGTGGGTGAAGAAGAGCTCTGCATGGCTTGAAAACTTGTCTCTCACCAACAGAAGTTGGTCCAGTACCTAACCCACCTTGTTTCTCTAAAATATCTTGTAATTTACAGCTTGTCTACATAGCCCAGCAGTTCAGACTATGGGGATGTGAATAGCAGTTTGCACCAATGTGTTGCGTTATAACTCTGTGATGAGGATGCTGTGGGCATGAACTAAAAGGTTCCTAGTTTGTGCCCACAGATTCCACGTGGGGAGTTACAGAGCAGCACTTCAGTGCACACTGCTATTCACACTCCCGTAGACCAAACTGAAGGGCAGTGTAGATCTACCCTTAAAGGATAGTTTTCAGAACTGGTAAATCACTCACTGATATGGCCCTAACTATTATTTTTTGAGTATAGACAGGAATTTCTACCTCCATACTGTTAATTGGTTGGTTATCCATTATGGCTCCAAGCAGCCATTTTCCACTTGTATAACTGAGATCACTCACTGTTTGAGGAATCACTATTTCTAAACCAGACGTTCTTAAAGGATGGAGCCCACCACACTCAAGGAGGGTGTGGCGGAGTAGCCTGAGGGCGACAGATAAACCTCTCAATAGTTCGCCCTATTCTACAAGGCTAAGGTTGTTGGTTCCTTATCCGTCGGTTCCCAGTTCTTTTTTCAGAGACCAAATTTAAAAAAATCATCAGTGTAAGATTATATTTTTAGAAATTTCACTATATAAATGTAAACCAGAAAAACTCTTTATCTGCCCTTTCTGTAGCACTTTCCCATGTAATTTGAATGTAGTATTTATATTTAAAATGTTTCAAATATTGAGTAGTTCAGTAAAGGGCATCAACTTTATTTACATAGCATTTAGAGTTTATTGAAACAAAAGTTATGTACAACACTGGGAACCATTTTGTATGTTTCCACAAACTTTTGGTCTAACGGAGAGCTGCTGTTTCTGTGATGGAATTTTGCAATTAAAAAGGAAAGGAAAGATTTAAGGTGTTATGTAAATATTAGTTTTAATACAAATGAATGCAGCACTGATGCCAGCTTTGAATAGCCAAACACTGAAACGTAATTATGATTTATTAATATTTCGAAACAGAAGCTAATCATGTATATCCTCCACTCACGTACACCCTCCAATCAATTTTTCATCCTTTTTTGTTTAATAAAAACAAATATCTTTTTCTTTGTTGTCCTAGAAATAAGAAAATATTATAAAGCAACTTTCATCCACGAGGACCCAAAAACTCTTTGAAATATTTATTTAACCCAGGGGTCAGCAACCTCTGGCATGCGGCTCGCCAGGGTAAGCACCCTTGCGGGCCGGGCCGGGCCGTTTGTTTATGTGCCGCGTCGGCAGATTCGGCGGACCATGGCTTCTTCTGGCAGTGGTTTGCCATCCCAGGCCAACGGGGCTGGTGGGAAGTGCCGCGGGCTGAGGGATGTGCTGGCCACAGCTTCCTGCCTCCCGCCTCCCGCATTGGCCTGGGATGGCGAACTGTGGCCAACATGGCAGATAAACAAACTGGCCCAGCCCGCCAGGGTAAGCACCCTGGCGAGCCGCGTGCCAGAGGTTGCCAACCCCTGATTTAATCTATACACCTATATACATATACACATGAATAATTGCAACCACTTCTGAGATGAAACACAGCAACTATTTAACACCAGCATATATTGCAGAAAAAGAAAATGAAGGATAACGTATCCAGCCAAAGCTGTGGAGTTAAGTAGGCAGAAGGTAAATACCCATGTTAGAATTTGTCCAAGACACCATTTATAACACTTTTCCTCTTGCAAAACTACTTCTGGTCAGGACTGTAGTTTTGTGTCCTATTTGAAAGATTGATCATCCAATGTCTTCTGAAAGTATTGAGAAATTGTTTTATTACTGATTCATGGCCCACTCTTCAGTGTCTAGCATTGCACTGTGTAGTGCTCAGGCATTTATATGGTGAACACGAATATGCAGGATTGTTATAGTTAATACTAAATTTGTGAAGGAATAGAGTTTAAGCAATTCTGCAGCCATTGGGGATAAGGGTGAGACCTTCATGGAGAGCAGATTATGCCACATCTGCCCACCTCAGGGTTTCTTCCACCTTCTACTGAAGCATTTGTTGGAGACAAGATACTGTATGAGAAGGGCCACTGGTCAGATGCAGCGTGTCTGAGAGTGACTGTTCATTTATTCTTGTGTCTCTGCATGAGCAATATGCATTAAACCATCAAGCTCTTTTCTAGTGTTGGCCATGATGTGCTAACACATTTTTAAAGTGTTAAGTTCAATCTCCACTAGTATTTAAAAACATTTTCCTAGTCTACACTTACCCACAAAGTGATTACAGGTTCTGGCCCTCTCAGAGATAAGTGTCAATTACTTAATACAATCACTTTCTATAGCACGGTGTTTTTTTCTCGGGATCAGAAGTGTCTCCTGTCCAGCTAACAGTCTTACTTGACTTTCTTAGCTTGGTGGATCTGATTAATACAGCCCAAGGTGGATTGGCTTCTGACATGCGAAATATTGGTTGAACAGTGATTCCCAAATTAAACAGTATTGTGAGAAAATTAAATTGCAGTGTAAATCAGTTAACAGTTGTAAAAAATCATTTTATTTTTTGAAAAGGAAAGGCAGGTTCTTTTTACTCCTTCTTTTTGCCAGAGTACAGTAACATATGTTACTTTAAGTAAACTTAATTTGTTTAATGAATGACTTAGCAACCATTTATTAATGAATGCAAACACTGAAAATATGCTAGGTGCCAGATTATACCCGGCTGCTGCATAGGTATGCAAGTGGAGTGGGTGCAAGAAATCTCTTTCCCTTGTGCATTTGCACATCAGCTAGGTACAATTATAGTCCCTGCCTGCCATTGAGTGCAGGGACGGCTTCTTCCTCCTTCAGGCTCTAGCCACTTCAAAGGGGAACGAAGGAGCAAAGCTGTTTGCATGTAGTAGAGTTCATGTGCATCCCCTACCTCTTTTGCTGTTTCTGGGAGGGGGTGTGCCTCCTTATTCAGGTCTGTGTCTGTTATGTACAGCTGATCCTTTTAAAGTATAACAGACTATCAGAACACTAATAAAAAGTGGCACATTTAATAAAAGGATTTTTGCTTGTGCTCTGCCATGCGGGCCCTCTTCTTTAGTTTCCAGCTCCTGAAAGAGGTTATAAATAGGGCTTCTGATTTTCAGTGTTATCCAATAAAACATCCCCAAATAAATAAATAAATAAATTGGTGTTTATCTGAGAAACACTGGGAAACCCCCTCCCACTGAAAAGGTTGCTCAATTCATGCTGACTTCACCCCTTTTCCGGTGATCTCCCTACTCACTAGCATGTATGTAAGGCTTGTCTACACAGCACTGGCAAACTGCATTAGAAAGGTGTGATTTGTAGAGTGCCGTAAAGTGTTGTGCTGTAACTGCTTATGTAACCAGCTGGCATGCTCCAAAGCTGAAGGCCCCAATCACCTGTAATTTTTGGATATCTAAACAGAAGTAAAAAATTGCTAAAAATAACCCTGAAAAATGAAATTAATGAATACTGAAAAACAGAAGCACTAGTTATAAACTCTCCTTAATTAACACCCTTTCCCCCAACAACATGGATATTCTTTATAATTCCCCCACGCCTGCCAAAATGCCCTACTCTTTTAGAAGTAAGTGTGAGGATGGAAACTATGCACTCTACTTAATGCGTGTATGCACACTGTGTTAGATTTAAGTTGCCCTTTACTGAAATAGCCACTTAGTGTTTACTTAAAGAAGCTGTTAATAGCTTGTTATTGAGGAAGTCTGCAAAACCCTCCAAAAGTTTAATACCTTACAGCTCAATACTGTAACTGTCACAAAAGTTTGTTTTCAACATTTATAGAAAATACCTAGTTTTTTTAAAACTATGATTCATAGCTCCCATTTCACTGCACAATTTTAAATGCCACTCTACTTTTACCAGCTAAGGCTGGCATGTTTTTAAAATATACAAATGATGAAAGATTGTTTTTTGTTCACAACTGTATATATAACCTCTGCACTGAATAGAGCAGTGTTTCTCAAACTGGGGTCACTGCTTGATTAGGGAAAGCCCCTGGGGGGCAGGGGTGGTTTGTTTACCTGCCCCGTCCACAGGTCCGGCCGATCGCGGCTCCCACTGGCTGCGGTTTGCCGCTACAGGCCAATGGGGGCTGTTGGAAGCAGTGGCCAATAAGTCCCTCAGCCCGCGTTGCTTCCAGCAGCTCCCAGTGGCCTGGAGCAGCAAACCGCGGCCAGTGTGAGCCGCGATTGGCCAGACCTGTGAACAGGGCACGTAAACAAACTAGCCCGACCCACCAGAGGCTGTCCCTACACAAGCGGCGACCCCAGTTTGAGAAACGGCCTGGGAAAGCAACCAGAGCAAAGGTGTTTTACACTCAGGACAACTATTCCATGTTGCTAAAGCAATAGGAGCCTCAAATGGGTGGCTATATAGTTAGTGAAATTAAAGCCAAGATGAATTAGCGATGAGCGACTCAACATAGCAGTATGCATAAGGTCATATCCTACAGGCCTTCTGTGCACAGAATGGGTGCTCTCTGACCCCAGAAGGCTTGCAGGACTGTGCTTCTAGACTACTGAAATGTGAAACATAATAGTAAACCTAGTGTTGGAATTATTAACAATACTACAGGGAAATTGCCACAACACTGATTTAACCATAAATTCCTTTAAGTCCAAAGGCCAAATGGTATTTCATACAATTGCTCTAAACTTGCCTAAACAATAGCAATCTCTACACCGAATACAGTAACTAAGTATGCAGAAGTATGTAATTAGTATACTTATAAATAGGCCAAACCTAGGGGAAACCGTCTCATCCTAGTGTGAATCATCCAGGCTTGTTATCCCTTCAGGTCGAGTAAACAAACAAAATTATTAACTACAAAGATAGATTTCAAGTTATTATAAGTCAAAGCGCAACAGGTCAGAGTGGTAACCAAAATAAAGTATAAGCTCTCAACCCTATTAGACTGGGCAACATCTAGATTAAGCAGTTTTTTTCACTCCACTGGATAGTGCAGACTTTAATGTACAGGTTTGTTCCTTAAACCTGGGCCAGTCTCCTCTGTTGGAGTCTTGTCTTCTCAGTGTCTTAGTTGCTTGCAGTGAAGATGGGGGCAGGAGAAGGGCCCCATATGTGTGCACTCTGTCTGTTTTATCCCGTCGAGACATGTCTGGGGGTCATTGCTGAGTCTCTCCAAGCAAGGTTAAGCAATTCCCCTGGTGCGGCTTCATGCAGGAGAGTCATTGCATTGTAGCTCCCTTGCTGGACAATGGCTGTTGATGGGTTGTTTGACACCCTGCCCGGGCGCTGGTTACTTTCCTTGCTGTTGTCTCTGGGGAGCTAATATCTGGCTGATTCTTCAACTTACAGCATGTTATAGTGACAAACATACTGCACAATTCTCATAACTTCATATGCATTAATGATATACATACATGGAAAGAGAAATGACTTTCAACACATCATAAACTTTTCCCTGATACCTTACAAGGCATATTTTATACATAAGATCACAATTATATAAAAATGAGGAATATGAGGGTTACATCATGCTCCCCCAAGGTATAGAATGTCACAGTATACATCTCCTCTTTACTTCCCTCTTGTAAGCAAGGTTACTTTAATTTTTATTAGTATGTGACTTCTTGTTCCCAACCCCTTTAAAGCATTCAGCTTCCCTGTGCGGCCTGTATTTCTGATTTATAGTCCTCCCACTCCCACCCCAGCCATTATTGCATTATTGCAACAGGGCCAAGCAGAGGCAAGACACTATCTTTCTACCTGCTCCTCTAATATTAGGAACAGTTTCTGATGCCCATTGTCAGTCTTTTCCAAATGAAAAGCTTTTGCAAGATGTTGAGATGTCTGTTCCTTTCTGCTGTGTTGAAGCCACACATCAAGATAAAATAGTTGTCTGAGGAATCATAACTTCCCTAATCCTCTCTCCAGCCAGCACTCTGCTTCAGCAGTCCTTAATGTGTTTTATAGGAGCCTCCTGACCCTCTCAAAATGATAGAGTAAAGAAGAATAGTGCCAGCAAGCATGTCTCTGGAGTTTTAGGAGACTTTTAGATCAATTAATTGTCACTTAGAATGATCTGTCTGAGGGTGTCATCACTGTCTTGTTCTGGAATATGTTCAAGGCAATCCTGCAGTGCTACTCTACATAAAGGATGATCCTGCTTCACATTCTGGAGGAACACTTGTGTGAAAATCCCATTGTAATGCATCTGTGGATATTAGCACAATGAAGAATAGGAAAATGTTGTTGTGGTTATCTGAACCTTTACTTTGAGTAATAAGGCTTACAGACGTGGGCCACTCTGGAGATAAATGGATCTTCTACAGCAGAGGTGGAAATTGACATCCAAACATTTGGGTTTTTTATTAGTGTCAGTTTCCCACGCTCTGCAGTAGGATAAACTTGTTTTGCTTTTTCCTCAAAGTAATTTAACATGATCTGTAATTTAGTAAAGTAAAATGGAATTATCCTGGCCGCAGAAGTTGTCTCAGCTGGAGAGCACTTCAGGGTGGGGCATTCCTCTGCTGGCAATGGCTGACAGGCCTGGTTCTGCTCCCAAACTGCAAGCGGTCTGAAATATCTATTATAATTAGGACCCTACCAAATTCACAGTCCATTTTGGCCAATTTCTCAGTCGTAGGATTTTTAAGACAGTCAATTTAATGGTTTCAAATTTCACAGCGTTGTAACCCTGGAGGTCCCTGACCCAAAAGGAGGTAATGGGGGGAGGGGGTTGCAAGGCTATTGTAGGGTTCGCGGGATTGTCACACTTCTGCTCTTCTGCTGGCAGGGGTGCAGCCTTCAGAGCTGGGCAGCTGGAAAACAGCTGCTGCTGGCCGGGCATCAAGCTGGAGCCTCAACTTTTCCTCCCAGGTCGGGGGCAGGCAGCTGGGGTCCACAGCCTCTCCACCTGGGTCGAGGGTTATTCCAGTCTAGCAGCCACAGACCAGCAGCCAGGAGACATTCCTGGAGGTGGGTCTAATCCAGCTCTGGGAGCAGCCCCTGCAGGGGAAGACGAAGTCCCATACCTTCCCAGCTAGTCCCTGGACCAGGACTAGCAGCTAGAGCCCGGCCTGTGGTAGGGGCTGCCCCCCCCTGCTGGGGCACTCCCAGTCTTGCCCATCCCCTACAATCTCCAGATTTCATGTGGGAGATCAGATTTCCCAATCCACGATGCATTTTTAATGGCCATGAATTTGGTAGGGCCCTAATTATAATGTATCTGTGGACCTTATTATTTGACAAAAGGAAATTTTCAGGTACACACAGATATATTTCCCTATATTTCCTATGATGGGAATAATGAGAATGCCATGGTATCAGTTTTTATTTACAAGAAGTAAGTAACATTTTGTTGGTGATTTACAGTATAAGATTAAAATAAAACTGATCCAAATGCTAAATCTGTGAAAATAAAATTACTAACGTTGAGCTAGATATTCTCAGGAATATAATAAATAATAGGCATATCTCCTCAGATTAAGGTTGCCAGTTGTCCAATTTTCAATTTGTACACATGGTCGAAAAGGGACCCTGGTGGCTCTGGTGAGCATTGCTAACCGGGCTGTTAAAAGTCTGGTCAACGGTGCTGCAGAGCTAAGGCAGGCTTCCTGGAAGCGGCTGGCATGTCCCTGCAGCCTCTAGGCGCAGGGTAATTAGGGACGCTCCCCATGCTGCCCCCAGCACCAGCCCCGCAGCTCTGATTGGCTGGGAACTGCGGCAAATGGGAGCTGCGGGGGACAGGTGCGGGCAGCATGCACTGTGCAGAGCCACCCGGCCACGCTTCTGCCTAGGGGCCAGATGTGCCAGCCGCTTCCAGGAGCAGTGTGGAGCCAGGGCAGGCAGGGAGCCTGCCTTAGCCCCACTGCGCCGCCAACTGGGAGCCACCTAAAGTAAGCGCTGCCTGGCTGGAGCCACACCCCAACCCCCTACCCCAGGTTGGAACACCCTCCTGCACCCTCCCAGACCCTGCATCCCCACCCCAACCCCATGCCCCGCCCTGAGCCCCCTTCTGCACCCAAACTCTCTCTTGGAGCACACACCATGCACCCCCTCCTGCACGCCAAACCCTTTGGCCCCAGCCCAGACTCCCCTCCTGTACCACAAACCCCAGGGACAGGGCAGGTGCAGGGTAAGAGTGTTCGGATTTATGCTATTAGAAAGTTGGCAACCCTACCTCAGATTGTGTCATTTCAGATGCTTCTAACAAGGAAAAGGAATGAAAATTACAAATATCAGGTATAGAATGTACCAGAGGACAGATAAATGAAAACAGGAGAAGTGATGATAATGGTAAAAGATATTTTCTCCATAGAGAGAAAAGATGTAACAATGTTGTCAGACGGAACAGAAGATGGGATTAAAAATTAAGGACTATAACAAGGTTAGGTGACTTGATTGTTGCTGTAGATTTCTAACAGTTTAGTTGGAGAAAGTAGATCATAAAATCTTTTCATAGATAAGATTAGCTTATTAAAAAAAGACTGGGCATTGATTATGAGGGATTTTAATTGCTCAGATATTGAATGGGATAACAGATGAGCAAAAATGATTGAGGTGTCTAGTTTCTAGAGGTGGCGCAGGATTGCTTTCTTACAGAGTTTGTTGAATTAAAAATGCAGTCAGTGGCTATTTGGGACATCGTCCTTGAAAATGATAGAGCTGTGATTATTCATAGTTCTTTACAATTATGGTACAAAACAACTTTCTTTTAAGGACCACGCATTGTTACAAACCTTCTTTCACCCCGCATCTCTGTGGATGTGAGTATCATTACACTCACTGTGTAGCTGCGTAAAGTGAAGTGCAGAGTTGTGAAGTAACCCGAAGCTACAGAGACTGTGGCAGGGTTGGGAATAGAACCCAGGAATCCTGATTCTCACATCCTTGTTCTATCGCTATATTTAAATGGAATGAGCCCCTCACCATACTAAGAGACCACCTCACAAATATTAATGATTTTATCCTCAATCTCTCTACGAAGTAGGGAAGTATTATCACTATAGTGATTTTTACACATGGGACCTGAGGCACAGATTGACTTTTAAAGGAAGCATGTGGCAAAGCAAGTGCTGAACCCAGATCTCCTAGTCCACTGTGTTAACCACCAGGGACAGCTGCCACACCTGCTTTCATGGTCTTAGTATCATTAAAAGTTAAATATTTGTGAGTATGTAGTACTAGAGGAGGTCACAGCAAACAGAGATCCATATCCAGACCACATACTCCTATTGAAGTCTTACTGTTTTAGAGGCTCTTTCACTGAAGGCCAGAAAATCTCTGGCCCAGATCCCTGTTAATTAAAAGTTTCAGTCATACTTGTATTTGAATGAGAGTATGTATCAAAGGCAGGATCTCAAAGCCATTGTAAACCTTAACCAATAATGAGAAACGATGCCACTGAGTAGAAGCGTTAGGATAATTATCAGATAATCATAAAAATTAGAGGTGAAGGACTGTTAGGTTTTCTAGTCTACCTCCTCTATCAGTAAAGAACAATTCTGTAATATACTGTCTACATTTGTGGGCATCACCTCAGGCACACTAATGTAGCTGAATGTACGGTATTTATTCTTTATCTTCTTTGTTTATATGTGTGAGTACAATTCGTTGCTGAACTGACTGTAGCTGAAGAGAACTTCCTTTAGTATTGTCAGATGTGTTATTACTCTGGTGTGATACCTCATGCTTCAGTGAATGTGCCTCTTTCTGAGTCCCCTTTCACTTGCCAGTCCTGTCATTCGCTGCTTTTGCTTGCCTTGGCTGCGCTGTGAAGCAGCTAGTGTCAGACATGCAGAAGGGTGGCAGGTAATAGAATTTTCACACAATCAGCAAGAGGCTAATGCAGATGAAGTTTCATATATTTCTAGTCTGTTCTTTTGACACAGATTTTAAATTTTATTATTTTTTAAATTTTTATATTGCTTATTCTTGATATATGCTGTGATGATCTATATTGTGGAGGAATGCTTGTCTTTCCGTGGTTGAAGTTGAAGCTAGCTTTCTGTGTTGAGCATAATTTTCAAACATCCTTGCCTCCTGCAACTCCTTCCCACTGCTCAAAGGCACCAAAAAAGACTGCTTCATTTGAAATCACCCATGCCACATCTCATCCCAAGGTAGAATTTTTCTGGAAAGTATAGGCAAATATACAATGTGTTTTAGAGATTCTTCTAAAAGTTTCAAAGTTTCTGTCTTTGCTTTTCATGTTTTTTTGCTAATTGTATCTCAAAACCAGGTTCATGTTGAAAAATCAAGTCTCTTTCCTCTAAGAGTGCCTAATGAACAAAAGTACCTTTCATAAATTTGGAGACAATGTATGTAGGAAGATTTATTCATAGATAGTCAGCAAGTGTTCACTTTGTCCTCTTCCCCCACAAGGTCCAAAACAGTTGAGAATACGCAAATGCACAATTAATGTTACACAAACAGTGCTGGAAGGCACTTGCAGGAGTTGATACAGTAGGTTTCACTACACACACAAGCTGTTTTGACTGTCACTTCTAGGTTATGTCTGATAAAACATTTATTTTCCTTGTACCCACATCTGCCTTTCTGCATTCCTTACTCCTGTAAAGGGCTACAGGGACAGAGTTAAAGTTTTTTAGGTGACTGTAACTGCATTTCCAAACTTTCAAGCAGCTTTAGAGCTAGTTTTGGGGGATCTTTCTGCAGAGTGGAACTTTACCTTTGAAATTCCAGGATTTCTAACGTCTGTGTTAGAAAAAATATAATGTTTATGTAAGATGTTTTTTCTGAAATACATGATAGAAACTAGCAATCGGAATCAGAGAGGTAGCCGTGTTAGTCTGGATCTGTAAAAGCAGCAAAGAGTTCTGTGGCACCTTATAGACTAACAGATGCATTGGAGCATGAGCTTTCATGGGTGAATATCCACTTCCCACTTCGTCAGATGCATGAGAAGTGGATATTCACCCACGAAAGCTCATGCTCCAATACGTCTGTTAGTCTATAAGGTGCCACAGGATTCTTTGCTGCTTTAGCAATCAAGTTCAGATTAAGTAGGCCTTTTGCCTGGTAATTATTCTTTCGTATATATAAATATATTCTGTGTAGTACTGGTAGCTTTTTCATTCTTATTTTAAAAGTTTTAAAAAGTGAGATGGGAATGCTTCTAACTAAAATATTGGTCCTGTATTTCCTAAATATGGTGCCTACTAATTAGTTGCCACTTTAGCTAGGCTCTGGAGAGCTATCCATGTCACACTGAAGTTTCAGAATGAATGTGTTTATTAAAGTGCCAGAAAGCTATTTGCAAGATTTGTTAAGCAATCAGGGCTCTTTACAGTGATATTCTGAACAGGCTTTTCCAGTATGCTAAGTGCACAATGACTTTAGTCATTATTAAACATTTAGCAAGTAAAAGTGCCAATGAGACTGAAGCATTTATATAGATTTCTCCATAGCTAAACATTCAAACTCTGATCGGTGATGTCAGCATACCAAAAGAAATGTAGGTCCACATGCATCTGGCCATGACCTCAGATGGAACAGAGGTCTGATGCAGCCATGTAAATAGTATGTGCAGAATTAGCAAAGGGTGGAGTTTTGCCACTTACAATGTCAGTAAGACTTTGTGCTCTACTTAGTGTTCCTTTCTGCCTCCTGACCAACAAAAAAGAAGCCACCATCTTCCCCGAGGGGAGCTTGGCTTCATGTTCATTGGAAATAATAGGAAATGGTGGACATTTTGAAAGAGGGCATCTTTATTGATGGCAGTTTATGATCCCAGTGGAGGAATATTGAGAGCATAGGTGGAAACCATCCACCTGATCTGAGTTCCTGTGGCTGGCATCACTGCAGCCCCAGCAGCCAGGAGGAGCAGTTACAGGCTGCTCAGCAAGTGCAGTCCTGGGATGGAGCATGGTCAGTCACTCTGTGGCAGTGGTGGACAACCTGCAGCCCGCAGGCCGCATGTGGCCCATCAGGGTAATCTGTGGGCTGCGAGACATTTTGTTAACGTTGATCGTCTGCAGGCACGGCTCCCTGCAGCTCCCAGTGGCCGCGTTTCATCATTCCTGGCCAATGGGAGCTGCGGGATTGGCAGCCAGTATGTCCCTGTGGCCCACTGCTTCCTGCAGCTCCCATTGGCCGGGAATGGTGAACCACGGGGACTGGGAGCTGCAAGGGGCCGTGCCTGTGGATGGTCAACATCAGCAAAATGTCTTGCAGCCCGGAATCAGCCTACCCTGACGGGCTGCAGGTTGCCCACCACTGCTCTCTGGGAATGGCGCATGTGCAGTCCAGTTGACATGTAGTAGCTGTAAGGGGAATCTTTTGAGAATTTAACTGTCAGTCTCTAGCAAGTCTCTGCTGAGCATGTGCTGAGATTTTCAGAGGTGTATAACTTGGCCAAATTCAGGTGAATTTTCACAGGGACAGCAAAAGGCATATCTCTGACACCAGAGAGTCCCCTGCCAATTTTGAATTCCTGACTCCATAGCCTTGAGGTGCCAGAACAGGGGTTCTCAAACTGGGGGTTGGGATCCCTCAGAGGGTCACGAGGCTATTACATGGGGGATCGTGAGATGTCAGCCTCCGCCCCAAACCCTGCTTTGCCTCAGCATTTATAATAGTGTTAAATATGTAAAAAATGTTTTTAATTTATCTGGGGGGGGGGGTCGCTCTCACAGGCTTGCAGTCTGAAAGAAGTCACCAGTACAATGTTTGAGAACCACTGTGCTAGAGCTTCTCAGTAAAATGTTTGTAAGATTTTTTACATGGGCAAACCTTCCTAAACCTTGTTCTCAGAAATGGCTGAGCCATTTTAGCTGAAACTTAACAATTCAGCTTGGAGCAGACACCTGGAATGGAAAATTTCAACCCAAATGGTTAAAGTTTGGCAATATTATAAATAACTGACAATAGGGTCACAAAGTGGAAAGAATCAGGTAACTTTAACTAGATGTGTTGTTACCTGTGCTAACTATAACAAACATACACTGTGTATCTATCTATGAATTTTAAGCATACTTGTCCAAATACCTTGTATTTTAGCCAATACAAACCTTATAATATTAACATCCACTGATCCCTGCATTTATTACATAAAGTCTGAGTCTGATCTCTTTCCTTTCTAATACAGAGTGTGTGAACAGAATAGCTTACTTTGGCATTCGTTTCCACCTGTTGCTCTCCGCAGTAATTTAGGAGATTAGCAATGCCGATACAGTCAAATTTACTTGATTTATCTATGTGTCTGGGATTGCAAACATTTAAGTGGCAACCAGTCTCATAAAATATGACCCATTGGTGAGTTAACTGTAAGAGTTAAATGGAATGAAAATGAGGTTAGCAAATTCGTTTGGAATAAATAAATTTGACTTAGAGTATATGCTGTGCAGTTAAAATAAGCTTTTAATAAAGGAAAAGGGTAGGGCTTACTTTGTAATGATATTGCCTCTGTATTGTGTCGAGGGAGAGCAGAAGGTGTTGTTTACAGGAGCTCACTTTATTAAGTGCAGTACAGGCAATTATGAAAATAAATTGTGTTATTGGACTAATAAAACTTGTACAATTCTTTGTGCTTAACTTGTGCTGATTACAAATATTGCCAGTGTTTTTCTTTGTCCCTTGCACACACAAAAAAGTGACAGGTTGCTATGGCAACAGTGTAAGAAAGGATGACAGTGGAAGAGACATCATATTTTCAGTCTTGAAATTCTTTATAAAGTAATGTAGGTAATTACACATGTAATGATTTACCATGCAGCAGACCGATCTGATTTAGAAAAAGTGTACACCATGGTACATTATGTTTATAAATATTTCAGTAGAACAAGAACAAAATGGTATTCGTATTTTAGTAGGAAAGCAAAATATTACCAGAAAAATAACACCACTAATGATGAAACAGAGAGTGCTGACAGCATTGCTCTCCTTTAAGAAACAGAGTGTTAGATTAAATTAAACAAGTTTCCACTGTTGAACCATTGTATGTAATTATGGCTTTATTGTGTTGGCAGAGTTGTTTTCCCATGGAAATAATGTTTTTAATTAATCCATGGGATTTGACTCAAAGATCTAAATACATATTATCAAGAAAAATCCTGCATTCTCACTGGGTGATGGCTCAGAATGATTCTGATGTTAAAAAGAATAAAGGGCCCAGCCACACCTCTCAGATATGCACATGGAAGGGATGCTCCATATATTTGTTCTTCCCACTCCATATGGGAAGGAGGTGTAACTATTTCCATGTCAGTATGCTGCTTTCTTTTGAACCTTCCCCCAGGGAAGGGTGTAAGGGGAGGGAGGGGAAAATGCACATTATTTCTCCTGCACCAGGCAGAACTCGGTATTATATAGCCTGCGGTCTCCTCTGAGAATGGGGTAGGACAAATCTTGCACCTTAAATAGTAAAGCAAGGGAGAAGGCTTTGCCAGTTGACCCTTGCAGAAATTTCCACACCTTTAATCTCCCATGCATGTTTTGCCACAGGAAGTTCTGGATTATTAAAGAGAAACTCTATTAACCATCTAGATAATTCAACAAATCTATTAAATTTAAATATTTAAAATGTGTTATCTTGGCAAATAATGTCTGATATATACTTCTAATCAAGAAACATGAGTCACTGTTTTTCTCTCAGACACCTCCATTCATTGAGACCACTTAAAATTCTGGGTTTGCTTATAGTTTTATTAGTCGTTCTCTAAAATAATCTTGTGCTCTTAATTTTCTTCACAGCATTATCTAACTTTTGAATTAGGATGACTGAAAAACTAAATAATAAGCATGATTTTTTGGCATCTAGGATGAATATTTCATAAGCAACAACTAAGTCTTAGTTTTAGACAGACTTACTGCATATGAGTACATACCCCAATCTGATTATTTGAATTGTGCAATCATTAGATTGCATATTTAAATAAAATGTGTCATAGTCTGCGGATGGAAACCTTTGGAGCTTATACAATTTGAAAGAGACAGTTAGTTATGAGAGCCAGCAGAAAGGTCATCACTAAAATGAAATCTAAAATTATTGCTATTTTTTTTCTCATTTATGATTTTTTGGTAGAAGGCAACAGAGATGTGATGATCACAACAAGACAGTGAACAATGTATTATCTATGTTGGATGTTTCCATGTCTCAGAATTTGAATTATGGCACTCTCTGTGATGTCTTGTTCTTTTGGAATAATTTCCCCTTGTATGAGACAAACCAACTGGTAGATAATACCAGATCTTTATTTTGCTGAATTCTGAAGATTTAATTCTGATCACTGAGAAGGGCAAGAAGAACATCCCAGTATGCATGCAAGCTGACAGTACTGTTCAGTTTTTAATTTGTAATAACAAATGAAAAGGAATAAAAACATGACATTTGTACTTGGCATCTCTAGACAAGAAAATCCCATCTTGTAGTTAGGCACCCTTATCAGACTCTCCTAAAGGTCCAAACGCACAAGGCTGAACTTTGGACAAACAGCCTGAGCAGATGTCAAATTTCCTTTGGTGACCTGATTATGTAGTCCTGAAAAAAGAATGAGCCAGATTCTCTGATCTAGCCAATCTCTGCTTGGATCAGGAGAAGGTGTGAAAGGGCAAAGGTAGCCTGAAGCCACCTTTACTGTGCCCTGATCCTGGGGTAATTAGATCATCAGCCAGCCCTGACATAAAATAGAGTAGCCTGTTAGCAGGGCAAATCCTGTCTGCTCCCCCACCTATCAAATAACTGGGAAGAAATCTTTGCAACATGAACCTCAATGATTTCCTCTCCTTCAACACCCTCCCTCACCCCATTCCATTTCACAGATTGGAATGATTTTGACTTCAATCTTGCAAGCTGTTCAGTCTGCTCAACTTTACCCTGGTACCTAATAGTGTAGGAGCTGCTATGCCAGCCATGCACCACTGATATGGGGTGGAAGGTGAGGATCACGCTCTGGCCGTTTAAATTAGATTTATGGACATTTTGCATTGCTGGACCAGAAAATCTGACCCAATGTATTTGATACAAGAAAGGCCTTCATACTTTGTTAGTCAAAGTGATTATGAATTGAACTCTGTGTGTTCCTGATTGCTTACAAGTAAGACTGGGAATCAGTGCACTCATGAGCTTTCACTTGAATATCAGATGTGAACACTTAAAGTTGACAGGAACTTGAAATTACAATAGTATGTTGCATCTATTCCAAATATTCATGCTGAGGATCACATATTAATAGAGAGGCTGGCTTGTGGACCTTCTTCTGTCTTATTCCCAGTCAGATAATTTTCCTGTGGCAACGACAGCAACTGTTTACATAGAAAAGTAATACTGGGAAAATATTGAAAGTATTTTAGCTTTTTTTTCCCTTTACAGTTTAATAGCTGGAAAGAAGGATGAAAGACAGACTTCTGCAGGACTCCAGTAGTCTATGGACCACAGTTTGGGGACCTTCTTGGTATGTTAGGTTTATGGCTGGATTAGGTGCCATAATTTTTGCATTATCATATCTATTCACAGAAAGTAGATATCTCAGTGGAGCCATGAGGTAATTTGTGTGCAGTATGGTTTGAGCTATCTGGCTGAAGGTTTTACTGAGCAGAGACTGCAGAAAGGACATGAAGTGAGACTGGCAAAGTTCATGAGAATGATTTTACTGTTTTGAAGTTCTGTTTTCCTAAGACATGCCATAGGTCACAGAAGTATTTTGATGGGAGAAGAGAACTTGGGTGAATGAAATGTCTGTTTCTCCACTAATAATGGGTCATTTCTTAATCACAGTGTGCACAAAAATTAAAATAATAAAAATGCCCCTGACTTCTCAGACCTAAATTTGGGGCCCATGTAACAAAACAAAATAAAATAGCAGCTCTTTAAGAAGCAGCATTTTCCACCTGATAGAATTTCTGCAGTTATTTTTAATCAAGGAAATCCTGTATTTCCTCAGCAGCTGTTTGACATAAAGATTTGTTTCAGTTTTACTGCTTTATTTCTTCTTCTTATTATTAAATGATTCTTTACACATAATTGATTTTCAACTCTAGTTAAATGGCTGGACTCTGATAAAGCATTTGATACAGTGCCTCAAAAATTGCACATGAAAAATTAATGTAATTGGGTAGATGTGAGCAGTATCACATGTATCAAAAACTGAATGAAGAACTATAAACAGGCTAAATATAAAGGCAATATATTGAGTTGGAGAGAGGTGTCTTGGGCTGCTGCAAGGATTGGTATTAGCTCTGTTTTCATTTAATATCTTCATGAATAATCTGAAAGAAATGGTAAACAGGATATGGATTAACTTCACAGAAGGTATTAAACTTGAGGTTTTTCATATACCAGTAATGGCAGAAAATTATACATATAGAACTAGAGGAGTTAGAAGTTGGAGCAGAATATAGCAAAGGAGGTGCCACCTGGAAGATGAAAGAAAAGAAGACAAAATATGAAACACCGAGTTATTCAATGAGAGGAAGATACTTTAGGGGAAATAGCAGACAGCAAATTAGATCTGAACTTGCAAGGAGTAATGGTGGCAAAATAGCTAGTTCAACTTTGCACTACAGAACAACTTCTGTAACCGTGGAAAGGGAATGTGACATGGAATGCACTGAAGGAGAGTTTGGGGGTGGGGAGCAATACTGGTCTTACTATACAAAGCATGTAAAATGTACTCTATCAGAACTCATTAAAGCATAGCAATCTGTTTTGCCTAAAATCTATATCCAAGTTATTTTTTAACTTCTACAAGACATCAGAACAAGATCAGAAAGAAAACAAATTCCATCCTTTAAACAATATCTCATTTAATTTGAATTGCACTAATTAGTTTTGTATAATTTTTCTCTATCAATAGGACCATTATTTCTTGGCTTCCAGTTGGTACGTTGTTATGTCAAACGCCTATCCCCTGTGTTTCAGTTTTTGCAAGCCAGATATACTCAAGCTATTATTAACCTCATAGATTTGATTCCTAGATTTCAGACTCCTGATAGCTGAATTTCAGGATATATACTTCATGTTTGTTCTGATATTTGCTGAGGGTTCAATCAGATCTTTGTGTGGATAACTATATTCAAAGGTGAAGAGTATAATTAGTGCACTTTACTCATATTGCACGATTCATTTCTCCATTACAGATATACCAATTTACTAGAAAGTGCTTTAGAAACTTGGCAAATGGTGTGCCTGGCACATTTTAACCTCTGTCTGCAGGAATAACATTGAATCAGGTTGTAAAGTACTAACTACCCAAATTACCTGCTAATGTTTAGTTAGTATAAAAGAACTGCTTTTCCATTTATTTATGTCAGAGTATAGAAGGTCAGTTTTTGTTGTAGCTTCTCATAAGAGGGTGCTAGATCTTAATTTGCAGAAGACAGTAAGTCAAGTGTAACAAGGATAAGGATTTGGAGGATTATTTTATTACCCAGATTTCTGGAGACAGCTCCTTTGCCATGAACCCATCTATGGGATTACTGTATTAAAATGCATGAGTTAAATTTTATGATAAGTGCATTGTGAAACCAATATAGTACATGTTCTCCTCTACTACCCAGAGGGGAGAGCTAAAAAGCATATTATATGTATATTTGAATCATTTTGATGTAAGGTGCTCGAACTCTCTGTGAAGGTACAGAACAGTTACTTCCGAGTCATATTATCAGGTGGATCTTGTTACCTCCAACTAGAATAGAGCAGCAGGTCATCTCTGTTGACAGATGGAACTAGGATCTGGGGCAGAAGGATCCTTTAGGGAAATTCCTAGAAACAACCAATCTTGGGGAGAAAGTGTAGGCTGATTTGTTATTTCAGTAACCAATAAAGACAACCCCCAAGAAAGGAGTATGTTGTATTTTATCTATATCAATATCTATAGCTATATCAGATGTGCGTAAATCACTAATTCATGTTGATTATCAAATGATTTAGGTACTTCTGAAGATTTTAGACAATATATTCCCTTCTGTTAATAGCAGGATGTCTACAAAGCCATTGATGCAATTCTGTGTCTTCAAAGAAATGTTGATAATTTCTCTCTCAGCTAAAACGGTCAACAGAGTTTGATGAAGGCAAATGTTTCTCAATTCATACTTGTCCAGAAAACCAAGCATTTTGTTGCTTGTACATAGTGCTGTCAGCGGAAATGTGTGGCAAGTTCATGTAAATTTCAGTTTTCACTGGACACGCTGCAAAGTGTTCATATAATTGGAAGAATTTTTCATTATCACAGAAATAAAGTAGGGATCTGTCATGTTGAACTGTAGGAGTCCAGCATTTTAACGCTAATTGCACTGAATATTATGAAAAGAAAAATGTTATAAAATAACTAATCTTCACAACAATTTGCCCTGCAGATGATTATAGTATGTGTCTTATGAAAAATTGGACTTGATGTCAAAATAACTTTCTGATTCTCTGTAACAGGAGTTCAGAAAGGTATATTATAAACCTATGACAGTCTTCCTGAGACATTTGCCTGGAAAATCATTTGATTCCCAAATGCTAGCAGTTATACCAGTGCTACTTCAATAACTCTAATAATATCTTAATTTGCCAAAATGCTTTTTGTTTTCTTATAATCAGAAGTACAATGACCTCAGAGATATTCATGACTCTTGGAAACAATTGACTGTACTACAAAGAGCAAGTTTTAAATATTTTGTATAGGCAATCAGCTGCTGAAAAACATTTTTTTCCCATATCTCGAAATGAAAGAGATGTTGGTTTTCAGTTCTCCTTTTTTGTTTTCTTTTCCACAGCCTTGGATCCTAACTTTATCCACAGGCCAAGTCTATGTGGTTCTTGGCAGGCTGTTATTTCTTTGTTCCTACTAAGCTTTCATCAGCACATCTTAGGCCTGGTCTACACTACGCGTTTAAACTGAATTTAGCAGCGTTAAACCGATTTAACCCTGCACCCGTCCACACAACGAGGCCCTTTATATCGATATAAAGGGCTCTTTAAACCGATTTCTGTACTCCTCCCCGATGAGAGGAGTAGTGCTAAAATTGGTATTGCGATGTTGGATTAGGGTTAGTGTGGCCGCAAGTTGACGGTATTGGCCTCCGGGTAGTATCCCACAGTGCACAATTGTGACCACTCTGGAAACCAATCTGAACTCGGATGCACTAGCCAGGTAGACAGGAAAAGCCCCGCGAGCTTTTGAATTTCATTTCCTGTTTGCCCAGCGTGGAGCTCTGATCAGCACGGGTGGCGATGCAGTCCCAAATCCAAAAAGAGCTCCAGCATGGACCGTACAGGAGATACTGGATCTGATCGCTGTATGGGGAAACAAATCTGTTTTATCAGAGCTCCGTTACAGAAGACGAAATGACAAAGCATTGGAAAAAATCTCCAGGCTATGATAGACAGAGGCCACAGCACAGTGCTGTGTGACAAGCGTAATGGAAAGCCAAAGAATCAAATGGACGCTCATGGAGGGAGGAAGGGGGTACTGAGGACTCCAGTTATCCCACAGTCCCCGCAGTCTCCGAAAAACATTTGCATTCTTGGCTGAGCTCCCAATTCCTGAAGGGTCAAAAACATTTTCCCGGGTGTTTCAGGGTATATGTCATCAATTTACACCCTTCCCCCCCTCGAAAGAAAAGGAAAAATACGTTTCTTGCCTTTTTTCAATGTCACCCTATGTCTACTGCATGCTGTTGGTAGACGGGGTGCTGCAGCACTGAACACCAGCATCCCCTTCCCGATGGCAGATGGTACAATATGACGGGTATCCATCATCATCATCAGCCTGTGAATGCTCCTGGCTGGCCTCAGTGAGGTCGGCCGGGGGCGCCTGGGTAAAAATGGGAATGACTCCCGGTCATTCCCGGCAGATGGTACAGAACGGCTGGTAACCGTCTTCATCATAGCAACTGGAGGCTAAGCTCCATCAGCCCCCCCCCTCCTTTCATGTCTAAAGAAAAGATTCTGTACTGCCTGGACTATCATAGCAGCGGGAGGCTGGGCTCCTCTCCTCTGCCACCCTTTAATATCCTGCCTGAACTATCATAGCAGCTGGAGGCTTCCTCCCCCTCATTTTATCTCACTAAAAGGTCAGTGTTTCTTATTCCTGCATTCTTTATTACTTCATGACACAAATGGGAGGCCACTGCCACGGTAGCCCAGGAGGGTTGGGGGAGGAGGGAAGCAACGGGTGGCGTTGCAGGGGCACCCCCTAGAATGGCATGCAGCTCATCATTTCTGCAGGATCTCTAGGGCTCTGACCCGGAGCAGCTGTGCTCTCTGGTTCTCTAGTACACTTGCCCCATATTCTAGGCAGGATTGACTCTATTTTTAGACAAAACATAAAGGAGGGAATGACCCGCGGAGTCATTCCCATTTTTGTCCATGCGCCCCCGGCCGACCTCAGCGAGGCCAGCCAGGAGGCCCCATGACAGCAGCAGACGGTACAGAATGACTAATAACCGTCATCTCATCGCCAATTTACAATGGCATGGCAGACGGTGCAATAGGGATGGTAACCGTCTCTGCTACCTTGCAAAGACAAATGAATGCTGCTGTGTAGCACTGCAGTACTGCATCTGTCAGCAGCATCCAGTACACATACGGTGACAGTGACAAAAGGCAAAACAGGCTCCATGGTTGCCATGCTATGGCGTCTGCCAGGGCAATCCAGGGAAAAAGGGCGTGAAATGATTGTCTGCTGTTGCTTTCACAGAGGAAGGATTGAGTGATGACATTTACCCAGAATCACCCGTGACACTGTTTTTGCATTGGGATCTCAACGCAGAATTCCAATGGGCGGGGGAGACTGCGGGAACTATGGGATAGCTACGGGATAGCTACCCACAGTGTAACGCTCCGGAAATCGATGCTAGCCTCGGTACATGGATGCACACCACCGAATTAATGTGCTTAGTGTGGCCGCGCTCACTCGACTTTATACAATCTGTTTTACAAAACCAATTTATGTAAAATCGGAATAATTCCGTAGTGTAGACGTACCTTTAGTGTGGGTTGCACATAAAATAATGCATGAAGGCTCTCTAAGGAGGAACCTGTATGAAAGACTTGCATGATATTTAATGAAGGTAGGGGAAGGTACAGTAACTCCTCATTTAACTTTGTCCCAGTTAATGTTGTTTCCCTGTTACGTTGCTGATCAATTAGAGAACATACTCCTTTAAAGTTGCACAATACTTCCTTATAATGTCGTTTGGCAGCTGCCTGCTTTGTTCACTGCTTGCAGGATTCTCTGGAAGAGCAGCCCCTCCTTATAGAGATTAGAACCAGGAGGGGCTGGCAGCTCCCCCACTCCGTCAGCTCCCCTAAATTCCCTGTAAGGTATGTGGCTTGGCAGCTGCGCAGCAGCAGTTCAACTGTTCCTCCTCCCACTGCGGCGTTGCTCCTGACCTGCCCTCTGCCTTGGAGCTGCTCCCGGGAGCTTCCTGCTTGCTGGGAGAGGGAGGGAGAGGGGTGCTTATATCAGGATGTCCCCTTTGCTCCTGTCCCCCCTCTCCACAAAACGGAGGAGGGGACAGGGCTCCAGGAGAGAAAGGAGGGAGCTTGCTGGAAGCTGTTGCTTCCTGTCTGAACTGGCTGATCTGCTTAAAAGGGAAATATACTTGAAGTGGGCTCAGCATACTTAAAGGGGCAATGCACGTCTCTCTCTCTCTCCCTCTCTCACTCCTGCATGCACCCCCCAGCACTTTGGAAAGTCAGCACCTGTGCAGTCGTGCATGCGCTGTCAGGAGGAGGGAGTGGTGCGCTCCAGCTGGATAGTGTGGGCTCACCATGTTCAGTTTTTGCAGAGAATTGTTTGCAGCTACTGCCCTGCAACTGTTGTGTTTCCTCCCTCTGGCCTCAGTCCATGCTGCCTTGTAGAGTGTGAGGCTACATGAACAACAGCGTATTAACCCTTGAGGGCTCAGCCAAGTGCTAGTTCATCATTTAGCAGCAAGGCATTCCCTGGGAAATATTCTACCCTCTTATTCCACCACCTCAACCAAGTTTCGCAATCATTCCTTGCTGTGTACAATATTAAACTGTTTGTTTAAAATTGTTTAAAACGTATACTGTATATGTATATAATGTCTTTTGTCTGGCAAAAAAAAATTTCCCTGGAACCTAATCCCCCCTATTTACATTAATTCTTATGGGGAAATTGGATTCACTTAACATTGTTTCGCACAAAGTCACATTTTTCAGGAACATTCCTACAACGTTAAGCGAGGAGTTATTGTAGTTACAGGAGCAGTGTCTCATTTTGATACTACTACTGTTCTGTGATTACAGTAATAAATTGATGCAAGCAAGCATTTTAAACGTAATCACTTCGTAAGACACCTTTACTTTTTGGCTTGCTGCAGTTCATTTGTGGGACTTCATCTTGCAGAAATTAGAAAGAAACTAAACTGTGTGTGGTTTATAAGAATTATTAGATTATTCAGTTACCTTAAACCACAGACCTGATATAGGAATATAAAATAATGAGGCAAAATCCTTAGATAACAAAAGTACATAAAGGTTAGATTTTATAGACAGATGAAAATACAGTAATCCTTGGCATATTTCATGCTCAATTTCCAGTAGTCCATGAGGGTTCCAGAGAGTTTATTCATGGCTATAAGGCTATGTTCCATTTCAGAGAGGCTTAAGCGCCAAGAAATATTCCACTTTCAGATTTTACTGCTGTCTTTATCAACTGGTGACTCTGAAAAGTGAAAAACTAGCCTGTGAATTTCATGCTCTGGCTGAGTCTGATGCATTTTGTGTCTGTTTCTTCAAGAAGTGAATGGGAGTCTATGGAAATTGATTCTTCAGTCAAATCAGTTATTTTTTTCCTCTGAACCAATATTAAAGAGGTGCTGGTCGTGACTCTGTAGTGAAGACTGAGTTGAGTTTTCAACTTAAATTAGGAATTCACCCTCTATGTTATATAAATGTTAGTTTAAGCTTTCTGACATGCATTAGGGTGCAGCATGGGGATCACTCATTTTGTGCATATGAAGATTAGATTCAGCAGTTTGCACCAACCTTGTCTCTAGTAGTGTTAATGTATTGATTTGCATTGTAAACTTTTGTCTGTTCTTCCTTCTGGAAAGAAAATAACTTTTACCCAGGAAAAGTGTTTATTTGATTTTAATTATGACCATTTAACATGAAAAATAAGTTTATTTTAGGAACATTCTTTAACACAGAAGTAGTTCAAATCATTGGAATCTGTCTTCCGTTGTCTATGAGGCAGTAAAAAAAGAAAAGATGAAAACATACAGTGTACTAACTGCTTAAAATAGTACAACCGTATACCAATTTATTAATTTTAACAATAATGCCTTTCTTCTCCTCCATGTCAGAATGAATATAAATGTAATTTTGAATTAGTAGAACAATTTCAAGGAGACTGTGACTAAATCTATCCACTCGGGTTTTTATAATGGATCATCATATTATCTAAGCACTTTCCAAAGAACTAAGAGCCAGAACCATATGTGGCCCATGGCAACATTTTCCTCCTCATTTCCTCTAGCAGCAACAAGGAGTCCTAAAGAACCCCAAGATTATGGACTTCATTAACAGTAGTGGAGCTAGCCCTTCCTAGTGTTTTCCTCTTCCACCAGCATAATCTTGTTCACCTGGGTTCAGCTTCAGCCAAGTGCTTTTTAGGATAAGTGGGAGATGGTGCTGTTTGCATGAGAGGTGAGTGAAATGAACTAATTCTTCGCAAGACTAATAGCAAACTGTTGTCTGAGATTTGTTGTGCTATTGTTAACGTGGCAACAATAGGCTCCCAGCAGTTTTAAAAAAATTCTCTCCCTGCCATGCTGATTGTAATTTAAAGGGAACAGGGCTGAGATGTTCATATGATGTGAATCCAAATCTTGCTTTTCTTTTTGTGCCTCAAATCTTTTTCTGAAGCCAGGATGGTGACACTCTCAGTTCAGTAAACTCATTCCACAACCCAGGGATTTTTGTTCAATGAGATACGTAGAAGGTTCATGTTATGATCATTGACTCGCAAACAGAATACTTAATAATTTGAACACTGTCCAAACATCCACAGATTCATTAGATGCACAAAGTTAAGAAGCTGATGATATTCTGTATATCTGCATGTGATAACTTCTTTTTTCACTTGTTTCCACCTCAGATTCCTTTGGGAGAAGATCCTTAGATAAGTTGCAGAGAAAGACTGTTGTGGGTATCTTGTTAACTGTAGTCAAAGAGGGTATGTCTGTTGACCTAGCTCCTCTGCCACCATCACTGAATTATTAATCTTTTTTTTTGCCCTTCTCTCTCCCAAGCACTCCCCTCACTGAGCACTATCGTAAGTAAAAGCACCATAAAAGTGAAATACTATTCTAAGTGATCAGCAGTCCTCACCATGGAAGAAACTTCACAAATGACTACGTGCCCCATTCGCTAGGATCATACAAATCTGAAATGATATATTGGAGAATTGGGCTGCGATTAACGCAACAGATTCGGTAAAGCCGAACGTAAAGACGAATAATCAAGGGAGAAATTCTGGGAATGAATACAGGCTGAGTGAATGAACTATGCTGCCAGCCACATATACGTGTGGAGAGGAACTGAATCCTCAGCTCCACTCCACAACTGCTGGCCTGGAGCTGTGTTGCATCTGTTGTAATACCATACAGACAAGAGTAGAAGCCATGGGTTGCTGTTACCCTGTTTATGGGTTTGGGAGTCTGTGTGTCTGTGGAGTTTGTGGACATACTTCCAGGTCACCCCCATCCTTTCTCCACCATGTTGCCAATGATGAGGTCTCATGGAGTACAGGGGAGTGTAGAGAACAGATGCTCTGAAGTTGTCCCCCCATCCCAGCTTGGCAGAATAACAGTTTGGCCTTTCCATGGCTGAGGTGTAGAAGCTTTATGTGATTGTCACTGATTCTCTAACAGAATATTTGATAATTTGAAGGTTGTCAAGAGATTCATGTAGATGCACATAGCTTGTCCTATTTATCTGCATATGACATTATTTTTAATCCAGTTTCTATCTAGAAATCTATCTGATCACACAAGAGTTCCACCAATCAGGATGGAATGGTGAGAAACTCACAAATTCAGCTGTGCTCATGACATTACTGACACTTGAGACTGAAAGATTTTGGCACTGATGAACCCAAACCCTGGCCTTGATTCGGCCTTGAATTTAAAGTGTAGCCTCATTTAATCTAAATTAGAGATGGTTGAAAAATGGTAAAGATTCCTCACAAAAAATTAATTGAAATTTTAAAAAATGGAAAAATGCTGACTTGGTCCTAAGATATATATCCACACATGGCATTCTTGGCACATCTATGTGACTACTAAAGATGTCCCATCTAATATCTGTCCCTTGGTATATCCAGAGATTATTTTACTGGTGGATTTAAAATGATATGGAAAATTGTCATGAGTAAGTTTCCCTACAAAATTGTCAGAACTGTGATAGCTACTGAATCCCAAATAATTTTAACAGCAAAAAAGGAAAGTCAGTGATGTACTTTTCTAAATAGAGGCAAATTTCTGATTTTGAAAGTCATAAAGCAAGCTCTTACTGTATTTGTTAGCAGCTTCAGAAGGAACTTGAAGTGAGATTAGTTCTCTTTCATTATTATTATTATTCACTTATTAAATCAGATGTAGGCATGTAAACAGATCATTAAACATGTTTTAAATGTTGCCCTGCCAACTACTTCAAAGGCAAGGTGAGTGGCTGATTACAATGGCTGATTATTTCATTTGTTGTGCTACTCCTTACATCACAGAGTATTAGAGTGGCATTAATGTTTTGGCTAAGATTGGTAGCAAATCATTTTTAACCCTAACTCTCAGCTGGGCATATATGACCTATAAAAGCAAGGTGATACTCAGATATGCTAGAGTCCACACAAGATTTCATGAAGTTTAGCAGTTTTTCTTCACATGTGTGGTGATTGTCATGTTCTTGGAGTTTCAGAATTAAGTCTGTGAAGAAATTAAGGGAGGACTTCTTTGTATAACATTTTGTTTTGTAATATTAACCGTCAGACTTAAAACCAAACTTCTGTGACTTGATGGAACCACTACACACCACAAAAATTCATACCAACCTGCCAACACTTAGCAGCAAACAGACAATCCTCAAATGAATCACCAAACACCACCATGTTAAAAGAGAGAACTTGCAAAAACCCACTTTCCCAGGGCAAGTAGGAAACTGTCCCAGGTTAGCAGGTTCTAAATTTATGTTTTAAAACAAGTACATTTCTAGCTTTTATGGCTGTGGAAAACCTTAAAAATGTAAACTGTGTTCAGCTAATGTTGTAGCTGCCAGGCAGTGCGAGAGCAGCAGTTGCTGACAGTGTTGTGCTTCCTGGGGGAACTCCACTCACTCTGCCTAAATTCAGAAACAGCAAGTAGAGAAGTAACTGCATGGCCCCGGAGATGAAGAGAGGGGCCAGGCATATCCTTTTTTATTTCCCTGCCAGTAGAGACCTGGTCAGTCAACCACTCTGCAGCCTCCTGAAGCCAGCCTCAGCTGCTGCTTCTCACCCATCTCTAGCAGTTCTCTCCTTAGGTCTAGGGTGGAAAACAAAACATACTTGTATCCTAACCTCCGCCAAGGAAGAACAAAAGATCCCAGCATCTCGTGTAACCAAATCCCTAAGAGTTTGATCTCCTGTCACCAAGGCCTTGATCCAAAGCCCACAGAAATTAATTGGAGTTTTTTTTTTTCCCACCTTCTGCTCCACGGCCTCAAGGATTGCCACACTTGTTTTTAAAACAACATATAGGCTTGATCCTGAAAGCCTTACTCATGTGAAAAGCACCCCTGAACTAAATGGGACTTCTTCATGAGCACAGATTGTTCATGTGTGGAAGGCTTGCAAGAACAACCCTGAAATAATTTTGTCGTTTAGCCAAAGCTTTCATTTTGCTGACACCTAGGAACAGTGGCTTCCCTATGCTCAATGTGAGGTTATTTTGATACCAACCATCAAGAAGAAAAAGCAGAGACAAATTAATATATTTGAACCCAAAAATATTTTGATGAAGGTTTTATTCATTTCTTACTTTTTGCTTCCTTTGTGATCATTGCTACTAAGTATTCATTGCTACAAGGCATTCTTTAAGCAAACTAGTCTGAGCTTCAGGCAGGAGTGTAGAGAGTTTGATATAACGTGATACAAGTCCTGTCTGGTCAAAGAAATCATACATATATGCCTATAATCTTACATTTTAATTCTTCCCCCAAAAAACTCATTATGGATTACCATGATAGTTGTTAAATTTCATACCACAATTTATTTAGTGGCATTACTTGGGAATATATGAGCATTTGTTTAATTGTGCAGTCAGCAACTGTATCATTAGTTCTCTGATCACCATTAAGTATGACCCTGAACCACAATCCCAATCACCCCATGCAAATCTTGGGGGGTGTTCAGATACAGGCCTGGATTTGAACGTCCCAGCTCAGGCCCATCTCTACCAGTTATGTATGTCTGTGCATGTGTTTTTTCAAAGGCTTTAATGATCTCATTAATATGTAGGTTTGTGTTTTCTACACTGATTCTATTAATCTGTAATAGCTCACTACGTAGTGCCTACTATATCATGGTATAAGTTATGTTTCTTTTGTTTTCTTTTTAAAGCATGAACATTTAGTTCCAGTCTTAACATGGATAATATATGAACTTGATTCTCAATGAACATGTTTACAATAAGTAATCCAGTCCTGAATAAGAAATTCCACAGCATGCAGTGCAGAGAAGGTCAAACTCATTTGCAATGGGGAGTTGGGTTTAACTGCGCAATGCAGAAGTGAGTTTCATTACAAGTAATTAATCCTCAAGGTTACTGAATGTCAGCTCGCAGAGGCAGTAATGGAGGTAGTTCATGGAAGGTAATTAATATTTTTATTACTGATTTTGAGAAGACTCTAGATAACTTTGCTAGCCTGGGTGTGTTTATGACCCAAGCACTTTTGTTGGCCTTCTCTGAGGAAAGCGATATGGAAATTCCCTGATTAAACTGTCAGTATTGGGATAGTTCTCTGTCCTGAATTGTTGTTGTCTTAAAATTATTGCTCTTTTACGGCGGAGAGGCACTGGTGGGTGTATGTAGGAGATGCATGCTGACACACTGACAAGTGTTTCACAATAAAAAATGTTGTTCCCGTAGGAAAAGGCTAAAACAGTTATCAAGCAGGTTAACACTGTGCCATTCCTAGATTATCTGTCATTGATGCAATATTTCTTTTCCTTGTTAGTTTCTTATCTGGAGAATTATTATTCTGCTTGAAATGATTTGTGAAATTTGAAAATACATAAATTATATTAAGTGTACTTATTCTTTTTAGAATCAGAACCAATAAATATGGTCTAAAATCTGCTCACAGTTCCGTGGTTGTAAATCTGGAGTATCTGCATTAATGCAGTAATCAATGGAGTTTTTTGAATTTACATCACTGTTACTCATAGTAGAATTTGACCCTTTATGCTTATTTTGTGTGTGTTACATGTAAAATTTCAGTCTCTGTGTTATGTTTTTTAGACTGGGCTGAAGATGGATTATAGAAAAATGACCTTTATTAAAGTAAAGTTTCAATCTCAAGGCATAATCTCTTCTTGAGTTTTGTTGCCAAAATAAAAATTCTTTTAAACTATACTTTTATATAAACACACCATCTAAAAAATGTGCTCAGAAAAATTCTCATGTTACAAATTATGGAGTGTTTAACAAGAAGTACACTGTTAAGCATGTAATACAAAATTTTGCCTCTCCAATCCCTGTTCTCTTCCCTGCCCTGCCACTCTATCCTCACAGATATAAATCATTGTGCTTATAATATGTCAGAGGTGCAAGGAAATACTCCTAGTCTTGTGCAGCTACTCCCTGATTTATAAGTAGTTTTCTATATTTAGATTTTTTGGGGTTGAATGGCAGCTTCCTTTCAAGTACAGGACTGTGCTGTTATTTTAAAGCCCCAACTGTAACCTTGTGGGTTATTGCATGAAGGGGAAGAGAAGTTAGTGAGTTAAGGGTGAAATTACTTTTTATACCGCTGCTTTATGTTTTATTGTTTTATGAAGTAGGCTTCAAATTAGTAGCTGTTAATTAGAAATTGTATTAACTAGTTTTTAGTGTGATCTTCCTGACAAGTGTTCAGTGATCCAGTGAAAGGGTTCATCTTTTGTTCTAGCTCACTGGCTTGACTATCATAAAGGATATTGTTAATTATAAACTCTAAACGTGGAATTCTGATACTTTTCAGACCTAGCATTCACATCTGCTGAAGTATTTAGCTCACCACTTTCATAGTTTTAATAAGTGAGGTTATTTATAATGAATTCTTATTCAAATACCATCGTTTAAACCCACTCGTGCACCTTATTGCGGCCCCCTTATATTAACGGCAAAAAGACCAAACGAGAACCTCTGTCTTTACACTATACGTGAAGACACGTCTGTCCAATTTTCTCCCCCATCCATCCAAAGTTATTACTGCTTACTATTAATGTTTCTGTGTAAAATGGCCTATGTGATATTTTAAAATAGTGATTGTATAGAAAGGTTACTAGCAAGCAGTAATAACTTTGGGATGATATTGGGAGGGAATGGTACAGAGATGAACTGCAGTCATATAGTTGGTAAACCCTCTCCAATATTTTAAAACAGTTGTACAAATGGGAGCATTTATTTACAAAACCTAGATATAAAGCACCCTGTTAAATTTAAACAGGCATTTTCAGAAAAGAAAGGCATGCCTGGGTGTGCTCTCGGAATTTCTGTAAAGTATATTTGTGAATGTCTGAATGGAAGAATGTGCAATTTCCCAGTGTGTCTATATCCTCTTACATTATAAGACTGAAAAGCAAAAAAGCCATATTTTAAGTGATTAAACAAAGAAGATTACATAGCTTGAAAAAGGAGTGTGGATAATTGAGTGCATTTTTAAAAAAAAAGATTGACACAAATTATACAATGATAGTTATCTCTACTGCAGCATTTTCTGTATTCCCGGTGCGTAGAATGGAAAATATTGTAAATATTGTACTGTGGTAAATTTAACTATTGCAGATGATAAATGTTCAGTTTTTAATGGGGCTCGCTCTGGACCAGATTTGTGTGTGACTGCTCTAGAGGTATGGAAGGAGGGCATGAAAAGCTTTCTCCACTTTCCTCCCCTGTGAAACAGCCTGGCATAGTCACAGTCCATGTGCTAGTTGGAGTGCAGTGGCTGTTCTTTCCTAGTGCCCCCTAAGCTATAAGACACTCCAGCAGTGATGGGGAGGAAGTGGAGCCATGCCATTCTCTCCCTTCCCCCACACACAGTGGCCAGCACATCTGTCATTCAGAACCCATGTCTTGATCTCTGCTCCCCTGTCAAATGAGCTATTCTGTTTCACAGATGGAATAAATTGTGCGCATAGTGTGGCATGTAAACATTTTTCATGGAAATTAACTGTATTCTCCACTGAAAAAGGCATCACTGGCATCTTTCAGTTAGGCCAGTGGTGGCAGAAATAAGACATTTGTGAAGCTGATATTATCTGTGGATAAAATATGGTGTGCATAAGCAAATGCAAAATTTCCTGGTACCTAGATAACATGGCAGTACAAAATCTGTAATGGAATCAGGTACTTCCATAAGAACAGCCATGCTGGGTCAAACCAAAGATACATCAAGCCCAGTATCCTGTCCTCTGATGGTGGCCAATGGCAGGTGCCCCAAAGGGGATGAACAGACAGGTTATCATCAAGTGATCCATGTCCTGTCACCCAATCCCAGCTTCTGGCAAACAGAGGCTAGGGACACCATTCCTGCCCATCCTGGCTAATAGCCATTGATGGACCTACCTTCCATGAATCTACCTAGCTCCCTTTTGAACCCCATTATAGTATTGTCCTTCACAACACCCTCTGGCAAGGAGTTCCAGAGGCTGACAATGTGTTGTGTGAAATACTTCCTTTTATTTGTTTTAAACCTGCTACCTATTTATTTCATTTGGTACCCTTGTTCTTGTATTATGAGAAGGCGTAAATAACACTTCCTTATTTACTTTCTCTATACCACTCATGATTTTATAGACTTATATCATATCCCCCCTTAGTGGCCTCTTTTCCAAGCTGAAAAGTCCAGTCTTATTAATCTCTCCTCATACAGAAGCCGTTTTATACCCCAGTCATTTTTGATGCCCTTTTCTGAACCTTTTCCAATTCCAATATATCCTTTTTGAGATGGGGCGACCACATCTGCACATAGTATTCAACATGTGGGCGTACCATGGATTTATATAGAGGTAATATGATATTTTCTGTCTTAATATCTATCCCTTTCTTGATGACATTCTGTTCACTTTTTTTGACTGCCACTGCATGAGTGGATGATTTCAGAGAACTATCCACCATAACTCCAAGATCTCTTTCTTGAGTGGTAACAGCTAATTTAGACCCCATCGTTGTGTATATATATAGTTAGGATTATGTTTTCCAATGTGCATTACTTTCATTTATCAACATTAAATGTTATCTGCCATTTTGTTGCCCAGACACCCAGTTTTGTGAGATCCCTTTGCAGTCTGTCTAGGACTTAACTGTCTTGAGTAGTTTTGTATCATCTGCAAATTTTGCCACCTCACTGTTTACCCCTTTTTCTAGCTTGTTTATGAATATGTTAAATAGGACTGGGCCCAGTACAGATCCCTGGGGGACACCACTATTTACCTCTCTCCATTCGGAAAACTGACCATTCATTATTCCTACCCTTTGTTTCCTATCTTTTAACCAGTTACCAATCCATGAGAGAACCTTCCCTCTTATCCCATGACTGCTTATTTTGCTTAAGAGCCTTTGGTGAGGGACCTTGTCAAAGGCTTTCTGAAAATCTAAATACACTATATCAACTGGATCTCCTTTGTCCACATGCTTGTTGACCCCCTCAAAGAATTTTACTAGATTGGTGAGGCATGATTCCCCTTTACAAAAAACATGGCTATTTCCCAACAAATTACGTTCATCTATGTGTCTGACAATTTTGTTCTTTATGATAGTTTCAAGCAGCTTACCTGGTACTGAAGTGAGGTTTACTGTCCTGTAGTTGCCAGGGTCACTTCTAGAGCCCTTTTAAAAAATTGGCGTCACATTAGCTATCCTCCAGTCATTTGGTACAGAAGCTGATTTAAATAATAGGTTACAGACTACAGTTAGTAGTCCTGCAATTTCACATTTGAGTTCCTTCAGAAATCTTGGGGTGATACCATCAGGTCCTGGAGACTTACTACTGTTTAGTTTATCAATTTGTTCCCAAACCTCCTCTAATGACACCTCAATCTGGGATAGTTCCTCAGATCTGTCACCCAAAAAGAATGGCTCAGGTTTGGGAATCTCCCTCACATCCTCAACAGTGAAGATTGATGCAAAGAATTCATTTAGTTTCTCCACATTGGCCTTATTGTCTTTGAGTGCTCCTTTAGCATCTTGATTGTCCAGTGGCCCCACTGGTTGTTTAGCAGGCTTTCTGCTTCTGATGTATTTTAAAAAAAATTTTGCTATTACATTTGGAGTCTTTGGCTAGCTGTTCTTCAAAGTCTTTTTTAGTCTTTCTAATTATATTTTTACACTTCATTTGCCTGAGTTTATGCTCTTTTCTATTTTCCTCATTAGGATTTATCTTCCACTTTTTAAAGGATGCCTTTTTGCCTCTCATTGCTTCTTTTACTTTCCAGGGAGACATTGTGAAGTGAGGACAGCTGCCATGGTGTCCCACAATAATTACTGATATGAATACCATTTTCAGTCAGAAACAATTACCCCTCGCGTCAAGACACTGCTGAAAATATAACTTAAAATGTGCAGACACAACAGTATGACTCCATATGTGTGATATGACTGTACCGAGAAATTTCAGAAGCACCCAAGTGAATTAGGAGACTAAGTCTCATTATCAGAAGTCACTTAGCTACTTACTAGCCCAAGTCCCAGAGACCTTCACTTACACTTATGCTCCTAAATCACTTTTGCATATGGTACCTGAGTCATTTAGGCACTTCAGAAATTTTTAGCCAGGGTAGGAATTAATGGAAAATTCTCAGAATGGAGAGGGGTAGCTAGTGGTGTTCCCCAAAGGTCAGTCCTAGGACCAATCCTATTCAATTTATAATGATCTGGAGAAAGGGGTAAACAATGAGGTGGCAAAGTTTGCAGATGATACTAAACTGCTCAAGATAGTTAAGACCAAAGCAGATTGTGAAGAACTTCAAAAAGATTTCACAAAACTAAGTGATTGTGCAACAAAATGGCAAATGAAATTTAATGTGGATAAATGTAAAGTAGTGCACATTGGAAAAAATATCCCCAACTATACATACAATATGATGAGGGCTAATTTAACTACAACGAGTCAGGAAAAAGATCTTGGCGTCATCATGGATAGTTCTCTGAAGATGTCCACGCAGTGCGCAGAGGCGGTCAAAAAAGCAAACAGGATGTTAGGAATCATTAAAAAGGGGATAGAGAATAAGACTGAGAATGTCTTATTGCCCTTATATAAATCCATGGTACGCCCACATCTCGAATACTGTGTACAGATGTGGTCTTCTCATCTCAAAAAAGATATTCTAGCACTAGAAAAGGTTCAGAAAAGGGCAACTAAAATGATTAGGGGTTTGGAGAGGGTCCCATACGAGGAAAGATTAAAGAGGGTAGTCCTCTTCAGCTTGGAAAAGAGGAGACTAAGGGGGGATATGATAGAGGTATATAAAATCATGAGTGATGTAGAGAAAGTGGGGATAAGGAAAAGTTATTTACTTATTCCCGTAATACAAGAACTACGGGTCACCAAATTAAATTAATAGGTAGCAGGTTTAAAACAAATAAAAGGAAGTTCTTCTTCACACAACGCACAGTCAACTTGTGGAACTCCTTATCTGAAGAGGTTGTGAAGGCTAGGACTATAACAATGTTTAAAAGGGAACTGGATAAATTCATGGTGGCTAAGTCCATAAATGGCTATTAGCCATGAAGGGTAAAGAATGGTGTCCCTAGCCTCTGTTCATCAGAGGATGGAGATGGATGGCAGGAGAGAGATCACTTGATCATTGCCTGTTAGGTTCACTCCCTCTGGGGCACCTGGCATTGGCCACTGTCGGTAGACAGGTACTGGGCTAGATGGACCTTTGGTCTGACCCGGTACGGCCGTTCTTATGTTCTTATGTTCTTATGAGCATACATGAAAATCTCTGGCTTGAGAGCCAAAGTAGTTTCATGGTGAACTGTCAGTCATCTCTATCTTGCGTGTAATGTGGCTAATAAGATTTCCAAGAGAACTTAACTGAAATACCATTAAAGAAGAGTACAACTATTATTGCACTGCATTGTTCCTAACAACCCATTAGTACACCATGCCTTGGAGGCAAACTATATAAACAGAGCCAGACGTGTACCCAGAAGCCTCCTACTGCAAGACAAACTCAAGAAAGAAACCAACAGGACTCCACTGGCCATCACATACAGTCCCCAGCTAAAACCCCTCCAACGCATCATCAGGGATCTACAACCCATCCTGGACAACGATCCCACACTTTCACAGGCCTTAGGTGGCAGGCCAGTCCTCGCTCACAGGCAACCTGCCAACCTGAAACATATTCTCACCAGTAACTGCACACCGCACCATAGTAACTCTAGCTCAGGAACCAATCCATGCAACATACCTCGATGCCAGCTCTGCCCACATATCTACACCAGCGACACCATCACAGGACCTAACCAGATCAGCCATACCATCACCGGTTCATTCACCTGCACGTTCACCAATGTAATATATGCCATCATATGTCAGCAATGCCCCTCTGCTATGTACATTGGCCAAACTGGACAGTTGCTTCGGAAAAGGATAAACGGACACAAATCAGATATTAGGAATGGCAATGTACAAAAACCTGTAGGAGAACACTTCAGCCTCCCTGGCCACACTATAGCAGACCTTAAGGTGGCCATCCTGCAGCAAAAAAAACTTCAGGACCAGACTTCAAAGAGAAACTGCTGAGCTTCAGTTCATCTGCAAATTTGACACCATCAGCTCAGGATTAAACAAAGACTGTGAATGGCTTGCCAACTACAAAACCAGTTTCTCCTCCCTTGGTTTTCACACCTCAACTGCTAGAACAGGGCCTCATCCTCCCTGATTGAACTAACCTCATTATCTCTAGCTTGCCTACATATATATATACCTGCCCCTGGAAATTTCCACTACATGCATCTGATGAAGTGGGTATTCACCCATGAAAGCTCATGCTCCAAAACGTCTGTTAGTCTATAAGGTGCCACAGGATTCTTTGCTGCTTGTATATTTCTGCAGTGCCGTGTCATAAGGGGCACAGGGCTAGTGTCATCAAGAAACTTTAGCATGGCAACACTGAGTGAGCTCTGATCACGCTTACAGTATTAGGCCTTGCAGGTGAATTAGTTGGGCAAACACCTATCTTCCTTGAGTTATACATCGCTATGGTGCTCAAATGTTTGGATGCCTGGCATGGGGCTGCAGTACATATGCCCAGAGGCAAAAACATAGGCACCTATGGAGTTTTACTTTAAAAATGTAGGCACAGAACGAGTTTATGTGCTTACAGGGTTTGGCGGCTATTGAGTAGGCATTTGTGAATCCCAGTGGGACTTGATTCTGGGATTTAGGCACCTAAAGTGGCAGTGATGTGCCTAAGTACTTTGTGAATCTATCCCATAATCACTAAGAGCTTGATCCTGCTATAAGCCATGTGTAGACAGAACTTCCATTTCTTCAGTGGCAGCTTCAGAAGGCTTGTGGAGTTGGTTCCTTAAACTATTAACATAGTCATATGAATTGCCAGCCCCCATGGGTGTGGGGAGGGAGCACCACATTTCCAGCCCCACTCCGCCCCCAGACCAGCTCTGCCTCCAGCCCTATTCAGCCCCCAGTCCTGCTCCACCTCCAGGCCCAGCTCCACCCTCGCTCCCTCTCCTCCCCCAGCTGGAATTCCATTCTGCCCCCAGCCCAGCTCAGCCCTCATTCCCCCTCCACCTCCAGACCAGCTCCTCCCACAGCCCCAGTTCTGCCCTCAGCTCCCCTTCAGCCTAAGCTCCACTGCTGAAGAAGCCTTGGCTGTTCAGTAATGGGGAGGAGGGCAGTGTGGACAGATTCCCTTAGTGGGCCAGGGCCGGGGTGCGCAACTGCAAAAGTTTGAACACCCCTGGCCTATATTGTCAAAAGACATCTAGCAAGGGATTGCAGAAGTCAAGAATACTGTGTTGGAGATTTCCATCCTAAATGAACAACCGTGACACTTCTTAATTTTTCTTCCTCCGCCTTTCATTTGTTACAGGAATGCCTCTTCTCAAACTGCCGTGGCAGATGGTAGCATAGACCAGTTGGTGATTACACACGTTCTGGCAATCTGTAGATGTTATTAGTATGTGAATGCTCTCGTGGGGTCTTTGTACTCATTGCTCCGCCTCATCAGTGTGTAAACGATGCAAGCCTGTCATGTATCTGTTGTGTCTGTCTGCTGGATGGCTGCCCATGACACAGAGTCACTTTTCTATCCAGTTCCTCTATAACAACCTTACAGTGACCCAGCTTGCACTTGCTTATGTGCTACGCTGCACCTTCTGATCATTTCCCAACGAATGTGACAATTTAGACTGTTGGTGCTATCCAGGCCTTTTTAAACCAAGTCCCTGCCTGCTTGCATACACAATTATATTCATATTAGCTTAACTAGAATTCAGATATATACTTATGCTCTTTTCACTGCATATTACTGTTACTTTTCTGTGGTAGCTAACTGATAAGCCACAGCTGGTCTTATAGAGTATGACTGCCATATGTCTTCTTCAGGATTTCTCCATTCTGAGCTTGTGAAGTTTCTTTTAGAAAAATGTAAAGTGGGGATAAATTATTGTCACTAAGAATTCTTGAAGGACAAAAAAATTTGCTGGGATCTGAGAAATTTTTTTGTGAAAGGTGCTGTCAGCTTTTTCATTCTATTTAAACCTTTTCCATGTATTAATAAGGAAAAAACTCTATGGTATCCCTTATAATGTTTAATGTCACTTCAGTATACTTCACCTTTCTTTAGGGAGTCTACTTTATCTTAAGGTACTATGAAATAATGCAGTATATTTTTCGTGTTTCTATGCCTTTCTAGAGATTTTTCAAGAGTATTTGAATGTTGATATCACTTTCTGCTCTTTGGCATCCATATTTACGATGTGAAGGGAGAATTGGCTTCTGAACAAGTAACTTACAAATTGAAGATAGGTGTAAAATTACACTCTTGCAGGTATTTTCTCAATATTCCAGGCATATGAGCACATATTGCTGTCTTTAAAAACACCTAATGTATATTATATGCAATAGCAATAAAATTTTTTCTAGATAAAAGTTAATATGGGCTGGCATATCACTTGAATCCTGCAAAATACAGAAAATACATTTTTTTAAAATAATTTTTAAATAGCATTTTTGTAGTTTAATTATGTATTCTCATTGCTTTCAAAGATTTGTACCCATCTGTCAATTCCTTTTGTGTTAATATTTTGTCATTGATGCTATACAAGTACATATTGCTACAACATTTTGTTATATAGCACAATTAGGACCCAGTGATCTGAGGTGCTGAGCACTGACAGAGTTGTGCTGATTGTCCTCCACTCCTACTACTGTTTAGGAAGAACCCAGACTCTCACGGTGGTGAATCAGAACTAGGACATGCAGGAAGACAAGAAACCCACAATGAAATTTGATGTGGGCTTGGGTGTTGCCAGAATGGCACCAAGGTGGATGTTGTTTGTGACTGGTTTGGATGAACTGAAGCTGAGTAGAGGTGAGAGTCCAGGAGGTTAGAGAGATGAAGGAGGCTGCAGTAGCCAAAGTGTCACTGACATCATTGAGATATTTGTCTGAGCAAGGAGTGCATGAGCAGGCCCAGTACAATAAATGTATAATTTGATCATTTTATCATTTTACAAGGCATTTCATCTATTTTTAAAATGTTATTTCTATTGAAAAGTCTCTCAACTGTATAGATTTTCATCATGGATAGTTCTCTGAAAACATCTGCACAATGTGCAGCGGCAGTCAAAGAAGCCAACAGAATGTTAGGAACTGTTAGGAAAGGGATAGATAATAAGACACAAGATATCATAATACCCTATATAAATCATTGGTCCACTCAACATCTTAAATACTGTATGCAGTTCTGGTCATCCCATCTCAAAAAAGATACCTTAGAATTAGAAGAAGTACAGAAAAGGGCAAGAAAAATGATTAGGGGTATGGAACAGTGTCCATATGAGAAGAGATTAAAAAGACTGGGACTGTTCAGCCTGGAAAAGAGATGACTGAGGGGAGATATGATAGAGATGTATAAAATTGTGAGTGGTGTGGAGAAAGTGAATAAGGAAATGTTATTCACCTCTTCACATACCACATGAACCAGGGGTCATCCAGTGAAATTAATAGGCAGCAGGTTTAAAACAAGCATAAGGAAGTACTTCTTTACATAATGCACAGTCAACCTGTGGAGCTTCTTGGCAGGGGATGTTGTGAAGGCCAAAAATATAATTGAGTTAAAAAAAGAATTAGAAAAGTTCTTTGAGGATAGGTCTGTTAATGGTTGTTAGCCAAGATGGTCAGGGACACAACCCCCTACTCTGGGTGTCCCTAAACATCAAAATGCTAGAAGCTTAGACTGGATAATGGGGGTGGATCACTCAATAAAATGCCGTGTTCTGTTCACTCCCTCTGAAACATCCAGTACCGGCCATTGTTGGAAGACAGAGTACCGGGTTAGATGAAGCATTGATCTGGCCCATTATGGCCTTTTTTATATTCTTATGATTGTTTCACTGTTTGGTGCTGTACACATACATATTTTAGGGCAAAACTGAGGCCAGGCTGATTTCATCGGTGGCTTTCATTTCCTCAGGCAGTGTACTTAGTGCAAAATATACGTATGGTAATGCTGGAAGTTGCAGACCTGTGTGACGCTAGGCAGGTAAGCAACTTTGAAATCCTTAGTACAGAATTATATTTGTTGTTGTAATTGTAAACTCTAGTGGTGACCATAGTGTTAACAGATACAGAAGTTGCTGGCTTGGAAATTGCTCTTTGGTTATTCATTTTGTGACCAGTTCCGAAGAGCTCTGTCCATGCAGCACCAGCATTCTGAATGTTGGAGGTGTTAATTATCATCATCAGTGGAAAGAACCTAAATTGTCTCAGAATAAATTCCTATAAAGAATCCACTTATCAGCATTTATGCTGACAATTTTTCAACAGTTTTTTGTATTTTGGCAAAGGAATACAGTATAAAAATGTATGCTACCTCTTCATAGTTAAGATTGAAGCTAAGTTTTTTCCATTAGGAGTCTGATTTTTTCACCCACTTCCAAATAATTTCACAGAAAATAAACCAATTTGGCTGAAATTTTACATGTGAGCTTATGCCGGCTCTAATTTCCTTTTCTGGGATGTTTGAGGCAAATCAGAGAAGACATTTGGGAAATATGAAGAATTGCATATATTTATTGAATGTTTTCCCAGCTAAATAAATTTTTTTTTAGCTTGTTATAACTCAGTGGTTTGTCCTAGAAACTCTGAATTTGTTTTAATCTGTGGGTTTTGGCAAGGATTTGTGCATTTTGCTGATCCTGGAGAATTAAATTAGCTAGTTATTAGAATAGCTCTAATGCTGACATTACAGAATATGCATGTCCTCAATACAGACCATGAAAAGTACAGCAGGCCTGAGTAAGAATGGCCAGTCAGGAAGAACAGAGAGAGATATGGAGTCTGGTGTGGTTAGGGGAAAGGAATGGAGGGAGAATGGGGAAGAAAGGGACTCCATTTAATGGTCTGAGATGACTACTCTCTTAAAAAAAATTCACTAAATCCATTTTAATTATCAGCCTTCCCACGTATAGGTTTTCCCTCCAACGTGGGAGGGTGGGAACCACATTGGGAGTCAGAAAGCAGTAAGATGCATCCTTGCAAACCCTGCCTGAATCCCTTCAATCACTATATGCATTTACCTGCAGTATATAGCCTCATAATATGATTATTTATTGCTTGCTGTTTCTTCTTCTTCTTCTTTGATGTGTTATTTGTATTACTGGAGTGGCCAGGAGCCCCAGTCATGGACCGGGACCCCTTTATGCTGGGTGCTGTACAAACACAGAAACAAAAGAAAGTCCCTGCCCCAAACAGCTGACAATCTAAATCCTAAATTAATCTTTTTTGTCTATAATAGTACTGTTCTGCCTCTTCAATGATGTCTTCAAGAAGTTTGCTTGTCTGTAAAAATGTAAATGTAAAGGTTTGTTTTAAAATAGGTCTTCTCTATCTCTAACACTTTATGGTCCAGATACTGCAGTCTGTTTTGCTGGTGCAGCCTCTAATTTCTGTATCAGAGGGGTAGCCATGTTAGTCTGGATCTGTAAAAGCAGCAAAGAATCCTGTGGCACCTATAGATTAACAGACGTTTTGGAGCATGAGCTTTCGTGGGTGAATACCCACTTCCTCAGATGCATGTGAGGAAGTGGGTATTCACCCACGAAAGCTCATGCTCCAAAACGTCTGTTAGTCTATAAGGTGCCACAGGATTCTTTGCTCCTCTAATTTCTGTTATACAAACTCCAAACCCCCTTAATTATAACAGAGTTTCAGTGTACTAAATTCTGCTTTCTTTTACACCTCTTTAACCCCATCAAAATACCTAATGACTGATAATCCTAGATTTTAAGGATGGAAGAGACCATTATAAACATCTAGTCTAACCTCCTACATAACACAGGCCATAGACCCTCACCCAATAATCTCTGCATCAAACCTATGATGTCTGTTTGAGCTATAACACATCTTTTAGAAAGAGATCCAATCTTGATTTAAAGACTTCAAGTGCTGAAGAATACACCACATCTGTAGGCAAATTGTTCCAGTGGCTAATTACCCTCACTTAAAAAATTGTGCCTTATCTCGAGTCTGAATTTGTCTAACTTCAACTGCCTTTGGAACAGGATCTCGCTTTGCCTTTTTCTGCTAGATTAAAGAGCCATCTACTATCAGGTCTATATTCTCCCCATGTAGGTATTTGTAGACCATGATCAAGTCACCTATCAACCTTCTCTTGGATACACTGAGTAGATTGAGTTCCTTAAGTCTCTCACCAGAGCTGTAACAAGGAATTTTTGCACCTGAGGCAAGGGTTGGCTCCAGGGTCTTCGGCAGCAATTCAGCAGCGGGTCCTAGAGTCCCTGTCGGAGGGAAGAACCTGCTGCCGAATTGCCACCGCCACTTCATTCATTCTTCGGCGGCAATTCGGTGGCGGGACCCTAAGTCCCTCTCGGAGAGAAGGACCCGCTGCTGAATTGCCGCCGAAGAATGAATGAAGAGGCGGCGGCAATTCGGCGGCAGGTCCTTCCCTCTGACAGGGACTCGGGGACCTGCCTCCGAATTGCTGCCAAAGAAGCAGCAGCGGTAGAGCTGCGTCCCTCAGCTTTGCGTGCCCGAGGCAAGTGCCTCACTCGCCTCACCCTTGTTATGGCTCTGTCTCTCACTGTAATGGACCTTTCCCAGTCCTCAAACCATTCTTTTAGGTGTTTTATGAACTCTTTCCCATTTGTGAACATCCTTCTTAAAGCATGGAACCCATAACTGGACAGAATATTCCAGTAATGGTTTCACTAATGCTGTATTCAGAGGTAATACAATAACTCCTTGCTTAATGTTGTAGTTATGTTCCTGAAAAATGTGACTTTAAGCTAAATGATGTTAAGTGAATCCAATTTCCCCATAAGAATTAATGTAAATGGGGGGTTTAGGTTCAAGGGAAATTTTTTTCACCAGACAAAAGTTTATATCTATCTATCTATATCTATATCTATATCTATATCTATATCTATATCTATATCTATATCTATATCTATATCCACACACACACACACACACACACACACACACACACACACACACACACACACACACACAGAGTATAAGTTTTAAACCATTGCGAAACTTGGTTGAAATGGTGAAGTCAGAGGGTGGGATATTTCCCAGGGAATGCCTTACTGGCTAAATGATGAACTGGCACTTGGCTGAGCTCTCAAGGGTTAACACGTTGTTAATGTAGCCTCACACTCTACAAGGCAGCACGAATGGAGGGAGGGGAGACAGCATGGCAGAGAGAGAGGGGTGCACATTACCCCTTTAAGTACACTGACCCCACTCTAAGTACATTGCCTTTTTAAGTAAATCAGCAAGTTGAGACAGCTGCTGCTGCCAGAAAGCTTCCTCCGTCCTGAGCCCTGTCATGTCCCCCCCTGCTCTATGGAGATGGGATAAGCGGGGGGCAGGAGCAGGGGGAGGGGGACACCCTAACATTAGCACACTTTCCCCTACCCACACACAGCAAGCAGGAGGCTCCAAGGAGCAGAGGGCAGGAGCAGCACATGGCAGTTAGAGGAGGGACAGCTGAACTGCTGGTAATTGATAGCCTGCTGGGCGGCTGCTGCACAGGGAACTTAGGGGAGCGGGGAGCTGATAAGGGGGCTACCGGTCCACCTGGTTCCGAGCCCCCACGAGCTAGCTCCAACAGGCTGCTCTTTCTGCAAGCAGTGGACAAAGCAGGCAGCTGCCAAACAGCGTTATAAAGGAGCATTGCACAACTTTAAATGGAGCATGTGTGATGTTGCAGTCTATATGATTTTATAAAAATATGCTAATAAGTGAATATAATTTAACTGGATTATGCTTCATGCAAAAGGTCTCTTGTAAGGTATTATTACAAAGCTTATAATCTACTGAGTGTGATCATCCTATTTGTATAAATGTATCACTCTTGTATTAGAAACTAGAAATATGAACTATAACTCTGAGGGCCTATTGTAATTATGCAAAGTGTGGGCCATTAATGGTGGTTTTAATCTTGATGACTCCCATTAACCAGGACAATTGACTGTAGATAGCTCTCTTTTACTTGTAAGTCTTCCTGTATACCTGTGTGCTGGCAAGTGGATAATGAAGTCTTGCAGTGACATGTGATCATGTCACCTGAACTGAAATCCATCTTTAATCTGGAGTCTTTCCATTCAGAAGGAGGGGTGGGAACCCAAAGAGGGACAAAGGATTCTCGCCTTATGCAAAAGATATATAAGTGAGTGAAACAGAACAAAGGAGAGAGAGACATCATGAGAAATCCTCTAGCTACCACCTGAGCTGGAACAAGAGTTGTACCAGGGGAAAGAATTGTGCCCAGGCCTGGAAGGTGTCCAGTCTGAGGAAAAAAATTACTGAAGCATCTCTAAGGGTGAGATTATCTGTATTCAGTTTGATTAGACATAGATTTCCATGTTTTATTTTATTTTGCTTGGTGACTTACTTTGTTCTGTCTGTTACTACTTGGAACCACTTAAATCGTACTTTCTGTATTTAATAAAATCACTTTTTACTTATTAATTAACCCAGAGTATGTATTAATACCTGGGGGGAGGCAAACAGCTGTGCGTATCTCTCTATCAGTGTTATAAAGGGCGAACAATTTATGAGTTTACTCTGTATAAGCTTTATACGGGTAAAATGGATTAATTTGGGTTTAGACCCCATTGGAAGTTGGACATCTGAGTGTTAAAGACAGGAACACTTCTGTAAGCTGCTTTCAGTTAAGTCTGCAGCTTTGGGGCAAGTAATTCAGACCCTGGGTCTGTGTTGGAGCAGACGGAAGTGTCTGGCTCAACAAGACAGGGTACTGGGGTCCCAAGCTGGCAGGGAAAGCAGGGGTAGAAGTAGTCTTGGCACACTGGGTGGCAGCTCCCAAAAGGGTTTCTGTGATCCAACCCATCACACCATGTTCCCTAATTGATCAGCAATGAAACGTTAACTAGGATGATTTTAAGTGAGGAGTTACTGTACCACCTCACTGTTCCTCCTTGAAATTTCCCTGAAAATATATCCAAGGATTGCATTTACCCTCTTAGCTACAGCATTGCACTGCAATCTCATATTCAATTGGTTGTCCACTATGACCCCTAAGTCATTTTCAGAGTAGGGATGTAACTATCGGTTTAAAAAGTTAAGCAGTTAAATGATTAAAATTATTCCGTTTAACCATCAACCAAGGTAGCTGGGGGCACCTGGCATGGCGAGGCCTGGAGCCAATCTGGCCGGGGCTGGGGTCTGGAGTCTGGCTGGCATGGCCGAGGCTGGGGCCACTTTGACTCGATCGGGTCCGGGGTCCCTCCTGCCAGCCTGACGCGGGGCTACCAGGGTTAACGGTTAACTTTAGTTAACCGGTAATAACCTTTTACATCTCTGTTTCAGAGTCACTGTTTTCCAAGATATGGTTCCCCAACTTGTAAGTGTGACCTACATTCTTTGTCCCTAGATGTATGACCTTGAATTTGTCTGTATTAAAAGTTCGAATGAGCCTAGCTTGCCAGGTGATCCAAGTTGGCATATATAACTGACCTGTCCCCATAATCATTTCTCCAATTTTATGTCATATGAAAATTTTTACCAACAAGGATTTTATATGTTCTTCCAGAGCATCGGTGAAGGTTTGTATAGCATTGGGCCAAGAACAGATCCCTGTGAAACTCCTCTAAAAATACTACCTTTGGATGGTGATTTCCCATTACAATTACTTTTTGCTTTTTGAGTTAACCAATTTTTAATTCATTGAATGTGGGTTGCACTGATTTTTGTATAGTGTTGATTTTTTTAATCAGAATGTGTTGTGAGACTAAATCAGACACCTTACAGAAGTCCAAGTATATTGTGTTAACACAGCTACTTTTATCAACCAACTTGTGATCCCATAAAAAGCTTGCTCGACAAGATCTATTTTCCATAAAATCATGTAGATTGGCATTAATTATGCTATCATCTTGTGAAACTGAGATCATAATTTAGCCCAGTATTTAGAAATTAGGGGAAAACTACTTCATTTGCTTGGCTTGTTACCTAGGTGAATTCATACTGCAGTTTAGAGTTGCTTAGTAAATTGAATTTTGTCTCCCACACAAATACAGCTATAAACTGAAGAGTATATGGAATGATGGGTTGCAATTCACTGGCAAATTCAGTATTGTTCCTCTGTCTCTTCCTTGTTTCTAAATTCCAGCTGAAAATGTATTTAGGTGTGACACTTTTCCAGACCTAAAGAAAAGCTCTGTGTATCTTGAAAGTGTGTTTCTTTCACCATAAGTAGTTGGCCCAATAAAAGATATTACCTCATGCAATACCTCAATGTTTTTAAATATTTTGTTATTTTGCCTTAATTTATTCTTCTGTATCCACTTTTACCCCAGAAGCTCAGAGAGATTTGGTATGCTAGTTAACATTAGTGATAACAATGACACATTAGTGGCAGCAGGCTTTCCATCCATGCAACTGTAGTACTGATTGCAACAGCTTTAGCAAACACCTTCCATCTTATGCATGTAAAGCCTTTGAGTGGTTTGTTTTAGGATTTGAGATAGAAACACTCCAGTTTGAGAATACAGAATGAAATTGCTCTGCAAATGTAATAGCCTTCTGTATTACCTCTGTATGTTTTCAGTTCGTTAGTTACTATGAGCGTTCATAATTCAGCAACTGATGATATCATTAAACTTCTGAAACTTTTCAGTTTTGTTATGTTTTTTAATCCTGTATTAAAGCTTTTTGGGTAAAAACAAATGTCACTCTTAATGATAGTAAAACAGCTTTGGGTTTGATCCTTTGATCCTATCATTTTATTATTTTATTTATTTCTTGATTTGTGGTGTTTACCATTTCCCATTAGGTACATGACACCCATAACTGTGGAAACGTTTACACAGTTCCAACCAATATAGTCCCTCAGTATAATAATACTTTGCACTTCAGTAGCACTTGCCATCTGAGGATCTCAAAGTGATTTCAAGCATTAATGAGTTAAACTTCACAGCCCCTGAGGCAGAAGGGTGGTGGTATTATTGTCATTTTTCAGATTGAGAAAATGAGCCACAGAGTTGCTAAGTAATTTAGCCTTTAGCATCGGAAATAGATCCCTGATCCCATCTACCGGAGTTCTGTGTTTTAGCCACAGGATTGTTTTTTGCAGTCCCCTGACCTGATTACCTTTAAAGGGCCAAAGATGGAAACAAAAAGCCCACCCCATACTTGCCACTGGGATAGGGGATTTCAGAGCTTGTAATAAATGTAATAGAAAGTCTCAACAGAAAGATGTCTTATGTAGCTGAATGATTTCACTGGGAGTTATGCATACTGAAAAATTGCAGGCCTCTAGATATAAGACTCCTCCTCCCCTGACATACACACTCTTTAAAGACCCATATGTTGACGCCATTTTTTTTTCAGAAACTGTCTACAGTGAGAATAAAGGGGTGAAGGACAGCTGGGAGCTGGTGAGATTACAATGGTTCGTCTAGGTCTTCAGACAACTTGAATCACCCTTGCATCAGATGATTAAAATCTTTTCTGCATGGTGAATATTTAAAACATCTAAATTGTCTGTGTAGATTTAAACCAGGGGTTGCAACCTTTCAGAAGTGGTGTGCCAAGTCTTCATTTATTCACTCTAATGTAAAGTTTTGCATGCTGGTAATACATTTAAACATTTTTAGAAGGTCTCTTTCTATAAGTCTATAATATATAACTAAACTATTGTTGTATGCAAAGTAAATAAGATTTTTAAAATATTTAAGAAGCTTAATTTAAAATTAAATTAAAATGCAGAGCCCCCTGGACCGGGGGCCAGGACCCGGGCAGTGTGAGTGCTACTAAAAATCAGCTCACGTGCCGCCTTCGGCACACATGCCATAGGTTGCCTACCCCTGATGTAAACAATGGATTTTACTGAATTAGTTGTCCATTTATTTCAACCTGAACAAAGTATCTCCTTGAACCAATATAGGACTGAGTCAACTGAAATCTACAGAGTAACAAGACATTATGCTGTAGCATGAATTTGTTTTGTAATTTTTTTCCTATCCTTATTTAGTAGGAGAGGTAACTGATCATTTTTAATGGTTTTGTAATTAGTATACTATAGTAGACAACAGTTAAATTCTCAGATATTTGCAGACCTTTCTTTGTTCACAGAGCTTAGCGGTGACAGCACTGCTATGAATAACTAAGCTGTAAGAGTGGTAAGGATATTTACATGCAAATGAGCACACTGAACATTCCCCCTTTCTTCATAGTTCTCAATTCCAGTAATGCAAGAACAAAGAGATATTACACGGAAGCATCCACCAAGCCAGGTGTGGAGATATGGGCATGTGCTTCAACGAGCTAAGGCTCCTCAGCTTAGTACAATAACTTGGCCTTTTGTCACTACATATATATTGTGGTTGAAACTACCTGGCTTGGAAAAAAATGAAAGAGTTGAAAGTTTACTGTGGTGAGTTATGGGATCTAACCTGCTAACTTCTACAGAATCTAAACATTTGTTCTTTTAAAAAACAAAGACAAACACAACTTCTCGCGTTCTTAGTAGGTCAAATGGTTGAAACAATTTCCCACTTCTTGTACCTCAAACCAGCACCCTCTTTCTTTATTCAGAAATCTCCCTTAAAACACACTTCTTCTGCAAAGCCTTTCAATAATAATCCAACTAAAGACATTTTAAAAAAGCTTGTTACTGTTTTGACATTGGACCTCATCTTATCAGCCAATATATTATGTGACTGAATTGCATTCCTTTTCTAGTATAGATTGGAAGACCTTTGTGGCATAAGGGACAGAAATTTTGTCTGTGTCATACAGTAATAAGCATGCTGCTGAGCCTCGGTAAATGTCAGAGAAGAACTGACATCTTAGATCTGATGACAGGGAAATATTTTGAACAGTAAAGCCATATAAATTGACTTACATGTTTTGTCTAATTTATGACAAAAGCAGATTCACAGGCCCTTCTGTAACTTAGTTGCACAGTGAATACTGAAATGGAAGATCTTATTGAAATTGTGATATCAATCACACTTTATCTTTCTGTCTCTCTGGATTAGATCCCGGCCTTCGCAAAGTCTGCAATGAAGTGCAAAGCAGCCTTAAAGCCAGTTTAGCCAGCTACTTTGGAACTCCTCCAGCACTGGGGAATTCCTGGGTGATGTAGACATGGCAGTACCAGCTCTGTGCAACTCCCCTTCACAGTCCCCGGTGTAATAATCTGTTGGGGTGGAATTGGAGAGAAAGGCCATGACCAGAGTGCCACTGTGCTCTGGATATCGCTGGTTGCTAGAACAGCATGCTGAGGAACATTGCAGATAGGTGCAGCTAAGAGCAGCCTGGGGACTGCTCGGTGGCCAGCCAAACACATTGCTATCCCCAAGATTGAGGAAGAGGTAGAAATGATGCAGCACCAATATAGCTGAGGATCTGGCCCTTGGTCTTTGCATTACTCTGTGCCTCTCACATATTTCTAAGATTTTTTTTAAAACTAAAACATAGGAAACAGAGACTGTGCAAAATTTAGACCCATGTAAGGAGCTATAGCTCCACTGATTTCAGTTGTTCCTGCTTATACCAGGTTAGAATTTAGCCTACCAGAGTGAGCCTTTGATTGGATTCTGCTACTAATTTTGCAATGTATCTTATTACCAAACCTTTCTTCTTTCAAAAAATCACTTACTCTGTCGATTCTTACCTTAAATAGCAGACTGTACCTAAGGAAAACTGGTAATTGAATTTATCACTGTGGTAACTAATGATTACCACAGGAAGATGGAAAGGATTTAATAAGAGAATGCAGTAGTAGGTTGTTAAATGTTAAGCTATTTCTTCCTACTGTGAAAGGGGAAAAATGGCAAGTACTTTGACTTAGCTATCTTCATTCATTTTAAAGTATGCTTATGATTGAGAAATGGAAGGTAAATTTGCACCTGCAAGAAAAGTCTCCTGGATTGGTCTCCTTTTTGCAGTATTATGTACTACCAAAGAGGAGAAGGACTGATGATTGCCTTTAAATAAAGCAACTTCTATCCAGACAGAATTTTCATATGTATATTGCAATATGATTAAAATGTGACCAAGAGGCAGATGATGCTGTTATCAATGGACCTGCTTATCTTGATGGACACATTGAAGGGGAGAGAGTAGTTGCTCTCTACTGTTAACAATAATTGTTCCCTCTTATTGTCAATGTTTTATTTTCTTAAGTGTTCTCAGTAATAACCGTTTTGGTTTATAGATACAGAAACTCAGTAAGTGTCAGTTTCCTTGGAGAAAACAGTATATATTAATATATGTGTACAGGAAGGATTTTTCCCCCTAAATAATTAAAGGCATCTACAGATACAAACTTCTATAAGGCTTTGAAAGAGGGGAGATTTCAAACAGATACATTCTGAGGTATGAATATAGATGAAGAAATGAATAGCACTGCATTTTGGCTGGCAGCTGGAATAGAAAAAAAAATTGAGGAGAGGAAAGGTCAGTGATTAGAAAGGAACGTCTTGACCTCTATTCCAGACTTAAGTGAAAAAATTTGAGAAATGCTCCCTAAACTGACAAAACCACCTGTGGGTAAGAGGTGGCGATGGTAGTTAAGCTGTCATTCATGAAAACTGAAGGAAGGCAGAGGGATGGCTGTTTACTTTAAACATACTGGGGAGAGAGAGGATTTCCATGACAACACATAGTTCAGCATATGATGATAAAAAAGTCTATTTCCAGAATTTTAGCCAAGTCTCTTGAGTTTCTCTCGCATCTGAGATTTACTTGTAAGATCTCAAGCTAAGTGTGTATTAGAAGGGATAGAATGAAATTATCAGATTAGTGGAAACATTTTAGCATTTCAATTTCTAGGCTGTTTGATTTGGTGGTTAGCATAAGTCAAGGCAACACCACTTCCCATCCACGCTTCGGTACATGCTTGGGCAGCTACCCTGAGCCACTGCCTATGCCACTATGGCTACACTGTTAATTCTAGCACGCCAGTTTACAGAGAGCTAGCATGTCTGCCTACCCATTCTGGGAAACACCCTCACAGTTGCTGTGTAGACATATTCTAAGTGAAAAATATAATTCTCATTCTCCTCTGACAAAATAAAGATAATGAATCTGATGTGGGGGTTTGGTCACTTACATATTTGCCATCAAAGAAAACTGAAAAGAATTAACTTCTGTGTTTTTAAATAATCAAAACTTTTTGCCAGCTAAATAATTTCAATATTTTTTTGCACATCATTGTTTTCATTCTCCAGAGAGAGATTTTGTCGATAAATATTTCCTCATTGAGCTCTGAGCTCTGGTTTGAGTCTTGGTAGGGTTAGCTCATTCCCACATTTAATCACATAAGACTTAGCTAGCAGTAGAAATTTAATTTGTCAGAATTCATATCATTTGGAAGTCTAAAGTGCAGAGATTTGATACGTGAATATGAGACACAATTCCTTCAGAGCTGTCAAGAGCTGTTCTATACTATTTTCCCCCCCAAAATTTCCTCAACATTGATACCACCACTTCACCTCCAACAGTGATAGCAACTCTGACAATTGTTAACTGAGAGGAAGCATTAAAGGTTAGTGACGTTTTTTATCATTATGTCATCTAATCTTTTGCACAGCAGATCTGGATGATCTAGTGGTAAAAATGCTGGCGATTTTGCTGGCACCTTGCCTATGCAAGCATTCCTAGCATTGCTGCCACTGGTGGAGTTGAATCATTGGCAGCAACAGGGGAGCTATGTTTCTGGGGGAAATGCTGGTGTAGGCAAGACCTCGGAGTTAAGGAGAGTCAGGCACTCCAGAGAAGTTTATATTAGCTGTTGTCTGCACCCTTCCTGGTTTATGCATACATTAAGATTATTTTATCTAATACTGTCCATACTGATCTTTCTCAAACTCAAATACTTTCCTCAAATGTTCAAATTTGTTGTTGTAACACAGTGTATGTACTGTTACCAGGAGTGAAATCCTGGCCTCCCTGAAGTTAATGGCAAAGCTCTCATGTTACCTGCATGCTCTAGAGGCACCCTAATATGGCTGCAGAAAAAGGCCTTAGACTTTACACCTATTGACTTCAATACAGCCATGATTTCACCCCAGATGTCTAAATCATCATTCCAATACAGTTGAATTGCTTAGCCAGTAATTTAATTGACAGTATCCCTCATGTTCCTGGCCCATTGTTCTCCTTGCATCCATCCACAGACTCTCCATTCCTCATCACCTTAAGCCCAAATTTATTTTCCTTACCTTTAATGCTCTCCATTCTATACTCTTGCCCTGTTATGTAGAAGGTTTGTGTTCTAAATTGTGCAGTCAGTGAAAACTAACAAAAGTCCAGGTTGGCCTACTGTATAAAATCACTTATAAAATTAAGCAAAAGTTGGAGACAATCTGGTTAAAAACTAGATGTTTAAGCTAAGAGAATTGATTGAGTGCTTTTGCTGACACAAAATTGCTACAGGAACATATTAAAGGGTTTTGGACTGAGAGGATATGGTCATAATCGGAATCAAGAGAAATACTTTGGATAATTTTTGTGAGAGAAAGCTGCACCTATTTCAAGACTGGATTTCTGGGGTTTACTCGACAACTTGCTCGGGCCACTGGGCCAAACAGCTAGCTTGTTCAGTGAACAGAATGAGGGAGCAAACTTGCCCATCATGGTTCTTGCCACCCCCAGCAATTGCTGGGACCTCAGTGGTGTGATGATAGATTCTGGTCTTTTATTTTTCTGAGATTGAAAGATTCCCAGACCAGATTATCCTCTCCACCAGGTTCAGGTGCATCTTAATAAGTGCACGTGATATGAGCCTGGGTTCCAATTATCACCCTTTTCCTAGTGTGTCAGTATTTTTAAATTTCCATCCCTTATTTCTCCTCTTTCATATCTTTCACTTTGCTTTAAGAGTCTGGCTTAGCTGGCCAAAACAAATCAATGTTTTGTTACACCACTGTAATGAAAAAGACAAACTATAAACAGTGCTTTCAGTCCTATGCTGGTAATGTTTACCAGTGGCAGATAAGACCATATCAACTGTCTTTAACAATGTTTTCTAACAGCTAGTTTGTAATTGTCTGTAATTTCCCAACAGCTAGTTTGTAATTTTCTGTAATCTCCCAAAAATCAGTTTGCAAGTGAGAAAGACGCAGACCAAAAGTGCATCTTCTGTTTTTGCTATTCTTTCTCTTTGTGTTTTGCCTTAAAGGGAACAGGACCGGACCTCAGCAATAGCTTAAGACCACCTGTAACTTTTTATTTTGCTTCCAAAAAGATATTTAACATATTTTAAAACCAACTGAAGAGCTGGTTTCTCCCCCCCGCCCCCCAATAAAGGTTGCACTTTTAAAAGAGAAGGAAAAAACTTGGAAAGTTTCAAATGCTGTAACGGTTTTTGATGCTTTTTTGTTTTTGTTTAGCAAAAAGTTTAAAATCATTTACAGTGGTTGTTCAAGGGGAGTAAGCTAGACATAACTTGATGTAGAAACAGAAGCCATAATTATTAACCGTTTAATGCTGTAGCAGTGAACAAAGACTTTAGAAGAACACCTTAAGCCTTGTATGGCACAAGATGCTTCCTCTTAATATCAACAGAACAGGACCCTTCAGATATAACTTTAAATTACAGAGTTGACCCCATCTTTGCTGTGTCATTAACAAATGCTTTTACCCTTTTCCCACAAGCACCTTTGTGCTTTCCTGTATACTGCTCCCTGTGCTTGGGAAGAACTCCCTATGAAAATTGGCAAAGCCACCATTTTGTCTGCTTTTAAATCCCTGCTTGAAACCTCTTTTTGCTGTGAGGTTTTGGTTAGGCTGGTGGCTGCTTGCAGTACTGAGAACACTGTCTTGATTTGTTTACGTGTACACATTTTTTCTACTGTAACCGGTCCCCTCATCTCTCCCATTTTTATGTTTTGTTCATCTATCATGTTTTGTCTTAATCTTGTTGTGATGATTTGGGGAAAATGTCTATATAACTTGTGAATTATGTTTGATGCAATGTAGTTGTTATAAAATTGTTGAATTAGGGAATCCCTCTGTGTGAATGTGGACTACTGCAAATATGGACATGGGCTGTAGCACAGTACTTAGCAGACCGGAAACAATGAGGAATTGTTAACCTTAACAGCTGTGCTCTGACCGAACAATGTATATGCTTACAAGGTTAGGTAGAGCTTGGAGAAGCTACTTCTTCCAACTTGACTTTAGTTAGGGGAAATGGGAGAAAGTGGAAAGTGAGTCAGTCCCCAAACCTGACAAAGGGATGGAGTTGGCAAAGTAGGGGTTTAAAAAAGAACCACTGAAGGAACCATGGGGCTTGGCTTTTGGAGGGACAGGAAACTTTGTACAAGAGGGGAAGAGACAGGGATGCTTTCATTGCATAGGGATTTAGTTTAACTGTTGGACCAAGATCAGAGAAGGCTAGCTGTTCTAGAGAAGTCCCCCATGTTTCTGAAGAGAAGTCATGAGCTGCACGGAAAGGATCCTGGACGTCCCAGAGGGATCTGTCCAAACTCAAAGAAGTCTCCAGAGTGATGAGGGACATGAGACAGGGAAATGTGTGCAAAGATATGTATTCTTTTGTATAGATCTGTATATTCCTTGTGCTATTAAGTAATGGCTAATGGTGTTTTAGAATCCTGTACAAAGTCTGTCTTTGTGTTTGTTGGTTTTTGTTTTCAGGTACCCCTGAAGAGGTAAATTGTAAACCAGAAGAATCACACTTTCAGTGGGATTTTGGGAAACATGCAGGAGCTGCAGGAGATGGCACTAGTTTCAGGGTCTAGATGATTAAGCTATACCCAAGAGTGGTGTCCCTAATGCCAAGAGGGGTGTCAGACACAAGGTTTGCCCCTGGATTGTGTGTCTAGAGCCCCAAAGTTAGAGACGGTGCCTACACTCTGCCTAACCCCAGCAAGCTATGGGCACATTGTTTTCAACATTTGGATGGCCTTGCAGCCATAACGAGGGGAGCTCAACTAGAACTGTGGCATTTGTTAAAGAGCATAATACAACCAAACACTGATCCCTGATTGGGGCTTCCAGACACTACTCCAATAGAAATAAATTATAATAATCCTTTTCTTTTAGATTTAAATTTAGAAGTACCGTGAAGTTCCCTTTTTCTTTGTCCTTATGAGCTGGCAGTAATTTTTTATTGATTTAAAAACAATGGCTACTAATCTGAGGTAGAGATAAGTAGAATTGTATGTGAACCATACAAACAGTTAGTAAGCATAAATGCTTAAAGATTGTGGGGAAAATGTGCACATATTGTATTTAGGTGTAGCTCAAAGGTGCCTTATCTTCTGATTTGCCATTATGAACAAAACTTTGTTGGTATTAGAAAGATAAATACAACATTAAATCTTTAGGAGAAGGCATCCACATTTGTTTTAAACTATAAATACTTTCATTTCTTTCTGGTACTTTGAAATCTACTGAAACAACTATTCAATGTAAGAGTGAATATTAAATTTACTTCAACCCGAGCAGTATATAATTGTCTTTAAAAGAGCTATTGTATTTTATTTAAAGGAATTAAATTGAATGAATGAAAACTAAATGTGCCAGTTAGTGAAATAAGATACTATCAGTTCTGTTAAGTAAACAAAAAGAGCTGTTAAATTAATAGAGTTAATCTGCACTGAGTCAGGTGTGGTTAGTGAAATACTGTGATGCTTCACAGAGTAGTGAGGCACCTCGCTACCCCTTGTCCTTGGCATGAGGAAGCCTCATCTGTCCCTGCCAAGAGTCAGCTCCCTGATTCCATTGGTCACTGGCAACACAAACACTCTTCTCTTAGGGTATGTCTACATAGCAATTAAAAACCTGTAGATGGCCAGTGCCAACTGACTTGGGCTAGCAGGGCTTGAGCTACTGGGCTGTTTAATTGTGGTGTAGATGTTCCAGCTTGGCCTGGAGCCTGGGCTCTTGGACCCTGTGAGGTGAAAGGCTTCCAGAGCTCAGGCTGCAGCCCGAGCCCAAACATCTACACTGCAATTATACAATCCCTTAGCACAAACCCCATGAGCCTGAGTCAGCTGGCCTGGGCCAGCTGCAGGTGTCTAATTGCAGTGTAGACATACCTTTAGTCTGTGCAGGCTCTTCTGTCCCTCTTCAGATAAGCAATAGGCACATTCTAGCCCCCAACCTCTCCAAGCATCCCCCTGGAATGTCCATCCCTGGTCCACTGGACACTCACAAAATTCACAGATCTGCTATTCCCTGAGGAACAGTGCATCTCAGCTTACCAGTTATGTCTCAGGATCACCTTTCCATTCAACTTACAGCACTTACGTACATTTATAATGAAAACAAGTTTATTTAACAAAGAATAGAGATTCTAGAAGAAGCAAGTAAAATGAATGAGAAGAAATGGTTACACATAAAATAAAATCATAACATTGTCAACTGTCTGGAGGGGTTCACAACTGAGACTGCCTGTCTCAGGGCAGACTTCTCAGAAAACAAGGGCAAACACCAAACTGATGGTATATTCTATTAGGTTTCACCAACCCAGTAATAAATATGAACTCCTTGATCACTATACCAGTCTTACTGTGGAGTCACAGACAGTCCCCTTAGACACTCCAGTCTCTCTTGTTACCCAGACAAACTGAACATTGTGGTAAAAGGTAACTTAAACCTCAAATCACACCACATCGGGTTTCTCAGTCCAAAGAGATCAGTCACTTACCTAGATCAATTGGTACTCCAGATCTTACACCAAAGACAATGCTGAAAGCCAATTCTATAGTAAATGAACTATAGGTTTATTAGTTAGGAAAAAAGAACGAGCGTTATTGAGAGGTTAAAATATAATAACAGGCAGATCACAGTTTGTAACTCCAAATGCTGGCAGTGATGTAATATACTGCCAGTTTTTCAAAGGTCTCTCGGGGCTACCCAGGATAACTCTGGGGATCTCCATTTTCTTGTTCAGTTATTCTGCTGTGTTGGAATCCAAACAGTCCAGAGATGATGGATCATTTCTTGAATCCATATTTATAGCTTCTTTACAGAAAAAGCCAGCTGACAGTGTCTGTAGCCAGGTGGTTTTTTTAGTTTGATGACAGATAGTGAGGAATACAGAGTATTTTAGTTACAGGGTTATACACAATTGTAAATGTTTGCTGTTGCATTATAATAGGAATAGATAAGCAGGAACAATACAGATAGTGACCCATTAGTTTTCATGAAATTTAAGCATCCGAATACACACTTATACATTGAACAATTACTTTGATGTATCCCAATAGCACGTAAATTAGCCTGAAATCACTCTTAAAGCTAACACTCGCTTTTGATTATACTAACACACAAGTGAACTGGCCTATGATCCTGATCTGACCTGGTTTGCCAGTGTCACAGACATGCTTTCTAGAGCCTAAACTTAGTTAATGAGACTCACCTGTCTCATAAAGGTTAGCTCACCCTAAGTCACTATCTCAGTGTTAAGCAGCCAGATCAGCTGTCATCCTTCATAAGACAAGCCAGCTGGTGGCTTGTCTCCTGGGTGAAGAGTACCTGGGTGTACCTCTACTCCAACAGATAAAGTTCCTTCATCCATCGTCTTCATTTGTTAAGAGGATAACCCCTGCTGCTTGGTCGCCCCCCCCCCCCACCCGAATAGAAATCTCCCTTGAAAACTTAACAATCTCTTGATTAGTATTTTGCTCACTTGATTAACAGTTTGCTCAGTCTGTAAATAGGCATTCACTGTGATGTATACAATACTCAATTTACATGTAGCTAGATGGGTAGATAAGCATCTCCCACCTGAAAGAAACATCATCTTCTAGTGACCAGCCCCAACTCAATTACGAGTGCAATTTTCAATATATATTGTGACAGGGTCAGGCCAGATGGCTACAAGAGAGTGGTCAAAGGTAGGTACATTAACTCCAGGTTAAGCAGATCCCTTTTCCCTGGGTACGATAACAGGGACTATTCCAGAACACTCAGGAACTTTCTAGAACTATTTAAGGCAGGCAGGCTAATTAAGACACCTGTAGCCAATTGGGAAGTTACTAGAATTAATTAAGGCTAATCAGGACACCTGATATAAAAAGGCTCTCACTCCAGTTAGTGGTGTGTATGCGTAAGGAGCTGGAAGTGAGAAGACATGCTGCTGGAGGACTGAGGAGTACAAGCGTTAACAGGCGTCAGAAGTAAGGTCCTGTGGTGAGGACAAAGAAGGTGTTGGGAGGAGGTGGCCATGGGGAAGTAGCCCAGGGAACTGTAGCTATTCCAGAAGGCACTCTGGACAGTGGCAGTCCACAGGGCCCTGGGCTGGAACCCGGGGTGGAGGGCGGGCCCGGGTTCCCCCAAAAACCTCCCAACTCCTGATCCAACGCAGGAAGATCTCTGAGGCTAGCAAAATCCGCCAATAAGCGCAGGACCCACCAAGGTAGAGGAGGAACTTTGTCACAATATACATAATTCCTTATATGTTTTCTGTTCATATATGTCATGATGATTTTGATGATCCAGGTGCCATAGCCTTTCAGCAGAAACCTTACATGACTCCCTTTGATGAACTCTGAAGTACAAACCAGGCCCTGGGGAGCCGTATAACCCTTATGCACCCCTGTGCCTCTGCCTCTCCTCACCAAGAGGACCCTGCATCATAAGGGCCAGATCTTCAGCTCCTAATTGGGCCAGATTGGGCTAAAATGCTTAGGGCCAGATTTTCAAAGTTGTGCACCTGAGAGAGAAAGAATATCATTTATCTATAATGTGTGTAAATCTGTTTTACCATTTTACAAATGTGGAAATCTTTTAATTGTGATAAGTGCTGACACCACCAGTATTGTTTGCCTTTCAAGATTTGGCCCTTTTTATATTTTTGGAAGGAGTTTTCTTTAATTCAGATGTTAGTAAAATATAGTATCGAAGCATCAAGACATTTCTTGCCTGGGTCACTTTTGTTTTCTAATGCATTGATGAAACCATATTGCCTTCTTAAGGATTTTAGCAGAGCAAGAGCTGTCCTAAAAACAGTAATGATATATTAGCAACTTTTTTTACTTGCCATTTGGTGTTACACAGTACTCATCCCATACAAAAAGCCTGAATCTATTTTAAATTTATCTAATGAACTGTTTTCTGAATTTAGTTGTTCAGGGAAACCTTCTGCTGTGAGACTGTATGCCAAGATACATTTTTACACCAGTTCGCAACAGATGGCAAAGAGTAGTTTTCTGGCCTATCTAGTTAAGAGGACCCTGTGCCAAGACACAATTGTGCTGATGTGTATACAGATTCTGTTTGACATACAGTCTGTGTCTATATGGAGGGTCAGAGTTTTGGCTTTGTCAGTCAGTATTGGAATGTTTATGGTCAACAAACAAAACACTCTTTAGAAAACTTGCAACTGTGGCAGATCTCCCTCACCCTAACCCTTAAAATACTGTTGCATATTTTAGTGTCTTATTAGCCAAAATAAAATAACATCAGCATTGATGTTTGAAAATGCCTTCATATATGATTTATCATCTTCACATCCACCAATGTGGAAAGATTGACATTCTTGTATTTACACATCTCAGTTGGAGGAATGGACCCAATGTGACATGAGTGTCCTTATGACAGCACTTTTGTTCCCTCTCCAACTTTTTCAGTCTCTTACCTTAGACCATCAGTGTAACATCTAAGACTGAAAAGTGTGTTAGATATGAGCAGGAAGAGGAATGGGGCACAAATGACCAATGTGCATCATGGCTGTGCATGGCCATCTCATTCCAATTCTCGTGCTATATGCACTGCTAATGAATGGAAAGGAGCAGGAGTACTAAATACACCAGGGCCAGTCACTTTATGTGAAGCAGTCTTGATAGATGAGCTAGTTTTTGGAGTAGAGCCAACCAAACTGCAACAGAGAACGGTGGATCTGGGAAAGAAGTGTGTTCCTCTGGCCGTTCCTGTAAACCAGATTTCCCTATCAGATAAAACTCCACCTGGATCTAATTTTTCTTCATAGAAACTTGCAAAGCAAATTTCTCACAGCTACTTCTACCACTAGGTTCACATTTATTTATTTTAATCTGTTTCTGTCTGTGCCTGTCTAAACTCTAGTACATCCCATGTAATTTGAAGTGCAAGTTTTATAAAAATACAACTAATAAAGTTTAGAATGGACTTCCTGGATAATAATACCTCCCTGACCTTCAGTATGTCCTTCATTATGGTCTCCAACATAACTTCCCTCCTTCTCCTACTAAATCTATTCCCGCAAGAAAAGTCTGTGAGAACTGACAAATCTTGTCCTAAGGTTCCCCAAATCTCTGTTTAGGAAATAGAGCTGGGAAGTGAATTCCAGAGCTTATGATTCCTTACAAAATAGCCCTGCCAGCAGGTCCTTTGTGTTTCAACCAACTGAAGTGCCTCACATGAACACAATTACTATGTTGTCACATAGGAGCAGAAACAGTCACACACGTAAGTAGAGTCTGTACCATTTAGAGCTTTATAGATCAGAACAAACACCATTTTAACAAGGAGACCATCACATGTTGTGCTAGCCATGGATAACAGATGGTTTGCCAGTGTAACCCCATGTTGAGGGTGTGATGGGTTCTTCCAGAAGTACCACCTGGAACTGGAGTACCACTAAGCCGCCCTGACCCACCAGCCTGGGCTCCCTTTACACTGTACTGCTGTGACCACCCTGCACTTTCACCAGCGCATATACAGGTAGGGACACACCCAGCTGCAGTTCCATGCAGATTCTGTGATCAACTCTGCATGGGAAGGCTCCAGCTAAGGAACTTCCCAGCTACTCAGGCACTCACCCTCCTCGAGTGTAAACCCAAAACTATACCATCTTGCGCTGCACAGGGAACTGTACAGCACAAGCTCATTAAATTTGCCCCTTCCCTCAACACACACTGGTTTTAGATTACGCAAGAACAAGTTTATTAACTGCAAAAGATAGATTTTAAGTGATTATAAGGGATAGCAAACATATCAAAGTAGATTACCTAGCAAATAAACAAAACACGCGAAGTAAGCTTAATGTACTACATAGATCTGATATGAATAGAAAATCCTCACCCTAAAGGGATGATAAACAGGCTGCAGATTCTTCAGGGACAAGCTGCGCTAGCTTACAGCTTGGAATCCCCAGGTGTTCAATTCACAGCCTAAAAATTGCTTTAGTCTGGGTCCAGCACTTCCCCCAGTTCAGTCTTTGTTCCACAGGTGTTTCCGGGAGTCTCTTTGGGTTGGGAGTCGGTGAAGAGCCACAATGATGTCACTCCCCTGCCTTAAATAGTTTTTGCATATGGTGGGAATCCTTTATTTCAAAGCTTGGTTCCCATGCCAGCCAGTGGAAAAACACTGATGTCCCAAGGTAGAGTCCAGCACCAGGTGACCTGGTCACATGTACTTGTGGTGTCACAGCAGCCATAACTCAGAGGCTATCTGTAGGATTCTCAGGAAGGCTTCCTGGTGGGAGATAAGCTTCTGAGGCCTATTGTTTTCTTCTAATGGCTCATTAACCTGAATGGGCCCTTCACAGCCAACCATCTAGAGCCTTTTGCCTAGTGGGCTTTCCCCAGGTTTAAAAAAATTTGTAATACAGATACACAGTCCTAATATTCCTAACTTCAGATACAAAAATGATACATGCATACAAAAAGGATAATCATATTTCATAAATCATAACCTTTCCAATGACTTACGTTGCATAAAATACATTATGATTATGTAATAATCATATAATAATATCTATGAAGAATTTGGGGTTCAGTGTCACAGAGGACATTACAGGAGTCCACTCAAGACGACGAAGTTTTGGGTAGCCATGGGAATGCACATACAAATGAAAAAGGTACAACTTTCATTGTAAAATCAGTTGTAAACAAGCATTCTTTGCAACTGATGCTACTAAATATTCAGAAGTGGCAAGGGGTGTAATAAGACTTCTGCTTGCAGCAGCAGAAACAAACTGCAAACTAACTAAAGGTTGTGATCTAATTTCCACCATTTCAATTAGTTGGTTCCTCCACCCTGTAAGTCTTATCCTTTAGCTGCTCAGAGTATGTTTAAACTATACTTCATCCTGAATGTATTGTCCCACTGGCCGTTTGTTCAAATCAGCATGTGGAGGTATTATCTTAGAAAACTAGGTTCTTCTAGTGGACTTTTTTTAAAAAAAAAAAATTGACTCAGGGTAGACTGATTTAAATAGAGGTGTTGTAAATAGGCAATTTAAATAACCAAATGGAAAGCCTTGATTTAAATAATTGATTTTTCCATTTGTACTTCAGTTATCTTCTAAAGAGAGGTGCATTCTCATTGGTTGATGTAAGAATTAAAACGTGTTAATTTACACCTAAATAGTGTTTTTACACTAGATTTGATACGTCTTTTGCTACCTAGGAAGGTAGCATTTTCTTCACAAATTGTCATCAGAATAGGCCAGTTCTAAATAAATAGTTTAAAACAGTCAACCATGGAATTCCATCACACATCTTGTGGGATAATTAGTTTGGATCCTCCTGCTCTCTTCAGTGAAACTGAAGCAAAATTTTTGTTATGGACTTTTTCAATTTCAGCTACATTTTCCTTTATTCCTGGAGTTGTACTCAAGTCTCTGCCTAAAAAATGCATCAAATGAGCACGGCACCCCCTCTGTTACAACTTTCAAGTTCCCTTTGTTCTTTTCTTCTAGATTTCTTATTTTTGCTACATTGGCAGTATTACCTATCACGAAACTATGCATTTGACATTTGAACTTTTGTTCGCAGTTCGTTATAACTTTTATTGCCACATCTTTGAAGTATTCTACTGCAGTGGTTTTCAAACTGCGGGTTGTGACCCAGTACTGGGTCGTAGCAGCTCTGGTCAGCACCACCAACTGGGCCATTAAAAGTCCCATCGGCAGTGCTGCCCGGCTAAGGCTGGCTAGTCCCTACCTGTTCTGACACTGTGCTATACCCTGGAAGCCACCAGCAGCAAGACCAGCTCCTAGGCAGGGGGGCCATGGGGCTCCACATGCTGCCCGCACCCTGAGCACCGGCTCTGCACTCCCATTGGCTGGTTCCTGACCAGTGGAAACTGAGGGGGAGGGTGCCTGCGGGCAAGAGCCATGCTGAGCTGCTTGCACACTTCCACCTAGGAGCTGGACAGGCTGCTGGCTACTTCCAAGGTGCAGCATGGTCTGCGGTGCCAGGACAGATGGGAAGCCTGCCTTAGCACCCCTGTTGAGCCACTGACCAGGAACCGCCCGAGGTAAGCTCGCGCCCCAACTCCATGCCCAATCCCCTGCCCCAGCCCTGAGCCCCCCCAAACCTGGAGCCCCTTCCTGTACCCTAAACCCCTCATCCCTGGCCCCACTCTAGAGCCTGCACCCCCAGCCCAGATCCCTGATCCCCTCCCACACCCCAACCCCTTGCCCCATCCCAGAGCCCCCTCATTCCTGGCCCCACCCTGCAGTCCTCCGTCCCGGATCCAGCCTTCTGCCCCAGCCCTGAGTCCTTCCCACACCCAAGGCCCCTCATCCTCAGCTCTGTTTGGTCACGAGTATCAACAATTCTCTTCAACTGGATCGCCAGAAAAAATGTTTGAAAACCACTGTAGGAGCATTTTCTGTTGTAGCAATTGTTTCTGTAAAATAGACAATCCCAGCTTCTGCTATCACACAAGCACTAATTACTGGATCATTGTGTACATTGCTCCACCCATCAATTTCTTTCTCATACATTGTATCCAGCAACCTTCCAGCAATGTCTGCTCTTCTGGGTGGAGGTTTGAAATAACTATCCCACGGCAAGCATGGAGCCCGCTCAGCTCAGCTCAGCTCGCTGTCACCGCTGCTGTTGTGTCCTGGGTGCTGCTGGCAGCAGATGGTGCAGTAGGTCTGCAAACCATCATCATCCATCGCTTCCGCTGCAACTCTGCTCTCCTGCTGTTGTAAACGAGCTCAGTCTCAATTGAGAAAATGATGACTGAGCTTAATAGAGTAAATGAGTTCAGTCATCCACCGCTTGCACTGCAGCTCTACTCTCCTGGTGCCATGAATCCATGTCGCAGGTCCTCTCATCATTCGGTATAAATATCTATTCTTGTGGAATCCATTGTCATCCACCACTTCCACTGCAACTCTGCTCTCCTGCATACGCCATACCATGGCAAGCATGGGGCCTGCTCAGCTCACCGCTGCTGTTGTGAGCATTGTAAACACCTCACACGTTATCCTGCAGTATGTGCAGAACCAGAACCTGCAAAAGCAGGTGAGGAGTCAACAGCAGCGCAATCACCATAGTGATGAGGACATGGACACAGACTTCTCTCAAAGCAAGGGCCTTGGCAATTTGGACATCGTGGTAATGGGGCAGGTTCATGCTGTGGAACGCCAATTCTGGGCCCGGGGAACAAGCACAGACTGGTGGGACCACATAGTGTTGCATAGTGTTGCAGGTCTGAGATGATTCCCAGTGACTGCAGAACTTTTGCATGCATAAGGGCACTTTCATGGAACTTTGTGACTTGCTTTCCCCTACCCTGAAGCGCAAGAATACCAAGATGAGAGCAGCCCTCACAGTTGAGAAGCGAGTGGCAATAGTCCTGTGGAAGCTTGCAACGCCAGACAGCTACTGGTCAGCTGGGAATCAATTTGGAGTGGGCAAATCTACTGTGGGGGCTGCTGTGATCCAAGTAGCCAACACAATCACTGAGCTGCTGCTATCAAGGGTAGTGACTCTGAGAAATGTGCAGGTCATAGTGGATGGCTTTGCTGGAATGGTGGTGGGGCGATAGATGGAACACATATCCCCATCTTGGGACCAGATCACCTTGGCAAGGGGTACTTTTCAATGGGGCTGCAAGCATTGCTGGATCATAAGGGACATTTCACCGACATCGACATGCGATGTCCGGGAAAGGTACATGACACTCGCATCTTCAGGAATTCTAGTCTGTTTGAACAGCTGCAGGAAGGGACTTACTTCCTAGACCAGAAAATAACTGTTGGGGATGTTGAAATGCCTATAGTTATTCTTGGGGACCCAGCCTACCCCTTAATCCCATGGCTCATGAAGCCATACACAGGAACCCTGGACAGTAGTAAGAAGCTGTTCAACTATAGGCTGAGCAAGTGCAGAATGGTGGTAGAATGTGCATTTGGACGTTTAAAAGCACGCTGGTGCAGTTTACTGAGTTGATTAGACCTCAGAGAAACCAATATTCCCATTATTACTGCTTGCTGTGTGCTCCACAATATCTGTGAGAGAAGGGGGAGACATTTATGGTGGGGTGGGAGGTTGAAGCAAATCGCTTGGCCACTGATTATGCTCAGCCAGACACCAGGGAGATTAGAAAAGCACAGCAGGGCTCACTGCGCATCAGAGAAGCTTTAAAAAACAGTTTCATGACTGGTCAGGCTACGGTGTAACAGTTCTGTTTGTTTCTCCTTGATGAGAACCCGCCCCCTTGGTTCACTCTACTTCTCTGTAAGCCAACCTCTCTCCCCCCTTCGATCACCACTTGCAGAGGCAGTAAAGTCATTATTGTTTCAAAATCATTCATTCTTTATTAATTCATCACACAAATAGGGAGATAACTGCCAAGGTAGCTTGGGAGGGGTGGGAGAGGAGGGAAGCACCAGATGGGGTGGTGGATGAGGGGAGGAGGAAAGGAGAAGGCCACACTGCACTTCAAAATGTATTGAATGCCAGCCTTCTGTTGCTTGAGCAGTACTCTGGGATGGAGTGGTTGGGTGCCTGGAGCCCGCTCTCCCCCCCCCCCCCCCCACGTTCTTGGGTGAGGTGGCTATGGAACTTGGGGAGGAGGGCAGGCGGTTACATGGGGGATGCAGCGGCAGTCTGTGCTCCTGCTGCCTTTCCTGCAGCTCCACCAGACGCCAGAGCATACCAGTTTGATCCCCCAGTAGCCTCAGCATTGCATCCTGCCTCCGCTCATCTCGCTCCCACCACCTCTCATTTCGCTCGTCCCTCCTGTGCTTGTGTTCATTTTCTGCTTTCCTGGACTCTGACATTGTTTGCCTCCACGCATTCTGCTGAGCTCTTTCAGCACGGGAGCTATGTCTGAGCTCAGAGAACATTTAATCGCGAGTGCAGTTTTTTTGCCTTCTTATCTGCGCTAGCCTCTGGGACAGAGATGATGGGGGAGCGCTGAAACATTTGCAGCTGTGGGAGAGGAAAAGGAAGAGTAGTATTTAAAAAGACACATTTTAGAGAACAATGAATAGACTCTTTCACAGTGAACCAAGCTGTTAACATTACATAGCACATGTGCTTTTGGTACAAGGTTGCGTTTTGCCTCTTACGTTGAGGGCCTGCTGGTTTGGTGTGAGAGATCACACACGCAGGGCCGGGCAACAGAATTTGGCTTGCAGGCAGCCATGGTAAGCCGCAGTCTTTCAGCTTTTTCAACCTTCATAACATGACTGAATGGTTTCAAACAGCAGCACCCTCCTTTCCCATACCAAGCACCCATTGGATTGGCCATTTAAAAGGAGGGGTGCGAATGCGTCCCAAGTCTTCACAGCAAATTAATCATTAAACACACTTGCTTTTAAACCATTCATTATATTTACAAAGGTACACTCAGCAGAGGTGCCTTCTCTAGCTTCATGATCTGTGAGCCCGCCTTGGGAGGGTATTGGCTCCAGGGTGATAAACAGTTCCTGGCTGTCGGGGAGAATGGTTTCTCCGCTTGCATGCTGTGCACTATCCTCATCCTCCTCCACATCCTCATCTTCCTCTTTCCCCAAATCCTCATCTCTCTTGCATGAGACTCCCCTTTTGCAGGTGTCCACAGACAGGGGTGGGGTAATGGTAGGGCCCCCCCTAGAATTGCATGCAGTTCATCATAGAAGCGGCATGCCTGGGCTCTGACCTGGAGCGGCCATTTGCCTCTTTGGTTTTTTGGTAGGTTTGTCTGAGCTCCTTAATTTTCACCCGGCACTGCTGCAGGTCCCTGTTGTAGCCTCTGTCCATCATGCCCTTGGAGATCAGATCCAGTGCCTCCTGTTCAGTCCACGCTGGAGCTCTTTTGCAATTCTGGGATTGCATGGTCACCTGTGCTGATGAGCTTGGCCACGCTGGCCAAACAGGAAATGAAATTCAAAAGTTCCCAAGGCTTTTGCTGTGTACCTGGCTAGTGCATCTGAGCTGAAAGTGCAGTCCAGAGCGGTCACAATGGAGCACTCTGGGATAGCTCCAGAAGGTCAGTAACATCAAATTGCATCCACGCTACCCCAAATTCGACCCAGCGATGTCGATTTCTGTGCTAATCCCTTCATCAGGGAGGAGTACAGAAATGGATTTTAAGAGCCTTTTAAGTTGACAAAAATGGCTTCGTTGTGTGGACGGGTGCAGGGTTAAATCGATCTAACGCTGCTAAATTCGACCTAAACTCGTAGCATAGACCTGGGCCTGGTTGCAGGTGCTGCTCCTTCTCCCTTGTTACATAACTCTCCTGCCCCTCCCCTATCCATACCCCCAGAAAAAAACAAAAGAACTAACAACAATCCAAGACTCCTGCTTGTGTAACTCACATGCCTTTTGCATTGCAGTATTTTTTTTGTTTAGTGAGAGAGGGAAGAGGCGGAGAAATTAGTGGATTTCTGTTTGTATTTCTGTACACATGCCAGGAGACAGATCAAGACCATTTACTTCAAGTGCCCAGAATCATCCAGAAGCAAGGCCTGATAGTTACTGGGTAGATTAGTGTTTTTCCATGAGCTGGAGAGAAAGTTTCCATGGTAGTACATGACCTATTGTGGCCTATTTATAAAACTTGACTTCAAAAGTTAGATGTTTTTCCCCCCAATTCTTTTTTGAATAGAAAAATAGTCTTTAATTCACAGTTTTTGACAGAAGCTCATGGATTCATCATATTTAATTTTTATTTAAATGTTTTAAGAGATTATAAATTTAGGCCTTCACACAGTTTTTGTTAAATTCGAATTTCATTTTAAACAGGTTTATTTTTATAAAGAGAAAATATTTTAAAAAATCAATTTAAATAAGAAAATCTGATGTTTAATTTTTTTGAAAAAGTCATTGATTTTTATCCACACTAATTTAACTGAAAATTTGTTATTTTAAGAGTTGATTTTAAATTAAGTGGGAAATTTTATGTGATACACACAAAGGGTATGATTCTTCTTATGTAAATGTTGGCAAACAAATGGGTAAAAAGTGATAACATTTTCATTTGGAAGTATTTTGCACTTACTTGTTTTAGGGCTCAGTAAACACGCCAAGTGTCAAGTAATGGAGATTAGACCCAAAGTGCCAAGCTCAAGGCATGGTTTATGTTCATAATTTTAGAATTCCATCACCTAAGCACAAATAAAGATGTGGTTTGTAGTGTAGTTTAGGCTTTTATCCAATCAGTCCAGACTGGTAGCTCTCAGTCCAGATGGTTATGATAGATATGATACTCCCTCCTTTAATCATGACTAAGGAAGTTTTGACAGAGGACTCTGAATTGAATGAATTAAGGGCAGCAGTGATTGCATATAATTAACATTTTCTCTTGGTCCATCTGGCAGAATGAGTGGAATGAAGGCAGGAAAAACAGTTCAGTACAAATTAAGAGATCTGAATCGTGCAAATCCAATTAACTAACAGGCGGAGCATTTCTATGTTATTCCTACTACTATTTAAAAAAATCTCTTAAACAAAATTTGCATCCAGCACTAAATCTTCCCTATTCTCCCTTTGTGGACTTGCCATCCATTTGGAACTGATGGCACACATTTGCATAGAATATATACCCCTATTTAACTCTCCCTCTCTCTCTCCAAGCACAGAGTGTTTATTGTGGATAACAGGAGCACAAGTACTAATAGGATTATATCATCAAAACTAGAACCAATGTTAAAACCATGCCTGTGATTTTATAACAAAATAAGCTTTTAACAGAAATGATTTTTACCTGACAGTGAGATGACTATTAGATTAAAAGTTTTTGTTTTCATGATGATAGTTGACGGTATTATTGCCTTTTCAGATACATACAATTATATCTGTTTTTCTAGGAAGGCTTCAAGCACACTTCAGTGAACACTTTTTCAGCAAGGAGGAGTGTGCAGAAGTATGGTTCATTGTTCTCTGAGTTCTCCTATCAGCAGTGGCCCTTCTTGCTGAAGCTCCCACCGCCAGTGACCAGTGGCTGACCCATCTGCACCTTAGGGCTTCTCTGAGCAACGATGGTACTGACTCCCAGTCCCTTTCCCAGTCTGGCAACCCTCCTGTCTTCCTCATCAAGAGCCTAATCCAAAGCCCATTGAAGTCGGTGCGAGTTTTTCCATTCTCTTCAGCGAGATTTGGATCAGGCCCTCAGGCTCCAGATCACTGATACTCAGAGTAAGGCTCAGGAGCCGCAAGTGGTTCTTGAATGTGTCTCCTGCGGCAGCACATGATATTAAAACACTTGTGATTTAATTATTAATCTATCGAGAGGCTTTTGCTATGTTATTAACCAACTGTAGTTGATAAAATAATTACACTTGGTCAGTACTACAGGAAATGAAACAATGAATTCACACTACTGTGTCTCTTTTGGGTAATGCTGATCGCAAATTTGGCTCCTGAACCACTGAGGTTTGAGTATCATTGCTCCAGATCCTCCCCTTCAGTACCTAGTTTCCCTCCCTTCAAACCTCCAGTCAGGTTACTAGCCCCCATCTCTTTATCAGATTTGTCTTATGGTTCCCTTCAGCGCCTAATGGCCTTTGCTCTCCTGCCTATCATTAGTCAGCAGGGTCTTGCTATTTATGTCACTTATTTTGCCACTTTAGGAAAGAGTATGCAGGAAACCATCTCCATTTCCTCTTCCACATGGGCTATCACTACTCTAGGCCTGGTTTGTACATGGACCCTCTGCTAGGGTAGAATTTTGAGTTAAATTTGAAGCAGATGACTTCAAACTGCACTAATACAACAAATAAAAATATAATACATACTTATGTTTAATTTAAACAATAATTCAGTACAACATTAGTAATAGACCAGAAGGACTACAAGCTGTATGGTCATTGAGAAGTGAACACTGAAAAGTGGAAAAACAATTTACATTCCTTTATTTTAGTGTTCCAATTTATATCATAAATATGCTCCTTTGTCAAAACCAGAAGAAATGCCGGACAACATCTATGTACAAGTTCTAGTTTTATGCAATCTGTGTTTTATTAGTGAATGACCTTATGTTTGATAAGCTTGGCACACTATAAATATGGTCACATTTTTACAGTATAAAAAAGTGTCCATATATGTTCCCATGGTCATACTAAAATAAGGTATATTTATACTAGATTGGACAATTCAACTATATGTAAGTTAAAAATATGTTAAATACTGACGTTTCAGAATAAGTTGCTTTAAAATGCCTCAAGAACATAAAGTAACAAATTGGATTAATAATGTTTGCATCCAACAGATTGTACTTTGACAGCTTTTCAGCTGGGCCATGTGTTTTAATTGTTAAATTTCTAAGAACTTGGGAACCTGTAGGTTTCCAATGGAGATTATTTTTTGTTTTGAATATAAAAATCTTGATTCTTTGTTTAAGCCTCTCTCTACTTTTCAGTCATGCAAAGGCACATAAATATAAATATCAAAGAGCTGTGCAAGCGACAGTATATCTATTCCTAGAGACAGTAAATCAGAGATGGTGATTGAGCTTTTGTGGGCCTTTCTTGGTTGCATCAATCCATTTGGTATGTTCAGTAAATTATTGTGGGCTAAAATGGCAATTTACTAAAATGAAACAAATTGTAGGTAGTAACGTGATTGGCTAGTTTGTTACTTTATAACTAGTATATAAGTACCTATTACAACTTTCATATAATTACGTATAAAAATAGGGCTACATTAACAGTAACAAATCAAAATAGAAAAAAATCACACTTATTAAAAAGCAGTTATTTTGATAATAAGATTAGCAGATGGCAGTCTCTAACTGCACATTTCTTTATTTACAGTACTTATTCTTCATATGTTTCAATTTTTAAAAAATGCAGTCTTGATTTTTCAAAGCATCATTTTGTATATGGCTGCTTTTATGTAATTGAATATACAAGATTACTCAAAAGCCCTTATTGATCTTAAACCTTGTAAAACTTCTGTTTGAAGTTACATTTATTTTTTATTCTTAATACTGTATGTTACCTTTTGACAGCAGTTCTTAATAACAATAAGACATGACATTTAATACATTTCCAAAAAAGTGCACAAACATTAACTAGCAAATTCTCACTGCACTCCTCTGTATATGGTATTATCACTTCCGTTTTGTAGATGGAAGAACAGAGACCTAGATGTTAAGGGCTGGATTGTCAACTGTGTGCATGTGCACAAAGTCAAATGCATGCCATAACTTCAGATTTTTGTGCACATAAAACGGGGGTTGTGTCCACTGAAATTTACACACACTCAAACACTCACACTTAAAAATCTGACCCTGTGCGATTTGTCCAAGATTGAAACTCCAGGAACTCTTTGGCTCAATCTCACTCATCTGGACTATGATTATTTTATACATAGTGTTACACAGTAAAGTAAGTGTGCAAAAGATCTGTTCCCCACTGAAAAAGTAAATGCGAGGACAGCCATTAGAGCAATTCAATGTCTATACCTTATAGACAATAAAAAGGATGGAATAAAAATAAATATAATCAAGTCTAGCTAATCTGGCTTTGCTATATTCAGATGTGTTGATGGCAGAAGTACTGAATTAGTTAAACTAATCCTTTAGTTCTAACTGGTCAAGTTGAAATATCTGTAATACAAATAAACGCACAGTTGACAGTTTGATATTATCTCACTATATCATATTCAAGTTAAATATGTCAGTGCTATGATTAATAGGGCTGAGTGAAAATTTGTCATCAAAAATATTTTTAAAGGAAATGTGATGTTTTGACTAAACAATTTCTTTTCTTTTTTTTAAGAATATGTAGACTTGTTGTTGAAAAACAGAAAACCCAGAAACTAGAAATTTTGATTTGGAAATGTTGCTGCTGTGACTCATGGGAATTGTAATTTGGGTGTCCAATGCCCCCTTTCTCCTCCCTGGGCCAGGTGCTCCAGCTGCACTACATGTCCCATGATGCACCACAGCCAGGAGCTCTCGTGATGCACCATGATGACTCAGTAAGAGGGATGTAGTCTGGCCAGGTAGCTCAGCCCATAGAGGAGAATGAGTGTGTGAGGCACCCAGAGTAGAACTCCGATGAGGCAACATGACATCATTTCCACATTGAAATGTTCAGTTTTCTACCAAAATTCATAATCACCCACAGAATTCCCGCCCCCCCAAACAGCTGTAATGATTAACTCTGCAACAGATGTGCAGTTGTATTTAGGAGAAAATTATAGGACCTAAAAATATATATTTAAAAATAAAGAAGCTAAATTTGAATAGTCTTAATTTGAATAGTCCTTTTTTCTTTTTTTTTAAATGTGTAGTAGTCATACTTCTCAGGACTGAAGTATTATTTGCTGGTCGGATGACACTAAATTTTGTCATCTTTTCCTTTCTCTGTTCTTTATTTTCAAGTTCTGATTGTTTCTTTTCTCAGTTTCCTTCTTTAAGTTTAGATTTATTCATTGGAAGGGAAAACATTGAGCTATTGATGAATGTATCACTAGAGCAGGGTACAAAAGTAGAATTTTATTTAAAGATGCATTAGGTGTCATTATCAGGTGACAGATTGAAGTTTCATAGCTCTAGATCCATATCATCACACAGTCTAGTCAGAGGGTATGTTGATGTTGTTAATCATATTAGATGTACTGGATAGTATTACTGCTCTCTAGTGAGCTTAAGTCAAGTCTACACTACATGCTTTCTCTGGAATAGCTGAGTCAGTCGCTGGTGTGATGAGCTGTGATTTGTGACCAAAATAACTGTGCCAGCAAAATGACCTAGCATAGATGCAACTATGCTGGCAAAACTGCACTTCTGTCAGTATAGCTTATCACACTTTGAATGGGGGCAGTGGCTCAAATTTTACCAGAGAAAGTGCAATTTTGTCTGTATAAGTTGTGTCCACCCTTGGAGCTCTTTGCTGGTATAGTACACTGGTGTAGCTATACTGGCAAAATCTTACAAGTGTAGACCTGGTCTTACTGATCTTTTCCATGCTGCGGTGCTGTCATTGTTCACTGATTACATGCTCCTGCATTTAAATGCTATTGGACGTATGCTTTATAGGTTTGATTGTCCTCTCTGTCTGAACTCTGCTCAGATGTAGCATGTGGGCGCATTTGGCAGATGGATGCAAGGTGCTGGTTGTAGCTCCCTGATTCAGAGCCACTTAACTTGACATGTTAGGGTAACACAAGGGTAGACTTAACTTATGCCACTTATATAAGGTCCCTTGGCCGATGGAGGATTGGGCATAGTGGAGCTCTGCTTTGCCATGCTGTGCTTCCCAATCTCCCCATCTGTAAGATGTTCCTCATAGTGTGCAGGAGGCGATGTAGCTATCTCTGCCAGACTTCCACCGACAGAGAGTTCACCTGCAGTTGAGAAATTTGTTACTAGCCTTCTCTGACGTTCTGTTCAGGACACCCAGGACTTCAAGTGACTGCTTTACCCCTCTGCCTCAGCAAGTGAGAGCTCTGCTGGAGATTAGACTCTGCGTCAGCTCCCTGCTATCTGTCTGCATCTCCAGCCAACTCCTTGAGACTCTACCAATCTAATAGGTAGCGTACAGTGAACCCTAGTTCCCGTCTTCCCCCAGAGATGTCTCTGTGCAGTTCCCATTCCCTCTTACTGAACACTCATGGACGTTAAGTTTGCTGCCTCCAAAGAGACAGAGCACTTACCTGTTACTTGTAAGGCTTCTCAACTCCCTTGTTTTTCCCTAATGGGGCTTCCCTGTACAACCTTCTGTCCTCTTCAAAAAAACATTTCCTGTTTCTCCTAAATGGGCAACCCCTGGAGATGATTCTCTTTATGCTTTCTAGGGACAGGTCTGCAATTTCCTGCCTGTTGTCAGCTCTGTCCATTGGGAGAGCCCCCCCCCCCCTTCTTCTCTGTGGCGACACACTGCCTCCCTTTGCTAAGCCAGGGCGAGGAACATCCCTTCTCCCCTCAGCTGTTTCTCTGTCTTGACAATTCCTTTCTGAGATTACAGAGCAACATTCCTTTTTGCTATGCATTACTGCATGAATAACCTTACAACAATATAGTTAGTGCCTTATTACCCACAAGGACTTCTGCTGGAATGCAATCCAACATACCAACATTTAAAATGCCTTCTAGACCTTCCCACTCCAAGTGCACTTTTAGCCAAAGCCACAACGGTTTTAAATTTTTCTTATGCCAGAAGTTCTACATTTTTTCCTAATTAACATGTCAATTTCCCTCACTATGCCCTCTCTGACCAGAGAGATCTGGGTGCCATTGTCTCTCCACTGTAGGGATTCTTTGCCATTCACTTTGGCAACTTTAATAAAGTCAGTAGCAACTTCCAGTGGGTCAGACCTTACAAAATTTGTCAGGAACCCCTCAGGCATCTCTGTGGTTCCTGTGCTTACAATAGCTGCATTAAACTAGGCTGGATGGGCTGTGGGCTTAGATTCCCTTTGCCTACATGATCAGTGAAATTTCATATGAAAAACTTGCTTGAAACATCCCCCTGTGAAGGGGATCTGTGGATGTGAAAGCCAGGATGTGGTTGGTTCTGGGGAAGTGAGTGTCTGGATTTCCAAGGGGTAAACTTAGGTCCCCCTGTTATACTAGGCTTCTGTCCTCTTTGTGATGTGCCCTCACTGGATGCTAGCTTGTACATAAGAATCAGCCAGATCAGCTAGCTCCTGCATAGACCGCAAGGATTTATTGCAAATCGCCTCTCTGATTTGAGAGAATATGTTCAGGAAATGTTCCCATTCAAAGAGGTCTAATAACTGGTTGTAATTCTCATCTCCTTTCCCCACCTTTTCATCAGACTACGCATCTTAGCAACATATTCTCTATGACTCATTTTATCACCTTTTTTGAGGTTTCTAAACCTTAACCTATACATTTATGGGGTATTTTGAAACCTTTGCAAAATACAGGTTTTTAAAATTCAGCATATTTCAAAGACTGTTCAATTTCCATTTCATTAAGTGTTTAATGCTTTGCCCGAGAGCTTTGCAAATATGTGGGGGCTTCCTTGTCCTCCAGGATTTTATGCAATTCACAGAATATTTCAAAAGTACTAGTAACGTATTCTTCGATCCAATCTGATTCTTTGTATGCTGGGCATAGCTGGGAGGCCCTTAGAGAGAGGGGGAATATTTAGGAGCTGTTGGATCTGTTTGTGCTTTTCCCACTAGCGCAGGTTATGCTGCCTTTCCATGCTCTCTTTTTCTTGGGCTTCCCTCTCTTTCAGTTCCATGGTTCATTAATGGGCAGCTGTCTGCACATCCAGGGTTCACTGGTATGCTGCTGCTTACTGTTGTTTTTCTGTCTCCCACTCTCTGGCTCTCGTCTGAGCTTTCCACTTCTGGTGTTCATGCACTGCTATCACAGCGTCTCCTTTATCTTTCTGTTCTGACGCCAATCTGACTGTTTCTCGTTTCAGACATGTTTCACTATTGCTCATTTTTATGCTTTCTTTTATTTCCTCACCCCAAATAAACAAACAGAAAACAACAACCTGTAATCTTTTCTGACTTTTCCCGGCCTCCTTACTCTGAATCAATTCAAAATTTAATTGACTAGTTCCTGAGGTGTGAACCTCAGTCAGCCAGCAAGCTGCGTGTACATCCTGCTGACTGTCACTGTGATGTTCTGTTCAGGACATACTGATCTGTAAGTCACCATGTTCCTCCTCTTCCTCAGCAAATGAGAGCTTTGCTGGACATTAGACTCTGTCAGTTCCCTGCCACACCAGTCTATCCACTTCACCAGCAAAGTCTTTGAGACTCTGCCAGTCGGAACCTTGCCTTGCTGATAACATACATTGAACCCCAATTCCCGACTTCCCCCCAAGATGTCTTTCTGCAGTGTCTGGTCCTTGTTACTGGACAGTTACAGATATTAAGTTCACTGCCTCCAAAAAGACAGTGTACACACCAGCCTGTTTACTTGTGGGCTCACACTTTACTTCAGTATAACAGCACCAAGATTTTTTTTATAGTAAACTTCTAATAAGTTCATTAATAAAGAACAGAAATGTAAGTGGTAGTGAGCAAGGTTACAAACAAACCAAAACACACTGTCTAGTGACTAAGCAGTTTTCTCACTTACATCAGGTTGCCAGCTTCTCCAACTCTCCAGGTCAATGGAACTAACGGTCACAGAATGATAGGGTGCTGTTCCCTTTGTTCCCTGAGTGATGGATAACTAGAATATCTTTTTGTGTTCCCCTTGTATTTCCCCAAAGTCCATTCTCTTTGTCTCAAGAGCCAAGAAGGCTTTCTAGGGTGCAGACTGTGTCCCTCGAGGTGCTTACTAAGTTATCTCCTATGCCACTTGTTAGCTTGATGGCTTTGTTTACGTTTGTATGTAGATATACTTGCATTGTCCTCTACCTGTAATTAAGACATTCAGACAGATAAATCCACATTCCTGTGTCCAGGGCAGGCTTGGTGATTTTTTGGGGGGGGTCAGCATGTCACCAGTTTACATCTGATACCTTTCATGACATCTTTTAGATACATATTATGACAACAGTATGTTGTGGAAAGTGAGTTTGTCAAGTCTGATATGAGTCACAGTGTAGTGGCCCCTCTGCCAGAGGACACTGAGGGCCCCTTAAAGTTTCACCTTCTTTGGATCTTTTAAGGTCACTTTGCACAGTTAATGTAGCACATAGTGGTCTTAGTAGACTGGAGAATCAAGAGACAGAGATGCCTTATTGTCCATGACCTTTCAACTTGTGTAGTCATTTACACCTGTACGAAATGAGTCTAAAATGATTGCATAGGTGGAAGGTCCAGGAATCAGGCCTAGCATGTCTATTTTGCATATTGTAAATGAAAACTGTTTTATTTAATTAAAAATATCATTGCTGCTTCCATCTATGGAAGTCTTTTCAATACATCACCTACTTAAGATTATAAGGGATAGATCTTGGATCTTGCTGGTGCAGAATCCAAGTGGGGGTTTGTCAAAGATGACATCAGAGTTGCTCTAACTTATAATCTGACCATGTCCCTTTTCCCTCAGCTGTGTCCCTGACATCCCTTATACTATGGAGTACAATGAGTGTGGTGTACAGCTGGCTGTGCTGGTCCTATGTCAAGCGAGAATTCCCCACACTAAAAATAATCCTCAGTTGGCCACTTTCAGTCTGCTTTGTGCTGTAAGAATGGCACAAATCAGATTTAACTGGACCTCAGATCTGATCCTGACACCTAGTCTATATCCCTTAAAGCAAATCCATAAGGTAGAAGGTTGAAGTTGGTTGTTACTGTACACAAGATACAAACTGAAGTGTGAGGTGATTCCCAGATTCTTCTTTAAGTGAACAATATTGAAGTGATGAAATATTTGTTGGTGGTGGTGGTGGTGATGTTTGATGAAGCCCCAGTTCTGATTTAGGTATAGAAATTCATATTTTCATTCAGTCATCTGACGTTATGGCTTATTGCTGCCCTTTGTAGATTGATGCAGTTCTGTCAGTGGAAGGGCAGAACTGGGCCAGTTTCAGATCTGTTACATCATTCTAAATCCAGGCTACCTTCCTTGGTTATAGTGAAGCTACTCTGTGTTTACACTGGTTCAACGCAGACTGCATTCTGGCTTCCTAAGTGTAATAAAGTCTGCTGTTTAAATAGCTTGTGTAGAGGTGGCTTCTTTAGAGTGAACATAAACAGAATTTGTATCCCAAATACTAGGGGCGGGGAGGTTGGTAGCAGAATTGTACACTTTGTTTAATAGGTAAAAACTAAAATTTAGATTTGGTGGTTACATCATCCTATGTTTTGTCTGTATGTATGGTGTGTACAAAACATACATTTGTCTGCAAAATCAATTAGTTGATCTGCATGCACAGATTTGCAGGTGCAGATTGAGGTACTTTTAAATATTTTGTTAAAAGTGTGTTTTATTTTTCTGTTATAGTTAATTAACTGTTATATAAGCAAAGCTAGGGAGTATCTAAAAAGTTAATATTATATTACTGGGTATGGTCTTTATACCTGGATACATCAGCTCTTGGCTGCCAATTTGGCAGCTGTCCTAATAAAACTAATTGGTAGTTCATCTGAAATTTGGAGCCTTCCGTGATCAGAGATTTGTCCTTTGAACATTGACTTCACAGAGAGAAGCCCTAGCATGCCAGATTTGAGAGAACTTTTTCACTTTGAATGCTGTCTTTTTGGTTGAATATACTGCATCAGCACTACTGTCTTGCAATTACTGGATGTTCCGATATACGCCACACTGAAACTGGGAGTGCGTCTATATTTTTTAAAAGAACTATGTCCTTAAGCAAACTTTAGCTGTGGGATGCTGCACTGTTCATGTGTCTCATCAGAGAGTTTGTGACACCTGCTGGTAAATCATAAAAGACAGCAGCAACAAGCCCAAATGTCTCTGGGTTTAATTTTATTTTTTTGAGATTGTTTCAAAGGACTTTTACTGATCACTTGATATTCCAAATCTGAATGGCAGTCCAGGAATACTACAATACCACTACTTGTTAAGCAATTCAGAAAATTTGTAATGATCTGTGCTTAATTATCAAGTGCTGATACAACCCAGGTGCTTTGGGACACTGAACTAAATGTGGTTCTCTGATTATGCTTTTCATAAACGTGGTGCATCATGTCATTTCCCACACTGAGAGCTGTTTTGTAGGACAATGGGTGGAAGATGTGAAATGTTCTCCCCGTCTTTCAGAGAGGTTCTTTGGAAATGCCTTTGAACCAGGAATGTGTTCTCAGGGCTGGTCCTAGTCCAAATGGCTCCCTGGGAAAGAAGTATTCCCCCTACACGTACGTTAAGCTATTGAATACCTTTATTTTTATTGCATTTGTAGCCCATTTCATGACTTTGATGCACGATTTGCATGCATGATTTATACCTGTCATATATGATGATAAATTTGCACGCTAGGATCTGTAAATCTATATTTATTCTTGTCATATAAAAGCAAATAAAAAATTCATTTCCTCTAAGCTTATAGAAACTTTTTAATGTTAAGAATAACTGAAATGTACTAAAATCAAGAAATTGAGCTGTGCACCCCGATTGGGTGGACCGTATTAGATTGTGTTATAGTAGATGACAGCCTTAGAATGTAGCTTTCAGAAAGTCTGGAGGGTTCCATGAGATTCTACAAAGGAACCTTCTAGGAGGTTAGCGAAAAATGAATCCAAATATGGAATACCTGAAACATTTTACTTCAAACATTCAGTTTTCCCTTTTGTTGCTAACAACAAAACAGCACCACGAGCCCAGCACCCCCAAGCGCGGCACCCCAGGCAATCAGCTGAGTTGCCTGCCCCTAAATCTGGCCCTGTGTGTTCTGCAACTCTTCTAATTAGAGTAGATTTTATTAGTGGTAGTTGGTGGGGATTGGTGCTGGAAGACCCTTCTCTCTACACTGGCATTGTCTTAACTCAAGGTAGGAGGATGTGTATGGTCAGGGAATTCCTTGATTTTTTTTAGGGGTCTTTCTATTTTCAAATCTCTCTCTAACATATTTTTATAAGAAAGAGATTTTGAAAATAGGAAGACCAAAAAAAGAAGAATTCTTCAGGAATCTCCCAACCACATATATGTAACCCCACACATGGAAATGTCCGATAGTTACAAGTAGGTGTTGGCTGTATGAAAATGAAGAAATATTGAGAGTGAGGCCTTCTGGAACATGATCTGGGCAGTCTCTAGTTTTGGGGAGATGATTATAAACTATAACTTCATTTTTCTTTCTTTCTAAGACCTAGATTGTCTCCTCTTTTTAAGACCCTTTTTCCTTTAATCAATTTTCAACTGGTGTGACATTTAAAAATAAATAGTGCTACATATTACAATTTTTCTGGTGATTCTTAGTGTGGAATCCTGAGCATGACCATCATTTTTCTGGTTATTTTGGGGAGAACACCACACCTGTTTATGATGACAGTTGATACGGTGCCTGAAACAGATGCAGCTATGCTGGATACATTTTCATTCTGAGACCTATTGGAAGATAAAGAATTGCTAAGGCTGCTATATTGTTAAAGCAAACAGAGTACCTGGCAGATAATGGCATTTGTTGCTTTGATCTAGAGAGCAAAGGAGATGCAGCAATAGTCTGAATGGCACTAATGAGGTTGTATCCGCTTGGGACTTGTCTTGCCTGGGAAAATGACTGGTGTTTAAAACTGTGCTTACAACGCATATTAATTAACACATTTTCAAACAGCATTTGGATGTAGGGTATGTCTACATTGCAGCATAAACCTGCGTCCTGGGTCATGCATTAGCCAAGCCCATCTCTGAGAGTCCATGCTGCAGAGCAGCACATGTTCCATATCCAGCATATCTGGATCCACATTGGCACAGCTCCATGTGTTGAGCGCTAGTGCTGCTAGGATTTCTGGGGGCATATCCCAGAATCTCTGGAAGCTCACCAACCGAGCTGTTCTCGCGATTGTTTGTGGTGTGTTGTGAGAGAACTTTTCAGTCGTTCCCACACCCTGTGTGGAAGTGTTTTTAGTTCATCACATTTAAGCCAAATTTTAAGTTCTGTACACACCTCACTTCTGTCCATTCACACCAAGAGACAAGTCATGCCTCTGCTTGCGAGTGAATGGTTCATGCAATGGAGTAGACAGTCGGTGAGAGACTGAGGCTTTGGGTACGCTGGCGCTTTACAGTGCTGCAACTTTCTTGCATAGAGGTGTGAAAAAACACCCCTGAGCGCTGCAAGTTACAGCGCTGTAAAGTGTCAGTGTAAACATTGCCCCAGCGCTGTAAGCTAATCCCCTCAGGGAGGTGGAGTACCTGCAGCGCTGGGAGAGCTCTCTCTCAGTGCTGGCGCCGTGACCACACTCACACTTCAAAGCGCTGCCGCGGGAGCGCTCCCGCGGCAACACTGTATGGCTGCAAGTGTAGCCAGTGTAGCCAAGGCCTGAATAGCATTTAAGGAGCACTTCTGATGTAACACAGAAGGCAGAGGGATTCTGTGGAGGGGGAAGGGTTCATTGATGCAGACTAGACAGCCATGATAAATCCTATATAGAAGTATATTCCCCATGTGTTGACTGGCACTTCTGGTGCAGGAAAACTAGCGCAGCACAGTGGGATCACATCATCATGCAGATTTGGGATGACCAGCAGTGGCTCCAGAAAGTCTGCACAAGGAAACAGACTTCATCGAGTTCTGCAAGGAGCTTTCATTGACCCTCCACAGTGGCGGCTCCAGGCATCAGCGCTCCAAGCGTGTGCCTGGGGCGACAAGCCATGGGGGGCGCCCTGGCACTCCCTGTGAAGGTGGCAGTCAGGCAGCCTTCAGCGGCATGTCTGCAGGAGGTCCGCCAGTCCGCGGATTCGACGGCAATTCGACGGCGTGTACGCTGAAGCCGCAGGACTGGTGGACCTCCCGTAGGCAAGCTGCCGAATCCGCGTGACCGGCTGCCTGACCCCCGTGCTTGGGGCAGCAAAAAAGCTAGAGCCGCCCCTGACCCTCCAGCACCAGTAGAGTCAAGTGGGGGAGGCTATTCCAGTGCATAAAGCAGTGCCGTTGCCAAGGGCACCATTTGGGGGGGTAGGGGAGGGTTCTAGCTCTGCCCTGAGTTTCTCTGGGGAGGTCTACTCACCCTAGCCCCAGATGGAGCTCTTAAATGCAACAGCTTGAGTGTGATATGTGGTGAGTTCGGAAGCTGGGAGCAGCACAGCCTTTGCTGCAGGGAGTTTGTTTATAAACCGAGGCAGGGTGATTAAGATAACAAAAGGGTTGTCCTTAAAGTAAATTAAGGATGTTAGATGATCCTGAAAGCACCGCCAGGCACTTCAGTTAAAAAATAGGAAACAAAGGGTAGGAATAAAAGGTGAGAATGGAGGGAGGTAAATAACAGTGTCCCTCAGGGGTCTGTACTGGGACCAGTACTGTTCAACATATTCATAAATGATCTGGAAAAAGGGGTAAACAGTGAGCTGGTAAAATTTGCAGATGATACAAAATTACTCAAGATAGTTAAGTCCAAAGCAGATGGCAAAGAGTTACAAAAGGATCTCACAAAACTGGGTGACTGGGCAACACACAGTGGCAGAAGAAATTCAGTGTTGATAAATGTAAAGTAATGCACTTGGCAAAATATAATCCCAACTATACATACAAAATGAGGGGTCTAAATTAGCTGACCCCTTTAAAGAGATCTTGGAGTTATGGTGGATAGCTCTCTGAAAACATCTGTTCAATGTGCAGTGGCAATTAAAAAAGCTAACAGAATATTGGAAATCATTAGGAAAGGAATAGATAATAAGAGAAAAATATCATATTGCCTCTATATAAATCCACAGTACACTAACATATTGAATAGTATGTGCAGATTTGGTCACCCCATCCCAAAAAAGATATATTGGATTTGGAAAAGGTACAGAGAAGGGAAACAAATGATTAGGGGTATAGAACACCTTCTGTATGAAGAGAGATTAAAAAGACTGGGACTTTTCAGCTTGGAAAAGAGATGACTAAAGAGAGATATTATAAAGATCTATGTATAAAATCATGAATGGTGTGGAAAAATTGAATAAGGAAATGTTATTTATTCCTTCACATAACACAATAACTTTAGAAGTCACCAAATGAAATTAATAGGCAGCATATTTAAAATAAACAAAAATAGTATTTCTTCACAATCAACATGTGGAACTCTTTTCCAGGGGATGTTGTGAAGACCAAAACAATAACAGGGTTCCAATAAGAACTAGATAAATTCATGGAGGATAGGTCCAGCAATGGGTAATAGCCAGGGTGAGCAGGGATCCAAGACCATGTTCTGCATGTCCCTCGCCTCTGTTTGCCAGAAGCTTGGAGTGGGCTACTTGGGTAACTTGATGATTACCTGTTCTGTTAATTCCTCCTGTGTCACCTGGCGCTGGCCATTGTTGGAGACAAGATACTGGGCTAAATGGACCATTGGTCTTACCCTGTAAGGCCATTCTGATATTCTTATATAGAACCCAGATGTATCTGCTCTCTGCTGTTTCCCACTAGACCCCGCTCTCCTCCCAGAGCTGGGATAGAACCCAGATGTCCTGATGGGGTCCCTCTCTCCACAGAGTTAGTAATAAAGTAAGAATATACATTAACATTTTAAACCTAACCAGTGTCCCTTAAGTGACTTGTCACAAGATGTCAGAACATGTTATTAGAGCTGAGTGGGTCTAATATTTATTTAATTTTCTTTCTTTTATAAAGGATTTAGATACAGGGATCCGGTGAGCTAATTGCTAAGTTATCTGCCAAAAACTAGAGTTTTCAAGTGCCTAAGTAGCCCCAAGAATCACGGTTAAAGTTGTCCCCCCTACCCTCCACCAGAATGTGAAATGGTGCCCCTGGCTGTTCTTCTGGAAGCTGGCTATTTCAGATTGCTATAGCTCTGTTGCAAACCAGTTAGTGGTGACAAGTCTTTCAGAGAATGGGATTCTCAAAACAGCACTGGGTCATTGATGGCACACACGTGCCCAGAGTTTGCCCACCAGAAGGATCCAGCAAATATGTCAGCTGCAAATGTTGTGGTTTCCACCCTTATGTGAAGCTAAACCTATCCCATTGCATGCCCTCTGGCCTTGCAGTACAGGTGCTTGGTCTGCTCCCTGCACTGCATGCCAGTCTGGTGGATATCCAGCTCTGCCAACCTCTTGAGATGCTGTCGTAGAGGTGGATATTTCTGGGGGCTCTCTGTAAAATCATGATCTTGAGTATCAGAGCGGTAGCTGTGTTAGTCTGGATCTGTAAAAGCAGCAAAGAGTCCTGTGGCACCTTATAGACTAACAGACGTATTGGAGCATGAGCTTTCGTGGATGAATACTTGCTTCGTCGGATGCATGATCTTGAGTGTACTCATGCTAGAAATTAACGTGGTGTGCTCCTCTGGCAAGCTAGTAGCATACTTTGGGGTGGGCATCTTTTATACAAAATGGCTAGACAAAGCTAGACAGAACTCAGAAAATGGAGTAATAGAAAATGAAGGGCTAAATGTTGATCAAGAGTATATGAACTGGCAGGTAGCTTCTATATAAGAAGATGCATAAGAAGGGAGTAGGTAGATAGTCTAGAAGATCCAGGTTCATGGAATTGTGGGAATGGAAGTGGAGGACTATCTAAACTAGAGGCCAGGTAAGTGCACTTTTATTACATCAACACTGCAAAGTGGGTGGGTGAGCTGAGGTGAGGTCACAGGTCAGTACACTCTTTGACCCATACCCCTATACAAGCCTGCCAGCTGGGATTTTACCTGCACCTAAATGTGCATCTAAGGGCTTTTAGTGTGGATGAGAACATCTATGTGCAAAAAAGCACAGCATGACATGTAAATATACCCTTAATGTAGACAAAGACAGAGATGTTTAAAAATTTGTTAGCTAGTTGTGGCAAGCCCTTGTGTCCCTGAAGGTTTTAAACATCAAAGTCTATGTCTACAAATAATCCTTATGTGATGTTTAAAAACATGTTAATTATCATGGGTTAGCTGAGACATTTAAAAACATTCATTTGCCCTGTCTAGACAAGTCTTGGGTGTGGGAAATAGTAAAATGTGCATTTAGCAGGGGGGATAATTGAACAGAACGGGATGAAGTGGGTTTCAGCAGGTCAGAGGCTATAACCAAACACTTAGAAGTATGGCAGACTGTATCGTGTGTGTGTGTGTGTATGGATGGATAGATGTAGGTTTTAGCATATCATAGACCCTGAAATGGAACAAAATGAATAAATTTATATAGGGAGAAGACAATGTAGGATACATGCATAAATAGCAGCTTTTTTCTACAACAATCCAGCTTGAAATTCTGCAATGCATTTTTTTCTTTCATAATATTCTGAAGAGAGAGAATAGTGTTTCCGATATACATTTAGTTTCAGACCAATTTATTTTTTTAGAAGATACACTTTTTCTTTTCAAAAGAGTATTTGTGAGTGCAATTGAATAAGGGTGTTTTAATAGTACGTTGAAATATATGGATTGCCTTGCTTGCTATGTTTTAGAATTGTTGCACCTTCAATTTAACAGATTAGGCTATGCTTCAGTAGACCATTATATTACTCCAGTGTTTCTAACATGGCAGTCTTATAGAAATTATATTGCTACATTATACACGTATGGTTAATTAAATCCAGATAATGACCCCAGCTCATACAATAGTTGTGTGATTAAAGGAGAAGCCATGAAGGGCTGTTTTTTTCCCCCTGCATCATTTAAAGAGAGAGAGTAGAAAATGAGAATCAATGTAGATCATATAGTACAGAAGTAGTACAGTATCTTTGCTTTAAACTGAGCTACACTGTTTGCAGTAATAATGCTGATTAATCGAGAGGATTTGTTTATTTTATTGTAATCACTGTATAGAAAAATACAGAATTTACTGTATGGAACTAAATATGGACAACCCAATTGAAGAACAAATGGTGATTAGTAAGATAGACACAGAACATGGGTTATTTAATGTCTCTGAAAGTACTGGACATAATAAAAACGTGGGTTTGAAATGTCTGTAGTAAAAAAAATTATTGTCACTATACGATATACTTTCTTCCTGCACCTTTTGGATAGGAAGCACAATTGAAAGCAGTAAAATATAAATGGTTAAGTTAAAAAGAAAAGCGGGTAATCAAATTGAATTTGTGTATAGCAACAAAAAGTATTTATTGGGCCTTTGATCATTTTCTACAGTGGCATAATGAATAATAATGATAGCATGCTTGCTGTTTAATTTGGTGTTTCAGAGCATACTAAGAAGACCACCCTCCCTCCCCTAGATTTCTATAGTCCTACATGGAAAGTCAAAATTTGAGCATGTTGTTTTATTATGGATTTAACAGCTGTAAATCACAACACTATCATCATTCAGTTTTCCCTTTTTTTTAATTCAGGCAGTTCAAGCCCTATGTGTGAAAGTAGCACCTGCTGTTGAGCTACAGAGAAAAGCTGATGTTTAAGAAAAGCTATTCTCTTTGCATTGGTACCTGTTGAATGTAACTTGTAACTTATTGAATGTAATATGTCACCACTCCTCCACTGCCAAACTCACAATGTAGCTTATTTCCATCAGAAACCAGTGTAAAGTAACCCCAAAGGCACAGACTATTTGAAAAAACAAAAATCAAACCACAAAACACACTACTGCTTTCAACTGGTTCATGAAAAGAATAAAAAATAATGCGAGCGCACCGGTTGTGCTGTTTTTCACAGAGATGCAATAAATGGACCCAGAGAGAGTGTTTTTAATTGTGAAATAAACTTTCAGTTCTATCTGAGAATTTCTTCATAGCTCTGGATGATTTTTTAAAAAAAAGTAACTAATCATTATCCCAAAAGTATCAATGGTATTAACAGTCCAGGTGCTCTCATACAACTACCCTGTGCTAGCATAGGGTAACCTTCAACAACTTGACAACTATTTACAATATTCCAAGTTATTTCCTGTAATAAATATAGGCAAGAGCGAGGGACTGTGGCAGATGCTGACGTAATTATATCTACTTATCTTTAGTGAAATGTGCAAGTTTTTAAGGGTCATCTCTGGATACAATTACACTGCACACTCCTCATGGCACCATGTGGAGTACGTACACTGAAACTCCCCTACCACAGGTATAAATGGCAATGTATGTGAGGAGTCGCTGTTTAGATCAGTGGTTCTCAGTCAGAGGTCTGGGGCCCACTGCGGAGCTGCAAGCAGGTTTCAGAGCTCTGCCAAGCAGGACTGGCATTAGACCTGCTGAGGCCCAGGGCAGAAAGCAAAGCCCCACCAACTGGGGCTGAAGCCCAGGGCTCCAAGTCCCGACACCTGGGGCTGAAGCCAGAGCCTGAGTAATTTAGCTTTGCAGGGCCTCCCTGTGGCGTAGGGCCTTGGGCAGTTACCCCCTAACACTGGCCCTGGCTTTTATATGCAGAAAAAATGTTGTTGTGGCACAGATGGGCTGTGGAGTTTGTATAGCATGTGGGGGGGAGGTCGGGGCTCAGAAAGAAAAAGGTTGAGAACCCCTGACTTAGATGAGTACCCCTATGCGTATGTGCCCTACATTGCTTTCTACTTGCCCAAGCTGTGCTTCCCCATCCACATTGCTATTTTGAGCAGTGTAGTGTCCTATGGCCTCCCTGCTCTGGGAGTCTTTCACCACTGCTGGAGCCTTTCCCAATGGTGAGGAAAGTTCCCCAGTGGGGAGCTCCTGACACCTTTCCCCACCTCAGTGAACGACTCTGGCAGCGAGGAGGCAGCAGGTAGCTATTCCCTGCAGACTCTGCACTGTCAGATCCTTTCACTGACACAGGTCACTACACAATGCAGTGTGCCTGCAGCCTGCTTTTCACTGTGGCATATAGCTACATGTATCCTACATGCTCCTGCAAGAAGTCTGCCGCTCTGTCATTGATGTGACGAGTACTTCCAGCCCGATTATTAAATACTTTGAAGGACAGAGGAACAAGTGCTGCTGTGATGGCAGAGGTGAGCATTATAGTGCATGTACAGCTGGTACTCCCAGACTGAGCCCCATTGTGGTAGATTACAGTTTAATTAATTTTGTTTTTTTGGTAGGTTTGTTACTGTTCTCTGAATAACACAAAAGAAATGAGCTTAAGAACTGATGTGTTACTGTACTAATCTCCAACCCTGGGATCCTGTTGGCATTTGTATCTGCTCTGAGACAGTAGCAATCGTGGGCTCTAGCTTGGCCCCACATAGCAACAGAAGTTGGGGCCTGGAGCACTATTGCCTCCTGTGAGCCAGCACCTATTTATTATTTTCTCTTCAGACTGTTTGGCTCCTGAATTGGAGAAAGAGCCATTGACTCTCTGTTGGTGTGGAGAGAATACTTAAATTTTATTTACTTGGTGCTATGAGGACTTAAGCATTTGCAAATATTGCATTCCCAGAAATATCATATCATTTGTTAATACAGAGTGAAAATTATCTGGCAGTTCCTCATGCCCTTGCACAACACTGAGTGAACCTATACGTAGGGGTGCTGGAACAATTTGTGTAGTGGGGGTGCTGAGAGCCATTGAATCAAACTCTAAACCTGGTATGTATGATCAAAACCACTTCAAGGTGGGGATGCAGCCACTCCCCCAGCACCCCTTGTACCAGCACCTATGCCTATACGTAAATATCTGAAAACCAGGAAATAAAAAGTTAAAATACACATGGATCAGAGCCCTATTTAGAGCCCCAGACGTGCGCAAAAAAGTTATAAGAAACATAACATTTTGATGTCACATGATTTTGCGGGGGGATGGGGAAACAACTGTGTTTTGACAACTCCTTGCTCAGACAACCACAAATTTGGATCACTCCCCTTACTTTGGATCCCATGAGGCTCTGCAATTTTCAAGACAATCTGTGTAAGCATTTGGATTGTACAGCACTTGGAAAAATCATTTGCTAAACAGTAAATTAGTCTCAGCTTTAACTGTCATGGTGTTACCGACCCACTATAATAAACTAAGCTTTATTGCAGCCTTAGTTTCATTAGCTGATTTGTTTATTCGCTTCTTAATGTGGTACTGCTTTTCAGAATTTATTAGTCTGGATTGATTACAGTCTGAGTGAAAGAAAACTTATCTGGTGATAACCTGTGATCCGAACACCCCAGACCTTTGGGATAAGATGCTGATTTGTAGCTGAACCTACCTGAATGTGAGAGAGTTCAGATCCAGATCAGTATTCAGCCTTATGGCTTAAACCCATCACAGTTTATGAAGGCTTTGTTTGCAATGTTAGTTATATTGTAATAAACATTTTGGTGCTCTCAAGTTTCAGCAGTTTTCCTTGTTATCTTTTTGTTCTACAGGGCAGCAAGCTGAAGTTGGTTGTAGCTGATACTCACATTGTTATGCACTGTATCTTTTCTAAATTTGGCTTGCCCACAATCTGAACAGCCCATGCTAATTGTTGCAGTGCACCATTGAAAATCAGGCCAGCTAGCTCTTCTGCCTTGATCCCTAGAACCCCTGAGGTGGTTCTTATTCCCTGAGCAATAGCATCAGCTGTTCTGGATTCCAAGTCTGCTGTGTCAGCAGCTAACATACAAGAATCCAGTTGTAGTTTGTCTTATTACAAAGCCTACTGTAGCCGCTCAACTGAAACAGCCAACAGTTACTTGCCTTCCTGGCCTTTTCGTCTACTTGAAAAGCCCATACTTAGTTTCTCCGCTCTCCAGATATGAAAGCACTAATAAGCAGTGTATTCAAACCGAGGTTCACGTTTCCTCCCAAGATGTAACCTGTGTTGCTGCTATTGTCTAGCTATGGCTAGGCACATTCCCAATATTGGTAATCCCAAGTACTCAAAAACAGTGAGTCCTTCCCCGCACCCGCAAATCATGAAGTTGGTTTAAAAATTATGAGATTTAAATAAATTTGGGGTTCTTTGCCTTCTGGCTTTTCAAGCTGTTCTTCTGCAGCCATGAGGGCTGGACAGTGGCTTTTAGTTCAGGTAAAAGCTGAGATTCTCATTAAATTACTTGAGTCCAGGAGCTGAGATTTAAAGAAAATATCAAATATTTGCAAGAGTGGTAGCACCGCCATACTCCTCCCCTCTGCAGGCAGCTCAGTTCTGTAGCTCTGCTTACCCCTTCTCTTCTTCCCAGTCCTGGAGCTTTTTAGTCCTTTTTGCTTCCCTTCTAGTCAGGCCCTCTATCTACTTTTCCTTCTAACTTGTGCAGCTGTGCCTGGTGACCCATCCCCAGCCTCCCCTGTAGTCATCCTCTGGCAGAGATAAAACCTGTTATTGCTTCTTCAAGCATGTGTCCTATGGGTGCTCCACTGTGAGATGTGCACATGCCTGTGCACTTTTGATCAGAGACTGCAAAGTGGCCTGTGCAGAACAACACTTTGTGCCCTGAAAGAGGGGATATAGGCAGGTGTGAGCCTTCTGCAACACAATTTCTTCTCAACCACCTGCAGCTCGAGACAGAGTCTTTGATGTTAGCTATTTCAGTTTCCTGCCTTTCTTCCACCTTGTGAAAGCCTTTATTCATTCTTTTTGTTTCTTAGTCTATTTTATTTTATTGTATTTTGTGCTCCTGAAGGGAGTCTTTCCCCCTCCTACTTCGGGACCTTTGTGCTGAAACACAGTTTGTTATGCCAGGTTTAAGCCCTGTCAGACCTGCCACAGGTCTTTCCCTCATAGTAACACACATTTGAGTTGCCTGCAGTGCTTGAGGGACTCCCATAATCTCTCAAAGTGCAAGGTCTGTCTGAGATTTATGGGGATGTCCAAAAAAGTTAGAGAGGCTAGACTAAAATGCCTCTTAAATGAATGTGCCTTAGCTCTGGAGGTTTCCCCTGTTCATTGGCCTCGACATTGCAAGCCTCTTCAGTCACCAGTCCAGCTTTGTCTGTGACCATGGACACACAGACTTCAAAGAGGAAGAAGCACACTTCCCCAACAAAAGAAGTGAAGAAAAGGGGTAGGTTACCCCATAAGACTCGCTCACTCTCAGGAGACCTCACATCTCTTAAAGGGTACTGTAGAGGCTCCTACTGGTCCTGAGGTGGTGTTATGGTGTAAGATGACTCTCTACCAGACAACCTACTGCAGTGGTACTACCTGATCCTCTGCAGCACTGTGATTCACAGAGGGCTACCATATATCCCTCAGTACCAGCTTCTTACTCATACTCTGAAGTAAGAGAGAACCTTGCATCTACCTCGAACCACAGCAATTTCCATCTCACCAGTCCATGATTTCACCTCTGGTACAGACTCAGGTATTGACAATAGGCTCCCACAGCCCTCTGGCTCGTTCCAGGTTTCTGAAGATCTCTTCATTTTGGATATGTCTGAATCTCCATTGCTACGCCTCACCGGTACCATCCAGGCACCAGCCTTCAGCAGTCAGCACTGGTCATGATGCTTGAGGAATCATTGCTTAGCTCAGGCAACTCACTACAGGAATCCATCCCAGTGCCGTACCATCCAGCTCCCAGGAGGCCCGTTATTGAGAAGTACCTTGGAGAATCTGCCAGGCACCACAGTCCTGGGGAATATGACTGTTGGGGACCCTTTCCTTATCCACCTCTCAGTATGGTTACTTGGATCCTTGGAGCCAGATTGGTGACCAATATTGTAGGATGCCAAGGAGAGATTACAGGCACCCACCAGTTCTGCCCCATGCCTGGCCACCAATTGTCCATCCCCTGGTACTGTGCACTTCTTTGTTACCAGACAATACACAGCAGGAGACAGAACCACAATCTGAGGAGATTTTGCCTCTGTCAGTCAAGTGCTCTTCATTTCCAGATGAGGTGGTAATGCCACCACCACCCTCCTATGTTGATGATTTTAAAACATTTCAAGATCTTATGAAGAGGCTGGCAGACTCTATTCAAATCCCACTAGAAGAAGTCCAAGAGTCACAACATTCTTAGTTAGATATTGTGATAGATTCAGGCCACTTGGGCACAGGAGAGTAGTAGAAGGGAGATATAGTGGCCACTGGATAAGCAGTTTTCTGTTCCCTGAGTGACCAGAGGAGGGGCTGCTCCAGGCTAATGAGAACACCTGACTCCAATTGACCTGCTAAGAGTCAGGTGAGGCTGTTAAGCACCTGACTCTAATTAATGCCCCTCTGATGCTATAAAAGGGCTCACTCCAGTCAGGCCAGAGGGAGCCAGGGAACCAGAGGCGAGTAAGTGCATGCAAGGAACTGGGAGCAAGAGGCGTGCAAGAAGCTGAGAGTGAGTAGGCATACTGCTGAAGGACTGAGAAGTACAAGTGTTATCAGACATCAGGAGGAAGGTCCGGTGTTGAGGATAAAGAAGGTGTTGGGAGGAGGCCATGGGGAAGTAGCCCAGGGAGTTGCAGCTGTCGCACAACTGTACCAGGAGGCACTCTATACAGCTGCAGTCCACAGGGCCCTGGGCTGGAACCCAGAGTAGAGGGCGGGCCCAGGTTCCCCCCAAACCTCCCAACTCCTGATCAAACACAGGAGGAATTGACCTGGACTGTAGCTTTTACCAGAGGGAAAGGTCTCTGGGCTGTTTCCCAACCCACAGGGTGAATCTGTGAGGCGAGCAAATCTGCCAATAAGCACAGGACCCACCAAGGTAGAGGAGGAACTTTGTCACAATATCTTGAATATTAATCTGCAAGAGAAGGTTTACTTTACCCATTAAAGAGGCATTACTATCCCCTGCGCGTGTACACTGTGGCAAATTCAGGCCACAATTCCACCCACTGGTAAGAGATCAGACAAAAAGTACTACAACCCACCAAAGAGAGTGGAACCGTTTTCCCCCCACTATAGACCTAACTGATTAGTGGTAGATGCAGCCAATGAAAGAAGCCTTTAAACTCAGTCTAGACCCTCTCCAGTAGACAAGGAATCCAGGAGCCTGGATGAACTGGACAGAAAGGAGTATTTGTCAGTCGGTCTTCAATTTTGAATTGCTTATTATCAGGCCTTTATGGTGAAATATTAACTTTACCATATGTTCAAAATTTGCACATTTAATTGAACATCTGTCCAAAGACCAGAAAGATCCGTTTCAGTCCATCTTCACAGAGGGGCAGTTGGTAAAAAAAAAAAATCTTCCTCCAAGCTGCTCCAGATCCTGCCAACACAGCCTCCAGATCCATGGTCACGGCAGTGGTCATGAAAAGGCCATTCATCAGGAAAGGATTTGATTCCTAATACTTCCTAATTCCCAAGAGAGACAGAAGATGGAGGCTGATGCTCAACCTCCAGAACTTCAACAACCATGTTCTAGCAGCACACTTCAGAATGGTGACATTAACTTCCATTCTCTCGTCCTTGGATTCAGGAGATGGTTCATTGCCCTTGACCTACAAGATGCCTTCCACCCTTCATGTCGCCATCCACCCATTGCACAAGCACTTTCTATGCTTCTGTGTAATAGTAACAGATGACTGTCTGTCAGTATTGAATTATTCCATTTGGACTCTTCATGGTTCCAAGGGCATTTACAAAGCTCCTTTCAGTAGTGGCAGCTCGCCTCCGTCAAAGGGAGGTCTCAATATTCCCATATTTGGGTGACTAGTTTGTCAGGAGTCAATCACACCAAGAGGTCCAGTCGGCCACAGTCAAGGGGTTAACCTTGTTCCAATTGCTAGGACTTTGTGTCAATCACAAAAAATCTACACTAACTCCAATACAAAGGATAAACTTCAAAGGAGCCATTCTGGACTCCACAAAAGGAAGACATTTTCCACCCTATGCAGCTTAATATTGACACAGCAGTTCAGCCCACAAACAACCATGAGAGCTTGTCTTCAGCTCTTGGGTCACATGTCCACTTCCACGTTCATGACTCTTCATGCAAGATTACACCTCAGATGTCTCCAGATGTGGTTAAGAACAGTATATATCCCAGAGAGACACAACCCTTCCAATCGGGTCACAGTGCTTCAAAAGGTGTTGGATTCCCTTATGTGATGGAAGAACCCTCAACGGGTCTGTATGGGAGCCCCATTCTTGCATCCCACACCATCAAGGATCATCACAACAGACGCTTGTCTGTTAGGATGGGGAGCTCACTTGCGGGAAATACAGCTCAAGTAAATAGTCTCTGCAAGAGATTGGCGCTTCACATCAACATTCTGGAGCTGAGAGAGGTGTGATACGCATACCAGTACCTCTTCCATGACATACAAGGCCACTCTGTCAGAGTAATGCTAGACAACAGGGCAGCGATGTATTACATCAACCACCAAGGCTGAGCAAGAGCCCAGCCCTTATGTGCAGAGTCGTTAAGACTCTGGAACTGCTGTATTTTCCATTGAATAGACATATTGTTCTGTCTATCAGGTCTTCAGAATTCAACTGCAAACTCCCGGAGCAGACAATTCTGGCAAGACCATGAATGGGAACTCAGAGACTCTGTTTTTCGCAGCATCTACCAGACCTGGACTCTACCATAAGTAGATCTCTGCCACCCTAAATAACTCCAAATGTGGCATGTTTTGCTTCAGAGGGAAGTTATGGCCTCAGTTCTCTGGCAGATGTGCTGATAACTCCATGGCATCATGCTCTGCTTTATGCTTACCCATCGATACCATTAATCCTCAAGACACTTCTCAAGCTATGCATGGAGAGAGCGAGAACTAGTTTCATATCCTGGCCAAGATAGGTGTAGTACTCAAACCTCATCCACATCTTGGAGGTGGCACCCCGGCGACTACCTAGCACAGATTTATTGATACAGAACTTGGGGTCCCTCATCCACCCCAGTCTTTCTTCTCTGAACCTTGAGGTGAATCCTGAATGGCTCTTGACCATGGAATTGACCTATTCAGATGCAGTTCAGTCAGTTCTTTTGTCCAATGGAAAGCCCATGTCTGCAGGACTTAGCTCCAGAAATGGAAATGCTTTCAGACTTGGTGCTCTCTTCCATCTTCCCAAGATACTGGACTGCCTACTGGAATTAAAAGCCAGAGGTCTATCAGTGAGCTCTATTCTCAGTTTTTGTCCATCCTGTCACAGCCAGATTCCTCAAAGGTCTGCACAATTTGTATTCTGTCTGGGACCAAGTCCCCAAGGACCTCAACTTGGTTCTTAATGCGCTGAGGAGAGACCCTTTGAATTAATGGCCGCCTACTCTCTCCTCCACATCTTCTTTAAGACTTCATTCCTGGTTGCTATTGCTTCAGCAAGAAGAATGGGAGAGACTGACCTACCATATTCCAGCACTTGTAGGAATATGTTGCGCAGCACCGAGAGAGACAAATATTCAAAGGAGAGGTTACTTATGTTACAGTAACTTGAGATCTTTTGAAATGTTTTTGTCCCAGTGGGTGCTCTACCCTCCAACCCCCCTTTCCCTCTGCTAGGGAGTCTCTGGCTTCACGATTGAGAAGGAACTCAATCTGCATATATCCCCTTGTTTGGAGCACAAGGTGTGGTTCCATGCAGATATTGGCCTGCGTGCACTACTTTGCAGTTGCCAATCAAGAGCACATAGGTACACGCACATCCTATAGTGGAGCACCCGCAGGGACAAAAACATCTCAAAGAACTCAAGTTATTGTAAGGTAAGTAACCGCTCCTTTTTTTGCTTGCCCAGATAGCACTTTTACTTGTTCCAGGCATAGGATTTTTCATAGCCTGCTATAAAAATAATTTTAGCACGTCTAGGTGAATTGGAGATTGAAGAGCATGCAGAGTCAGCTGGTACTCCACAAAGGGATCTTCTGACTCAAACCTCCTTCAGATGTATTTTTCATCATTTATTCCATAATGTATTATCTGAGAGAGGAAAATACTAAAGGAGAGGAAGGAAATGCAAAGAGAGTGAAGGTTTAATTTTCATTCATTCATTAGCATTCAGGTTCCACACCGTCATGAACACACACACACACGTCCCCCCCCCATATTCTGATCCTATTTCAGAACTCTCTCAGCTCTTTAATATTTTATAAAATATTCAGCAGTCAGTAGAGAGTAGCTGAGCTTGGTTGTTATATAACCCTTGTAAAATGTTTGGGTTGAGATAAAAGATAAACCACATTTTTTATCATGGGGAATTATGTATTTGTCCCTTCCTTACACCAGAATATTAGCCTTGACTGCCTTTACTAGCTCATCTTTGCACTTACAAATTTCTTATTTTCTATTGTCGAAGAAAGAACTGCAAAATGATCCTAGTTTAGGGTTGGAAATCTTTTTCTACCACAAACCTGACACCCTTCCCCTGGAGGCTCTTTGCTGTCTTTGTAGGAGCCTCACTTAGAATCCATTATCTTTGTGATGAGATTATTGCCTTCCCCCCCACACAAACACCCTCATATGTGCCTGCCCCTGCTGTATAGTAACAGAGAGGGCAAACAGGAAACATCATTCCTTTTTGCCTTGATGCTTTTAGTGGACACTCTAATGTAATATGATTATGATAAAGTACACTCTGACGAAAAAAGAAGCCTGGCTTTCAGGGGTAGGTTTTAAGCCTTAGGAAAACTGGAGCCCAAACAGCAGGCAGACAAGGAATTTTAAAAGCTGATAGCATTTTGTTCCTTTGTGCTGGTCAGAAACCTTTCTGAACCCCTTACCTCTTTAAAAATATATATATATATTTGACCAATAATTGTCTTTACTATGTTACTATGACACTAAATTCAATATGTTAAACCCTTACTCTTTAAGAGAAAGCCTAACATGTCGCCATGTCTGCTGTCATTATTTTACCCTCACCTGTATCCTCACGTTTTAGAAATATTTCTGTGAATACACTCTTCTGTCAGCCTTTTGTCTCATGGTGTCTTGTAGCCCCTGTGTCACTTCCACATTATTTTAACTGGGATAGCAAGTGAGATGGCTTTGCTCCAAATGGGCCGGGCCAGTTTGTTTACCTGCTGCATCCGCAGGTTCGGACGATCGCAGCTCCCACTGGCAGCGGTTCGCCGCTCCAGGCCAATGGGGGCTGCGGGAAGCGGCGCAGGCCGAGGGATATGCAGGCTGAGGGATGTGCTGGCCGTGGCTTCCCGCCACCCACATTGGCCTGGAGCGGCGAACCGCGGATAGTGAGAGCCGCGATTGGCTGAACCTGTGAATGCGGCAGGTAAACAAACTGGCCCAGCCCGCCAGGGTGCTGCTTACCCTGGTAAGCCACGTGCCAGAGGTTGCCAACCCCTGCTCTACGCTATCCACTACACCACCTGCCTCTTTATTAATCCTTCTGCTTTATTGCACTGTTGCAGATTCCTTTATTTTCTTTCCTTTAAATGTGAATTTAGTGTTTTGTGAAAAGGGAGCTAGTTGATAGCACTAGATACTGAAGTCCTCTATTCATCCACGCTACTGATAAAACATAGACAGTGCCTTTTTTCCCTCACTGCCCTTCCAGTGTGCCCCAACCCTGATCTAGAGTAGAGAGAGAATAATTACAGCTTCGTGCCCATTTAATCCTTTGTTGTTTTGTGATGTGGACACTTGTCCACTGTGAACAGAACTGAACTGAGACCACCAATTATAGACCAGTGTTTCTCAACCTTTTTAATACGAGGAACTGGCTTTCTGCCTTCCTAAACTGTGCCAGGGAAATTGCAGGGACCAGCAAGGAGGCTGCCATGGACCAGCGCTGGTCCAGTCATTGAGAAACACTGATATAGACCAATGAACAGCTGTTATATATTCTAATTGCTTTCAGTCATTACTGCTGTGGATTGAAATTGATCCCTTGACAACCTTTGTGTCAAAGGATAACACATTAATGGAACAAGCTGTATTCAGCTTTCCTAATTTTAATTTTTTTCTGTATCTGTATATTTGCTTTTCACAAATATGCTCAGTTGATTTGTGCTGTATACGTAGCACCTATCTTTATTTCCATGGTAGTGAAGTATACAAAAGGTTTTATTTGGAATTTTTAGCAAAACTGAAAAGGACACTAACTGATATGGATGAAAGATGTTTGTTTTCCAGCCTCAACTCAGAGACTGATGTAACCTGGGGAAATGAAATAATCAAAAAAAGCATTATCTTAGCAGAAGACAATATTGGGAAGGAAGGAAGATGTGTTTCCTTTAATTTTAAGTGAGAGAATATTTAATCAAGAAGTAATAATACTTGGCCTTTATGTTAATTAAATGAACCACTGAAATATACATAATGGCTTAAACTTTCAAAAATGACTAGTGATTCTGGCTGCCTCCATTTTTCGATGCTCAACTTCAGACACCTTAAGGGGCCTAATTCATTTCACATTGGGCACCCAAAACCATAAGAAATTTTTTTAAAATTTATATGTTCATATGAAATCAATGGTGAACAATATTTTTCTACCTTTTGTAAAAAGATGTGCGTTATTTGTGGAGATTAATTTCCACCCTTTATAATATGGAAGGTTTTTGATAATATTAGGGTAATCCTTTCAAGAACACACCACACTCCTGTATCTCTTACAGGTGGGGAGAGGACATTCATACTTCCGCAGTGTTATAGACCACATCATCTTTCAATAATCTGTAGCAAAGTTTTGACCTGGACTAAAAATATTCATAGTAGTATTCATTTAAGTGAATGTGTCCTTTCAATTTGAATTTTTGCCTTGTGGCTGTTTTAAATATTTGTAATGTATCCACAGCTAGGCACTTCACAAAGTGGTCCGATCACTGCTCCAAAAAAAGTTTGTAGTCTTGAGTATAAACATGACACAATGGGTGAAGTAGAGAGGAACAAGAAGTTTATGGATACGATTACAAAATTAAGATGATGGATGACTTGGTTAATTCATGTACAGTTCTTGGCAAGTACAATTTATGTAGGAGTAGAGTGTAACATCTTGATTTAACTCGTTAACCTCCTGTAGACTTCATGACAGAAGTTAGTTTGTGATAAGGCTGGTGGTGGCCAGATGGGTAAATTTTGGTTGTTCTAGACCTAGTGAGTAGAAAGTAAGAAGGCAAGACCTGATTGTGAGAGGAGGAAATGAAGGGAGTGTCAAGGCTGGTAGTGTTAATGGAGTAGAGAGAAAGGTGTGTGGGGAAGAATGTGAAATGGTAGAGGCTAGAGATATAAGCATGAGCTAAGTGATTTAGGGCTTTGAAAGCAAGAACAACAATTTTAATTTTTTTTCTTTCATTTGGAATTTTGACCATGGTGAAGACAGAAGTGAAGGCTACTACCTTGTCTTCATACTGCATTAAGGGTACAGAGAAGGCTATGGTCTTCTTTGTAGCAGTCTGTGAGAACCTGGGTGAGAAAGAGACTCCCACCCACACAACTTGAGAATGTTTCTGTTATCCTTTCACCTCTGCTGACTTTGGTTCAGCTGTTCTCTTAGGTGACAAATAAAAAAATATTTTGGTGGTTCACAATAATAGACGGTCAATTTTCATCATTGCAACAGCAGTGTGCCTCCCTGTTCTGTTTCAGGACATATGTTGTTTAATATCTTCATTAATAATCTGGAAAAGGGACTGAGCAGGGACAAACAACAAAATTTACAGTTGACATGAAATTATTTAGGATAGTCAAGTCTAGAGAAAGCTGTGAGGAACATCAGAAGGATCAAGTCATCATTTTGGACAGCTCAATGAACTCTCCTTAGTTTGCAGCTGTGGTCCAAAAAGTAAGCAAATATTAAGAGGCACAGGGAATGGAATAGAGAACAGAATGGAAAATATTATAATGCAGTTATATAATTAATGGTTTATCTGCGTCTGGAATACTGTATGCTGGTTATCCCTTATCAAAGATAATATTGTAGAATTGGAGAGATCTTCAGAGAAGCATGATGAGAATAATTAGGGGTCTTAGAAAACACTAATAGGATTGTTTATCTTAGAAAGAAGACTAATAAAAGGCAGGGGCGGCTCCAGGCCCCAGCACGCCAAGCGCATGCTTGGGGCGGCATGCCGCTGGGGGTGCTCTGCTGGTCGCCGGGAGGGTGGCAGGTGGCTCCGGTGGACCTCCTGCAGGCGTGCCTGCAGAGGGTCCGCTGGTCCCGTGGCTCTGGTGGACCTCCCACAGGTGTGTCTGCGGGAGGTCCACCAAAGCCACGGGACCAGTGGACTGCGGGACCAGCGGACCCTCCGCAGGCACACCTGCAGGACGTCCACCGGAGCTGCCTGCTGCCCTCCCGGTGACCAGCAGAGCACCCCCCACAGCATGCCACCCTGCTTGGGGCAGCGAAATGTCTAGAGCCGCCACTGATAAAAGAGATTACAAAATAAGTATAAAAGTATAAAAAATACTGCAAAAGACAAAATAATGAATATTATAGAGAAGGTAGATTGGGAGCTTCTGTTCTGCCTGTCTCTTAACACAGAACAAGGGGGCATTCAGTTAAAATGGAAACAGGCAAATTCAAAATCAGTAAAAGGAAATATTTTTTCACACAACACATAATTAGATCAGGAAACTCATTGCCAGAGGCCAAGTAGCTCACAAGATTCAAAGAGCAATTGGACATTTGACATGGATGTTTTCATTGTCAGTTCACAGTTGTATGTGATTACGTAACAAAATCTTCAGGTGAATGCATTGATTAGCTGAATTATAAGCATATTAAAGCATCAAATAATATATCAAACTAATTGCAAGAAGAGCTGAAGTTTTCTGAATCACTGTGTACACTGTATGTGTGTTACAGAAGTTACCAGTGTCAGTCTGAGGAAAAAGTAAATTAGTTATAAATGTTTATAAAAATCTAATATATTAAGTGTAATCTACTTTGTCAGTTAATCTGGATACCACAGGCATCCAGATTAAAGATTAAATTTGGCCTGTTAACGTGCACCCTTAGTATCTTGCTGTGACAGATATGGCAATTTCTTGCAATATCATTGGGAGATCTTACTGTATGGAGTTTATGTAGCATTGTGGGCTAGGGATTGTATGCAATTCCATGGGGAAGGGGGACTACAGCCTTCCAGGAACCAAGAACAGTGGGATGTGATTAGGCAAATTCACTCAGGTTATAACACCTCAGAAAGGTTCTTCCATCTGGAGAGACTTGCATGTACTGGTTCAAACTGGATTCTCCAGAGACCAATAGACAACAGAAAGGACTCTTGGATAAATAACCTTCTTTCTGATCCCGCAAATGGACAGTACCTGTGGTCCAAGGGGGCCCCAATCCTTAGGGAAGGGTTGAAGGACGGACAGCTGCCAGAGCCCAGGGTTGGAGTTTGAGTGATTTCTGATAAGCTTATTAGCATGCATGTCAGTTCTTTCATTGATTTAATGTGTTTTCTCTGTAATGCTTTCACCTTAATAATAAATGTGCTTGCTTAGAAAGAGCTGTAAGGTAACTTATAACTTGGCAATTACATTATTTTTAGCCTCTGGGGAGAAAGCAAAGCAGGCATGCTGAGACATTTTGGCTTGTTGGGGAATTCACAGTGTAGGCCTGTTCAGCCTGGAAAAAACCCTCTCAGGAGGGAGAGAGGTTACAGAGGGGAGCCGGAAGCCACAGAGTTGTGTGCTCTTGTTGGACTACAGAGGTGGAATGCAGATACAGTTGCCCTGAACTGTGACACTTGCTTCTAAAGATTTTTAGAACATTTTTAAAAAGGGAATATACATTTTAACAACGTTGTATTTGTTGTTAGTACAAAGTGACAATTAGATGTAATTCCCACATATGCGTTTACATCAAAGTGGGTAGTAAAGTGGAAATAACAGAGATGTCTGCAGTAGAATGTAAAGCAGTTTGTAATTTCCTGGAATTTGTGATACATATAAGAGAATACTGGAAGAAAACTTGCATCGCAAATTCCCACTCCTCTGCTGTATTATAGTAGCAAAAAATACAAGACATTTCAGAAAACTCTGAAATTCTGTAAGAACATGAAAAACAAAACATAACAAAAAATAGATGCAGCAAAAGCAGTTACTGAAAAAAAAATTCTATGCAGGACCATAAAAAGATTCGCATGCATGTGTGACAAGAAATCCATTAAGCTCATCTAATGAGATATCCATGCCACAATGTCCTCCTGACTTAATGAAATACATTCCAGTCCAAGGGAAATCTCAAAGGAGCACCTAAACTGGAATAGTGCTTGATAAGTTATTGTTCATTTCCTCCTCCCCCCTCTCATAATGAAAATGTTCAGACATCCAGAATTAATACAAAATTGTGCATGGCAAATAAAGATCCCTGAAAGACTAGAACTGAAAAGAAACGGATTCAGTGCCATTCAGCATGCTAACTGAAAGAGCCAGCATGAATGTCTAAACAGAATTTCAGTGATTGAAGTCTAATGCTGTCTGACATACAAATATCACCATTGCTGTATGTACATATCTCCCTTTTTAAATTAAACTTTGTTCAGAATCTCAGTGTACAAAGTTATATAATATGTCAAATATAACTAATGTGGTAATTCAGTCAGTGGTAGTGGTGTATCTCAATTTAAGCTGAGTTATGTTTCCCTCTTTGCAATATCCATATATCTTTTTTATAGAAATCCTCCTGCTCTGTCACATTGGAAATGAATGTTGAAGCAGACAGTACAACCAGAGACCACTTCCTGCTGAAATAGTAAAAGAAGAGTCAGGAAAAAGTTTAAACATAACATTATAAACCTGTACTGTGTTAGAAAAAAGAGTTCCTTGTGGTGAAAGCACTCTTTGTGAAGATCCCCAAACAAAGAATGTCAGAAAGAGCAATACAGCTATGAATACAATTAAAAAGCCTCACTCTCAAATGACCTTCTTATGCCTTTGATCTCCCGGCTGACCTTGGGTCATACGGGGGCTTATTCTGTGTATCAGCACAAGGAAGTAAGGGGACATGCGCCAGCTACCCCATCCAAAGAGCAGAAGGGGAAGAACGCTATACAGAAACACTATATTCCCCCCCCCACATATTACTCACATGGGTGAGAATGGGTGGAGTCTTGGTTCTTCACCATCCCTGCAGCATGTCAGGCAGCATAGTTGCACTGTTGCACTGGGCGATATATGCTGCACCGGGAATAGACCGAGTGCAGTTTATTCTCATCCAGAGCAATGGGGAAACCACTCACTACTGATTCTCCTTATTAACAATTAAAATACAGAGGAAACGAAAGATTTATCTGCTTTGCTTTACTTTAAATGTGGAATTCCCCTTCAGTAGGGTTATTCTAAATTTGGTTTTAAATTATAAGTGTTGTCCATATCCTGAACAGTCTGAGGGGGACAGTCACTGTTGGCATGATGGGTTCAGTAATGGATGTCATAATAGCAGTGTAGACGTTTATGTGATTTACAAGGCTGGCTTCCAAAGTATGTGGTTTGGAAGGGTACCCACCACTTAGCAGCACCCTGTTTCAAATTTGACAAGGCTTCCAGCAAATGCCAGCTGTGACGGTGCTACCTGTGGGAACCAGCTGAGGTCACTCAATTAGAGTGAACTGCAAACAAAACAGGGCAGACAAACCCCAGAAGCTGGTGGTTATTCCAATACTTAGATTTACCAAGCCAGCACAGAACAGCTTCTACAGTACCTCACTTGTTACTTAGAAGTTCAAACACCGCAGTTCCCTTAAAGTGCCCAGCCTCAGACCTCCGTCCAGACACGCACCTCAATATGATGATGATTACTGAAAATCTTATCTCATCATATAAAAGAAAAGGTTCTTGCAATCCGAAAGGATCAGTCACATACCCAGGTCCAATTATAACTTAGATCTTACCCAAAATACACACTATTAGCCAATTCTTATTAACTAAACTAAAATTTATTAAAAGAGAGAGAGTGTTGGCTAAAAGATTAATATACCTACAGACTTGAATTTAATTCTTGAGGTTTAGATACACAGCAGAGATGAGCTTGTAGTTGCCAAAAGTCCTTTTAGAAATATTTCATAGGTTATAAGTTCAATGTCCATATTCAGGGTGGCTCCAGTCAATGACTGGGGATCTCAATCCTTGTGGCTTAAGGTTTCCCCCTCTTGAAACGCAAAGCAGATCTGAGATGAAGTAGGACTGTGTTTCAGGGTTTTTATACATTTCCAGCAGCCTTTTGGCTTGAGAAAACAATAAGCTTAACTTTTCTTCTCCCAAACACCCTGGCAATTAACACAGGGTAATTTATCCATTACACAGTTCAGATACAGGTTACCACAACCTTCAAAGAGACACATAGACAATAATACTATTTCACTCAAGTATCTTCCTAAATGTTAATATTTCCTTTTTGATCTTTGAATTAAAGCCATAGCAATAAACAAGCCTTGTTTGCTTACATCACAAGACCTGAGCAAACACCTACCCTTCTACCTCTAACAATGCAGACTTGCATTTCAAAGCTGTACACATCTGTCACTTCTTAACGTGCATTTAACATGCACGATTTCAGCTTTGTGCAGTTTGGAGAAAGGAAAAAAAAAGGGCAATTCCACCAGCGTGAGATGCGAATCTGTTCCCACTAAAATATTTTTCGGGTTGGGGGAGGACTTGACAGCAGCAGCATGTCTTTAGGCCTGTGATAAGGTTCTCACCTATAATAACCCTGGACAGTTGGCAAAAAAAAAATAAAAAGTTTAAATAGTGTGTCTGCCCCGGAGTGAGTGTGAGATGGGAGAAGCGAATCTGCTATTCCCACTACAGTACTCCGTCCCCTGTGCCTCTCATACTGTGCACATCACACCGCGCTGAGTGAGACTCTACTGTGCCTGTACTGTTTAAAGAGACAGTACATATTTTTCATACTATATAACATGGCCCCTAAACACAAGGCACCTACTTCATCTGATGCTCAACCGAAGAAACAGTCATGTGTTCCAACACTGGAGGAAAATCTGGCTGTGTTGCACTTATTGAGAGATGGTATGTCCATTGCAAACGTGGTGCGTAAATATGGCTGCAATGAATCTAGCATCCGTGCCATCAAGATTCGAGAGACAGAAATTCGTCAAGCCGTGGCATCAAGTGCTCCAGTAACTGCTAAGGTGACGAGCCAAGTGTGTGATAAGACTTTAGTGAAGACGGAAAAGGCTTTAAACTTATGGATGGAAGACATGAACCATAAACGTGTGCCTATCAATGGCAACGTGTTGTGAGAAAGGCTCTTAGCATCTATGCACTGTTCAAATCTCCCTCCGAAGAGGGACAGCGTTCTGACAAGAAGGAATTCAAAGCCAGCCAAGGTTGGCTTAACAGTTTTAGGAACCGTGTTAACCTCAAAAATGTGCAGACTACTGGTGAAGCTGCATCTGCCAATGAGGACTCAGCAAAAGCCCCGAACAATTAAAGAAAATCATAGAGGAAAGGGGCTATCTTCCAGAACAAGTTTTTAATGCTGACAAGACTGGGCTTTTCTGGAAAAAAAATGCCCACCTGCACTTACATTCAAAATCAGAAAGACAAACCCCTGGCTTCAAAGCAGCTAAAGACCGTATGACTGTGTTGCTTTGTGGCAATGCGGCTGGGCATTTAATAAAGCCAGGCTTGCCCTACAGGGCTGCAAATCCCTGTGCCCTAAAAGGCAAGAACAAAAATCTCCTGCCTGTGTTCTGGCAATCAAATAAAAAGGCTTGGGTGATGGCAGCATTATTTCTGGATTGGTTGCACAAGTGTTTCATTCTGGAGGTCAAGCAGTACCTTGAAGAAAAAAGACTTGACTTTAAAGTAGTGCTGATCATAGACAATGCTCCTGGCCACCCTGCAGAACTCCGGTTTGCACATAATGATATTGAAGTCGTCTTTCTCCCCACCAATACCACCTCCATCCTCCAACCTCTCGACCAGGGCATCATTATCTGTTTCAAGGCCATGTACATGAGACTTACGTTCTCACAGATTGTTACCGCTATGGATGCTGATCCCAAAGTTAATGTGATGGAGTGTTGGAAGTCCTTCAACATTGCTGATTGCATCACTTATATTAAACAGGCAATGGATGCAATCAAGCCTGAAACAGTCAATGCATGTTGGCGAAACCTATGGGAAGACTGTGTGAGTGATTTTAAGGGTTTCCTGACCATTGATAAAGAAGTGCAACTCGTTGTTCAGGTGGCCGGGCAAGTGGGTGGTGATGGCTTCATCGACATTCTTGAAGAAGAAATTGAGGAATTAATTGAGGGCCATAGAGAAATATTGACTAACAAAGAGTTAGAGGAACTGATAAAATTGTCTACAGAAGACGAAAATGATGACGAACAGGAAGAGCCAGCAACTTGGAATCTTCATACATTTTTTGAAGTGTTCCAAGCAGCAAAACACTTGAATGATTTAATTTCTGAATATGATCCCTCTATGGAAAGAAGCCTCAAAATCACACGTAGTATTACGGATGATTTGAGACCATAGCAAGAAATGTTCGAGGAGCTCAGGAGACAACAGTGACAGTTGCCAATCACCGTGTTTTTAAAGAAAAAACAACCAGCAGCAGCAGAGCCTACACAATCAACTTCTCGAGCTGAACCAGAGCTAACCACTTCATCTACGACTCGCTTTCTGTCACCCAAGCCTGGCCCATCATCTCCTGGATCGACATCAAGCCCTGATGACTCAATAATAGTGTTGTCAGGGGAAGCGGAAGACTAATCATTGGGGTGTGTACAGTACAAGACTAGCAAGAATATCCAGGATGACTGGTGACTGTTCAGGTTTACAGTACTGCACTGTATTGTACTGTTTTCATTTTTTATTCTTTCATTCTTCTGTCTCTCTGTTATGTTATTAAAATACTGTAAAATTATATTTTGCATATGTAGTCTTTATTATCTACTGTACTGTACATTGCTGTATACAATATATAGTACTGTACAGGGTTGTATACACAAAATTGTACTTTAAGGGTGATTTAAGAGATTTTCAAGGGTCATTTTGACTATACACGGTTTTTGCTTTACGCACTGACTGCGGAATGTAACCCCAGCGTAAGATGCTACAGACCTGTATTCATTTACATATCTTCCTAACCAGTTTCTAAAGTTCGGCCGTGGGTCAGGTTAGTCTGTGAGTTAATTAACTCTTTCTGGCGCTGTCATCCTTCAATGAGATATTAGATCAGACTCATAACGTCACACCAGCTATGTAAGGTGTAGGAGTGTGGACATTTATTTGACATCTCTGCTTTTCCGTTTAACTTTCTTGCCCTTAGCAGCTACTCCAGAAAGCAGAACATCTGCCAGGCACTGTATCAAGACAGAAAATAATGTATTGCTTTTCTATGACTTTTTAATCCCCATCAGCAGACGTTGCTTCTGTTTTAGCATCTGCAAATAAGAATCATATTTTAATGAATTATTCATGACTAATACTTGTCTCACATTAATCTTTGCCAGTAATTAGTCTGGGCCCAATCCTTCCACCCCCACTCATGTTGTATAGTATCCACAGAATAAACAATCTTAGTCAACACGAGTAAGAGTAACTGAACCAGAACTTCTACCGTTAAACCACTATTTAATTACTTCTGAGTGACAGCTTAAGATAAATTCACATATTTCAGATTTTTTTTTAAGAGGAGAGAACAATGAATCTTGGGGGCGGGGAGAGAGTTAAGAAAGGAAGGGGAAGCATATCAGTCTATGAATTTGAACTTTTCAGCTATTACAAAAAGAAAGAGAAAGTGGAGTACACGACACTAAATAGCATCCTTATCCGTTCTTTAATTCTCTGGTTGCAGTTGCAAGTGTTACAGAGCAGATACAGGACTGAGCAATTCCAGTGCACTGCCAGCTGCAGAATCTCTGCTGCCTTCCATGTGAGAATGGCTTCTGACAATGGATAGTTTGTAGAATAATAAGCAGAATATCTTAACAGGGATCTTTATACACTGAGGACTCGAATTTTTGTGTGTGTGAAATCTCTGTTATGTTCAAATTGATTTTGTGTGTGTGTGTGAGAGAGAGAGAGAAAGAGTGAGAGATTTTCTGTATAATTCTTAGTAACCTATTGGGTTGACTTCCTCTGTTCCTTCATGACCATTCATCTTGAGATTAGGCATCTCTACAGGAGCTCTTTGTGGCAGGTACTATCTCTGGCCTATTTTTATTTTTATTTTATTTTTTTCCTTTAGTAAAAGTAATTTTGCGGTGGGAAGGAGACAAATACTTCCAACTTGAAAAAAAAATGTCTGTGAGGCAGACAACTATTGTTATAGACTTTTGATAGTAATGTACAAGTAATTTCTGATGGCACACACATTTTTATTGTTAATCGAAAGAATTAATTTAGATCTAGCATATAATGGACCAAGAAAGTTTACAAATAATTGTTTGAATATCAGTCACAGAAAGTCTTGCATCTTTTTCTTGCTTAGTCTTTTGTAGTGTAGTTATCTTAAAGTCGGGGACTGGCTGATTTAGGTCTTCTCTTCTCCTCCCCACCCCTCCCCCAGATGATTTGCTGCTGGTTGTTTGCTGTTTATTTGTTGCAGAGTAGAGCATGAACGAATTATCATTAAACATCTTCATGTTGTTTAAGAGAAATGGTCTCTTCCAAAGTCCAAATTCTGTCCCCAGAATTGAAGTCAGTGGGAACTGTAAATGTACTTCTGAGGGCAAAACTAGCCCTAACATTTCTACTTAGAGAGTAGTGTATTCCTTCCCTCCACCCCTTAGAAACAAAATGCTTTGAACCTAACTTTATGCATAATAATTGTATTTGCTTAAGATTTTTACTGAAGTGGCAGATATTTTTTTCAAATGTAATTGAGAGAATTGCAGGCTAAATGCAACAGACTTTACGGACACACGGGGCCTGATTCTCACTGAAATAAACGATGTTTCCCTGGAGTAAAACCGGCGTGACAGACTGGAGAATCAGGATGACTGTCCAAAAGGCATTAAATGCACAGAATTGTTTGTGGCTCACATGAGTATTTTGGCCTCTGTGCAGAGTGCTTCTCATGAAATATTTCAGAGTAGCAGCCGTGTTAATCTGTATCCGCAAAAAGAACAGGAAATAGTGAACAGCAGACAACAAAACTAGAGAGATTAGCTGACATGAAATTTCTAAAAACTTGCCCTTTGTTGTTGTAGGAAGGACAACAGTAAGACTACCAGAATAATAGAGCTAACAGAAATTGCTCACATTTCTTCAGCTCAAACTCTTTTTAAAGATTAGCCTATGCTGCTTTCCTTTTTTTTTAAATTTCAGATTTTTGTTACTAAGCATTGCCAAAGATTACTTTGCAGGGTGATCTGACACACTGAGGGAACAGAGTGCCTGATACCAAAATACTAACAGATTTGACAAGTCTCAGGAAATAACTCATTTGTTCAGGTATTCAGAGCAAATATTTATAAATTTCTTCAGAAATGATTCCTACTATAGGAAGCCAAAAAAACAAATGCAACTACTATGGATGTGCTGAGGCCGATTACAGAGATAATTAAAGATGGGCTCAGAGCTGGTCTTACCATGAGGCGAACTGAGGCGACTGCCTCAGGTGCCAGACTAAGGGGGGGTGGGTGCCACTAGGACCCAGAGTGTAGAAAATTGTGTCTGCTGCTGGTGCATATGTATTCTCTCTGCCCTCGATGCACAGAGATGGTGGAGTGCTGTGCTGGAGGAAGACATAACAGGCAGGCAGGAGAAAAGGTGAGAGGGAATAAAAGAAAGCAGCAGGAGCTGCAGGGAGAGAGAGGAGGAGGAGCCTCTTATGTACCTCTCTAGCACCCTCAGGAGCCTGGACTGATTAACACTAGCTTCTCAGGGAGCTTCCTGTTTCCTGCTGCTTCCCTGAACCCACTTGAGGAAAACAGGCAGTCCGCTGAAGTAGTAGGAGCCAGTTAGGCCCTTAAGATGCTGATATCTTCCCTCACTCAGGCCCTGCTACCAACCTGCTTATTTGTCCCCTTCAGTTGAGTGTTGAAAGCCACTATAGCTGGCACAGAACAGCAGTCATGAGTGAAAGAAGAAAACACCCCTCAGGGGCAGCATTCAGAAAAAGAAAGCACTCAAAGGAAGCTTTTCTATCTAAGCAGGAAAGAGCTCTCTTGAGATACATAGACACAAACGTTCATGGTGAGCCTTCCAGCCCCAGTGAGGACGTGAGTGGTGAGGAGATGCCTGATCTTCCAGTTAGTCAGAGTGCAGGTGACCTGGCAGCTACTGCAGCATTAATATCTCCATCTCAAATGGATGTAACCATGCACATTCCTGAAGAAGAATGTAGATCAGAGAAGAGTGTGGTGGAGGCATGAGAAACAGCTGCTGCTGAGTTTAGTTCCTTAAGTCTAGATGATCCAGGATCATGGACCCACTTGAGCAGTAGCCTGAGGGACTTCCTTGTACTGCATGGGCCACACCAAGTGAAAAACTTCATGTTCCCCAAAGACAATGAAAATAGACGTTTTCATCCAACACATTACTGGCATGAAATCCCCAATGGTGACCAAGTGGAGAGGCCATGGCTTATGTACTCAAAAACCCAGAATGCTGCATACTGTTTTTGTTGCAAACTCTTCCAGTCTAATGTTCCAGTCACACTGGGTTCTATAGGAACAAAGGACTGGAAAAACCTGTCTAGAAATCTAGCATGCCATGAGAAGGCAGCAAATCACCAGAGAGCATTCCATAGGTGGAAAGAGCTTGAGATGAGACTAAGGTTAAAGGCCACCATAGATGATTAGCATCAAGAGAAGATTGCATCAGAGTCTCTTTACTGGCAAAATGTTCTGAAATGGCTCATTGCCATTGTGAGAATGCTTGCTGCCCAAAACCTAGCACTGTGTGGCACTTCAGATCAGCTGTATGTGCCAAACAGTGGAAACTTCCTTAAAATTGTGGAACTGATAGCTGAGTTTTATGCTGTACTTCAGGAGCATCTAAGAAGAGTCACCATCCAAGAAATGTACATACATCACTACCTTGGAAAAACAATTCAAAATGAAATCATATAGTTACTGGCAACAAAAGTCAAACGGAAGATTGTGGCAGATCTGAAGTCAGTAAGATACTACTCTGTTATTCTGGACTGCACACCTGACATCAGCCACATGGAACAAATGACTTTGGTGCATTTTGTAACAACAACAGAACCTAGTGAAAATGTCCCTGCAATGGTGACTATCAGAGAGAATTTTCTAGAATTTATTGACATTGATGATACTACTGGAGCTTGTGTGACAGATGTGCTTCTTAAAAAGTTGGAAGATACGGGAATTGCGATAGCTGACATGAGAGGTCAGGGCTACGATAATGGTGCCAACATAAGAGGAAAGAACAGAGAAGTGCAGACACGGATCCGAAAGTTAAACCCTTGAGCTTTTTTTTCCCATACAGTTCTCATTCGTTGAACTTGGTGGTCAGTGATGCAGCACCAGCTTCTAGTGAGGCTGCTGAATTTTGTAAGGTAATTCAAAGCATCTATGTATTTTTCTCTGTATCAACTCATCGATGGCAAATTTTGAAGCAACATCTGGGAACTTCCTCTCTGACACTGAAACCACTGAGTGCCACATGATGGGAAAGTCGAGTGGAGGCGATAAAGCCTATCAAACACCAAATTGTGAAGTTAGATGATGCCATAGTTGCCATTATGGAGGATAATGCTCTGACAGGAACTGTTCATGGGAGAACAGTAGCAGAGGGAAATGGAACTTCAAATTTCTGTGTGGCTAGTGTTGTGGCATGACATACTGTTTGAAATAAATGTTGTAAGTAAGAGACTCCAAGGTGTTGACCTTGATATATCTGGAGCAATGGAACAACTGGACAGAGCAAAGTCATACCTACAGTCTTACTGGTCAGATGAGGGATTTCAAAATGTTCTGAAGAGTGCACAGAAGTTGGCAGAGGAACTTCACACTGAAGCTATTTTCCCACAAGAGTAACTGAAGAAGAAGACATTTTGATTACGAGGCATGGGAGAATCCCATAAGGACCTCAAACAACAATTCAAAGTTGAATTCTTTAACTAGGTGCTAGATTGTACAATACAGTCAGTTGAAGAACATTTCATGCAACTCAAGGAACACAGCAGTATATTTAGGATATTATATGATATTCCAAAACTCCTCACTGTACCTGAAGAAGACCTACACCGGCAATGCAGGGTACTAGAGACAGTGTTGACACTTGATGACATGCGTGATATTGATGCGAGTGATTAAGGTGATGAACTGAAAGCCCTTTCAAGATACATTTCAGCAGGATCAACTCCAAAGGCTGTTCTGAAATATATGTGTACAAATAAGATGGCCACCCTCTTTCCAAATGCTTTTATTGCTCTGCGCATACTTCTAACACTTCCTGTAACACTTGCCAGTGGAGAATGCAACTTCTCCAAGCTGAAGTTCATAAAAACACATCTATGCTCCACAATGATACAAGAGAGGCTGGTTGGCCTTGCAACTATCTCAATAGAGCATGAGCTGGCCCAGACTGTGGACCTTCAGGAAGCAGTTCAAATCTTTGCAACCAAGAAGGCACGGAAAGCACCACTTTGATTATTCAAACAGATAAAAATGCCAGTGTTTACTATGCAGACAAGAAAAGTTACATTTGCTGTTCAGGGGGTTGAAAGTTACTTAAAATTTTTGAACAAGGCATTTTAAGTTGTTAGTTCTCCTTTATTAGGGTAGGTAGCAGAGCAGTACCATGAGAGGAGTAGAACAGGAAGAAGGCAGAACTGAGACCTTTCAAAGTTTTGGCCCAAGCGAGGGGGCATGGGGGTGTCATTTGAGCTCCCTGCCTCAGGTGCCAAAATGTTGTGGACCGGCCCTGGATGGGCTGGAGAAAAGACTGGGAATAAACATTTATGGACTGAACATTTTACAAGATCTAGTTTACAAATAAATAAATAAAAAATGAAATCAGATGCTATAATAATCATTATGTGTAAAAAGAAGCTGTGGATTGTAAAGTCTTTGTTTAGAAATAATCCAGTAGCTTTTCTGCCTGAATACATTTGCCCTGTAGTATATCAGAAAAGAGACTCAGCAGTTGGAAGGGTGTATGTTATTGAAAATAATCTTTGCCATAGGTCTCCCAGGAAAGTCTGATTACTACAGGTGGAAATTCTATTCAGCAAATAATTTTTCTCCATGGAAAATTTTGATGAATATTTAAAAAGTTTAATTAAAGAAACAAAACAGTGAGAATTTTGGTTGTCGGATGAATACCAGAAAAAAATTTGGTTTTGGGGTTCTTGGTTTTTCAATGAAAAGTTTAAATTTTCTGTGGAAAGCAGACATTTTCAGTTAAATTTCCCTGAAAACAGTTTCCAATTAAAAATAGTTTTGATAGAAAAATGTTAACCAGTTACTAGTTTTTGACTGGTGTAATTACATTAATTTCAATGGGATTGCCTCTGACTAACCCCAGTGCAAGTGAAAGCAGAATCAGCCCCAATGTAATGTAAAACATATTCCACAAAAACAATAGAGGTATGAATAGCTGTGATGTATTCAATGATCACAGCACACTTTCAGCCTGTGTGTAAACACACTTGCACCAAAACAAGTGCCAATTTAAACCAATGTAGTGATTTTGATACAAGTTTGTGTGTAGACCTTCCTAGTTTAAAAGAAGTATAAAAGTGTCTGAAGTCCATTTACCTTACCTAAATTTGTACTAAATCACTTTAAGAAACACATTTATTTAAATCAGTGTAAATTGGTCTGTAAACAATCTTATTTTGGTTTGAGTGGTTTATCAATCCTGTGAAAAACAGATTAAGATAACCCCAAACAAACCACTCTTAAACTGAGAGAAGATTATCTACAGAACAACCTGCTTTAATTAAATCTGTTAAAAACACAAGTTTAATTAAATTGGTGCAAGTTTGTGTGCAAACTGGGCCTTTTTCTCTTTCGTTGATAAGCCTGTGGGCAGTGTCATACTTATTTTCATTTCTGTTGTTCCTTAATTTTATACAGTTTTTGAGTAGCAAAAAATAATATAATAAATGCCTTATAGTTAGATAACACTTTTTGTCCGTAAACAGGGCTGGCTCCAGGTTTTCTGCCGCCCCAAGAGGTGAAAAAAAAAAGCCGGTCGGCAGCACTTCAGCGGCAGCTCAATTGCGTCGTTCCATTCTTTGGCGGCAGTTCAGCAGCAGCTCAAAGAGGAAGAGAGGGACTGAGGGACCCGCTGCCGAATTCCCGCCGAAGATCTGGACATGCTGCCCCAATAGCGGACGGAGTGCCACCCCTTTGTATTGGCCACCCCAAGCACCTGCTTCCTTAGCTGGTGCCTGGAGCCGGCCCTGTCCATGAGGGTTCCAAATGGTTTTAAAACTGCCTACTATGGATCTGATGCAGATAATACTCTCTCCTGTTTTCTGCTCTGATGTAATTCCTTTAACTTCAGTTGGGTTACTTTCAGTTTGCACAGGTGTACATGAGATGAGAATCAAGACTTGGTATCATCACTTTACCCACCCCTGGAATGCAGTCACCTTTGGGATGGAATATGGCGGCTCTTTAACAGGGCAGAGGAATGTTAAATAATAGTTTAGCTCAGAAAGTTAAGAACAATATGATATGCAGTTGAAATTGCTAAGGATACATTGGCAGGCAGAATGAGACTGCTCAAATTGAAATCTGACCAGGAAACCAGAGCTAACACTCCTTCTTTTACGAGAACTTTAGTGGCATTTGTATTATATATGTAAGGTTAAGATTCTGTCCTGGGTATTTGTAGTAAAAGTCATTGACAGGTTGTAGGCAATGAACAAAAATTCATGTAAGTCTGTGACCTGTCTGATTTTTACTAAAAATAATGGGGGAGGACCCGATGGGGGGGATAACTGAAGCCCAAGCTGCACAGGGGGATGAGCGTGTGAGCCCCACTGTGAAGGTTGGGGTGTCCAGTATGCACCATACCTCCAGATGCCCCCCTGCTGCCCACAGTGGCTGGGAGTTCTGGGTGCCCCCGCTGGTGGACAGCTCCAGCCCGTCCATCCCCAGGCTGAAGTGGAAAATATCACAAAGGTCTCTGAAAGTCACGGAAATCCGAACTGTGAGCTGTCTGAAGCATATGGTGGGGTGAGAAAGTTGTTTGCTGCAAATCTTACTTAGCTTGGTAAAGCTTAGGAAATAGTTTTTGTGTTTGTCTTTTATTTCTTTTATAACCAGTTCTTTATGCCTTATCATTTATCTTTATGCCTTTATGCGTTATTACTTATAATATCTTAAAACTGATCTTTCTCTAATTAATAAACGTGTTTTGTTTGATCTAATTCAGTCTGTTTTGTTTGATGTGTTTGGGGAACCTCTACTGAGGTTAACAAAGGCTGGTGCATAAGCATTTTCTTTGATGGAATGATGGAGGGTTAATGAGTTTGCATTGCTCAGTAGTGTGTTGGACAGTATAAGACACACATTTCTTAGGGTGCGAGGCTGGGGCTAAGAATTTGCAGGTGTCAGCTTGTATATAGTGCATGAGTGGCTGGGAAAGCATTCATATAACTTTGCTGAGAGTGACTTTACACGCTAACGGCTATGTGTGAAAAACAGTGTAAAAGGCTCCCTGGGATGGAGAGTTAAATGGACACAGTGGTTCAACAGCCCAGATTGCACCTTGAGGATGTCACATATACCCCCACATTCCTCCTGCCCCATCAGCTGATGCTGCCCCTTGCTGGAATCTACCAGCATAACTATAGCTCTCAGCTACACATCTGAAGAAAGTATTTTTCTGATATTTTAGGCCTGGTCTACACTACGCGTTTAAACCGATTTTAGCAGCGTTAAACCGATTTAACGCTGTACCCGTCCACACTATGAGGCCCTTTATGTCGATATAAAGGGCTCTTTAAATCGGTTTCTGTACTTCTCCCCGATGAGAGGAGTAGTGCTAAAATCGGTATTACCATATCGGATTAGGATTAGTGTGGCCGCAAATCGACGGTATTGGCCTCCGGGTGGTATCCCACAGGGCACCACTGTGACTGCTCTGGACAGCAATCTCAACTCGGATGCAGTGGCCAGGTAAACAGGAAAAGCCCCATGAAATTTTGATTTTCATTTCCTGTTTGCCCAGCGTGGAGCTCTGATCAGCATGGGTGGCGATGCAGTCCCAAATCCAAAAAGAGCTCCAGCATGGACCGTACAGGAGATACTGGAGCTGATCGCTGTATGGGGAAACAAATCTGTTCTATCAGAGCTCCGTTACAGAAGACGAAATGCCAAAGCGTTTGAAAAAAAAATCTACAGGCTACACAGTGCTGTGTGACAAGCGTAACAGGAAGCCAGAGACTCAAATGGACGCTCATGGAGGGAGGGAGGGGATACTGAGGACTCCAGCTATCCCACAGTCCACAGCAGTCTCCGAAAAGTATTTGCATTCTTGGCTGAGCTCCCAATGCCTGTAGGTTCAAACACATTGTCCAGCGTGGTTCAGGGTATAGCTCGTCAATTTACTCCCTCCCCCCACCATGTGAAAGAAAAGGGAAAGAAATTGTTTCTTGACTTTTTTCAATGTCATCCTATGTCTACTGAATGCTGGTGGTAGACACGAGGCTGCAGCAGTGAAGAGCAGTATCCGCTCTTCTCCCCTCCCCGGTGGCAGACGGTACAATATGACTGCTATCCGTTGTCACCATCAGCCCGTGCTTGATAACTGCTGAATACCCCTGGCTGGCCTCAGGGGCGCCTGGGTAAAAATAGGAATAATTCCTGGTCATTCCGAGTAGATAGTACAGAACGGCTGGTAACCATCCTCATCATAGCAACTGGGGGCTGAGCTCCATCAGCCCCCTCCCTTTCCTGTGTAAAGAAAAGATTCTGTACTGCCTGGACTATCATAGCAGCAGCATGCTGGGCTCCTCTCCTCCGCACCGCTTAATGTCCTGCCTGGACTGTCATAGCAGCGGGAGGCATCCCGTGAATGGCATGTAGCTCATCATTTCTGCGGGATCTGACACGGAGCAGCTGTGCTCTCTGATACACTGGTTGTCTAGTACACTTGCCCCATATTCTAGGCAGGACTGACTCTATTTTTAGAAACCGTAAAGGAGGGATTGACTCAGGGAGTCATTCCCAGTTTTGCTTTTGCACCCCTGGCTGATCTCAGCCAGAGGCACCCATGATAGCAGCAGACAGCACAGAAGGACAGATAATCGTCATCTCATTGCCAAATTACACTGTCAGCAGACAGTACAGAACAACTGGTAACCATCTCTGCTATCATGCAAAAGCAAATGTATGCTGCTGTGTAGTGCTGGAGTATCGCCTCTGTCCGCGGCATCCAGTACACATACGGTGACTGTAAAAAAAAAAAAAAAAAGCTGAACAGGCTCCATGGTTGCCATGCTATGGCGTCTGCCAGGGCAATCCAGGGAAAAAGGGCGTGAAATGATTGTCTGCCGTTGCTTTCCCGGAGGAAGGAATGACTGACGACATTTACCCAGAACCACCCGCGACAATGATTTTTGCCCCATCAGCCACTGGGCTCTCAACCCAGAATTCTAAGGGGTGGGGGAGACTCCGGGAACTATGGGATAGCTACGGAATAGCTACCCACAGTGCAATGCTCTGGAAATCAACACTAGCCTCGGACCATGGACGCACACCGCCGAATTAATGTGCTTAGTGTGACCGCGTGCACTCGACTTTATACAATCTGTTTTATAAAACCGGTTTATGTAAAATCGGAATTATCCCGTAGTGTAGACGTACCCTAAGAGAAACTATCTTAAAGCATTCTGCACAAGAAATTTGCACTGGTTTAACATGAGGTGTTAACTTAAGCCAATTTAGTCCAAAAAGCTATGTGGAGACTCTTATTTTGGTTTAAACCAGGCTTATTTTGGTTAAGCTTAAATTGATTGGGAATTTGGTTAAGCTAAATAAGTTGCTCTTAAACTGAAATCAGTATGTCCACACAGGAGTTTTGACAAGTTTAAATAAAAGTTTAACAACCAATTTAAGTTTAACCAGTGCAACTTTCTCATACAGATGAGGCCTTATATTGTAAGCTCCTCAGCGTAGGGATCTGTTAATGTCTATGTTGGGGTGCAAATTCAGAGCCCTCCAGAATCCTTAGCCCTCCTGGCTGTTCTTTAGAACTTGTACAACTCCCCCTCCTCTCTTGCGAGTGGTCTTCTGGGTAGTGTTTTGATGCTTATGACCTCCCCCTGCCCCAGTCGTTAAAATTCCCATTCCATCTTTTGGTGGCTGAACCTGATTCTTAGACTTTATCTTTACATGACCTTCTCGGAAGCTGAAGTATAATTTTCCCTTTCACAATTCTAAAAATCACTTTGCAATTTTTGCACACATGCCAAACAATCTTTTCTAGTTTTCACAGTATTAGTTAAGGCCCTTTTTGCTGTCATTGTTTTAACATACAACGTCAGCATATTGAAATGGACTTTTCAAACCTTTGAGAACACAAAAAGATGTGAATTGAAGTTGAAGTGAAAGCCCTAGGGTGTGACAGAATAATATTTAGCAGTTGGGCTTGTTGCAGAGGCTACCAACGTACATCCTGTTAAGCTTGGAATGCCACACACCCTCCTCCTTAGTGCTTAGATTAATTTAGTGCCACAGTATTATTAGAGAGTAAAGCTCCTAGCTGTATCTAACCAGAATCACAACAGTTGCATGATATAAAAATTGATACGTAAAACAGATCTCACTAGCAAACTGACTATAATTGCAATCCAAATAAGAGTCTCACTCTCATTGTGCTTTCCACAGCATTTGCTGGCAACTCATGTAGTCAGTGAATGGAATCATTATCCCTGTGTGAAGAGACTTTTCCTGAGCTTCCACCACATCTACTCGCATAGGTGTGCTCCTGGATGCTAAAATCAGAGCAGTATGTTGTCCGTAGAGAGGCTCAACCAAACGTGTGACCAATAACCCATTTCTTTGTCATACTTGACTGTCACCTCAGCAATTTAAATTCTTTAAAGCATTTTACTAATCCACATTGGAACATTTTCATTCTGAGCTTGGGCAGCTGGACAGTCCCTGGAATTGCTCCCATGTTTGATTGCTGTAGTGTCAGTTGCCTACTCACAATACTCGCCCACTCTTCCCTACACTCTCACATGAAGATCTAGACTGTGGATTTAATTCACTGAAATGGCTAGCTATTGACCATATGTGTAACTGTCTCTAGATACATTCTTTTGACAGCTGCTGTGGGGTGAATCCAAACAAGTATTAATGACCTTACACGGACACATCCCTGCTGACGTGTATAAAGCCTCAGATAAACCTTCAGAAGTGCCATCTGCCTAATCCTATCCTCTGGCAATCCTAATTGAGCTAGTCAAATTCCCCCATTCTAGAGTATGTATTATATAATTTGAATGGTGAAACCCTTCCCGCTTCAGACCACATTTCCAATACTGGTTTGGACTAAAATTTAGATAAAAGTGTTGCAATTCATATATCCTAAGAAAAGTTTATCATGGCAGGATTTCCAGTGTACTGTCTGGTAGAACAGATGGAAAATGGGATCATTTGGATCTTCACTTGTGTGTAGCTGTGTGTTTGTTGGTTCATCTATCTTTGAATGGCTGGGATTTTAGAACCCTTAACAAGCCAGGTGAGAGAGATCTGTTTGTTCATACCTCTGTCAGACCGTGTATCTAGGAACCAGGGGTCTTTGATTGGACCTAGGGTTTGAAGTGTCTGAATAGGTAGTCCCTCCATGTCAGTGAGGGGCTGGAGCTAAGCAGCAAGACTTAGTATATGTCAGTTACTAAGCAAATCTCTGAGCAGGCAAACAGATGGAGCAAACAGGAGACTTTTGGAGTGGGTTTGGTTCCTTCTGCTTAGGCATGGCTCTAGAGAGACCAAGTAGCAGATATGGGTGATGAGGGAACAACTGCTGTGACATACCTGGGATGTGCTATGTTTTCCTTTCTGCTGGAAGTCAGAAGAGATTTCTGGTGCATGAAGTTCAAGCTGGTGGACATAGTGGAGGAAAAGTACATGATCTGGAAATGCAAGTTGCAGCACTGCTTAGTATTTTAGAAAGCAAACACTTCTTGAACAACCAGTTTCAGCAATTGTTGCCACAGGCACCAAAAGGGGAAGGATTAGCCATAAAGCAATAGGAGAGAGTAGAAACCAAGGAAGCAGGCTGGTGATTTGTGAACCAGAAGGGAAAGAGAACCATGATGGATTCAACCTGGCTAGAAGAGTCAAATCTTTATGAGATACTCAGTGAGTCAACTAGTGTGGAACCTGTCTATGGAGGAAGGAAACAGAAAGCTACAGGGGACATACCTGATGGCTATCCTTGTGGGGTGAAGCAGGCAACTACCTAGAGAAGTTCTTCAATCATCCTAAGAAGGCAAGCAATCATCATATTAACCATATTAAGAAGAGTGGGCAGAGAATTCACCAAAGCACACAAGGACAGCATGCTGTCTCTCTGGTGCAAAAATACGAGCTCTAACTGCAAAATTATGAAGGATTATGAAGTTGTCTGGCAGGTCTCCACTGGTCATGCTATACACTGGAACCAGTGATGTGGCATCATGTAGAACTATCCAGATTATAGGAGACTTCAGGGATCTTGGAGGGGAGCTAAAGAAGAAGAAAGTCCAGGGGATGTTGTCTGAGATCCCTCAGATCCCATGAGCAAGAGAGAGCAGAAAATATGGGAGGTGAATTGTTGGCTGCACAACTGGTATAAAGCTGAAGATTTGGTTTTGTGGAACATTGGGCCACATCTCAGTGGGAGAGGGGGCTGTATGAATGGTATAGCCTGCACTTGACAGGCAGGAGGCAAATCTTCTCAGGTAGACATTAGTTTGAGCAGCTGGGAATGTTTAAAACTGACAATAAAAGGGAGGGGTGTTAAAGAGGCAGATGCGGTGCAAACTTAAATTCAGTGTGTCACAAACAAATTGAACTGAATTGACTAAGAATCTGAATAAAAGAAATAATTCAGTTGTTTACATACCAATTCTGGAAGTTGAAGTGCCAAGCAAGATGAACTGGAAATTCTCACTGATGAGAAGAAATTTGATATAATTGACATTACTGAGACCTGGTGAGAAAATTAACATGGAATGGTAAAATCATTGGTTATAACCTGTTTAGGAAGGATAGAGTGGGTAAAAGAAGTGTGGATGATGGTACTCTACTTTAAAGACACCATTACCTGTTTTAGAATTATTGATAACTCAGAAATGCAGGCTCATGAATGCATATGGATCAATATGCTAACATAGCCCAGAAGGAGTTTACTCATTGAGGTCTGTTACCAGGCCATTGAATCAAATTAGAGAACAGGATGAGTTACTCCTTAAACACCCAAGTGTGGAAAGAAAAAATGTGGTGTTATGGAGTACTTCAATTTGGGAGACATACTCAGGAAGTCTCATGCAGCCAGTAGTAAAGTATCATTAAAGTCTCTAAAAATGATAGATGATCATTTTCTAACACAAAACATATTGCACCCAACATAAAATAACTGCTTTGGACCTCATCATGATGGATAGAAATGACTTAATCACTGAACTCAGCAGTTGGTAGTTGCTTGGAGCCAGTGATCATGACCTGATTAAATTTGATATGGGCAAACAGAGGACATATATATATATATATATATATATATATATATATATATATATATATATATATACTCAGTGCTTAAAAAAGGCTAAATTCACAAAACAGGAAAATTTTAAGCTGAATTGGTGGGAGGAGAAATTTAGATAGAAAAATGTGAATAAAAATTGGGAGTTCTTTAAGAAGAAATTTATTAGGTGGCCAAAAAGCCATGATTCCACAACCAAGAAAGAGGACAACTTTGGCTAAAAGCCCATCCTTGTTCAGTGGTGAAGTAAAGGAAACAATTAGAAATAAAAATGCAGTATATAACAAATAGGAAAAGCGGGAAATAGGTAATCATAAATTAGAAGTTCTGAGGTATATAAAATTGATAAGGAAAGCAAAAGGCATCAGGAAAATATCCATGTCTGGCAGGCTAAGGTAATAAAAAGGAGTTTAAGTACATTAGGCACACACAAAAAAATCCTAGCAATAGTATTAGTAGTAGTATGTAGTACATTACTAGATGGTGATGGTAAAATGGTTAATAATGAAGGCAGAAATGTTTAGTAAATATTTCTGTTCTGAATTTGGAAAGAAGTAGATGATGTATTTGGATCATCTGAGGATGGCGAAGTACCTTCCATTCCATTAGTAACTAAGAAGGGTGTTAAAAAACATCTTTCAGGGATAAACATTTTGAAATCATCTGGCCCAGGTAACTTGCATCAAAGAGTTCTAAAAGAGTTGACTGAGGAGATCTTTGGTCGATTGATGTTAATTTTTAATAAACCTTGGGATGCTGTGGAAATTCCAGAAGACTGAAAGACTACTAGTTTTATACCCATATTCAAATAGGACAGGCAGGATAATCCAGCTAACTATAGGCTGGTTAGCCTGACATCAGTCACAGGCAAAATAATGGAAATTCAGATACAGGATAATAAAGAATTAAAGGGTAGGAATAGAAGTAATGCCAGTCAACATAGGTTTATGTAAAGTAAGTCTTGTCAAACAAACCTCTTTTCATTACGAGCTTGGTTGATAAAGGCAACTGTGTAGATGTGATATACTTTTGTAAGGGGTTTCTCTTAGTACCGCACAACATTCTAATTAAAGAATTAGCACTATACCATATCAATAGAGCACACGTTAAATGAAATCAACAGATTTCAAAAAGTAGGTGTCAATGGGAATTACTGCATGAGGATGTTTCTAATGGGATTGTTCAGGAATCAGTATTAGGCCTGACACTATTCAATATTTTAATCAATGATCTGGAAGTAAGTTTAAAATAACTGCTGATGAAATTTGCAGCTGATGCAAAGATGGTGGAGTGGTGAATAATGGTGAGGACAGAGCAGTCATGCAGAGCAATTTGCATTGCTTGATAGGGTGGGCCCATTAAAACAAAATATGTTTTAATAAAGCCAAATATAAAGTTTATATGTCTAAGGAAGAGGAATGCAAGGCATATCTGTGGAACAGGGAACTGTATCCTGGCAAGCAGTGACACTGAAAAGGACTTAGGGGTTCATAGTGAGCAAGCATCTCAACATGAGCTCCTAGTGCGATGCTTTGGCAAAAAAAGGCTAATGTGATCAAAACTCAAATGAGAGATGACTTGATCACAGTGTATAAGTACCTTTGTGGGGAGAAAATACTTGGTACTATAGGGCTTCTTAATGTAGTGGAAAAAGGCATAAGAAGAACCAGTGGCTGGGAGCTGAATTCAAATTTGAAATTAGGTAAAGTTTTAACCATGAGGGTAATTAACCATTGAAACAAACTACCAAGAAAAATGGTGGATTTTCCATTTCTTGATGTCTTCAAATGAAGACTGGATGCCTTTCTGGAAGGTCTGCCGTAGCCTGCTTCAATTGCAATGCTCTCTGGATACATATTTCACACTTCCCAGCATAGTTTACCTAAGCAATGCATTCTAGGGTTTTTTGAAAGCCCTCCAGTGTGCACTGTGGAAACATAGTGAGAGGGCTAGTTGAATTGTTTCAGCTTGTCTGTATCCACACTTGTGCTAAAGAGGTTTAAACTGAAATGGTCTGAAAGCCTAGTTTACTCAAATAGTGTCTTAGAACACTTGTGAACCACTTTCTCTGTGTTGACACAGTGTTCTAAACCACTCTAGGATTTTCAAAAGATTTTTAGAATGGTGAATTTCTCTAGTACTGTATAGGCAAAGCTTCAGAGACTGCCACCTCATGACAGGCATCATTTACCTGTAAATGGAATTCCGCTTGCAATGAAAGTAAAACGCGATATCTTCCCAGTAACAGACATGGACCATCTTGCCCATATTTGATGGGTTTTTTTCATTAAACCTTATCCAGCAATTGACTTATGTGTGATAATAGCTTTATTGGCATTGCAAAGTGTGCTAGTATTCCCAAAGTATGTCATTGTGGTTATTTCTGAAAATCTAATTGAAGATTATATGGCAGATATTTTGAATCAAGGATACATATATATCTATATCTACATGGTCCTAAGGACTACTGTTTCTGTTTTTATATTAGCAGCTCACTCTGTCAATGTGTTCTTTATATCAAACTTTATCCAGCCATAATCATTTAATTTAAAGTATTTGCTAGTGACTTACCCTTTAGTGACTTACCCTTTTGGTAGTTACCCTTTTTGTTAACCTAAAAATATTTTATTCCTAGAATAAGCTGACTGGCATTTTTTTTTTAACTTCTCTCCCCTCCCTTACAGTTTGCCGTCTCTTTTTGCAATAGATTGGTTTGAAACAGTAGACATTTCTCTCATAAATCAGTGTTCTGTCAATACATAGGAGGATTTTCCATACAAGTTCAACTGTAATGTTGTTTATGTATATATTGCTAAGATAATTACTGAAAGAATTGTATTCTTATACCCTTATGATCTACTGTGTCTTATGAGTATAAACTTTACAGATGAGAGTGAGTTATAAGAGTATTTCACATACTGAAGTGTCATTCCAGTAATTCCCTTTGTATGTGACTTTCCTTTTATATATTTTCAAAGGGTTTTTCATATCAAGTATTGTATTGTTGAGCCTCATGGTCTCAGAAATTGATAGAACATGTGGACTGCTCTCATTTGTGCTTCATGCAGTGACAGTAATAAGGACAGTTGTGGGATGTAAATTAATAGCCTTAGGTGACTCTTATGAGAAGAAGATTGACATGTGCCATTCTTCTTCATTACCTGTCTGTTCAAATGTATCATACCTGGGGGAAACATGGGGGGTGGAGCGGGAACAAATGTCTATGATCTAAAATAAGGCAAGCCTTACGTGACAATCGACAAGAGTGATTCCACTAGTGCTGCCAAAGATTTTATGCCAATGCAGTTAGCTGTGAATGATAAATCTTTGAGGTTTTTTTTCTTTCTTTCATGCGATATTATGGGCTCTGTTTAAGGATGATTTTATTTCCAGAGTAAGAACGTGTGGAAAATTAACTGAGCTTGAGAGAGTCACTAAAGCTAGGCAAGTGCATTAATTCTCTAGTAAGTGTATTTTATAACTGGTAAATCATCCATGTCACATGAAGAGACAGAGCAGGGTTTCAGTCTAAAGGAGATACATATATTTTAGACTTGGCCCTGACTTAGGTGCATGATTAAAGAATATAACCTCTATAAAATCAGTGGAACTTTGATACTAAAACTGTTCCTGAAAGAGAATTTTAATTGGTATTGCTTGTCCTCCCTGACACTTCTACCCTCATCATATTCTATGTAAAATGTTGAACATGAAGTGATCTGAGAATCTGTACAGCATCTGTTTTTTTTAAAAAAAAAAAACATACCAGTTCAGGTTTGTATATATTTACCAATTAGTCTAAACAGCCTACATGAAAGGGGATTTCCACAATGGAGAAAACTTTAAAAGTATACTATATTCAAATTATCCAGTTGTATATCCTATGTCTGGCTATATTGGCTAATAAGATAGCTATGCTTAAATAAGGATCTCTCTATCTCTCTCCCCTCCCCAGCCCCCCAGCATTTCATCTCTTCTTTCTTGGTCATTCAGTTAAGTCATAATGCTGGATCTATGCCCAGGAACTGGCTATGGTGTGATACATCCACAGAATTATGGGTTTGTTACATATTAAAGCAGCAGGAGAATCTTGGTTATAAAGGAGAAAGTGAAATAATTATCTGACACATATTTGCAATAATAGCAGTGGAAATATAGAAAACTAATAACAAAGTAAATGTATTTTGTATTAATGTCTTATTCAAGCTTGGTACAAATAAAAGTTCCTCATTAAGTCAGGTTATTATGAAGGTTTCTATTTAAGTAAGTACATGATTTATCATTTATCTTTGGTTTTAGATACCTTTGGTAAGTCCAGTTTTACTTTCATTGAAGGCTGTGACAAAACCCCTACTGAATTCCTGCTCATGATTGGATTCAATCATAAATAACAGTACAAAAAACTATTACTTGAATGCCGACAGTATGCTCAACAGGAAAAAGAAAGAGTCCAACTTTTCCAGAAACTTGCATCCTAAGGTTTAATCCTTCAAGGTGATTGGCATTTCCTATGAGAATCTGTATGTCCTCATCTCAGGGGGAAGCTGAGGCTTTGTCTACACTATCAAGTTTTGTCACCAAAAACTGCCTTTTGGCAACAAAACAGTGAGTGAAAACACACACCGATGTCCCTTTTGTGGGGAAAAATGCCCAGTTTCGGCAACAAAATACTTTCATCCCTATGAGAGACTTTTCTTTTCCCTTCCCTTTATTATTGACAGAGAGCCAGTGTAGACACCACACATGCTTTAATCTCTTTCTTTGGCCTCCAGGGAATGTCTGACAGTGCCCACCCTGACCACTCTGGTCAGCAATTTGAACTCCTCTGCCCTGCAGCCAGGTAAACAACAATCCGCCCCTGCCCCTTGAAAACCCCGGGAATTTTAAATTCCATTTCCTGCTTGCTAGCTTGGCATGGGGAGGTGGGACAGGCAGCCAGGAATTTTTCTCCACTCCTGAGGTGTCTAGCCAGTCTCAGCAGTTGCTCTCTGGCGAGCAAGAAGCAGGAGATGAGACACCTGGTAAGTGGCTGTGGCTTGTGTAGTATGGAGGTGGGTTCATGGCATGGGAATGCAGGAGGGTGGCTGTATTTCCATAAGCTGGACGTTTCCCTGTGTAGCTAATCGGTACATCGGAACAGAGTGTTGATGCACACCGAGATCTCATGGGAATCCTCCAGATTGATCTCCAGGAAAGTTTCCTGGAGGTATGTGGCAATCCTCTGCCGCAGGTTGCATGGCAGTGCAGCTTTGTTCCTTCCCCCATTGAAGGACACTGTCCCACGCCATTCAGCAATGACTTGTGCAGGGACCAAAGCAGCACATAGGTGAGCTGCATATAGAGCAGGGTGGAAGCAGCAAGCATGCACTAGATGTACCCTGGTTTCTCTGCCTACCCTTAGCAGTGAGATGTCTGCTAGAATGATCCCTGTCTGTGGAAAAATGTGGGATAATTTTAGAATTATTTCCCTGTAAAGCTGCACTGCAACCCCTGCAAAGACATTATGTTCTTCTGTCCAGGTGCAGCACCCCCCAACTCCTGCCCAAAACTCACTATCATTTGGATGCTTGCAGAGATGTGTGCCTGGCAAGGCTCAGTGAGAAAGTGAGTGGTATGTTGCAAAATGCATATAAGTGAAACGTTTCGATGCTGTGCTTGAATTTAACAATCCCGCTTCTGTGCATTGTCCCCCGTGCTTCACCAGCTGTGGCCTTCAGGAACACCCCACACACCCCTGCTGACCGTCTCCACCAGATAAGACAGAGGCCAAGACACAGCAAAGAAGACATGTTCTGGGAGGTACTGCAGTGCTCCAGTACAGAGAAAAGGGAGTGAAAGCAGTACTGGGAAGTCAAAAGGCAGGACAGAAAAGAGAATCAGGTGTTTGCTAGGGGCGTAGTGGAGGAGCAAACAGAAATGCTCAAGTCTTTAATAACGCTACAGAGTGAGCAGGTCTGGGCGCTACCTCCACTGGAGCACATGCACAATTCTTTACCAGTCCTCCCCTTCTGCCCAACCCCACCCCACTCCGCCCGCACATTCCTTTCACTGTCTGTGACTCTTCAGTTTCCCCATCACTCCACCCCCTCGCACACTTTCACAATGACAGCTGGAGCTACACACAGTTGTGAGGGTCTGCCCTTTCCCAGAAAGCATCTGTGTTTTGGTGAGTCTCACTGTGCTTTTTCTTGATCAATACATGCAAAGTTTTATAATGGTAAAACATCTTTATTTTGTTTTCTACAAATTCACATTGCCACCACTATGAGTACGTGTACAGGCATATCTTACTGGGATATGTGGCCCCAAATGTCAACATAGCCTCCTAGGAAAAAAACATGGACTGCACCATGGAAGCTACTCTAAAGATATGCATTGCTGCTGCTCATTGTCAAACTGCTTCCTCAAAGCCTCCCTGATTTCAATTGTTGCCCTAGGGGCTCCTCTGACAGCCCTGGTATCTGGCTGCTCAAACTCAGCAGCCAAGCGCTCTGCCTCAGCTTTCCACCCCGAGCAAACATTTCATCCTTAGAGTCACAGAGATTATGCAAAGTGCAGCACGTGGCTATGACCATAGGAATATTCTCATTGAGGTCTAACTGCCATAAAGGCAACTTCAGTGCTCCTTTAATCTGCCAAAGGCACATTCGACTGTCATCCGGCACCAATTCAGCCTGTTTTTGAAACGCTCCTTACTGCTGTCCAGGGGTCCTATGTAAGGTTTCATGAGCCAGGGCTGTAAGAGGTAAGCTGGGTCTCCCAGTATCACTATGGGCATTTCCACATCCCCCACTGTAATCTTGTGATCTGAAAAGAAAGTATCTTTCTGTGCAGGCTGGTGTTCCTGAGGACGTGTGCATCATGCACCTTCCTGGACCAACCTGCATTGATATCTGTGAAATGCCCACTGTGATCCACAAGCACCTGCAACAGCATGGAGGAGTACCCCTTCCTACTGATGTACTCTGTCGCAAGATGGTGTGGTGCTAAAATTGGAATATGTGTGCCATCTGTCGCCCCTCCACTGTTAGGGAAACCCATCTCTGCAAAGCCATCCACTATTTCATGCACATTTCCCAGAGTCATGGTCCTTCGTAGCAGGATGCGATTTATTGCCCTGCACACTTGCATTAATGCAGCCCCAACAATAGACTTCCTCACTCCAAATTGATTTGCAACCGACCGGCAGCAGTCTGGAATCGCCAGCTTCCACACAGCTATTGCCACACGCTTCTCTGCTGAGCGGGCAGCTCTCATTCTGGTGCACTTGCGCTGCGGGTCTGGGGCCAGCTCAGTACACAGTTCCAGGAAGGTGGCTTTATGGAGCTGAAAGTTCTGTAGCCACTGCTCTTCATCCCACACCTGCATGACAATGCGATGCCACCATTCGGTGCTGGTTTCTGTAACCTAAAAGTGAGGTCTACCCTAGGCAGTTGCTCTGTGAATGCCAAAAGCAATGTAAAGTTGCGACTATCCATATCACGCAGAATGCTGGGTGCCTGCGAGTCTTCCTCTGTCAGTAATTCCATGATTAACTGCACTGCCATACGCGATGTCCTCATGACACTTAATAGAGCATAGGAGAGAAGTATGGGATCCATCTCTTCTCACTACAGATGCCAGGGTGCACAGCAGAGAATGGCTGTTGCAAAAATGCCACAAAAGAAAGCCGGAAGGCCATGGAGTGCTGGGACACAAAGCAATGCATCATGGGACATTTAGCCACGTCTGAAGATGCATTGTGACCCACTCTGCTTTCCCACAACACCTAGCAACGGAAAGTGTTGCCCTGCACTGTGGGATACATACCCACAGTGCATTGCTCACACTGTCGATGATGGTGCCCCCAATGTGGATGTGATCTGTCGCCAGAGGTGGCTAGTGTGAACAAGCTTTTCCAATTTGTATTAAGTCGACTTTGGGTGTTGATATAAGTGTAGTCGACAAACCTTAGTAGTGTTGACAAAGCCTGAGAGAGTGCCTCTCAAAAAGGTACCTGGCACTTTGCATGATCAGGCACAGCACCCACAAAGAAAACAATATGCATGAAGAATGCCTCAGATCATCAGAATGTGGAAATATAATTGTTATGCAGTTTTAGGTGTTGCTCTGTCTATCAGTGTTTGCGAGCTTCAAAGTCTCACTGTGGGATACTGCCACAACAGATACTGATGGAAATTAATCCCCTAACTTGTTTAAGCCCTTTTGTAAATCCAACTAGGCATCTAAATACCTTTGTAACTATGATCCCTAGAGCTCAGATAGGGACTTTTACGATATCTATTATAAATTAGAAGAAATAATAACTAAATATGTGATTTTTTCTGTAGCTTTTAAATGCTTTCTGTTTATATCTAGAATACCCACTCCCCACATATTAAAATGTATTAATAGACTAATAGGTATTGTAGACCTATTGAATCATCTTCTCAGCGCCTTGGCTATGCAGGATTTTTCCCTACACTATATTCTCAGGCCCTAATAGATTCAGTGACTCATACCAATAAAAATGACAGATGTGTATCTTTCACCATAAAAATCTAGAGTTACTGCTAAAATGTTGACTGAAATTTCTTAACTCCTTGTAGAAAAAAGCCTTGAATTACAAAAATGGAGTGATAAATATTTTACATGACAGGATGAAATGACATGAAACTTAATCCATGTGCTGATAACTGACCATTTTAAAAATCTGTTTTGCAGTTGGAGCATTTCTCTACAGAAATAGCTGCTGTTTTTTCTTAAGAATTTCTGTGGGTTTTGTTTTACTTTGCTGAAGTCCCTCTTCCATGGTTTGATGCATTATAAATGAATATGCATGACTTGATATCAATTTGCATGATTGCTACAGTGTAGATAGGTCCAGAGTGGGGCAAGACAACAAGCTATTGATAAGGCCAGGTGAAGCAAGTAGGCCTAGGATGCTTAGGTCTCTGTGGCCTCTTTGGACAGTGTCTTGATTTATGCTCTATATAATCAGAGTAGGAGCACACGGGAAGCTTTTGTGTTAGAGTTAAATGGAATGACCCAACCTTTGAACTCGTCTTTGTGTTTAAAGTCAGACTGATGAGGTTTTATTCAATGTCACAGTGAATGCTAAGGGGGTTCTGAGTAATAGCAGGGGTCAGGGCAGAATCCTCATTGCCAATATCATGGTTTCCTTGGGGAATATTTTCGTTCATAGATTTTGGCTTTTTTATGGAGCCGTTTTGAGAAACTGGTTTAACAATCACGGAATACTGTAATTTAGAACAACGGTTAGAATAGTGAGGGAGTTTAAAGTCTGCTGTTTGTCATTCATGAATGTCTGTTCACACAAAAGATGGGATTTGAGGGGAAATGCATATCATGCTAACAGCAACCCAGCAAAGATGATTAGTGTATTAGGCTGGCTTTGGCTTCATTTGGAGAACTGGCTTCAATAGGAGTTTTGTGTGAAGATTTGAGGCCAGGATTTGGCTCTAATATAGATAAGGCAGTAAAATATCTACATGAAGTAGGTGCCAAAGTTGAATAGGAAAGGCTAAGATGATTAATTAACGAGGCATTAATGAGGTTCCTGGTGTGAGTCATCCCATTCACTTCAGCAGGCCAGTTCAGGTGGGTAAGAGCTGCAGGGTCAGTTGCTTTGGCAGGATCCATGAGATCTTTTCTGTGTGGAGAGAACTAAAAATATCTAGCAGTGTGAACCATGTGCTTCTGGTTTATTTAATATCATTGCAGCAATGGGTTTGTGGAGTTTTTAAATGTATTTATTTGTTTATTTCTGCCTGTTTTAATACTCCGGGGGAAAGATTCTGCTTCACGATATTAAAAATAAACACAATGTAGGAAACAGCTGCTACTCTCAATACATATTGTTCTAGTACTTTGCAACAGGTGGCATCAAAATGCAGTCAGATTTCACTTATCTCATAATTGCAGCTAGATAAAAGCAGGACACAGAAGCAATTCATCATTGTACGGTGAAAGAATCTGAGCATGGGGGAGGGGTTGCTGTGTATTGGCAGTGAACAAATCAAGAGCACTAGGCATTCTGGTCACGGGGAGCTTGTCTTTCCTGATATGGACTGATGAATGCTATTGCATGTGGAAGCAAATGACAGGCTTTCCTGTTTCATACCTTGCTATTGAGTGCAAATTGAGTCTCATGAGAAGGCAGCTAAAATAAACCGTTAATAGCTAGATAAAATGGCCTTTAGAATCAATATTGTATCTTCCCAAGGCAAGAGTACAAACATTCTTGTTTTAACTGAGATTAAGCAGGTACGGCTAGTTGTCTTTGAGTTCTCATTTTTATCAAATATGTAAAAAATGAGCAGTAGCGGTAGCAGGGCCAGAGATTTTTATTTTAATATAGAGAGTGATAAAGACATGTTCTATTCAAGATCAGATAATGTTTTAATGTATTCTGAGTGAGACTGGAGCCGATTTGCCCCCTCTCCCCAGCATCTGAGAGCTGCATGGATAACAAAAGGACATGTTAGGACTTATGAAAGTTTCATTACTGGAACTCTCAGGCAACAGCTGTCTGTTTCAAAGAAGACAAACTCACTAGAATCCTGTAGCCCATCTATGTTAGGCTGGAGATTAGAAGCAAGTTTTCTTATTCCTAGAAGTCAAATCTTCCTCTTTGGTAGCTCAGTCTATATGAAGTTAAATCTACTCCCATTGACATCAAGGGCAAAACTCCTAGTGATCTTAGTGGAATGAGTATTGGATCCACAGTT